>NW_026555335.1:32878140-34294447 GCF_029017545.1 Prosopis cineraria | reverse complement strand
TGACACAAAATAAACAAATCTAGCAATAAAAAATTACAGCTTTTAACCTCATGAACAATATTCATACCATCATGTGAAGAAAAGTATTTGACAGTAATAATCAAAACTTTTACACTCCTTCCTAAAACCACAACATCATGGGAGAGAATAAAAAGCACAACAAAAATAGTATCAATGTCTTCATTTGTGGTTTCGATAGATCTCCTAAGAGGTTTTCATCTTTGGCTTCAACAAATTTGAAAGATGTTATCAAACTCAAATAATGTCATCACTTCAATGAAGATGTTAGGACTAAGATTGAAAGGCAATAAAGAGCTGAAGACTTAAATCAATAGTGTAGAGGTGACAACATGAATGGGAGAACATTTCATATCTAAAGAACTAATGGTCGATTGCAAATTCCTAAAGAGGAAGAGAGGATAGGAAGTGATGTGGAAGATGGCGAAAGAAGGGCATGATGGCTGAAGAGTTTGAACTTTAAACCCTATTTGGGAAAATGAAAATGACACCAGCACCTAATATCCTCTAAGATATATATATATATATATAATACTTTTTTAAGAAAAATAAATTCTACTTAAACCGTGTTAGACTTATTAGTCTGGAAACTTAGTCTTAAACTCAATCTTACCCAATGATTTGGTCTAAGCTAGATGTTTTAGTCTCTTCCTTAGGTTTAGTTTTTGGAGATTAGGTTAGACCAGGTTACACTGAGATAGACTAAATTGATTGGCTTTTTAGCTTATATACTCAACCCTATCAGCCACTCATATATGTACTTGAATTTATGTGCTTGGTTTTGAATTCACAATATGCATGCGCTTATTAGCTACTCCCATTGTTTAATATCTTTCTAGGAGATGCTCAAGACAAAGGCAAAAAGAGGCATCAGGTACTAGAGATGCATGATTATCATTGTATCATCTCTAGAAATTTTATGTGTAAAGGAATTTTCTTATTTCCAACTTTAAGGTTTTACTCATGTTGACTACCTATTACTTGCATGTACCCTAAAATATTGACTTAGGCATTTTTTACTTGGCACTAATATGTTTGTGATGATAGGTTATTTGGGTGTAAGGGTGTGTGATTAATTTTAGATGTTGATACTTTGAAAGAATAGAAAGCTCTTCCTACTCAATGATATGTTTAGGAGGTAAAATTTAAATTCTTAATGAATTTGATGCATGTTTCATTTCAACATCCTTAACTATAAATTTAAAGTATATTTAGTGTGATTGTGGGGCCTAATGGCTTAAAGTTAGGGATTTGGACACTTGGTTGATGTTTTGATTGTGAAGTGAGTATTTATATCCTCAGGTGTTCAAAATCCTCATACTATACTGGATTGTTGTGAAACTAGAGCCATTATCTAGTTTATTTAATTATTAATGTGTGGATGATTGGATTACCTCAAAAGGAGGCCTCAGTAAAAAAGTTGTATGCATTGAAAGTTAGATCAAAGTGCTATTATTATAGTTGGCAGCTATAACATGATGGATGATTGCTTGGTTGTGATACATGGCACAATAAGTATTAGCCACAATAGATGGCAAAGTTAGTAGTGTCAAATACTTTCTGTGCCATGAGCCACATCAAATGAGCATTAGTTGTGGTTGATTGTGTTGTTTTGTCTATAATTACACTTTTAACCTTGTTTTCACTTGTTTACTATGTCTTAAATGAATTCCATGCATCTTAAATGCTTTCTACTTTGATTTGATTTAATTTATACAAAAGGCTTTTGGAACTTCATATAAAAAATAAATAAATTTTAGGAATCCTTTTACTACATGCTGACAAGGCTAATTGCACATCTATTAAAATAATACTAACTTTAATCCTAATGTAATATAGGGTCAACCCTAGGTCATCTCCCTAGTGAGTGTCCATAATTTAAAAGTAAGGTTACTAAGTAGATAAGTTACCCAAATGTTGAGAGTTTGAACTACACTAATGCTATCTAGAAAACTAATGCAAACTAAGCTAAAGGAAAGGGATGAAATACCTTATGTCAATTATGAAGATTCTTAAGATTTTAATATTAGAGATTTTATTAGCCACTAAAGTGATTAACTAAGGTTCTCTTATTCACTAGATTAGGTTCTACCTAGATTCAATTAAACCTAATTGGATTAGGTAGTTAACCTCAATTCCTTATATTGAGGTGAATAAAGCACAACCAACTACCTCTATTAGGTATCCAAGTATATGTTCTCTCAACATAGCCATGACCAAGCAAGAAAGAGACATGAATCATCATAAGGTTATGTAACAACACAATTCAAGTCAATGAACAAACCCACAAGATTATGTAAAGGCTAATTCAAGACAAATCATATCTTACTAACTCAAGATTATGAAGCAACATGATATGGATGAAATTCATGCTTTAAACAAGGCAAATGTGAAGAGTCTACAAGCATTCCTTCATTACAAAAGATGATAATCTCAAATTAGGGTTTATGAAAAAAAATCAAATTATAACTAAATCTAGCATTATAACTTGAAATAAATTGAAGAAAATCTAGGGTTAGAATATCCTTAGCCAATTGAAAAAGGTGTGAACTCTATCTTTTTCATCTCCCTCCTAGGAATCATCTATGATCTCTAGCCTTCTATCATCATAGTTGAACCCTTCATGTTATTCTCGAGTAGGATATGCACTTTGCCTTTTCCTATGGTTGATTTGAGCCTTCAATCCTTGAATTCTTTGTTTGGATAAGATTGAGAAGAGGAGAAGAATGAAAGTGGTTTCATGTAATTTGGATTAGAAATGAGAGAGATATGAGTGATTGATTAGATGGGAAAGTTGAAGAACATGTGAGAAAGTAGGAGAAAATATTTGAAGATGGAAAAATGAGTGAGAGATCTGAATTGGAATGTGTTTGCACTAAATTGGCTGAGGGAAAATGAGAGAAAAGTGATGGAAACTTCTAAATTAGGTGTGGTCCTCAACTAATTACTCAAGAGGCCAAGACTACTTGCAAGTTAAAAGGAAAATTGGTGATGATTACAATATAAATTTGATCCAATACAATGCATCATTTCAAGCTTAATTTGGACCTCTCCAAATCTAATTGTGTCATACTAATAGTTCCCTTTAAGCTCTCCTCAATTGTCTTGAGTTATGTCTTCATTTGTCACATTAATTCACCTAAGTCATAATTTAATCAAATAATCATAGTGTGACATTTATTTAATTAGATTAAGATAGGAAATATTGATTCATCCAAAGTATTAAAATGGCTAAGAAAATGAATATAAAATCTTCACAAGACACAAGTGTAGATAAGCACACACTTGAATCAAAATCAAAGGCTAAATGGAAACACTTAGGAAGAAAACTTTAAAATGTTATCTATTCCTAATAATTCTCAACCTAGAATGAATCAATGAAAACTAATTTGACCAAATCATCTTAGCCCATTAAAAGATACAAATCTCTAGCTTAACCCTAATTTAGTGAAAAAGTGCATTTTAGACTAAAATACCCCTAATGCATGTAATCGAACACTTAGGCAAAATTCCATTAAGAATGTGATATAAATGCATATAGAGACTCTTAATGTCCATAAAATAGTCCTAATCAGCTAAGACATATGTGTAAATAATATGTCTTTTCACAAGCCAATGTTAATCCTATCATCTATTAGTACCTTTTCCTTATCAATTGTTTAGGAGGAAGAGAATTGACATGTAAATTTTAAGTACAGCTCTTTTACCAAATGGTGCATGTTACTCAACTTCGTGCAATTATTAATGGCATGTTAGTTACCTATCTAATTCTCTTACCACTATAGTAGAGATAATTCAATAGGACCATTTCAGTCTCCGATTTCACTCTAGTAACCATTGACATATTCATACTCAACAAGGCTAGTGACTTGATGGTTATAATTCAAGCAATTGAAGCTAATACATCTTTAACAAAAATGAAGAAGAAGGCCAAGAAACTTTAGTAACTCATGAGCGAGAAGGTAAAAGGCTGGGTTGAAGGAAGATGAAGGTGATGATGGTCAAGGCCAAAATGCCTAAGAGATGATTTCATAGGAAATGAGCTAATTCCATTGTGCTTGTGATTTACTAGAATTGAGATTCTTGAGAATCCAAATGCTACCACACCAAACATAGTAGAATCTAAATTCCATGTCTAATTCCATTTCTGCATGTAAGTTTCTCACACACTAAATGGAGCATATAAGGATTCATGTATTCCTTTATTTTTAATAAACATATAAGGTCCTATAGATTTGAATACCTATTAAAAGCCATCCAAATGCTTATGTATAGCACTACTATAAAGTTTAAAACTATGTATGCAATAATTAAAAACATTAGTTTTTTTTCATTAAATCTAAGGAGACTAGATGTCACGTAAAAGAGTATACAGCAATGCATTCAAAAAAAAATTATGATATTTTTCACACACCATTTTTTTTAGATGTTTAAGGTTTCATGGATCTAAATCATACTAATGACCATTGTTGGAGGCTTTGTATGCATGTAATAATTAAATACATTAGTTTTTTTCATTAAATCTAGGGACACTAGATGACATGAAAAAATTGTATAAAGAATAACATTTTTGTCATATATACAGCCCTTGTAAATATCGCTTATATTATACAAAGTGAAAATGCTTATTGAGATTTTTTAATGACATTACCCATTTTAATGAGGTTTAGACGTCTCAATGATATCTCTTGATGTCCTTATCATGGTATTTAAAGTATTTATGTTACAATAGGTCTCATGATAAGTAATTTCAAAATTTTAGAATGGGATCCCTCTTATTTTGTGATTTTATCACTCTTATTTTATTTTATTACAACAATTTTAAGTGGAGAAAATTTGAAAATGACATTTTTACATATATGAAAGTTGACACTTGTGTAGATTTGATTGTCAAAAATAGCATGCAATATCTCTTCATAATTTACAAATTCTAAAACCTACCAACAATACTTCAAAAGGTCTTAATATTGCTATAAAATAGACAATGGGCATCTAATAAATATAAAACTTAATTTCTTTATGAAATTCAAGCAAATTTTGAAATGAAAATAAAAACATTGAGAAAAATTAAGCCTATTTTCGTGTATGAAGGTACTAGTATTGATTGGATTGATTAAAACATATCACAATCTCCTATAGAGATTCATGAATTCCTTTATTCTTTATGAACACATAGGGTTTCGGGGATTTGAATACCTACTAACAACTATCCCAAGACCCATGTATAACACTACTATAAAGTTTTAGGTTTTTTGTTAAATCCAAGTACATTTGATGTCATGTAAAAAAATGTATAGCAACACCTTTCAAAAAAATTATGATATTTTGCCATTGATAGCTCTTTCAAATAAATTGCTAACAATGTGCTAAATATGAAAAACTCAATAATTGAAAATTCCCACTATTGGTAGAAAATATCAAAATGAAAAAACAAGCATTGGGAAATAATAGGTCAATTTTCGTGTGGGCAAGTTTAATATATCCAAACTTACCCCACATTAATCACAAATAACCACATTAAAAGGCTATCATGGTAATAAAAGCTAGTTAATTAATATAAAAGGTTACTATGGTAGTAAAGGATCAACCTTGGCTATTTGAAAATTCAAAAGACTAAATAGGAAAAGTCTTGTGAAATTGGGATCCTAAAAACAAATCAAATTTGAAAACAATACAAAAGGCCATTTGATCAATGAAAATTAAAGTGGAGCATTTTTTAAACATGGAAACCATTTAGATTGGAAAAAAAAGTGAAAACAAGGTCAAAGAGTGATTTTCATAGAGATTGAACCATCCACCATGACCTATGATATAAAGAGCATTCGTCAGGGCCAAAAGCACCTTTTGTAATGGTTAACACTTCATGTGTCATGTGCCATAGCTAAACAACCATCTGCTATGGTAGATCTAACATCTTCCTAAATGTAACTTTCGGATCACACAACTTTACCTCCAATTTAGGTAATCTAAGTGCCCATATGTAAATAATTAAGTAAACTAGATAATGACTTAGGTTTCATGACAAACCAATATTATATGTGAATTTTGGACACTCAGGACCAACCAATAATCAAGTGTCCAAACCCTATTTCTTGGCTATTAGATCTACAAGGACTTAAGAATATACTCAAAGGGTATATTTTAACGTGCCATAACTAAAAACATGCACTTAAATCATTACGTAAGCATAAAACACTATCAAAAGATATAACTATGATGTGAAAACTTTAACTTTCCAAAATGTGACTTAATTGTTTACAAAGATCCAAACCAAGTTTAATGACACTAGGTAAACATTCTTACAACAATACCAGAACCCGTACTAGAAGCATATTAATATGTAAGCCCTGCTAGGATTGAGGCAACCAAATAATTACTTGAGTCAACAAATAGGATTATAATGTAAAAACATATGACCCAATATAACAAAACCCCTAAGTTGGCAATAATTTCCCCAAAGACATTACAATAAAAATTAAGTGTCTTTAGCTTAAGGTGCCTTCCCCTTGCCCAAGCTTAGCTACATCCTAAAAGTATTTAATAACAGGAAGTGAGATATAATAATCTCAATAACTAAGACACATAAGTTCAAACACATAAAAGTGGCAAAAATCACATATAAAGTAGAAAAATCACACATCAATAATAATCAATAACATAAGCATATATGTGAATGTTATATGACAAGAATGATCATACATCCAACCTTATTACTCTTCTTATATCTTCTAATAGAATCCAACTAATATATATAGGACTAACTTGTGTGACCAAAATAGCCTTGCTTTCTAATTGTGAGGGGTTATTAGGCCAAAAGTTCCCACATTTACTCTTAGTCTCAGACCATGGATTCTCCCTTTTTTAAAAAAATAACTCAAGGGTGTTATAGATGCCTAACTTACTTTGTCCCTTATAGGAAAATTGGTGATATTAAGCATTGTGCCTAACCTATATTACCTCTCGAAGAATGATGATAATACTAAGCATTTTTAATTACTTTAGCCAACCATTAGGTACTAATCTCAGTAAAGCATCACCATATTGGTTTCATATTTTCTCCTCTTACTTGAGTGAATTCCTACCCATCCATGATTATGCAATTAAAATCATGCTCTTATGACATTTTCATATATGTAACATTTGAAAAATTTTAACCCTGATTTGTTAACTTAATTAGGGTAGTTAGTGAATTAATGAGATGTGTGGCTAAAGGGGTTTAACTTGGCATAATTTTTGTGATTTCAACCTTAGAAGTAGGTCTAGATCGATAGCAGGCCACCTGGGCAAGGAAAGGGGATGAAAAAGTAGAGAGTTGTGTTCTGTGCCACATGTCGTAGTTCGTGGTTAGTCCGTCATGGCCACGGACACAATTTGAATGTAACAAGTTCCTCTGTGCCATGTGCCGCGGCAGAGGACAGCGTGCACTATAGTGCACGGCCAAAAATTTGATAAATCTGATTTGTGAGTTGCGTGAAAACAGAAGAGGAAGAGAGGAGGAAAATGAAGAACTTAATTTTAGCTCTATTAGGGCACGATATTTGGCCCTATTGTGGATAGATTGAAGCTTTCAAACACCTAAGGTAAGATTATAGTGCTCCCTTCTTCCCTTTCCTCTCTCATTTATGATTATTTATGGTAGGGTTTGAGTTGGGTGATGAATTTTTAGTCCATAAGAGTATAGGTCTGATTTTATTGGTTTAAATGAGATTAATGGGAGTGATTTAATGTATTGAAATACCACATTAATGATTTTAGAAGTGGTTGGTTTATAGAAGCATTTAATATTCAAAATTAGTATTTATGAGGTAGTTGGGAGAGGTTAATGTGCATTAATGATGGTTTGAGGTGTTATTAATGTTAATATACATTAATGGAATCTAATGAGCCCATTGGGTATGAATGAGTAGGGCTTATGAGTTGGTAAAATAGTATATGAGAAGTTTTATATTGATAAGCTTGAAGAGCTAGATGATGATGATATCCTTATGATTTGGTTGTAGAGAGGTTCATTTTGGCACCATTCGAGCTCGTTGAAGCTTTGGAAAGTTGCTATAGTGAGGGGTAAACATTTGACCTCTTAAAGGTTTAAGGTAATTGGGAAAAACTTAATTTTTATAGTTAAATGTTAATTGTGTTGAAAAAAATATGATGTATGAGTTAATTTGATGATGCATTTGGCAAATGTTTGAGTATGAAATGGTTTTGAGAAAGAAAACCTTAACTCTACCACCCTTAATATTTTATGAAATTAATTGTGATTTATTACTATGGGTGGAGAATTTTGATGAATTATGTGTTAAAATATGAAGTATACGTGTTATGTGAGTTCATATTTTGAGTAATGAATGTTGAAATGTATAAAATGTGTGAAATGTGCATGGCATGATCATTGGCAAGAGTTCACCTAGGAAAAGGAGTAGTTGATTGGAAATCCACGTGGTATTGGCAATGACCATTAGAATCAAAAACTAGCCTTGGCACCGACAGTTAGAATCGGGAGGTAACCCTTGTCTCATGGTTGATTCAGGATTGTCTCACTTGTTCTATAAGGGACTTGAACCTAACTAGTCTCCACCAGTTCATGAGGAGGCTAGATTAGGGGTACGACACTCTATGTTTGTTAGTATTGGAAAAAATCGGATTACATAAGTGAGAAAGTTAACCTTAGCTTGGTAGCTCCTCACAAGTAGAAGGCTAGGTTAGTCCATAAAGGACGTAGCCACATGATAGCCACCGATTTCATGTTGGAGGTAATAGGAGGATATAAGGTTGGCACACGATCATGCATATAAGTATGGCCACATGGTTGTTAGTATTATGGTCCAACACGTGTTAAGGGCGCATGGTTGTTATTTTTGTGACCCTGAGTTATGTTTTCAAAAACAACATGATATAGTATTTTATGACAAACTTGGTCACATGGTTGTTAGTTTTGTAAACCGTGGCTCAATACTATGTGATATATGTGTTATGTGCCTTTTTGCATCTATTTATAATTAATATGTAACTGTGAGGGTTAAGTGAAACTTAATTACTAAGTGGTTGTACTCA
This sequence comes from Prosopis cineraria, assembly GCF_029017545.1. Classification (NCBI taxonomy): domain Eukaryota; kingdom Viridiplantae; phylum Streptophyta; class Magnoliopsida; order Fabales; family Fabaceae; genus Prosopis; species Prosopis cineraria. The sequence goes on along the minus strand of NW_026555335.1, from coordinate 34,285,378 downwards.
CCCCTTAATTCTCAATATTTTCAGGGACTAGCTCATCGAATTCAAGTCAGGGAAAATACACAGAGACTTAGGATTTGTGGAGTAAATTCTCTTTTTGTCTCTCTTTAGTTGTTTACATGTGTAATTGTCAATGTAATTCTCAACTAGGAACAATTATCATGATTAGTTTACTACTTGCATGATTTTGTATTTAACTAGTGTATTTTGTGCCCTGGGTTAATGAGTTTTTATTGTGAACCCATGAATCGGGCCAAAATACTTGTGCAAGTAGGAACGTATGTATTTTTGAGAAATATGAATGAAATGGTTAGTTTTGTGCAATTTTTCCTCCCCCTCTATGTTTTGTGAAAATTGGGGTTGAGTGGTGATTTTGTGAAACAAGTGTTTAGGGTTATGTTGGTGTGTTGCATGAGTCCACAAGAGTCTATTGAGTGTGGTCGGAGGGTTGGCGTAGGCTATTGGCACGTGTGGTTGAGTTGGGACACCTCATTTGAGAAATTTTGTGAAAATGTGTCAAAATGGGTTTTAGTGTCTAACTTTTGATAGAAAATGAATTTGAGTGTGAAACTAGTGCTATTAGCTAGAGCTAGGAGAAAGCTCTGTGTAGACACGAAAACCACCTCAATCAGATGTCGAATAGAGATTTAGAACGCATCAGAAGATCGCTCCCTATGCTATCAAATGACAGCATTTATCTGTCAAATTTCATGTAATGCGCCATGGCATATGGCACCTCACGCCGCGAGGCATGACACAGAGGAGACACACTGCAGTGCACAAACTATAAGCCATGGCGCACATGTCAAAATCAATGTGAAAATCTGTTTTGAGTTTTAAAACTCATTATTTAGGTCCCAATTAATTTTCAAGCTTTCACTTTATTTTCAAAACTCTGATTTGGAGTCCTTAAAAACATGTTTGAGATTTGAACGGTTGAAAATTGGGATTTCTTGAAATAAATTTTGAAAAATTCATTTAAAAACCCTACAATTTGGTAATTCTTGTGAGATAAGCCCTGGATTACCATAATTTAGAGTTAAGTGTGATTTAACCTCAAGGAGGTTACAATATACATTTTTATACTCAACATGAAAAAATCATTCCATCATGCCTAACAAATCAAAAATTATCAACTTAATCACCTCTATACCATACTAAAAATTTAACATCCACTTTACATGTTTTTTCAAGATATATATATATATTTAACTTCACATGTTACTAAATAATAAGCACTTCACAAAACCATAGTCTCAACATTTAGTGCTAGAATTCACTACATCCAAACTTCCAAAATAGTATCTCATTGATTTAATGTATTGTCATAAAATAATTATTCACATCTCATATTTGCAAACACCAACAATATACAAGAATTTAACTCCTAATTACCTCAACCCTTAGTTTACCAAACCAAGGGTACACTTGAATGACAATTGAGCGTCTAACAAACTTAAGCAATCTAAAGTAATAACAATCTACAATCAAGAGGATTAATTGTCCTTAATGACTAATTATAACTAATCATAATCATATCCCTTAATTAAAACTTAGGCCCAAAACTCCCATTAAGGTGAAGAACCACTTCAACTCCTTTAATTAAGTCTCATTAACTTATTTAAACTCCTGCTAAGCTAGCAATTAGTAGAACAAATAAAAATCACCATTTGTTACACTAACCAATACTAGGGTTTGCCATAAATCCAACCTAAAACCATCATCATTAGTAGTTTAAACTAAGTTTAGAAAACTTAATTTCTACTCCTCTTAATAATGGCAAGAACTTAGCAAGACATCCTATTATTTTTGGATCCTCGCTCAAATAATGTAACTAAGAAGAAATCCATAGAGAAGTGTAGAAAAGAGTTTTGGAACTTACCCAAGAGTTATCTAGATCCCAAGGATTTCTAATAGTCGAAAACCTCTAACCCTAGCAGAGAAATATCATCTCCAAGGTGTTTTTCTATTCCCCTCCTTTGAATTTATTATTTCATTGCAAAATTTAAATTCTAAATTTTATGTGATCCACTATGGTTGATTGTATAGTAAGTGAAGTCCACTTCCATCCATCCATCCAACTTAGGCCCTAAGTGGCCTACTAATCTCCATAACCTTATTCTAAGAATCAAGGTCCAATAGGCTTGGTAATTATTTGTTAACCTTGAATTACTCGTATAAATTACTAATTTATCATTCTACCCCCAATTATCCTCACTACCTCAATTAAAATTTTCAAGATGTTATATCAAGCAACATCTATGTTTATTGGATTGATGTAAACGTACCATGATATCCTATTAGAATCCATAGATTCTATTTTTTGTAAAAGTCTAGGGTTTCATGAATTCTAAATCCTACAAATGACCATTATTCAAAAGACCATGCATAATACTATTATAAAGTTGGAGGCTTTGTATGCAATAATTAAATATGTTAGGACATGAAAAAAAATTGTAAAAAAAATCATATTTTTTGCCAATTTTATAGCCCTTACAAATAGTGCTGATATTGTACAAAATAAAAATACTTATTGAGATTTATTAATGATAGTACCCATTTTAATAAGGTTTAGATGTCTCAATGATATCTCTTGATATTCTAATCATGGTATTTAAAGTATTTAGGTCACAATAGGTCTAACGATAAGTTATTCAATATTTTAGACTAGGATCCCTCTCCATTGTGATTTTATCACTCTTATTATACTTTATTATAGCAATTTTAAGTGGAGGTAATTTTTTAATGATGTTTTCATAGACAATACAATGATACTTGTGTTGATTTAATTGTCAAAAATAGCTTGCAATATCTCTTTGGGATTCATGAATTCTAAAACTTACCAACGATCCTTCAAAATGTCATGCATAATACTACTATAAAGTCAACAATTAATATTTAATGATTATGAAATTTAATTTCCTTTGAAATTAAAGGAAATTTGGTAATGGAAATAAAAACATTTAGGAATGATAAGCCAATTTTTGTGTAGGAAGGAAACACTTGTATTGATGGGATTTATGATAACATAGCACAGTACCCTATAAGGATCCATGAATTCTTTTATTTTTAGTGAACATATAGAGTCTTGTGGATTCAAATACCTACTAACAACCATCCAAACACTCATACATAGCACTACTATCAAGTTTTAGACTTATTATGTGACAATTAAATACATTAGTTTTTTTGTTAAATCCAAGGACACTAGATGTCACGTAAAAGAGTATATAGCAATGCCTTTAAGGAAGATATATGATATTCTACCATATATTGCCCTTGCAAATAAATTGTTGAGCGTGTAAAACTTAGTAATTGAAAATTCCCACCATTGGGGGGAAATATGAAAATGAAAAAAAAGTATTGGGGAATAAAATGTCAATTTTCATGTGGACAAGCAATGTCTGTGTTCATTTGATTGATGAAAATAGAACATACCACAATATCTTATAGAAATTCTTGAATTCCATTTTTTAAAACGTCTAAGGTTTCATGAATTCTAAATCCTACCAATAACCATTCAAAAGTCCATAGATAGCACTACCACGATGTTTGAGGCTTTGTATGTAATAATTAAATGCATTAGCTTTTTTTCATTAAATCCAAGGACACTAAAAGTCATGAAAAAAGTATATAAGGAATAACATTTTTGCCATATATCTAGCCCTTGCAAATATTGTTGATATTGTACAATGTAAGGGAAAACACAAATTGAGAGTTCTCAATGATATTACCTATTTTAATGAGGTTTAGGGTTCTCAGTGATATCTCATAATGTTCTAATAATGGTATTTAAAGTATTTAGGTCACAATGGGTCCAATGATAAGTTATTTCAAAATTTTAGAAGGGGATCTATAACATCTTAAAAAAATTTCAAGACTCGAATTTATTTTAAAAAAATAAAATAAAATATCAATAATTAAATTAAAATTTAGAATAATTTGATAGAGGTCCAGAGTTTGAATTTTTTTCAATAAAAGTTTGGTTTTATTTGATTTTTAACTATGAAAAAAATTACCAAAGTTGACTCGGGCTCTTGTGTTATAATAAAAAATGTTGGACCCTTTATTGTAATTTTTTTCCAAAGCCTAATATCAGCAATTTAAAAAGCCAAATGCACACAGAAACGCAGAGAAAGAAAAAGGAAAGAAACGAACGTGAGAGAGGAAGAAGAGAAGAGAAAGAGAGGAAGTCAGGCTTGGATCTAGAAGGCTTTGCGATCGTTGCGAGCTTGGCTACACGATTGGTAAATTCCCTACTTCAATCCTCTTTCCTTTCTCTTGATTTTCTTCAATTTTTAGAAGAAAAAATTTTTGAATTTTGATCCCAAAAGCTTTATTCTTGTAAGCTTTTATTTCTTTGGATCCTAGAGAGGATGTTTTGAGTTTCTATATAGTGATCTAATATTTTGAGTGGATAATTGAATGAAAAGAGGTGTTTTAGGCACAAATTAAACCCTGAGAAATTGGGTTTTACTCCTTAATGGTTTAAGCCTATTGATTTAGTTATAATTTTTCTATTTGAGCCTAATAACATTTAAATTAAGGTTTGATTTTCATTATAAAGGCTAATAGTAAAAGTTGGTGACACTAAGTAAAGGTTTTTAATTGATTAAAAATTATATAAATTGAAAATTAGCCTAGTGATGGCTAATAAATGGTTTTGGTGGTTAAGTGATACTATGTGAATGGTTGGTTTAATATATGGACTTGGGATGGATTATGGCTCATAGACCCAAGTTGTGTGGTATGAGTTATAGTCTTCATTAATGCTATTTGACATGATAAGTGATGTAGATCACTTATATGTTGTAGGAATTGTTGGTAGAATTTGTTCAGAAGTTAAGGAACAAGTCGAGCCCTATTTGTACAAGAGGAACCCTTTTGGTACCAAAGGATTGAGGTAACAAGAAAATTTATATTTCTTATTACTTTGTTTTATCTATTTTTAAATAAATATTACTAGCTATCATGCATTACATGTTTTAAAAGATTAAATGTACTTTATAAGGGGTTACGGTGTACTACTTTGATTATAGTACAAATATGTTTTCTAATTGTTTAACAATAATATTTTTATGGAAACGAGATTTGTTTAAATGTATTTTAATCATAAGAAACAGAAGTTGTACTTAGGAAAGTGTAACTAAGTAAGGTACCTTAAATAGGCTAAGGAACCGTTTAAGGGAGATTTATAAATGTTATACTACCTTACAGTGTTGAAGTGGTCAATACTCGGGGAAGGTAGACACGATTAAAAGGCATGATCTCAGTGGAAGTTTACCAATGAGAAGGTGTGGACTTTTGATATTCTATAGTACACTGTCAGTACTCGTGTTGCCTTACGTATTGTAGGCTCAGTGTACTAAAGTGGTTAGTGTATTGAGTGTTCGACACCTCTCAGTGGGAGAGGGAATCCGATATATGAAGTGTGAGGTTGAGTGCCTAGGCCAAGGTAGCCCTCACATGGAGAGTAAGTCAGGCTGGCTCTGGGAGGGAGTTAGCTTCGACTGCTCAGGATTCACGTTGAAGGGGTATAGGCGATTTGGTGGATTAGATCATGCCTTAGATTATGTTTTATGCTTATGGAAGTACAAGTAGGTATAAGATTTACCTGTGAGTTAAAGAGTGCCAGGGGGCATTCTGTTGGTCATGAAAGGCCATACCGGCCTACGTCATGCATTCATACATTTTAAATGGCTAAATTATACTATGTTGAATTTTATTATTTGTTTATTTGATTATGACTTGCTTTGTAATAATCAATGTAGATTTCTCTATTACTGAGACTGTGGTTGTCTCACCCCTTTCTTTTCAATATTTCCAGGTCCAGGCGAAGGAACCAGTAGAGGACGGGGAAAGGAGCAGAGTTAGGGGTTGTTTGTGAATTGTAAAGAACTGCAACCCCTTTCTTTTGAGAAAATCTATTATAATGTATTTAGGATTAAGGTGCCAGTAAGATATGATTATGTATATGTGCGTGAGTATGTGTGGATTGTATGGCTTGTGTATGAATTTTTGTCTGTCTGTAGACTTGTGACTAGAAAACTTGGCTATGATGTGTAGTTTTTATAGATTTATTTAGTAGACTAAGTTTTCACTACAAGCAAATATTTATTTTGGTATATATGTGATTCCACAAGCAAATGCAAAATGGTTGCATTGCAAATGGTGTGTTATGGGCAAACATATACCTTAGATAGAGAGAGTGGGTACGTGGGCCCCACAGAGATCTCTGAGCCAAGTAAAAATATTTAGCGTGTGTATTCATATGTGTGTATGATATTTGAAATAGTTTTTGGCCACTCTTGTGTGATTTGTGCATTTTGGGGGTTTAGAGTCCATTTTGAGAAATGGCACCCAAGTGGTTAAATTTTAGTATAAAGGGCTTTTCTACCATTTAAATGTTCTATCAGGTGTTTTTAGTCCTATTTAATGTTTCTAAAGTATTCCCATAAGTTTGTGACCATTAGGATGAGATTTGGACAATTTTGAAAATGGTTTTTACCAAAAACCTGTACTTTTATATTCGGGTGTCCAAATCTTAATCCGATTATTGGATTTCTTTAAAATTTAGGTCACAAGTAAAACCTTTTATAAGCTTCATGTTGGCTTTATAATCACATCGATCAGATATCAGATGGAGAAACGGTACACTCTGAAATTTGGTCCAGAGGAGTTGTCATGACAACAAAAGTGCTGTCATGACAGCAATAATTGATAATGTTGCAACATGCATGAAATTCAATTCGTTTGTTGGATCTTTTCAAAATTTGGTATGCTAATAGTACTATTTAAAAGTGACATGTGGGCTTTGGAATCGCTCCGATCGGAGGTCGGATGATGAAATGGTGCACTCCGAAAGTTAGTCCGGAGGTACTATTATGACAGCAAAAATAGCCAACCTTTTAACATATCTAATTTTTAATTCAATCATTGAATCTTTTTGAAATTTGGTACACTTATAATACCCTTTGAGTTTGACATGTGAGCTTTAAAATCACTTTAATCGGAGGTTGAATGACGGAACGGCGCCTCCCAGAAGTTGGCTCAGGAGGGCTATCATAACAACAATTTAATGCTGTCATGACAGCATCTTTTTATTCCACTTTCGTCTAGCTTGCTTCTGTGCGCTATAGGTAGAACCTATAAATTTTTTTAAGGTTTTAAATGATTTATGTCTTAAGTTAGTTGAAGGATCAACTCCTTAACCATACTTAGTTTATTTGAATTATGTGATTTTTGAATAACACTCGGGGCAAGTGTTACAGGATCCTTCTCCTTTGTGATTTTATCACTCTTATTGTATTTTGTTATAACAATTTTAAGTGGAGCTAAGTTTTAATGACATTTTTACATATAGAAAAGTGACATTTGTTTTGATTTGATTATCAAAAATAGCCTACAATATCTCTTCATGATTCATAAATTCTAAAACCTGTCAACGATCCTTTGAAAGATCTTGCATAATACTACTATAAAATCGACACTTGGTATCTAATAATAATAAATTTAATTTCTTTAGGAAATCTGAGAAAATTTAGAAATGCAAATAAAAATATTGTGGAAGGCCAAACTTCGAGTAGAAAGGCAACATTTGTATTGAGTGGATTGATGGAAACATACCATGGTATACCTTATGAAGACTCATAAATTCCTTTATTGTGAGTGAACATATAGCATTTCATGGATTTGAACACCTACTAACATCCATCTAAAAGCTCATGCATGGCACTACTATGAAGTTTTAGGCATTGTATCTAACAATTAAATACATTAGCTTTTTCATTAAATCCAAATTCACGAGATGTCACATAAAAGATTATATAGCAAGGTGTTCCAAAAAATTATTATATTTTACCATATATAGCACTTGCAAATAAATTGCTGACGTTGTGTTGGGTATGAAAGTCTCGATAATTGAAAATTCCCACCATTGGTTGGAAATATGAAAATGAAAAACAAAATATCAGGGAATAATAGGACATTTTTTGTGTAGGCAAGCAATACTTGTATTGATTTGATTGATAAAAACATACCATAGTACTCTATAGGAATTTCTAAATTGTTTTTTTAATTTTGTAAACGCATAGGGTTTCATGAATTCTAAATTCTACCCAAAACCATTCCCATGCATATAGTACTGTTACAAAGTTTGAGGCTTTGTATGTAATAGTTAAATACATTTTTTTATTAAATCCAAAGACACTAGATGTTATAAAAAAAATTGTATCAGAAATGCATCTTTTGCCATATATAGCCCTTGCAAATATTGTTGATATTTTACTAAGTAAGGGAAAATGTTAATTGAGAATTAGACGTTCCAATGATATCTAACAATGACCTAATCTTGGTATTTAATGTTTCTAGGTCACAATGGATTTAATGGTAAGTTGCTTCAAAAGTTTTGAATGGAGGATCCCTCTCCTTTTTGATTTTATCATTTATATTGCATTTTAATATATCAATTCTATGTTAAGCCAATTTGGGAAGGACATTATCGTGTCAACTACATGAATTGTACGATGTTATTATACTCTATCAACTACCAAGTCTTCTCTAGTTATATTATGAACCAATATGTCTCATCCAACAACATTTTTTAGTGTTCTTTTATGTTTTCTTCTACTTTTTTTTTATAAGGCTCAAGATTATCTATCTTACTCTCTCCTCACTGATGCCTACCACAATCTTATGTGTACATGCTCAAACCATCTCAAATAATTTTCTACTGTCTTCGCATAGAACAAATGCTACATCTACTTTTTTTGGTATATGCTCATTGAGGATTTTATCTTGTCTTGTACACCGACACATCCATCTCAATATCATCATTTATGTTACTTCAACTGTATGCTTTTGTTGTTCTTTCAAAGCCAAGCATTCACTACCATATAATAATATGACTAGTCTTATAATAGTTTGATAAAACTTCCCTTTAAATTTATTGTATACTTGTCAATCACAAATAACTTCTATAGCCTTTCTCTATTTGAATCACTTGGCTTTTATTTTATGTACAACATTTCTATCAATTTCATCGTTATTTTGAATAATTGTTTCCAAATATCTAAATTGACCTCTTATCAAAATTGCAATGAATGCTTTTTTTACAATGATATAGTTCTTATTGCAGAGTTAAAAAGAAAAAAATTAACTCAAAACTTGAATTTTAAAGAAGGACCTTGAAATCGATGTATCACACAATAGTCTCTTAAACTAGGTAAATGTCATTGAAAGTTTGAAACAAAGGTCTTTAAGTGAAATTAAAAAAAAAGATACATAATAAGGAAAAGGAACATCTTTAATTTTCATATTTCTTTTCTTTGCATCCTTCCCTCTACCATTGCCATTGACACAACATTGGAACTATATATTTACAACAAAGTTTTAACAATTAGAAGACTTCTCAATTAGAATATAATTTTAAATTTTAATAATACCTTAATAAAATATTAAATATGATTAATCATTAAAAAATTTTGATCTAAAAATTATTATGTTTAGAAGAGGTATAATGCTGAAAGGAAAAATAAATGGGAAAAAAAGCAAGTTCAAAATTATTCTTTTTCCAAATAATCTCTAAATAACAATTAGGTGGCCTCATAGTAATAAACTAAATTCAGGAAACTTATTTATAATTAACTTTCATATTTGAGATCTAACACTATTAAAAAAATGCAAATTAACGAGGGATCATCTATTCTTATCTAAAATACTAAATTAGCGAGAAAAATAGTGAGAGATATTGATTTCATAACTTGATTTAAAATTAGTAAGGATAATAGCTAAAAACTATCAATCCCTCTCTAAAATAAGAAAATTAGAGAAAAAAATAATGAGAAACTGTTAATTCTTTTTTAAAATAAGATAATTAGTAAAGGATTTAGTGAGAGATTCTATCTCTGGCTAATTACTGTAAAAAAAATTAACTTTTGACAATGACTTTTAATTATATATTTAATTAAATTCATTTAAAAATAAAAATTAAATTTAAAAATTAACTAAAATATTCATAATAAAATTATTTAATGTTTAATATTTTCTTTATTTTAAGTTTATTTTCAATAATAAAATAATATTTTATTAAAAATATAATATAAATAATAATTTAAATAAAATATAAATATATTTAACATATTAATAATTGAAAATAAAATTTAATATGTATATATGTGTTTATTTTTATAATATTTATTTGGTTAAATAATATATATTTTTTTTCATATAATAACTGCAAGTACTTTTTAGTTCAACTGGCAAAGAAGAAGAGTATAAAGCTTGAAAGGTATGAGGTCAAAGGTTTAAGTATTGGCTTTGGCATAAACATATATAATGAATATGTGGCATGATAAGGAATAAATGACATGGCGTAAGGTAGATAATAACATATCATGAGTTGTCATGGTAGTTGACAAGATATGAAGTTGTTGGTAACATATCATTATTTTTAAATGTAGGCATATTTAGCGGGAAATTAGTGAGAGACTATCCCGCACTAATGTTATCGAATTTTAAATAGTATTAACGAGAAAAATATGATTCCTTGCCAAATTTAATGAATCCTTTTTTAGTTATGAATTTAGCGAGAGATAAAATCTTTCATTAAAATGTAATTTAGCTAGGGAAAATGGTATTGTCCCTCACTAAATTTCATTTTTCTAATAGTGCTAATTGTAAATTTCCCAAGTTTTCAAGCATAGAAAGTTCACATAAAAGATTCGAATTCTTTGGCGGAAAAAATATATATTTTCTCATCTCTTTATCAATTAACAAAGAAACCGATTCTTCACAAAAAAGAAAGAAATTAACCAATTGGAGAAAATTACAAATAAAAGAGAGAGCAGAACACAGAACGCCAGAAAGGAGGCAGAAAATAAGCAAATAAGACAAATTCAGCTCTCTGCTCCGTACTTTGCATTTCCCCGCTCTCCAATCTCCATGTGGGTGTTTCTTGCTATCCATTTTTTAATATAGATAACATATTTTTACCAGTCATTATTATAAAATATTTTTTAAAATAAATTGATTATCATTATTATAAATTACTTGATAGGATATTAATTAAGTTTTTTCTAATATTAACCATAATTTTTTAATTTTAAAATTTTTTTATCTCTAATCTAACCCTTCCTCATATGAAAGGAAGATATACACATCCACGGGCCCAAACAACACATGTCAATGCTAGGCTCAAATCCATGACCTCTTTCAAGAAAAGAAGATGGTATGTGTTGCTCTTAGGACAACTAACCATTGACTAACATTACCCATGTTTAAAGTTATATTAACTTTGAAAAATAATGTAAAGCAAATTTGAAAATTATATATTTAAATGAGAGAAATTGAAAAATTTATTCCATTTTTAGCCAAAATTGATGACTTAACCACATTTTCTTAGTTCCACCAACATGGTTAGAGTTGTCTTGTAATAGAGATTGAAGTGGTTTCAATAATTACACACATTTAATAAATTAAATTTTGGAATCCATTCATTGTATAAAATATAATATAGCATTTGGATCAATGGATTTGAATTTGAATTTTGGATTTGAAATTTGACATTTCAACTCATACATTTAAAATCCATATATTTAAAATTCTTTGTTTAGGTAATTTAAAAAGTGATTTAATGAACATCTTAAACTTTAAACTATTGTGCGAATATCATTCTGAACTCTTGAAATGTACAAAAATTCTCACCAATTTTTCAATTCTAAATGCCTGAAAGCTTGCCATTAAGTTGGAGGATATGGCCGTTATTTTTAAGGATCAAAATGAGTGTTGCATCAACGTACGACTAAGCCTCACAATTACAAAAATAACGATCATTTTCTCTAACTTCACGATAAGATTTCAAGTGCTTGGAATTTAAAAGTTAAAAAAAAATTTTACATATTTTAAGAATTCAAGATCTAGAATGCTATTCACGCAATAGATTTGAATTTATGATACTCAATAACCCTTTAAAATTTTTAAATGAAGAAAAGAAATGAATAGAAATTCAAAACAAAAATTAAAAATTAAAAATGATGAATTTATCTTTATTTTTTAATCGACAAGAAATGAGAAAATATATAAGAGTTATAGAAATATCTATGGTAAAAATGCAAAGAAAACAAAATGTTTGAAATGATTAGAATTTCAAATGATTAGAATGTAGGACAAATTTGAAATTAAAAATAAATTATAATTTGAAATGAATTTGAATTTAAATCAAATCCAAATTCTTAAATTTTAGTATATTTAAATGAGAGATTTAGTTCAAAGACAAATCCAACTTCTCACTAATTCAAATACACAGAAAAGTATATTATTCATAAATCATAAATGATATAATTCATATAAATATATATATTATACACATCCTTACACACACACACACACAAGCAAACACACCTACACAATAGAAATAATTAAAATAATAATTTTAATGAAAGTATGAGATGATAAAAGGAAAATGTATTGACGCGTAGAGGAATTCTAAAATCTATACAGATCCATAGGAAATTAGGCCGTTGTTTGTATGAGAAAGTAAGAGGTGCAAGGGAGTAGAAATTAACAGAATATTTATGTGCAAAGGAACGAAGTGGCCGTATATGTATGAGCCGACAGAGAACAACCATGAAGATGAAGCGGCAAAATTTAGCCGCTACGAAGTTTTTGTTTACTACGACTTGAATATTCAAGGCTTAAGTTCTTTCTTAAGCTTTTGGACAAACCTCTCATCGTCACTACGCAGCCATTATCTTCAACCTTTTCCTTTGTTTTTTTGGTTTGCTTCTCCTCCTTTCTTTCTCTTCTCTTGTCCCTTCTTCGTTTGTTTCTTTTCTCATATTCAAGCTAAGCGTACGAGGACGTAACCTTACTTTCATTAGGGCATGTTTGGATAGAGTTATTATTTCACATTCAGAAAATGCCATCCCGTGGGAGAATTTGAATTCAGGAAGTGGTATGAGTTTACTTAGTGAATGAGTGTTTCATATGATATAATGACGATCATATAATTTAAATAATAATTGTCACAGATTTTGTCATACAATACTAATTAGCAAGTACTATATCTTAAATTTATGGATAGATAATGCATGTAAATAATGTTCTAATCATGAGGCTTGTTTTAAATTTTTGAAAGGAAATATATATTAACAATTTTTAATATTGATGAGATATATAATAGTTATAATTGATATATTCATTGAATGGGTGAATTTAGACCACTCACTAAATTTAAATCTATTAGGTAAATGCGATGTTGGTTTATGGTACTTATCTAAAAGTCCATTTAAAATGCAACCGAAAGTCCATTTTATAAAAACGCATGGCTTTAGGTAATTATTTTTTACTTTTGAAATGTGCCGTTGAAGCTAACTTCAATTTATTTTCATATTATCCAAATAAATTCTAATTACTAAACTCATTTAGAAAAAAAGAAAATGAATTTTTATTAAATTAAAAATCAAACACACATTAGTATCTATTCATTTATATAACTACTAACGTTTCATCCCAATACAAATACATAATGGCAAATATATTATCATCTATATAATGACTAAATTTGAGATAAACTGTATTCTTTATAAATTATAAAAATGACATTAATTAATAATTGGAAAGTAAACAATTGAATTTTAAGTTAAAATTATTTTCTCAGTCAGTAGGGTTTTATTTTTAAATATTCATATACAAATAAACACATTAAATGCAAGTTTTGATTTCGATTTTTTTCTTGCAATATATAAATTGAATTTAATATTTTATAATCAATATTGATTTTTATAATATTTATGGGGGCTTCATTCATATATCAATTCAAAAGCATGTACAGAAAAAGTGATTTACAAACACCTAATTCCTCCTATTCTTTTAATCATATTGTTGTTTGGTGCCCGATATTTTCTATAGTAGTTAGTGCCGTTAATTGTATTATTCGGTGAAATTAAAAGTATATCTTATATATATATATATATATATATATTTGCATTCACAGAGTTCAAAATCTTAACCTTGTTTAAGAAGACAGAAAAATGAAATGGGGTGAGAAGAATTACAAAGTAAAAAAAAAAATAGCAATAAACGCAAATTAAGATAAAAGGCAAATATTGACATAATCTCTCATAACATGACAAATTAAGATATAAATACCCGTTAAAAGATATATTGATATTTAATGTTTAATTGTATCTTTAAAATAATTGTTTCTAATAAAAGAACACCAACGTTTAAAAAAAAAAAAAAAAGAAGTCTGATTGAGATGAGAATAATCACAATGTTGCAAGAATATGATTAATGAGGGGTGGGGAGATTTGTTTGTGTGCTTTCTCCATTAAACTAGATGCAGTGTATGGCACTCTTTCATCTTTATTATCAACAAAACCCACACTCTTTAGTTTAAATAGAGAGACTGTTTTGATGTTGATAAGTAGCTGAGTTTTAAATCATGAAAAAATTTTTAATTGTTATATAAAAAGTAGGGCCAAGTGAACATGCTTGATAAATTCAACGAAAATTCCCCAATCTATTATTCCATCATATATCCTTTCCCACCACCACTGTCAAACATTGTGTAAAAATTGTGCTGCTTAATTTGTACTTCAATTTTAAAATTACCTTAAATAAAATATTTTGAATTAATGAATTTTTCATTAGTTTAGACAATTATTTAATTAATTACTTCCTATACATTCTTATTATAAGGTACTTATAACTACTTTATCAAAACTAGGAAAATGTGGTTAAATTATTAACTTTGTCTGAAAATTAAAATGAAATTTTAATTTTACCTTATTTAAATAAAAAAAATAAAAATTTACATTATATTCTCTGTTATCATAATTAATAAGTTTAAATAAAAGCAATATTAGAACAACGTAAATTAATACCATATATATTAAAAATATTTTTTTAAAGATACCTTATAATAAAAATAAGAGAGAGTAATACATTTAAGAAGAGCAGGTTTTTTAAACTAACAGAAAACAATTATCAGTCCAAAAAAAATAAAAAATAATACGCACGCACCCAGAACTAAGAAGAAGCAATAATGACATGATTACAGACAATAGTAAATGTAAACAGTGATACCTCACATGTAATCCTACGTTTCTTTTTCTTTTTTTTTTCTTTTGGCAAAACATATTGTTCCCGGTTTCTTATTGTAAGATCTTTTGCGACGTCATTTTCTATCCAAAATCATCGTACGTAATATACCAATTATACCATTGTGCATCATTATTTTTTATGAAAAAAAAATCACAAAACGTTGGCTCAATTAACTATTAAAATTATCAGAATAAAGAAAAATAAATAATTTAATTTTTAATTCTTAATTTGTTTTTAGTTATTAATTTAATCTTTAAATTTTGATTTAATACAATTCATTCCTTGTAATTTATTGAGTTAAGAAATTATAAAGATTAAGTTAAATAAAATCAAAAAGCTATAATAATTAAGTTATTTTGAATCAAAATTCATTGACTAAATTAATAATTAAAAATTCAGATATTAAAGGTTACATTTTTCAAAAAAAAAATCGTTTGATATTTTGACACATGTATAATTTGAATTTTGAGCCAACACTATCTTCTAAGTTCCACCACCTATATTTAGCTTTGGTAATTAACTTAAATCTACTTACTTAATAAATATCTTACGTGATATAATAATAATAATTTAATTTAATCAATTGATTATAAAATTTTTTATCATATATCTCAAATTTTTTAAAGAAATGAAAAGTGTTTTGGTCTAAAAAATTATCTTGAATTTTTAAAGAGAAATGCGTAAAAAATATTTTTAAATTTTAATAAAATTCAATAAATATTTGAGACTCAATGATTGAAAAAAACTTATATTATATACACATATGTATGTATGCATGAGCAGGGGAGTATATACATAGCATGAGACTGAGAGAACTACGGAACGGGACAGCGGGAAAGAAGTTTTGTTGGGTCCTGACAACGCCACCTATTTCTTTCTCATTTTCCAGTCTGCCACGTGTCTCTTCAGTAGCGTGCCACCGTCTGCAAACCCCACCCATAAAACTGACGCCCCCGGAGCTCCTCGATCGTCTTCTTATTCCCTCCTCTCTATACATATTAAATAATTAAATAATAAAGATATACTAAGAAAGAATTCCCATTTCATTGATATTTTTATTTTATAGCCTTGCCTCAAAAGTTGCATGAAATTGAAAATCAATTTCAAAGATGGAGTCAAAACGCATAGCCTGGTCCCACCTGTTCTTGCTAGCCGTACTCGCGATTCTCCACCGTCGCTCCCATGCACAGCCGCCGGGCACATCATCCACTTGGGTCAGCGACGTCTTGAAAGTCTCTCTCAAGAAAGCTCGCTTCAGTGTTGTTCTCACCGGCTTTTTCTCTTGCATTGTCTTCTTGATTTTCCTCTCCCTCTTGATCCGTCACTGTGTTAGATCCTGTGCTCGCAGCAACCGTCGAGCCACCCGGGCCACAGCCCAACGCCGCCTCCGTCAAGTCATGGAGCAGTGTCCTGTGCTGGAGTACTCCGAGGTGAAGGCGCTCAGGATCGGAAATTGCGCTCTCGATTGCGCTGTTTGCCTGACCGAGTTCGGTGACACGGACAATGTCCGCTTGCTGCCACAATGCAATCACGTTTTCCATCCCGATTGCATTGATCAGTGGTTCGCTTCCCACCTTACTTGCCCTGTTTGCCGCGCCAAGCTCTGTCCGTCGGACGATGACAATGCCGCCGCAGACGCCGCGACAGAGTCCAATCAGGAAGAATCGCCGGCCGCAGATGGAGAAATCGAGCGGCAGAGCGCAGAGGAGTCGCCGGAGGAAACGATTGATGAAATCGGAAGCGCTGGTCTTCCGACGGAGACTGAACTTCCAATCTGGTCAACAACGGCGCCGGCGAGGTTTGCGAGGTCACACTCGACCGGTATCTCTCTGGAGAGGTACGCACTGAGATTGCCTGAGCATGTGAGGGAGGAGATTTTCCGGAACCAGAGAGAGCTCCGACGATGCGCAAGCAGCAACGACGTGGCTTTGCCGGTAGAATGGAGCTCCAAGAGAGGAATTGATGATCATCAGACGAAAAAGTGGGCGTTTCTGTCCTTGACGCCACCGTTTGTTTCAAAGAATTTGAGCTCCGAGAAATTCCTGAAGCTGAGTACTGATGGAAGCTCATCTCGCCGTCGGCTTCCGGTTTGATCCGTCATGCCCAGAAACCTCGTGCCTTCCCTGTCGTTTCTTTTGAATTCTGAGAATATAGGTGCAAGAAGAAGATGGCAGAGGTCAACATATATACAAATTTCTCGGTGGTAAACTGGTAATTTGCAATTAATTATTATTTTTTATTTATTTCAGTATCTAGATGATACAGGCATGAAAAAGGTATAAGAAATGCATCCAAGTATTTATAATTTAAATCTAGGTTTAGATTTTATATCTTGTATTTATTTGGTTCATGCCTTATATTTTATATTTCATAGCAATACTAAATGTTGGCTCGCGCATTGTACAAAACTTGATAAATGAATTATAATGTTTATGGTTTATGCGTAATGCATGTCTAAATTGAAATTTTATAGTTACCGTTGTATATTAAAATTTTGATTGATGAAACAGGCATGATTTTAGGTGTTTACGTAAAAATTAAGAAATGAATTATATTAATTATGATTTTATACTTCTGTACATTGATGATGGTCGATGAGGTGAATCAAAATAGGCTGACAATGAGGTTTCAAAACGTCTACTCATAATTTTCAGTATATACTTCAAGAGAGATATTTTTAAGGGAGAATGATAAATAAGGAATTTAAAAGAATATTAATATTAAATTGAGATCTATATTCACAATTAAGGTTCATATGTTTCAGTATTAAAATCTTTTAGAAAAATTGCTCTGATATTAATCTTTTTATGATATACTTTATTACTTTTCATTCTCCCTAATGATTCTTTATTGTTGATGGAGCCAACTTCCTATCCTTATACTTAAAAGAAAAAAGGTAAGAGGAGTGAAACTTCATCATACAACTTGATGCGTTGGGCATTGCAAAAGCTATAACGAGCATTAAACATTCTGAGAGAACAAATAAAATTGACATTGGAGTTGCATGTGATGATGATGATGATGATGATGATGATGATGATCATTCTCAAAGTGTTGAGCTCTATATACATGGGGCAATCGATCTGTGAGGGTAACCAATACATTGGTGACAGAATCTGTGTTGTCCAAATTTATTACATAAATTCAAAGTTAGTTAAAAATAAAATAGAGGGTAAAATGAGATGAGAGTATATATGCATATATGTATGTGATTGGAACATCAGCATGAAGCCAAGAAGTTTATATTTTAGAGAATCTCAATCCATAGAAGTGGGATATAGGACCACAAAATGTGGAAGGAGGTATTCTGAATCAAATAGATCAGTCGGTCCAATAAAAATGCCTAGTTTTATGACCTGCCATGCATGGGAATTCAATGTACAGGGGAAACCTGAAAATTATAACTGTGGTCCTCATCCTGGTTAATCTTGAGCTCGTTTCTTAAAACAAATAGTTGACAATTTGAATAAAGCAAAACTAGTTGGAACCAATTTATTCTCTCATCTTAATTATTAACATTATCTAAAAATTTAATAAATTTAATATTTTACCTTTATTAAATATGTATATTTTAATAATATTTTTCCCTTACCAATATTAATGGAAAGTAAAAGTAAAAACTTGTAATAAAACATTAATAATGTCACTTGTAAAGAGGTTTAAAAGATCCTTCCCTCTCTTGGTTTTGTATATAAAAAAAGTACCAACAAAGGGAGTACATTTTTTCTTTTGTAATTGGGGAAGGATTCGTCTCTATTGTTGGTAAGAATATTGCTGTCGGCGCGCAAAAAAAAATAGTGGTCCTAATGAAATTGCTTCAGGAGGGTCGTTGCAATTTTCAAACAGAGAATCTTGCCCCAAAAGCAGTACAGTACAATGGACTAAATGCATTGGACTTCACTAAGAATGGAATCTTTTTTATTTAAATTTTATCATATATTAATTTTGTTTGCACGTTTGTCAAAATTAGACATCATCATTTTGATTGTCTGCTTGTTTTGTTTCGTAACGATGATACTAAAACTATGGTTTTTTGTATTTTTCAATATCTACTATAAATTGATGGTATTAATGGCCAGTAGGGGAGAGGAGGGGACACAAATGGGAATATTGTTGGGCTCAATGAGCATCCCAAAAAGGGAGAAAAAATAGTTGGGCCACTTGTTGTATTAGTTAAAGTGATTAGTGTCAATCACTTAATTGTTGATGATCCTAAAATTTATATAAAGGGCATGACATTTTATTAGAGGTAAGGAGGTTAAATCCTACATCAAAATGGAGGTTAATAAAGGTTTTCACCTCAAGTTTTGTGGTAGTTCAAATCCTTCACATGAAGGATTATTTGTTATAATGTTCATTAATCATCAAGAATGTGTGTGTTTTCTTTTCTCTATTCAATTCTCTATAATCTCAACATGGTATCGGAGTCTTGTATGAGACTTCACCTTCTTTTGCTTGCCACTCCTATGAATATTCTAAATGTAGCTTCGTTTCTTGGTCTTTTCACCTGGTATGAGACCTCGTCTTCTTTTGCTTGCTACTCCTTTGAATGTAGCTTCTATCTTCGACATGACAAGTAACGCCTCTTCTTTAACCTACGATTCTACATTTTTTGAAGGGTCTGCCTTAGTTTCTTCTAGACATTTCTTCCCAGTTTCATTCTTTGTGAAGAAGAATGAGGAGAGGAGATAGGTGACAGAAAGTTTTCTTTTTTAATGGTGACAAGAGATTCCGAGTTTTCAAAAAGGAGATGAATGGAGGGTAGATGTTCATATGTGATAAGGTTGCTTGACTTTAGATCTTGGTCTTGGGGTGATTATTTCTTGATTACCTGGCCCAACTCTAACTTTCTTGCTTATCCGAAGTGGACTACGAAAGTAGTTGATTTTCAAGCCCAAATGAACCTAAGCTCGTAATACCACCCTTGTGTTATGTTGGCAAGTTGAGCACCTTGAGTAGTGCGGTGTCAACTTGAGGGGACTATTGGATTAGTTAGAGTGATTAGTGTTAATCATTTAATTGTTTCTGACCTTAAAATCTATTTAAAGGGAGTTAAATCCTACCTTAAGAGGGAGGTTAATAAAGGTCCTCACCTCATGTTTCACCTTAAAGTGGTTTTGGGGTTTGGTGTAAATCCTTTAAGTGAAGGATTATATGTTGTAATGTTCAATAATCATTATCATGAATTTGTTCATTTTCTTTCTCTAATTAATTCTTTGTAATCTGAATAATAATAACAATTTCAAGAAAATACATATAAATAAGTATGAGATCATATTTTAATCTAAAAACTTAAGTCATTGATTTTATAAGTCTTTTTTACTTATATACATCTTTCCTGATCCCATTTTATTTTATATGAGACTTTTTCTCATACCAAGCTAAGTCTATTCATAATTGACATTCTAACAATCTCTTCTTTAAGTGTAAGTTATGATCACATAATCATGCTCCCCTATTCACCCACAATTGAAAACATCAACAATTTACAATAGCTTAGCCCAATAACCCACTGTCCACCTAAGCTTATACAAAAGGTTAAGTGTTAGACGTTAATTAAGTATGAAAGTTATTACCTCATGTGTTACACCTCAAAGAGTTTTAAGAGTTTTGGAGTTAGTTGTATAATCATTTGAGGAAGGATTTTCTCATTATAATTTTCTTCCTCATAATCTTCAATGAAGTTTGTTTATTATTTTTCTTCTCTTAATTTAACTTTATGAGCTTAACATGGGATCAGAGCCCAGATTGTATTTGGGCATAAGAGCTGGCTGTTTCAAATCTTGAAGTATTTTCATGTTCTAATATTCAAAAAATTGGCTGAAAATTCAAGACCCAAATTGTCATCCAAGAACACAATGTTGGTCGTCAATGACAAGTTAAAGTGTAAGTAACCCTAAAATGGGAAACCATCAGAAGAACACAACGGTGGCAATGCTAGCATTGATTTTATCATCGTAGTTCTTTGGGCAAAAATAGTGAAATTGGGTGGTTTTCGATTTGCCACCTTGTTTCAATCTTTTTTTTTAGTTTTTCACCATTGTTCTTTTTTATTAGAGTTGTAATAAGGACTAACTTGATTTTTTTTTTATAAATTACAAGGCTTAGAAGAATAACCCATCAGGCCTGGCCCTATTAACGGCTTTACTTTCAAGTCCATCATCCTTGCGTCACCAATGCTAAAATTCTCACTAGCGTTATTGGTTCTCCATTCTTTTGTTTGTGATTCCATGGGTCAAAAATAATTAATTAATAGGATATTTATGTCTTTGAAATTAAAAAATATTATAATTATTTAAAAAATAATTACAATTGTTGATAATTTTAAAAATGGAGCAAACAATAAAATTTAGTAAATTGAACCGAGCAAATCTTTTAAAAAAATCTGATAAAATTTTGTTCTCAAACCGACTAATGCTTTTTCTTTGAATTAAATTTTTTTATCATGGTTATTGTTTATAATTAGAATTTTACCTTTAAAAATGAAAATTGGAAATTATAATAACGCTAAAAGATTATAAAAAAAAGGGAAATTTGCACATAAAATAGGTAAGGTATTAATGGGCTCTAACTTTCCAACTCCTAGACCCAACTTTGGAACGTATAAAACAGAAAGCCCATAACCTTTCGAATTCGATTTTGGCCCAAAGCTAGAATATTCTGCACAACTCAGCAAAGATTTATAAACACCATCCGATCACACCGATTATTGCCGCCAGTTTTTGACCTGACTCTATAGGTTTTCAACTGATTTTTGTAAACCGGTTTTGAATGTTAAGATCGGACTATGAGCCGGTTCATCGGTTTGATGGAATCCACTAATCCGGTCTGATCTTCATAACATTGTAACTTAGGTAATTGTTTCTGGTTGGAAATTAGGAGGCTTCAATCAATTCTAAGTGAAAAGAAATTATATTATTTAGTATAACACATTGTAAACAATGTAATTTATTATAGAGTTTATAGTTAATATATATCTTAGTGCAGGTGGAAGAGGTCAGGGATTACAAATGTAATTATAGATTATCTATCAATAAAATTTTCATATTGATAGCAACATTCAAATCCATTCACTTTTTAGGTGTTGTAAACTGTATTTGTGCAATTAAACTGACTTTTCATAGCATTTTATATTTAATATTAATTAATATTGACATTTTTTTTCTTAAACATGTTAATATTGACATGCAACAAGAAAAATAGCAATTTCACCTCCACAAGATGGTAAAAACTTGGTGCCAATAGACCAACTTTTATGATCAACTCTTAGCTGTGAAATTCAACAAATTTTCAAAATCCAACTTTATTCAAAAAAATTGCACAATTCACGGAAGAATCAAATACACCGTTTGTTTTTTTAATACAAATAAAATCTCAACTACCAATTCATTAATCCATAGTTGGGGAATTATAACTTTGAATTGTAAAAGTTGAAAAGTCTGGGTCCGTTTGCTCAAATGTAATTGGGCTGCTTTGACAGGAAATTAGAACGTCCCTGCCCCCCTGGTCTGATCCTATTCCGCTCGCAATTTGATTGTAAAGCTGCCTGGACAATTCCAATTCAATTCAACAACTATTGTTTTATTTTTTAATTATAATTTTCCTCTTACACATTTATGGTGTTTTTTTCCCCCCAACAATATAAGTTCATACATTTAAACAGAATATAATTGTGAACAAAAATATGAGATTTGATAAAAACAAAAAAAAAAAAAACATTAGAGGTTGCTTGCTTTAATTTATTCAACTTTCCAAAAGAAGTATACTCTCCAAATAAAAAATAATAATTGTTTGAAAAGTTCATAAACGATAGCTTGTTTCATTTTTTTTAATATTTTAGAAAGTCTAAACATTATTCTCAAATAAATATAATATTTTTTATTCCAATATATATCCTTTTATTTGAATTTTTTTTACATTTTCAAGAACTCAATTTGTAAATATATAATACCCCCCATTCTATTTACAAGTAACTTTTAACATTTTCACTTTCACCAAAATGTAGGAAAACATTAAAATTTATTAATTATGTTTGAAAAATTAATAAATTTTTAATTTTATCCTTGTTAAATATATATATTTTAATAATATATTTTCTCTCACTAACATTTAATAGAGATAGAAGAGAAAATATGTGATAAAAGTGTAATGATGTGATACATAAATAAATCAAAAAAATAATTCTCTCTTCACTTTCTAAATAAGTTCAAAGTGAGTATATTTTAAAGAAATACTTCATTCATCCCATATTATAAGACATTTTTAAATAAAATCTCACGTACCAATAAATTTTATTAAATATTCTTAAAAACCTTAATTTTTCAAAATAAAAACATAAATTTTCAATTTATTTAATAATCTTAAATCTATGCTTAATTAATTATTAAATAGAGATGAAGAAAAAGAAATATTAGAATAAACATATTTAATGAAATTTTAATATTTTTAAAGTGTCTTATATTTTAAAATATTAAATTTTAGTCAAAAGTATTTTATAATTTGAGATAAAATAGTATAATTTATTTGAATTATAATCACTAAATTACTTCCATAATCCATGATTATAAGAAAAATGTGAAACTTAACTATCTCAATTAGAAGTTATATATGGTATTTTCGAAGAAATTTAACTTGTCTCCATTTAGTCATTTACCCTCAAATGCATTCATATATATCTTGGACTTTAGTCTATATACATAGAGACAATTACATGGAAATGTTGAGTGCACATCTTTTTTAAGATAAGTGTATCAAACCATCTTTTTTTCTTCAGCTATCTTAATATGTAATTCATACAATGACTCAATCAACCAATGGTTGTTTCCCGGTTTTTTCTTGGCCCCTAATTTAACTTGATCCGGTCTAGTGGTTGACCTTTAAATTGCCAGTTGGACGATCATCGTTCAATAGTCAACACAAAAAAATCATCATTTTCATTTGTTTCTCTTCCTCTTCTTTAGAACGAGACTTAGCTCACGTACGTTGAAATTCAATAGCTGCGAGATTTAAGTACATCGGATTTGGTTTTGCATCATACAATCCTTTTATAACTCTAAGTCCCAAAGTTTATAAAACCTTTAATTTATTGGCAAAAAAATAAATAAAAGAAAAACTTTTTTTAATCGGATTACTTTAATTTATAATTTTATATTTTTATATGTTAAAAAGTAGAGATAAATTTAATTGTGTTGATTTTGAAACGATATACAAAAATAAGGTAGCTTTGTATTGATGAATTTAAATTTAATTTTAAAATTTAAAATTTTATATTTAAAATTATTTATTTGCATTAAAAAATTTTAAAAGTAAAAAAGAGATGAATTGAAATTTGAAACAAAAATGAAACATTAAAAGTGAAAAACTTATATCTATTCTTTAGTAAGTGAGAGACGAAAGCGAGAGATAAGATGAGATACTAGTGTAACGGAGGCACCAACAGTAAAAGCATAATAAAAACGAGATTGTTGGAGGAGTTAGAACTTCAAATAATTAAAGTCTAAAAAGAATTAAAAATTATAAAAAATTATAATAAAGCATAGATTTGAATTTAAATTAAATTCAAATTCATAAACTCTTATATATTTAAATAAAAAATTTGGTTCAAATCTAAATTAAAATTCTCACACATTCAAACCCAACACTATTTGTTAATAGGTCAAGGTGTATTTTTATTCCTAAACTTTTTTTCAAAGAGCAATTTTACCCATGTATTCATAAATGAAGTAATTTTATTCTTAAATTATTTTTTTGAGAAGCGCTAGGCATCTTGTAAAAGTTTTTTTTTTCCTCCTTAAAAAAAATTTAGGAATAAAATTACTTCACTTATAAGTATAAGAGTAAAATTGCTTTTTGAGAAAAAGTTTGAGAGTAAAAATGAACCTAAATTTTTTATTAATAACTATGAGATTGTACCTATATGGTAAATACAATGCCTACTGCCTTTTAAAATTTTCATTATTATTACTAATGACATATGAATGATACAATATTCTATATGTTTTAATAACATTGGTTTAGACATCAAATTTGTAAATTAATGTGGTAATTAGCATTAAGTTTTACATGGATAATGTGAAACAAGTATTTCATTAAAAAAGAGAGAATAATATTGTATATTTTCAAACTAAGGGAACAAATAAAATTTTTTTTATAAGATGAAATGACTAGAGTATATTTTTTATTGAAAAAAAATATAATTATTTAGTCTCTTATATTATAGTTATTTAACAATACAAGTATCCGTGCACTTTTAAAAATTATCTGGTCTTTTCGGTGGCTTAATAATTATTAAATAGCTAAAACTTCAAGGATATGGATCCGCTGAGTTAAACTTGGAGAGATGTATCTAAGTTAAAATTATAATATTAAATAATTAACTTTTTTATATGAAAAAATTACATTTAAATACCTTTCAAGAGAATTATTTACAGATAATGACCAATAACAAATTATTGTTTTAAAAAAAATTATAAATCTTTGTTATCATTTTAACAATAAATAATTTTTTATTGATCATTATTTACAAATAATTCTTTTAGGACGTCCTTGAATATAATTATCCCTTTTTATTTATATTTGACTTGTAATTCCTAATTTAAATTCAGTAATATATTAAAAATCAATTTGTCTCCAGTTTTTAAAAACTAACCACAAAGAGAAGGAGAGAAATGATTATATATATATATATATATATATATTCAATCCCTTAAAAATTATAAAACACTTTTAACTTAACTAATCATTAATGTATACTTTCTTTTTTTTTTGATTAATATTAATGTATACTTTCTAATAAGTTAGTTAATAACATTATAATTGCACATTCCTTCCATAATTATTCTTATTTAATAAGTCGTCTCAATTAAAAAACTTTAATAGTTACATGTCTAATTAATGATATTTTTGAAAAAAAACTATATTAATTATATCTTAAAAGACCAAACATGTCTTATATTTTTTAATAACAAAAGTTGCATTCAAGGATCTGATAAGAATATTATTTACATAAGAAAATTAATACAAAATAAATTATTATTAAAATAGGAATATGAATTTTCTTTTTATCGAATCATGACTTATTATTGATTCTTTTTTGCGAATAGCATTCTTCACATATCCTAAAATATAATTCTCCCTTTTTAATATGATATTTCAGGAAAAATGTCTTATAATGCTGAATAAAAGAAGTAAATTGTTTTTAATATAATTACCTAATAATGTAAGATTCAAGTATTGTTAGAATTAATTGAGAATAATCTCCTAATTTTTTTTTACCTTTACATAAACGTAATCCAAAACCTTGATTATATAGGTAACTTATATATATATATATATATATATAAAATAATAAACATAGATTCCTCACGCGGTTCATAAACCATACAGATAGAAGTTTATGGTTTTATATATTATTTTCATGTTTTATTTTCAATTTCGTTTTTTCATTGTTAAAAGAATTAGCACTCCCTTGTAAACGCAAGATGTTATTCAACTATCCGGTAAGACTAAAAACCTGTGTGTGTGTGTGTGTGTGTGTACAGTGCAAGAAATTTAATCTCATGTAATAAATGGAATTTAAATCAAATCTGAAGGGGCAAAAAGAAAATTTAAAAAATGTTAAACTACATAACATATTTTATGCGCGCGCGCGCGCGCAGGGGTCAATAATTAGATGGTTTAGTGGATTTACATTGGAGGCATCCTTGTGGCCTAACATTGGAGAATGGGTTGGGCCCACAGGAAGACAACCTCGTGGTGGGGGCCCACCAGTCACAACCTTCCATCTCATTCCCCTAAATCGTCTACGCACCCGAAGCACCCCTTCTTTCTTATTCGGCGCTTGCACTTTCTTCAGAAATTTCTTCATATAAACAATATTGTCTATATTTGGTTATAATAAAATATTTTTATTATTTACTTAGTTATTTATTATTATTCACATGTAACTACCCCAAGTGCCAACATGGTTGAATCAGTCAATGTATAGCGTGTGACTCCATTGTGCCTTGCCACAATATTTGTTTAATACAATAAGTTGATATTTAATTTTATTAAATTAATTTTGAATTTGAATATTATTATAAGATTGGTAATTCAACCTAACTTGAGTAAATCCAAAAATGTTATGGATGGACTCGACAAAATAACAAATTTTTTATGAAAAAAATACAAAATATATTAAATAGTAATTATTTCAATAAATTTTAATTCATTTATATTCAGAAATTATATACTTGAGTAAAAAAATTAAAAATATTAATAATTTAATATTTTTCTTATTTTTAATTTACAAAATATCTTAAATAATATTTAAAATATATTTTAATATTGGTTTTTAAACTTTAAGACTCACAATTTTTTTTAAAAATTGAGCATTTTAAATTTTTTAATTATTCTAAAAATGTATTTTTATAATTAAAATAATTAATTTTAAATTAAAAATTATTTCTTTTAAAATTTTGATAATTTAAATACTTGGGCTAGCTGAAAACCAAAGAGTATTATGGTTGAATTTGGCTATATAGGTTTTCTTTATAATTTGGATTTATTCAACTTGCTCAAATTAAACCCAACTTGCCTAAATTACTAGCTCCAATTGTTAGAATGATCTTTTCAATATAATTTCTTTGGAATTAGATTCTGTCCATTTTCTTTTCTCTTCACTTTTTACCTTAATTGTTGGATCAAAATTTTGAGTATATCAAGTTTAATAATTTTTTAATAATGTCCGTATTGCAATTCTAAACTATTCTAACCAAGTTTTAGCAATTGAAATTTATTTTTTATTTAATATTTTATTAATAATTTTTTAGATTTTAAATCTAAATTGGTCAAATTTTGAATATCATATCCAATACTAGCATTAACGAATTTAAATAGTGATAACTATGCATCTTTCTAAATTATTATTATCATAATTAACCGTTTAGAAGGGGAAAAAAGAAAAAGAAAATATCACTAAATATAACCCCACTAAACCTTTTCAATTCTTCAATTACATCAATCTATGCATATCACAAATTATATTAACTTTAATTATTCAACTTCTAAAACATGTACCCACTATATCATCTTTTTATAATCTATAAATTAATGTTAATAATCTATAAATTGATAATTATACTTACAGGTAATAAAAAAATAGAAAAATGTTATTGGTAAGTCATATATATTACAAATTAAATATAGAGTAGAAGGCTAGAAGCTCATAATCCAATTTTAAAATGATTCAAATTGTTGATACCAGTCCAGCCTGTCTTTTTTTTTTTCCTTTATTTTTTTTGGCAAAAAAAACAGCCTGTGAAATTCCGTTTAAAAGAAGAATAAATTATACATACCCGCGGATCTCTCTCTCTCACACACGCTCTTTCTCCAGTTTTATTGTAAATCATTTTTCATTAAAGAATAATTTTTAACTTATTAAATTTATCTTAAAATTTTTAAAAATTACTTTATCCATATTAAAGAGAAATTATTGAAACATTAAACTAGAATTTAAATTTTCTCTTAGTATTTGCTAGGAATAAAATAGAAAAATATTAATAATTAATAATCTATTATGTATTTATATTTGTTCAGAAAGCGTGAGTGTGTGTCTGTATGTATGTGTGTGTGTGTGTATATATATATATATATTAGATAACAAAATATGAATATTAGGCGCAAGCGGCACAGAACATACCGTACTACGCTACGGCGTTCGAGGAGAACGGCTTCCTTGGCGTTCAGTGTGTGTCTCTGTGAGGCTTCGACAATTGCCACCCCATTACCAGAGAGGCTCCTTCTTTAACCTTTTCTCTTTCATCGTTATTCTTCTTCCTCTGATTCCTTCCTCTTTCACATACCTTAATTCTCCTTCTTCTATTCCAATCCCCAGCACCTTCCTTCTCCGTTAAGATTTTTTTTGCTTCAGTTTCAAATTCTGATACATCATCCCCCAATCTTCACTTTCATACGACGCCTTCAGTTCTTTGCTTTGAATCTGAGCATCTTTCATATAGTGACGCCGCCGCCGCTTGCTGCTGGGGTTTCAGTGTAGCGATCCGGCATTCGAGTAATTTCTGTTCGGAGATCGATCTGCTTTGCTTGATTGCTTTTTGCTGGTGCTGCTGTGCTTTTGGACTCGCTGTCAATAGAGTAAACGGCAGAATGTGGTGGATGATGGGAGAAGCTGGAGGCCATTACTGTTCCAAGAAGACCGATGATTTGTGCGGCGATGTTTGTGGTGATCAGGTATTTCTTTAAGTTTATTGTGTTCCTTTTATTGTAGGTCCGCTTCCTTATAAAACTGTTTGTTGATCTTCTATTGGGGTTCCGGTTAGGGTTTATAGTTCCGGGTACTTGGGTTTCTGAAGCAATCCCGAATTCGATAGATCCCTAAAACGGTCACTTTTTTGACATTTTTAATTCACGACTTTAGCTTGCCCTCTGTTTGGATTAATTACAATTATGCATCGAGTTTGCTATAAATTCCTCACTGGCCTAGAAGCCAGGGTAGTCATGGCTAGTTCATTATTGAGTTGCCGGACAGAGCACCTACGGGGCACCCTGCTTGCCGTGCACAGAAGGTGAGTCTTAAAATGGGGGCAAAAAAAAGTTTCCAAAAATAAAAACAAAGAAATAGATGAAACGCACCTTTTCTGATTGGGAGCACGGTATTTGTGCTCGACAGGATTTGAATTCTTAGCTGCCTCTGTTTCTCTGGGTTTGTGGATTGTGTACGGAATATTTGTGATCTGAATTGGGATATAGGAGCAAGGATGAGTAAGATTTTGACGTTTGGGTTCCCCTCTGTTTTTGGGGTTTAATGATCCCTCTTAGGCTTTATAATTACCCAGTTGTTCTTGGTGTTATGGAAATTTTAAATATAATTGCCCTAAAAATATGCTTATGAAAAAATTAGCTTTTTGATTATGCGTTACTTTATTGCATGATTGAATGAAGCTGCATTGTTATGTTATCTTTGTGGTCTTTCATTCTTGAAAGAAAAGTTTATTGTTCTCTTAGATGCTTGTTTTTCCAATACGCAGGGATCAAGCCAAGTATCAGGCATGTCAAGAGTTCGATGCATTTTGCGTGGTTTGGATGTAAAGACCTACATATTTCTTTTTGCTGTCCTCCCGATGTGTATCTTTGGAATTTATATACATGGACAGAAAATTTCATACTTTCTGCGGCCACTTTGGGAAAAACCACCCAAGCCTTTCAAGGTTATCCCGCATTACTACAATCAGAATGTGTCAATGGAGAATCTCTGCAGACTTCATGGCTGGGGAGTCCGTGCCTCCCCAAGACGTGTTTATGATGCTGTGTTATTCAGTAATGAGTTGGAAATACTGAATTTACGGTGGAGAGAATTGTATCCTTACGTATCAGAATTTGTCCTTCTTGAGTCAAATTCTACGTTCACTGGATTGTCGAAGCCTCTTGTGTTTAAAAGCAATCGGGAGCGGTTCAAATTTGTTGAGCCCCAGTTGACATATGGGACTATTGGCGGAAGATTCAAGAAAGGAGAAAACCCGTTTGTTGAGGAGGCCTATCAACGAGTAGCACTGGACCAGCTTCTTAAGATAGCCGGTATTTCAGATGATGACTTGTTGATTATGTCTGATGTTGATGAGATACCGAGCGCTCACACTGTCAACCTTTTAAGGTGGTGTGATGACATACCATCAATCCTCCATCTTCAACTCAAGAATTATCTTTATTCCTTTGAGTTTCATGTGGATAATGACAGCTGGAGGGCTTCAGTTCACAGGTATCAGAGCGGAAAGACAAGGTATGCTCATTTTCGCCAGTCTGATGACTTGTTAGCAGATGCTGGCTGGCATTGTAGCTTTTGTTTCCGCCGAATCAGTGATTTCATTTTTAAGATGAAAGCCTACAGCCATTATGACAGAGTAAGGTTCTCTCATTATTTAAATCCCAAAAGAATTCAGAAAGTAATCTGCAAAGGGGATGACTTATTTGACATGCTTCCAGAGGAGTACTCCTTCAAGGAAATCATTAGTAAAATGGGACCTATACCCCATTCCTATTCTGCAGTTCATCTTCCTGCTTATCTTTTGGAGAACGCAGAGAAGCTCAAATTTCTTTTGCCCGGAAATTGTGTAAGAGAGAGTGAATGATTTCATACCGTTCGAGGGTTAGACAAATAACTGAAGCTTTACTGACTGTCGCTCAATTGGAGGGCTGGGTTATGTCCATGTCCGGTGAGATATTATTTGAGAATGCATTGAGATCAGACAGATGCCATGATGCTGGGTGGGATAGGGGAACTTGTACATAATTTAGAGCTGAACTTCATTCAAGAGGGAGCAGTGTCTGTTCTGATCTGATGAACGAGGGGATGTTTGGCTTAGATAATTATTTAGTCTTGTATTCACTCTGGACAGGCGTGGCTGATCCCCGGATATGTTGGATGACTCGTTTCCTTCGGGGAGTTTTGTCTTGGAAACGAATTTTATTTGTTTCTTTTTTCCCTTGTTATTCCTATTTGATGCTAAATATGCCTCTTCTTATTATTGGTTATATATTTGGTTATATGTCTTCGTTTTTGGGTGATTTTTTTTGTTTAAAATTTGATAGCTAATACTCTCCCAATACCTATTATAATATAAGGTACTTTTAATCACCTAATTGGAATCAAGAAAAAGATGATTAAATCATTAATATTGTTTGAGAAAAGAAGAAATTTTTAATTTTACTTCTATTTAAATCAAAAAATTTTAAATTTACATTACATCCTCTTTCATAATTAATGAATTTAAATAAGATTAATATAAAAAAAAAATTAACTAATGCCCATCAAATGCTTTATATCCCCCTTCTCCCTTTTAATTGAACAAAACAGCATGAGCTTATACAAATAACATGGGAAGAGTCAGCTGGTATATAAATAATACTGGTCAATTTGGAATCTGAACAAAAACGCACATGTATATGTAATGGATTAATCAATGTCCAAAACAAGAATCCAGCTCTCGTGTGTAGTTTGTATCTTATTCCAAAAAAAGAAAAAGAGAGAAAATTGTTACATCATCTCGCACATTTCCTATTGGGAAGGAGCCCTAAACAGCGTTTCATTTATGAACAATTGTCAGCAGAATCGATCGTGTTTTCTCCATATCCAAATCCTCAATTGAGTCATTAATTCCATTATCCAAACGGATTCAAGACTCTTATGCAATGCTTGGCAAGTAAAAAAAAAAAAA
The DNA here is from genome assembly GCF_029017545.1 of Prosopis cineraria. Lineage (NCBI taxonomy): Eukaryota > Viridiplantae > Streptophyta > Magnoliopsida > Fabales > Fabaceae > Prosopis > Prosopis cineraria. The sequence continues at coordinate 34,253,063 of NW_026555335.1, read as the reverse complement.
AATATTTCCTAGAAAGGATAGAAGTGCACCTATAATATTTTCTTTCTAAGTATAGCTTTTATTTTTCTTTTTCAAAAAATACTTTTTCGTATACTAAACATGCTATTAATTCTTATTAGAGGGATTTATTTTGGCAATAGCAATGCAAAATTCAGTTTAAAAACACTATCTTTTAGAGCTATTACACCACATCCATAAAATATGAAAGCTCCCCAAAATCAAACAAATCTTTCCTGTAAACAAGTAGAGAATATGATAACATAAATAATACAGAGGAATAAATTATGGAATTTAGGAAGAAGAATGCAAGAGAGAGATGCCTGAAAATTCATAGGCTGCACACTGGACTTATGCCCACACACAAGGGCGGTCCTAAGTAGTGGTTAGTGTGGGCAAATGCCTCTTAAAATGAAAAAAATTACATGAATGATATGGTAGATTTTGCATTTTGCTCCCACTAATCTTGTACCAAATAGATTGTTCCTATTGGCTCAGGGTCCTAGGTCTGCCACTATCTACAGAGGCATTTATAGAGCATAGATTAGACAATACTGTTGATAAAAATAAATACTAACATTTTTAGATTTCATGGGTTCTAGATTTAAATCTAGTTAAATCAAAACTTTTTTGATAAGCTCTTTTTAAATAAATATTTTTTTTATTTTTAGCAAAAATAATTTCATTTTCATCTATTTTCACACGAGGGGAGACTATCTATTTTCAACTCCGCTAACTATTGTTGATCATGCATGCAAGATCTCTTCTATTCTAAACCAATTAGTCCATTTTCACTCATCGGTACTTATAGAGCTACTCTCAAGTAGGCAACGTGGGACTTCTGTTTTTCCGACACAGCCGCACATAACTACAACATTTTCTTCTTAATCCTTCTTGCAGAACCTGATCAGGGTTTAATTATGAGCTGAATTGTATAAAAGTTGATGTCTTTGTTTGAAGTTCACTTCTCTTAATTTCTTTTGATGGCCGATGCTAATCAATTGCCCTCTTCTTTTGGCGGAAACAGTATCGTATAAATGATTAATAAAGTAGGTATTCAAGTCTTGTACCTGCAACAAATACTTGATGATATTATAGCATTAATTTAAATTCGAGACATCAAGGCCCCAGGGATACCATCCATCTTCCTAAATCAGATGCTCGATCCTCGCCTTTTTTTTTAAAAAAAAGAAAAATACAAAAAGCAAGAACTAGCTTGAAGGAATACGAAGGTCCATGGGATTGGATCCTAGGTGGCTTATACATCCAATAACAAAACGTGCTCAAGCTCATCAGGAGGGTGATACTAGTACAAAATATCATTTTTACAAGGCATTTTTCATTGGTTGGAAGGCAAACGGTATAGAAAGTGTAAGTCATGACAATCTTATAATAAAAACTTCCCAATCATCCAATAGCAATGATCTGATTAATTGGATGCATGCCTTCACATGCTCCTTGATGAGTTATTTTTTCCACTGTAGATTCTATTATAGTGCTTCTAGAGAGTCAGTAAACCGCTGAATTTTCTTGTAACCAGCAAATCTTCAAACCCGTTGTGACGGCTAAAATTTCTGCTTCACTTACACTTTTGGGTCCAAGATTTTGAGCAAAACACATGGCTTCCGCAAGGTTTTGGTCAGTAACTGTGGGAACTACCACGGTTCCTGACACGAACCATGGGATGATCCCTCCGTTTATCTGCAAGTTTTATAATGAAAGATATGTTTTCAGCCTAAAGATTTTTGATACCCAATCTACTGCCTTTTGGCCTCTGGATGTGGTGTTCCATGCAACATGATGCATATTTTTATTTCCTGATTCATCATTCCAAAGGAAATCCCTGCTGCTGCATTTCTCAATATCATTAAGAATGCCTTTGGGGTGAAGCATAGATTAAGCATTAAGTGCGCCCAGAAAGAGAGGAAATGACAGATTTGATGAGCACAATTTTCCCAACCATGTTGAAAGTTTTTGGTGAACCTTAGCAATAAGCAAAAGGAAAATTATCTTTCAAACTGTTTCATAAGAAATTGGCTCATTTCCATAGCTATGTTAAAATGAACATTTGGAGATAGCAAAACATTTTGTTTATATATATATATATATATATATATGATTCTTTTTGATTGCTCACAAGTATGGCCTCCTATTGGAGGCAATTCTGTTCTAAATATGGTCAAGCACTAAATGTGAGCACCTTTCTTTACAGAGATTCAAAACTTATTTTATTATATTGAGAGAAACTAGTTCCTTCTGCTAAACTCAATTAGTGGATTATATAATATGATTTCTACTAAAATAACAATAAATTATAATTAACTCCAAATGCAATTTAATAATATAAATTTATACTGTTTGTTCACACAAATGCGCACGAGAGATTTAATAAGAAAATATTCTATAATGTAACAAGTGTGACATGTTATTCCAACCAAGTGGTGTTAAACCTGGTTCTGGACGTATCAAAATAATGGGATGCTTTCTTTTCTTCCTACCCAGAGAATCCAACTTGGGGAATTGCTGATAAGGCTCCAAATTCATTTTTCCATTTCAAATATTCCTTATCCCTAATGATAATAATAAAAGAGATAGCCACGTTATCAATTTGGCTATAAAAACCAAGCATAAGAACTCAAATTTAAGCATGCAGATATATCTCTCCATTTGAGCAAAATGGGAAGAGGAGGTGGGTTATACCAACACCAATACTATGGTTATGGCAATGAATATGTTTACAGTGGCATGTGGATGGACCAGTCTCAGTCTGAGTCTGATCAGCAACAACAATAACACTTTTGTTCATCAACATTCATGGACCTCCCCACCCATGAAGCCTCCTTGTTCTACTCCTGCCGCCTCAGCCTTCTGCGGTGGCGGTGGCCGTGGCAGTGGTGGCTTTGGTATGCATCCCCAAACTGCTTATGGTTCTTCCAGCCACCACGGCTACGCCGGAACCGTCTCTGGAGGACTCAAAAAGTTCGACTCCAGTGGGTATAATCGATACACCGAAGAGGTGGCCGGGTATGACAAGGGTAGTTACATGGAGGAGAGGTATGGCGGTGGTGGTGGTTGGATGATGATGAATGAGGAGGAGCATGAGGATGAGATGAGGATGAGAATGGGGAGTCACAGCTGTGGCTTCAATCCCTATCATCATCATCATAACTACAACAATAATGTTCCCTCAAAGCCTCAATACGCTCACTTGCAGCAGTACTACCGGGATCCCAAGGGAGTCTCTGCTTCACCCTAGACACTATTATTATAGATAAATATGAAGCCTTCGTATTTAATACTGATAAACTATGTATATGTGTGTGCGAGCTGTTACTTTTACTATAATGTAATAAGCTTAGTGAGCCTTTTCAATTGTGAACCTTGTGATGTTCTGCTTGGAAGTTTCTTGAAATTGTAATGTCATGCATTGCACAATTTGCAATTCAAAGGCCTAACGTAAGTCAAGTCAAGTGGTAGTTGAACTAATAAGGGAATATTTGGCAATGGAGACAAGCATGGAAAGGATATGAGCGTTTTACAAATGGATTCAGATCTCTGTGCTCCGTCAGCTAGATAAATATATATATATATATATATATGCTTGTTTACATTTTGAATTTCGTCTCTTTGAAGGGATGATATCTGTCCACCACTATCTGCTAATTGATTTGAATAAACTATTTTCTGCATGTAAGCTTGTTTTATGTTGAACATGTATTGTCACTAGTATATCTGTATATTTGTATGGATATAATTGGCCATCAAGTTCAAAACTGATCATAAAAGGATATTTAGTTAATTTGAATACAAAAAGTCCAACAAAATATTCGTTAGGAATTATCAAGTATTTAGAGTTATAAAGTCTGAAAATATTACAAGCAATTAGAATAGTATCGGACTCCTAAACTAAAATTGGCATGCGTGTCCGCGTGCACACATGCCTTTGGTCATCATATTTGTAAATCACTTTTAGCATGTTCCATCAAAATTAAGAAAAACCTTAAAATTTCTTAACTTTATCTAAAATTTAATAACTCAATTTTAATTTACCCCTATTAAATATATATACTTTAACAACATATTTTCTCTTTTTAACATTCAATAGAGGGTGAATGGAAAAATTTTTGATAAAAATTTAATAAAGTAACATATAAATAGGATAAAAAAATATTCTTTCTCTATTCTATAAATAGGACCAAAAGGTGTGTATAACTTTGTGCAATTTGTAACATTCTGAATTTAATTTAAGAATTTAAATTAATTAATTGGTGACTTAATTAATTAATTAATTGGGTCAATTAGTAGTTAATTAATAGGTTATGACGGCTATTTAGGCCTATGTGGTCCCCAAGAGGGCTTAGGTTAGGACTTTGGAGGCCTTTAGGACAAAATGGGTTCATAATTTGGACTTAAGTTAAGCTACCCATATTGAGCTATTCGCCGCAACAAATAGTATAAATCATCGTGGCAAGTTGACAAAAATTTCAAAAATTGTAGAAACACTATCAGATTTCATTCTAGAGGAAAATTTGAGAGTGAGGCTAAGAGAAAATGCTTAAGCTCTGCTAGGGTTTTGAATTGGTGGATCTTGGAAGTGTTTTGAAGCTTTTACAACCTTGGGCAAGCCTTGTTCCTCCTTCTTCTACCTCTAGTTGCTTTGGTTACTAGTTTAAATTCATGGGGAAGTGGCTGTCTAAATTGGTATGGGCAAACTATAGCTCTTAGAGTGACCTAAATCGGTTGTTTAAGAGTCATTTAATGCTTCTTCACCTAGTCAAAAAATGGTTGGCAACATTAAATATCATTAAAGAGAAGTTTAGAGTTAACCCTAATGCCAAATAATTAAGTTAAGCTAATGAGAGTTAATGGCAATGATTATTAGGCTTAATAATAGTTAAATAAACTAATGGAAGTTAGTGTTGGGATTAGATATGATTAATCAAGCTTAATAAAGTATTATGCCTTAATTGTGATTAAGGGTTAATTAATGATGATTAATAACTAACATTATTTTGTGAGCATGATTGTAAACTAATTGTGCTCAAAGCATAGGTTTAGAGTAACTCTCTGGGAAATCCAAATTTAACCCTTGGTAGAGTAGCCCAATAGAGGAGGTAATCAAAAACCTTATAATTGCATATAATTGTGTTTGCAATTGTATTTAAATTGTTATGTGGTTTTGTGCCATTAAATGTTTAGTATGGATTTGCTATGAGATTGTGAATATATGATCATTGCTAAATGAAAGTGTATCTATAGAAATACATGTTGGACAATCAATTTGATAAAGATGCTTTATGATGTGAAATATGAACTGCAGGCCTAGATTGGCTATGAATTAGTGATATGGTTTATGTGCTAAAATGCATGATTATTATAGCCATATGAATTGGATAAGAGCATGAAAAATTGTATGAGATTATGGTCGCATGCATAATCTAGATGGTTGGAAGTTAGTCTCAATATGCTAAAATTGCAGCCTAAAAGCTTTTTCCATTATTTCTTAGAAATAATAAAAAAATAAGATCCTTGCTTCTTTACCCTCAAACAATCATAAAAAATTTACAATAGAATCACCTATTCAAAGCAAGTTCCAAATCCTTCAAATCTCATCTAATTATGTTTTTTAGGTTCCTAAGTTACCACAAACAAAGTCTAGATTTAGAACAGAAATAGAAGCACAAAGAGAGAGCCACACTATGCAATGTACCTTAATCCTCATCAAACCCACAGCAACTAACCAAGAACTTAAAGCTAAAAAGGCGATGAGAGGCAATGAACCAAACTAGAGGAGATGCAAGGCTTTGAACCCACTAGCTGGAATAGAGGAGAGGGGTTGACGAGGGTACCAAAAAGGAGGGGAGGGGGTTAAGGGGGTGCCAAAGGGGGTGTAACATCTAAGAAAATTAAGCATAATTACTAATCCTAATGAATGTGATTAGTGAGTTGAGAAAGTGTATGGCCAAAGAGGTCTAATTAGTGTATTTGGTTTTGATTTCTACCCTAGATGTGGGTTTAGATTGAAATCGTGCCATCCGAGTAAGGAAAGAGGAAGAAAAAGTGAAGAAAAGCCCTCTGTCCCACATGTCGTGATGTGTGCACAATTTGCTATGATGCACAGAGGCAATCGGGTGTGTTTTGGGCCTCTCTGTTTCATACGTCCCAGCAAGAGGCTGCGTGTACTGTAGCGCATGGCCAAAATCCTAACTTAATCTATTTATATCTACGTGTAAAATCAAAAGAGGAGAAAGGGAGAAAACAAAAGGCACGTTTAAGACTCTGCTAGGGCACACACATTAAGACCTTTGAGGATAGTTTGAAGCTTTCCAACACCTAAGGTAAACTTAAGGTTTAAGTTGGGAGAGTAATTTTGATCCATAGAAGTTATAGGTCTAATCCCATTGGTTAAAATAGATATAATGGAAGTGGTTTAAAGTATTTAAACCCTACAGTGTTGATTTTGTGTATGGTTAGTCGAGAGGAGTAATTAATATTTAAAAATTATAATAAATGAGATTGTTGGAGGTGTTTATGGCTCATTAATGGTGGTTTTTTGATTCCTTAAAATTAATGTGGGTCAATGGAACCTAATGAACCTATTGGCTATGAATGACTAGTAAATTATAGGATTGATAGAATAGAGAATATGGAAATTGGTATTGGTAAATCCTTAAAAATGAGATAATGATGTTATCCTAGTATTGTGATTATAGTGTGGTTTAATTTGGCACCATTTGAGCTTGTGAGAAGCTTTAGAAGTGTTTATTATGAGGGTTAAACCTTTAACCTCTCAAAGATTTGAGGTAATTGGGGGAAACCTAGTTTATATAGTTGAATATTAATTGTTTATTTAAAAAGGGTTGAATTGAGATATGATTTATATTTTAAACCCTTAATACAAATTTAGCATATTTGATTATGTGACATTGTGAAAATGCTATGTGTGTTCATATACATGTGAATAATAATGATGATTGAGAATATGTGAACATGTATTAATAGATATGAGGAGTATAATGGTGAAAAAGAGTTTTATAAGCTTAATGTGATGAAAGGATTGTATCAATGACATTAGTTGTCATAAGTGCATAATATGTGTCAAATATGTGTAGTATGATTATAGGCGAGAGTTCGCCTAAGGAGAGGAGTAGATTGATAAATTTACATAGTATTATTGGCAATGACTGTTTGAATTGAGAACTTTCCTCGACACCAATTGTTGAAATCACAAGGAAGCCCTTATTCTATGGTTGATTTAGGACTATCTCACTTATTCTATGAGGGACTCGAATCTAACTAGTTTCTATCAGTTCATGAGGAGGCTAGATTAGGGGTATGACACCACATGCATTTAGATCCGGCTATATGATTGTTATTATTGTGGTCCGGCATGTGTTAGAGGCACATGGTTGGTATTTTTGCATCCCTATGATGTGATTATATTTGTTTAAGGCTTAGATATATAGTTGTTAGTATTGTAAATCGTGGCTATGTTTTCTTATATGTATATATGTGTGTTATTTACCAATTGCATCTATTTTTAATTGATATGCAATTGTATATATTAGGTAAAACTTAATTACTGAGTGGTTGTACTCACTCCTCAATTCTCAACATTTTCAGGGCCTAATTTATCGGATCTGGTTTGGGAAAAGTGTTTTAAGGCATACGATTTTGGTGAAAATTCTATTTTTATGCCTTTCTACTTTGTGTATGTGTATTTATATTGTTAAATTGTCAACTAGATCATATACCATTGATTTTGTACTACTTGCATTAATTTTGTGTCATGCTTATATGTTTTATGCCTTGGGTTAGTGAGTTATGGTTGTAAACCCTTGGATAGGGTCAAAATACCTGTGCAAGTAGGAACATGTATATTATGATTGATTTGGAATGAAAAGAAATGATTTGTGCAAGAAATTCTTCCCCTTGTGTTTTGTGAAATTTAGGGTTGAATGGTAGAATTGTGGATTAAGTTTTTTTGGTTGAATGTGGTATATTGCACGAGTCCCTTAGAGTTTATTGAGCATGGTTGAGTAGTCGGTATAAGTTTTTGGCACTTGTAGTTGAGTTGGAATACTATTATTATGAGTTTCATGTAAAAAAGTGGTAAAATAGGTTTTGGTGTCTAACCCTTTGTAAAAAATAATTTTGAATGTGAAACATATGCCATTAGCTATAGTTAGGAGAAAGCTCCGTGTAGATACTGAAACCACCTCAATCGGACGTCGAATGAAGATTTAGAATGCGTCGGAAGTTCATCCTAAAGTTGTTATTTGATAGCAGAAATATGGTGTCATATTGGGTGCAATACACTGCAGTGCATAGTAAAGAGGTGAGTGATCTGCGGCACATGACATGTTTTTCTGCACAATTTCTCTAATTTGGGTTTTGAAATTTAATGTTTTGGATCCTAATTGAATCCCACGCTTTTGCATTGTTTTAAAGTTTTGATTTAAACTAAATGAAAATGTTTAAGAGATTTTTATACTATAAATCTTGGGATCTCATTGTAAATGTTTTGTGAATTATTTCTCCCATATGTGAATTATAAAAAACTTAGTAATCTTTTATAGGTTTAGTCCGGTAATTACCTCAATTATAGAGTTAATTGTGGTTTAGTAAGAGAGACCTTATAGGGGGCATGAATTCTCTCCTCTTCCTTCCTATCCTCTTCCATTGTTTTCCCTTATTAGCCATTAGATCAAGATTTAAACGGTTTAGATTTGATTTCCTATAAAATTATTATTAAAATATTAAATTACAAAAAATATAAATAATAAAATTCAAACTACTAAAATTTAATGAGAACAATTTAAAAATACAATAAAAATAAAATAAAATGAAATGATTTGAAGAAGATCAAATTTGCATTATCACAAATCTTGATCTAATGATTGAAAATTAAGAAAAGGAGGGAAAAAGAATGGGAAGGAAGAGGAGAGAATCCTCTCTCACCGAAAGGGGTTAGGGGGAGGGGAAAATGGGGTGAGGGAGAGGGGGATCAATGTGAGGAGGGTGAGAGAGGGTGAGGGGGAGAGAGAGAATGAGGAATAGGAAATGGCCACGGGGTGGGGGTTGATAGGAAAGGAAAAATTGGAAGGGAGGGGGGGTTCCTACACCGGGTGACCTTTCATCTGATATAAAAAGTGTTGCTATCTTTTTAAGTTAAGACACTTTTTACATCTAGTAAAATGTCTACTTAGTATGTAAACTAATTTTTTTATTCAAAAATTTTCTATGTTGGGTGGGTTTGGGTAGAAATATTTCTATTTGTTTTTATATTTAAAAAAATATTACAAATTTTTCATTAGGTAGACTTTAAGCCAAAGAAAAAAATATTTTTTTATTTTTTTAACATTTTACACCAAGTAGCAATCTACTAGGTATAGAAAATTTTTTACTTTTATAAATATTTTTTAAAAAATATTTCACAATTTCTACATAGGTTACTTTAAGAATCAATGTAGAGAATACTTTTTACATCGATTATTCATAAAATCTGTGTAGAAAGTGTCATATCAAGTTCATCTACTTACAAAAATGCCGTTGCTCACACTTTTTACATCTATTCCTTTTTAACTGGTGTAAAAAGTGTTTTTTTTAGATATGCATGAGTAGGTTACATATGAGTAATTAAATAAGGATGAGCATGAGGGGTGGGGATTCATCCTAGATTAGTTGAAGACTATATTAGTTAAATCAATGTGGTGTAGACTCCTCTAAATTTATACACAGTGGTTGGCATCTCTAATTACTAATATACTTAGTATTGCTAATAACCTTTGGGTGTCGCATGGGTCAAGCACAATGTTTAGTATCACTGATCTTGGATTAGATAGTATAGGTCAGGCAATATATGACACCTTAAAATTTAAGTAAGAGGAACCCATTATCCGAGAGTGAGTGTATGAGCCTTTAATTAAGTGACTTCTCACAGTTAGAGAGTGGGGCTAATTTTAGTTACATGGATTAGACCTACATGATTTGATAGCTTGTAGGTTCAGTCAAATGAGATAAGGATAGATATAAGGTAGTTGCATTAAGCAAAAGTAACAATATATATATATATATATTTTTTTTTTTTGAAATCTGTGTGTCGAATTGATTGTTATGTTATTGTTTGCCTTATTGGGCAATTGCCACACTTTAACATACTTTCTATAAGTTTCTTGGAATTATTTGATCTCACTCATGTTATTTAATGTTTCCCTAAGAGAAGATAAGGCAAAGTGAAAAGGGAAAGTCTCAAAGGCCAAGTGCTAGAGATCTCACTTCTATAGTCTTTAGTCCTTGAAGTTTGTGTAACGTGAACTTTATTGTACCACCATAGGATCATTATAATTAATGGCTATCATTCAATTGCATGTGAGCCATGGATGTTTATGTGAACATTTTTGGTCATGGCCTTAACTTTTGAGAGAAGGCCTAACTGTAAATTGAGATGAATTAGGATATACTACCTAATTTGATTTGAGTGTTTATATATGTTTTACTTAACTCATGATTGAGATTGGAAATAATTATAAGGGGAGATACTCATGTGGTGCCTAAAGTGCAAATACTGGTAGGGCACTATGTGTTCCAAGATTCTCATGAGGTACCAAGATGTAAAATGAATGAGGTTAGTAGTTAGATTGTTATATTTTTAGTGTATAGGTTGTCAAATATTCATATTTAGAGGTTGCATGATTAGTAGGTAATGTATGAGGTGAATTATGCTACTATTGTTATTATGTTGTATAGGGTTCACCACAATGGACAACACACTTGGCCAGGGCAAGTATGCATGTGATTATGGAAGCGGTGAGTAAAGTCGTAAGCTATGATAAAGTGAGCACTGTGCCATGGGCTATGGTGAAGGTGACGTTAGTTGCTGCGAGTAAGTCAACTTGAAATTGGCTACGCAAGGATACTTCTAACTAAGGCGTACTAGTTTGGTTTTCTAAAGATGATAGTTTGGCCTTTTATCTTTCATTCTTTTCCATACTTCTGTGTGAAAGACATTCTCTGAGTTTTGGAAAATATTAATTACTTTATCCCTTCAAATATTTTTGAGATCCTAAATTCATAGTTAGACTTTATTGTTGTTATTGTTCTTATAGTTATTACTATAAATTTTAAAGCTATGGTTGATCCTTATGATTAAGGATTATTAGTTAGTGAAGTTAATTGGATTTAATGATGGAAGTCATTACACAAATCATCTTAACTCAAAAGCTTAAGAAATTAAATTATATTTGTTTTTCTCAAATTAAAAATTAGTTCCTAACTTTAAAGCTATTGCTTCTTTGACTTATATTACCATATGTGTGTGTGTGTGTGAACCAATAATTATTAGCCTAATTTTGTTGATTCAATCAACAAGAAGTGCTAGTTTGCACTAATTATTAAAAGGTATTAAAATTTTAAATGATATCTCAATTTATAAAAAATTTGCTTAATGATATGATATTAATAATTTAATATATTATAGAAATCATTGAATGTTTCTTGTTATTTGCCTACATGAAAATACCATATATTGATTCTATTCATTACAATAAGAAGTAAGTGAAGATATGCAGGCATTGATTTTCTTTTAACCATTGATATAAAGGTATTGATTGAATCATAAGTTTTTTAAATTACTTTGTTTTGTTATATCATTAGCATATAATTAATTTTTTCTTACATGTATATATTTGATAAATAGTAATTGGGTTAAATACCATATTTTCCCAATTTTTTGAGGAATAATAGGTATCTTGTACTGATAAGTGAGATAATATTCTCTCTAAACTACTCTTTCAAGGAGCAATTTTACTTTTCCATAAAAGAACTGTCAATTTCACTATGATTTGTCTATGCATATTATGTGTGGGCCCATTGATCATCTAACCTATCTTATTATTGTTGAGTTAAAATGCTAATTTATTTTTGAACTTTTTTTTTTCTATGAGCTCTACCTAGGAATCTTGAAATTTTATTAAAATAAAATTTAATAAATATTTATTTTAATAAAACCTTGTTAAAATATTATGTATTTTAATATTTAATAATTTAAATATTATTATTTATAAATATTCATCCAAAGTTCATAAATTATCCTTTAAATATTAACATCTCAATTAGTTTTTCAGAAATGTAATTATAGGTGATTTGTAGATTAAAATAACATGCTAAATTTTAAGTCTTCTTCCAAGATATTATACTACTCAAATTTAATATTTTGATACTTTCAGTTTTGTATTAAAAATGCAAGAGATGAATCTCCAAACTAACTAATAAAATTAATATTGTTTTGTTGAATTTACAACTTATTTTTTTAATTTTGAAATTGAGAACATATTACATTATATGAAAAAATCAATCAAATTCTTAATTGATATTATTTTGATATTTTAAAATTTATTAAAAAAATTTCTTAACTAAGTCGATTTCTTGAATTTATTATATATAGAAAGACTTTAGAGTTTAGACAGGAGAAATTCCAAGAAAAAATTGTTCAAAAAAACTCCACCAGATATTTATTTTGCTTAGAAACACATGAAAAAATTTCTCAAATGAAGTCCTTCAGTGTAACTAATTGAGAGGTTAAAATGCCAATATTACCCTTACCAAATACTCCTACTTCCCCCTACGATTTTTGGCGGCGACATTAGCGTCGTTTTAGGCAGGAACTCGTGATTCTGACCATGGTAACAAGTGTCTGACGGCAATGGTGGTAGAGGCGGCGGCAAGTGGTCGTGTCCTCTTCTCCTTCCTCTGCATCGCAAGCCTTTGCCTTGTGCTCCATCTTCTTCACGCCCCTCTGCAGAGCCACGCCTCAGCACAAGAGTGCCATTTCATTCCATTTGTTTTCTCTCACTCTGTTTCTCTCCAACTCTTCCTCCTTCTTCACAACAATGGCATCAAACCTCTCTTTGATTATATGCGTTCTCCCTTTCTTCGCGGTTTCTTCCGATTTCGCTCTTGACGCTTTGGCACTGTCTGTTGATTGCTTAAACCACATCTTGACCCTGGCTGATTGCTTGTCCGTTTGCTACTAATTATGGATGTAAATAATTCTTTAATCCTTCTTAATCATCCCCTTTTAGGGATCTCAGGTTGTGCTGTATAGAAAAAGGCAATTCTATCTCTGCGTATTCTTTTTCTTGGAATAGGAAATCCAGACTGGTGAAAATACTTCCTTGAATTTTACAGTGTTATGGTGTTTTCCTTTTGAAGGATACTTTTCAATGTTTGCATATTTGAGAAACGCTTTTCGTTGTTCTACTTTTTCCACCCAACGTTTGAATGCATTGATCTACATTTTTGATCCCTTTCCTCTAAAGTTCACACTAATAATAAACGTTGCACAACTAAATATGCATTGCTCAGATTGGGATCCTAAAATTCTCTATGGGAAGTATTGACACTAACAATAAATGCTGCAATTAGTGAAATTTCCTTTATGCTTATCAAGGAGGGATACTGTAAGATCTTAATGTGCATTGATGCTGCTGACATGAATTGACAGTGAAGAGTGAAATAATCTATGGCATACACTGTCAATGTGCATTTTTTTTTTTCATATTTTTAATGGTTTTTTCATTTGTAATCCCCACGACCAATGCATCCATGTTTCTTAGTCATTGCGTTATTCATTTTCATATTTGTGCCATGCTTTTGTTTGTGTTGGTGTTTTAGTCTGTTTTGATATTTGTGCCATGCTTTCTTAATGCTATTTCAAAATAAGTGAAATTTTATATTTGAAGTTATTAGCTTGTGTAACATCCTGATTTTTAGATAATAAAAAAATTATGAAATTTAGGTTTTATTGAGGATAAAAAATAATAATAATAAGAATTTATATTATTTGAGGTTATTCGGAAATAATAATATGGTTAGGCATTTAATTATGAATTAAAAATTTAAGTTTAAAATCACATAAGAAATGTTTAGTTAAGATATAATTTTAAGATTTAGAATATATAAATAATTTTGTGTGTGTGTGAGAAACCAAAAAAAAAGAAAAAGAAAAGAGAAGTGGAAGGCTTTTTTTTAGGTCACACATCAGTTAGATGTAGGAAGAGAAGATGTCTCATTATGTATGAAAAGAAGAGTACACGCATTAAGAGACAAAGAAGGGCTGAGATGTAATTTAAAAAAAATTGCAACTAATGGCAAGAATTTAAATAATTAAATTCAAACCTATAGTCTTTTTTAATATAATTGTGGAACCTATAATTTCATTTTTTATATTGTTTTCCCCTATCTCTCCCTCTCCCTCTCACGTTGCTTCATCCAAGGGTGTCATTTTTTTGTTTCTTCAGGTATGCTTAAACTCTCTTATTTAGATTAGCATTTAAAAAATTATTTAATTGTAAAATTAATTTCATAGTTATTTCCTAAAATATTAGCTTTTTAATGATATGATTATTTTGTCAAGTAAAGTAAATATTCTTATTAGGATTTCTCTATAGGATAGTTAATCTGATGATATGATAGATTAAAAATACAAGTTAAAATTTTTAGGAATATAATAAATATTATAGAATATTTTCTTAAAGTTGAAACTCATATTTAAGAATTTGAGTTAGATTGTAGATCTATATGATTGAATTTATTTAAGTATGAATAAGCATTTTTAAGGCTATAGAATGGTGATTTGAGATTTCAGAATAATTCTTAAATTTTTAATTTATTTTTGGAAGAATTTTTTTTTAGAATATAGATTGATAAAATTGTGATACTAGAAGTGATTTAAGGTTTAACTATAATTTATTAAGGTATGAGAATTTTAAAAAAGAATTTAAAAAATTAAATGAGGCATAAACCTTAAATTAGTATTAATATGTCTTAGGCCTAAGACTTTCTTAACTCTTTAAATTAGAGTTTATTTATTAATTTCAATGTAAAATTAATATATAGTATTATGAAATAATTATATAGATTGTATTGATAAAGAGAGTGGTGAAAGAGGAGTTGTGAAGGGGAACTTGTTGTTCAAGATATAAGATAACCATTATTAATGTGTTGTGATAGGTGTGTATGTAATTGATATGTGTTGTTTTGTTGTTTGAAAAAATTATGAATTATGAATTAGTGAAAATAAATACTGTTATATACTTGTTTGAAATTATTGCCAAGTGGGTTAAAAATTTATTTTTATTTATCATGATGAGATATTATTATGTGGTTATATTCTTGTTTGGATATTTAAATGATGCATGACTTATTAAGGTATTTTAATGTATGGTTTTATTGGGGATTTCTATCTAGTTAATTATTACTACATGGTAAGCCCTTACTGGATCCAATGAATGGTGTGTAGCTTGGTCCAACTCCCCTTTGACTAGGTGATTTGGCATCCAAGCATGGCGAAAGGAGGATATAAGGTGTAGCCATGCAATTAAATACTTGTTCAGTTTATTTGGAAATATTATTCGGTTAAATATTTTTATGTGTCTACTTAGCAATCGCATGACTAGTTATTTCTACATGCATTATTACATACTAATTTTTGGTTACTAGGACTTTTAAGTCTCATTTCCTGTGGTTAATATTTTTACAGGGCCAAGTTCGACTGAGAAAACATCAGAGGTGTAACTTTGGTGTATGAAACACCATCTTTTACGTTGCCTCTTATTTTGGATTATACAATGTATCTAGTGCCAACTTAGAACATATCTTATTTTGTGAAATATATAGACTCTAATCTTTTTTATTAACTGTATTTATATGACCAAGAGGATTATATCTGTCTCTTTTGATTCTTGACCTGATTTGAATATTATGTTATCAGGATCCTGTCTATCCCTCATGGTTCTAATTTCTTTTTGGGATATTAATAACATAACTAAATTTACTTGGAAGCATTGAGTATTAAGTAAAAAGGTATTTATAATATGAACAAGTGTACATCCTATAATTATATTTTATGAAGCTTAAGTGTTGGATTATGGTGAATGTTATGCAAATCTATTTTGGATATTGTTGAACCAGTATTCTTTAGGCAGTGTTAGATTTAGTCGTTAAATAAGACTTGTGGTATATTGTCTTGAATGTACGTTTGGTTCACATAACAACATTAAAAATTTGTATTTAGAAATTGTTTGAGATTCTTCTACCTTAAGATAGGCTTTGCACCAAATGCTGATTTAAAAATTATTATTTTGTTTGATATAAATTGTTTTACATTATTTTTCATTAGGTAAAATTTTATTATACATGTATTTTCAATTATCATGGTAGAGCTTATTCATTATATTAAATTCTTTCTATTATGGTAGGCTATTTGTAAATTATTTTATTTGCATGATAAACTCTTTTCTACCATAGTAGAGTTTTGAAAAGAAGTTTTATTATTTATTATCATGGTAGAAATTTTTCTAACATGATAAGGGTTCAATGATGTAAAAATAATTTATTGAACTAATAATTTGTGAAAAATTAGTTTGAAAATTTTAGGGTGTTCCAGCTTGGCTATATATATGTGTGCATGTGATTGTGAACCCATACACTTATGCACATGTTTGGGTGGGTTTATCATGGATTTGATCATGTGTTACCCATTATGCTTGTGATATATTTTTTTTTGCATTGCTTTTCCCATTCTCTGAGTTTACTATATCTATCCATTCTTGTTTGAATCTGACACTTATCTGGATCTCTTCTATATTTTTTATATTGGAGCAAGCAAAATTAAATAACATGTTTTCCTGATTATTTTCCTGATGTGGAAGACTACTGTGAGGGACTAGGATGAGCAAGTATGGGTGCCTCCCTTGCAAAAATGAGAGATTTTGTATGCATTGCTCATATGGATAAGGCTACAAATGCCCTTATGGCCCTTGAAGAGAGGAAGTAGTATCTTGGCATCTTAAGAATTGATGTGATCAAAATGAATTTCAAGCATACCACTTTCTCTAATTTGTTTTCTCATTTTTGTATATGATGGCTCACCATCTATTTTGTTAATTTTGTTTTTCCTCATATATCAAGATTGATAATTAGTGGTTGGAAATATTTCCACATCCATAGTGTAATGATCATTCTAATGAAAATAAGCATGCTTATTATCAACACAAGTTTTTGGGAAGTAAAAAGCCAAGGGTTACAAAAGTCTTTAACGAAGATGATGAGATGTTGCTTCTTCCAAAGCACATGGGAATTGTTTGCAAATAGCCATTTGAAGCACAAACTAACAAAGAGGATTGGGAGCTATGGTACTAAAAAAAATAATTGGAGCAATAAAAAAGGCCTTGTTGCACAAGAAGAGGAGCAAGAGATTAGCAATAGCTGCTCTAACATGCTAATAGAAATTATTGTTTTAGGTTGTCTTATTTGTCAATTGGAATACCAATTGACTTGTTTAATTGTAGAAGAGGCACCATTTGTGTATTGTAATGATATGACTTACTGAGGCAATCCTTAATTTAATGTATCTGAAGATTGTAGTTTATTCTACCAGTAAGTTGTAAATGAACTTGTGGTTGAATTTATAGATCCAAGTAGTAGTGTTCCATCCCCTGAATTTTCAGATAGCAATAATATGATAAGAAAATACAAAGAGATGTATTATTAGAGAATGCATTCTTGTAATTTTAGTCCTTTTGTCATCATCTACAATTGAGCAAATATGGCTTACACTTAGCTTTCAAATTGATCACTTTCTTGCTCAATCACAAATCTAGGCAACTAGAGTATAGATTAGTATTCTTAATTATATTTATGTATCTATTTTTGGAACTGTTTGTAGTTAGTGTCAAAATTGCAGATGTAATTTGTTGCGTCGTAATTTATGAGATATACAAAAGAGAACATTTATAATTATTGGTCTTCACCAAGTTGCAAGGGTTCCTATTGAAGAATTATCATCCAATTAAAGTAAAAGAATGACTTGTTGGAGAGAAATGATAAAATTTTCATAACATCCATATGCGTTTTCAAAATATTCATAAGTGTTTTCATGAAAAATGAGGAAATTCTCATAATATCCATATGCATTTTTAGAATATCCATATGCATTTTCATGAAAAATGAGATAGTTTTCAAAATAACCATTTGTGTTTTCAAAATATTCATATGCTTTTTCAAAATATCCATAGGTATTTTCATAAAAGATAAGGATATTTTTAGAACATCCATATATGATTTCAAAATATCCATATATGTTTTCATGAAAAATGAGAAAATTTTTAGAATAGTCATTTGTGTTTTCAGAATATCCATATGTATTTTTAGAATATCTATAGATGTTTTCATGAAAAATGAGGAAATGATCAGAATATCCATATATGTTTTCATGAAAAATAAGAAAATTTTTATAATAACCATTTGCATTTTCAAAATATCCATATGGGTTGTTAGAATATCCATAGGTATTTTCATGAAAAATGAGAAAATTTTTAGAATATCCATGTGTTTTTAAAATATCATATGTATTTTCATGAAAAACGAGTAAATTTTCAGAATAATCATTTGCATTTTCAAAATATCTATATATATTTTTAGAATATCCATAAGTATTTTCATAAAAAATGAGTAAATTTTTAGAATAATTATTTTTTACAAGATAATTGCTTCCCATTGAAGATATCTACATACAAGGGGAGACCAATTGCATATCCTCCAAGTCATATGCACCCGTAAGAAAATGGCCCTTTTAGGAACATCCATTGCATATGGCTACTGATTACTTGCATACATGAAAGACTTCTACATATGAGACAAGCTTACTGCACATATAGGAGACCTTCTACATATGCGTTGGAAGCATTTTCATTCAATAAAAGATGATTGCATTCCATTAATAAGATTGCATATAAGGGAAGACCAATTGCATATCCTTAATCCCATTTGTAATGTGATTCCTAATATTACCAAGCACACAGAACACCAAACATGAAACACTAATATGATAACCAAGGTATTTAAATCCCATTAAAATGGTTATCATAACACAATAGTTAAAAGTATTTAAAAAGTCGAGATTCCAAGAAAAACTCTTTATGAGAGATTGTTTGAGCTCAAACTAAAGTTTTAAAACCAATTAAATAAGACAACAAGAGCATGAAAAAATCCACCACATTAATTAATAAGCAAAAAAGAAAGATTTTCATCAACAGGGGCATAGTGCGCTATGAGGTAGTGTGTTGTTCGTCGCGGCGGACTACACAAAGGAAAATGTCCCTCTTTGTGCCTCGTGCTGTGGCGCGCAACTACTGCCATGACAACTCTCTAGGATAATTTTCAAAGCATGCCATTTTACTGTTCAACATTCGATTCAAGTGATTCAAGTGTCCACGCGTAACTCTTTGAGCCACCTAGTTATTAGCACTAGTCTCACTCCCAGATACTAAGCCAAATGAGATTTGAATATCTAAACCTAAAATGGTACCTTTTCTTTCCAAAACCACTACCAAAATATCCAATCTCCTAAATCAAGTGCCAACAACTATAGAACTACTTGAACCAATTCAAATAATCCACAAACAATTTGTACAAAACATTGCAACAACAGTCCAAACAAAATTTAGCCACTAAAACCTCATAATTAATATAAATTCCATAAAGGGTAACAATCATACATAATCGATGTGAATTACCACAAAACTAAAACTTGTATTAGTCTCTTAACCTCTTATAGCCATCACGAAATGGATAAAACATTTCAAGCTGAGATACCCATAATTAACAACAAAAACCGTGCAAGCGCTTGCAAAATGACATGTTTTTCTTACGTTGACATATGCATACATTTTTCGTTACAAACTAAAATAAGTTAAAGGGACTATACAATTACTAGTTAGTCCCCCCGATACTCGATCTCACCTTCCTTTCCCTTACCCCTATTAGAGCCTTCACTTGTAAAATATAACTACAGAGTGAGTTGAGGACTCAATAACCAAATAGTCTAATCAAACTACTCATGTGTGAGAATAGATAGTGTGTATGTGAAGTGGTATAAAAATACATAACAAATCATATATCCACACATAGAGTTATAGTATGATATGCATGATCGACACACTACCTTATATCCTTTTTATGTTTTTTGACTGAATCTATGGGTTGCCAAATCGATAGGACCAAGTCCATATGACTGGATTAGGTCAAGCTTACCATTAGTAGGAAGCAGCCTCAGCCAAGAGCACCTTCGCCTACTATAGACCACAACTTTTCCCTATCCATAAATACTAGCAGTGTCGATGCCTAATCTACCTCATATAGTATTGAGACTTCTAAACAATATAAAATTGAGTATTAGAGCCTCCACAGTACTAGTGTACTATATAGATTTCCAAACAATATCCTCAACAACATATTAGGTTAAACTCTTACCCTTTCACAATGGTTATGTCAAACATGCTTAATGCCCTAACACATAATCATAACATATAACTTTCACTGGAACATTCATTTCTACTTAAACATGATTTCACAAATAATTATACTTTAAAATAGTATTTTTCCTTTAAAAACCATAACATTGAAATATAAATTTTCCATTCCACTTCACATCATTTCTAAATCATAAGCATTTCATATTAATACTATGCTAGTTCAAAATAAGAACAATAGTTCAAAGATATTCACAAAACCATCCAAACACATAAATAGAAAGATTAGACGATTTGGTTATATAAAACTTTAATTGTCAATCCGCACACTAATCATCTCATTTATAACATAATTTGGGTACCCATAATATTTAAAACCTTGATTTAGCCCCAAAAATTCTCCCAACACACTTTATTAATTCTATTGAACACAAACACTTAAATAACACTATTTCATTATCCATATTGTCGCACCCGAAAAAATGCAACATGGACGACGCGCGAGTGGAGGTCCTGACCTTTGCGGCTGGAACCGAACGGAACAAGGAGTCGCCACCAAGATTTTGAGGTAAATCTTGGAAAGCTGATTAAAGGGAGGATAAGGATGGTTTGCGAAATCAAAGAATAGGTTCAGGAGTTGGTTGAGTATAGAGAAGGTGTTAGGCACCCCACAACACCCGTTCATCAGAACGGTTACCTGAAGTTTGTTGTGCTCTATTAATATGGTTTTATAATTATTTTAATTATCCCTTTTATATTCATGTGTTTGATAAAAATGATAAGAATTAAGTGAGAAATATTTATTTATTTATGAGGGAGGACGGATTTGACTCAAAATTTGACTCTGAGGCCTACGTACCCTGTGATGGGGATCAAAATTCACGTAGTTCGGGCTTAAAAGTTTGTTGGTGAAAATATTTTTTTGAAGAGAAATTAATTAGAAATAATTCACCATTTTGCAAATAAAATAATTTCTAAAATTTTGATATGTGTGTTTTAAATTGCAAAAGGTAATATAATTTTAATTATTTTCTACATTTTTGAATTTTTAATAAAGAAAGGAAAGGGTTTAAAATTATTATTCTTTTATGTTTTATGATTGAAAATTTTAATTGCTATACCTGTAGAGCCTTATTGGTTTATACGGTAATGCAATTATTTTAACTATCTACAGAGATTCTGAAATCTCACACGATAAAAGAATTTAGAAATTTAATTTATTTATTTATATTATTAAGTATATTTTTAAGTGTTAATAATATATTTTAAGTGTGTGTATATAAATATGTTTTAAAGACTCTTAATCATTATACCTACAAAGCCTTATTGGCATATACGGTAATATGATTATCCTAAATATCTATGGAGATTCTAAAATCTCTCGCGATAAAGGAATTAAATTTATTTAAATACATCCTTAATATAATATATATATATATATATATTTTAAAAAAACTTAATCGTTATATCTGCAGAATTTTATTGAATCATACGATAATACGATTATCTTAAAAGTTTATGGAGATTCAAAAACCTCACATGACTAAAACATATAATTGGTAAATGTGGTTACAATTTAAATGCATTAATTTGGTTAATTAATCTTTTAAATTGTGTATTATATGATTATTTACAAAAATCTTCATTTATTATAGAAATTGAGAATCACTGCATCTACGAGGACTTGTTATCCCCACGATGATATGATTAATTTAAATCTCTATAAGGATTCTTAAAATCTCACAAAAGACTTAAATAAATTATTAATCTAGGTTATAAAAAGAGAACTAAATTTAATGATGGGCCATTAGAACCCATATAAATATGCACAAGATTGATCTTCATGCTTGCGAAATCTTATTGATATATATGGTATGAAATTATTTTAATTGGTTATGAAGACCCATGTGATTTTCACACAATCAATTTTATTTGAGACAATTGAAGCTATGTCTATTAAACATACATGGCCACATTCTAGCAATTTTTATGATTATGGCTTAAGAAACAACCAAGTGTAATTTAAAAAAAAAATGCCTTCCCTATAAGTTACCAACAACATAAGCAACATTAATTAAAGCTAACATTGTCAAACAACATAGAGTGAAATTTTTTTAAAAAAAAGATTAATCATAAAGACTAATTATTGAATGGTTGTAAAACAAGCACATACTTGATTTGTAAAGAGAGTAAACTCAAATCATTTTTGCTATCTTGAGCCACATATATGGTAATTAAATTGAAAGGTTTCACATAAGACATGAACATCAAATGTTTTCAACCATTTAATCCATCCAAACTCATGACCGAAGAAGAATGATTTCTATAGCCAAACCATATAAGAACAGTATATAAAACCTTTGCAGTGTTCATGAGCAGGAACTGATCCCAGATATTTACAAAATGCAAGCTGAAATGAAATCAACTATGAAATATTCTAGATCAAAAGGCAAATAATCATGAAACCTATGTAATGTCTCTTCCTCTTTCACTCTCTGAAAAAAACACAGGTCCTCTCTCAGTTCTTTCTTCCTTACTCTTAGCCTTTTCTTTTCAAAAATCCTTCCTTCTGATTGTACTCGTCTCTTTCGGCCCCTTCTTCCTCCTCTCTCAGTCTCTTTTATTCTCAAAAAACATTCATTCTCGTCACCTCTCGGTTTCTTTTTTTCCTTCAGCAGTAACAGTTCCTCCTCTTCGTTTTTTCACTCTCGTCACCTCTTGGTTTCTCTCTTTTTCTCCAACCAGAACAACTCTTTCCCTCGTCCTCTCAATTTCTCTCCCTAGCAAGAACAACTCCTCCTCCCTCTATCTTTTTCAGAAAAACACGCACTCTCCTTCTTCCATCCCTCTCACTCTCAGTTTCAGGCATTATAAAGAGTGGGAAGGAAAGACGATTTATCAATTTCCCCTTTAGTTTCGGATCACCGTCCCCTTTGCGTGCGTCCGTTCTTTCATCTTTTTCCTCTTCTTCCGCTGCGTCATCATGGGTTGCTTCTTCTCCCTTCATGCTTTTCCCTTTCTTTCACTGCACTTTCTGCATGTGTGCCGAAAGCTCCCACATTTTTGGTTTCTTCTGTCTTTCCTCTACTTTTGCAATTGGTTTCGTGTGTACTCCTTCTGCTTTCTTTCTCTATGTTTTCCTCCTTCTCTCTGGTTCTCCGTCTCTCTTTCTTCATCTCTGTGTAGTCATGTCTCCTCTAGTCTTGTCGTACGATGCTGCTCTGCTTCTTTCCTTCTTGTTCTGTGTCTGATCGAGTACTTCTCCTCCTTTCTTTCTTGTTTTGTCATGTCTGGTTCGAGTGTTGCCGTGGCTGCGTGTGTGTGTGCTCCGACTGTCTCTGCTGTGTCTGACTCCGTGTTTGCCATGGAAAGTAATGTTTTGGGGTGGGTGATATATCATTTCACCTACCCTTTTATTTTTATTTAATTTTTTTATTATTATATTATTTTTTTATTTTGTTAACCTAATTTTAAAGTTAATTAAAAAGACTTAACTTTCAAAAGTTAATTCCCAATGTTTTAAATAGTTAAAATAATTTGGGAAAGATTTTTCTTAAATTTAAACAAGATTTTTTTAAAATTTTGTTAGATTATTTTTTTTAAAACATAATCCTAAAAAGAATTAAATTTTGTTTTTTGTATTTTTATATATCTTAGTTGAATTTATTTTTATTTTTGTTAAATTTAAAAAAAGGGGGTCCGGACAAAATACAGTGTTCACACACATTGTTCTTAATCTCCCAATTTTTACTTAGGGTTCATCCAAACCCTACCCAAAAATTTTAATTCATTATATAATCCATAAATCTAGGTTTAAAGGCTTGGTTTAACTCCCTAAAATCTTATCTAAGGTAATGGATTCAGCGAATAATCAAATCAAAGCCTCAACCATAATCAAAAACATCAAAAATTCTCATAGAGGGAGAGGAAGAGGTGGAGGAAGCTTACCTAAGGATAAATCTTGCCCCAAATACGTCCAAAATGGTCTAGAGGTTGTGTCCTAGCACCCACCAGTTGTTTCCCATTTTCTCCTCACATTTTATCTTTCCCTCTTCTAATTTTTTGTTCTGATCCACGACTGATAAATGTAGATTTCTACACATACGTCGTGGCACATTGGCTTGTTCGTTGTGAAGCATGGCACAGAGATTTTCACACACATTTTGAATCTCTCTCCATGCCACGGCCTGCTCGAACTTCAATCTTGCCCTCTTCTAAGATTTTTCAATGATCTATTAGTTACATTAATCTCCCAAAAACACTGTTAAACAATAATTCATCTAATTTAACCAAAATACCCTTATAAATACTAAAAATTCCCAAAATACAAATCTAGGATGTTACACCATTTGCACTTATAACAAAAGGAACATTTAAGGAACATTGTTGCATATGATGACTAATTACTTGCATATGTGGGAGACTTCTACACATGAGGGGAGCCTACTGCATATATGGAAGAACTTTTGCATATGCATGGAAACATTCTCATTCAACAAAAAGATGATTGCATTCCATTAAAGATGGCTGCATATAAGGAAAGACTAATTTTATATCCTTGATGTCATTTGCACCCATAATAAAATGAACATTCAAGGAAGATTGTTGCATATGACAAATAATTACTTGAATATATGGAAGACTTCTGTACATGAAGAGAGCCTACTACATATATGAAAGACCTTTTGCTTATGTGAATATGTGGAAGAAAATTGTATTTCATTGAAGATTAATCGCATATCGTGAAAAAAAGATTGCATATGCTTCATTGAAGATGATTTGCGTATATCATGGAAGAAACATTGCATCTGACATATTGACACCGAGGGACCTCATGCTTCATGGCTTAATAAATTGACATTGAAGGACCTTATTTCACATATTGACAACGAAGAACCTTGTGTAACATTAATTATTGATAGTGAAGGACTTGTGACGTATTGACAGCCAATGACCTCATGCAACACATTGACAGCAAAGGACCCTACTCAATCTTTGTTTTTTTTTTTTTTGCCAATTATTTAGGGCATTTATGTCATTTAACCTTAATCTATTATTGACAGTGAAGGACCTTTTTTCCAAAATAATCCCAAGTCCTTCTTGGCAATTAAATTTTTGGTGGAGGGTTTTTTTACCAATGTTCCCAAATTCACTTATAATGCTCATGAAACGACGTGGTTTTATCCCCCACTACCAAAATTCACAATTGTTCCCACCACATTAAGCAATCAGTCAATAAAAGCAGAGCGAATCTATCAATCTTGAAGCTTCAATAAACACGTAACTATCTCAGCAATAACTCCTCAAATTCCCAATTTAATGGCTGTGTTCTTTCGAATCGTTTCCACATCACAACACATTCATATAATTCCATCATCACCAATCTTGTAGCTCAACGTCAAGTTAATTACATCCGTTAATGCTTAATATCCTTGTTAGTGGGTGAGAGGCATCAGATTCAATGTTATCGCCGATCTGACTCTGAAAATATCTCCTCTATATATATCCTAGGCCATCGATCGAAGTTCAGAAGAAGGCAAGCGCATAGAAATATAATTCAATGGAGTTCCAGTATTTCCCCAGAAACTACGACGGACGACGCCACAGCGGATGGAAACCTTCCGCCACCGTCGCCGATAACGACCACGACGACGGCGGTGGGAGTCGCGGGCCTTACCATCGCCAGCACCATCCCAAGCACCACGTGACATTTAAGGCTGACGAAGAGGAGATCAGAACCAGCAGCTCCGTCATCCCACAAGAAAACGTCGTCGTTTACGACAACGATCGCAGTGATAATTATACTCCCAAAGGCGTTGATGAAGAAGCTGACGCCTTCATCAAGCACGAACACAGCAGGATCCGATTAGCCAGGCTCAGGTCTCTCAACCCTGTCTGAGTTATAGCCACGACTATACATACATAGTCACACAGGACTCGATGTGAGGTGCATGGTAAATCAAGAATATATATAATATTATTTAACATAATACTTTCATGCAACGAGTAGGTTTGAGATATAGATATTGGGAGTAATATTTGGACTTTAGCTTTGTATTTGAATATTTGATCGAAATAATACATCCAAGAAGGCCGTACTATATGACTCTGTGTTGATATCAGTCATATTTGTAAGAGATTGGAGATTGTCTCTCTCAACACAAGTATAAGTGATTGTTTTGCTACAACTACTATTAGATTATTGCTGTTGTATATTTATACGCCAAAATAGAAAGTTGTTTGTGATCTATTATATTATTTTTGGTAATATATCTAACGTTATGGTAGTGATCACTGAAGCTTGCTTGACTGAGAATTTTTACATATCAGAACTCTAGATTTTGAAAACAACTACCTTAACATATTAATCGAAGCAAAACTATAGAATTTGATGAATAATTCAATCATGTGATCAACTTTCACTCCTGATATGAAAATCCTTTTAGTGGACATAACCTGTAAGTATTCTTATAAATATTTTTTAAATTTAGATGCCACTCAACTCACTTTTTTTTTTAAATAAAAAAATAGAGCAATCCGGAAATATTGGAATGAAGAATGTTAAAGCATGGGCCAAGTGACCTGCTTGGTATCTATTAGATTTGTTGGGCCAGTTTCAAGAAGAAATATAAAAAAGTCATGGCACTATATTTTAATTTAAAATTTTAAGATATTGAATTTATGAATTTTTTTATTTTTATATGTATTATATACAAATATAATTAAAGAAACAAGATTTATTAAAATAGTTGTTATTAAAATACTCAGTTATCATTAGATCCTGCGATATTTAATTTAATTATAATGGGAGATAGGAGATTTGGGTGCAAATCTCTCTGCATCGAATTATCATGCCACACAGTCGGCGTCGCCAAATCCAAAAAACAAAAAACACCAGAATGGCGGCCAGAAAACCTTACATACACCTAAACTCTGCTCAAATTAAATTCATTGATCGGAATCAAATAAAAGTATATATGAAAACCATACATACACCTAAACTGTGCTCAAATTAAATTCATTGATCGGAATCAAATAAAAGTATATATTCCCATCCCATCCCTCAACAGCCTTTTTGCAATTCCACATATCCTATGATTTTTGTCAAAAATGAATGCATGAAAAAGGACAAAGAAACAGGGGAAGGAGTTTACCAGACTGATCAGGGTTACAAATTAAACATAAGAGAAAACCCAAAAAACAAAATAAGTATCTTGAGATTGGTTTTGTAAGAACCTAAAGCTAATCTATGGAACGACAAAGAGGACAAGATAAGTGTTTATTATCGAACCACTTGTCCAAGCAACCTCTGTGGAAGAAATGCTTGCAGGGCAATTCACTCACCTCTTGATTCGCTTCGAACCCACTCAGACATACGCAACACTCCACCGTACCCAATCCACCCACACGCGAATCAGAGTCACTCGTTGATGTTCCTCCGCAAACCTCCTTGTACTGTGTTATCGACACCCTCCTTCTTCCGCAACTCTCTCTGTCCCCTTCTTCATCGGAGTCTTCCTCCATGTTCTGAGAAGACGACGACGAAGACGACGAGGATGTCACGCCAACAGCTTCCAGAACAGATCTCAGCATGTTCTTCAGAAGAACCACTGAGAGCACCGTGTTCACCACGAGAGCGGGAAGAATCCCTTCAGATAAATTAAGAATGTTTGAGAGACCCATGATTGTTGTTCTTCGCGTGTGTGACTCTGTAATCGAGCAGAGGAAAACAGAGGAATGAAAAGAAATGGAACAGGGAGAGGCCCAGACAAACGCCAAGATAGAACCAAATTGGGCTGGCTTGACAAACACAGAGCAAAAGATCCTAACCACTTAAACCCTTAACCCAAGTTAAAGTTAGGTTCAGGAGTAACCAGGGTAGGTAGGGAGCAAAGGTTTGATGCGACGCACGTTCATAGCAGTGAAAGTGCATTTTCAATTGTAACGTGAAAAATCAATGGAAATTTCGGAAAACGTCACTCTCATAGTCTCATCTCACCCCGGTCCAGCAATCCCCATGTTAGCAGACTAAAAACTGCTTTCCCTTGACATCTATGGATACTTGCTAAAGAGTAAAACTTTTCCTAGGACTTAAAAATCTAACTCATCCAAATTATTCATCCCAAAATGATCAGTGATGGACTCCCTTTAAGTATAATGGCCTTAGTCTGTTAAAATTTATATAAAATGAGACTATTTTATTCTTGGGGAGAATTGACAATTGAAGATTTGGTAAGGAAATTAATATAAAATAAAGGCTTTGAAGTTGTAAATTCTTAAAAATTTTAAAATTTCAGTTCATGTATATTTCAAGGATCCTTATTCGTCATTTTCCCTTTATGTTGTGTGTGCAAGCTAACAGCCTAACTGGTTAGGGCTGGAAAAAATTGGAGAGGCATGACATCAGAAATGTGCAAGTGGGATTTTAAGCACAAATGTGAGGAAAGGAGAGGAGGGGAGGCCACGTGTCGGTGGATGCATAAGGTGGCCACAGCGGGTGTGACAGGTGGCACTCATGCTGGCCTTTCAGTTGTGAGGCCCAGCATGTTCCCTCATTTGCGGTTCAACCCCTAATAATGCCTTTAATCATTTGTCCCTTTCACCACAAACGCAGCTTCACAAACCACAATTAATTCAATAAACCACACCCATATTGCCACATCACGCTCAAACCGCCATCACCCCATTACAATTTTAAATATACTTATAAGAACTTATCTTCATTCACGTGTAGCACATAAATTTTGTTAATTATTTTGCTCACATGTTAAAATTATAATAAGTTAGATAAAAAAAAGTAAAAAATAAAACAAAAAAAAACAAAGGGAGGACACATTCTTCTCTTGTTTTCTAAAGAGTATCAAAAGAGAAGAATGCATCCCCCTTTTTAAAAAAAAATGTTTTGCTTATTTTTTACATAATTTACCAGAATTTTAGTACGAAGTTTTGTGCACGTCAACCACCATCAAACCCTTGTGGACATATTTAGAATTATAAAAACTAATGTTGTAGAGAAATCAAACTTAAGGAAGTAGAAATAACCAAAAAAATATAAGAACTAAAACAAAAGCACAACAAAAATATAAGGACTAGTTATATTTTTCCCCCATGGAATATTTAAAGTAGAAAAATAATCATTTGGTTCTTGAAATTTTGATTCAGTTATAACTCAATTTCTAAATTTTAACTCGTTATGACTCGATCCTTATAGTTTTGATTTAGTTATGATTCAATCATTTAACTTTAACTCTTGCAACTCAATCCCTATAGTTTTAACTATTTAAATATCAATCTTTATATTTTAAAAAATAGAATTATAAATATTAAAATTATATTAAAATTCAATAATAATATTTTAAAGGGAAAACATAATTTTTGACCCATGTACTTTGTTCGTGCTTTGTTATTGATCTCGACATCTTTTTTTTTTTTTTTAGGTCCTTACCTTCTTATTTTTCATTGTTTTATATCCCTCCATAAACAAAATGTAAGAATTTTAGAAGGACTTAAAATAATGAAAAATAAAAGTATAAAAACTAAGAATATTAAAAAAAAAAGCACAGGGATCAAAAGTAAAATATAAGTAAAATGCAAAAATTAAAAGTTATATTTTTCTTATTTTCAATTACCAAACCCTCTTAATCTTTATAAACATTATAAAGATTAAAATTTTAAAATAGTTTTAATCTTTATAATTTTATTTTTTAAAATATAAAACCAATACTTAAATAATTAAAATTATAAAATTAAATTGTAAAAGTTAAAATTGAGAGATTGAATTACAATCAAATCAAAATTATGAGGATCAAGTTATAATAAGTTAAAGTTTAAAAATTAAATTATAATTAAGTTAAAACTATAAAGGTCAAATGATTAATTTTTTTTAAAATAAATTCCAACGAATACCCCTTATCTTTTTTTTAAAAAAAAAAAAAAAAGTAGCCTAGAGACGACTAGCATGTTAGTATCTTGTTTCCTTTGTGAACAAACAGCTTGCAAGTGAATAGACAGCTTCCTCTGTCATCGTTCACAACGATACATCAAAATTTTCACTCTGTCCTGTTTCTTAGTGTATTCCAAGAATATGATTATAATTTTGATATAATCAAATAAACCAGATACATCAATGGGTTCCAGATTGTGTCCCAACGGGGACTCTTCTAACATAACCGAAGCTACATGCGCGTGAACAATGATGAGAGGGCAAGGTATAACAAATTGTAACGAAAATAACTAAGCACAGGGGTGGTGGTGGCGGCTGTATACAAGTCAATTTTATTTTATTTTTTTCTCTTCATTATTGTGCCTAATGAGCTGTGGAATTGGAAGGATCAATTCCCATGGCCTTGTAATAAGCGTTTTCTGCATTTGTCATCCGACTCTGGAACATAGTCCACTCCTTTCTACATCTTTCCCTCACCTGTCACCATAACCATGAAAACATGATAGGCATATTTAGTAATAAATATATATATATATATATATATAGAAAAATATAACTTTTGATCGTTAAGTTTTTCTTCAATTATTGATTCAGTTTTTTTTTTTTTTTAACTTTGACTCTGAAAAAATTTAGTTCCTGAACATTTTGGACTCTAAACAATTCAGTCTTTATAATTTCTTAATTTAGTATAACTCGATCATTATAATTGCTTAATTCAATGAACTATAAGGACTAAATTGTATCGAATCAAAATTTAAAGATTAAATTGATAACTGAGAGAAAGTTTAAAAACTAAAAGTTATATTATCTCAAAAATATTCCATCAAATATAAAACCTTCCCTCGCTACTAAACGTTCAAGTTCTTGTTAATTTAAGGTAACAATCTTTTGGATGAGAAAAAGAGAACAAAACACCACATGCTTTATATTGATCGTTAGAAGTTGATGCAAGCAATCACAAAAATGAAAAGGAAAAAAAAAATGTAACATACAGTACATACCCCCTGCCATGGTGCTTTTCCCGTTTGCGACTCTCCCTACAAAGCACAGAAATATTTTAGCATCTCAGTTCTGCTATTTTCTTTTCTCTTTTTTTTTTGGAAAATTATTATTAATGATTAATAAATCTAATAGACTGATCCATGGCGTAAAATTACCTGATTCCCCAGTGAAGGAACACCTTGGTGAACAATCCACTGAGAATCAACAACTCCAATCTTCTCATGAGCAGGCTATATATCGGACAGAGGATGAATCAGTCTAGAGTACCATTGAACATCACAACTGTAATTTATCTTTCTTCTCTTTGGCGTGGGCCTCTACTAAGGCCACCCCAAGAAAATAAGAATTTAACAGCTAATAAAATAGATTACATTAAAGTAATAACAAAATGGAATTACTTCAACACATCTTCTAAGAGCAAAATCAAGGCCCCATCCATGGACCAAGTCATTCTGCAGTAATAAAGTTTACAATTGTCAATGATTGGGAAAAATAAGTGCTGGAATCAAAGTTAATCTAATCAGTTCAAAACTTTCAATTTGAAAGAGATTTACTTAAAGAGACAGTTCAAACCTGAATCATATGCCACACACAGCGCCATGCATCTCGTGAAAACACTGGAGCCATAATCTCAACAAACCTGCAATGGCATGATATGGTCACCACAGAAAGTCCATCCAAACAGTGTAGTACTTTAGCACCCAGCAGTTACTTACGCCGCACAAGGAGGGAAATGAGGATCGGTACACCATCCTGGTTTCTCCTCTGTTACTCTAACAAAAATTCAACGAATAAATTAGTTTCCATTCTTACACAAAACATGCGCCACTAGAAAACAAAGACAATACTCCCATCATTCTTACTTGTGAACTTCTTGATCATCTCTTCTCTTTGTCATCTGCCATGTCAACCCTCTATTAGGTTCCAGACCAGGCTGTGAAATCTCCAAGCCATGCTTCCTCACCAGCTTTAAGTATCTGCAATTAAGAGGGGCATAAGACATCTTCAGTAAATCAAAACTAAAACATGATTAAAAAATATTTCATATCAAATACTCACTCCTCTGCATTAAAATGCTCAACCCCTAGGTCTTCATCCCACATAAATATATAGTCATATGGTGCCACAATGTCAGGATGCAGAAACCGCTTGGCATACCACCTGGGTGGCAAAAAATCAGATGGTCACTATCACTGTAAGCTATAAAACATAACAGTTACAGTTAAAAAGGATGATAGAAAGCTTCTTACCATTTGGTTTGTTTTCGAGCACTTACATGAATAGCCTTCTTGGACCACTCAAACTCATCCCATTCAGTTGTTCGGCCATCATAATGAAAGAGAAGGATTGTGAAGTTGTCTGAGAACTGTTCAAGTAACACATCTAGTCACAAGACGCATAAATACACACACATGCAGCCAAAAAGGGAAAAAAGATACCTTTTTAACAGCAGCATCAATATTGTCTTTTTGATTATAGCCAACAGTGAAGGTTACAAGGTACTTCGGCTTAAAGGTTAAATCCTGCAAGAAGCAACTTTATAAATGCTCAATATTTAGATTTTAACCTAACAACAACATAAAATGTAGCTGGAACAAAAATACTCATGAAGCAAATTACTTTTCAATGTTATTATTTTTTCCAAAATCATTTCATTCTCAAACAGTAGGGTCAAGAGCAAGTTTACTTCATAGAAACCCCTATAGTAGTGTTTTCAAACAAATGTAAGATCTCGCTTTAATAAGTTCTATTGATAGTTGTGTAAGGCTCAGTAGTACCTCCATCCATCACTTTAATTATGTGCCTTGAAAGACACGCACGCACGCACACTCTATCTACCAATCACACCCAAAAGCAAATTAAAAGAAGTAAAAAAAAAAAAAAGTTATTTTCCTTTTGACAATATGAGGTCATGTAGCAGCATGGAGACAATTAGTGTTTTTAGGAAAAATACCTCACTAGGTTTACCCCACAATCTACGCAAGTAAAAATCTGACTCAGCTTCAACTATTCCTGGAGGTAACATCTCTGCACCTCTTGGATTTGATGGAACCCAAATCTGCAGAGAAGCAAGTAGATATAGATCAAATATCTGATCAGTATAAATTTTGACAAGATATTTTTTCCAACATTATTGTGTAATAAAAAAGAATACTTGAATAATAATGTAAGAGGCCAACTGTAATGGTAAGTTGTGGGAAAATATAGTTTATAAAGTGAAAAGTACTGGATGGGGAAAGAGAGAGTCCTTTTGATATTATCAAGTTGCTTAAACCTATTTTCATCGTCTCTACTATTGTAAGACATCCACAGCATGTGCTTGCAACATATATTCAAACTTCATATTAGAATGGCCACTCCAATAATAGCATATAAAAATGCAAGAAAAAGAGTTCTGTTAGAAATCTATAAATGCACCCTGTTTTGTTCATTAGGCATGCATCCCAATATATTCAAGGCCTTGATGGAATGAAAATTTTGGGCCATGATGGTATACGTCCCAGTTGGCATGTTGGATCTCATTTTTAAAGGAATTGGAGTTGGAATGAGGGGAAAAAGGAATAGACCATGATGGAATGCAATTTTTGGGCCAAAAACCATGTATGGTATGTAAAGAAAAATAAATGAAATCCTAAAGTGAAATTTGCTAGGTATGTGTATTAAAATAATAGAAAGGAATGCTATGCGTGAAAAGACCAAAATACCCCATAAAATTATCAAAGATTGAAGCTCATGAAGTGTGAGAGAGAGAGGGGGGGGGGAGGGAGGAAACAGAGGGAGAGCGAGAGGGCGGAGAGTGAGGACACATAAGTGGATGGCAAAATGATCATTAAGTTCCCAAGGGAGGAGTAAATGGTTATTAGCTGCTTCATTTCATGGTAAGCGATCCAATTCCATTGGGTTAGTGATTTGAATCCTATAGCATCAATATTTGATTTCAACCTCACCAAACACAAGATTTTGGCCATTCCTCTTCCATTTTAAGCAAATCCTTTGTTTGGTGAGGCCTGACAGAAGTAAAACCTGCAGTTTTCTGTAGCATCCTTCATACTATAAGTGCATAATCTTGGTTCTTGGATGAATTTGAAGATCTATTTACAACAATTTACAACTATAATCTAAATATCTCTTTTCCTCCCCTCAATCAAAGATGGTATGAACGTCCTTACCAACAGTGAGAGGAAAAGAAGTGCACCTTTGATGAATCAATCAATGATTGATCTTGTGATGAGCTTCTGTTGGAACTCTTCACAAACGACCAAGTATAGCTACCTGTATATTTGCCTTCAATGTAAGAGAGATCAATGGATGGAAGCAGGTTGGATGGAAGACTCAACTGTAAAATTATAATCACGGTTAGTGTTCCACCGAGTGTAATAACCTCACATCATAATATATATATATATATATATTCAGATATTCGCTCAAATACAAAGTGCACCCCATTTCCAATTCCAATCTCCAACCTCAAATATAAAGTCCACCCTTAGTAGGATGAAGAGACAAGAAACATGGGAGATTCAACAGTAAGATTATAATCGAAGTTTGCAAAAAATAACTACAATGGCATCACATCAACATTAAATATTCGGATATTCTACTCATGTATAAGGTACACCCTGAATAGATGAAGAAACTGAAAGTATGCCGAACCTTTGTTATTGACAGTTTTGGGAATGACACTCCTATGAAGAAGCCAAAAATGACTCCAATAAAAGTAGTGACAATAAGCCTCATGCTTTCACTTGGTTTTCTGTGAGTCGGACTGCTGCCAAAATCAAGCAAATGTCACTTGAAAATCATCGCTGACAACAATTACCATGAACAAAATTTCCAAAAAATGACCCAACCTGCGAGAAATGATCCCCATCATATACAAACTTCTGTGATTGTATGTTCATAAAATTACACACAAAAGCTTCTCTTCACCGTATAGCAAGAGGCACCTATCCACCATGTACGAAACAGAAGTGCTGGTTATTAGAATACAGCCCCTGCTAAATACACACAGAAGACAGAACCGAATATCTTAAAGAATGGAACCAGATAGTAGTTCAAAGGAACAATAGAAGAAAACACACCATGTACGCATTTTCATGAGGGACAAAGATTATGCTTTATGGAAATCCCTAAACCCTTAAATATACCAGTGTTAATACGACAAATATGAAAAATAAGCACCTCTAAAAAGCATAGCTTAAAAGTTGCTAGAAGCAATGGCAAAGGAACTAAAATTTTAAGCAGCCATTCTTGAATATAATTAAGTGAACCATAAGCAAGAAAAGCATGTGCTTTACCCCCATAACCTCCGCACGTAATACGTAGGGCGAGCAAATCATGTGATTTCTTTAATTAAATATGATTAGCGAAATGGCAACAAGATGATATTTCCAAATTCAAGTACCTCCGCAGCTTCACATTCATGCATCAATTTTTGCCAAATACTGGAGATAGCCTCTGAATATAATAAAAATTAATAAAACATTAATTTTATATGGAACCCCATAGGAAAGACCATCCCTAAAGACAAGCCCAAATTAATTATTGAAATATTAAAACTTCGTAGCTTGGAGAAATTTCCACGTTAGAATGTACCTACCAAAATCGACTAACCAGAAAGTCCAACCGAAGCTTGTAACTAAAGGTACATACTGTCAAAACACACAATTGGGACACGTGATCTCGAATTGCCCATGAAACACAACCTAAAATACGGGACACCCCAAAGAAGTAAGCAACTAGAGATTGCTTGGACCTTGCAGCATCTCCACTTCAAATGCAAGGCTCTCCAGAACAAAGACGAAGAAGCAATTAATTAGATAAATTAAAGATACCTGTAACAGTGCTGACAACCGAAGCAAGATCTGGCAAATCGAGGGAGCCTTTATGAAATGCTTAAGAGTCCAAGGAGAAATAACACTCGCTGAGAACTGGAATTGGAGCTCAGACGAGTTGAGGGTCGACTTCTCCGAGGGAAGCAAACGACGAAGAAGGAGACAAAGGAACAGAGAATTTACTGGCGAAAGCAAATAAAGAAATAAATATTGAGTTTGGGTTTACAGCACTGACGAACAGGGAACAAACAACTCACACAGATTTTCTGGTTTTCGAGTTCTCTTCTTCCTCTTTCAAATTCGAAAATGAAACACAACTCCTCAAGACGTGTTTCTTCACCCGAAAAAACCAATAATAATAATAAATAAATAAAGGAGCGAATGTTAGCGAATTTAATAATGCATTTGAGGTTGGGGATGACACATACTTCCAGGTTATAAAATATTTTTAAAAGTTTACTTCATTCAAAATATAAAGTATTAAGCAATTTATATATTTATTTTTTAAATATATATCTATTTTATTTATTATTTTTTAAAAAAATATATATTAAAATTTTAATTATTAAAATATTTATATAAAATATTTACTAAGAGTAAAATAAAAAAGAGGTAATTTTTTTTATAAAAGAATTAAGAGTTTAACTTATGTTTCGTAAATCATGAATTAATTATTAATATTAGTGTGTGTGTGTGTGTTGGATTGAACTGAATTTAGGCAACTTTTCAGTCAATCTCATCGTGTGTTTTACGACTCCTCTTTTACCAGACCGACCTAAAAAATTAGAATTTCTTGTTGGGGATGTTTAAATTCCAATCCTTACATTATTTAAAAAAGGAAAAATAAAACAAACTTAGGCATCCTTTGAACTTAATAAGAAAATTCTGGGCCAAGAGATAAAGCGTGCAGTTGCATGCATTTCATTGCACAGCGACGTGACCGTAGTTTAAGGAATCAATTAGTGATTAAGATGTGATAATCCACGCTTGATTAGCATGATGAACAATTTTTCTAATTGTTCAGGGAAAACGAAACTGACATTTACATATGATATCCTATTTTGAACCATTGTGTTAAAATTTGGACCAAAAAACCATTGTGTTAAAAAAAATTCAATAAAATTAAATATCTTTATTATCTCTTTTATCAAGTTTTTAAATCATCATATCCCAAACACACACATATATAAGATTAAAGGTCATTTTTTACTCTCAAATTTATCTAAAAAGTCACTTGACACCCTAAACTAAGTTACGAGATAATTTTATTCATCAACATTAAAAATTTTATTCATTATCATCCTAACGTTAATTTGCCATTACTCACCGCTAGCGAATCACATATTATATTTTTTAATATTTTATTATAAAATATTTAATTTTACAGTGTTCATTAAACTTTTTGAATAAAATTAAGGGATAAAATTAAATTTTTTATAAAAATATTACATTTACACTATTTGAAACCCTGAACCACTGTTTAATGGGAGAAGATTATCACCCATGAGTTGTCTCCAAATCTATCTTATTTTAATATATATAAAACGGATAAATGAGTAAATTATCTTAATATATATCTTATCATTTTATAGTTAACAAATAGTTAAAGTTAATTTTGTTAAGATTGCACTGTTTTCAACCCTTATATGTCTCTCTTGTTACTTGAGCTAATTTCGAGTAGCTAAATCTTTCTTTAGAAAAAATACTTAGTATTTACGGGAATTAGAAGGGCTCTTCTTCTTCTTCTTTTAACTTTCAAGTATTTAATTAATTAGGTTGGATAATCCAGCATGGGCGAAAATAAATAAAAGGGCCAACATACGAAGTGTCTAGGAGATGCAAAGCGGTAAAATTGATAAATCTAACAACGCTCAAGTCTGATTCGAGCGCACTAATGGGTGGTTCTCCTTCTACCCTTTTATGATATGAGGAAAGAAACAGACAAAGAAAATGAATAATTTTGTAAAAATAAAAATAAAATAAATATCAGCCATAGCATCCAATCAAAATAAAGCTTGATTAGATATTTTTCTTGGGGGACTATGATGGGAATTTGACCAGTTCAAGTAGCGCCATTGATTGATTGACGGCGCAATAATTTTCAAAAATTAGTTAGGCAGGGCATAAATGTAAGCCCCTCAAGTACGGCTGATTAGGCCACGGAAATGCACTTTGACTTTACCATCTTCACCATTCACTTCTCATTTATGCAACACCGGTCCTTGCCTTTCACATTTCACTACTGCTTCCACGTGGCTACCCACTATTTGATATCACCCCACAATCAAAGTCACAGGCTTTTTCTTTTTTCTTTTTTTTTTTTGTGTAGACTTGAATACTCCCACCCATCTTTCTTAACCTTAACTTTGCGTTTAAAATGGGAAATAAAAAAAAAACAAGAAGAAAAAGATATTTCCTTTCCAACTAAAACTGATTTAAGTGATGAGAAGCTTTCATTATATAATTTCAACCATTATATATGTAACAATTTAATCAAGAGAGGTTTACTTTTTTGTCTTCAATACATTAAGAAGATAATACCGACTATTGATAGAATATACTTCATATACTTAAAAAAAAAAAGATATTTTTCTTTTTTAAAAGAGTTAAAGATTATTTTTATTCCTCAACTGTATTTGAAGAATCACTAAGCATCCTCAATTTAATTATGAGTTAATTATATTGTTCAATGTTAAAAATTTCCTCTCTTATCACTTTGCCATTAAAAATGCTTGATATTCATTTGTCATTTGTAGATCCCATCATTTTTTAATATTTTTTATTAGGTTAAGAGTCATTTTTATTTCTCAATTTTGACCTGAAAGGAAAATATCTTTAACTCATCATTTGAGGAATAAAGAATCACTGGACATATATATGATGTAATTTAAATCTAAGTCTTGTTGGATCAAAAAAGTTTTTTTTATTCATCTAGTTTTCTCTCTTATTTTTTTCCCATTCGGTAAAAAAAAAAAAAACACTATCCTAAAGCTTTACATGCAAATAATCTAATTTAAATCCAAGTCTTGTTGCATAATCTAATCCATCCAACAACTAAGTGGTTGTTTAGATTTGCATTGAAAATCAATTAATTGTACGGAAATCAAGTTTCGTCAAAATTTATCTAAACACAAATGTTGTATGTCAAAATTAACTATGAATCCAAAATCATATTTTCTTCAAAATATCCAAACATCCATTATACATGCTAAAATTAATTACGAATCTAAACCCATGGTTTTCTTAAAAATATCCAAACACCTTTTATTATATCAAAATTAATTATGAACCAAAAAAAATATAATTTGTAAAAATAATTTATTTGATTTTTGGATAAATTTTTAAGATAGATAGTAGTAGCTTATGAAATAACCATGGTTTTGAGTTCATAATTGATTTTGACATGCATGAGGGTGTTTGGATATTTTTAAGATAATTACAATTTTAAGTTCATAATTGATTTTGACATCTATAATAGGTGTTTGGAGTTTTTTTTTAAACATGGTTTTGAATTCATAATTAATTTTAACATGTAACTGATCGCTCTTGCAAGTGTACGAGATCACAGTAATAAATTACTAAGAGTATTCCAAGTGTCGAACATACAGGAAAATTACACTTTTACTAATTTAAATAATTAATAGTTTAAGAAAAATAGATAAAATGAATAATTTTGATGAAAATATAAGGAATAAAAAATAAATCAAGAAAATAATGATGATTAAAACAAAATCACATTGGGGTTTAGGATTCACCCTATAGGTTGCTAGTTTCTACCTTTTAAGTTGACTCGGATCAATTATACTGACAACTATTCCTAAAGTGTCCTAATATTCTCCCGAATTATTAATCCCTTTTTAATTAGTGTTGAATTCATTCTCACGATATCCAAACAACTAATTAAACCATGAAGCTATAGTTTAAGTTACCATAAATTTTTAGAACTATCCATAACTTAGTTATTTATGTTTATTTCTCTAGATCTAGGTTCTCTCTTCACCTCCCAGTCCATCAAGATTACCCATAGACTTGATTAGATGGTGGTCAGTCATTAAATTAATATGAAGAATAAGAAAAATAAATATAATTAGGAAAAAGCAAAAATAGTCATAAATATAAATGCAAAGAGTCGAAACAAAGGAAATAGAAAACTAACTCTCCAATTGAGCTACATTCTTATCCTAACTGGATAATTTAGAAGCACATAATAAAATCAAATAACACTGTTCTAAAATCTCCAATCATAAAAAATGATTACAGAGAAAATTAAAGAGTGGAAGAGAAATAATTATAATTTATAAAACTCCTTAATGATCTCGCTTTCAGCCTTTAAAATTCTTTTACGAGCTCTAAATATATCAGAGAGAATTTATGAGGTACTTAGATAAGTGATTGGATGTCTTCTCTCTTGATGGAAGGAGTATTTATAATTAAAGTGGAGGCTCCTTCTTTTATTCCTTGTCAATGTAAGACTTTAATATATATATATATATATTTCTCTTTTCCTTCTTTTTGGTTTATTCTATTTCTCTGTAAAATATAAAAATAAAAAGATATGAGTGGATTTTGTATTAAAATTTCCTTTTATCTTATAATTAAGTGATAAGGAAAAAATATATAAATATTAATTAAATAGATATGAAATCTTAATAAATATAATCAAATTCAAAACTAAAAAACCTATTTAATTATAAAATATGCACTCATCAAATTTCCCCGCACTTAGCTTGTTGCTTGTCCTCAAGCAAATACTTTTGTGTTTAGCCTTATTCCTAAAATAAGTATATCAAATATAGGAACTTTATTCAAAATACTAGTAAAATTTAACTGTATAACCAACCTACAGAGCTTCAATGTGAGAGAGAAAGATAATAATTATACTAGTACCACCACAAGAAGTGAATTAAATTCTGATTGAGTACTTATCTGTAAAATAAATTTGTCTATATCCTTAGACCTTACTTGTTTCTTTTTCTGAGTTAATGCAATGGGGTCATCATCCTTAACTATTCATGAATTGCCTTTCTTCTTAAATACTCCTTAGGTCTTTTTGACGCGAACCCTCATATTAGTGATACAAGGGCCTAATTACTCAGACTTTAAGAACTTTATTGGCACCCTCTTGATACTTACTAAGCTGTTTGATGCGAAGGCCAACATTGGTGATGAAGGTCCCCGATTACTAGGCCCAGTTGGCATCAATGGAGTGGGTACTCAGCAAATTTTTTTCTCTCTTTTTTTTAAGATCATTCTTTCTTTTAACTACTTTGCAAGGTGTTAGCTTTCTAGGCATAGACATAAATAATTAGGACAAATAATTCATGCATTAAGTATATTTTTGATAAACTCCTATAGGGTATTGGCAGCTTTAAATTCTTTCTCAAACACATAGTTGCCCTCAGTAGTTATATAACTAAATAAAATAGTACAAAAGAGCAAAAAGTTTTAAAAAATTCAAAAATTTTCAAAAATTTCAGAATTAAGGCCAATTACAGCATGTAAATTGCTAAGGAAATTATAACAGCATAAGCAATAGAAAATTATCATGATATTCTCTCCCCCACACTTAAATTTCACATTGTCCTTAATCTTTGCAGAAAAGGAAAAAGATAAAGAAACTGAAACTTTTCTAATTTAATTTATTTTGATATAACTTTGATAACCTTTAAGAAACTCCCTTTTAAGCATTGTAATCCTGCAATTTATCTTAGAAGGGGTCTTAGTGATCAAACAAAATTTTATAGGGATAACAGACTGTAAAAAGAAATTAAAACCAATTAAAATAACAAAGAAAAGGAAATAAAAACAAAATTGGGTTGCCTCCTAATAAGCGCTACATTTAATGTCTATAGCTAGACACTGTTGTAAAAATCAAGAGATTCCTTTTGAGTATGGTAAAAATCCTTGTCCTCTT
This sequence comes from Prosopis cineraria, assembly GCF_029017545.1. Classification (NCBI taxonomy): domain Eukaryota; kingdom Viridiplantae; phylum Streptophyta; class Magnoliopsida; order Fabales; family Fabaceae; genus Prosopis; species Prosopis cineraria. The sequence continues at coordinate 34,211,060 of NW_026555335.1, read as the reverse complement.
AAATCAGAAGACACCTTCTTATCCCAACTAATATTCATCTTCCCTTTGGAGAGGGTTCTTGTTAATGAGCAAGGGACTTTTCAATTTGATTCCAATATATGAGTACTAGAGCTTTTGCGAGGACTAATGAGTAGATCTTTAGGTTGCCTTTGTAGCTCCCTCCCTTCTCCATTGCTAATTTTCTCCTCTTTATTTTCTAAAGTATGTAAGGGAGGGTCTTTTGGGTGTTTCTTCTCTTCCTGTGTCACCTGTATGCTGCATAAAGATTTTTCAAGAATAGGGAAGTTAGTAGCTTTAGTAAATTCAAATATCTCTTTTTCCTCACCTACTTTGAATATTAATTCTCCCTTAGGCACATTAATTAAGGCTCCTCCAGTGTCTAAAAATGATCTTCCAAGTATAAGTGAGACATTTCAATTATCTTCAATGTCTAAAATAATAAAGTCTGCAAGAATATAAAGTTTACCGACTTTTACTATGACATTCTCAACTACACCATATGGATATTTGAGTGATCTATCTGTGAGTTGAAGAGTCACATTGATTGGCTTGATATCTATTATACCAAGTTTCTTGCATAGAGAATAAGGCATTAAGTTAACATTGGCACCCAAGTCACATAAATAATTTTCAATAATATTACAACCAATATCACAAGGAACAGTGAAACTCCTTGGATTTGTCAATTTGGGTGGTAGCTTTTTTTGTAAAATCACACTACACTCCTCTGTAAGTGTAACCGTGGCAAATTCTTCTAACTTTTTCTTGCTTGAAACCAGCTCCTTGATGTATTTGGCATAAGCAGGCATCTTTGCCAATGCCTTTATAAAGGGAATATTAATTTAAATTTTCTTGAACATCTCAAGGAATTTTTGGAAGCATAAATTTGGATCTTTTTTTGGAAGGTGCTTGGGGAATGGAATGGGGAGCATATAAGGTTTGGCTTCAGAGAGAGAATGCCCATTTTTAGCTCCACTATCAACCTCTTAGGATTCCTTACCATTTTGTATGGTGATTGCCATGATTTGCTCTTGTAGATTGACTTCGGTATTGTTTGAAAGTTTATTTTGACTCTTTCCAGTAACTAAGCTAGCCAAATTGCTTATTTGAGTCTCCATATTCCTCAAAGAATTACCCATTTGAGATTCTATATTCTTCATAAAAGCTTGAGTTGAAGTAATTATTTGTTTTAATTGGTCAATCTCTTGATTAATGCTCTTCATGCTATTCACTTGGTAAGTCGCCATTTGAGCCAAAGCTTCCTCCAACTTCATTGTACGATCTTCAATTGTGTTTCTTTGTTGTTGAAAGCTTGGCTGTACTTGTGGCCCCTGAGTAGAGGATTTCTCCATGCAGGGTTGTATATGTTGGAGTATGGGTCATTCCTTAAATTAATTTGATCATTACTAGCTCCCATATAATTAGCCTCTTCCACATGGTCACCACCACAACCTATATGAAGAGAATTATTAGTAGAAGAAAGGGAATTAACATAACTAAAATTTTTCAATAATAAATTCAAACTCTTTGTTAAATCCCGTAGTTCATATGAGACATCTGATGTGGAAACTTCATTAATCATCGCACTCCTTCCTTGAACTGCCTTCTGCCTTGAATTTGCTGCTAACATTTTATAAATCTCTTTCCTTTCTTCAACTGTCATATTACTTAGATCACCTTGAGCTATATTATCAACTTTTGATTGGCATTCAGCATTAAGCCCATCATAAAAAAAATCCATCAAAAGTATGTGTGGAAGTTGGTGATAGGGACATTGGCTTATGAGGAAATTATAACGTTCACAGGCCTCATGGAATAATTCACTATTTTGCTGTGTAAGGAAGTGAATCTTATCCCTTAATTCTGAAGTCTTTTGAGCAGAATAATATTTCAATATAAATTGCTCATACATCTCCGTTCAAGAGCTTATGGAAGCTTCCGGTATTCATAAAAGCCATTGATGAGCTTCTCCTTTTAAACAGTATGGAAAGCAGCGCAACTTTAAATCATCATCTAATAAATTATTTAGCGGTAGTGTATCAATTACTGCATAAAATTCTCGTATAAAATCTAAAGCATCTTCAGTTAGGTGCTTGTTGAAATTAGGTAGTACATTTAAATGAATATTCTTAAATTCATAATTACGCACTCTCGTACTCAGTTGGATGCATGACGGATTAGATATGATGAATGGGCATTGAATATCTTTAAATGTAATGGATGGCTCTATAATAGTTTCGTCATCCATCTTTCTTCTTCTTTGAGATCTACTTTCCTTGCAAAACTGTTCAATTTCTAGATTAATAAGAATCAAACTTAAATCACCAAAACTTTTCAGTTGCATAAAAAAATAATAAAAATTAAAAAAAATTAAAATTTAAAATTAAAATGTACTAAAAATTAAATAGTTAGTAAATTTGTGACTTCTCCAGCAATGGTGCCAAAAACATGATTGCTCTCGTAAGTGTACAAGATCACAATAATAAATTACCCAGAGTATTTCAAGTGTCGAACACACAAAGAAAGTTACACTTTTACTAATTTAAATAATTAATAGTTTAAGAAAAATTGATAAAATGGATAATTTTGATGAAAATATAAGAATAAAAATAAATCAAGAAAATAATGATGATGAAAACACAATCACTTAAAGCGTTAGGGTTTAGGATTCACCCTATAGGTTGCTAGTTTTTACTCTTTGAGTTGACTTGGATCAATTATAGTGACAACTATTCCTAAAGTGTCCTAATATTCTCCTGAATTATTAGTCCCTTTTTAATTAGTGCTGAATTCATTCTCATCATACCCAAACAACTAATTAAACCGTGAAACTATAGTTTAAGTCACCATAAATTTTTAGAACTATCCCTAGCCTAGTTATTTATATTTATTTCTCTAAATCTAAGTTCTCTCTTCACCTCTTAGTCCATCAAGATTACCCATAGACTTGATTAGATAGTGGTCAGTCATTAAATCAATATGAAGAACAAGAGAAATAAATATAATTGGGAAAAAGCAAAAATATTCATAAATATAAATGTAAATAGTCAAAATAAAGGAAATAAAAAACTAGCTCCCCAATTGGACTACATCCTTATCCCAACAGGGTAATTTAAAGATACATAATAAAATCAAATAACACCATTCTAAAATCTTCAATCATGAAAAATGATCACAGAGAAAATTAAGGAGTGGAAAAAAATAATTATAATTTATGAAACTCCTCAATGATCTTGCTTTTAGCCTTTAAAGTGCTTCTACGACCTTCAAATATCTCAGAGAGAATTCTTGAAGTACTCAGATAAGTGATTGGATGCTTTTCCTCTTGATGGAGGGAGTATTTATAGTTAAAGTGGAGGCTCCTTCTTTGATTCTTTGTCGATGTGGGACTCTAATATATATATATATATATATATATATTTTTTTTTCTCTTTTCCTTCTCTTTGGTTTATTTTTTTCTCTGCAAAATAGAAAGATAAAAAAATATGAGTGGATTTTTTTATTAAAATTCCTTTTTATCTTATAATTAAATGATAAGAAAAAAATATAAAACTATCAATTAAATAGATATGAAATCTTAATAAATATAACTAAATTCAAACTAAAATCTATACTTATTTAATTATAAAATATGCACTTATCAATAACATAGGTGTTTGGATATATTTTTACAAGACTATAATTTTACCTTATTTTCAATTCTGCTTTTTAATTTTATTTTTCATTTCTACTTTTCAATTTTGATTAAAGTCAATCTTATAAATCAATTATGTACCACACAACATAGTGCCCATTTGTATTTCAGTTGGGTATAATTAATTATGAAAATAATTGATTAATATAATTAATTTTAATTATAATTAATTATGGTATAACTCAATTTGCTGGGATATTGAAATTAATTTTAGCTGTATAAATCCTCATAAAAGATATTGCTTTTTAAAATTAAATTATTGATAAAGTTGTATTTAATATTATTAAATTTGTTAAACTTTATTTAAGAAGTAAAATATATTATTTAACAATAAAATTGAATGTATAAGTAATTTTTAGAGCTTATTTTAAAAATGTGATTTTAACTCAATAATTAATTATTAATTTTTTTTACCATTAAGGTATTTTTTTAAAAAAAATAAATTATTTGAGCCTTAAAATTAATTAATATAATAATTCAAAAAGGCTCATAATTAATTATATTTTAAATCAATCATATTAATTAATTTTTTTATTATTAATTATATTCAACTAAAATTCAAACCCAACGTTACTTTTTGGCCTTTTGCACAAACATAGGCATATGTACAATTGTACATTGACTTGCAGATGCTCTGCCAGAGACGTCAATCCCCAAACTTGCCCTCGAAAGCATGAAACTCAGGTCTCACGGAAGCTTTTTCTAGTTGGTCCAACTGCCAAGCCCCTAAAAGAGATGAATTCTGATCCTTCGCCATAAAAGTCTGAGCTACAAACCCTACATTATGCGGCTGTATGTGTGTCTCATCGTTGTAGTCTCGTTAATGTGTCTTGGCACTCTTTTTCCTATGAAAAATAAGTATGACATTCTGTTAATTGATATCTACTTTCATTCAACTTTCAAGTTCAATCAAAGATGTAGGCAAGGATCACTCCAAGCTTGGTTTAATCAATAAAAAAGTTAAACCATTTTAAATAAATATCTTAAATTTGAACCCTAGAATTACACCAACATTAATGGTAAAGCTTTTGTTTGAAAAAATTCCACCCTAATTCCATTTAAACTAGTTTAAATTTTTATTAAAGTCTCATCAACTTGACATGAAATAGATTTAGGATATTGGGTGTGCTTATAAAAAAACAAAAGAAAGAAGACAACATTGGCAAGGAAGATCATTCTTTATGCCAGGCACTCTTTCAATCCATAATTATAGCTTCAAGACCTTAGCACTCTAATTATGGCATTTAGCCATATAATTCTTCCAACTTATAATATAACAGCAGAATAGGTCAAAAAATCTTGCGGGTTTAACTATTTTTGTGTTGGAATCTCATCCAATGGAGAGACCACTGCACATCTATACCATCAAATTAAATTTTAACAGTTCTTATGTAGAATATTAAACTGTAAAAATACAAGTTAATTTAGACCATTAATATTTGTTATAAATGGTCCTTTGTAGCTTAAAATGTAGACATGTCCACGTTAGAAACATGTACAATACTATACAAGCATTATATACCTCGCAACAGGCATTAGGCATGATACATTTTCACATTTGTATCGTTAGTTCTTTTATTAATTGGTATAGACATCTTTACACTAATTTCAACATACTTGTTTACAATTAAAACTCAATTTTATATATTATTCATTTTTGCGCTAAATTGTTAAATACTTACAATTATACATATTTATATCCTATAATTTTAAAATTTATCATGCGATATACATCCCGTCATATCAGATGAGCAATCATATCTTCTGTATGGAAAGTAGTAACAGCCCAAAGTCCAAACCTGGACTAAACAGTGGAAAAATACTAGACTCACATGAAAGGCAAAACCAACGAAGAGGTAATTCTATACAGCTTCATCGTATTTCCTTGCCAACAAATTTCCCCCTAGCTCCTTTACATTGATTATACTGAATTCACAAAGGGGCAAACGAGTGACACAGCCACATAAACATAAATATCCGCGCGTAGCCAGCTGAAGGGTAAAATTGTACAATGAACCATCTACACGAGTTATCAAGCGCACTACGTACAGGATTAAGGCAATAATTCCTAATACATGACATGCCAACTTATCCTAATTATCTCATTCACCTTCTAACATGTGATGGGATCAGTTTGAATTGTTTCTATTAATCTCTTATGGTATGGGCAACATAAAAGCATTGCCATATCATATCTCTTGCACGTGGCTGCTCAAATCAGAGTTTGCAATAGATGACGGAAGCCAGAGTTCCACGCGAGTTCCACCAGCCCCTAGAGGAGCATCCCGGACCCGAGGGGATACAACACGGACAACACACCCATAACTCTCCAATATCTCACGGGCGACAGTCAGACCTGCGACAAAATTCCATGTCATGTTGTCCTCAACCATGTCTTCAGACAAGAGTTCAGGTCCGTATGATGTTAATGAATGCATCTGGGTCTGCAGACAAGTTCATCACCAACAAAGTTATTTCACAAAATGCAATGTCCTCAGTCCCAACAAAGGACTTCATCATAAGTTGTATTGAAAAGCAACCATATCATTAGAAGCATGCAAGCTCAACATTGGTAATCTAACCCCGATGTACAATGATTAATGCTTTTGATCCTATCTTTTTTTTTTAATAATATTGTACAATTACGACAACAAAGTATCTTTACCAAATCCATACAACAACAACAACAACAAGCCTTTATCCCACTAGGTGGGGTCGGCTACATGGATTGCAAGACGCCATTGTGCTCTATCATTTATCAAGCTTTTAGGAATATTATTAATTAAGAGATCACGTTCAACAACTTCCAAGAGTGTTCTTTTAGGCCTTCCTCTACCTCTCTTAATCGGATTCAAAGTTATATGTTCCACTCTTCTCACTGGTGCCTCCCTTGGTCTTCTTTGTACATGCCCAAACCATCTCAACCGATTTTCTACCATTTTTTCCTCAATAGGTGCCACCCTCACTTTTTCGCGTATGTGCTCATTTCGAATTTTATCTTTACGTGTATGTCCGCACATCCATCGTAACATTCTCATCTCTGCTACTCCAACTTTATGCTCTTACTGTCCCGTTAGAGCCCAGCATTCACTACTATATAACATTGCCGGTCTGATAGCAGTGCGATAAAACTTTCCTTTGAGTTTATTAGGCACCTTAGGGTCACAAATAACTCCTTTAGCTTTTCTCCAATTAAACCACCCAGCTTGAATTCTATGTGAAATATCTCCACTGATTTCGCCATCATTTTGAATAATGGCTCCCAAATATCTAAACTTTTCCACTTGAGGTATAATTTGATCTCCCAATTTCACTTCCAAATTATTTTCGAATAGTCCTTTACCAAATTTACAATATAAATATTCCGTCTTACTTCTACTCAGACGAAAACCTTTCGACTCCAATGTCCTCCTCCATAACTCAAGTTTGCAATTAACCTCTTCTCTTGTCTCTGCTATAAGAACTATATCATCCGCGAAGAGCATACATTTCGGGATTTCCTCTTGAATATGTTCCGTCAAAACATTTAAAATCAAGTCGAACAAATAAGGACGGAATATTTCCATAAACAGCTTAAACAGGCACACAAATTATTTCCAGTGACCTTCTACTTTGTTTCAGCTGCAGATTACTTTAGAAAAACATCAACTGCGTCACCAGTGATTTGTTAAAATGTGACCACAACGACACAGTGCTTTCAATGAAAGATGAAAATGGGGGAAGAGCTGTAGGTTTATCTACAATCGTCCATCAACATGATGCATGTTACTTGCATTCTGGGAGTGCAAGTTACCAAAACATGGGGGGCAAACAAAGGCTTTAAGATTAGAAAGTTAGACAACTACATTCACGAGGAATCCCAAGTTTCAAGCTGTCCATACCAGCATAAGAGATTGTTGATTTTTAGATTATTAATCTGATATTTCTAACTTCAGTTAATATCCTTGCACTGAAATTACACATCCTCTCAGAAGATCGCACCGTGAGAGGACAATAATTACTCGCTCAAGAAGGAGATCAACTTGAGAGATGGTGAATGAGTCAGACCAGTCAACAGAAGGGTAGATAGATAATGGAGAGAATGGTGAAGCAAGTACTACCTGAGTCGTGCCCAGTTGGCAGATAAGGAGGTTATGTATGTGTTACTTAGTGGTAGAGAAGTTATACCAGTTATTAAGTCCTATCAGTTATTGAGATTATAAGGTAGAACCATCTGTCTTGCACTGGTTATTCCGCCTTTATCAATTTTGTTCTGGAGATTCCCCACCAGCTATTAAAAAAATTGAGTGAGATCCTTGCTTAATTTATTATGATTAACTATCTTCACCTTAACCTCCACACTCCCATTCCCTACCTCTACTTTCTGGTAAAGTTGTTGTTTAATAAAAGAATTATTTTCCACCCTATGTCTTTCATGACATCACTATGCTGTTTCTCAAAGCAAAGCCATTCCACAGTTCCCCATGGAAATGCTACTAGCATACACCCATAACAAAAGTTACCAGTTCAATCATATATTTTATTTAAGAAATATCAGCAAGTTAGCATAGCAGGGAGTGTGCTGGAGTTACCATATATTGCATGTCAGGACCATCATCATCAATGATTACAAGGGTACCGCCTGCTGGTGCATCAGTACACATAATTTCAACCTTACCACCAACATGTGTACGTAGTAAAGCACCTTCAATGAGATTGCTAAAAGCCTGACGCAAAGCAGGTCCTTCTACAGCAGCTAGCAAAGGTGATGAGAGTTCATTTAGTTCTATCATGCGTTTTTGATTCCGGGCAAGAGGTCTTGCAGCATCAACCAAGTCAGCTAATACTTCAGAAACATTGCACGGTCTTCCTGACATTAAAATAATGTATAAGCAAAAGAAGAAATAATCCGATCCTAGGGAGAGGGAGAAGAGATATGCGCTTGACAGCTTATGGAAAAGAAAAAGAAATATATGATAATATTATAAATACATGCAACAAAAGGCAACCTACGTTAAGGTTTGTTTACATTTCATGCAGACTAACATGGAGAGGATTCATGACGGGGAAAAAAAATATGGAAGAGATAAATATAAAGAAAATTAGATATATTATTAAAGAGTAAATTATGAAAGTTCCTTTGAACTTCACTAAATTGAATAGACCTGCTGTTTACTTTTAAAATAACACACACATCCATTGAAACTAAAAGATACACTGCTCTTGTACAAGTTTAAATTTTTATACTAAAATACCCTCCATTAACCAGAATGCATTATTTTTGTAACTAAAATACATTCTTTCGTCAACTGAACAAAATAACCTCTTAAAGATTTTATAGAAAGGATGTTTTAGTTTTTTTTAGAAAACAAATTGAACTAAATTAAATATTTTGAAAGTAAGGGGAGCTTGAATAATTTTAACAAAACTCAAGAGATTTATATAATTTATTCTTCACAAAAAGGAATATACTGGGAAAAAGAAACTTTTGGTCACTCAAATTTGCCACGATTGTCGAATTGATCCTTGAAGTTTAATTTTTCTCAATCAAGTGCCTAAAGTTTCATAATCATACAAAATTGGTCCTTGGATCCTAAAGGGGAAAGAACACCAACAACAACAACAACAACAAGCCTTTATCCCACTAGGTGGGGTCGGCTACATGGATTGCAAGACGCCATTGTGCTCTATCATTTATTAAGCTTTTAGAAATATTATTAATTAAGAGATCACGTTCAACAACTTCCAAGAGTGTTCTCTTAGGCCTTCCTCTACCTCTCTTAATCAGACTCAAAGTTATATGTTCCACTCTTCTCACTGGTGCCTCCCTTGGTCTTCTTTGTACATGCCCAAACCATCTCAACCGATTTTCTACCATTTTTTCCTCAATAGGTGCCACCCTCACTTTTTCACGTATGTGCTCATTTCGAATTTTATCTTTACGTGTATGTCCGCACATCCATCGTAACATTCTCATCTCTGCTACTCCAACTTTATGCTCTTGCTGTCCCGTTAGAGCCCAGCATTCACTACTATATAACATTGCCGGTCTGATAGCAGTACGATAAAACTTTCCTTTAAGTTTATTAGGCACCTTACGGTCACAAATAACTCCTTTAGCTTTTCTCCAATTAAACCACCCAGCTTGAATTCTATGTGAAATATCTCCACTGATTTCGCCATCATTTTGGATAATGGCTCCCAAATATCTAAACTTTTCCACTTGAGGTATAATTTGATCTCCCAATTTCACTTCCAAATTATTTTCGAATAGTCCTTTATCAAATTTACAATATAAATATTCCGTCTTACTTTTACTCAGACGAAAACCTTTCGACTCCAATGTCCTCCTCCATAACTCAAGTTTGCAATTAACCTCTTCTCTTGTCTCTGCTATAAGAACTATATCATCCGCGAAGAGCATACATTTCGGGATTTCCTCTTGAATATGTTCCGTCAAAACATTTAAAATCAAGTTGAACAAATAAGGACTCAGAGATGATCCCTGATGTAGCCCAATCTTTATAGGAAAATCCTTTGTTTGACCACTAGGCGTTCTTATACTAGTTTTTACCCCCTCATACATATCTTGTATGGCTTTAATATAAGCAATCCGTACTCCCTTTTTTTCCAACGCTTTCCAAAGCACTTCTCTTGGTATACGGTCATAAGCTTTTTCCAAATCAATAAAAACCATGTGTAGATCTTTATCTTTACAACGATACTTTTCCATTAATCCCCTTAGTAGATAAATCGCCTCTGTAGTTGATCTACCTGGCATAAAACCAAATTGATTCTCAGAAATACTTGTCTCCAATCTCAACCTGTGCTCAATTACTTTCTCCCACAATTTCATTGTGTGGCTCATGAGTTTAATCCCTCTATAGTTAGTACAATTCTGAATATCTCCTTTATTTTTATAAATAGGAATTAATGTACTTCTCCTCCACTCATCAGGCATTTTCTTGGACCGTAAAATCACATTAAATAACTTAGTTAACCATCTCACCCCTTCTTCACCTAAACATTTCCACGCTTCGATAGATATACAATCAGGTCCGTTAGCTCTACCATTTGCCATTTTCTTAAGAGCTTCCTTTACCTCCTTATCACGTATTTTTCGATAGAATGACTCACCAGTTACTAAATCCTCCAAGTTACTAGATGAATCCTCTCCATCATTGAAAAGTTTAGAAAAATAAGTCTCCCATCTATTTTTAATTTCATCATCTGTAACTAAAATTCTTCCCTCTTCATCCTTAATACACCTTACCTGTTCTAAATCTCTTGATTTTCTTTCCCTACTCTTGGCAATCTTATAAATATTTTGCTCTCCTTCCTTCGTCTCAAGGTTCTTATAAAATTCTTCAAAAGCTTTAGAACGAGCTTCACCCACAGCTCTCTTAGTTTCCTTCTTAGCCATACGGTACCTCTCCCAATTTTCCTCATTGTTACACAAATGTATGGCTTTAAAACAGTTCTTCTTATACTTGATTTTGTCCTGTACACTATTATTCCACCACCAAGACTCCTTATCTCTCGGACCAGGACCTTTCGATTCTCCCAAAACTACTTTTGCAACCTCCCGTATCTTTTTAGCCATATCCTCCCATATGATGTTAGCACTTCCCTGAGAATCCCAAATTCCTTTATCCAAAAGATTTCGCTTGAAAATATCTTGCTTCTCACCTTTTAATTGCCACCACCTAATCCTTGGTGTTACTACTTGTTGACGTTTTTGGATTTTACTCATAATACACACATCAAGAACTAGGACCCTATGTTGTGTCGTTACAGCATCTCCAGGGATCACCTTACAATTTTTACAAAGTTTTCTATCTGTGTTCCTAACCAAAAGAAAATCAATCTGCGACCTTGAGGCTCCACTTTTGTAGGTGAGGAGATGCTCATCTCTCTTCTTGAAACAAGTGTTGGCAATCTTAAAATCATACGCCAATGAGAAATCAAGAAGAGTTTGCCCTTCATTGTTTAGCTCTCCAAAACCAAAACCACCATGCACCCTCGCATACTGACCAGCTTCCCTCCCGACATGCCCATTAAAGTCTCCTCCAATAAAAATCTTTTCACTCTGTGGTATGTGTCGAATCAACCCCTCCAGATCCTCCCAAAATAATTCCTTAAGACTGGCTTCTGTCCCGACTTGCGGCGCATAAGCGCTAACAATATTAACAGTCTCACGTCCAATTATCATTTTTAAAGAAATAATTCTGTCTCCAATTCTGCTAACTTCTACAACGTTCTTCTTCCACTCCTTATCTATAATGATGCCTACTCCATTGCGTGCACTTACTTTTCCTGTATACCAAAGTTTGAAACCTTGAATATCCTTAGCTTCTTCTCCACGCCATTTTGTTTCTTGCAAGCAAAGGATATTGATTTTCCTTTGAATCATAAAGGGGAAAGAACACCATAAGAACTAATTATGCATGGTTATGAAATTTTCAAGACTTGAATGATAAAAATTAAACTTCAAAAATCAAATCAATAACTGAAGCAAATTTAAGGGATAAAAAATTTCATTATCCCAAGCATATTCATTAATCCACCATTGAAACCCACCTAATTCCATGTTGCAATGGAGCAAGAGCAAAAGGCGGCAAGGGCATCTCTATATCCTTGACAGCAGCACTTAGAGAATGTGACTCGCTAGATTTATGCATTTTTCTTCCAGAATCATCCCTTGGAAAGTCATCACACTCAGGTTTTAGAGACTCAGCAAGTATATTAGTTGAACCATTCATTTTCTTGATTGCTTCTTGATTGTAGCGCAGTATGTTTGCCTAGACAGTATAACCAAAAAAGGGGAAAAAAGAACATCAAAAGTGCTAATTTTTAAAATCCAGAACAATATCTACATGCATCTAATGGTGAGAAAGCCCAACCTCTTCAGAGGTCAAAACTACCCAACCATCTAGTGGTGAGAAACCCACATTTTTCTCCTAAGTCAGATCAGAAGAACACCAATCACCACTGCCTTTACCATGTTTAACAACATAAGCCACTGTGTGAGCTTAGCTGTGTTGTGAATCATGACAATTTCTCATGGATTGACAAGTTACCAGGGACATAAAAGAGTAAACATAAATAAATAAATCAATAAAGGAGGTTTCTTCTCTATATATCTATGGAGTAAGAGATACAACGATATGAAAAGATGTGACATAAATGAAAGAGGCATCAAGTGTAGTGTATGTAGTGTAAGAGTGAGCATACAAAGGGGAGGGAGGAGGAGTACCTTGGTCATATGAACAGCATCCTGGAGTTGTCCAAGGACATCTCTCAGACGATCACCTTGCAAAAGGATGTCTTCAACAATGTCATGTGCGACCTGCCAGACTACCTTTTTAATACATACTCAATATGCCACAAAATATAGAGAACCGTTCTTGAGTTTCAACTTATAAAACACTCATCTTTTCTGCTGGCTAAGATACCATTCACAACACAATGCACACAACCAAACTTGAAGATATACACACACTTTTCATGTTTAAACCAACCATCGCTATTTATATTTTTTCTTCTAGCATACAATCATATAATCTCTATGTCCTAAAACTAAAAGAAGATAACTTTAAAACCCAGGGCATTTATAAATTATAACACAACCAAAATAAGCCTCACCCTGACTAAGGTCTCACAAACATGCACTTCCCTTTGAACAAACAAAGATATCGAATTAAATCTCCGGTTTGCTTAAATTTGGTTTATTAATTGAGCATACGAAATTGTGTGATCCAATTTTTACATTTCATAAAATTATTCCACCGAAACTGTTGTTAAATAGCAGAAAAATTGTTGATGTCATTTGATCCTACCCCATACAAGCATGAACTTATAAGGGGCATAAAATAGAACTGCTCCCACTCATGCATACAAACATGATGACTATGTATGTGTATGTAATTTCATGTTAGATCAAGCGTGACTTAAGTTAATTAAAAAAAAAAAAGTATGACTTAAGTAATATACAAACCTCACTTCTCTTTGTTTGAGAGGACAGGATTTTGCTTAAAGTTTGAATACTGGAAAGAGGACCCCGGATCTGCTTTGAATGTTTTTTGTTAAAAAAATTAAGATATGCTAAACAAATTAAGCGAAATTTAAAAATGAAAAAACAGCAAAGCAAGGCATACTTGCTCGACTAGATTACTCATCCGGACATTATTTTGCCATGTTGACTGCTGAAGTAACATTGCTTTCTGCAAAAGGACTAACAGGCCAAACATCAAAAGAAGTACTTATAACACAATTAGCAGATAAAAATCAATTAATTGCATTGCATGCTAAACAATCAATACATGAATGATTTGTGTATTAATGTCATTTTTTCTTGTCAACAAAGTTTACATTTAGTGTGAGGGAGCGGGGCATTTACCCAATAATTTCAAACTGCAGAATCCAGTAGCAGAAGGATGAAATAGAGGTTTGAAATAAACTGCTATGAACTAAAAAAAAAAAAATCCATAGCTTCCCAGTATTCCATGTCCAGAGCAAAGAACAAACTGCAATGATAAAAATGCCACATGCAATTCACCTGATCCATAACATGTGCCAGAGCTAGAGAACGTGAAATGTTGACAGCATTTGATAATTGCTCGTCAGTGAAAAATCCCCTTATGATAGGGTTATCCTTGACCTGAAAAGTTTGAATTTGCCAACGTTTTCCATCCAAAACAGTAGGCAACGAATGAGTTTTCTCAACAGAGAGGCCTATATCTCGCTCATCTCTATGAGCTTGCTCAAATGTTCCAATATCCATTAGTGGAAGCTCGGCAACCAAGAAACCAACAACAAATGGGTGTTTGACCATTGGGAATATTACAGCCTTACTTTCAGGGATAACTTCAACCTAGAATTCAGATTCACATCCATCACAAATTCAATCAATGATTATCTGAGAGTGACAAAAAGAAGAACAAGAATCATCGTACTTGCAAATCTGAAAGCGCAGCTTCGGCAGAACGTAAGCCTGTTGGAATGTTAAAATGACCAACTAAAATAACAATGTCATCTGCATCTCGAGGGCGGAGAGAAACCCTCCGCAACTCCAGACGATCCATCACATAGCTACCAGCTGGTCTTACATAGACCTGGGGGAAAAACATAAACATTACACAAACAGAAGCACCAGACTAACGGCAAGTAAAATGAAGCCAAAAAATAGAAAAAAAGAGAGGCCAACCGAGAGCAGAGCGTCGGGAAATATCCTACGAAAGAGGTCAAGTTGTTCAACACAAAGTCTCTGAAAATCAGGACTAGGGAGTACCATTCCGCTTTTCGGGTCCTTCTCAATCCGCTGGATGAACTCGACAGAGGAAGTAGAAGATTTACGAATAGCGGAGGCGAGAGCGGAGGCGGAAGCCACCATAGTCTGTTCAGAACCACCGCAATCATCATCATCATCAGGGCGTGTTGTGTGAACAACATGGCGAAGCGTATCAGAATTAGGATCACGGTTAGGGTTTAGAGCTTGGAGGAAGCAGGTGTCGGAGGGAGGAGGCGGCGAAGGGAACGCGGAGGCGTTGGGGAGGAAGAGAGGTCGAGGTCGAGGGTGAGCGAAAACGTGGGGCCGGGAAGTGCTGGTTGAGAGGAGAAGGAGGTTGGTGGTGAGAGAATTGGAGCAGAGAAGGTGGTTGCAGAAGGAGTGAGAGGGCAAAGAAGTGGTGCTTGCAGAGAGAAGCATTTCGCGTATTGTACAGTGACACACTGAGCTCAAAGAGTGGACGAAAACTATACCATCTCTTCGGCTTCAGCATAATTGTCGGACTTGGCTTTGCTCCGCTCCAGCTCCGCTGCATTTCGAGAAAAATCTGGACCGTTGAGATAAAATTTAGATGATTTAGATTTAATATTTTAATTTTAATTTTAATTTTATATTTATTAAAATAAAAAATTTATAAAATTTTTAATAAATCTGACTCGTCTGAACATTTTAAATCTAATATGAATAGTTTGTATTTATAAAATTTTTCAATAAATCTAATAATCAATCTAGATAGTTCATATTTAATATAAATAATTTAAACTTATAAAAAATTAATAAATTTAATTATTAATTTAGACAATTTAGGTTTAATATAGATGGTTTGAATTTACAATTTAAAATTTATAAAATTTATAAAAATTTTAATATTAAATACATACTGTCTTCAGTATATTCAGATAATCAGTTTGTAAAAATTATAAAAATTTTAACATTAAATTTAGGTCATTTATATTGAAGCTGTTGTTCAGATAGATCAAATTTATTAAATTTATTTATAAAATTTTTATTTTAATAAAAATAAAATTAAAATTAAAATAATTCATATTTATTGAGATGGTTCAATTTTTTTTCAAAATGCAGTGGAGCTACATGGGTGTGTTGTGTCAGTAAAGGAAAGCCAAGTCCATAATTGTCTTTTTTTTTTTTTTACTGAAAAGTGCAATCATAAAATTATGGGTTTATAAAATACAAAGACCTGTAAGAGGATCTCTCTCATTAACCATCGTTTCTTGTATCAGAGGTGGAGGTTGATCAAAGATACAAAAATTGTTATCCAAATTGTGAGATATTCTAGCTAATGTATCAGCAAAAGAGTTGAGATTCCTATAAAGGTGATGGATAGTTAAATTGCACTCTCTATAATACAAAAACCTAACATCATCAATTTGAATGGATGAGTATCCATACAGCCTTCTTGGATCAGTTTAATCGTTTCAACACAATCATAATAAATATCAACTTCCTTAAGACCACATGCCTAGCACATTTGAAGTCCATGTATGATGGCAAGAATTTTTACAATTGCAAAGGGAACATTGAAAAGTTGCAACTAAAACCCTTAATCCAATTACCATTAGTATCTCAAATAATACCACTACAGCCACTATTACTATTTGCTTTAACAGATCCATCCACTTCAAGTCTGAAAGCATTCCTTCTAAATTGGTTACTAGCCCCAAGTCGCATGCGATCATAGGTAAGAAAAGGTGCTAGTCTAGCCAAATCACCATCCGAACACGCTCTAAAGAAAGTATTGAGTGCTAAATGTAATTGAGTATCATTGAGATCTTCAAAAACCTTCTTGCACCTATCAACCTAAATATCCCAACAAAGATATCCAAAGAGGGTACTCCAACTTACCTTACTCATGAAGTTCTTGCCAGCTTCTTGAGAAAGGTTCTAGTTTACCCACTCCACTCCAGTCAGGTTACTAAAATTATTCCAGTAATCTTCCTTGATTACAGCTTTCTATATAGCTTCAGCATGTGGGCAATCTCAAATCAAGTGTATGGAGTCCTCCAACAGCACACATCCAAATGGGCAAATCTACTCACTTGTTAATCCCCTCTTTTGTCTCAATTCAACTGTATGTGCACGTCCATAAGAAAAGAGCCATGTAAAAGATTTGGTTTTCTCTAGCACAGACCACCTTTAAATTTACTTCCAGATGTTGTTCGAGTTCCTCCTAGTACCTACAGACAAAAAATAATATGCAACTTTCACAATAAAATAACCATCAATAGATGGTTTATAAAGGTATTTATCCTCTCCTTTATCCTCATTAGGTGGGTGAGCACAGGTCAAATAGGCCACTAAGTTCGGCTGGAGACAAGCATTCAGCTTCTGCAAATCCCACTACCCTATATTATCAATATAGTCCACCACTTTTTCATTTCTATTAACGAGCTCTTCCCTACTAACCATAAGATCTATTAGAGGAACATTAAGCATAAACCAGTTCTCAAACCAAAAAGATGTGTTCCTTCCATTTCTAATTTTCTTCCTTAGTCCTTCTTTAAATCTGTCCCATACTTTACAAATCCCTCTCCAAGTGTACAACAAGTTCCTCCTTTTGACAACATTAGGCACACAATTGTTACCGCACTTATATTTCACTTTTAGAACCTGAACCCATAAAGCATCCTTACTATTACAAAGATTCCAACAGAGATTCATTATAAAAGCCTCATTCTGTCTCTTTAAGTCTTTAACACTTAGCCCACCTTCTGTCTTGTCCTTAATAATGTTATCCTAGGATATGAGGTATAACTTCCTATTACTATCATCTTCCCCCTACAAGAAACTTCTACTCTTCTTATTTAGCTCATTTATTAGCCACTTTAGAAGTATCATTGTTTGCATATGGCATGTGGGTGAAGCAAATAGTACGACTTTAATAAGAGTAGTTCTCCCTGCCATGTTTAAAAATCGTCCCTTTCAGCTTGACAACTTCGTATGCATTTTATCAAGAATTGGTGCAAAAAGAATATAAGACACCTTTTTGTGAATAAGAAGAATGCATAAATACTTAGCAAGTCTCCAATAAGACCCATACCCAATTTCCAACTTAGCTCAAAAGCTCTAGAAAAGTGAATTGAATTTGAGAAGTAGATTTTTCTTTTAGCTTTGTTCATCTTTTGGCCAGAAACATCATAAAACTTAACAACACAATCAAGGATAGTATCTACCTGACAAGAGAAAGCTTCACCAAAAAGAATTAAATCATCCGCAAAGAACAAGTGAGAAATTTTTGTACCCCCTAGGATAATTAGGATTAGTTGCCATCGATAGTCCTCCACTACATCCTCAATCATGTGATTCAACCTTTCCATACATAAAGTGAAAATATAAGGAGATATAGGATCCCCTTGTCAGACTCCCTATGAAGGTTTGAAGCTCTCAGAGAAGCTCTCAGATGGGCACCCATTCCATAACACTTGGAAGTTTGAACTTTTGATACAAGCCATGAAAAGCCTATATAGATTCAGATTCAGGCCTATACTTTGGAGTGTATCATGGATAAACCCCCATTCCAATTGATCGTAAGCTTTCTCAAGATCAACTTTCATTGCCCTTAATCCTTTTCTTCTTTTTACAAGCTTCATAGTGTGTATAACCTCTTGGGCAATAATAATGTTATCACTACTCTATCGCCCAGCAATAAAGACGCACTGATGCTTGCCCATAAGAGTATTCATAACCTTTTTAAGCCTTTTGCTCAACATCTTAGAAAGGATTTTATAACTCATATTGCATAATGAGATAGGTCTGAAGTCTTTCATAGTCTTCAAAACTTTAACTTTCAAGATTAAAACCAGATGGGTTGAATTAAGGTTTTCTATGTTAAAGGGATTAGAAAATAATTGCTTTACCAAACTGTAAATGTTTTCACCAATTATATGCCAGAATTCTTAATAAAAGAATGCTTGGATATCATCTGGTCCTGGAGCCTTAAAAGTCCTAAATCAAGGGTTGCCTCCTTAATCTCCATATTACTAACCTCATGATGTAGTTCTTCCAACTCCTTACCACTTAGCCTAGGAAACTGATGTCTTATTATCAAAGGAGGAGCTTGAGCATTGCTACTCTCAAAAAGAGCCTTATAGTAATTGATAGCCATTTATTGTAATTCTTTTTGGTCGAAGATCCACTCCTCATTGTCATTTTTCAATCCTTCAATCCTATTTCATCTTTTTCTAGCTAAGGTTGAAGCATGAAAAAATTTACTGTTCTTGGCTCCCCATTTAAGCCAATTATATTGAGACTTTTGGAACCGAATAAGTTCCTCTTGTGTTAAAATCTTATTATACTCAACCCATAACTCCTTTTCAAGGTCCACTAAAAACTGATTGTCACAGTTACTTTGAGCCCTCTCAATCCCTTTAATTCTATTAAGAGTCCCTTTCTTTTTCACCCTAATATTATTAACTTTGTCTTGATCCCACTCCTTCACTTTAGCAATAAAGGTATTTATTTTATCATTTTAACCTCCTGTAGACCAAGCATCTTTGACCATATCAATAAAGCCCTCTTCAAGCACCCAAGCAGCTTAGCAGTGGAATAAAGAACTTTTCTGATGTTGAAAGGATGCCCAATCTGTAAAAACAAGTAAGGGCCTGTAGTCTAATCTAAATTTTAAGAGATGATGTACCAATGTGCAAGGAAATAAGTTACACCAAGAAGAATTAACAAATGCCCAATCAATCCTTTCTTTGAGTAAATTATGTTCCCAAGTGTACTTTCCCCAACACATTCTACAATTTGAAGCATCGATGAATGAACATAATTATTAAATTGCTGCATAGATCTAAAGTTTAGTTCTGACCCACCATATTTATCTTCAGGAGATAAATAAGAATTGAAGTCACCCACAGCCAGCCAAGGCTCTCTTACCAACTTATTCAGCCTAGTTAAATCCTCCCAGAGTTCTAAACGAGCCCGTGGATTAGGTTCAACATAAATTCCAATAACCTAGAAAAATTTATTAGATTGAATCTCAGTAACTTTTAGATGAACGAATTAAGTAGAGGAGAATTCATATTGAACAGAGAAGCAATGATCATTCCATAATATCCAAATCCCACCAGTATAGCCCCTAGATTCAACTATAATCCAATTATTGAAACCTAGTTTAACACAAATTCCATCTGCTTTGGCACCACAAACTCTAGTCCCAATTAGAATAACAAAATTAATATTTCTTCCTTTTAATAAATCTACTAACCTTCGAACAAAATTATTTGAGGCAGCACCTTTACAATTCCAAGATAGAAGATTCATAGATGACATATCTAAAGAAAGGAAAAGGCAGTGCACACCAGGCAATCATACAAGTGATTCAGGAATTACCTTACTAGCATTATCCACAATGCAATCTTCTCGAACTTCATCTTGAGTTTCATACCATTGATCAACTAAATCCATAGGGCTTAACTCCATTATCACCTTCACGTTGGCTACTGATAGATCAGGTGGTTTCGGTGTTTTGATTAATTCTACTTCCAGGGATCTAATCAAAGGACTACTTTAGACTCTGACACCATTAGACTTGTTTATGGGAAATTCAACATCTTTTAAATCAGTCTTGATAGGCTTCTTTTCCTCTAACTCCTTCAGCCTATTCATACTAGAGCCCAATTGTTTTATGGACCCAAAAATAAGATTATGGGCTCTAATTGACTGCATACATTTTAAGATAGGGGATGTGATTTTAGGCCTAGTGCTTTTATTCCTCTTCTTTCCTCTATCCTTGGACTCCACACCTTTAGCTTGTAAAGAAACCGGGCTTGAGCCTAAATCTGTTTTACTCATCTTTACTTCTCTTGCTTGATCTTGGCCCATGGTCTCCTCCAGCTCACCTTTCATACTTTTTTGATTATTTTCAACCACAAGTGGCGTGTAATCTATACAACTTCCAGCATCTCCTTTTCGGCCACTAGTCTCACCCTTTTCAAAAATCTTTTCTTCTCTTTGATCTTTTAAGGTAACAGGTTCAGCCTCTCTATTTTTCCCTACTTCTGACTCCTCTTTCCTTCTCTACTAAAAATTAACTTTCTTTCCTTCTTGTGCATTTCTTTTTCCCATGTCCTCTCTATCCTCTTTTTCTTCTAATAGGACATTAAACTTTAATTTTGATGCCATCAGCGGCTCTTGATCGAATAGGTGTAAAGTAGAGGGGTACTTTGGCTGCTATTACCCTCTTTTTTCTATGAATACAGGCTTTTATTTAAAGATATGTTTAGCTAACATTTAGCCCCCTAGGTCCTCCTCTAGCGTGATGAGGGGATCGCTGACAAGAGGTGATGTAGCTTTTTACATCTCTGTCGATTTCGATTGCCCCTCAATTATTTTCGATGGCCCTTAAGTTCCCTGTTTATCTTGTTGAAGCATCGAACATTTTTTCTTTTAGTGATCATACTTGCCGCAATTAAAACAAACAACATTTAAAATTTCATATTCTAGCCTGTATATACAGTTTCTAATCACAAAACGTGATTGTAGTCTCTTGGTTAAGTCTACTTCCATGCTTACTCTAGCAAATTGCCCTTTCTCAATGGTTGCACGTCTATTTTTGCAATAAGCTAAAGTATTCAGGTTGACTTGTAATGCCTTGCCCACTATATTCCCTAGATCCATCATAAAATCTTTTAAGTAGCAATGTATTGGTAGAGTTGGAACTCTCACCTAAATAGCCAGTTTCCTCACCATATTGCTATAAGGGTTGAAGTTTGGACTCCATCTTTACACAGCAAGATAATAGCCCTAGATCAGCCAAGGGCCTTTAAATAATAAGTGCTAACTCAAACTAGAATCCTCTCATCTAAACGCAAAGTAATTATTTGGAAGGTTGATATGTTCAAATTTTGTAATTTTTAATAACCATTCAAGTTTCTCCTTCATCATCTTCAGAATGAGGTTCCTTCCTAGCAACATTATCACCACAGCATCTTTTCATGGCAAACATAGTTGCTTGAGTCAATCATTAGGCATACTTACTTGTGGCAAATTGTTCAAGATTACTTTTTGTTCCTCTAATAATTCAAGCATTAGACTCTGTTCCTTTTGCAACCATTCCTGCATTAGATCATCAAAATCTTTATCAAACTTATATTTTTGCTCTCCTACTAGTTTATCCTTGTAAGAGATTTAGGTTCTCAAAGGTTCTTTCTTATTCTACTTCACTCCATGTTCTTCAGTTGTCATACTCTGTTCTTCTGCTTCCTTTATTTGAATATTATCTCTTCCTGTATTCTGATCTTCTATGACCACGTCTTGACTCCTTTTCTTAATATTCTTTGCAATGACATCCTCATCTTGTTTTGATAATCCTTCTTTGTCGTTGTCATCCAGCTTCTCAGAGTTGCTGAACGGAGGCTGATGCTCTTGTCCAAAAGTTTCCACTCTCTCACTCATAATCTCTTAATGGATAACTGCTCTGAAAATATTTATTAATTCCATAATTGTCTAACCCAACCTGATGCCACTTCCTTCTAACACTTCGACGCCCCCACGTGACTAGATACTGTAAATACAACAAGTCTTATCTACCAGGGTCAGTTATATGGGAATAAATGAATAAATAAATTAGAATAGGAAAAATATAGGGAAAATTGCTATTAAACATAATTGTGAATTTCATCTATCCAAGGATTTGAGGGTCGCTAATGTGCACATAAAATTTATCACTTTTTATGCTAGCTTATTAAAATTACTATAAGTAGTATAAAAATGAGTTAAAAGCTAAAAAAAATCCAACATTAAATTAAATTTCTTAAATATATATAGTTGATAAGTTTTAGAAGGAAGAATGCACCACATTGACAAAAGGGTTACTGGCTATTTTGTTCATATAATATTGAACTCATTATGATTTTGCCAACTTGGTAACAGAACTAGCAAAGTTATGTACACATCAGCAGATTTAACCTCGTCGTAATTTTAAAGATTAACAGTGCAAGCAAATGAAACTTTAAGGATTTGAAGCAATGAAAAATATATGGTTAATGGTCATTTTGCACCCTGATTTTACAAAAAAGATCACCAGGGTCTTAAACTTGACTTGGAGTCTTTTTTGTCCCTCAACATAAAATATTCCCTCTCCCAGCACCCTAACGTTAATGCACTTAACAATTCATTGTGTGAATTCCACATTTAAAATTTTAAATATTTTTTATTATAAAATATTGCTTGTGGACCTTGCATTATTATCTTTTTATATTTTTCCTCCTCCCCCTTTCCTTACTCTCTCTCCATCTCCTCCCTACTTTCTTTGTGTCTCCCTCTCTCCTCTCTCTCCTCTAAATAAATTTGCAAAGTATGCTATCAATAAACCTTGCCAAAGCATTAGATAAAAGAACTCACACACTTAAGATGTGTATGCCATACAATCACAACAGTTAATAGGAAACCCTTAGCCCTATGACTTCACATAGCAAATAAAGGATTTATTTAAATAAAATAAGGATAGAAAATCATTGGAAAAAAATTAAAAGTTGAAATCCCACTAAAAACTCTTCTCAAAACATTGGTTAAGCTCAACGTAATTTAAAAATCAAGGTAAAAACACAGGGAAGCATAGGGATAAATTTTAATAACAAATATTTAAAATTGGGGCAAAATTGTTATTTGCCCATAAATACACAAACTCGCATTGCCACAACGCATGATACTATTTGCCATAACATCATGCGCCGTGGCAATGCACAGCTTCTACAGAAGCGCACGTGACTTGTCATAAATGCACACTTGTTGTCATAATAGCACTCGAAGTTAAAATTTTGACATGCACCAATTTACTGTCTGATGTCCAATCAGAGTGGCTCAAGTGCTCACATAAAGCTCATACAATCTTCTAGCTAATAACATTAGTTTCACACCAAAACAACAACCTGTTAAAATGATGGACATCCGAAAGTAAAAGGGCACCTTTTGAAAACTTAAAATACATTCGAGGGTCTTAAATTCAAACCGAGTACCACTTGCCTCGATTAAGACTTGAACCAAGTCACACCTAGTTATACACTTATACATGTGATAACATCATTCAAACACATCTTAGCCACTAAACCTCAATTCCATATACACAAAAGATGCATACTCACTAATATAATATTGGGCTAACTAAACACTCAATTCTTAGCATATTATGTTTAACTTATCTAATCATGCACTTGCTTGTGTAATTTGGCCATACACCACAATCTCACCAAGAAATACATAACCCAGGCCAAATTATCAAAATAACAATTACAATAAAACATGCAAGTACATATAAAAGAATGATATAGACCTAGTTGGCAATGTAAGTGTGTGTGTGTTCAATTACATAACAAAATAAAAGTCCAAGGGCAATACAATGAAGTAGAGCTCGTCTACTACTTACCCTAGCTAGCTTCCCCCTTGCCTTTAGCAGCACTATCACCTATAAAATTGTAATTGCAGGTAAGATAGAGTCCTAGTAACTATATAAAACTATACTACCTAGCAACTAGTCAAATCATAAATGAGTATGCAAAGTGAAAGAATAAAGCACTTCATATAATCATAATGCATAAGAATGTAATCGTACATATTCATAATGCGTGATCTATAAGTCCAATCGAGCCTTTTATACATCGATGACTAAGTCAGTAGGCTAATAACACAACTGGGCCATGTCTATATGACTAGATCTACCCAATCCCACCAAATAGGGAATGTAATTTGGCTAAGGCTCCATTCCTTATCCATTCTATGGTTTCTCCCTTTATAAATAATCAGGTGTCACATGCCTCACTACTGCCATGTACAATGAGCTAGGGCTTCCAAACAAATATAATTAACTACAAGCATTATTTGAAAATTACTATATGGTTAAGCACTACTACCTTGTAGGGTAAACCTCCTACCCTTACATGCATGATCATGTAACCACACGTTGCTCATATCCATTTTACACAATCATAAATTTACATTGATCCACATTATACACACATTATCGAATCATGCTTGCACACAATTAGTATAAATTAACACCATCATCACAAATCACATTTACAATGATAATCATACCTCCACATATATAATTATAGAAAAAGAGCACAATAAACATCTTGTTTTCAAAACCCTTTTTCTACTTCACGTGAGTTCTAAATCAACTCATGGACCCATATGCTTATTTACAAATATAATCACATTTATAAATCCTCAAATATGCTCTAACAAGTCGATAAGTAAAGTAAGTTATTTAGTTACTTTAACCATTTTGTTACCAAAAAGGGTTACCCTTTTGAGTTACCATATTTCTCAAGCTTTCACGAGCTCAAGCAAGCTCTAAGAAACCATAATCTACATGATTAAATACTAATCATTAATTATTAGCTCTAACAATATTTCATTAACTCTATTTAGCCTTCACGAAGCTAATTAACATTAATTTAGAATCTACATTGCTTCAAAAGTCCTAAAATTAGCCTAAGATTTGTCAAACCCTAGGTCCCAACTCCAAAATAATGTAAACTAACCAACCATATGTATAGAAGATTAAATTAACTCCTAATAGCTCAAACAAACTCAATAGGTTTGGCCACACAACCCATAAAGATGAAAACATCATCCCTCATCCCTAAAACAACTTTGTAATGCTAGTAGAGGGAGAAAAGAGGGTATGGAAGAGTCACCTTAGTGTTTCTAAGCTTTGACTTCCTCTAAATGATGATTCAAGTCAACCTTAGTAAACCTAAACCCCTTATCTTTTATGCTTTACTTCACCCAATTTTTCCTTCTAATTTTTTAAGCTGATATACATCTAAAATTTAAATTTATACCCATCTCTATGGCAAAAAGGGATATTCACCATGGCGAATCACATAGATTCAAGGTCCATAATTTTAGCCCTTCTTTTAGGCTCGATTGACCTAATTATCATCTTAGCCCAACTCCAGTACTACCTAAGAGATTTAATAAGTCTAGTTAGTGACCCAGAAACTTAATAAACCATATTATTGTATTAATTTACTAATTTACCCTTATGCATTTTTAATTAATCCCTTTTTAAAATTTTAAGATGTTACAAGATGAAGGAGGTATAGTGATGACTATCGAACTAAGTTGTCTCTATGACACTCCATGCCTCCTCTCAACCTATGCCTTTAGTCTTGCTCAGTCCCCCCTCTCTCTCTATATGTCTTTATGAGTGTTTGTCTTTTTAGGCTTATATTTAAAAGGCTAAGCTCTCATTAGATGAAGCAACACATACAACAAAGCTAAGATGAGAAAGAAAGAAAATAAAGGAGGTGATGGTATATTGGCTTAAGCTCATAAGCATGTCGTTGATAAGAATGGTGTTAATGGCGAAGCTAAGAGCATCACTATAGGGATGGTGTCATCATCGTCATTGTGACATCCTTAAAATTTAAATCTAATTAACTAAACTTGATTAAAGTAATTAAGTTGTGACATCCTTAAAATTTAAACCTAATTAACTAAACTTGATTAAAGTAATTAAGTTTATTGGTGAGATATGTGGTCGATGAGGTCTAATAGGCATGTTTGATTGTAATTTCAGCTCTCAATGTGGGTTCGAAGTGAAATCAAATAGCCTAGATAGGAAAAAGGGAGAAAATTTGAAGGAGGAGGTTCCGTGCTACTTATCGTAGCATGTGGCTCATCCACTGCATTACATGTGAGCTAATACACCTAGGCAAAACTTCTCTGTGCCATGCACTTGATGCATCTGTCATGGCACATGGTACAAATTCTGTAGAAATAAGTCATGAAAATAAATAGAAAATAGAGAGAAAATAAAGGAGACACGGAGGAGGCGCGAGGAACTCTATTAAGGCTTGAAGGATTGAGATGTTAGGAGTGTATTGGAGCTTTTAAACACTAGAGGTAAGTTTTCTTAAGCGTGAATATCTCTTTTCTCTTCTATTTTTCTTGATGATAGAAGTTAGAGTTTAGTTAAGAAAGATGATTTTCGGTCCATTAAAGATATGGGTCTAAACTCATTAACTTAAATAGAGTTAATGAGAGTTGATTGAGCTATCTAAACCTAGCATTTATTGCAATATCCACCTTGAGATCACCAAAATTTATCACACAATCACAACAAACAATCATAATTAGGAGCAAGAATTGCTCTTGAGCTCACATTATATATATAAGGGTTAAAACTAATGATCTTTTAAAAATAATTATGAAATATTTTAGATCCCATAAAAACCCTTTAGATAAGTAGTTTAAGCTCAAACTTAATTATTTATAAAGGTATTGGAAGCATGGAGAAGTTTTGGGAAGCAAAAAACTTGAAAACAGGGCCAAAAATGTTATTTTTGAGTATTTCGGTACATGTGCTGTGGCTTGTGGTCCATGTGCCATGGCATGTGGCACAGAAAGGCAAATTTTGCTATTGTATTGTGTCCATGACAACAAAATCATGGTAGCTTTTTGGGACAAACTTTAAACACGCGCCATTTTCACATCCGATGTCTAATTGAAGTGATTCAAGCACCCACGCAAATCTTATTCAATAAACTAACTAATGGTATAAGTTTCATTATGATTTGACATTGTATGAGAATTTTAGACACTGAGATGTAAACTTCATTTTTTAAAGCGATTATCAAGCATCCAAGTACCCAAAACTCAACTTATACCATTAACTCATTTTGAGGTTTGAACCAAGTCCAATAGACCAAAATACATTTGATTATGCATTCAAGTACATAAAAACATACTAAACACAAAATTTAGCCACTTAATGTCAATTTTACCCAATATAACCAAAATACAAAATTAACATCACATGTACTATTTAGCCTCTATTGCCATATAACACACCATATATTCATTATCACCATATGTATACAACATTTCTTGCACTTGTATTAGTATTTTAGCCCATCACCACTGTCACACCCAGAAAAATGCAATACAGACGGCACACGAGCGGAGGTCCCGGCCTTCGTGGCGGAAACCGGATCGAACGAGGAGTTGCCATCAAGATTTTGAGGTAAATCTCGAGAAACCATTTAAAAGGAGGATAAGGATGGTCTGCGAAATCAGAGAATAGGTTCGGGAGTCAGTTGAATATGGGGAAGGTGTTAGGCACCCCACAACACTCGTTCGTCAGAACGGTTACCTGAAGTTTGTTGTGCTCTATTAATTTGGTTTTATAATTATTTTAAGTATCCCTTTTATATTCATGTGTTTCAAAAAAAGATAAGAATTAAGTGAGAAATATTTATTTATTTATGAGGGAGGACGGACTTGACTCAGAATCTGACTCTAAGGCCTACGTACCCTGTGATGGGGATCAAAGTCCACGTAGTTCGGGCTTAAAAGTTTGTTGGTGAAAATATTTTTTTGAAGAGAAATTAATTAGAAATAATTCACCATTTTGCAAATAAAATAATTTCTGAAATTTTGATGTGTGTTTTAAATTGCAAGAAGCAATTTAATTTTAATTTATTTTCTTAATTTTTGAATTTTGAATTAAAGAAAAGAAAAGGGTTTAAAAATTATTATTTTTTATATTTTATGATTAGAAATTTTAATCGCAATACCTGCAGAACCTTATTGGTTTATACGGTAACATAATTGCTCTAAATATCTGCGGAAATTCTGAAACTTCACACGATAAAAGAATTTAGTAATTTAATTTATTTATTTTTAAATGTTAATAATAGTTTTCTTAAGTATGTATAGCCTTATTGGCTTATACGATAATATGATTTATCCTAAATATTTGTGGAGATTCTAAAATCTCACACGATAAAGGAATTAAATTTAATTAATTGATTTAATTAGTTATATAATATATATGTATATATATATTTTTTTAAAACTAAATCGTTATCTCTGCAGAGTTTTATTGACTCATACGATAATACGATGATCTTAGAAGCCTACGGAGATTTAAAAATCTCATATGACTAAAAGATATAATCAGTAAATATGGTTATAATTTAAATACATTAATTTGGTTAATTAAGTTTCTTAAATTGTATATTAAATGATTATTTACAAAAATCACTTATTTACAATAGAGATTGAGAATCACTACATCTGTGAGGACTTATTATCCCCATGATGATGTGATTAATTTAAGTCTCTATAAAGATTCTTAAAATCTCACATGAGAGTTAAATAAATTATTAATTTGGATTATAAAAAGAGAGTTAATTTTAATGTATAAGTTTTGCTCTCATATCTGCGAAATCTTATTGATTTACACGACACGAGATTATCCTGAATATTTGTAAAGATTCAAAGTCTCACACGATTGAAGGATTAAATAATATTCACTTTAAATATATTATAATGCATCATTATACGACACATATTTTTGAATATAAAAATCTTAATCGTTATACATACGAAACCTTATTGACTCACACGATAGTACGATTATCTTAAAGGTCTACAGAGTTTCAAAAATCTCACACGACTAAAAGATATAATTAGTAAATATAATTATAATTTAAATTCATTAATTTAATTAATTAAAATTATAAAAATATTTTATTTTATTTACAAAATTCATTTATTTATTTACCTTATAAATTGTGAATCACGATATCTGTGAAGATTTATTATCCTACATGATAATGTGATTAATTTAATTTTCTATGAAGATTTTTAAAATCTCACGTGAGATTTAAATATTTATTATATAAAAAAATTTAATAATGGGCCTTTGAAACTCATATAAATGCTTACAAGATTGATCCTCGTACCCGTAAAATCTTATTGATTTTCACGATAGAGGATCATTTTGTAGGGATTTAAATTTTTTATTATGATAAATTTTTTTCTTATGATATGGGTTGTTCAAAACCACATTCATTATATAATCAAGATTTTTAGCTTAACAGAATCTAATTTGTAAAAGTATGTCTAAGTTTTAATTATAGGCAGCCAAAATCAAATCTGTAACGGTATATCCATCACCTTCAACTACTGTACCTTATAACAAGCTATGCATACATTGAGATTAGGAAATGATATAATATAAGGCTACATGAAGGTATGAAAAACCTATATTAGAACCTGTGCAGAATGAAGTTGATGGATCTTTCTGCAAGTCCTTAAGCTCCTTCAAGATATGCTTCGAAGCCATATCACTTCCTCCAACTGATGGACCGAATTGGAACTTGTGCATTGCTGGTAGCCGAACCCACGTAACTGAGGGAAGAAGAAGAAGATAATCTCGTTCAGTACCCACGTGCACATGCATGCTCTGTTTCTGTGTTTTCTTCTTTTCTGTGAGTGTGCTGTTAATCTCTTCATCCCTTTGCTCATGTGTTTGAATGTTAATGCATATCTGAACACCTTCATATCAGTGTACTCCATCACTGTCCTCTCGCTTCCTCACTCTCCCTCTTTTATGCTCTTTTTCTATTCTCCTCTCTCCCTTTCAAGTTTCGTTCCATCTCTCTCTTTTCTTCCTCGAACTTGCCTCTCCCTCGCATTTCTGCTGTCTCTTTTTTCTTTCATCTCTCCTCTATTTTTTTTGCTTCTCGTGCTCTTTTCTTCCTCCTCTTCTCGGTGCTCTACTTCTCATTTCTGGCTCTTTTTTTTCAGTTTTGAGTCAGTGCTCCCCCCTTTTCTCTCCTCTCTTCCTCTCCTTTTCTACTGTCATCCAGGTTCTTTGCTCCTTCTTCATGCTCTGTTTTTCATTTTCTCGTCCCTGTGCTCTCTCTCTCGTTCAGTTTTTCTTTCCTCTGTCTCCTCCATGAGCAAAAAAATCTTGTTCCTCCTCCCTAGATCTTTGCGTGAGAGATCCCTTTATCGTTGAAGCTCAGGCTCTTTTTCTTTGCCGCACACGTCTTCTCTATTTCTTTCTCCTTTTCTCTGTTTCTGCTTGCATGCTTGTCCAGCATTTGTTTTTCTTTTGTGTTTTTCTATGCTCTGTTTTTGCTCTCGGTTTCTTCTTTCTTCCGTCTAGTTGTGTTCTGTGTTTCATGCTCTCTATATCTCTTCCCTCTTTCTCAGCTTTTCTGCTTTTTGCGTGCATGCTGCACTTCTGCTTTGCTTTTACTGTTGTCTAGTTTTTTCTGCTCACGTGAATGTGTGTCTTTGCATGGCTATCTGTTCTTCTCAGTCACATGCGGGTCTGCTTTCTGTGTTTCTTTTTGTATGTGTATTAGATCTACTGCTCCGCATAAGGCTTGTGATGAAATGCTTCATCCAGCCTTCTTTTTTTTTGCTTTTAATTTTTTTTAAATGAAATTAACACACACACACACACACGCATATATGTATGTATTTTTTTAATGAAAAATAAGATTTAAGGAGAGAAAAGTTAACCCTCAAAAATTAATTCCCAATATTTTGAATGATTGGGATAATTTAGGAGAGATTTTTAAAGATTTAAGCAAGATTATATTTTTTAATTTTGTTAAAATATAATCCTAAAAAGGATTAAATTTTATTTTTGTATTTTTTTGATTATTTTAATGAATTAAAAGAAATAAAATCCTAACCAAAAAGATTATCTAAAATAAAATTAAGCCCTCTCCATTAAATTAAATTTTTGTTTTGAAAATATAATCCTAAAAAGGATTAAATTTTATTTTTATATTTTTTATATTTTTTAATTATTTATTATTAAATTTAAAAAATGCTCGGACAAAATACGGTGTTCACAACCACATATTCACATCATGTATAATATTAGGCTAAAATACAAAATGACATAGTCTAATACAAATGCAACCAATCAAAATGATATGTATTCCTAGTTAGCGACATATAATATCATATCACAAGTTTATATACACCACTCAAACCAAAATCAAGCATTACTATTCATGATGTAACAAATCTGCTAATCCTTGCTCGACTCCTTTCCCTGCTCAAACTCAACGGTAAAACTTTTAAAATAATAACCACGGGGTGAGATAAAAATCTCAATAACTAAGATAATTTACATTATTGATTAACATGCCAAGTTATAAACAAGCCTTAAAATAAGCATAATAAACACACCATATACAATTACCACAACTCAAATGCATGATCACTAATCATCCGATCCTCCAGTACTCCCAACCAAACTAGTAGGCTATTTCATGAAACCAAACCACATGTATGGTCCCTAAACTCACCATTCATGGCAGGACTACCTGGCCAAGGTGTCCTAAATCACTTTTAAACTACAAGTTTCCCCTATTACAAGTAATGGGGGTGCTGTTACTCCAACACTGCATCCTACAAATGCTAAGGAGCATAGTCTCTAACTCCGCACCCTTCTGAGTACTAAAGAGAATAAGTCTCCAACATATCATGCTTTTTCAGGCATTAAGGAGTAAGGAGAAACATGAGTTACACCTGGTGTCCCAAGGTGTCAACAATACTATATGGACTTAACCTCTACTAACTTCATTAGGGTGACCTCCTATCCTCTAATATGTCATATTTTACTACATATTTCCACTTGACCATGCATAAACCACTTACTTAAAAAACATGGAATTTCACAAATCAATACTCCACTTATTTTCTAAAATAGTTAACTTTTACCAAATTTATAAATATATACATAACAAATTATAGAAAAACAACTTGAGAATAACTTATACAAAGTAATAAATAATATAAATTATCTAGTTACCTTAACCCTTTTGTCACTAAAAGGGTTACCCATGGTACTAAATCTCTTCTTGTACTAAGGCAAGCTTTCTCA
The DNA here is from genome assembly GCF_029017545.1 of Prosopis cineraria. Lineage (NCBI taxonomy): Eukaryota > Viridiplantae > Streptophyta > Magnoliopsida > Fabales > Fabaceae > Prosopis > Prosopis cineraria. The sequence continues at coordinate 34,178,429 of NW_026555335.1, read as the reverse complement.
CACCATAATCTACATCAACAAGTACTATATGTTAATTTTTAATTAACACAAGTACTATTAGCTATCAATAACATCGTAATTTTCCTACTTCTCACTCATATTCTTAACAAAGAGGCTTGTCAAGATTACAATTTACTCACACAATCCCCTCAAGCCTTCCTCTCACTCTATCATAACATAACACTTAATATCTCAACTTATCACACTTCAAAAATCCATGATCAAGTTAAGGTTTGATCCAACTTTCTCCAAACAGCAAAGTGTGTGTTTGGATAAGAGAAATAATCAATTTTTTGAGCCAAATTACCTAAACAGTCAAAAAAAGTCAAAAATCAATTATGGGCTAAGACGTGCATTTTTTTTGTAAGCTCTCTTAATCAGCTTTCTGAAAAAAATTGATCAAAATTGTTGGAGAAAATTACAAAGAAAGGCCCAAGAAAAATTATAAAAAGGCATAACATCAAATAAAAATAAAACCAAACTCTCTTCTCTTAACTAAAAAAAATAAAATTCAAACTCTGTATCCTCAAAAAAATTAATGTTTGGTATTTAAAAATTAAATTATATAGTAATTTATATAGCTAAAATTGATTTTGATTAAATTATCCAAAAATTTTTAATTCTGTTAAAATCAATTTAAAAAAACGGTATCCAAATAGATTGCGTTATAACATAATCAATTACAATTAAAATCTACTACTTAATTAATTATTTTCATAATCTATTATACCTAACGAAAATCCAAACGGGCACAAAGTAGCTTCATATTGCCACTTATTCAAAGTTAAGAAACTTAAATTAAACCTATAGAATTAATTTAAATCATTGAAACATAGACCCATAGCTTAATCCATTTAGAGCAAATTCTCCTACTTTCAAATTTCATGAAAAATGAGATGAAAAGGTAGAGGAGAAGGGTAAGAAACTTACTCAAAATTTTAAAGGCTCAATTTATCTTTAAAATCCTCCTAAAATGATGCCTTAACAGTGCCCAAAGCTTTTCCCTTCATGTTCTAGGTTTTCCCTTATAAAAACTACTTTTTTCTGATGATTTTCAAAATTTATGCTATTTGTGCTATGTCGTGCACTGTAGCACACGACGCACAAGTTGCAGCTCCCAATGCCACCCAATTTGATCTAACTTCTATCTTAACTCAATGTAGAGCCAAATATGACTCAAAAAGCTAATTAGCAACCTAAAAATATAATTAAATTAATTAATTATCTTTTCAACTAATTTATCCCTTAATTAGTTAGTTTATTCTAGATTTAAAGTTTTTGGATGTTACATTTATGATTCTATGTGTTTTTATTTAGTTGGGGCCATAAATGGATGAAAATCTACCATTAATGAGGTGATTAGGGGCAATGTGACTCCATTAATGGTTATTTAAGAGTTTAATGAAGTTAATAGAAGTTAAAGGAAGTTAAGAAACCCTATGAGTACCTTTGTATGTGAAGGGTATGAATCTTAAGGGTGAAGAAGTGTTGAACTAGATAGTGGAAATCAGGCAAAAAGGGATGTTGGTGAATTATATTGTGACCAATTGTAGAGTAATTACACTTGGCACCATTCAAGTTTCGTGGAAGCTTTAGGAGTGTGAAATTAAATAGTAAACTTTTGACCTCTCAAATATTTGAGGTAATTGAAAAAAATTTTTCTTGTGCTTTTGTATGTTAATTAATTTATTAAGTTATCTTCGATGATTTAAATGTTTGAAATTGAATGAAATGCAAGTATGGCATGACTTTCTTGAAAATATACTATAATGATCTTATAAAGTTCAATGATGTATTTTTCATTTAAAGTTCAATGATGTGATTTGCAAATGAAATTCAATAATTATTATGTCATGAGTTGTTCAAGGATTTGATGTGTCAAAAGTGCAATGAAATAATGCTATGATGTCCTATGATGTGTTGCTTGCGGAGTTCAACTAATATGTGTATTGTGAGGAGTTCAATGATTATGTAATATATGGAGTTCAATGACTACGTGTGAATGGAGTTCATGATCGTATGTTTTAGGGAGTTCAATGATTATGTGTAATGTGGAGTTCTATAATTAATTATGAATTGAGAAAATGTAGAGTACAATGAAATGAATTGACATGTAAATGTGTGGAATAATTGCATTTTTTATGCATTGCATGATCTTGAGAAATGGAAATTTGCCTAAGGACACGCCTAGAGAGGGGAGTAGGAAATTAAATCCACGTGATAAGACTTCTATTAGAGCTCAATGGTTAGTCTGATTTATTATTCATATTGTCCTACTTATTTAACGAGGGACTGTTCCACTAGTTCAATAAGGGACTCGAACCTAACTAGTTTTCTATTTGTTCAATGAGGAAGCTAGTCTAAAGAGAATGACACTCCTTAGTATGAGAAATGGAGGAAACCGTGACCCACAAGTAAGTTGGTTAACCTTGGCCGGGTAACCTCTTGCTTATTTTTGGCTAGGGTGGTCTCAATGTATAAATGATCTCAATGTGTCATAGCCCATGGTTTTGTGTCAAAGGCATAAAGAGGATATAAGGGAGGTACGATCATGCATATAGTGATAAAAGGGCACATAATTGTCTGTATTGTGATCCTAGTGAAACAAATCATGTGATTTGTCTTATTTCTATATGAAATTGTATTACTAAATCATTATCTCATGAGCATCTATTATTATGAATGAGAATTTTGAATTATGCTTTTGAGCATGTTAAATGATTTGAAATTGAATATCCTAACCCTTGCATTTAAATTGATTAACATGTGGACCTTAGTTACTGAGTGATTGTACTCACCCTATTATCTTTAATATTACAGGAACTAGCTCATGGGGACATGAATGAGGGAAATAGACTGTGGCTTAGGATTGTGATCCTAAAATTAGTAGGCCTCATTTACTCTAGTTTTGTTATGTGTATAATTTAAATGATGTTGCCAACTAGGGAGAGTTCATGTTATGTCTTGCATTATGTGTTTTGGTTCAACTATATTGTGTATTTTAGGCCCAAGGGTGTATATATACCAATGTTGAAATCTATAGTAGAGCTAAAATACTAATGTAAGTAAGGGCTATGTATGACACTAGAGTTATGATAATTAATTAATTGAATGTGTGATTGGAGCTACCCCTTCTGCTTTTGGTGATTAAGGGGTGAGCAGTGAAAATGTGTTTTATGTGGAATGGTAGTGACATGGTGTATTGCACAGGTCCGTTTTAGTCCATTGAGTATGGTTTGGGTTGTGTTTGTAGCTTCTAGCTTTTGGATAAGAGTTTTTTAGCACTCAACTTATGTGTCAATTGTGAAAAGGAGTGAATTTTGAAAGGAGTGTCTTATTTATAACTAAGAAATAATTTGATTGTGAAATCAAAGCCATTAACTAGAGCTAGGAGAAAGCTTTCTATAAACACCTAGATCGCCTCAATCGAACGTCGGACAGAGAAATAAGGCGCGTTGGAAGTTGCCCTAGTTACTGTCAAATGATAGTAAAATCTGCTGTCAAAATCGTGCTATACGTCATAGCACATGGTGCCTAAGCTGCGACACATGGCACAAAGGCTTATGAACCGCGGTGCGTGTGTGACAAGTAGCAGTGCATGCCTCTTTTCTTGCACTGATATATTGTTTTCAATTTTTAAGCAAATGCTTTGATTCTTTTTGAAATCCCATACTTTTTCATATTAATCAAACTTTGATTTTTTTCTCCTGTGAAGAATTTTTAGGATGTTTTAAAAATATTGAAAACTTGGGATTTCATTTGTGAAATTTGACAAATCTAGTAATTACCATGATGTTTGGTACTTAGGGAGGATCAGTAAGGTTAACCTTACTTGTCTAACCTGGAGATTTTATAGTTATCATACTTCTGATTCTGTCCCTTACTATCCCCACTCTTTCTCTATCTCACCCTTCCCCCGACTTCCTCCCTATCTCACTGTACTCAAGATTTCTTTCGAGAACTCCTCTTCCTTTTCATCAATGCCACCATCTTTATTTGGGTGCACCATCGGAGATGCTCCAAACTCCACGCCCTGTTTATCCAAATGAAGTTAGAGGTGAGATGGATGCACTGTAGAAAATGCCAGATGCAGCGATAAGGCTTTATTGCACTTTTGGGAATCATTTGGCATGGTTCTTGCATTGAGCCAAGGTGGTTCAAGAAGCATGGTAAAAGTGAAACTGGCATAATGTGTAAAGGTGATCACTTAAAAACATAAAGGCAAGCCAGGAGAATGTTGGGGTGAAGAGAGAGGAAATACATGTATTTGAGTTCATTCTGTAGCCAAGTGTATCCGATAGGATTGGAAGGGAGGCGCTTGTCGATGAGTTTGCAAGCATAGAGCTAATAGTAGAGAAGGTGAATGTAGCGAAATGTGTTAGAAGACCAGAGCTACAGAGAGAGGGAGGGAGAGAGACAAATTAGAAGATGATGAATAAGAGGAGATAATGATGAATTGCAAGGAGAGGGAGAGGAGAAAGGAGGGAAAATATATATGTATGTATATATGTATGTATGTAAATTAATGTGGGGCTCATAAATACTATTTTATAATAAAAAATTTAAAATTCAAAAATGGGACCCATACTAAGAGATGTCAAGTAAAAATGACCCTTTACTCAAAAATATATATGAACAAAGATGAAAACAAGTTAAAGACAAACAATTATATCTTTCTAATAAAATAGTGTAAATTAATTACTATTAATTAAATAAAATTTAACAAAATATTAAAAAATATTAAAATAATGTGTGAATCAAATTTATAGGTGTGCCAAAAAATATAAAATAAAATTTAGAAAAAACACAATTATAGATTTATATTGTTTTATCAGATCATCAATATATATTAACAAATCGCGTAGAAGGACTGTGATTGGTTATCATTGATTTAATCAACCTTAATATATTTTAAATTGTTTATTTTTCTATCACATTGTTAATTACCATTATGGGAGCATTAAACTTTTCAAAGGCAAAGAATGTTTCCCCCTGCCAATCTCATTCCTCTGCTCCTTTTCCAAGGCAGTGAGTCTTTTCCTCTCCCAAGCAATGAGTTTGAAGAAGTCGATTCTGCTAATCTCATTCCTTTGCTCTTTGAAGGTCATCGCTTTGTTTTCTCTTACGGTTTCTGTTCGGCGTCGACTAATGAAGCTTCAAAGGTTATCGCTTTGTTTTCTCCTAGGGTTTTTGTTCAGCATCAGCTAATGCTTCAAAAATCATATACTTATGCTTTATAAAATGTGATCATGGTACATTAATAGATCCTTTTATCCTTTTAGCAGATCTTAAACCTCAAAGTCATGGTCGCATTTATTGCCTAAATTCATAAACCCCTCTTCAGTGCCTTTTAATTTCCAAAACCCTCATCATGACTGAACCAATTTCATCTTAGGATCTAACTTTCCAGTGATTTAGCATCCGAGTTCAATAACCTCCCTGTCCTGTCTATGAATCGGCTCTTTTTATCTAGCATCAACTGTGCCATGCCCACAAAAGCATTTGTGGCAGATCTTGATTTAGCCATTGAGTTTAGAGAGCTGTGCTTTGTGGAAGGAAGTATTTCACGTTATGCTTTGTTGAAGGGAGTATTCCTTTGTCTTGAATTTGGTCAGCAGGTTTATTCCATCTATTCTTCCTTCCATTTTGATACTTTATTTGTTCTTCAATTTTCTATTATTTGTTTTCTGTTATGGGATCCAAGCCAACTAATTTCTTTAAAAACTTTGGTATTAAAGCTTTTATAAATTCAAATGTTTTTGTTGGAACTACTTTAAATGATGTTTATACTAAGTGCTCTTTAATAAAAGACGTGAATCAGGTATTTCAGAGCATGCAAAAAATAAGTCCTATAACATGGAGTTCTATGGTGGCAGGATATGTACTAAATAGGCTCTATGAAGACGTCTTGCTACTGTTTCATAGTTCTCAATTAATGGGCTTGGAGCTAGATCAGTTTATGGTTTCATCTACTATTAGTGCTTATGCAGGTCTGTCAACTTTAATCGAAGGGAACTTTGATCTCAAAGATCTATATGAGGCTGTAATAGTAGGGCCCTCGGAATCTAATGATAAAGCAAATTTTGTGTATTCATGTTCTGGTGGCTCTTTGGATTTTAGGGTTGATGATTTTGTTCATTTTGGCCTTGATTATTTCCCCTTTGATGATCCTGATAATGATGAGCTTTAGTTTCATAACTCAAAACGCAGGTACATGTTCCAACATTATTGGTGTACGTACAACATTTGATCATTGTTCCTACTATCACAAATAATCAACCTGATGTAACATAATGTTTATGATATAAATATATATATATATATATATATCAAAGGTTAGTGGAGGGCTTGCGTGAACTTTATCTTGGTATATATATGAACTATGTACTGTATATTGGTTTTATTTGTGAAGTCTAAATCAAAAAAGAAGATGCCAAAATTGGAGTTAGTGGAGCCTAAAGGACAAAAACGTATGAAGAGGGTAATTAATGAAGGCAGGTAGGAAAACACACACAATTAGATCTGATCAAAGTCTTTAGCTCTTTGCTAAGTGACAAAATGGATTGTTGTTAGAATATATATATATATATATATATATGTATGTATGTATGTATGTATGTATATATGTATATAAAGCTGATTTTATTTTTATGTCCTTTCAGAACATGTCATGACTCCCTTTTCAACACGTTAAAGCTATGGCACTAACACAAGTCTTATAGAAGATTCTTAGATAGAGAGACATCTCCATTGTTCTTCTTCATTTTTTTTTACTTTATTAATTATATGAATTGATAGCAAATGATGAATTGTCATGCTACGTAAGTCAAGGAACTAGAGCTAAAGCAAGTCCTTTCTGTTGCTTTGAATAGCTATAAATCTAGAAGATCATCAACATGAGTAATCTTGCCTTGATTATCTAATCTTATACTTGCTTTTATCTTCTGATAAATGTTTTTTTTTTAGATTCTACTTTAGGTGAAACACATGTTCTAAACTTCTCAAATATAGACTATTAGAATCATCAATGTTTAATTATAAATTTATGCTAAATCAGAAAAACTAATTTTAATGTTTGATAGTAAAAATTAAATCCCAAGCACTTTGAATATTGGGAAAAATTAAATTTTGATTCCTAATACCAGTTTTAATACTTGACATAAAAAAATTAAATCTCAATTACTTCGAGTATTGGGAAGGATTAAATTATGAAGATTTAAATTATTGGTTATCTCATTGGAATTTAGAAAACCATTCTTCTAATATTCCTCTATTAAATTCATAACTAATTGATTTTCCAACCAAAAGTCTCTCATTGTAGTGTCTCTTAAGAAACTGAAACATTCATTTTTTGATATTTCATGTGTCATTTATCAATTTAATTTAATTAAATTACATTTAATGATGCAGTGAGAATAATTTTCGTCTTATTCCAAACACCTAATAAATTACAATATGCTTCTTATTGCTTGCATCCATTTATAAAAGGCCCTAGATTTTAATACTTTACATTCTTTCCTTCCAAACATAACTATTCTTTTTTTTAGTTCTTCTTAATCAGATTGTGTACCTAAATCATCTAAAGCAAAGATGAAATTCGATGAGTATGACTTTGTTCAAGACATAAATAATTTCATGGAGACATAGTGTATTGTCGTCGTCAGAGTCTTGAGAAAAGGGCACATAAACCAAAAAAAATCCCTCTTACCATGTCTGGAACATCTCATTCTTGCTCATTGATAAGAAGGTATCCATTCAAACAATTCTGAACAAATGTAGGCCATTGACATCTACGAGAGATGTAGTTTATAAGGAAATTTTTTAAAATGTTATGAGGGGAAAAACAAGATGTTTTATATTAAAGTTGAATAAATGTATCCATATTATGTATTCTTTGTGAAAATAATGCATTGTAAGAAAATGCAATGTAACCAATCTTCTTATTTGATTTTTATTAAAATCTCATTCTTTTGCAACTCAATAATGTATAATAAAATCATCAAAAATTAGATATTTTCAACCTTTACTTGTAACTTACTATAAGATCGAGAAATAAAGACAAGATGTTAACAAATCAAACATCCAAGAAAAAAAATAGTATAAAATAACACTTTAAAATATAACAATCTCACATCTATCCTTATTTATGGCATCACTTATATTTTTTTCAAATTCCTCAACTCTAACCCGTGCAATGCACGGGAAAGAGCCTAGTTTTGCTTTTAATTCTTGTAGTTTTTTCAATGTATTCTATCTCTATATTTTCAATAAGATTATGTGATATTTGTTTCTCAAATCTCTCACAATGTTAAATTACATGAATTATAAGGATTGAAAACATTAAAAACAAATTACATAAACTAAAAGCAAAACCCAATAAAATTATAGGAACTGATAAATGTGTTTTCTCTAAAATTTATAACCAATTGCTTCAATCACAAAACATATGGAAAATTTGGCTTTCAATGAATTTTGAAATGTAATTCACGTAAACCTTTGTGTTAAAAAATGTTTCATTAAAACCTTGTTGAGAAAAAAAATTACTCTATATTCATATGTTACCACAAAAATTGACAATACAGTACCTTAATTTATGGGGGAAAAAATAACAATATATTTTCATGGAAAAATTAATAATTTAATCCCGTATTTTTAATTTTATTATAACTTAATTTTTAAATTTTAATTTGTTACAACTTAATTTTTATAATTTGACTAATCTTATAATTTAATTATTTAAAATATGAGTAGTCCCTAGATTTTAACAATAAATTTATTCTTTATAATTTTATTTTTTAAAATGCGAGTACCAACATTTTAAGTGAATAAAATTATAATGGCTTAGTTGTAAGAATTAAAATTTAAAAATTAAATATTAATCAAATCAAAATTATGGGCACTCGACCGTTCCAAATCAAATTTCAAGGAACTAAACTTTAAATGACTCAACAATAAGAATCAAATAATTATTTTTCTTTTTTTATTGTTTGATACACCAAGAACACCTCATCCCATTTTTTTCCTATCTGAACTAGCATATGATGCACAGATGCAACATACTTTTAACTCTAACTCGATAGGAGTTCGTATTATATAATGCACATGGGCTATGGCTTTTCAATTAAAATATACAAAACTAATTCAATTACTCGATCTTATTCAAATCTAATGGCCCAAGGAATATGGACCACCCCTCAAATAAACCTCAGTTGATGGATATTAATTAACCATCAGACTGTAATCTCATGGCCAAAAAAATATCGACACCATCAAATCACAATCCAAGACTCGATTGACGGAACCCAAGCCATCAAAGAGCGCGCGTACATATGGGGAAAATTAACCATAGAAATATAGAATTGTTCTCTTCTTCAACCCAAAAAAAAAAAAAAAAACAAACAAACAAACAAACAAAACGAAATAAAAGGGAAAGGAAACAACAGAAAAACAAAAAAATTGTAACATACCACCACACATTCACACAAGCAGCTTTGAAAGGTTTGATTTCAATTCATGTACAAATTAACTGAACATATCCTTACCCAAATTTGAAAAAACAAGCAAGCAAAAGCAAAAGAAAATAAATAAGCCAATGACCATAAGCTCGGTTGAAATTACAATTTATTCCTTCAACCCGTTCCTTGTAGAATTCAAACATGAAAGTTCTTCGGATAATGGTAATAATAACACCATCAGCATCAGGTCCTTCAGAAATCGGGGAAAAATTGCAGAATTGCAACCTATGCCAAAGCGTCAGTCAAACTGGAAGGTATAGTAGACATCATACAAGATCACAGTATAGACTTTGGGCAATATCACGTTCATTGCCAAGTTTCATGATCTTCAATAAAAATTTAACCAATTACTCCTAATAAAATTACAGGCTCCCTGCATTCCACCAGACACCCAAAAAAATTACATGGAAACAAATTTACGCTGTTTCAAGATGTACCCTTAACAGAGGCAAAAGTTCTTGCGCCCGTAATCAATGATTCTCGCTCCGATTCCAGGAGCAAAATGAAACAAAACTATCTGACAAGAGAAATAAGAGGACAAAATAGTATTAGGCTGGTCATCAAAAGTTGAAAGATAACTCTTACTCCTCACAACCCGTTGGTCACCATCTCTCTCTTGATCTTGACCTGCAAAACAGCACAACTATCAGCCTTCTAAAAATAATTCCGAAAGCTAACAAGTGCTTTTACATAAGTTCCAAATCATATATGCGATAATGCGAAGAATTGTCAGCTATATGCAATCTTTAGGTCTCAACAAATAAACCATCTATCAAACGGTCTGTGGACCGCTAGAATGTAAGCAGCCATTTTCTTGGTTATAAACTTGGGACCTGTTGCCAAGAGACAGGTAATCTAAAAAAAAGAAGGAAAAAAAACCTATTGCCAGGAGAAAAAGACAGGAATGCAACAGCATATGCCCACCTATCCAAGACTCTGCTATTTGGAAACCCTCTGTCCCTGGCACCTTGAAATGGTCTTCTGTCATCAGGCCGTGTCCACACATCTCCTGTGCCTCGGGATGGAGGTCTGTCTGTGAACTCCAGACTCCTAGAATCCTCAAACGAGCCAGACTGAGAATGTGGCCTATCAGGAAAACCAGCAGCCCTTCCTACTCCAGAACCCGGCCTTCCTGCTCCAGAACCCGGCCTTCCCACACTGGAACCTGGCCTTCCTGCTCCAGAACCTGGCCTTTCAATAGCTTTTTGCCCAAAACGAACTTTGTCATCCAGATCACGAATAAGAGATTCCAGCTCCCTTTCCTTCTGAAGTAAAATTTCTTGTAAGCTGGTTTGGTCTCCACCAACCTCTTCCACAGATTCCTTACTTGAATTTACTGTTGACTGTTTATCAAGCTTCTTCAAATTATCAATTTCTTCTTTCAATAACTTTTCCTCCCTAGTTTCTGGCCTGAAATGTCAGTTTTGTCAGGATTCCAGATGCCAACATGAGCATATATACAAATGATCAGCAAAATAAGAAACAAAGCATGCGATTAGTTAAACACAAATTGTTGTGCAATATTAGACATAAGCATTAAGCTTGTTGGAATGCATCTAAAGTGATAGTCATGTTTAAATTTATTAGAAGTCTTGATTCATGCAAAACTATATTAATTCGATTGGGTGGTATATATCCGTCAACATATTTGCACCCTGATAGGCCCACACCACAGGTAGTATGAAGTGTACAAAGGTATGAGGAAGTTAAGGATTTAAAGCAAGGAACATGCAAAAGCTTATAGAAGGTTCTAAAGGAAGTTTATTAAATGAGTACCAAAAAAGGGCGCCTTGAAAATTTTTCATTCTTGCGGAAGGTGGTCCCCTCAAAGTGCTATTGGTCTTGTTTTCCTCTATATTTCTTTGCAGGACTCCAATCACAATCCAACAAATAACATCCCATCATCAGTCAAAACTGTCTAAAAATCAAACCTTAACAATTCTTCCTTTTATCATTATTGATCATCCTCACAAATATTGATGTTCTTTCTTAAATATTTCCACTTTCACCCAGCTTACTTGTTTATGCAATCAATTATTCCCACCCTTCAGCTGAAGCTATCCCCACTCCAAAGAATTTTTTTTTTTTTTTTTTTTGGGGACAACCACTCCAAACAAATTTGTTCATTCGGTATTCTATAGCTGCTTCCATACCATATTGAACCTAACATTTGCATCAGATCCCTTAACATTTATGCATTGCTCCTTTTATTATGCCAGTATGTCTAACTATTAAGTATAATGGGACATATGACGCTGAACATTTATTTATTCTTAATGATACTCTGTTTGTCTTTCATTGCATTTCTGCTTAAAGAAAACCCAGCATTATTCACCTGAGCTAGTCAATTTTTCACGTGTTTCATTACCAATCAATGTTATCTAAACTCTATTTTAAATTCTTCAGATGTCTTAGCTGAACTCAGACATGATGCATTTACTCCTGGCTTAGAAGAGTGTGCAGTTTGTAACATTATGAGCCTTAGAAGAATTTTACCATGTCCTGTCCTGAGCTTTTGATGTATTTCTGGTTTGAGGTATTAATTGTTTTCTTGCAGATTCAATTTCATTTTCAGTGAAAATAAAAGATATTTGAGCAAATTTAAATCAGTTTCACACCTTTATTCAAAGTATGCACTTCCAAAGTTACCATTATATTGAGACTTCTTATCATGTATATCTCGCTTGACAAATTGCATAGAATGAACTTGACAAATTGCATAGAATGAACCAACAATAAGTATTTATACAAAATAAGAGCCATAAACTATTTGATGATAGTCATGATCAGTGATGTTCAATTAATGTGGCATTTGATGATCATGATATACAATCAAATATTTGTAGTCTAATGGTGAATTGCCGATATCACTCTGTAAGTCAGCATAATTATTTTATAATGCAATTTTATCAACTTCAGTGCTACCTAGCACTGTCTATAGACCCTAGCTTCATATAAACACATAATACTGTCGAATTATCACTAGCATGATGGTGCAGGCTGGAAACAATCTATTTAAGCCAGCTACTTACATAAACTAATAAGCAAAAGTTATAGACAAAACACTAGGCCAGAACTTTATAACGGTTTTTTGTATGCAAAATTCTAAAAGAATTAGATATGAATGAAGGAACAAGCGATCTTCTTTTTGGTTACATGAGCGAAGTGGTTCTATTTTCTTGGACAAAAAATGAAATTTTATTAGAGAAGAAAACGTACAATGGAGTAGGTTGAAGTATTGACCCAATATACGAATTAAAACAACAGGAAAAAAAAAATAGAAGATAGAAACTAATCGTGCAGCAAAGCTGCCAAATCTATCTGCATATCTAATAAAGTGAGTCCATAAAATAAAATTCTAAAGCCAAACTCCAGAGAGATGACACAATAGTTAATTTAACCCCATACAGAATTAAAGACAATGAATCACACTGCTGATGATATGAACATTTGCTCTCCAGCCAAATGTTCCAAAGCACACCCAAAAATGTTCAGTGTTGTTAAAGGTGCTTGCCTCAACACCTAAGGCGCAAAGGCAAGGCGCCAAATAGTGCCGTCGCCTCTTGTGTGAAGATAGGAGATGGGGTTAGTCAGGTGCTTGCCTGAAAGTGCCTTGTGCATCTTGCACAAGCAAAAGGCGCTCACCTAAGGGCAACTGGTGGCAGCAGGTTGAAGAACAGAAGACAAGTAGATGACAATCAACTACTGGGCATTGAAGAAGAGACGAAGACAACAAACTGCGACTGGGTATTCAAGAAGAGAAAACAACCACCCACTAGCACTGAGTATTGTAGAAGAGAAGATGAGGACAAGGACGACTGGGTATTGAAGAAGGGAAGATGAGGACGACACTGACTGCTATTGATTAGTATATTGAACGAGACAATGGGTTTGCTCTTTTTTTTAATAAATAACCCATTAAATTAAAATATGATATATTGTATGGAAAGTTATATGATATAAAAAAAGTAGGGAAGATTTAAATGTAAAAGAAGAGAGAACAATTACATAATAGAAAAGATTTAAATTTACTACAGGAAATAATCTTTGATTGAAATTGAAATTTTAAACATGACATGATAGAGAAATTATTGTGACCCTTGGGAAAATTTTTAGGAAAGTTTAACCCCAACTTATGCTTTTTAGGTCATAAAAGGGAACCTATTATAAACCCTTAGAAGTTTAGCCCAAAGCAGAAACACCTAGAGGCTACAGCACATAGCAACACATGGCAGCCCCTCACTTTACTTGGGTTCATGCCTTTGTAGCGCCTTGCACCTAAAGCATTTTGCAGGCCTTGCGCCTTAAGTGTGCCTTTCGCCTTTAACAACAGTCATTGCCACAATGTTAGTCCTTCCTTTTTCTGCCCAAATCCCTTGAACCATATAAGTAGAAACTTAACTGAATCCTAACTTTATTTACAAACCCATACTTTACTAATTTAATATTAAAATAAAAAGTCAATCAAAAGAAAATTCCATCATGCCCATTCACCCTACGCTTCTGTCACAAAAAACTATTGCATGAAGTGAAAAATATACTTGATTCAAAAAAAAAAATCTCCAGACAATAAACAGAACTGAAGAGAGATGAAACACCTATTTAATGGGCGTTAGCAGAACAACTTAGAGCATGTTTGGTTTCATAGAAATATAATAGATTAGACTACATATATTTACAAACGTACAATGTAAATATATTCGGTTAGCTGCTATAATGGCCTTGGACTGGAAAGTCACTTGTCACTTTCTTTGCTCATAAAAATGCCTCTGAAAATTATATTCTCCAATCTGCAAATCTTCAATAAATAGTAGCACCAACCCAGACCCAAATGATGAAATTTTACATTCAATTTTTTTTTTTTAACTATAGTGGGCAAGCCTAAGTTTGATAACAAAGGAAGCCAGCTACAGTAGTTCAAACACTAGAGCCCGAGCTCATTTCCCTAATGAGAATATCATTACAGAAAGAGCGGGCCTAACTGAGCATCAGAAGGTCTTGTGCATCAGACTGCGCATTCTTAGCCAAAATTTTACATTCACTTATAACTTCAAATAGAAATTAAATATTAAATTATTCCTTTAAAAGACTGCACTATGTTCAGCTAGGTAAGAAAGTACATAAAAAGGGAAAATCAAACCTTAAAGTGCTATTATGTGTATTGAATCAATATAGTTTAATCGTTTCATTAATCTATTATACATCAAGAATCCAGAAACCCAGAACATGTACAGCAAAAGCATTTCCAGTTCTCATTAAGATATCACCAGCCATTTATCAAGTATTATGATGAGAAACCATTTTATCATATAAAATGAAAGCTAATCCACTGGGTTAGTAGGCCACACAGGCGTAGAATCATCTATATATCTTACATATTTCATAACATTTAAATTTTGCAGCACCTCTGAATTTAACTTTTTAGGTGCAATTACATCTTTTGTCAACATTGACATACGTACAAGAGAAAAAGGACCAGCATTCTCTACCACAAGTAGCTCTTTAAGCATAGAATTTCTCCTTTTATTTTCCTTTTGGGGCGTGTGGGGCACAAAACATGCTTCCACAGAATCACCAGATCAATTCATCCACCACAAGAAGGAACTTTAAAATGAAGTGAACACATGTTCTCTAAAACTTTAAAATGGGGATGGCTCTTGGAAGCTTTTCAGGGTTATATAGCAATTACTAAAGTGTCTGTAACAAGGGATAACCAGATCCACCAGACAAAAGTCTAGAGACTCAACTGGACACCAAACACAACATTAAAGAGATATTATCTAGTGAATGAGAAACTGGGAAATATCCCACTAATTTATAATGACTAGACCATTACAAAACCTCAATATCTAGTAGAAGCATATTACTATAAAACCAGTGCAAAATTAAGATGGCATCCCCAAGTAAGAAAAGGAAAACCATTAATTATTACTGCTCATCATCCAAATGCTATAAATGAATCATCATCGCTAAGTCATATAAAATCATAATGCAACACTGACCTGTCAACACCGCGATGCTCCAATTCAAGATCAATCTTCCGCCAATCTTTACCTCGCTCCTGCAGCAATAGTTCTCGGGGTTTTGCATCCCCAAAGGGATTCACCTTTGGTCTGGGTTTTACCATATTTTCTGTCTCCTGCAACCCTGTATCCTCAGAACGACTGGATTGAGAACTGGATGGCCTAATAGAGTGTGAACTTGAAGGCCTACTTGTCTTCTTAGCTTCAATTTCAAAGTCCACCTTCTTCCAATCCACACCCTTCTCAGCCAAAACTTCTTCCCTGGGCTTAGCTGCGCCAAATGGATTTGTCTTATTTGTCTTAACTGGTTCATTAACAGGGGCATTGCCTTTCGGCGGGTCCAATATCAATCTGCGACGCTCCCTCTCGCTATCACGCGATGGTCCCCTTGTCCAGTGGTCAGGCTCCATACCCGAATCACGAAACCCAGTACCGAATGTGGAAGATCTAGCGCGAAGAGGCGTTTTACCAACTGACCAGTTATCCTTCTCATCGGCCCTGGAACCACCACCAAGCGAACCATACCGATTTTGCCGTCCTGAATCAAACGACGGAAGAGATTTTTTAACCGACGCCCAGTTGTCAACCTCGTCTGCCCTGGATGGCTGATCGTAGTCCGAAACCCTAGAAGTGGGCCCCCTACGTTCTTCATCAAATCCGCCATAGGATCTTCTTCCTCCACCCCAAGAACCATCATTGTCGTCACGGTCTCGCATACGTCCTTGCGGCGGACCAGAACGGCCAAAAGAGGAGAATCCACGATTATACGGCATTTCATCGGTGGAACGATCCTTGGGGCCGGTTGGGAGCCGGAGCATCTCATCAGGCGTGAGGCCCTTATATTCGGTGGCGATACCACCACCCGCGGCACTGGAAAAACTGTTAAACTCCGACAGAGACATTTTCTTCTTCTTAGGCTTCGCATTCACGGCCTCCTTCAGGCTGGGGAAGTTCTGGGATCCTGTAGCGGCAGCTGCTGCGGCTGCCTCGCGCTCTTCGGCCTCGGCGCGCTCGGCCTCTGCGGCCCAATCTCCGGCACGGCCCCATGGTTTCGACATTTTTGTTGAATTCAAGATCTGAAAGCACAGAAAAGTGGAGAAACAAAAAGATAATAATGTAAATTATTAAGGGTTCTATATTGAGCTGGGGCTCCGATAATGGAGCCGGAGCAACGAGAGCATGCGAAGAAAGGAGAGCTGGCAGAAGAGAGAGTGCTTAGGGAAGTAGGATGCGAAATGAGCCAGAAAGTAAGGCGAGATGGAACAACAGCGTCAAATCGAGAGATAAACAATCTCAGCGGGGGAAGGAAGTGATATGCCCAGATTATCACGCGCTCCCGGGAGAGAGTGGGACTTGGATGGACCTCCCGGGACGGGTCCACCTTTCTCAACATCTGACGGTTACTATAATTTTAAAAAATATTTATTTCATAATATTAAACTGTAAATTTTTTTGAAAAAAAATTAAAATATGTTTAATAAAAATAAAAATACATACAAAATTTAAGTTTCCTCTGCAATATGCGATACTATTACGTAGAGCCGTCAATTAAGTAAGTCTGAACAAAATTTAAAGCCTAACTTTTTTTAAACTATAAAATGGTAAATTCAACTTAAAAGAACTGATTTTTTTAAGTCTAAAAATAAAAAGGTTAGCCTTTTAAAACCTTTTTATATTTTTTAAAATTTAATATAAAAAATAAACACTCTAAAACTAAATGTTATGCATAAAAACTAATGAAACTCTAGAAGGAGAAGGATCAAATTATATTAATAATAATAATAATAATAATAATAATAATAATAATAATCAAAATTTAGCTGATGATGTTAATAAAGTTTAATTATTATTTATGTCAATTTTGTCATATTGCTACTTTTAATTAGACTTAAATTTATTATTGTGTATATTGTCTTAAATTTATTATGCTAGACTTAATATTATATGTAATAATTTTTTTAAATTTAAATATATTTTTTTAGAATTTTAAATTGAAAAATAAATAAATATACATATAGGGTCAAGGCACTGAGGGTCAGTCCTTTAGCCTTGAAAATCAAGGCCAAGTTGGCCAAAATAAATTCCTAAAATGAAATCAATCTTTATAGAGCCAGCCCATTTAAGCTTTGGCCCTTCAAGGACCAATCCTAATTGATAGCTTTACTCTTCTAGACCTCAATATATTAATAATATGTTGTGTAATTAAAATCACTTATTCTTTTTTCAAAAAAATCACTTACTATTTATTTAATGTGTACAAATGTGACAACTAAAGCCATCAATTAAGCTTGACCAAACTTATCAGGTGGATCCTTTTAAACTCAAAAAAATCTAAAACCAAGCTACTACTTTAGAAAGCAAAATGATAATTCTCTTTTAAGCCTTAAAATAAAAGGGACGATTTTTTAGGACTAAGGCTGACACTTTTAAGCTTTTATAATTTTTTATAATTTTAATATTAAAAAATTAAATACTATACTAATTCTTAAATCCTAACCTTATTTCACAATAATAAAGAAGGAAAATATAAAAAACTTAATATCTTTACTACCACAAAGAAAAGGATGAAATTATATTAATGTTAATAATAATAAAAATTATCAAAATTTAGCTGATAATGCTAGTAGAGTTTAATTGTTATCGATGTTAATCTTATAATGTTGTTATTTTTTATTAGACTTAAATTTAATGTTATGTGTATTGACTTAAATTTATTTTTCTAAACTTAATATTATGTGTAATAATTTTTTTAAAATTTTAAATATATTTTTTTAATTCTTAAATTGAAAAAGAAAACAATATATAGGGCTGGCCTTCCCTTAGGACTAAGGTCAGGTTGATCAAAATAAAGTCCTAAGATGTAATTCAAAATTGACAGCTCTAATAACAACCAAATGAAATTAGGATTATAAATATTTTTAACATCTAGTTAGCACAATATTAGCCTAAAAGTTTTAAATGTGGGTGCAATGTTAACATTGTAAGTGATTGAGTAGTTTTACTTTCACGATTCATAGAAATTCAGAACAAGTTTCTTCAATTCGTCCCCCATATTTTAAAGACTTGTTTGTTTTATATTTTTAAGAATATAAAAATATAAAAATTTATTTGGATAAATTTTTTCATTTAATTGTTTTCAAAACTGTTTTTTTTTGTTTTTAAAAACAAAGAAATAGAAATAACTTTAGATTGTTTTCATTTTTGTTTCTTGTTTTTAAAATATACTAGATTTAATTATTAAAAATTATAATTACCTTGACTAATTTCTATTATTAATCACCACTATTAATTATTTATAACCATCACTTTCAATCTATTTTTTAATTCTTAAACTGTTTTTTAATTGACATAATTAAACAGATTTTTATTTCATGTTTTAAAAATAATTTTAAAAATTATATTAGAAAATAATGTTTAAAAATAAAAAAATAAATAGAAACCAAACAGGCTCTAAGTTGTCCGTCGACAAGTCCAAGCCAATTTACATTTGCGCACGATTAAGCATGCAGAAGTCAAGATTTACTCATTGACGCATGTTTGGAGCTGTCTATGGGCAAAATAAAGGAAGGTTACTCAAAAACAAGTTGGCGAAGTGCTTGAGTAGAGTTATTATTATTATTATTATTATTATGATTTTGGAATAAAAAGCAAGGATACGTACACACATATAATATCTACAAGAAAAAGATCACACAGTACAAGTATTTAACCAGTACAAGTATTTAACCATTGCGAAAAACTAAAAAAGAAAAGAAGAAAGAAAGTTGTCTTGAGTGACACTGAAAGCAATGGGATCAAAGTTAGCCAGCAAAGCTAGAATGTCCTAGATTATCACATCGCAATGAAACTTGCTGGATAGGATTAGTTAAAAGAGTAGAGTTAGCTTTTAACATTGATAATGAGTTGGTGAATCTTTCTTAACTTAGATAATCCAAAAATAGTGTACTAGTTAAAAGTTTAAAATATTAATTACTTTTTTATAAAAAATTTCAGGGCAAAATTGTTTTTCAAACCTTGTTAGATTAATGTTGCTTAAATGTTAGATGTTAATGTAAGACAACATTGCACTATCTTTTAAACTTTTAAAATAATATTATACCAATTCAAAGTCAAAAATATTAATTATACATAATAGAAAACTTTTAAAATAAATTTACTCTTCAATCATCCTTGGAGGCCAAGATCTGGGTTTTAGACTATGGTAAATCTTTTTTAGGTTTCATCTCTTGTTTGTGTCAGTGGTGTGAACGATTTGTGATGAGTACCTCCTGGCTCAGTGACATTGAGTAAAATGTTGTGGTTGGTGATGCTTAGATCCATGTTTGTTGTGGGTAATTTCTCTGTCTTTATTTATTCCACAACCTTTGTGCATTTGATTTGGAAAAGCATTACATTCTGGATGGAAATTTTGATTCAATTTATTTTGTGAGTATTATTTTAGATTTTGGAGGAGGGTTTTTGCTTGCTTGAAGTGGTTACTGGATTAGGTTTTGAAGAGGGTTATGGTTTTTTTGGATTACCCTTCTCTAGCTTGGTATATAACAAAGGTTGATCTTAATATTTGGGGTCTATTAATTTTACTTAAGGGTATATCTACATTTAATCTTTGAGATGGGGGTAATATTGATAATCTGAGCCATAGCCCTTTTTGCTAATCTTATTAATTCTTTTGGTGGAAAAATTAAGGATGATCTGAGGTGGGTTCCCCTTGGAAATAAGTGGCTCAACTTTGTTTTCGTTCAAAGTCTTTTAAAGGCTATAGAGGAGTGTGTTGGTTTTCCATTGGTGCAGGATGTATTCAATGCTACATTTTTCTCAAAAGGAATTTGCTTGGCTTTAGCAGATTATTCTAATCTTTGTAAAGCTCTTGGCTCTTATCACTATGAGTGGATTCCAAGACTTCAAACTACAAGTGATGATTGGTGTGCTTCGTGGAGAGAAGCGTTCAAAAGAGGGGGTGTTTCAACCCCATTCTTCCATGAAAAAGTTCCTAGCTCTTGCTGATTACCTGATTAAAGTTAGGATTTCAAGTCATTTTGTTCCTTTAAATCTTTACTTTTTTTTTTTAAGTTCGTTGTTGGTTGCTTGTTCTTGCTGTTTCAATTTCTAGTTTGCTAATCTTGGGAGCTTGTTGACTCTGCTTTGGTTGGTGTTATAATATATCTTCCCTTTTGGCCAAGAAGAAAAGATTTTGAGCCCATATAGTGATAGAGTTTATAAACAAGCTTCTAAAAGCTTGACAAATACTTCCTCATATCTTATTTATAAGGTAGAGAAAAAAAGAATTATTTTTATAATATTTATAAGTTATATCATTAATTTTTCATTACAAGTTTTTTTTTACTTATGTTAAAATTTTGGCACGAAAGTATGTTATTAAAATATATATTTAATAAGGTTATGGATGAAAATTTATTAACTTCTAAAGAAAGTTAAAAAGTTTAAGTAAGGTTTTCTTTTGTTATGATAAAATATATTAAAAGTGACTTATAAAAAAAGTATATAAAGTATTAATTCGAGAAATAACAAAAGAAACAAGTAAAATAGAAAAACTACCTTAAAAGTTCAGTTATAAATTATGTGTTTAGATATATTTTCACACAATCATAATTTTAACCTCTAAAATTTAGTATTAAGGTTATAAATTATGTAACATCTTAGAATTTAATTTTGAGATTAAATGAATTAATTAAATGAAATTGAGTAATTTCCTATGTGAATTAAGTTGAGGATAATTAGAGGCGGTTAATGGGTCTATTGGGTATAGTTATAACTTTTGGATCGGACCTGGAAGTGCATTAGGCCACCTGAGCCACCATTTGCTATGGCAAACACGCCATGCATGGCGACAATTAGCTTGAGTTAGAATTTATTGAGTCATGCAAGTGTTCAAAAAATTAGAAGAGAAACGAAGTAGGATGAGGAGCATTGTTTGGGTTTGCTAGGGCACGTTGGATTCAAAGGTTTTTAGAATTTTTGAGCTTGTGAATTCTTAGGTAAGTCTTTTGATCTCCTTCCTCTTCCATTCTAACTAGGTTTTGAGCTAGGGTTTGTTAGGGAGATGATGAACTTTGGACCTTAAGGCTTTAGGTCCAAACTCATAGTCTAAATAAGATTAATGAGAGTTGTTTAAGCTTTTGATACGTAGTTTTGAGGTTTCTATAAGGCTGGGAGCTTGGGTCTTGGGTTTTGGATAAATCCTATACACTTTAAGGCTAATTTTGGATGATTAGGTGTTATATTGTTGTTATTTAAGATAATAAAAGTTAATGGGAGAACAAGCACCCATTGGTTGTGAGAAAACACAAGAGATTGAGATTTTTGGACAATTGAAGCAATGAAATTAGAGAGTTGGAAGTGGGTTAATAGAAGTAATATTGATGATTATTGGTGTAATTGTAGACTAACCTTATTGCACATAATTTGAGCTTAAAACAAAGCTTAAGAAGCAAGTTGTGTAAGGGTTAACCTTTGGCATCCTAACAGCTTGTAGTAATTGGGGGAATTTAATTCATGCTAATTGCTAGTTTAATAGATTATGGGTGTTTATGAACTTGTGAACATGTTTTATGTTTTTGGATATGTTTACTTATTTTTGAAAATATATCCAAGTGTGGCTTTTAGAAATAACTAGAAAAGTTTTATGTGATGTATATATAAGGAAAACATAAATGCTAGTGTGAATTTTCATAAAGAAATGAGTAAAAAGTAATGAATGATTTTTTTAAATGATAATTCTTAAGGGTAATGAGATTGAATGAAGTTATGTGATAATGATTATAGTTTTTGTAGAGAAATAAGGTATACCATGCATGATAAGCATGATTAATTGAGGAATGACGTGCCATGTTTCAAGCATGATTATGACATGATATATATTATGCATGTTATGCATGTGGTTGTTTGTATGATCATGATTGATGATAGGAGTTTATCTTGGGGGCGTAGTGATATAAAATCCACGTGATAAAGCCATCATTTGGAGCTTTATGGCTAACCCAATTTTGTCCCACTATTTGTTGAAGGACACCATCCTAACTCATCTCTACTTATTCTTTAAGAAGACTAGCTTAGGGCTACAGCACCCTACTTATTCACTGAGGGGAAACCCATGGTTTGGTTATGTGTCTTGTGAGCTTGGCCGGCTTTGTTTGTAGCAACTAGTAACATAGATATTAACTTAGCTTATGGTTTCAGCCAAGAGAGATAATGAGGATATAAGGGTGGTTAATGATCGTGCATCTCATTGATTGAATGTCACATGATTGATAAATTTAAGATTGGATAATATTATGTGTTGTGAAATTGTGAATGTGATAGTTAAATATTTGCCCACTTGGCATGCCTATGATTAGTTTACTTACATATACATGATTTAGAGAACTATGGTTGTTGAGTAGTTATACTCAACCCTCTCTATTAACATATTACAAGAGCTAATTAAGGAAATAAGTAAAAAGGGAGGCATCAAAGGCATAAGATTGAGTTTCCTGCAATATGCTTGTTTATTTTGAATTTATATGTGTAATCATTATGATAATGTCGACTAGTATATATATTTTGTTATACTTGAACCATTTGCATCTGGATCATGATATGGTTGTATTTTAGGCTCTAAGTAATAGTTATGTCATACTGAGTGCTTAGTTAGGGTAAAAATACTAATGCAAGTATGGATATCCTTATGTTGTCAATTATGGTTTTTTATTCTTGAAAATTATATAAAACCTCCCCCTCTTGATTTTGGTTAAATATGGGGGTTAAGGAATGAATTGTGAGATGATTTTGTTGGGTTATAGTGTATTATATAGGTTGTCTTGAGTCTGTTGAGTCTGTTGGCTTTTAAGAACATAGGTTTGGGTTCGGACACCTTAGAGCTTTGAAAGGTGTGAAAATATGGTTATTGTGGTTCTAGGTTTCCAACTTGGTGACATGAATAAATTTGGAAATGAAACTAGTGCTATAGCTAGTTTACTGAATAAGTTTTTTATGAACACTTAGATCACTTCAAATTGACATTAGATGAAAATTTAGGGCATGTCTGAAGTTCAACCTCAAATCTAATTTTTTTTAGCAAAGTTGCTATTTGATTTGTGCAATGTGCCGTGAAATATGACATAAAGCTTTAATAGCAGCAACGGCTAGCCTCTATGCGACGAATCTTAAATAAGCCACAGCAAATGTCTTGCTTTCTCAAAAAATGACTTTTTAAACTCTATTTTTCAAGGCTTTCAAACCTATATGGTATCCCATGCTTTCGTATGATTTAACACTCTGATGTTTATATGTCTTCTTGGCTTTGAAAGTTTCGTTCCTTATGTAAAATCTTGGGATCCTATAGACACAAAAGGATTTCTATTGTTTTCTAGTATACTAGAGTTTAATGACTCGATCTTATATTATTCTCTCATGGTAGAATATTCTACCATGGTAAGGGTTGTACCCTTATAGTGTATGATTTTGATTTAATAAGTTCAATTCTATTAATTATAGTAGATTTTTGAATTGAGCCTTTTCCTTTTCTTTTATGGTTAGCTTTTCATAACTATAATTAAATTTTATTTACCATGGTAAGATTGCTTGGGTAGTCATTCCCTAACTTCAATAGTAATATGTGGTTACATAGTTAAGTATTGTAGTAAATTAGGAATTATTACCACTTGGTAATAGATTCTCGAGTGTTGAGATTTGGTCTTGTGATTCTATGCTATATGAAAATTTTGCATTTGCATATAGGGCTAGCAATGATCATTTTACACATATTATTTCCCTTTCGCTTATGGTAACTGAATTGCTTTCTTTTAGTGTCTACTTTCATCTTTAGGAGGAGAGAATAAGAAAGAAGAGAAAGGCACAAACCACTAATATACCACCATTACCTCAAGGAAACAACACTTTTCTGAGGCAAATGAAGGAGGTAGTAATAGACCTTAAGGAGAAAGTGCATTAGCATGAGAAAGAGATAGGTGAAATGAAATGCAAAAAAGGTAATAACCATGATGGTAATTAGGGTTCTAATACACAACAGAACCCTGCCATCCTTAACACTGGAGTGACTCACCTTCCCTTATGTTAAGGGTGTAAGAAGAAGCAAAAAGGAAAAGTTTTAACGTGCAATAAATGTGGGAAGCACTTATATTTTCCCAATTTAGTCTATTTGAAAAAGGTGATGTATTAAAATTTTAATTATCATTATTGAAGTACTTATAAAAGATATTTAATGAAAATATACTTGAAAAATGTAAAATATTTTAAGAGATTAAAATTTCAAATAAATTTTTCTTATATCCATAAAATAATTACTAATACTCTATATTATATATTCTAAAAAGAGAATAAGATAGTATTTTTTTTGTTAGGCAATCAATTATGCATTAAGCTTATATTACAAATCACACATTCCTTTTTGTTATTTTATGTTCAATTAAAAGTCAAAGTTAACTTTTATTCACAAAAAAATTATATTATACTATTTTTAAAAGTTGGATGATAACATTATATCAAAAATGAGTTTAGAGTCTCAAACATTTATGAACAAATAGTTTAAAGGTCAATTGTTCTATTACCCTAAATAAAACAAGTTCAAGTAGTCTATTCTTCATGTGCATGCATCCAATAAATTGCTCCAATCCTGGATTTGATATGTATCTCTGCATTATTTAGTTTCTAACAGGTTTTTTCTTTTCATAACTTGCTGATGTTTTATTTGCTAAACTTGACGAGGGAGATTAATCAAAGATACAATACATGCCTAAAATCACTTAACGATCCAAACTAGAATTAAGTATATGATTAAGAGAGAAAAAGAGCTAAAACCATTTTCTCTAATGTATAAATTTTATAATGTGGTCAAGGACAAAATTACCTTAAGTTAATACAAAAAGGAATACTTGACTCTAAAATTGATAATTAATTAGGATCTTCTTCCTCGTCTGACTTATTTAATTAAACTTACTAGTGTAAGGCCCATTTGGTTTATGATTTTTGACTCATGAAAAGTATAAAATATTAAAATTAGGTGAAACATTAATTTTTTGAATTTTTTTATATTTTTTCAAGTATACTCTCATTAAATATTTAATATAAGAATCTTAATAATGATAATTAAAATTTTAATATATTATTTTTTAAAAAAAAGTAATAAATGACATACAAATATAGTTAAAAAATAATTATAAAAATCACTTAATATTCTATACTTAAACCAAAAAGAGTTTTAGAAGACAGCGCATATTGTGGTAAAAAAAGTACACAGAGATATATAAATGACTCAATGTATCTAATAAAGTATCATATATAATAAAACAATCACTCACTATTAATAATCATAGTTTGATAATTAATTTGAACATTTATTAATATAATATAAAGAATAAAGGTGGAAAAAGGATGCTAAGATTCTTCTTGGTTTTCTGGCCAACAAGGATGCTAAGATTCAGTCAAGCCCATGAGCAAACCTTTTCTTTTTCATGTATTATTTGATTTGGATGCATTGATTCGTGAGAAACCATATCCATCCGTTTCCCAAAGAAAAGTCAAATTTGAGCATGAGCAAAGATTACAATACTGCGTTGCGGCCTTTTATTTCCCCTATAAGAAGAAGAAGAAGAGTACAATACTGTAAATCAATGTTTTTAAAATTAAATCGGGCCGGACAGTTAGATCAATCCGACCATTAATCAGTCTAAATTTTGATTTGGTTCATATAAAAAAATTATTTTAGAGGTTTAGTTGTTTTGAACCGGTGGTTGGATCGGGAATCAAAATTAAGCCGGGAACCGTATCCGATTTTCAAAAACCAAACTATTAAAAAAAACTTTTTTTATTTTTTTATCAAATTTTTTAAAAAAATGACTAATTTTTTTAATCATTTGATATTATGTTGTATCATGTGACTTATTAAGTCATAATAAATTTAAAATATTTAATTTTTTTAAGTTAAGTAGCAATTTCATATGTATTTCTTATATTTAAATTACTATATACATATATAATTTTTTTAATTTAATTATTATATCATCGGTCTGACTATTGGTCCATCCAATTAAACCATGTGAACTGTGAACTGTTGAGTTTTTCAATTCAATATCCAATTTAATTTTGACAACATTGCTGTAAACACCATGTAATGAAGGCACACACAATTCCTAGGTTTTTGTGGCCTGTTTGGAACCACATTTGTAACGCTTGATCAAATTTAAACATTGTTGCATGTTTGGTTTTTAACAGTAAAAATAAAAACAAAGTTAGTTTGCCAAAAATAAACGTCACTTTCTTAAAAAAGGACAATTTTATTTCTACAAAATTACAGTATGCCCTTGTGCGATGCAGAGGGAGATATCAGCGTTACTGATTTGTTTTTTTTTTTTTTCCAAAAAAGATGTTATTGTTTTATTCACTATAGAACAAACAATAACAAAGAATTATATGTTAGAAAAGAAAAGATATTCTTTATTTAAAAAATATGTCAACCAAATAGGTTATATCAGAAGAATGAATTTTTTTAAAAAAAAAATTTAACGTCTAAAAAATGATAACCAAGCAAGCTGTTAAGTCAAAAATTAGGGAATAAGACTTGTTTTGAACCCATATTACAAAGTCTGGCTTTGATGCTCATCCCTCATCTTTGATAAGATCTAAATGAGTCAAATTTAGTCTGAATGGCCTAAATTTAAAGTATTTATTTTTTATTTTATATTTATCAAAATAAAAATTTATTTTCATTTAAATCAAAATTTATAAAATCTATTTTTATTCAAATAAAATTTTTATATTTTATTTTTATTAAAATAAAAATTATAATTTTCTAATAAATCTACTTTGTCACTAGTCTTAACAATACATATTTAATCTGAATGGTTCAATTTAATATTAAAACTTTTACTAATTTTTATAAATTGATTATCTAGAAAATTTATAAAAAATTTAATATTAAATTTGGATTGTTTAGAATATAATTCAATAATTAATTTATAAAAAATCTAAAAAATTTAATATTAAATTGAACCATTTAAATTAATTTGGAACATTTAAAGTAGTGTGAACAGATTTTTAAAAAAAAACTTTTAAATTTTCATAATCTTATTTTGATAGATGTAAAATAATAAAAAGGGAGACTATCAATGAAGGACCTTTAAAAGATCATAATATCTGATAAGGACTTGAATAGATAAGATAATTGCTAAAACAAGAACTTTACTTATTAATTGTTGATGTTTACTTGTTAGCAGACATTATTCATTTTATGCAATTAAATTGTTTTTAAGATCTTTGACTGATATTCTCTAAAATAAAAATTAAAAAAATAAAAGCTTTAAATTTTAATTGTCTAAATCTCATCAAAGATAATGAGTACCATAACACTCTTCTCCTAATAATCATTGAAGCCAAACCCATTCCAAGATCTATTGCCACTTTTTGAAATGCACACATCTATTTCCAGCCACACCAACAACCTGACACATCTAACCACTAGTACTGGATTTTATGAACGTGATTTATTATTGATACAAGAGCCTTGAGCAATTAACTTTGTAGGTGCACCATCATGCATTTCACCCTCAATTTATTTTTTTTCCTGTTTCCAATTACATGATCACTTGAAGAAATCAATTCTGCCTAACATATATTATAGACTTAAACTACAAATCTATCCTCAAAATTTTCACCCACATGTACCTCATATTTTTAAGTATTTTCTAGTGCAATGTGTAATGACCTCCATCACTATCAACATCTATTTGCAACACTTAAAATCAACAAATTAGATTAAGAAAGATACCAAAGGGAAAAATGATCAACCTTGTCTATTTAGAGCTCCAAAGGATACTTATTATTATTTTGAAGAAAAGGGATCTCAAAATAACTTCAATTTGAAAAAAATAAGATAAGGCCCTTGAAAACATTTAAAATCAAAGTACACAATGTTATAGATGCTTAGAAAATTGGTTAAGCATTAAAATAACTTAAACAAGGGTAAAAGAGTCAATTTGTAACACACCAATTTTTTTTAAATAATTTAACTCAACCATAGTTGGGTTACAGCCACCCAACACATTTTTATATCAATAATTTCAATATAAAATATTTTATAATTGGTTTCAACTCACACAATATAACATTTTAGATAAATTTTTACCTCTCACATGTCATTAGGCTAAATCACATTTATCCATCCTTATACTTCCAACAAGTAAACTAAATCACATTTGTCCATCATTATACTCCCAACAAGTAAAATAAGCAATTTAGTCAATTTTCAACACAAGCCAGTTATTTGGCCTTATAATCATGCCATTTTAACCAATCCAAAGTAAACCAAATATTAAAATTACAGTCATCCAAAGTGTATCAAAAATAGAAATAGTTTGAAAAGTATGATTACATTTATATATTCATATAATTATCAATAAACAAAAAGTCCTAATATTGACAATATAACACATTATAAATCATAAATCAAATACCCAAAAGAGACAGTGGATCTATGCCACTAAGCCTCTGGGACTCTTCCACGTGTTACTCGTAGCTCTTCTCCTGAAAATTATTAATCATATAAGGAGACTCAAAAGTCCCAGTAATCATAACCAATTTATGATAGTATATACAAACAGTTAAGTGTGTGCTTATTAAGTGAGAATTAAAAATAATATAATTCCAACACATATAAGAAATATTACAATACACACAAATAACCATCCTTATATCCCTCCATTAACCTAGAGCCGTAGCCCTCACTCGGTGCTAAATTACCCGGCCAAAGGTGGATTAGCTCGAGCCCTTACAAGCCACCTATTGAGCTCCAATAGGGACGTACCACGTGGCACATAAATATAACAACAATAGCAAGTCTTCCAACACCTCCCACAATAATTAAACAAATTCATAATAATATTGCATAATTATACAATATTACAAAATTCATAATTTTCTCAATAATCACCCAATTAACATGAAGTAACACTAATCACAAATTAAAAGCATGGTTACCTCGTGGCTTTTTCAATAAATTATTCCTTACAATTTCTCTCCCACCACAATCTTCACCAATAATACAATCTACAAATAACATATTATTTATAAATATTAGTTTCAATTTTTGAAACTAATAAAATAATTCTAATAATAGAATTAAAAATATAACATAATTCTTAATTTTAAATCTTAATACAAATCTAGAGTTAATACTATTAAGTAAAATTTTTAACTCCTTTTTTACTTATCAATAAACATTAATAATTTAAAAATCAACTTCTAAACTAATTTCTATTATCAAAATTTTTTTTATTTCATAAATTCGCACCTAAAATACCCAAAAATTAAAAATTAATTCTCTAGCTTAGAATCATAATCCTATAGCCATAATAATTCATTTCTCATCTCAAATAATCATCTAAACCTCAATAAATTAACATATATTTTCAGATCTAGTTTAGAATTTGATCCATAAGCCACAAATTCAAAGATCATCAATAAATTTATACTTTAGAACATTTATTATACTACTAACAACCTCATAAATCATACTTATTCAACATAAATTCATCCCTCTTTCTGATCTTAAATTTTCTACCACCACAAAATCAGAAACCAAAGAGAAAGGATGACTAAGAAAATTTTTTAGAACACTTACTTAGTTTTGAAAAGCTTAAAATCACACCCTAAATATCCTATTAAAAACTCTTACCTTAAAACCCAGCACCGGTGAACTTAGCTCACAGACGCTCTCTCTGCCTCAGCTCACGCACGAAGGAAAGAATGAAGAAATGAAGAAAACATGTGAGTTTTTATAAAAAAAAATTCAGTGAGTCCCACATTTTTTATTATTATTTTTTCTTTCCTCTCTCTTCTTTCTTTTTTTTATTATTATTATTATATAAACATAATCATTGCACCGGGAGAGCACCGAAAGTTCACTTCTTCTTCCCCCTTTTTTTTTTATTCATACCTTTCTCTTTTTTTATAATAATAATAATAATTTAATAATATATTTTTTTAATTAATTAATTAATTTAATTTTTAAAAAAATTTAATTTAGAATTATATCCTAAATTAGATTTAATAATCATTTTCTACTAATTTGCTTACCTCTAAATATTTTTTAAAATTTCTATTAACCCAAATTAACTATTAAAATTTAAATTGGGATGTTACACAATTTTCACAAACTAGACCATTTTTGCAGCTAGACACTTCATTTGGCATGGCTCATGGTGTAGGGATCACTTGCCATGGTCAAGATCACAATCCGTCATGGCCAAACCTATCATTTGTCACAACTAACACCCATTTTGTCATTCAACGTGGCTCACTAAGTTATTTGCCGTGACCAATGGACTGTATCAGCAGACAACGTAAACAGCCTATGAGAATCAACTTTTGGGGTAACTAACTTTTAGCTCACTAAGTTGTCTGTCATGACCAATGGACTGTATCAACCATACATCATAGACTTGCATGATTAGTCACCATTACCAAAACCAAATGGGAACCATTACAATAATTGCCTAAGTCAACATCATATATGCTTGTGTCTAAGCAATAGAACCATAGTTATCCAGTTTATCATCAAAACCAAGCAATCAAAAAAAGAACAAAAGAATACTTGAAAGAAAAATCAATCACTAAATCTTCTATTAAACTCAATAAAAAAAAGGCTCTAGCCAGTGCCACAATAGGCCACCATTAATGGTAATTCAAGTTTCAAGGTTGACTAGGTACTATGTACAAACATAATAATTTATATCTTTTAAACCATGCCAGTTTTCTAAGTTTGTGCAATAGGATCACGACATGTTGGGCCTTTTCATTGATTTTTTTAGCTGTGTTTTTACTCATACGCATTTTTTTTCCTAATTAAACTTTATGCTTTTCTTAGGCCATTATAAGTCATTTTTACTCAAACTTTCATATCTTTATATATAGAGACCCAATTACCCAAATCAAAAAAACCAAGGTAGTAAGGTACTACTAGCACACTCATGGCTTCAATTTCACTATTTGATGTAAAGATTGACATTAATTATGAAGATGGTTACTGAGTATAATTGAGTTAGCAGAGTGGATTTTTAAACATTTTGTTCTCTCTCTCTCTCTTTTTCTTTTTCTATTCCATGGAAGCATACCCCAAAACTTCTACAAGCCTCTCTCTCTCTCTCTCTCTTTCTCTCTCTCTCTCTCTCACACACACACACACACACTCGAAAACATAGGAGATAATACTTTTTCTCCCTTTTAGTCTATATTACCCTAAAAGCTTTCATGTAGTCAAGCTACTATATCTAAAATGACACAAACACTGACACAACATCTAAAACCACATACCTTTGAGCTTATATTAATCCCCCCCAACACATACAAAAGAGATAATATTTTGTCTTCCTTTTAGCCTATATTACTCGAGAAGGTTCTTTGTAGTCAAGCTACTAATTCTAAAATAATTGAATTTATTCAAAGATTTGAACAGTTAAATTAAAATAAGCATTCTAATTTTTGTAAAAAAATTAAAAATAAGCCTAAAATTGAGGATAAAATCTACCATAATCCCATTGCTAAGGAACTAAATATGCAAGTGTTATAAATATTAACCTTAAAGCCCTCCACACTTAAATCAAATAGTGTCCTTACTGTATAAGCCAAAGCAATAAAATATAAGGGAAATATAAAAAAGAAACTAATACTCTCCTTAACTCTCCTTAAGATAGGTGGTACAATAATGTGAGGGTGGGGTGTAACTAGCAAGGTCAGTTGCTACATCCGTCAACCAGTCCTCAAAAAATGCAATGAATAGATGCATAGGATTTGCAAAAACTCAGCCAAGTATGGAATAAAACCAAGCGCTATTCAAAAAGTTGTAACAACTATAGAACAAATGATTAGAGACCATATAATCAGTTATTTAAAATGAGCACATGCAAAAACTGAAGATGAGAACATGTGATCAATAAAAAAAATAACAAATAGGCATGTATGACAATGACTTTTAATAATCAAGCTCACAAAAGCTAGGCTGTGAATAAGTAAAGTCAAACAGAGGTGATCTAATAACCAAAAACATACTAAAGTTGGCCATCTAATAGCATGAGAACAAATAAACTCATATTAAACACTAAAATATCTATTAAACATCAATAATCAAAGAGAAATTTATCTACAAAGCATAAAGGTATATAGAATTCTTAAGCATTAAACAGAATTAGCCATACATGACTCTAAATATACAGAAAAATCGAAAATCAACATAAGGAATGGAAAGCATAGACTAGAAGAAAAGAGTTTTTCATAAAATCTGCTCAAATCGCTCTCCAATCTTGACTATGCCTTTAAGACTTGGTTGGAGCTCCAAAATCAACTTCCTAACTTGAAACTATTCAAAATGTAAAAACCATTGAAACCTTAACCTCTCACGACTTAAAACCAAAAGAAAATAATGCTATGCATTTTGCTGTCTAACGTGGCCATAGCTATCCCTTGTTTCTTTGTTGTTCTGCAACACATGCTTACCATAGCAGGGGCCATGGTCACCTTTTAGAATATTCTTTTTAGAATTCTTCTTATTTTTCTTTTTTCAATTTCTTTCCTCTTCTTATCAAGGTGTCCTAAAATATAAGCACCACTCATTTTACTCAAAAATGCTTCCAAATTATAATAATTAAACAAGAATAACCTATTTGTAAATTGTGACAAATTAATGAGAAAATGAGTTTGAAATTAGCTAAAAAAAAGGAGATGACTCTCTAATTGCTAATAAAATCTATTCAAAACATATAAAAATTAGAGAGTCATCAATAGACTCATGCAATTGCAATATATATTCCAACAATTACAAACATCTAATGTTGTCAATAATAAGTATTCAATTATACAAACTGAAAGTCCGCCCAAAGAAATTAATCTACAATTAACAAATAATAGACAACATTAATGACTAATCATCTTTAATTAACTTTAATCACAATTAAGGCTTTAAACCCTCATTAAGCATGATCAAGTAAAATCAATCCTAAAACTGACTCCAATTAACTTATTTAACTTTTATTAGCTTATCTAATACTGTTAATCCATTGTATTAGCTTAAACTAGGTTAATTTGTATAATGGTTAATTTTGAACCCATCTTTAACACTAATAACCACTATCATTAGCATAAAAAATAATTATAAACTTAAATAACCACTTTTAGACTCCATTAAAATCATATGGGTAGCTGGGACTCCCATTCATGTTCGAATATAGCTCCCAACCTAGAAAAACTTGAAGAAAAATGCACAAAAAGGGTAGGGGAATGAGTGGAGAAGCTTACCTAAGGATTTGGTAACCCAAAAACACCTCCAAGCATAGGTAGAGTCAAACCCTAGTAAGGCTCCATGCTTCTCTCTCAGTTTCTTCTCAACTCTCCCTCTAGTTTTTGATTCCATTCGTGTCTCTTAGATTTAAAATCTAATGTGTCTACCATGGCGTATGGCATTGTCCTACATAATGAATGGCACAATTTAAGAACCATAACTTAAGCCCATTAATTGAGGCCCACAGTAGCCCAATAACTCTTCTAGTCCCATTCTAAGCCCTGTATAGGGTCTAATAGATCTAATGATCATTCAATTACTCTAATTATTCTCATTAGAACCTAGATTAATTATTTTTAAACCTTAAATTAATTTTAATTAAGCATATAATAAATTTTGAAATGTTACACAATATTACCCCTAACTTTTTTCATTTTGGTACAATGCCGTCTTCTCATTACCCTTTGACCGGTTTGACCATTAACGTTGAAATTTTGATTGTTTTGTGCTTAGTTAGACCACCACCTCATGTTCCACGTATGTGAGTGAAAAAAAGAAGTGGGTCCATGAAGATATTTGAAATCAATTCTCCTTTCTCCTTCCTTTGCCTTTCCTAATCTATCGCTCTGAACCCTTCCCCCTTTCTTATCTTCTTCGTGCTGCTATCTTCCCTTCCACATCTTCTTTGTACAGAGTTATGGAGGAACCGAGAGCATGAGAGTGGATTTAGATTGAAGAATAAATGGATATGGATTCCATGACTATGGTGACAATGAGAACGAGAGTTCCTCCTCCTCAGCTTCAACAATGAGAGCTTATGATTGGGCTCCTTATAGGCTTAGGTTTTGAGTCGTTTATTTAGGAAGCTTGAAACGAATGAAAATTCTGTGTGAGCTGGTTTGTTTATTTTGATCTAATTTTGATCCATGAGTTTCAAAATGGAGAGCAGTGTTCCCTCTTAAATTGATGTGTTAGACTTTCTTGATTTGGATTGTTGATTATGATCTAGATTTGGTCTAGGTTTGTTTCAGTTAGTTTCAATTTTATTTGGATTGTCAATTGATTTGACCATGTTTATTTTTTAGTTTGTTGATTTGATTGATCTAGGTTATGGTTTTTTTGATTTGTCTTTTAAGTGTTAATTATGATTTGTCTTAGATGATTTTTTTTTTATTTTGGGGCGAGGTTTTGTTACGGTTCGTAATTGATCATGGTAAAAGTCAATGTTCATTGACTTCTTCTTCAAGAAGTAAAGATGATTGACAGAATTGAGAGAAATGCTTCAGTTTGGCAAGATATTGAAGAAGAATGAAGAAGATGCATGAGGGGGTGAGAAGGGAGAGGGGAAGCAGGAGAAGGGGATGAAGTTGGAGAGGAAGAGGTAAAGGGAAGATGAAGAATCTGATCTACATAGCTATGGATGAGGAGGATGTGTTTTTTTTTTCTTTTTTTTTTTAAATTTTTAAAATATGTCATGTGACTGCCAAAGAGGTATTTAATTGTCAAAATTAATATGTCAACGGTCAACATTTGTTGTCAAACCTTGTACCAAATTAAAAAATGTTGAGATGATGTTACACGAAAAAAAAAATAGAGAGAGAGAATTTATGAGATACATCTATATGAAAGAGAGAGAATTTATGAGATACATCTATATGAAAATTTTGAAAATAAATTTCTAATTTAACCTCATATTATACTGAATGGAGCCCAATTATTATTAATCTCACAAGATTAAAACTTACTCTTCCAATCTTATTATAAGTTATTTTTATCAACTTCATTAATATTAATATAATAAAAGTATAAGAAATAAAAGTAAGCAAAATTGTAAATATAACCCTTAAATAAAAAGTAAAAAATAAATAAATTATGTAATATTATTTCTTCTCTCTCTTTATTTTTAAGAATAGTTTTAAAATTTTAATTTAAAATAAAATATGTCTATCAATTAACAATTTATAAAATGAATCAAATAATATTTTTAAAAAAGAGTTTAATATACAAGTATGGAAGGAATGCGTGCTAATGGCCAGGTGCTTTTATCAATAGTGTCAGTCCTGATTCGTCATGGAAAAGTCAGCCAAAGTCTTGCTTAAATGCGATAACAATCATGACAGGATTGCATAAAAAACAAGATCGCACTAGATTTTATCTTAACCTAAAATTTAATCTTTTTTATAAAAAAAATTAAATTAGACAACCTATAGTTTGATTTTTTTTAATAATAATTCAAAGATTAATAAAACTAAACTTAATCTATAGGATTAAGAGACTGGTCCTATCAGTCTAATACTTATTTAGCTTTTTTTTCTCTTTATTATATGATAGGCAATAATTCATTTCAACATAATAAACTCAATTAAGATAGTAAAAACACTTATAATAATAATAAATTCATAATAATTTTCAACAACAAGACAAAAAAAATCTCT
The DNA here is from genome assembly GCF_029017545.1 of Prosopis cineraria. Taxonomy (NCBI): domain Eukaryota; kingdom Viridiplantae; phylum Streptophyta; class Magnoliopsida; order Fabales; family Fabaceae; genus Prosopis; species Prosopis cineraria. The sequence continues at coordinate 34,142,173 of NW_026555335.1, read as the reverse complement.
GTTATATGATTTAAATTTATAACTTTAATAAAAACAGCACTTAATAAAATTCAACAACACTACATTACAATAACAATTTAGAAACAAACTCAATAAATCTTTATACAATCATTTCCTTAGCATTAATTACACTTCAAACATTTATCAAAAATAAATTAATTATAATTATAATAAAAAAATTAATAGGACTGAACTGCACCAAGTGATCTGGATGTTTAGTCTCTTGTCTAGTCCAACCTAAAAAAATAGTATGATCTTTTTAGTCTTTTTGATCCTAAAGGATCAATGTCCATGTGAATCAAACAAGATTGAGATCCTCTCATATTAGATTGAATCAGATAAAACTAAAAGACTTTTATACAGTGCTAAATCATGGTTCATAGACTCAACAAACAGATCACATGATTTTGGCATCCTCTATCAACACATACACCTATCAATCAATCACCAGAGATGTAAATGGGGGATTTGGTTTTGGCGCTTAGCACCAATTAACACAACCGCAGTGCTGATTTTTTTCTTTTTCTTTTTAACCACAAAATAATAATAATAATAATAATAATAATAATAATAAATATGATAAAATTATTATTTTAATATTTAATAAATAAATTTACCTTGTTAAAATTTGACATAAATAGTTTAGATAAAAATTTTGATTTTAATCAATTAAAAACTGTATTGAAAAAATAAAAAAAATGACACAAAGAGTTTAAAATAAGGGTTGAATATAGTAAAATGAGCTAGTTTCTCACAATATAATAAATTAATATTTAAATTTTTATTAAGAGAAGTGCATATATGTAATACCCGATTATGCTTCGAATGATATTATCTCTCATAAATAGATAGCTATTCAAAATCAATAAAATAAAAAATATCTTATGAAACATTTTTAGTTATAGTTCTAATTTTTTTTATTACAATTCTAAATTATTCAAACTAAAATTTATATATGAATTGTTGAGGTCAAATTTTAACGAGTTAAATTTATTAAATATTAAAATATTAATTTTATCATATTTATTTATTTATTATTATAATAATTTTATGGTTTAATGAACAAGAATTGCCACCAATTCTCGATCCTAGAGACTTAGACTAGCATTTGGAGTTAGTCCACCAGTTCACACAATGCCTCTGGAAGAAAAATATAAGCCGAAGAAATTCACGTTTAAGACTACAAATTAACACTGCAAGGGTAGCATTAATTGGTGTTGAGCATCGAAACTGAACCCGGTAAATGGGGTACTCCAATTTTAGTCCCTTTTATTTGTAGAAGTTATTAATTTAACCCTTTAAATTTAATTTATATCATTTCATCCATATCTAATGTTTGCTTTAGATATCTAGTTAGTTTTCTAAGTTTTGCAAGATAAATTAATCCTAAAAAGATTGTTATGTAAATTAAGTTGTTAATGTGAAATGCACACATGAATTAATTAATATACATAAATTAAATTTCCTAATCCTAATTGCTGACATATTATTAACTTTACTATTTATAATTCTTAATCTAATTTACACGGCTTTTTCACCTGAATATGTTGCTCCCCCCCCCCCCTTCTTCCTTGTCCAAGTTTGCATTCTTGCTTCTCACATTATTAATCTATATAAATGCCAAATCATCATTTCATTAGCCATGCATGTCAACACAATTTAACAGTATTAATTTCGAGAAACCAAATAAACAACACCCCCAAGCACAACCATGCAAGGGATTAAAAATTGTATTATCTTAAAAATAATTTTCCTGATTCATACAATTGTACGATAATACTGATCAGATGGTACATTTTTCTATGCGCTGTTACCAAGATGCACATTTCGTTGGAAGCTAAGACTATTAAGAACAATGGTAGTTAAATTACCAGTTAGTCATGAAGCTAATCAATGATTGCAAGACGAAGGAGAAACAAATTGATCAAATTTTTCCCTGGTGGCCTTCTGCATGCTGAACAAGATATTGTGCCAAGTGTTCACTCTGGACTGGGCCTTCACATGCAAGCCCACGTTCATCTCCGCCAAATCCTCCGCCGCCACCGTCAACACCTCCTCCGGCTCGGCGCCGTCCAAAATCCAGATCAAGCACCAGCAGAAACCCTTCGATATCTCAGAATCGCTATCGGCTCTGAATCTCATTCTCCCACACTCGTCCATCTCCGCAATCAACCACACCTGAGTTGTGCATCCCTTCACTCTGTTCTCCGGCACGCGGGCCGATTCGTCCAGCGGAGGCAGAAGCGCCGCGAAATGCAACAGCCTTTTCACTCGATCGATTGGCTCCGAGAGAGACCTAAATTCCGAAACGAGTTGATTGAGCTTATCGGCGGCGGCGACGACGTCTGACGGTAAGGCGACGGCACAAGAAAAGCTAGGGATTCGAGGAACGGAATTGATCTCAGAACGGGATCTGTGAAGCAAGCGATTTCCTCCATTGTTGTCGACCCAGAGTTTATATTTGACGACGTGTTTAGGAGTGAAGGGATTACGATTCGACAGTTTTGGGAAGAGATAGGAATGTGAAGAAGAAGAAGCAAGACTGGTGAATGACTTTGGAGTAGCAGAGACCATGGTGTAGAATCGGCTTCAGTGAATTGTGAAGAAGAAAACTATGAAGTGATCATGGAGAAGAGATCCATGAAGTTAGGAAAATTATGAGGCTCGTATGATTCTCTGGTCAAAGACGGAGACATAAGAAACAGAGTAAGAGAGTGTTGAAGTTTCAAAATCTTACGTAATTGCTTACGGCGACCACAGCAGCCAGGCACTTACGTAATTGCTTACATTACAACAAACTGGTTTGTTGTCCAGTCTATTCCATTAATTCTGGGAAGAAAAAAAAAATCTAACGTCAGGCACATTAGATATTTATAAACTGCATACTATATATTTTATATTTTATCTTTTTTTTTTTTTGTTAAACAGAGCGGGGCCCAAGCACCAAAAAAAAAACAAAAAGGGAAAATAAAAAATTAAATACTCAAGACTCTCTGATAATTCATCTCCATGTGTCATCCAGTCCAGTCCATTCCATTAGTTCCAGGAGTGTCCCAATTCTTCTGGTAAACTTATCCGCATCTCTACATGTTAATAATCTTTCTATCCTCTGGGCAAGTGTCTAAGAATCCGACTCAATGATGACAGCGTTACCCTCCACCTGTATCAATAAAGCCTCACCTCAGCATCTTCCACCGAGCACCTCCACAACTTGCTTCACCATTCCTACATTAATGTTTAGTTTAATCCAAGCAACCTGAGGATTTTCCCATTTAACACCAGTAGCTATGGTTCAAATACGCCTGCAATTTTGGTTCTGGACCTCCTTTATCTCATTTGCATATTTTATTTTTTAATCACAATTACAGGCTCAGCTGGCTAACAAAACCCAGCCTCAAACAATTGGCAATTTCTCCAAGTCCGCGAAAACCAAGCTCCATTGGCCAACACCAGATTCCACTCACCATCACAATTCCTGTTTTCTTTCTTTTCTTTTCTTTTAAGGTTTAACAGCACCCACCCACGCAAAGGAAGAAAAAATAAAATTAATTAGAGCTGGTAATTTAGATAGCCTGAACTCGCAAGAAAAAGTTAAGGCTGAACTTAATTATATAGACTTTTTTAAGAAAATAGGATATTTTAAGCCTAATTCGAATAAGCTTGTTTGAATTGAGCTCAACCGTTAAAATTTTTAGCTTTATGTATATGTAAAGCCAATAATTTTAGCCAAATCTAACAGTCTAGTTTGAAATTTGGTAAAAAAAAAAAGTTAAAACCATACTTAATTATATAAGTTTTTTTAAAGAGAAGAGAATAATTTAAACTTGATTTAAACAAGCTCAACTTCTCGTACTACTAACTCTAATATTAATATTTCGCTCCCGCTATTAGTAAACAAAGAGTAAAATTCTTCGACCTATGCTCTGTTTTACTTTAATTACAAATGCTTCTTATTTATTTTTGAAACCTATATAAATCTCCTCTGAATAGTTACAAAATATAAATATCCTTCACCGATTCTTCCTGCCTCCACCTCTAATATAATTCTTGCATATGTTTCTTGGGATAATTTGAGTGGTAGATGTATTCCGAACACTAGGAATTGGACTGCAAGTTTGGATAAGGATGCGTGGTGAAGAGATGGTGCTTGGCTTTTATGACAGATTGAACACTACATACCTCTTGTAATCATCTGTGTAGGAAGCTAAATAGTTATTTTCCCTCATTTTTAACCTTTCTCCTCCTTTCCTTGTATGCTCTGTTTCTTCTTCATTGCTTCCCTTAGAAAAGTTTGAGAATCAATCAGTATATATTTTAAAACTATTCCCCTACTTTCCCCTACCTGTAGCAACTTCTCCATCTTTTTCCCAGCCTGCTACGTGTCGTTTGGGAGTAAAATTTACCTTCCAAAGTGTCTCGTTACTTTTCCCATTTTTCCTTTTCTTACTTTTTATCACTTCTATTTGATTTTTTTATCCTTTTTCAAACATTACTTCAGTGGCGATTTTCTTTTTAAAATTTTAGTAAACACTTTATTTTATCTATCATTAACTAAAAAAATTATAAAAAATAAAAATATATATAAAATAATGAATCAAATTTAAGAAAAAAGAGAAAAAACATAGAAGCAAGAAATTAGTTACTTTAATTTTATCTTAAAATTTATCATTTGTTTACCAAAAAAATATAAAGAACGAGAAAAATGAAAATATAGCATCTTCATAAATAATTTTGAAAATAAAAATATTTTTACAAATAATAAAAATTATTTTATTAAGTTAATCACTACTTTAAGGAGCATATTTTAAAGGGTAAGACTTATGCAGTTAACTTTATATACTTATATCCAATGAAATCATAACAAATAAATCTTAATGTGTTAATAAAATTAATACAATAATTTATTATAGAATAAATAATCTATACAAGATTCACGTCCCTTGATTTGGTTGGAAACAAACAAATTAGGTATAAAAAGTTAAGTATATAAGTTTGCTCCTATTTTAAAAATATAATCTTATAAGATCTATTTCCAAGCCTTCTTTTCTCCTTTTCATCAGATCAAGTTAAGTAAAACTGATAATTTTCTTTAACATATTTTTTTAATATTTGATTTCTTTTAATATAAAATTCTACTATAACAAAAAAAAAATAGAGGCATCAAGCAGCTGAATTGAATAGTGCATCTTTTCCCCTATCATGACAAATTTCAAACTGTAGTATTTCAGACAAGTTGAGATTATTCAAATCAAATTTAAAGTATTTTATCTTACCTAAAATAATCAAGCTCACTTCTAACACCTTCGGGCTTATTCAGGCTGGCTCGAATATTCGAAACCTTTTAAAAATATTTTTTTCTATTTTATTTTAATTTTTAAATGATTTTGTTGAGCGTAAAATATTATTTTAACTTTAAAAGAATAAAATAATAATAACTTATCAACATTGTACTTAAGTAATTTTGTTATTATTTTGTTGTATTATATATAATTTATTTATGAATATTTTCTTTGCTCATAAATTAATGTCTCAATTATTTAAACATTAATCTTATCATAGTCATGAATAAATATTTTATATATTTTAATTAAATTATGTTATTTTAATTACAATTAAGTTAATCTTAATTCAATCATGATTAGATTACTAATTTAAAATTATTTTTTTAATTAGTTCAAAATTTTTAATAAATTTTAGATAAACTATATTTTTTTTGTAAGAATATGAGAAAAATAGTCATCATTATATTAATTAAAAAAATAATTTAAATATGAATAAAATATTATTTTTAGAATTATTTTTTCCTTTAACTTTTAATATAGTTTAAACTTTACATATAAGGGATATTTACCCTAATTTATTCTTAATTTTTAACTAAGTATAGTGATAACAATAGTCAAATGATTATCCAAAATATTATTTTTATTTATTATATTTATCTAGTAGTAAAGTTAAAAATTTGTACATATCTGAATTTTATTTTTAAAATTATTTTTAATTTAATTTTTATTTTAAAATTAATTATCTTATTTTGTAAAAAATATTTCTTGGATACTCAAATGATTATAGGACTTAAAAAATTTTCTAAAAAATAATTGAATCTTAAAATATTAAAATAAATATTAAAATATATTTTAAATATTATTTTAAAATATTTTATTGATAAAAAATGATAAAAATATATTTTTTTTTATTTTTTTAAAAAATAACTATAGTAATACATTCAATTATATGGTATTTTAGTATAAAATGACATAAAATTTAAAGAATTACTTAATATTTATTATATTTAAAAAAATACTATTTTGTTATTTGGGTATCTGATTGGGCTTGGCCCGAATCGAGCTAGCTCAAATAGGCTTGAAAATTTAAAAATATCATTTTTTTGAGCTTTGCCCTAAATTTTTTTAGGCAAATTCGGGATAGCCCGTCGAATTTAACCCAAATTATCACATCTAAATTGTAGAAAAAAGAGCTATAGAGCATTACAAGGTAAAAGCATGATTGTAGGTAGAGTTAAAAATTTGAGCGGGCCAAGCTTATTCATGTTTAGCACAAATAAGCTTGACTTGAATAGGCTTGAACCCCTAAAAAGCTCAAATGGTCAAGCCCTGCCCTGAATTCTTCTGGGTTTTGGGAGGCCTAAATATCTTAATTTATTTTTGCAACTATTTTTAATTAATTTTTTTACTTTAAAATTACTTATTTTATTTTATAAAAAATATTAAATATATTTTTTGATACTTAAACATATATAGTATTCAAATATATGGTATTTTATAATAAAATGAATTAAAACTTAAAGAATTAATAAATATTTATTATATTTTATATATTTTTTATTCAGATATTCGATATGACCTAAATTTTTTCAAGCCAATAGCCCAAATAGGCCCGAATATAGAAAACTATCTTTTTTCTAAACTCGATTTTAAATTTTTTTAGGTAGATTCGAGCTAATCTATTCTATTTTTAATTGTGAGAGTCAAAGGCAAAATGAAGCATGCACATGTCGCTTCAAATTTTAAAATCTAATATCTCCAACATCTCTCTTCCTAGTTGCAAAGGATGAGAAGGCCCTAAATAAGGGCCTACAATGTGGTCTATTTCAGGCCTAACTCAACCTATTTATTAAATAAGCTTATACTTTAAATTAAGTTTATTTATTTAAATAGGCTAAGGTTATTTTTTTAAGGCCTAACCTATAAACTTAACAGGCCGGCTTATATATATGTGTGTCATATAATATATCACAAACAATTCATTTTCACCCTTTGATTTTTAATCAATCTATCCTTTTTTTATTTCTAATTATATTTTCAATCATATTAGATTTATATATTAATTTTAATATTATTACGTTATTGTTATATTGTATCGTAGCTGGTAAGTCTTTTCAATTATTATGTATTGTAATTGATAAATTAAGTTATATATTATACATTACAATTATAATAATCCTAAACTATATTTGAGATATTTAAAACTAAAATACGAGCCTACTTTTAAATAGGCTTTCAAGTTAGGTCAGATAAGTTCAAACTTGAGTCATGAAAGAAGTCTTATACAGGTTTTAAGTCAAACTTAGACCTCTAATTTATCACATAGGTTTGAGTCTATTTAATCAAACCCTAACCTATTTTCACCTTATATTCACCTCCTAAGTCTTTCCGAATTTCAAATTTTTACTGTTTCTCATCATTTGTCGCTCTCTTCCTCATCATTTCTTTTACCTAGAGAAAAAGATAAGGCAAAGCGATTGAACAAGGGGGGCAAAAAAAAAATCTCTCTATTGTCAATCTCTATTGTCAATATCAGCTCATAGAGAAGCAACGAAGCATGGCTAAATGCAGAGTGGTGGGGGCAGCGGGAGTCATAAACATGAAAATGATGAAGAGACCAAAGCCTCTAATATTAACAGAGCATGACTTCTCTTTCTCCATTTCAATCTCCATGTCACTCAACATTTTGAAGATATGTATAAACGATTAATTTTGATTCCTTTACAAACAATATAGATGCTTGGAATAGCAGTTGGAGCATTTTAATTGTGCAGGAAGCTAAATACCAGTTATTTCTCTCATTCTTTCCCTTTTCTTGTATGCTCTGTTTTTTCCTCTTTGCTTCCTTTGAAAAGTTTGAGAATTTAATATATATCAGGGGAAGAAGCGACTTCCATTTCCGTGACTTATAAAGTTATAATTTGGATTTTTGGAAAGAAAGGACCAATAATGCCGATGGATATTATGGCGGGAAAATGCGCATGGATTCAACGTTTTAGTTTTTTACCATTTATGTCCCTGAAAAAAAGAAAAAAAGACGTTTTGAGATTGAGAGAGGGAGAGAGATTTGCGGGTTGTATTATATTACTGTTTTTAACATGCACATTTCAAGATGCGTTGTCACGTCACCGATCCACCGCCCTCATGAATCTGGTCTTATCATGATCCTTTTATTTTAACAGTACAGCTTGGAAATTTTAGTTCTCAAATTGGTCACATTCTAACAAATTTATTTAATTCTATTTATAAATTATAATACAGTTTTTTAAATAATATTTAAAATATATTTTTAAAAATATTTTTTATAAAAGAAAAAAATAACATGATATTATTTTCTAAATTTATTATATAAGATCATATTTAAAATTTCATACATTTTTATTCTTTATATTTCTTACATTGATATTGATGATGTTAGTAGAAATGATTATTAAAAAATTTATTTTTGAGTAAATGATAATTTAGTATTTTAAAATATTATAATATTAATGGAGTCTATTGAGACCTCTTTGTCAATAACTTTTTTAAAAAAATTATTTTATTCTTACTGAAAATAATGAGATCTAATCACAACTTTTATTTAAAGGACCAAAAATTTTGTTTTATAAATCACAAAAGTAAAATAATAAATCACAACTTGTTAAGTATAATTTTTATTATTAAAAAATAAACCCTAATTACAACTTTTATTTAAGGAATAAAAAATTTTATTTTATAAATTACAAGAGTTGAATAAAAAATTATAATTTGTTAAATGTAATTTTTATTATTAAAAAATAAGTTCTCAAAATAATAAATTTTATTAACAACTTTTGGTTAAAAAATTACAACTTTTCTTTAAAGAATCACAATAATTGAATAAAAAATTACAATTCAACAATAAGAATAAATAATATTTTCTTTAAAAAATCATTGATAAAGATATTTCTAAAAATTTTATTAATATCATGACATTTTTAAAGGATTAAATTATTATTTATATAATTTTAAAAAAATTATTATTATTTTTGTTATTTTCTTTGACCCAGCAAAAACGTAACACTCAAAACTCACTTTCTTTCAATTTTGACAACGCATAATTTTTAGATTTTTGACCTTTCATTTTTCAAATGGTAATACCTTTCTTTGACAAAGCTCCCTTCAAAATGCTAGTCTTTATTTGGAAGCTTCTTCGTGAAGCTTAGCCAATGAACGACATTTTTCAAAGGTATCATGTGTTTTCCAACAACAAATTTTTTATTTGGATGTCGAGAGGAGAAATTGATTTCCCACCTTTTTTTTTCGGATGCCCTTTCGGGCTTTTTAGTTTGACTCTCTATCACTAAGACAGATTTGAGTTATTCATGTTTTTTGCAACCTCTTAAGAATTTTGTCAAAAGGTTACTTTTGAATAAAGAAGTGAATTTACTTAAAAAATTCATAATTTTAACTCATTGTATTTAAAATATTTAAAATTAAAAAATAATAATAAAATTCTTTTAAATTATATAAATAACAAATTCATCCCTCAAAATTTTATAATATTAATAAAATTCTTAAAAATCTCTTTATCAATAACTTTTTTTTAAAAAAAATCATTTTATTCTTATTGAAACTAATAAAACTCAATTATGTTTTTGTTCTGTAAATCATAAGAGTTAAACAATAAATCACAAACTATCAAATTCTGTTATTGAAAAATAAAATTCAATCATAACTTTTGTTTAAGGGATAACAACTTTTATTTTATGAATCGCAAGAATTAAAAAACATTATAGTTTATCAAGTGTAATTCTATTGTTGAAGAATAAGTTCTCAAAATAATAAATTTTATTCACAATTTTTTTTAAAGAATCACAATTTTTCTTCAAAGAATTATAAAAATTGAACAAAAAATTAAAATTTGTCAATAAGGGTAAAATGGGTTTTTTTCCTTAAAAAGTTATTGACAAAGAGGTCCCTAAAAACTTTATTAGTATTATGACATTTTGAGAGATCAAATTATCATTTATATAATTCGAAAGAAATTTATTGTCATTTTTTTTTTGAAATTTTATCATTTATAATGGTCACAAGCTTAATTTGAACATAACTATATCAGAATTTCATTACTCACATAATTTCTTGAAGCATATTTGCACATGAGATAAAAGAGATTTGCATGTATATGATATCAATACTCCTTGCAACCCATCAAGCAAGCATATTCTAATAGAAGGAGATTTTTTTCATTATGAGAACCAAAATGGTACTTCATCTACCCCAAGAAAAAAGGGAGTGTTTTCACAATAATTAACATTTTTGTTCTTCATCAAAGGCAACAAGTTGTCAAGTTCACTTGGTCAAAACACAAGTATTTCACCTTGAGCAACTTTGAGATTCGATGCCTTTGATCTACTCTGCTATGGGTTATATCTGTCACTTATATTCGTGTGAATCTTCATTTGCATTATCTCATCCTCCTATATTGACCAAATTGTTTCATGAGTGAATTCTCAGCAAAAGGTTTTAGCTCGATGATAACAAGGGACATTTATTCTCTACCCACCAACTTCAAAGTGGTTTATGTAGAAAGAAAGCTTAAAATCGATCCCATTCAGGCGAACACGTGTCTTCCATCTTTCTCCTTCTTTCTTTAGTTTCTTGCTTTTATATTTCTTTTCTCCTTTTAATTGTATTTGAATCATTTGTCATTTTATAAAAAAAGTAGTTTTTTAAAAAAATAAAAATATATTCCCTCCAATCTCATTCATATAGTACATTTTAAAAAATTTATTTGGTACTATTTATAAATCAACGTATAGTTTTTTAAGTAATGTTTGAAAAATATTTTTTAAGTTCTCCTTCATAAAAGAAAAAAAAGTAACTTGACATTAACTTTTAATTTTTTTTATATAGGGGCAAGTTTAGAATTTTATATAATTTTATTTTTTTATTTTTTTTTGTATTGATATTGGTGAGGTTAACAAGAATGACTTATAAAAAAAATCGAAAGAAGCACTTGGAAAAAAAATTAGATGGGTAATTTTTTATTTTCTTTCTACAAAATATTTTTGTACCAACCAAATATTAGGCCTTTGTCACTTTGGCTTCAGCTTCCCCAATCTTGTTCCTCACTTCCTAGTTCCTTCTAAAGTTCTCAAAATTTTTTCCTATTCAAGTCATGATAATTTTACTGGATTAAGGTCTACTTTTATCTCTATATTTATTTTCTAAGCTTTCTCGACATCTTATGGATAATTTTTCATAAAGTAATTTTTTGAGATCCAAAGATGTCCTTTTGTTAACACTAGCCATGAACTACCCCTTTTCTGGTGATGTGGCAACAGGTGGGCCTTGGCAAATTCTGACTTAGCTTCAGAGGTGTGAAGTCTGACCCCTTGACCATCTTAGTTGGCGTCCCATTTGGAGTAGAGGGACACATCATATTAAAGCGCGAGCGGGAGCAAAAGGGGGATTTATGGTCATCGGGGAAGAGTCCTCGCGTCAAATTGCTAATCATCGCCATAACCCATCTTGCCAGCGCAGACCCGTCTGCGAAATCCATCTCATGGTCTTTCTCGATTCCATTTCACCCAATTATTCATGTGATTGTTCTTTTCCAACAATTGGATCCGATCCTAAACATGTAATATTCTGAATGATACGCATAAATTGATGTAGGTGTGTTCAATACGAAAGAGCAAGTCTGATAAAAGGAGGTTTTCTTTGAAAACGAGGACGAAGAAGAGGCTACATGTGGGTGGAGGCATTGAAGGGCCGTGAAGGATAAAAAATCAAATGGGGTTTGGTTGGGCCCACATCTTGCCACATCATCAGATAATGGGGTGTTCACAGCTAGTCATCAGAAGGACAATCTTGAAAAAAAAAATTTTAAAAAAAATTACCTCACTTAAAAATATAAAATACTTAAATTAGGTCTCAATTTTTTTTTTTAAGTTTATTCGTGTCTTTCTTCTTTCTCCTGTTTCTCCCAATGTTAAGAAAATTATACCGATTGTTAAATCAAATGAAATTTTAGCTCATGGTTTTAATGAAGGTATCGTAATTGAACAGGACATGAATAATTGAATGTGTTTTAACTAATATACCTAAAATTAAAAAATCACCCATATTAATGAAAATGAACATTTAAATTAAAAAAATAAAATGAAAAGAAATGAATATTCATCAATATTCCATCATCTTCGATCAAAATGTACACAATTATTTTACAATTTATAATTTTAGAATATATACATTCATATTTCTTGAATATTTGTTCATTTGTCTTTCTTTTCCCATGTGTATTTGGCAAAGATAAACATCGATTATAACTAAATACATAGATTAATATTTTAAAAATATTAATTGTGACCAATTATGCCAATCCTACTGCCGATCTTATAAATTTTTGGTCGATTTGAAGCCAGTTTCATTGACTGTTGAACTTATCATCATATCTAAATTGAGTGTTCCAAGTTCAACTATTGAAACTAGTCGATCTAGTTTGATTCTCATAACTCCACCCCCCCTTCTTTTTTTGTTTTCAATTCCTTCTCTTTCTCATTCTACTATCTTATTGATATTTCATATATATATATATATATATATATATATATATTTGTGCCTTTGGTTTTCTTCCATCCTCCTTTTCTCCTTCACTTTTCTTCTTCTCATGTTTTTCATCTCTCTTCTTCCACTTATTTAAACAAAAATCAGCTCAACTGGTCAAACCAAATCACGCACCAGTGCTGACAAGTTGCAACCACCTATGTAACACCAACATGCGTACATACAACATAATACAATATTTTTTCTATTTAAAAATATAAGATATTTTTTAAAGAGTTAAATGTTAAAAAATATAAAATATTTTTAGTCTTTTAAGGTGTAATCATTATTTTTTTTAAGTGTCTGATGTGACTTTATATTTATTATAGGATATTTAATAGAGATAAATATAAAAAGAAAGAGTTAATTTGAAAGTAAGTAACTATTTTATTGAGGGATGAGATTCAATTAAAAATGCCTTTTATTTTTAAATGGAGGAAGTATGTTATAGTCATTTTTTAAAGAGTACAAATGTCATGCCCTAAAACGAAGTGATACGTAGTTTAATATTTCCTGAGAGAGGGGGGCCCAAAAAAAAAAAAAAAAACTTCTTCGCCCTACTTATACAGATGAGCGTATTCTTCAGCTTATCTAAATCCATGATAAATAAAATGCTCCTAGATTACAATATAAATCACTTTTAGAAATGCTCTTTGATCCAAAATATAAAGCATTAGGCAAATGTTATATTTTTTCTTCTATTTATACCCTTGCTTATTTTATTTTGACTTTAAATATTTTATTAGGAACTCTTGAAAGAGTGTAAAAAAAATGTTGAAATTTTTTAAAAAAACATGATTTCATCTAATAATTTTTGTAAACAGTGAATTAATTAACAATGATATATATTGTAATCCATACGGAGAACATTGAGGTTCGAATTACAACCTTTGTTATGTAGTAACTTAATTGAAGAAAGTCTACCTTTTGCACTCAATATCCCAAGAGAGTTAATAATTAACCACTATCAACAAAGCCTACTACTCCTTGTATATATACAACATGCTTCCTCCAATCCTATTTATAGGACACCTTCTAAAAATAATTTTTTATCCAAAATGCAATATACTTTATAATAAATAAATAACTTTTTTTTAATTTTATCTTTTCTTGATTAGCATAAAAATATTTAATGTAGTTGTATTATTATTTAAAATAAAAGATAAAAATAAAAGTATAAATCATTCTCTGCAAAACAATAAATACCAAACATGTCACTTTAAGCCCAAACACATCACTTTTTTTATGATATAAAAAGAAACTAATTTTTCTTAAAATGTATTAAACAATTAAAAATATTTTATAATAAGAATAAGACAGCCAAAAAAGAGAGAAGAAATCAAAGCTTTTTTATTGTTGATTAATAAATGCCATTCATTTATCTAAAAAATAATGTCCTTCATGCGGCTGTCTCATGTTGTTAACTTTGACACCTCTTATGAGACTAACATTATTATATTAAGAAGAAAAAAATATAATTATATATTAAACTTATATCTTTTCAGTGCAATGGCATGATATTTAGTAGTATTGACTAATTCGAATTTAAGCATTCACAAAGCTAAATAGAAATTCAAGCAAGTCTCCTAGTGTGGATGTAGTTGATCAAAGATGTAAACTTTATAAAGTTATGTTTATATAAATTATATTTTTGATCTAAATATACTAAATTTAAGTTTATTTTATGAATGAAATCAATAATCAACCTTTTACTACAATTTATTATTACTACCACCACTTAGTGGGTGCTTTACTTATTTGCCTATGGCCTATGGCCTTACTTTAACTAAAAAAATGAACTTTTTAATACAATTAAAAATAAAGCACATAATTGGGGCCCCCAAAAACAAAACAAAAAAAAAAAAAGAAAAAAGAACACTAGGCGGCCCCTAGTAGATTACTCTAATATTTTTCTTTAGGGAACACCGATCCTTCTGTTCTTATCAAGCTTCAAATTTGAAACCCAACAAAATGGATTCCACAATTACCTTAGAAAAGCATATGCTTTCTGGTTATTCCCAACTCCCCCACCACTGCCCCACAAACATAAAAAATAAAAATAACAAAAAAGGAAAATAAAAACTGGGGCAAGCCAAGATGGTACAAAGAGGCTAACACAATTATGATTACATCAATAATACATTGCATTCGCAAACCTTAAGGCTCGGCAAGAGGCGTGTCTTAGTGGCAAATAAGGACAAGAAGTGCACACCCATGTTTTTCTACTTCCGCTGAAAGCGTCCCGTGTTTTGTGTTAATGGCCTTTCCACTCCACACTTCCTTGCCCTTACAGGCATTATAGCTGCCAGGAATTACCTTGGCCAGGTCTGACACCTTTGCAGATATCACTGTCCTCTGTTCATTTAGGTTGAAGAAAGCTACATAGACTTTTCCTACACAGAGATGTAACGGCAAGAGTGAGCAAATAGAAACTTCAAATCAATAACTGCAAGCACCGAATGAATAAAGTACACATGCACATTGGGGGCAAGGATGCAGCCTGGATTTGATTATAAGGGAGAATGACAGTAAAGTCCTAAAACAAAGAATTAATGACAATTAGGTTTCAGATAAAATTTTACCAAAAAATGAGTTATAAATATTAATTCAGAAAGTAATGATAATCATGGGCTCTGTTAGTTTCCCATCCCTCTGCCACTGACTGAGGGAATCAAGACTTTGGTTTTCAGGTGTGAGAGAGGAGACTGATTGGATGTGAACATGCAAATAGGATTATGATTATTGTTTCGTGATGAGTAATTTTCTATCCAAATGTTTGGAGTTGGGGGGAAACTGAAGAAAATTAACAAACATGAGAATAAGTTCTTCTTGCAGGATCAGACCTCGCCTTCCTTTTGCAATCCAAGAACGAATCCCATGAAGAGTATGAGTTTTAGCTGCATTGTAGGCCAGCTTGCATTAGGGAAACAGACAAAAGGACATAACTAGACATCTTCTAGAAACAAATCTAGTCATTATTGAAAGATGCAGAAAAGTACAATTGTTCACCTTTTGCAGAATCTACTGTTGCACACAGGCTGGAATAACTATTTACCAGGGTCCCATTAGGGTTCAATTCCCACATCTGTCAAGACTGGAAACGTCAGCTTCCAATAAAGGTAATATGGGATACAAGCTGAACTCGTTCTAAAATAAACAAGACACTTCTCAATGAAATATGGACTGTGACATACCTGATTTGCATCCCATCTGCAAGGAGAAAATGTGCCTCTCTTAAATTCTTTAGAAGTAAGCTTTCTTTTTGGAGAAGCTTCAAGACAAAGTTGCTCAGTGTTGGCTGCAGCTAAATGATGTTTCCTTCTATAGTCTTCTTGATTTGTACTCTTTTCTCTGCATCAACACCAATATAACAATTTCTGTTGTCAACATGGACACAAATAATCTTTTAAGAAGACCTAGACAATTAGAACAGAAAAAGATAAAGTGTGTTTACAATGCCACACGAATTTCTCTCTTATGCACACAGAAAGGTGCCTGATGGTTGTTTCCTGAGCTCCTTGTCCAGCAGATTCTTTCCACATGTTCGTTAAGAGTTTCAATAGACCAACCAATTGCCTTTGACTCAGTACAGCCAGTGAGATCAATTAAATGTGTATTTGATGTTTGCCTACTTCTCTTAGATCCTATCATTTGCCCGGCAAGATTATGTCCTTGAATCTCCATATTCATCAAGCTAGTGATATATGGAAACTGTCAATGCAGCAATACTGATGAGACACTAATCTGACAAACCCACACTATTCCCCCTGCCACCACCAAAGACCATGAGAAAAAAAAACAAAAAAACAAAAATCCACATGCCTCCATATTATTTGAGCTAAAAGAATTAATCTCCAGAAGAGTTGGATTTGTGATGAGATTATATGTCGTTTGGTCAAGCTTCCGCACATCCCCTCCATACATGAGAGGAGACTTTGCCATAGCCCACAGAGTCATCTGTAGGGAATACGTTAGGTACATGTGTAAGTTGGAGAGCATGCCACTAATACTTCATGCATACCTGAGTTTTTTGCTCCTCTAGATTAAGGCGTCCATACCTGTGTGGACCTGCATTTGAACCTATATAGACAGAAAAGGAGAAATAGTTTTACGACATCTTAAAATTAAAGCAGTTCGTAGTAGTTTCTTACCATATGAGATGAACGGATGCACAATTTTTCTAAATTTTCAGATGCTTTCCAACAGATTTAGCACCGACTGTGTTCTCATTATAAACTTTAATAATATATATACATATATATGCAGAGAATGCTTCACGCAGCCAGTAGATTCAGTTAACCCATCAGTTATCACCAACCCAACAAGCGTAAAGGTCACCATGATAGTCATTCTGGACAAGGAAAAGCCTAAGCAAATTAATCACCTGGATCAGTTAGCCATCCCAATGGTAGCATATCTAAATCAGGCCATGAATATCCCCTTAAACCTCTTGCTCCTATCATATTAGCAGTAGAAAAATCCCTGATTTGGAACAAAATGAAGTTACATGAATAAAAAGACAAAAGTGACTGAAAACAGATAAAATAAGTAACGCAATTGCTAAGTACTCGGGAGGATGGGTTGTCAAAATTAACTTCAATACAACATTTACTCACCTTGTCACATCAAAATGAGCCACAACATCACCCCATGTATCCCAGTCATCTCCTGTTATGCGATATAAGTTAACTAGTCCACTGACATCCTTGGCCATTGCTGGTGTCACACTGGTTCCAGGGGACAGAGAGTATATAATGGGGCGATCAAGTGCCCTGAGAATCTGGCATGGCATATCAACGTGTAAGCAAGCCAAACATGTCCTTTCCGAAATAATTCTGACCTTCCATTTATTTGTGTTCTTTTCTTTGGGAGAGGGGACGTAAAGATAGAAGAATTCAGCATAATGTGAGTGCAAATAAAAAGATAAAGAGGACTTGCAAACTGTATGATACCTCTGAAACGTATCTTATTTCATTCAAATCTAAGTCGTCGCCAAACACACAGTCGTGTTTCACTGAAAGGAAAAAAGTCAATGTGCGTCAAAGTTGCAGAAGACTTACAAGCAGTACTGCTTAAGATTTCTCCTATGACTTTATATCTTTCTTTTCACACACATAATGCTTAAATTGACACGTAAATTGATAACCAATTTATGCTTTGTAGATGTTAGTCATTCCTAGATGTCTGGAATGCTTGGAGGAAAAAAAGGGAATCTTTAGTCACAGAATTAGTCATTTCTTAAGTGTTGCTCTAGAGGAAAACCGAATTTGTCTCAAGGTGTTTTGAGATAGAAGTTTCCAATAATATTAGAACTTCACCAAAAGTTGGAGGAAAATTAAAAATACCAACTCTCTCTCTGTCTCTCACAAGCACATAAATATCTTGATGAAACAGACAGGAAAAATGCTTCAATTAGGTGAGGATGACACCTTGAAAGCAATGTCTAAATCCATCAGAAATTTTTTCAATATAATGACAGATACTCTGACATAGCAGGATATATAAACATAAAATGAATACCATAATCAACACCCCATGCAGCATACTGCTCATAGAGGGACCTCAAAAAGGCTCTTCCAGCCCCAAGCTTCGTATTTACACTCATGAAACCATGAGGCATCCATGCACAAGCCCTTTCTGGGATTGCTATGTCCTTTGCTCGCCACACTTTACCAGATTCTGTTCCCTAGTAAATTAGGAAAGGATGAACTGAAAGGTCAAAAAAACAAAAAACAAAAAACAAAACAAACACCGAAGATCTGAGTAGACCAAGCTCAATATTAGATCATTTTCTTATTTGACAAATAATTATCCAAAAAAGGGAAAAAAAAATCACCTACCATCATCATGCAAAGTTATGCATATCCTCCTCAAGATGAATTTTAGGTAATATAGGTCACATACGTGGCCCATTGATTAGTACTATCATTAAAGAGGATAAGAAACAAGCAATCAAAAAAATTATCATGTATCATATCTTAGTAGAAAATTGGGAATGTGGAGCAATACCTTCCTTGGATCAAGGATAGGGGTGTTTGCATTGACTGCTTGAGTACTTATCCCTCTCATAACATGAATCCCAAACTTCAAACCCATGCTATGTACTTTATCAGCCACTTCTTTGAACCCTTTCCCATCTTTAGAAGAAGGCCACCTTTGTGGATCAGGCCTCATTCTTCCCCATCCATCAATCACATCAAATCCAAGAGAATCAGTATAAGCACCCTCAACTTTCCTTCTATACCAAAGGTAATCCACCACAACATACTACAGGTTTTTTGAATGAAAAAAAATCATATCAATATCAAACCAGGGTACAGCTAAATACTTAAATTCACCCTAATAGTTGCCTCTAGCATTTATACCTCATATCCATGAGCATGGAGACGCTGGGAGATGACCTCTGCGCTCTGTAAGAATTCTTCTTCAGAAATTGTCCAGCAAAAGGAATCATAGGAATTCCAACCTCTTGGTGGGGTACTTGCTTGCCGAAGGCTTCTTTCATTGTCAGATATATTTTTAGATGTCACGCTGAAATGAAGTATCAACTATTCAAAAACAATATTTTCTCCATCAACCATAAGTTTGATTAAAGGAACTTGGGAAGTCTAACCAGATGCTTCAGGGGAGAATAAGAGAAAATTATGTTCAAGCATTTGCCACTTGTTAGTCTAATTTCTCACAACTAAAGACAGAAAAACATCTGTTACTCATGGCTGATACCCAGATTATAGGTTGTATACTAAAAGTATATGTCCAAAGTCCAAACTACAATAGCTCAAAATGCTAAAATCTTTATTATTCAGGCATGTCAAAGAATCTCGAATTCCAAACACACAAGATACTCAAATAGAACCATGTTAATGACATTCCAAGCTCACACTTATTATAGGCAACATTATTGTTAGAATCATCTTGAACTCATCCAAAATAAGGTACTCAGATTGTATTACTTATTAGACCAGCCATCAAAATGAACTAGGTTTAGACTTTACGAAGCTGACTAAATATAATAAGTCTACCAAAGCAAAAAGCTGTCATCATTCACCACGACACTGCCTTTAAAGGTCGCGGCAGACAATTGATTAAAATAATCCATTTTTCTCTTGGAATGAAGTTTTCAGCTTTCACTCAAATAATAATAATAGTAGCAGCAGTAGTAATAATAATAATAATCCATTTTCAAAGTAGCTACTATAAACTTTTTTTGACATGTAGGTGCCAAAAAGATCAGCTCAAAACATCCGCTTTTAAAAGCGGTTCCCTGCATCAGCTTTCAAAAAGCACTCCACCCTAACTGTCAAATCCTTTTGTTTTTGGCTTTTGACATAACTTGGGTCCATAAGTTAACTACAACAGATATTGGATCGCAAGGTAAGATATCTTTCTCGTAAATTTTGAGCACATTATCTTTCAGGAGTAAGAAATTACACATCCTAACTGACGCAGACTAGATAAATAAGATGTAAAACAAATGAGATGTGGCAGGTTTAGTCGGAAACAGCAATCCAGCCATGCTTTCAGCTGCATAGTTCCAGAAAGTTGTCCTGCTCTAAGTTTGGTGATTCATAAAACATAAGCCAAACTGCTCTTCAATAAGCAGATTTTCGGACCAATTATCCAAGGAAGGGAGGGGGAGAAAGCTTTTCTGATTAAGCCATTTCACCAGCATCGACCAAAGAAGAAGATGATGGTGACAGTTGACATACCTCTGAATACACAAAAAAAGAAGAAAACAGGTTGAGATCACGGAGACACATTTCATGATTGCTGGGTCGGCTGTTCTACAAAACAATAGAATGGAAGTTGTTAAGTAGTGATACAATTAACTCATTGCGAAAAAAGCGAAATAATGTAAAATAATCTCTCGTCGGTTACATAGATTACACCAATGCTTGTCCTTTTCCTGTACAATAGCTGCTTTCTTCAGATTGGTCGCATATCGTCCCCGTCGGTGCTCGCTACCTGGTTAGCTCACGTCGCTACTTCACGGCTCACGCCGTCTGACCGTAATTTACCAAACGGAAACGTACTACGGAGCGGATAAAGAAATGGGAGAACGACAAACAAGGACCCTTGAAAAACATCAAGCACTTTTTAGTTTTTAGCATTGAAATATCAGGATTTATAATTTAAAGATCTTTATTTTGTATGAATTTTTTTATAGGATCTTCAATTGTCATTTTCCTTAGAGAAAACGAACAAAAATTTTAAAGCTTTGAAGGAAAGGGATGGACTTCGGAGCTTTGTTGAATTAATTCAGATTGTCTGGCGCTTCTCCCAAAAGATTAGTGATTTGTAAGAAATCACGCTTGTAAGTTGTATATAATAAACAAATAAATTTTATATTATATATATATATTTATCTAATTGAGAATTTTGGTCATACTTATAAATCATATGATTAACTTTTAAAAAAGTTATATGTAGGTTTCATGGAAACAATTTATTTAAAAATAAATTTTACAAAATTTAAAAATTATAAATAAATTTTTTGAGATTTAAGTGTAATTTAAAGTTGGGATGAAAAGATACTATTACCCTTATTTATTAGGTTACAATGTCAAAAATGCCCCTCTATCTAAATTAAATAGTAAACTTGCTCACTTCATTGGTTCACCACACGATTGTTTGCTCTGTATCACTTTGCAGCGTACATTCTTCTCCTTAATCAATCCGCATGTTGCTCACTCTATTTATATCGCTCGCTCTCTTCTTGGAATTGTGTGTTAAGGCAAAATCTATGATCCTTCATCATCATTATCATCATGATCAATTGTGATTGATGCTATTTTGCTTTGTTCTTATACTTGCCTTACACATTAAAGACTTTCTCTAAATCAACCGATAAGATTTCATTATTCAATTTAAGTTTTCATTACTTCAAGTTTTAGTTTTCATTGTTTAGCATTTAGACTTCTCATAATAGTTGCTAGGTATAGGGTAGTGGAAAAGAAATATGATAATTTGCAAAAATGTTTGAATATTTAAAAGTGAATTAAGAAGCTCTACTGATTATAAAACACAAAATAGGACTTTTAAACTAAAAAGTTCTATTTGTAACTTATGAAGTTACAATTGTAAGTTGATGGTAAATACAATTTTAGTCTGCTAATTATAAAACATGAAATACAACTTATGAATTAAAAAATTATACTCATAAATTGTAAAGTTATAATTGTAAATAAATGGTAAATATAACTTTAGTCTACTATTTATAAAATACGAAATAGGATTTGTGAATTAAAATGTTTTACTCTTAAATTTTGAAGTTATAGTTGTAAATGAATAGTAAATATAATTTTAGTGTATTGTTTATAAAACACAAAATAAGACTTGTGAATTAAGAAGTTTTACTCATATATTTTGAAGTTACAATTGTAAATGAATGGTAAATACAATTTCAATCTATTTTTTATAAAACACAAAATAAGACTTGTGAATCAAGAAGTTTTACTTATAAATTTTGAAGTTATAATTATAAATGAATGATAAATATAATTTCAGTCTACTATTTATAAAACACAAAATAGGACTTATGAATTAATAAGTTCTACTTATAAATTGTAAAGTTATAGTTGCAAGTGGATGATAAATACAATTTCAATACATTATTTATAAAATATAAAATAGGACTTGTGAGTTAAGAAGTCTCGCTCATAAAATTTTAAAATTACAATTGTAAATGAATGATAAATAAAATTTCATTTTAATGTTTATAAAACACAAATAGAACTGTGAATTAAGAAATTCTACTCGCAAATTGTGAAATTACATTTGTAAATGAATGGTAAATAAAGTTTTAGTCTATTGTTTATAAAACACGAAATAGAATTTGTGAATTAAGAAGTTCTACTCATAAATTGTGAAGTTACAGTTATAAATAAATGGTAAATATACTTTCATTCTAAGCTTTATATTTAAAAGGTAGTAGTGTCATTTCAACCCAACTTAAAATTACACTCAGATCCAAAAAAATTTTGCTATAATTTTTGAATTTCATGGGACTTATTTTTAAATAAGTTGCTTCCATAGGATCTATACATAATTTTTCCTTAACTTTTCACCATAAATTTTTACTTTTACTCTCATTAAATTTTAATGAAAGAAAATGTGAAATTAAAATTTTGTAAATAAAAATTTAGATGAATTAGATCCGGGTTCATCATGATTGAGGCATTCCTCCTGGCTGAAATAATATTTATAGATATATTTATAAACTGCTCATTAATAAAATGCTCACATTAGTAGTAAGATAAAATACACTTATTTTATTAGAACAAAGTTAAAAATTTATTGAAGTTTTAAACAAAGGCATTGAATTTGAAAATTTTTATTGATTCTACGTGAAAATGATTATAAATAGGATTCAAAGGAGGAGTACAAGAGTAACACACAAGTTTTGTGCTGAAATAAATGCATTTTATCTATCTATGCGATTCCTTATGAGGTGTTTTTTTTTTAAAAAATAAAAAGTATAATTATATTTTAATCAAGTTTTGAGGAAAATGAGTGTAATAATGTTTACATAAAAATAGATATATTCACCAAACGAACCTGCTTTTAGTCTGATTAATCAAGATGCATGATATTAAATGCTGGCATAAAAATAGATAATACTAAGTAACAGTAATGTTTAACATTAGGAATTTTGAAGGGGTCCAATTTATTGTTTGATTACTATTATTACTAATTAATCTTTTCCGTTTCCCATTTTCTAAAATTGAAAGTGGAAGCCTATTTGTTCTTGTTCTAATCAACCAAGAACAATTAAATTTGTTTCTGCTATAAAACTTCTAGTGTCAGCTGGTAATTCCATGCTTATATCTTGGTTATGGCGTTTTAATGTTTTAGAAAATACGATAGAAATAAATACTGATTTTAAATCGCACTAGATTTTTCACACATATGCATGGGAGATAAATCATAAAACTAATAATATGTATTGGCCAAAAGAAACTACTAATATGTAAATTGATGCAGGCATGTTGTGCAAGTGACTCGATGGATTAAATTGACCTTGCCCGAGTCACTTGGGCTCATTAGGTCGGATTAAGGTCAAATCCCCGACCTGAACATACACTCCCTCATCGTTATTTTTTAATAAAAACTAATTATTTTATAACGTCATAATTTTTTATATATTTCATGAACGTCTTCTTTTTATGACTGTTATAAATATTTTTTTATAATTTTAATATGTATCCAACCATTTTCGCTTTGCCCCATTTGAAGCTTATTATTCTAACCGCCTTCTTTCGATCTTCCCTAGATATGCTTGTAAATCACCAAATCAGGTAAATTTTTTGTATTATTTACATGTATCTTTTTATTAAAGGAAAAATGATAACAAAATTTCTTTAAATTATATAAATAATAATTTAATTTCTTAAAATATCATAATATCAATAAAGTCTTTAGGGATCACTTTGTCAATATTTTTTTTTACAAAAATAGACCATTTTACTCTTACTGAAAATAATAAAACCCAATCATAATTTTATTTAAGAAATCACAACTTTTATTATATAAATTACAAGAGTTGAACAAGAAATTATAATTTGTTAAATGTAATTTTTATTATTTAAAAAACCTCAATCACAACTTTTGTTAAGAAATAACTTTTATTCTATGAATCACAAAAGTTGAACAAAAAATCATAATTTATCAAGTATAATTTCTATTATTGAAAAATAAATTCTCAAAATAATAAATTCTATTCACAACTTTTATTTAAAAAACAACAACTTTTCTTTAAAAAATTGCAAAAACTAAATAAGAAATCACAATTTGTCAATAAAAATTTTTATAACATTTTAAAAGATCAAATTATCATTTATATAATTTGAAGAAATTTTATTATTATTTTTTCTTTATTAAAAACAACTAACATTGACTTTCCTGTATTGTACACAGGGAGAATTAACTTCAAAAAATTAATCATATAAATGTTTGTAAAATTATTCATTTCATATCAACAAAACTAAATAAGTAACAACCACATACTTATATAATTCATGTTACATTAGATCACAAATAAAATAATACTCCCTCCATTCAAAAATATAAAGTATTTTTTTGAAGAGTTAGATGTTAAAAAATATAAGACATTTTTAATCTTTCGAAGTGTAATTTTTTCAAAAGTGTCCCAATTGATAATAACTTTATATTTATTATAGGATATTTAATAGGGATAAATATAAAAAGATAAGGTTAGTTTGAAAGTATTTAGCTATTTTATTGAGAGGTAAAATTTGATTAAAAATTCTTTATATTTTTAAATGGATGGAGTATATGTCAAACATTAGCTGTTTCCATATTACTAAACACCTTTATAGAAACTACATTCATAATTCATAGTAGTATACTAGTATATTTACACATTCTCATTATCATGCAACAAAATTTTTAACCCCTTCATACCAGACTTTTGGAAAAGCAATATATCATTATCCATGTGTAAATAAAAACTTAGATTGGTAATATTAAATTGAAGTGGATTAGTTGTACTCTCTAAAATTAAACTTGTCTTTGTTTGTGATTCACTTTGTTCTAAACTTTTCCTCATTAATTCTAATCAATATATACTCTCCCGTGCATTGCACGAAAAGCCGATAATTTATGGTTGTTATTATAATGGATTAATAATTTCATAATAAATTACTTGGATTAATTAAAATATAAAATTATTATATTAGATTTACCTATGTGCTTGTACAAATTATATGGAAAAATAATAATGTTATGATAAATTAAGTAAGAAACTGAGATGTAAAAAAACAGTTTTTTATGATGATTTAAATGTGACTCAAAATATTTGTACATGTAAAAATAAGAATACAATCAGCAAGGTTTGCTCATCCCTTACTCGAAAACTTAATCAAAATTTTAAAATCAAGCTCTTAAGTATAAATTTTTAATAAGGAAAATTTTGAACCCCACCCCTCCAAAAAAGAAAAGAAAAGAAAAGAAAAGATATGTCCATTTTAAAATAATTGAACAGTTAATAGTAAAATAAGAAAACAACAAAATATATAAATAAGTTCTTTCTAAAGCAGCTGTGTATTCATATTAGTGAAAACAATCATGTTCAAGAAGATATAATTGAATATTAAATGTAGGCATATTTTTGAAGCAAGGATTCAAATTTTAATTTACTATGTTGTGAATAAGTAATATCTTCTACTTAAACTCAATTCCCATTTATTTATCATTGTATTAATGTAGGTTTCTTGTGTAGTATAGGAAATATCATCTACTTCTCACTTTTCATAATTTGTTTCTAATTCAATTAATCACATGCCAGTTGGTGGTTAAAGACAAAAAAAAAACATTTTATTTTTTTATGAAAATAAAAATCAATTAAATTTTATTGATATGTGAAATATAATTAAAAATACCTTACAATTGAACCGAAGCATCAACATGTACTTCTCTAATTTTATTTATAAATCACTTCCAACATGTTTCATTAATATCAAGGAAAATTTTAAAATTCATTAACTCTGTCTTAAAATTTTATAAATTCTCAACTTTACCCCTATTAAATATACATATTTTAATAATATATTTTTTTTTCTAACATTTAATAGAGGTTAAAAAAATTTATAATAAAAATTTAATGACATAATTTATAAATAAAATTAATTTTTTTTTTCCTTATCTTGTAGGACACCTACAGAGAGAGTGTATATATGTACTTACTAGTGGTCAAGTAGCATGAATTGAAGGGATATTTTCGTAAAACCAAATGCGATCATCTCCTCGTTCCCATCATGAGGGGTATTTTCGGCCACCGAAAATAAATGGATGGATAGAGGATTTAAGCCTCGATCTAGATGTCCCACTTAAAAATAAATATTCTCTTCATTTAAAAATATAAAATATTTTTAATTAAATCTCACTTTTAATAAAATAATTATTTATTTTTAAATTAATTCTATCATTTTATATTTATCCTTATTAAACACTTTACAATAAATATAAAGTCATTATCAATAAAAGCACTTTAAAAAAAAAATATAATGATTACACTTTAAAAAAATAAAAATATTTTATATATTTTAATATTTAATTTTTAAAAAAATATTTTATATTTTAAATGAAAATAGCACATGTCTACTGTGAGAATATTGCCATGAAAGAGAAAAAGAAGAAACGAAATTATTATCTTGGGTACAAGTACGATTATACGAAAAAAAAGTAGTCATGTTTAATTTGTGCCTGTTTGATTTCTTATTTTAAAAAATATTTTTTTCATTTTAAAAAAATAAAAATATTATTTAAAATTGTATTTTCTTTATTTATTCTGAAAACAAAAGTGTTAAATTAGTTGTTGCAAAAATTAAAAAACCATAACATTTTTTTAATATTTTTTTACTTTTTGTCTTGTAAAATTAGAGAAAAGGCAAAAGATATCATATTATTTTCATTAATGGTAATTATGTTAATAAAGTAAATAATTTTTTCACCTTTTTTTCTTTTATAACAATGGTTTAGATGAGTTAAATTTTAAGGACTTACTATAACTCATGTATGTTTTTAAGTTTAAAGAATATTTTTATAGGTATTCACAGATTATTCATCAACAAAATTTTTTTTTAACAAGTGGGCTAATTTATCCTAAAAAGCATTTAACGTTCCAAAACATGTCTTATATTTAATGCAACAGGATTAATAAAATAAGTGATGAAGTAATTATTATTAATTAGATTAACTCACGATTTGAATTACATGATTTTGGCCTTTGACAAGGTAAGTGAAAATAGCTCTGAAGATCACTGACCGAGATTGTTGGAGCCATTGCAGCTACCCAAAAGAGCTTCTTATTTATCCTCTTCTGCGAAATTATGTATGTCCCAATGAATTAATAATTATTTAATTTAACTTCACGTGTCAGTGTCAGATACGGCAATTTTTTTAACACAAAAGTAAACGCAAAATTGACTTCAACAGGAAGTCAAGTCATCAGTCAAATTGACTACATACTGTAAGGACGGAAATAGATAAAAAGGAGTGAAATATAAAAAAAAATATCTATTTTTTTAAAAAATAAATTATTTTTTAATTTATATAACTATAGATCAGAGAAAAGAGGGATCTCTTACCACATACTTGGTGAACATCAAGAAAGCAACGAAGATGACACCCATGACTTGTGGGCTCCCAACTTATCTGCTTTGAGAAATATAGTAAAACATATAAATAAAGCGTATTCACTTAAGTTGTTTCCCAACAAGAAAAATATCGTATAAATAATATATAAAATTTGCTATTTGTGAATATATACAATGATCAAGTTAAATGCTGATAAGGAAGGATGACACACACTCACACACCCATCGCATATAGGGTACAGAATTCACAACATTCCCTAAATAGGACAATTAGATTGTCATTGAATCAAGAGGCTCTTGATAAAAATGAAAATTTAAAATAAACTAAAATACATATCACTTTTGAACCTTTTGATTCCATAATCTTGTAATTTATGAGTTAAATTTTTATCAAATAAATCAACCCTTAATTTTTTGGTGAAATCACAGCCTTTTCATTTTTATCTTGTTTATTAGTATTGGATGCTCTTTGTGCCTTTCACAACTTTTGTGTGATAGATTTAATTTTGAGAATTTTATGCATTGATCAACCTTTAATCTTAACCTTTAAACATAAAACAACTTTCCATTAATAACTTCATTAAACCATAACAAAAAAAAAAAAATGACATGATAGGGGCTCTACTTAAATATGCAGTAATTGACATGGCTTCAATGATGGTATTAGGCTCGAAAAGCATTGACAAATTGCTCCACACCAATAATATCCTCATATCAATAACAAGATTTGATTTCACAATTTTGTAGATTATAAATCAAATTTTTGTATTGTTTTGATTGTTCTTATTGAATGCTCTTTGTGCCTTCAAAACTTTTGCATGACATATTTAATTTTGAGAAAGTTTTGTGTGGACCACCTCATTTTTATTATTGAATAAAAGCATGGAATGTCAAATTTATTTAATATGACATGTTATCTCTCATTTATGACACTTTACATAAATTATTTTAATTTTTTACATTTTCTCTCCCATCTCATTTATGATGATGATAGAGAGAGAAAAATATAAAAAATAAAGAGGTACTCTATTATAAAAAATATTAAAAATAATGACATATAAAATTTTATTTAATAGAATCGGTATAATTTTATTAAATAAAACATGAATGAGGTGGTACAAGATTATATTGTCTAATGTCTAGGATTTTTGTGAATATAAAAGGAGAAAAAATGGAGCCACATTGCAAGTGAACCCAAGAAAAGCTTTTGCAAAAGAAGAAAATGAGTATATATAAAAGGCAAAAGCCAACGCCAAGCCTTTCATCCTTTTGAAATTGAGGAACAAAGCATCAGGTAATTTCTTTCACACTAATGAATAGTATAGTTTCTTTTTCTTCTCTACTTTCTTCTTAGTTTTTTCCCCTGTTCTTCACATTTTCTTGGCGGATTGTTCCTAAAAATTATATCTTAGTTAATAATTAATAATAAGTTATTTTTCTTAGGCGTTTTGATTGTAATTTCTAGTTGAAATTATATACCGCACAAATATTAATAAAAGAGATCAAAAGGTCCACCACCATCATTTTATTAATCTGTTTGCTTAAAATTAAAAAAGGTCATATGTTGAAATATTTATAAATATTATGAATTTGCATTAATTAATTTAGTCCGAATTGATTGGTCGTTATGATTTTGTGTGAACCGTAATAGGTGGATTACACAAGTAAGTCCAATAAATAGAGGTCCAATCTATAACCCTATAGCCGTCAATTATTCTCTATCTTTTAGTTGATTGAGTCAAAAATAATGTGAGATTTTATTATTTAATTAATTAATTATTAAGGCGATTATTTGATATGATCCATATAATGCAATAATTGATAACTAATGCATATGACTCTTTTTTATCTTTTTCATTATCTTTGCACTCATTGAAAAACTAGTGGGATGTAGTAGGTTGTGTGTTTACCTGTATTTGAAATAATTGAGGTATCACAATCAATTATGGATTCTTCAAGTACGCATATTACTTTGCTTAATCTTATTTGTCTTATATGAATTGAGATCCTAATATTGTAACATCATATTTATGCATATAGGTACTAATGTTGGTGGCAACAAAGATGGTAAAACTGAAGACATCATTATTTATTCCAATGGCCAAGGATTACAGAAAAGGTTGCATCAGATGGTTTGGTTATCATGAGATGAGAGTCTATGTGTGCCCTACCTCTTACATTCTCTTCAATGTCTTCTACTGCGAATGGTTCCTCATTCTCTTGTAAATTGGTATCTCATGGGACAACATCTTTATATGCGTAAAAGAGGACTTGCCAAGTATTCCAAACTCAAAGCATTACAAGCATCTGATCTCAAGTAAACGGCAACAATTAGAATTTTGATATATTATATAGATCTGTTATAAACTTCTGTTATTAGATGATTAATGAAATAAACAGAGAGTTCTCTGTTCTGTTTTTTTTTTTTTATTTGTGCATGATCTGTTGCGTCGAAGGAGAGTTTACTACGACGTAACAGACATGTTATAATGCTATGATTACAGTTATTATTATGTGTGTTTCTAAATAAAAATATAAGAAAATTAAATATAAGGATTGTCTTAATGTGTGGAAAAATTCTTGTATAGATTTGGTACACCATGTGATCCACTCTCTATATTATAAAAATAAAGTCATTAAAAATAATTATACATAAAATTTTATTTAACTAAATTAGTATAATATATATTAATATTTTTATTAGACAGAATATAAATGATATAATATACTGAGTACATGTAAGAACTCCTTTGTCCGGTTGTTGATTTTTGTTATGTCTCATTTATTTGACTTTGACTTTGACTTTGACTTCGGTTCAAACCACATTGGGTTGGCGAATTTGAAAAAAAATTAAAAACCAGCAAAATAAGATTTATAAGCTTCAATTTTCTAACTCATTAAGAAATTATTATCATTTACTATTAGCTTTCCAAAATTATCTCTATTAAATTGCTTCAATAATTCACCTGCCCAATAATTTTGTGGCTGGAATGATTATTTATTAGTTGATAGTTACTTTACATTAAGCTTGTGCCTGGACTCACGTTAAGTTACTTTACATTAAGCTTGTGCCTGGACTCATGATTCGGCCTCAGCAAAAACTATATTTTATGATTCGTCTTTCGTTTGAATGTCCAAGAATTGGGCTGGCAATTCAAGATCCAGGACTCATCGCAGAAAACAAAAGGGCCTTTTTAAAATTATTTTTATTTTATTATTTTAAGAATTAATATTTTATAAAATATATTTTAAAAATAAAAAATAATGAAAATAAGCATTTTTTTTCCTTATTCTTCAAAATAATAATCTCATATCACAGAATTTTTTCTGTTTTTATAATTTTTAAAATAATATTTTATTTTTTATTTTTGAAAACACTTTTTAAAAATACATTATTAAATATTTTTTTATTTTTTTATTTTAAAAAATAGAAACTATTATCTATTATCAGAACAAATTGTCAAACATGCTCTGAATCATCTTCCTTCAACCATCCCAAAGTTTTTCAAGGCCCGTCAAACTGTCGCTCTCTCCAGTTTTGCCCACGTTATCAAAATTTTGAAGCAAATCTCATGCGTCCGTTTCACAAATCACGATCGTTCGTCTCTGGCTAACCTCTCCGCATATTCTATAGGCCATTGCTCAATCGTGAACCTCCTCAATTGTGAAGCCTATATGTATCAGATAACAATATTTAAAAAAAAAAAAAGAAAAAACCTCTCAGCATATTCACGAGCTCGAGCCCTTTGCTCTTTGGCAAGTGAAAATGGTTCGTTTGTTTGGTGGCCTTTTTGCATCAGCTCGTGAAGGATTCAAACATCATACTAATAATGAAGAAATTAAAGACAAGTCATCGCATTCTTTCTACCCAAAAAAAGAGACAAGTCATCGTACAAACACGTACGACGTCGTACGTACGTGGTTCCTCCTTCTATTCCTTCAATTTCTCTTAAATCCACACTTCCCAAGCTCATTGACCCAGTCCTTTTCACTTGAACATATTTATATTTTTGCAATTACTCCCACTAATTTTATTTATAAAACATCTTTTAAAAATAATTTTTAATCTAAAATATAAGATACCTTATAATAATTAAATTATTTTTTTAATTTTACTCTTTTTTAATTAATGTAAAAATATTTAATGTAATTGTATTATTGTTTAAAATTAAAGATAAAAATAAAATTATATCTCATTTTTTTTATTATTTTAAGAAAAAAATAATTTTTTTAAATGTGTGAAACAGTTAAAAGTATTTTATAATAAGGATCAAAGGAGTAATTTAAAAAATTGGGACAAAAATCCGGATCTCCTCATGAAAGTTGGATCAAGTTGATAAAAAAATTTCTGGATCTTCTCATCAAACATAATTTATTCCAATAAGTCCATCTTCCAACTAGTGAGGTTCCCCTGAATTTAATCGATCTGTATCATAATGGAATTGAAGTGGCCAGATATTTTCCTGGTGGCAACATGCTCCTTCAAGTTCATCACTCTTCACAAAGCTCTGATATCACTTGCGAAATAGGTGTGGGTTATGGTGTTGAGGCCACCCAAGAATCTCAAAACCTACGGTTCATGGGCTATCGTCACTGGTTCGACCGAACGGAATCGGTAAAGCCCTTTCCTTTGAACTGGCTTCCAAGGGGCTCAACATCCTTCTTGTCGGTTGAAGCCCAGAGAAGCTCGAAGGGACGAAGTCGAAGTAAAGCTTGTAGCTAGTGATTGACTTTGAGAACGTTAATGGGGAAGAAATAGCGAAGAAGATGGAGGAAGCGACGGAGGGTTTAGACGACGTGGGAATTCTGATCAACAATGCAGGCATAGGAGAACCATATCCGAGGTTCTGTCATGAGAATGATCCTGGGATTGTTGATGCCGTCGTGAAAGTGAATCTTGAGGGACCCACTTGGATGACGAAGGGAATACTCCCAAAGATGATGAAGAAGAAAAAACGAGCCGTTGTTAACATTGGATCAGCTTCTGCTTCTGTAGTTCCTTCCTTTCCTCTTCGCACCACATGTTCTGCTACAAAAGCGCAAGTTCTATCTATCCACCCATTAAAATTATTTAATCCTCAACTACGATCCATATATATATATATATATATATGTATATTATTACATTGTTGGCTCCACAGATATGTTGCGATGTTGTCGAAATGCACTAGTTTGGAGTTCCAAGCGCAAGGAATTGATATCTAGTGTCAGGTGAGTATAATGAGGGTGTATGTGAAACATTTTATATTAATTTGAGTTTTGATCAAAGTACAGAGACCGGTTCTATCGTTGAATTGGTCCAGGTAATAGTTGAAGGTTAAGTGGTCTAAATGTGGTCAAATCAATATCAACATGATTAAAATAAGATAATTTAATAAAAATATACAAGAAAATTCATATAAAACTTTCAAAGGAGTAATATTTAAATAAAAAGGCACGAATCTACGATCATAATGGATCATTCATATATAAACCTCACATAATCTAACAAAACAAAGTTATTAAAGCACAAATATGACACACTTCTATTTTTTTTTTATATTTTTTTAACTCAAAACAATGTCATTTCAAGTTTAGCAAGGAGGAAAAAAAAATATGAAATTCAACTTGATCTACCAATCTAAAACTCTTGACTATAAGAGACTAGTTCACCGATTTATTAGCCAACCTAAATCAAGCTTTGATGTCATGGCCATGTTTAATGTGGGTCTACTTTTGAGTATAGAAACAAGATCTGTCATTGAATTAGTCAAGGTAATGGTTTAAGATTAAGTGGTATAAATGTGCTTAAATCGGGATCTACCTAACCATGATTAAAATAAAATAATTTAATAAAAATATACAAACAAAAAATCCATATAAAACTTTGAAAGGAGTAATATATAATTTCTTAGGATTACAAAATGAATTAAAACTTAAAGGTTTAATTAATATTTAATATATATATATATAATAATTAGTTTTATTCAAATATTTAGGTTAAGCATGAACCGACCAAGCTTGGCCTGAACATAAAAATTTGCAGTTTTACTAAGCCTAACTCTAAATTCTTTTTTTTTTTTGGGGTCTGCCTCATTGGGTCCTTGTGGTTTATAAATACACATTGTATCATATTGTTTAATTCAATTCAGTAAATGGAAAATAAATTTCTTCTCCAGATTCTCTTGTGAATTCTTCTCAGGTGGGAAGCGAGCCATGTGGATTCACATTAAGTTACTTTAAAAATATGGTATCAATTCGGCCTCAGCAAGAAGCATATTTTCTGATTTGTCATTCGTACGAATGGTCAAGAATTGGGCTGGCAATGGCAATTCAAGATCCAAGACACATAGGCCATGTTTGGTAGGTTGGAATTGTAAAGATGGAAATGGAATTGAGATAGGAATTTGAATAAAGTGATGTTTGGTAGATATGAATTACAATTCTTGGGAATCCTAATTCTATGGAAAAAAGCTAATTTGAATTCCTTATGTAAATCTATGGAATTGGGAGCAATTCTATAGAATTGCAATTTTTAAGACACTTTTGCCCTCATACAAATTCCAGAAAGACAAATTTGCCCTCAAAAAAAAAAAACCCTCATATGCTAGCAAAAAAAAAAAGAAAAAGGGAGTATAAAAGGGTGAATGATATTTTTGCTCATTATATATAAAACGTTATAATATATATAAGATAGTATTATATATAATATTTGTATATAATTTATATATTTATAATATTTTTTTGATATAAGAAGTAGAATTGATTTGTTTGACATTTTTCTTCTAAATCTACATGTTAGTGTATTTATTTTAAAGTAGAAGGGATGGGAACCATTGCCAATTTTATTTTCAAGAAAATGTTCCCTCTGATGATAAAACTTTTTGTTTGGCCCAAGCTAGTGAATAATAGTTACAGATATAATCTATAATTTATATAATATTTCATTAATATATAAAATACATAAGAAAATTGTTACACAATTAAGTTTTTATTATGTTTTGTTTTAATTTTTATATAGGGGTATTTTTGTCTTTTAAGTATAATTCCATTTCCATGTCTTGCATACCAAACAAAAGTAATGCAAGGATTCCATCTAATTTTTCTGACATACCAAACATACTTTTATAATTCAATTCTATTCCAATTCTGATTCCAATTCTGATTCTAATTCCAATTCCAATTCCATCAAAAGCTATTACATCATATCAAACGAGGCCATAGAGAACATACTTGGGCCGAACAATCAAATCCGAGATCCGTCCAGTTTCCAAACCTGTGGCTTCTTCAACCATACCAAGGATTGTCAAGACCCGTCAAACTGTCGCCCTCTCCAGTTTTGCCCACGTCATCAAAATTTTGAAGCAAATCTCATGCGTCCGTTTCACAAATCACGATCGTTCGTTTCTGGCTAACCTCTCAGCATATTCTATAGGCCATTGCTCAATCGTGACCCTCATCAATTGTGAAGCCTATATGTATCAGATAACAATTTTTTTTTAAAAAAGAAAATAACCTCTCAGCATATTCACGAGGTCCAGTCCACTGCTCTTTCGCAAGTGAAAATGGTTCGTTTGTTTAATTTGGTGTCCTTGGGATTTAAAGTGTATCACTACACACGTGTATATCTATGATATATTTTTTTTGGCCAATATGACTCTGGTTTTCGTGTTAAACCTGAACTGAATTTACGGTGGCATGAGCTCAAGACGTGGTATGAACTTCGAACTCAATCTCCGATTAATTTTATAATGCTTTCTGCCTCACTGTTCTGGTTTGTGAATACATGTTTTTGAATTTCTGTCTCCAAATGAAGCTGATGATAAACTTTTTTTTCCCCAGTCTTTTCAATGAAAAACGATATTCTCAATATAAATTAAGTTAAACAAAAAGGGGCTTCTACAGTTTCTAGAGCCATGCTAGCTAATTGATGATGAGTATCTCTGCACATCAATTTACAGCGCAATACCCAATCTTTACACCAAAACAATCTTTGCTTCGTCATGATGAGTAAATTAAATGCCTTTGCACAGTTAGTGATCACATGAATTCTGGTAATCTTTTGCTGCCCACAAAGCTCTAAACCTTTTACAAATACCTGTTACCACGGCTAGATCTCTCACCCATACTTGCATTAGAACAAATAAATTTAATATAAGAGGATACTTGTGAGCGATAAAACAATTAAACTTGATGGAAACTGTCCATCATAATGCCATTTTTTCTCATACTCTTGACAAAAAAAGTTTCGTCGTCCTGGTTGAACCTGTCTAGGCAGTTTCCCATCATTTTCATGTTTCAATGTCCTATTATAGTGGTAAAATCAACTTCGTACAGGCAAGTTCGTACTGAAGCATCACACCTTATCCATGAACTCATAACCAGTCGTCAACACAGAACATGTGGGTGATGTATTCTAGTTAAAATTCATATCTGAAATCTTTTTGGGGCTAACAAAAATTTCTTTAACTAGCTTACATGGCAATTCTCCTATAATATGATCATGCTTGAACAAGAAAGCATGCAGACTAAGGGTTTAAGAGCTTTGAAAACCCTAGTTTCAAAAGCAACATTATTTTTTATCTCTTCATTAGTAATTTCAGTTGCTAAAATGTTCTAACAGGAGAAGTGAGACTTTTTTTCATTTTTTGTTTTTTTTTTGGTTTTACAGGAAGAAGATATCATGGAGTTTGGGGATCTTTTTGTTATAGCATTAATGCCAGTCATAAAGGTACTTTTGCTAATTGCTATTGGGACAATTCTTGCACTGGATCGGTTTGATATATTGGGTGAGAATGCCAGGAAGTACCTGAATAATGTAAGTTCCATCCCTATGATTGCCATACTCATAAAACTATCAACTACATTGGCAGAAAAAAAAAGCAACTATAAGATAAATGAAAAAATTGCATGTTTTCATAACAACTAACATAAGCAATTCTTTCTGCCATTTTTCCCCCTAGATGGCATATTTTGTCTTCACCCCAGCTCTTACTCTTTGCAACATGGCCCACTCTGCGAATTTAAAAAGTAGTCTACTTATGCTGTATGTTTGTTTTTTGTTACCCCTCTATTTGCATTTTCATTTCCTTTAAATTCCTTCATAAGAGGAAATCTTACTGAATTTTTTTTCATTTATTTCTTGTTGTTTGTTTTATGATTTTACTAATTATATAGGTGGTTCTTGCCATTAAATATTCTTCTCACATTCATCATTGGGTCTGCTCTTGGATGGCTATTAATTAAAATAACACGACCTCCTCGTCATTTACATGGTCTTGTGGTGGCATGCTGTGCAGCAGGCAAGTTAAATCAAACTTAGTAGCATATTTCTAAAATTTAAAAGTCCTCTTAATCAAACTTTCAAACTAAGGATGTCATGTTTCTAACTACTTCAATGGATGTGAATAGGAAGCTTGGGAAACATACCGTTCATTATCATTCCAGCTGTATGTAAGGAAAGAAGCAAATTGTTTGGAGATAAAGATGTTTGTAATAGAGATGCAATGACATATGCTTCTCTATCCTTGGCAGTAAGGCACTTTATGCTTAAAAAAATAATTGGGAACATGTATGTTCAACTAAAGTAGCAACTTCAGAACCTATGAACCAATATGAAATTTCTCATCTTTTTTATTTTTATTTTTCAGATAGGAAGCATTTTCATTTGGACTTATGTTTACAACCTTGTCCGTCGATATTCATGTCAGAATTCAACTTTAAGTCAAGTTGATGTTTCCCAAATGAATCGGGTGTTTGTCCCAATAACTAATCCTGAGAACTCTTCAACAAGTTCCATAGGATTGCCAATCACTATGAATAACATCTTGCAAACAAATGACCAAGACAATGCTGTTGAAATTGGAATCACAAGGCCTAAGGGAGTAGGAAATGTTATTCTACATTCTTTTATTATAAAATATTTAATTTTTTTACTTTCCTCTGAATATTTATGCTCCCATTAGACTTTTACTATTGAAACATAATATCAATATGTGGAGCACATATTAATAATTAATATGTAATTTGTTCAAATATTATTTAGCTACTGACGAAATAGGAATGGCAAGAATGGAGTTCAATATGATATGCATGCATAAAATACTTTTTACTAGTTTACACCTGAGCAATGAGCAAGGACATTATTGCCTTTGTTATTTTTCCTTTTCTCTACAATGTTACATGCAGTATGACTTGGTAATTTGACACTTACATTCTTTTACAGAGTTTACAGGTAACAAAACTTGCGAAGATAATGAATCTGTTAAAAATGTTAGCCGAAAAAGTCAATTTAAAGGCCCTGATAGCACCTGCAACAATTGGAACGGTATGATAAAAGTTTTCTCTTAACACTATTTTTTGTTGGTTCTCTTCATTAATTGATAGAGAATATATATAGGTACACACATTAATGCCTACACCTATACATAAACTCTAGCATGACTGACACATTATATCAAGAATATGCATATGGTACACAAACATATCTGAAATACTAAAATTGTACTAAAGGATCATCGTTGTATATCTTATGTATACAAACTATGATGTAATCATTACTTTCAAGGAATGAGTGCAAGACATTTGATATGTTTATATGTGAACCAACTTAAAATTTTCTAAACATTATCATAAGAATCTTTTTTATGATATAACTTTAGACTATCGTCAGTTATATTATACCAAAAATAGTGAAAGGGAAGTACTGGATAATCTAGGAAAGAAAAGAAATTTCCTTTCAAAAAGTCATTTTAATTAATAGGGCTATAGCTTACCAAGACTTATTGTTTGGTTTAAGGATCCTTCCTAATCCTTCTTCTTATATAGGTGATTGGCACAATAATAGGTACAATGTCTGGATTTCAAAACATATTAGTAGGTGAAAATGCTCCTCTTCATGTAATTGATGACACAGTATCCATGCTAAGGTAAATAATATTTTTCATGTTGATAACCATAACTTAATTTGTGTATCAAGTTAGCAGACTGAAAAAATAGAATATATGTTCTAATTGGCTTTTAATCTTTCCTAACCAAAAATGTACATTAAAACATTGCTTTATTATGCTCAAGAACAATAATAGAACTTATTGTATTGCTCAAATATGTTTATTTTATTTTTACTTTTTTTTTGAAAATGTAGTGATGCAGCTATTCCAATTTTAAGCTTGTTAGTTGGGGCATATATTGTAAAAGGTAACCTAAAACATGATCATCTTCCATTTTAGGTTAATTTCATTTAAATATTTTCTAACAAAAATAAACTATAATTTAATGACATACTAGATTTTCTTCAGGTTTAAGAAGATCAACTTTACAATATCAAATCATTATAGGGGTCATTGTTGTTAGATATATTGCCTTA
Organism: Prosopis cineraria; assembly: GCF_029017545.1. NCBI lineage: Eukaryota > Viridiplantae > Streptophyta > Magnoliopsida > Fabales > Fabaceae > Prosopis > Prosopis cineraria. The sequence continues at coordinate 34,102,859 of NW_026555335.1, read as the reverse complement.
CCAGCCTTTGGCGTAGGCGTTCTTAAAGGCGCAATCTGTATCGGCATGATCCATCCTGATCCATTGTATAAGTTTGCTTTGTTGCTTCATTATGCTCTTCCACCTGCAATAAACATAAGTAAGTTAATTATCCTACTCAAACACTATTTATGTTTCTGCGTAACTTCCAACAAATCAATTTCATTAGCAATGTGCTATTCTTTAAGATCATAAGCCATAGACTCCATATATCTAGTTTCTTTAATTTGCAACATGTTTATCTGTAGCAGTCAAGAGATGTTGAGGATTAATACATAGCTAGCAGCAACACTTTTTTGTCCTTTCAGTTGGAAAAAAGTTTAAACTATTCCATGGCTTTAATTTAATTGAGACTATATATTTGTTTCCTTTATGACTTTTCCAGATACGATGTGTCAAATATTTGGGATTGGTGTGGATGAATGCTCAATTCTCATGCTAGCAACTAATGTTTGTGCCTTGGCAGCAATTACTTTATGGTGTACATTTTTCATGTGGCTTATATTGTAACCATTTGTGTTGGATGTCCTCTTTTTTATTGTTAGAGATTTCATATATCTATCATGAATAAGAGAAAATGAAACTTAGAGCAATAAGAAGGAATATGTAGTAGAAACAATAATGCTAAAAAATAGCTATTTTACCCTAGAGTATGATCAGAACTTGCACTAAAATTAATCTATATTTAATTTATAATGTGATCAAATTTTGCAAAAATTGATATATACTTATGCTAAAAAACTTCTCACCATAATTATATTTGACATGCTATCAAGCAATTCTTCCAAGATGTAATGCCTGAATTAAGTCATATCACTGCTCGTTGTATGCAACATTTTTGTTTTGCCTTTTAAGAACATTTAAAAAAATGTAGCAAGAATTATGAAAATTGTTGGCCACACTTCATTAAAACCTATAAGCAATAGCCTTGAAATGTTGTTTAGAGTTGTTACGATTCATAACTTTAGCCTAAAAGCCCAATAAGCAGTAATTTTAAATTATAAGTGTAACATATATATATATATATATATATAGTAAAATTAAAAATTGTTACTTTAGAAAATTTCAGTTTTTCTTCTTTCATGCATACCTAAGTTCTTCGCTCTTTAGACCTTAATTTGAACCAATAAAAACAAAACCCTTTTAAAATGATATTAAAACAGCTCATAGTAGTTTGCTACCGTATGAGATGAATGAATAATGCACGATTTTTCTAAGTTTTCAAACTCTTTCCAACATATTTAGTGCACAAGCAATGTTCTCATTTTCAACTTTACCATACTATGTAGCAGCAAAGAGTGCTTCATGCAACTAGCAAATTCAATTCACTCATTAGTTACAATAACCCAAAAATTGTAAAAGTCATGATAGACAATCTAGATAAGAAAATTAGCAGAAAAGTAATCACTTGGATCATTAAACCTCTTGCTCCTATCATATTAGCAGCAGAAAAATCCCTGATATGGAACAAAATGAAGTTATATGAATATAAAGACAAAAGTGATCGATTGAAAAAAGATAAATTTAAGTAATATAATTGCTAAGTACTCTAGAAGCTAAGTTGTCAATATTATCTTCAATACAATATTTGCTCAGCTTGTCACATTATAAAATGAGCTGACATCATCACCCCATGTGTATCCTAGTCATCTTCTATTATGCGATATGAGTTAACCAGCCCATTAACATCCTCAGCCATTGCTGGTGTCACGTTGGTTCTAGGGGACAGAGAGTATACAATAGAGCAATCAAGTGCCTTGAGAATCTAGCATGGTATATGAAAATGTAAGTAAGAGCCAAACAAGTCTACCAAAATAATTCTGACCTACCATTTTTTTTCTTCTTTTCTTTTTGTTTTTTTTTTGGAATGTTGGATTAATTTGATGAAGATATAGAAGAATTAAGCTAGATTGATGTATAATTGAGACAGGTAGATTTCTATTAATTTTATTCATAGTTGTGTTCACCTATTAGCTCAGGTTAATTTCTCATAGACTTACTCTAGATTCTTGACCTTTTGATCAATCTCCACCTTTATGTTTGGAGGAGGTGGTTGATGAAAAGAAGCAAACTTATTGTATTTTTTTCGGCTAAAATACTTATTGTACTTTGACATTCTTCACTTTTTGGGGGTTTTTTTTAGTTAATTGATGTTTTCAATATTATTAAAAAAATATTCAAATTAAAATTTAACAGCTTGAATTTAATTATTTATTTATAATTAAATATTTTAATAATAATTTTATAAGAAATTAAATACAAACAGTCCAAATCTTGATCTACTAATAGTTAGAAAACGAAAAAAATGGAAGTGAATGAGAAAGGAAAATGAGATGAGAGAATCTTGCTATTATTTACTTAAAGTAGTTTTTTTTTTCTTTTTTTTTCCCAGCGAGTTATTGAGAAAGAATGCACACACGCACACATTTATATGATCATATCGTGCGTGTGATACACATTTATATGATCATATCGTGTGTGTGGGGAAATCGGAAACGCGCAAGAATTAATTAATGCAGAATTTCAGATTTAATTGTGTTGCTTTTTTATCGCTTCGATTGAAGAAATCGGCCTGCATTTTTTAATTAATAACCTAATAATAAGAAGATTAAAAAATGAAATTTTTAATCGATCCAATTTGCGTCAGTTATTAATTTGATCCCTCAAGTTTAAATATTAAATAGTAGGCAAGAAAATATAATATTTAATCTGAACTGTGATTGACGCTCACACCATAAATATTTGGATAAATCCTGATTTTGCAGAATAATTCAAATGGTAATCACTATAATTTGGTATCGTTTCCAAAAGCTTTATTTTATCTTCCATGTGTGCGTGTGTATTGTTGCCTTTCTTACCCCTAAGTAAGTATGATTAAGAGGTAGAAGAGAAAATGAAAAGCAAGGGAAAAAACACAATTATTAATCCCTATGATTTTATTAAATTTTATTATTAATTCTTATAATTTTTTTAGTTTTTAATTTCTATAGTTTTAATATAATTGGATGATGTTTATTCCTCAAATCCCTAACGATGTTAAATTATGTTATTATAGGAACCAGTTATTATATTTTTTCAAAGCAATGAAAAAATTTCTCCCCCAATAGGTAATTTTAACTAGGAGTGAAAAGTATCTAAAATGCACTTATTTTTTGAGTTTAAACAAATAGATCTTATATATAATGAAGAATTCCAATACTCAAATTTTCATTTAAATAATTTATGTTATTAACTTATTTTTTAAAATCAAATTATAAAAAAATACGCTTGATAGACCTATAGGCTAGGTTTTAAAATATATATACATGACTTATTTACTTAAGTAGGTTTGTTTAAATATTAGACCAGATCCTAATCAGGCCCCGCCATGAAAGCAAATCCTCTCAGATTCTACCCTTTTCAATGTTCCTCAACGGTGACAAATCCAAGCCGTTTAATCCATACCCAATATCTCATACCTTATGACATCATTTTTGTTCACATTTTATTATATCACTTTAGATATATTTTTTATGATGATGATTCATACTGATTTTTTTTATTTTTTTATTTTCAAAATTTGTTTTAAAAAATTACTCTACAGATTTTTTTTTTCAAACATAAATATAAATAAGCCCGCAAGGACCTACCTTCTACCTTATTTAAATTTTGACTTAACCTATTTAACAAAAATAGGTTTTAAAAAATATACACTATTTTTTTAGAATAAGTTTTGAAAATGAAAAATAAAAAAAATTAATATGGGTCATCATCATAAAAAAATATAATAAAGTGATAAAATATAGTATGAAAAGTTATTTTTTAAAGTTAAATTATTTTAACCTGAGATGATGTGACAATGCATGAAATATTAGATACGGACTGAAGCCTTGGATTTTACAATGATAAGGGACACTAAGAAATGTGGAATCTGAATAAAAAACAATTTTTGAAAAATTCATTTTTTAAATTTTGTAATATTCATTTAAGGTTTTTTAAATAAATAGAATTAAAAAATCATAACATAGAATTTAAAAATAAATAAATAATAAATCTTTATTTTATAATTTGAAAATTTAGGTTAATTGAATCTCGATCTTATATATCAAGGCTATGATATGCTTTTGAGTTCAAAAAGTATTTACAAAGGTAATTATTACTTACATATCCTTCCTTGTATTTGGATTAAAATTATTAAAAATTGAAGTTTGCAAATTAAAATTAGGAAAAAAGTAAGTCACTGCAATGTGATTTATATTTAATATTATTTTAAAAAATTAATTTAACATGATTTATATTTTAATAAATAACCACAAAAATCAAAAGTAAAAAAAGTTCAACTTCTTATCAGGCCTTAGTTTTGAGCCTAAAGCCATTCCTACAAACAAAATTAAAATGGTCTAACATTAGTTTTGAAACCCAAACCTCCATTTAGCCACCCAAATTGAGTTTTGGGTTTAAACCAAACATATATATCTTAATTAACAAGATTTTTTACATCAACAATAGAATTTAAATTTACAATGTTATGAGTTATAAGTTAAATTCTTATTAGAACAATAATAAATTATTTTTTATAAACAAAGATATCAGACAATCTAAACTTTTGATTAAATAATAAAGAATTTTTATTATTGTAATCAAAGGCAAAATTTCCATCTACAAAAAAAAGTAGTCACAGGCAAAATAATTTATGCTTTTAGTAAAATTTCTAAAAAATCAATTTTATAAAATTCACTTACTTTATAAAATCACTTTTACAAGAAAAAAGACTATCTAAAACGCTCTTTGTTTGTGAGTTTTTAAACAAATGGACCCTATAGCTTATCAAGAGTTCTTATATTCAAATTTTCATTTATATAATTTATGTTGTTAACTTTTATTTTTTATTTGAATTTTTTAATTTATAGATTAGGTTATATATTTTTATTTTTAAAAAAAAATAGTGAAATGAGAAATAAAAAACTTCAAATTGCGGCTGTCAGATTATCATTATACAAATGACGTGGCTTGGAGATAGAGTTAAATTTGGATGGATACAACAACAACAATAACAACTCTTATCTCACTAAATGAGGTTGGTTATATGAATTACATGATATTATTTTTCCCTATCATTTATTAAATTTTTAAAAATATTATTAACTAAAAAGTAAATTTGGACGGATGTTAACACAAAAATGCTAAGGACACCTAAGATGTGGATTAAGATTTATATTGGGTATTGTGAAGAAGTCAACAGTTCAAAGCTCTGGCTAAAACGAGCAACAAATTTAAAAGATTTTCTTCCTGAAATATAAGTGATATGCGAATGTAAAAATTATTCAATTAGCCGAAAACTATAAGCAGTTAATTGACCCCTGTTCTCTATACGGAGAAGTTTTACTCATCAGTCAGTGTTTCTGTGAACCCTTCTGGCCGGCGAATTCATGGATTCCATCCACAAGATCCCCAACGAAGCCGCCGCCTCGGAAGTTGACGGCCGCCACACTGTGAACTTCCCGGTGGCGCCGAGGGGGTTTAAGAAGAAAATGAAGTCGGCGTTGAAAGAAACGTTGTTCCCAGACGACCCTTTCAGGCAGTTCAGAAGCGGAGGCACGACGAGAGAAAGATTTGTGAATGGAGTACGGTACTTCATTCCGATGTTCGAATGGCTTTCCACTTACAGTCTCCGATTGTTCTGGTCGGACCTCCTCGCCGGCTTCACCATCACCAGCCTCGCAATCCCTCAAGGCATTAGCTACGCTAAACTCGCCGGCATTCCCCCCATCATTGGCCTCTGTAAGTTCTTCTTCTTCTTCTTCTGCGAATAGAGTGATTGTATGCGTAATCGTATATATGAAATCAGATTGCAGTTTTGTGCCGCCGCTAGTGTATGCCGTGTTCGGGAGTTCAAGACATATGGCGGTGGGGACGATAGCGGCGGCGTCGCTACTTATAAACCAAAGTATTTCGAGCGTCGTGAAGCCGGAGGACGACCCTGTGCTGTTTCTTCATTTGGTTTTCACGACCACCTTCGTCACCGGCGTATTTCAGGCTGCTTTAGGTATTCTACGGTGAGAATCTCAACCCATAATCTCACGGACCTATAGTAATTAATTAATTATAAACTAAACAGTATCATTTTTAATACAATTTTTAATTTTAATTTGGAATTCTGATAAATTTCATACAAAAAAAAAAAACCTCCTAAGAAAGCAGGTCTGTTTTTGGTATACTTGTAAAATTTTCTTACTTTCTCTGTCCGCTTGTTTATCTTCTCACTAAAGAGATATTTATATCTACTAAATGAGGAATTTTTGCCTGGACAAACAGTATCGCCTTATTCACGCTCAATCCAATAAATTATACTAATTTAATTAAATAAAATCTTATATGTTATTATTTTTAATAACTTTAATTTTGTAATAATGTCTATTATTTTGAATTAAATTTACAGGTTAGGGATATTGGTGGATTTCTTTTCGCATTCGACGATAATAGGGTTCATGGGAGGGGCAGCCGTAATGCTATGTCTGCAACAACTTAAGGGTATATTTGGAATGAAACATTTCACTAATCACACAAGTATCGTCTCTGTGCTCGAGTCTATCGTGGTCAATAAGCATGAGGTTCAGCATTTAACTTGATCATTATATAAATTCACCAATAGAAAATTTTATATATTATTTAATTACATTCTATTGTTCTTGATGGGAAACAAATTAAGTTTTATTTATACATTTGAATATTTTGCTTAAGACAGATGAGGTGGGAGCCCACAGTCATGGGTGTCATCTTCGTTGCTTTCTTGATGTTCACTAAGCATGTGGTAAGTGATCCCTCTTTTCTCTGAACTTATATATTTATATGAATTAAAAAATAATTTATTTTTGAAAAATTATATCATTTTTTTAATATTTAATTTCACTCATGTTTCTGGTTTCCAACATCTATTTTCGCCCTTGCGGGTCAACCTGCAAGCCCACCAAAAAATGACAAATTGAGTTTGTAAAAATGAGGCTCGTTCAGGTACAGGCCTGTTTTGGATTTCATTCATGGATTTGCGTGGCAAAAGGATAGGTATAGTTAACAGACTCACAAGCGTATGTACATATTGAGGATGTGGTGTGGCTATTTTTGGCATTTTTAATTTGCTTTAATTTTCATTTCAAAATTATGTTGTTGGTGGTTTGGACTATCAATATGCTAACCCACTTTTCGCGGCTCGAGTTTGGAAAATACTAGGTCGTGAGGAAGCAGATTTTCCCAACCCTTACTCGGCAATTCATGGGTTGACCCACATTATTTTTGTTTTAAATTTTGACTGATGAGTTCCTTTTGAGAGAATGATAAAGAGGTTATAAAAAAATTAATTAATTTAAATTAAATTTTAAGTATCAAACTTTAAAAATTTACAATTCAATTCCTTAATTTTGTACTACGTTGTAATGAATTTGTAATTTATATTTTAAATTCTAACAAAAAATAATTTTTTTATTTTTTAACCATATTTAAATTTAAAAATAAATTGAAAACTATCACAATGTAGTTACAAATTTAAAAAATTAAATTATAAATTTTTAAAATTTAATACTTAAAATTTAACTTAAATTAATTGATCTATTTAAAATTTCTTTGCCATTTTCTCATTCCCTTTTCTTTTTAAGTCAATTTTGCTTTCTCTTTTTGTGTTACAAATTGTTGTTTTTGGGACCCTTACATAACGTGCAGAAGAAGAAAAATAAGGAGCTCTTTTGGGTGGCAGCTGTAGCTCCAATATTAACAGTGATCGTTGGAGCTGTTTTCACCCACTTTGTCAGAGGCCAAAATCATGGAATTCAAATTGTGAGTTAATTAATTACTTGCCCACCTATTTACTCCCTTCACTTTTTTTTTAAAGTCCATTTAATTCAAATAGATTTATGTTGGCAAAAAAAAATCAAATAGATTTAGTGCTTGTTTAGGATTTCATTAATTAGTTGGCTTATACTATAATTTATAGGCTTAAAAACTAGTTAGGGATAAAAAAATTATGTTTGGGTAAAAATAGTTGGCAAATGATCCCCCCCCCCAAAGTATTGTTAGGCCAAAAGTTAGATTTTAAAACTTTTACATTAGTTATGTTGAAATATAACCATTAGCAATATTTAATGCATTTTAAATTTATGAGTAAAATACACCTTAATTATATAGGCCTTTCTTTTATTTTTAAAACCTATATAAATCTTCCTTGAAATTAAAATTTACATAACACATACCTCCTCTTTATTTTAAAGATTCCATTTCCTTCCATCCAACCATTAATTAATCATTAAATCATATGTTTTGGATCAAAATACCCATCTTTAAATAAATGTTGTTTAAGATTTATTTATATAAAATTATTTATATAATAATTTTTTAAATTTTAAGGATATAAGACAAAAATAATATTTCAGGCATATATGAATAAAATTTAATCAATTAAATTTTTTTTTGGAAAAAAAGAGTTAAGAATTTAACAGGAGATAAATTAATTAATATAATTAATATTCATTTTTTTAATTTTAGTACTCCCTCCATCCTAAATTAGAAGACATTTTTAGACAAAATTTTACATACCAATAAATCTCATTAAATATACTTAATAACTTTATCTTTTCAAAATAAAAATATAAACTTTTAAAAATACTCATCATTTAATATATTGAAAAGAAAAGAGATGAAAATTAATTATAGAGAGAGAAAGGGTAATATTAAAATTAATGCATTTAATAAAATTTTAATTTATCCAAAATATCTTATATTTTGAAATGAAAAAACTTCTTCAAAAATGCCTTATAATTTGGGACAGAGGGAGTATAATTTATTTTTATTAATTTTAATATTTTGTAAAATGTTGATGAAAATATAACCATAATATTCTTTAAAAATGGAGGAGAGAGAATGCATTAGATTATGAGGGCAGATTAATAATTTTAAATTTTTACACAGATTTTAATTAATATAATAAAATATTTTAAAATCTTAAACAAAATATTTCTATCAATATTAAAAAATAGATTGCAATGCAGGTCTTGAACACATAAAAGGGGAAGACTCTGTAATTTTGACAAACTTAAAGAGATGTCATTATATTTTACTCTAAATTTATTGAATAACATATTTATCCTTCCGCATTTCCTTTGAAGTTTGACATTTTTATTACTTATAAATTTAACATTTGTATTATTTGTTATATATATATATATTCTTTAAATATATCTCATTAAGTTTTTTAGTATCTAAAAATATTTTCTACATTGATAACTTTTATTTTTATAATTAAAATTTTAATTTTAATATTTTTTCTTTAATTTATCTAATTGCATACTTATATATGCGTGTGAGGGAGCATACAACTCATGTCATTTTTTTTTTTACCAGCCCATATCCTAATGTATCTAAACCTGCTTTTAAATTATATCATCTAAACAAGTTTTAGTTTATTAAATTGGCTTTTTACAAAAGAATATTGAAACATAAATCACTTTATAATAATTGACTTTTAACTTAACTTTTGTTTACAAATTGTAGTTTTTACAAAATGTAGTTCTGCAAATATTAATATAAGTAAGCGTTTAGTTGGGTTTGATTCGATTTAATTGCACGCATAAAACCTAATATGTAATTTTTAAGAGGGAGTAATAATTTCACTTCACCAAGAGTTTAATTTGTAGCTCAAGTGACATACTCTCAATCTCTCATCCATTCAAACAAAGGATATGATTAAAAGGCGGCAAAAATTGCGTGCGCCATTCATGTGCATGGTTTGTGAAGAAGCGTCAGAGAGTAAAAAATAAAAATAATTTCACTTCTTCTTTCTCTTAGCATCAGTATTCACATATTCATGCGCTGTACTATCTTTTAGGTGGGACACTTGGATCGAGGCTTAAATCCTTTATCCATTCGTTTATTAAACTTCGATCCTAAATATCTACCGGCAGTCCTAAAAGCTGGCATTATCACAGGCATTTTGTCATTGGCGGTGAGAATAATAATTCATTTCCAATTCATCAGTAACATTATTTCAAAATATATTTATTTACTTTAATTTTCTTTATTTGTAGGAAGGGATAGCAATAGGAAGAAGCTTTGCAGTGGCCGAAAATACCCCTCATGATGGGAACAAGGAGATGATCGCATTTGGTTTCATGAATCTCTTAGGCTCCTTCACTTCATGCTATTTGACCAGTGGCAAGTACATACATAAATACATATATTTATAACTATAATTAATTAGTTAATGAATATATATATATATATATATATATTATTTTTCAGGGCCATTTTCGAAAAGTGCGGTGAATTACAACGCAGGGTGCAAGACAGCGATGTCGAACATAGTACAAGCAGTGTTGATGGCGATGACACTCATATTTCTGGCTCCTTTGTTTGGATACACTCCTCTAGTGGCCTTGTCCGCCATCATCATGTCTGCTATGTTGGGACTCATTGACTATCAAGAGGCCATCCATCTCTTCAAGGTCGACAAGTTTGACTTTCTCATTTGCATCTCTTGCTTCTTAGGAGTCATCTTCATCAGCTTGGACATCGGTCTCTTCTTATCTGTGAGTTTATTTGTATTCCCCACATTTTAACTTTTACATCTCTTCATCAGCTCTTATCTATAGCTTGTTAGTATAGAATGACTTATAATTTCAATTCCTACATACTTTCTATGAGGGAAAAGAAGAAGAGAAGAGGAAAGAGAGCGAAACGTAGCATAAAAAGAGAGAGAAGGAGAGAAAAGAGAAAACATTGGAAGAGAAGACAATTTAACATTTAATGTGCGCGCGTGCATGCATGCATATATATAGGCTGATTAACATATGTATGAGTGTGTGTATATAAAGCAGTGGATTTACACTGGCACAGAAACCAAACGAAAGAGAAAACTCTAATTTTTATTTCAAATCTGAACTGACTCTTACAGCAAAGCGAGTCCTATTTATAGTGCTAGGATTTTGAATGAAATAGGTAAGCAGATAAGATGTTACAAACATCAATGCTAGATGTTTTTCTAGCTTAATGAAGGTATAAATGGAACAACATTTCTGCTTCATTTTTGTAACTCTCATGCATTTGTTTTGCGTCCATTTTGCATCCGTTTCATCCTCCCTAGGTTTAGTAGAACTCGTCCTCGAGTTAAATTCGACATCGTGATCAATGCAAGGAGATATATCAGCAACATTGAAGGTGGCAGATACACCATAAGAACCAGGTAATTCCACCTTGTAAGCATTATTGTTGATCTTTTGCATTATCTTGAACAAACCATCATCTCTTGGGGACAGCTTGGCATTTAGTTGTTTAGGAAATCGTTCCTTTTGTAAATGTATCCAAACCAAATCGCCCACGTTAAAAGTTTGATACTTCCGATGCTTGTCACGTTAAGTCTTGTATCTCAAGTTCTGCTTCTGTATTCGTGCACGAACTTGTTCATGCAACTTCTTGATTTCCTTAGCCCTTTGGTTAGCATCGGAAGTATATTGCTGCTTATCAAGTGAAGGGGTTAAGTCTAGCGGACTAAGGGGACGAGTGTCGTAAACAACTTTGAATGGACACTTCCTAATTGCTTGATTGACAGAGTTATTGTAAGTACATTTAACTTGAGCAAGAACGAGCTAGATCCTACTGCTTCAAATTCTTTCCCACGAAACTGCGAAGAAGATTACCAAGAATCCTGTTTATAGCTTCAATTTGATCATCTGTCTGAGGATGACTAGTGTTGCTAAACTAAAGTTTACTTCCCATCTTCTTTCATAGCGTCCACCAAAAGTGGCTAAGAAACTTTATATCATGATCAAAAGTGATACTTTTATGAATGCCATGAAGACGTACAATCTCTTTAAAGTACAAATCTCTACTTGAACAGCATCGTTGGTCTTCTGACATGGAATGAAATGAGCTATTTTTGAGAAACGATCCACAACTACTATGACAAAATCCTTTTGCCTTTAAGTCCATGGTAAACCCAGAACAAAATCTATAGCATTTTGACCCTTAGATTTGGCCAAGTGATAAATTCTGCATCTTTGTATATGCCTGTTAACATCCCATTTAAGTCGAGGCCAATAAAAGTTCTCTTTCACAAGGTCAACTATTTTATCCCCTTTGAAATGTCCAGCTAATCCACCGTCATGTGCTTCCCAAATTATGGCTTCTTTGAAGGAACCTTGTGGCATGCATAGGGTTTTGCCTCGAAATAAAAACCCACCATGTTTGTAGAACTAGTGAAAAGGTTGATTTATAGTTGCTTCCTATACTCCTCAAAAATCAGGATCATCTTAATACAACACTTTGATAAGGTCAAACCCAATAACTTAGGTTTACAGTTTTGTAAGCAGCACATGTCAACGGCTAAGAGCATCAGCTATGGAGTTTAAAGTTCCAGCCTTATGTTTAATAAGGAATAGATAAGACTATAAGAGTTCACTCCAACGGGCATGTCTATGGTTGATCTTCTATTGGAAATTCAAATACTTGAGAGCCTTATGATCAGAAAAAGAGTATGAACTCTTTATTTAGGAGATAATGACTCTAATGTTGGAGAACTTGAACAATGACATAAAATTCTTTATCATAGGTAGAATACTTAAGCTTGGTATCATTGAACTTCTCACTGAAAAAGGTAATAGGATGGCCTTCCTGGCTTAAAATAGCGCTAATGCTGGTGTTAGAAGTATCACAGCTAACTTCAAATACTTGGTCAAAATTAGAAAGAGCTAGGATTGGCTTCGATCAACTTCTTCTTAAGCTCCTTAAAGCTTTACTGAGCTTGCTTTGTCCACTAAAATTTCTCTCCTTTGGTGCAATTTATAAGTGGTGTAGCAATAGAGCTAAAATTATAGATGAACTTTCTGTAGAAAGAAGCTAATCCATGAAAGCTTCGAACCTCCTGGATAGATTTTGGAATTGGCTAGCCATCAATAGCTGTAACTTTGCTTGGATCAACTTGAACATCCTTTACGGTAATGATGTAACCCAAGAACACAACTTCACTGATGAGGAAGGTGCACTTCTTAAGATTTGCATAAAGCTTTTATTCACACAAGGCTTGCAAAACTTGTCACAAGTGATCTAAATGTTTTTCTTAACTCTTACTGTGAATAAGAATATCGTCAAACTACACAATAATAAATTTGCCAATGAAGGATCTCAATACCTAATTCATTAGGCACATAAATGTGCTAGGGGCATTTGTTAACCCAAAAGGTATCACATTCCACTCATACAAGCTGTCTCTGGTCTTGAAAGCAATCTTCTACTCATCTCCTGGCCGAATTCTGATTTGGTGGTACCCACTATGAAAATTAATTTTGGAGAAGGTAGTAGTACTATGCAATTGATCTAGCATATCATCAAGCCGAGATATTAGAAATCAATACTTAATAGTGACCTTATTGACGGCTCGACAATCAATGCACATTCTCCAACTCCCATCCTTCTTAGGTACTAGAAGAATAGGTACAGCATAAGGGCTGACACTTTCTTGAACCAATCCTTTCTTCAATAACTCTTCAACTTGCCTTGGACTTTAGCATGTTCTTAAGGACTCATCCTATAAGTAGGTTTATTAGGAATGACTGCTCCTCGAATAAATTTAATGGCGTGTTGTATGTCTCACATGGGAGGCAACCCTAGTAGTATCTCATCAGATATTACATCTAAAAATTTTGATAGTGACAAAATGACTCTTAGTGAATTGGCCAACTCGTCATTCACCTTAAGCACCATAATAAAGCTCATGATTTAGGCTTTAGGTTTCATCACCTTAAACTCCTCCTTAATCATCAAAGACACTAATGGCTTAGAGGCACTAGATTCCGTCGAAGATTGGCTAATTTTACTGGGTGGTAGATTCGCTAGCGTGAGCTTGACACTAGCTTTCATAAAAGAATAGGTGGTTGCTTGCCTGTTATGCATAGCATGCCGGTCATATTGCTATGGCCTCTTTAAGAGAAGGTGGCATGCATCCATAAGAATAACATTATATAAAACTTTATCATAATATTGGTTCCCAATAGAAAAGGTCATAAGACATTGTTTAGAAACTTTTACCTCATTCCCCTTGTTGAGCCAGTAAAGCTTGTAAGGTTGCGGATGATCTTGTGTTGGCAACTTCAATTTTTCCACCATGTAGTTAGATACGACGTTTTCACAGCTTCCACTATCAATTATGACATTACAAACTTTTCCTTGGGCCGTGCAATAAGTGTGAAAAATATTGCGTCATAACCAAGGTTCTTATTTGACTACAGTTGTATGCATACTTCGTCTAAACACTAATGCTTCTCCTTGATTAGCAGGCATGCTGTCCTCGTCATATACTGGATTAGTGCCATAAAACTCAGTCCCCTCCTCATCTTTTTTAGGTGCTTCATACTCTTGTCCTTCCCTAATAGTGACAACCCTTAAGTAAGACAATCTGCAGCAATGTAGCCAAATCCTTGACATTTAATGTATTTGATTACTTTAGAGCCAGATTCCTTAGCAGCATTGGGTGATGGTTTGGGTAGAGCGATAGATTACGATTTGCTTAAGGAGTTAGTTTGCTGTAATTCCACTTTATGGGCTTCTAGATAACCTCTGGAGGAAGAAGGCTGAAAAGAAGATCTTTTGGGCATCTGCTTTTCAACACGCATGGCTAGACGGATGACATCATATAAGGTCCATTACTGTTGAAGCTGGAATGGACGACTGATATCTGTGTTTAAGCCTGCAAGGTATCGGGCTATTATTTGCTCCTCTTTCTCTTAAATGTCACACTTCATCATGATTTTTTCAAATTTCCTAGTATATTCTTCTACAGATAAAGACTTCTGTCAAAGATTTTGTAGCTGGATAAAGTTACCCTAGTGGTAATTATCTGGCAAAAGTTTCCTGATAAGCTGGCATCTCATTTTCTCTCAGGTCTCAATCTTGCACTTTTCCTCACGTTCTCACTTCTATCTAAGGTTTTCCCACCAAATGGAAGTATGTTTCTTGAGTTTGAAAGCAACAATCTTGACTTTTTGCTCATCTGCAATCTCCTTGTATTCAAATACTTGTTCAACAATTTGAAGCCAGTCTACAAACTTATCTGGCTGGAATCTTCTCTCAAATTCAGGAATATCTACCTTGATGTCATTAGGACAAAATTGTCGTTGTCGTGGACGGCAACGGTTGTCAGTGGATGACGAACTGCTGCTTCTCGAATCTCCTTTTAGGTTTTTTTTGTTATTGTTTAACAGAGTTCGCTGCATTTTTACAATGGCTTCCAACTCTTGTATCCTACATCTCATCTCTTCCATCTCAACCTTATGCACATGCTTGCATCTTAGAGGCATTTTGATAGGTGTCAAGGCTAGGGATATTGGAAAGATTGAGGTGTAAAATAGAAGTGTTGAAAAGATATAGGGATAGAATGGAAATTTTGAAAAGAATAGGAGCAAAATGAGAATTTTGGAAAGTCTAGGGGGTAAAAATGGAGATTCTAGAAGTATAGGGGGTCAAAGTATAATTTATGAAAAATATAGGGGTCAAAATAGAATTTAGGTAAAATTAAGGGGCAAAAGTGTAATCTCAGGAAAGATTTAGGGTCAAAATGAAATTTTAAAAACTTTTAGGGTCAATATGATATTTCAAAAAGGTAAGGGTCAATATAAAAATATGAAAAGATTTAGGTGAAAATGTAATTTTGAAAAATATGACTAACTGGGTAGGGTAATGTGGTGTGATAACACGTGTCAGTATTTAACTAGGTTGAGCTTCTATTGACCGATTAAAGAATTGATGTGGCGGATGATATCATTGTCTTTAACCTTCAGCTGGCGCATGCGACGCATGGAGAGACGGCGACGATGCATGGGCTTCAGGCAACGATGTGTGAAGGCACGTGAAGACACTTTCGGCAACGAGGAACCTCTTGTTCCACATTTTCAAACCTCTTGAGCGAGATGTTAATGTTAGTTTTTGGAGAAAATGCGTGGAATGTAGGGTTCGAGCAAGTCAGGGACTCCTCCTCTGAACTTCTCTCCTCTTCGATATAGTTCCTCAACTCTACCTCACTTTTTCGCTCTGTGGACCAACTCTGATATTAAAATGGCATAGAAACCAAACGAAAGAGAAAACTTTGATTTTTATTTCAAGTCTAAACTGACTCTTATGCAAAGCTAGTCCTATTTATAGTGCTAGGACTTTGAATGAAACAAACAAACAAATAAGACATTACAAACATAAATGCTAGACATTTTTCTGGCTTAATGAAGGTGTAATGGAACAACATTTTTGCTTCATTTCTGTAATTCTCATGCATCTGTTTTAGTCCGTTTCAGTCCGTTTCATTCATGCTTCTTTGATTTTGGGAAAATTCACAAATAAGTATGAAAAGTTTTGAATATTTGCCCCCACTACTTTTATAATTTTAAACCCCTCAAATCATTTTCAATATTTTTACAACTTTTGCACTTTATCCACTTTATGCTCTTATCACTATGTGCAACATCTTAGCCCTAAGCCATGAACATATCACTAATGATATAATGGTTATCTTATATATATATATATATAAAGGATACTTTATATATTTAGTCTATGTATTTAAAATTCTTATTTTCAATTAAATTAACGCACATAGATTTTTCATAAATAATTTGTTGATAATAACTTCTTCTTATTAATATTATTGACACATTAAAATTTATATGTTTTAATTTGATTGGATGAAAGTATTTATTTAATTATATAAATTTAAGTACATAAGTCTTGATATATATATATATATATATATATATATAACTGATCAAACGTGTGGTTGTGTGTTTGTGAGAAGATTGGACTTGGTGTGGTGAGGGCATTGCTGTACGTGGCCAGACCAAACTCATGCAGGCTTGAAAAGATACCAGACTCGACTTTGTACAGAGACGTTGAGCATTATCCAAGTTCCACCATAACCCCAGGTGTTCTCATTATTCAACTGGGTTCTCCTATCTACTTTGCAAACTCTTCCTACATCAAACACAGGTATGTAATACTTCATTTTGTGCTCTATTTCCTCCCTCTCTCTCTCTATATATATATATATATCATGACGATCCAAGTAATTAACCTTTTTCTATAAATTTAAAAACTATGAAATAGGATCATGAGGTATATCCAATGCGAGGAGAGTTCTAGTACCGGGGAAACTGTAGAGCATATCATACTCGATTTATCAGGTTAGTATGTAATTATGTTTCCAGTGAAGTAATCGTCTAGGCACATATATATTTTGTATACTCTCTCATGCATTCTCTTATCAATACATTAAGCAAAAATAATTAAGTATTTAAACATGAGCAGGAGTGACCTCCATTGATGTAACTGCTATTGAGGGATTATTGGAGTTACATAAAGTCCTGGAGAAAAATGGAAAGAAGGTATGCCATTGAATCACAGTTGAAAATTTTGCTATTTATTATTTATATGGACAGTAGACAGAAGAGATGTTTATATGTATATTTATTATATATGCAGATGTCAGTAGTGAATCCAAGAATAGAGGTTTTGGAGAAGCTGGTAGCTTCCAAGTTTGTTGATAAGATTGGAAAGGAGTCCTTCTTTTTGAGCGTGGATGATGCTGTAGCGGCAAGTCGATTTCACCTTCTTCGTGCATTGATGACAGATAATGCTTGAGAAATTATCAGATCAGTTAAATCAACTATAGCAAGCTTGTTTATACATAACACAAATTAAAGTGTTACTGCAATTAAGCTTGGGATCACTCTGCTTAAAATCAATGCTATAATTGTGGTATGCGTTTGAAGAATATATATACATATATATAGTTAAAGGGGTTTGTTTCAAGAGAAAATAACAATAAAATCCCATGGAAATATCTACTTTGCAAACTCTTCCTGCAAACAGAGGCACGTACTTTCATTTTGCTTTCTATTTCCTATATTTATATTGTGTGTGTCATGATGATCCACGTAATTAATTAACCTTTTTCTGTGAATTTAAAAACTATGGAATAGAATTATGAGGTATCCTCAAAGCGAGGAGAGTTCTAGTACCGGGGAAAACTGTAGAGCAGATCATTCTTGATTTTTCAGCCTCCTATATATAGTATGTTTTCAGAGAACGTGCATGTGTTTTTTTATACTCTGGTGTGCATTCTCTTATTAATACCGCAAGCAAAATAAATTATTTAGACTGAATTTATAGTTTATGGTTCAAATTATCATTTAATCCATTAAAATATAATGAGCATTAAAAAAAAGGAGAAAAATGGAGAGTAAGAGAAAAGGAAACACCACTCTCCCCACATTGAAGCTCTGTTTGATTTTCATCACTTTCACATTTAAAAAAGTCCCTTTGGTTTAAAATGGAATAATATTGAAATTTTTTTTAGATTTTTTCCAAAAAAAAAAAATCAAAACTCCATTTGAAAATACTCCAAGTGTACATCTGAAAATGGAATAATATTGACACGTTTCCTTTTAGCTAAAGTAAAAAATTATGAGCTTACATCTCAATGTAATAGATGGAGTATTGAATGAGGGGATCAAACTGATTTTTGAAGAAAAAAAAATAAAACACAAAATCCGTTACAATAACTAATTTTTTTCATATGAATTTTTAATAAATAGATTTTTAGCAAATAAAAATAATAATAACTCTTTTTAGAATGGGGAAATGAATTGTCTTAAAGCAAAGAATGGGGAAAAGAATTTGCTGTGTGCGAGTGTATTACTTAAGCTAACAAAGATAATAGGCCCAATGATGCCCAAGAAGTAAGACAAGAAAAAACCCGGTAGAGAAAATGAGAAAAGTATCGTCTTCATTAAACAAGTATGGTTTGGTGCTTTATCAAAAAAAGGTATAGTTTGGTGAACATATCTATTTTTAATTTTTTATGTAAACATTTTTAGTTTTTCACACTCATTTTTCTCAAAACTTGGCTAAAATATATTGTACTTTTTATTTAGAAAACATCATAAGAAATCGTACAGATTATCTCTCTAGAAAATGCATTAATTTCAGCCCAGTAACTTAAAATTGTGGTTTGTGAGGAAGGGTCCAGTTTTTTCTTTTTGTTGATTGCTGAAACATACTACAACGCATCCTTAATAGGCCCAATCAAGTGAAGGGGCCGAAAAAGAACAAGCATGAACAAGAAAACAGGAAAAATGAAAGCAAGTCCAAGCAAAGAAAACAGATACAAAGTAAAAACAAGAGCAAAACCCTAGACAGAGACGAAGCAGAGCCCAATTCGTCTATGAAGGCCTGGAGAAGTCTTCGGCCGCTGAGTTGATGAAAACTCAAGACTCACGAGCCAGGGATGCAAGCATAAAAAGTACTAAAAATTAGATTCATCATTGAATCAGTCAAGATTAAAGGTTAGAGATTTAATTACGAGTCAAATCAGGTGTTAAACCAGAATAATTAAAATAATAGATTTTTTGTCATATAATAAATAATAAATATTTTTTAATAAATAATACCTACTTAGCTAAATTTTTTTGAAGAATTTACAGTATATAGACCATTACTTGCTCAATGTAGCCTGAGTGCCTGACATATTATTGTCTTTTTTGCACGTAAAAATAAAAAATAGGAACAGACAATGCTAATTTTGAATTTCTTCACAATATTTTAAGATGTTTTTTTGTTTTTTGTTTTTTTGTTTTCAATCTTGTCAAGTAAACCTATACAAGCATAATCTCACCGATCACCACTCAAGATTTTATCTTTTTGCATGCGTTTTCACTTTTTAATTCATCTTTTTCTCTCCTTTTTTTTTTTCTTCATCTTCTTCTATATTCTTTCATCATCTTCTTTTTTCGTCTTCTTCCTTCTCCATATTAGAAAGATATGCTGAGAACACTGAGAATAGTAACACGAAGAACATCGAGAATGCTTAGGGTTGAGAATGCTGGAAGTCGAACACAAGAAGCTTGAAGAGAGAAGGTGAAGAAAGTTGAAGCTCTACTCAAGGACAACAACGAGCGAGATGCCAAGAAGTTGAGCTCAAGAACTCTAAAACTTTGAAATGCGAGCAGAGAAAGAGAAAGATATTAGGCTTCTGGTGATCTATCTAAGTTTTATTTTTTTATTTTTATTTTTACATTTTGATCCCCAAACCGCCGTGGTTTTTGGGGTGAGAAAATTTAAAAAATATAAACTACCCAACCCGTTTAACTTGTGGGATTGGGTGACCAAGGTTAACCCGGGTCTAGGGATGGATTTGAGGGGGGGCAAGCAGGGGCCCTTGCCCTCCCATGTCATAAATTTTTGGGTAAATTTTTATGATTTTTACTTGAAAAAAATGGGAAAACAAATTTTGGCGCCTGCCAACTTTCATGAATTTTTTTCATTGTGGTCCTCTCATGTGTAATGTTCTGGGTTCGTCACTACCTGGGTTAGTCCCTGCCACTTCAAATCACAAAATCGGACCAGATAGATTGTTGAGTCACTGCTTCACCGATTTGACCGGTTCAGTTTTACAAACAATGCAAGCATCCAAGTATTCTAGTTGAACCCATCTTCGACAGTGCATGCATGCACGACCGTACCATATACACTAAGATGAGAACTCCACGTTTCTAGGGAAGAGGCAAGAAGCCATATAACTGCAACAAGGAACCAATGATCCAAGGACCTTGGTAACTTCACAAACCTTCGAACAAAAGGAGGAAGAAGAGTGAACTGCAACCAACGAAAATAAAACCAACAAGCGACGAAAACAAAAGCCGAGCAGCCTAACAATTCTAGAAGCATAACACCAGTCATTATGTGCTTCCAAGGAGTTGTCTTCATATCAGCAAAATGCGACCTTTTTTGTAAGCAAAGCTTGCAAAAACCCACAAGAGCCACCAATTAATGTCAGAAGATTCAATCAACCTATCAGCGGCCTTGTTCTGCTCTGGCCGACGACGAGTGCATCGACCGAATCCATTTGTTGCGGTCAAGGAAGAGTCTAGCGCATCAGAAGTTGGCACACGAGGGACAATGGGGTCCAAACCAAGCTAGTGAGCATTGTTGAGATCCACCAAAGACCAAGCAATATCCCCAGACTTTGTGTGAACACAATGAACTCGTGTTTGAACAGCACTACAGAAATGCTCGTATTTGACAGTTGTTTTTGCCTATATTTGACTACTTATAATGGTCAAACAAGAGCCCATTATATGTTTGAGGTGCCTATATTTGACAGCCACGAAATCATCACATATTGATCCAAATATTTGATGGTTATCACCAACCGTCATATACAAGTGTTTAGATTTGGCAAGAAATGTAATTTAATGACATATTTGATAATTATGGTATATAATTGTTAAATACGAGCTTCTTATGTGACAATTGTGGTCATAATCATCAAATAAGATGAATTGGGCAGTGGGTGCCGACATTGGAACGTGGGGCATCCTAGGGTTACTGAAGTGAAAATAAGGATAAAGACGAGGAGGCTGTTGGTGTAACTCGTGCTGAGGATAGAGCTTGGACTATTCAGGTTCTTGGGCCCCATTTTATACAGAAAAAAAAAAATCCCTAAAACTAATTAGAGTTGATCCAAATATTACTTTGGGCATGTTAAAGGAAGTTATTAGACGGAAGGTACAACTTTCTCCTAAAAAAAAAAAAGTCATGTCAAATTTAGTATTCAATGACAGCACAAACGAGTTACTTAATGTGATAGATTGACTACACAAACACAAGTCGCTTGAATCTCATCTCGATAACAAAAAGAAAACACTGAACAACAACGACCACAATTTTAGATAAAAACAAACAAGATAAAACAAACTCGCGGAAATCATAATAATTAAAGTGATTAATGTTTGAACTATATTACGAATTTGGTATAGTTTGTTATTTGTTTTAGGGAAAACAGAAATAAAAAACTGCCAAAAAAATTTATATCAATTAATAACTAATTGTTGTTAAAATCCAAATGAAAAAAAGCCTGAATAGACTGTTATTAATTTAAAATAAATTATTATTAAAATCTGAATAAATATTTGTTGATAAAAAAAAAACTAACACAAATTAACATGCATACATTCGGGTTTTGATAACAAATAATTTTTAATTGATATAAATTTTTTCTGGCGATCCTTGATTGATATTTTCCATTTGTTTTAATTAGAGTTCTGAACTATTGACTTTTATCAACATTAACCATTATCCACATCTTATTTATCCTTGTCATCTAAATTTTAATCTCAACAATCTAAATTTAAAATATTTATTTATTTTATATTTATTAAAGGAATTTGTAAAATTGTTAATAATTTAATTTATCATTACTTTTGTCTAGATTTAATTTAAAGGATTCAATTTAATATTAAATTTTTTATAATCTTTATATAAATACAATATTAAAAATTAAAAAAATCTCTTAACTTGCACTTTTTAAAAAAATATTACAAGTTAAAAATTTTAAATCTAAACAATTTAAAGTAAATCTACATAGTCAATTTAGCCTAAAGTATATTTTTTGTCCTACAACTTTATATAAAATTGTAATTTAATTTCTTAATTTTATAAAATATATTTTTAATCTTTTAATTCTAACACTATTAGTTGTAAATGATTATTTTTGTACCAACTATTTTTATTTTTTAAAAAATTAAATTTAGTAAGTTAATATTTGAGGATGCTTTATTAATATTTAACATTTTAATGTAAATTTTTTTGTGTGATAAAACTAACAATGTTAGGGTTAAATGATTAAAACTACACTTTCTAAAATTAAGAGATTAAAATAAAACCTTGTATAAAATTAAAAGAATAAAAGTTTACTTTAGCAGTCAATTTATAAAAGTTTTAATATTAAATTTGGGCTATCCATATTAAACAATTAATTTTGTCAAAAAATATAAAAAACAATTCAAATCTTACCCCTATTTAAATCAAAATTTTTTAAATTTTCATTACATTATCTCTTATAATCAATAAGTTTAAATAAGAGTAATATTAAAAAAATGTAATTAATATTCTATCAAGTGTTTTATATTAAGAACTAAAAAATTCTTTTAGGAGGTACCTTACAATAAGGATCAAAGTAGTAATAAGTCTTTAAATTTATTCCTACTAAATATCCATTATTTAATAACATATTTTTCTCTTACTAATATTAAATAGATATTAAAGAAGGAAAATTATGGTAAAAAATAAATGATACGACTAGTAAATACTAAATAGAATTGAAAAATTATTCTCTCACCTCTTTATAAATAGAATAGCAAAGAATATATGTAGTATAACGTACACGCAGGGAATTCTTTTACAAGCAGAAAATAGTATTTTATTTCCTATCTTTTTGTAATTTTATTTTTAAAAAAATTGAAAAATACCACCAAAGTATAAATTTAAAAATTAATCATTTGATTCATATAGTTTTAATGTAATTGTAACTCAACTATTAAACCTTAATCTAGTGCAACTCAATCCCTATAATTTTAACTATTTAAAATATTAGTTTCTATATTTTAAAAAATTACACAAAATTAAAATTATTTAAAATTTGTTAACTTATATTTTAAATTATAGTAAAATACATTGACTTGACTGCCCTTTTATTATGACTTAATTGCATGCACCTTCTATGTATTTGGAAAGCACATGTAAGCCTCCCTTAAAATTAAAATTTATGTTACATAAACCTTTCTTGTATACTTAAGATTTTATTTATATCCATCCAACTATTATTTAATCATTAAATTTAAATTTTAAATTTTGAATTTGACAAATGTCTTTCTTTAACCTAAGAGTTTTCTAAAAATTGATATTTGCCAAAAAAAAAAACATTTTGTGTACAGATAAATAAATATAATAAATACATTTTTAAATTTTTATGATATTATAAAATTTATTAATTCTTATCATATAATAAAATTTTATAATTCTAATTTTTATGAAACTTATTTATTTATGGTTTTTTAAATTTCTATAAAAATATGTTATTCATAGCATAACATGATATAAGTTTGAGAGATTTTTATAAATAATTTAAATTTAAAATTTTTAAATATGTTTTTATAATGAGATCATGTAACAGTCAAAATAATATAATTTAGGATTTATTAGAGTGCGGGGTAAATTAGTAAATAAAATCTGTTATTATATAAATTTTAATTTAAAAAATAAGTTTTTAAAATCTTTTTAGAATATTACCAATAGAGTTAATAGATTAGATTAAATTGTATGTTTTTAAAATAAAGAGAAAGCCTGCATAATTAAGGGAAAACAAAATGGTGGTCAAAGTATTTTACTCTTTAAATTACTGAAACTTTAAATGTTTATAATTTTAGGAGAATGATATAGAAGTCTTGAGAGGATTAAATAATTTAAATTAAGGCTCAAGTGTTAAACTGTAAAATTTGCAAGTTTGGCTCTCATTTTTACAATTTCATTGTGATGAATTTGCAGCTTGTATTTTAAATTTTAACAAAAATAAATAAATTTGTTTATTCTTAAATCATATTACAATTTAAAAAATTAATTATAAATTCATCATAATGAAATTATAAAATTGAAAGACAAACTTATAAGTTCATTAAGTTTGGCACTTAGTTTTTAATTTAAATTAATTAATTCTTTTGGGACATATTTATCATTCTCCCTATAATTTTCCTAAAGATTATAAACATTTAAATTTGAAATCAAATATAGTAAATTTACGTGCGCAGTGCGCACATGAAAATGAGGAAAAAGAAAAATCAACATCGTTTATTCTGGAGAAACCTTCAGAGTGAAGTTGGAGAGACTTGAAGTATTAGTTGATCATACCATTATCCACTTATAGAATTATACAATTCTGACGTAATTTTGCTTTCCCCTCTGATTGTAACTCTACAGTTTTCTTCAATGAAGCTTATTGGCCACAGACTCAGCTTTTGTTTTGGAAAGGCAATGAGGCAGCTATATTAAACAGGTAAGGGGACCCATTATGCCTCATTGTAACGAATATACTTGCAGAGGAAACAACAAAGCCGAAGACGCCAATATCAGAGGAAAGAGGAGAGAACGACGATTTAAGGCTTGCTGCTGCGTTAAGAGGAGGAAGAGAAATAAGAATTAGGAATTTATCTTCAGTGAGTTCTCCTCTCTCCCTTCCATTCTCCTTCAGTTTCATCTTCTCTCTCTTTTGTCAAGTCTAAATACTTGTTAGGAAGGATGTTTTGGACTTTCTTTTCAGTGCCTAACGACTAATCCTCTTATTTACTGTCTACTGAACATGTTATTAAATGCTACGTTGGCATGATGGTTGAAGAAAAATAAAAGTGTTATATAAAAACAAACGTCTAGATTATTGGAAGAAATTATGCAAAAGAGATGGCAACATTCTCAGATGTGGTATTATTATAACAATCTTGTTAATTAAATTCAGCCTTGTGCTGTTTAAATTAAATATGGATTGTTCACATCGGTGACTAGATTTAATGAAAATTTATAATCTTTTTTATTTTAATAAATATACAATAAAAATAAAAAAAATTAATTTAGACTATCTAGATTAAATTTGATGGTCTAAATTTTCTATACCAGTAGATAAGAGAGGGATGGGATGAGCTCCGTGTCTTTCCTTCCAAGGCATTTGACAGTGTTAATGTTTAATTGCAACCTTAAACTGCGCAATCACTCTCCCATATTGTATTTGTTTCTTTTGTCCTTAAACCAGTTTCAGCTTCCCTGCAACTATTCCACTGGGAGCTCTATCTTGTTTATTTACGGATGAATCCTGATGTATCTTTCCGGATAGCATTCTTAATTCTTAATTTGTATAAAATCCTCCAGGGCTTGGTTCCTGGAGAATAGTAGTCAAACATTTGAATCGTTTTAATTAGAATCACGTGTCCAAACCAAAACATCAACATTAAAGAAAACGTCCGACGATTTTTTTTTTTTAAATTCTTGCCATGGATATGTAATTCATTCCGTTGTTCTTGTTTCACATATAAAATATAGGGAGAATCTCACTTATCATCCCTAAAACAAAAAACAAAAACAAAAATTTGCACTACAAGCGTAATAGAATATGAAAAGGCACTGCAAGTTGGAGAGCCTCTCTTGTAAATTTTGTTGTTAACAAAAAGACGCGTTCGCCCTTGTCTCAATAGAATATGTAGGTATGCACAACATGATATTCATAAATTCTTAACATAACGTTCATGAATACACAACACATTTGGTAAACATTGACTTGAAATATATTGTTTCAATGAAAATATATTATTCATTATGAACTTTATGCTATATAAATATTGCAAGTCTACATATATTCACTATATTGAGAATTGATGGACATTATATTATGTATTCATAAATATTATCATTTGCGTGCTTATACATTTCACTTCAAATTAAACTATATTCATAAGATGTGTTGTGCATTTATGAATATTGGATTGAGAATTTGTAGACATATTATTGTGAATACATAAACATGCGCTTGAGAGAAGGGCAATTGCGTCTTTTCGTCTATAACAAAATTTGTAAGAATGGCACTTGGGCCTATAGTGTGTTTTCAAATTCTATTGGGCTTGCATTATAAACTTTTGTATTTTAGAGGCCCTAAGTGAGATTCTCCCCATAATATATTTATGGATGCTAGGCATCATACTTACCTTATGTGCATGTGCAAGCCGGATAATTCGAGCAAGTTGGGTTCAATTTAAGTCGGCTTATTTAAAATGGATTTAAAATACTCTATCATATAAAAGAAAGCCCATATGATGGCCAAACCTAGCCCTAATCTCTCAAACTTTTAGGGGCTAGCCCCTAGAGATGGGAAATCGAGCAGGGCCGACCTTTAAGAGTTCAAGCCCTAAAGCTCAATTTTCTAATTTTTTATCTAATCTTGAGGCTTGACCTTTATTCAAATAGCTCAGGATCGAGCTCATAAGCCCGTTTTTAAAAAAATAAAAAATAAATATTATAATTTAAATAAAATATTCTAAAATTCAATGTAAAACAAATCAAAGTTTCATATCAAACAAAATTTAAAAGTCTAAATTTAAGATGAAGATTAAAATCTTCATCAATCTAAATATAAATCCTCTTCATCATCATCTAAAAACATAATATTAAATCCCTCATATGTAGGTCCACTTATTAGAGATAGAAGTGGAGGTTCAATGTTAATTATTTCTATAATTTTTTTATCATTACCTACAATAAATATTAACCAAATATCAAACATATATATATATATATATATATTACCATAACATGGCACAAAATCATTTAATTATAAGTACAAATTAATGCTTGCACATTATCTAGAAGGACATGAGAATAATATACTTTGTTAGAACACAGGAACCCATGTTAAAATCAATTTGCTAGTTATTATAATGATTGAAATACTTAGAATATTATATGCCATGCTTGAAAGATTAGGAAATCATTTTTTATTAGGCTTCCACCAATGCAACTCATCTAATTCTAAAAATTAATGACCATCAAAGGAAGCTTCTTCTAAATAATAATCTAATTCAAATTTTCTAATGGAAAAAATACCCCTACTTTTGAAATTAAGAAAATCTTATATTTAAAAAAAATCTCTAATATAATCATACAGTGATTTTTTAGTTTTTTTAAAAAATTGTAACAAGGCTTAGAAGGTTGCTTAAGCCCGAGCCTTTTGTTTTTAAGGCTTATCAAGGCCGAGTCTCGAAGCCTGGTCACCCTAAAAATCACTTATTTTTTAAATCTGAACCTTTATTTAAATATGTTTGACCCTTATTCTTGACTCTACTAGCCCCACTTAAATTGTTAAATTTTATTTTATTTTAAATTTTTTTCTAATTTCAATTTTTATTTTTTAAAAATTAATGTCTTCAATTTTTATATTATTTTATTAATAATAAAAAAGAAATTTTGGTACTTGGTCTAAGCCTATTTAGGTTCGAGTTTGGCTCAAATTTTTTCGAGTTTATTCGGGTGAATAAGCCTAATGTAAAAAAAAATGTTTAAACTCCCAAACTCAGTCATAAGTTTTTTCAGATTTATTCAAACTAGCCTGTCGGGTTTAATCCAAATTATCGCCTATAGTCATTGTTGATTTGGAAAAAGAAATAAAACCGATATCTCCTTAGTGCATCAAACAATAGACATTGCTGCCACCCACTAAGGTGAAATTTGATAGAGCTATCAATTAGGGTTAGCCCAACTTTAAAGGGTTGGCCCTTGAAGAGGAAAGGTCTAAACATAGTGGCCTAATAAGCCTGATTACATTTCAATGTACCATTTTACAAGGCCTTGCCCTAAGCTAGGGTTGAAGGGCTGACTAGGGGTGTTCAGTCTGGACCCATCCCGACTGGCCCAGTATCGTCCCAATCATATTAGGACGGGTCTTGTCTTGGCCCGAAAATAATCGGGACGGGACTTTACGAGACGAGACAGGAAAGGGTTTCGGGACGGGACGGGACACGAGATTACCATCGGGACGTTCCGTCCTGTCTCGAATATTATATATATTATTTTTTATTTGAAATATATTAATTATATTAATATAATTTATACTTATATTAATTATATCAATTATAATTTTAATACTTGCAATTTTTATTTAAAACTAAAATTTTTTTATATTGATAATTTTAATGGTATGGAGTAAACATGACAATATCTTTCTTTATAATATATTAATTATATTAATATAATTTATTCTTATATCTATCTATTTAATAAATTTTATTTATAAAATATTTCTTGCTTATTTTTAGAAGAGTAATTAGCTTAGTACATCTTCATTAAAGTAGAAGAACAATGATTTGAAGTTGTATTTGACTTGCCTGTTGTTACTTATCTTATAGCATAAAGATCACTTGTATTTGTTATTATAATATGTAGGTGTGATTAATATAATTCAATAACTAATTTTAAATTATTGTTATTTATGTGCTTGTGTTGTTTTAATTTTAAACTTAATAAATTATATGATTCAAAATTTTAATGAACATTATTATTCAGATCTTTTTTCAATATTATTCCATTTATCAGGATGACGGGACATCCCGATCTTGTTCCGGTCCCATCCCGACTCTTAACGAGATGGGACGACTTTCGGGACCGGATGGGACACGGGACCAAAATTCAGTCCCGATCTTTTTTTCGGAACGGGACACGGGACGGAGGTGTCCCGATCCCGTCCGGTCCTGTCTCATGAACACCCCTAGGGCTGACCTTGCAAGCCTTAGCCTTATTTTTTTAATTTTAAAATGTAAAAAATATTTATAATTCTAAAAAAATTATTGCACATAAAATTAAGTTTTAAAAATAAATATAAGTCAATCCATACCACAACAAATATGTAAAAGTAAAAATCTAAGTCTAATATCAAATAACAACATCCAAATTAACACAAATAAAAATTAGAGTTTGCTAGCATTATTAGCTAAATTTTGGTGAATGAATGAGGGAGAGAAGAATGAGTCTAGGGTTTTCATTTGTTCTAATTAGATATTTAGTCTTTTATTTTTTCATATTAAAATTTGAAAAAATAATAATAAAAAGGATTAAAAGGGCTAGCCTTAGTCTTAAAGGGCCGGCCCTTTTAAGTCAAATAATTTTTTTTTACTCTAAAATAACAGCCCGACCTTAATTATTTTTAAACTTAAAAAGACTAGCTCTAATTAATAGTGCAACAAGAACAAAAGTGCGGACTTGAGCTGCTCCGCATGATGCAATGAATTTAATTTGGGGTGGGACATTTTTGAATTACCATGTTATGATATGGACAGGTTGGTAGCAATGCAATAAAATTATACTCCTTCCTTTTTCATGATCCCCCATTTTAAAGACGAGCGTTTGGAAGGAAAGGACCCAAGTCAATAAGCCAAACAATGTGTAAGTCTGGCAAAAGATTGCTCATTATCCAGCATAAAACCAAAAGGGGGGGGTCATTTCTTATCAAGCAGTAGTCAGCTTCTCATGCACCAAACATGTTTAGCTTGGCATTCCCTCACCTATTATTATTCTTGATGAGACATTCATTGGTACCAAACTTGGCCTTAAATGAGGGAGAGAAGCACCCCAAAGAAATGGAATGACACCTACCAAACATGTCAAATTTGGCTATTCCCTCACCCACTTCCATTTCTCACCAGCCATTACCAGCTACCGTGGATATATAGTGGGAAAATAAATATTCAAATATAATATTAATTCTATTCAATTCATAAGTAAAGGCAGACATGAGAATCAAGACGGGCTCAACTTTTAAGGACTCAGGTTCTAAAGCTTGATTACCTAAAATTGAACTGATTCTAAAGCTTGACTTTTATTTAAAGGGCTCAAGACCTGGCCCTTAAGCCCTCTTTCTTAAAAAAACTTTAACATTTTAATTTAAATAGAATATTTTAAATTTCAACATGAAATAAATCAAAGTCTCACATAAAATTCAACATAAAATTTAACAAAAATTTAAAATTTTTAAATTTAAGATGAAGATTAAAATCTTCATCAATGTAAATCTAAATCCTCCCATCGTCATTTAAATATAAAATATTAAACTCCTCATATATAGATCTACTTGTTCAAGATAGAGGTGGAGATTCAATGTCCATTATCCCTACAACTTCTTTTTCATCACTTATAATAAATATTAACCAAATTGTGTCATTATTAATCAAATATATGAATGATATTTGTATATATAAGATAACCGGGCTTATCAGGGCTTCAAAGGCCGCCTGAGCTTTTTTTTTTACAAGGCTTATCAGGGCCAACCCCTCAAGCCTGATTACTTTAAAAAAATAATTTTTAAATTCTAAACCTTTATTTAAATAAAACTTTCAAGCCTGGCCTTTCAAGCCCGACTTTAAGTAAAGGCATGATCACAAAAAAAAAAACCTAACTCAATATTTTATTATAGATCTCTAATCCTAACCCTAATTAATGTAAAGGATAATTTAAACAAGTCATATTATAAAAATTAAATAAAAATTTGACCTTAATAATTTAAAATATTACACTTATTTTGGAAAAAAAATCCTTATTAAATTTAAAAGATTATTCTAATAAAATAAAAGCCTTAAATTTAATTAATCCTATATCCTAAATATAATAGGCCTTGCCTTTTTCTCAAAAAAAAATTCCAAATATATGAAAAAGAAAAACAAAGCTTTCAATTGACAAACAAAATATAAAAAAAGACGCATTAAACATTAAATAATATATATGATGGAGAAAGCTTTTTTTATAAAGGGGGAAAAAAAAGAAGAAACAAAGCAAAGAAAGAAAAAGCCAAAAAAAAAAAAAACTAAGTCACATGCCCCGCGTTCAACATATTATTTAGAGAAAATGTCAACTAAGAATCATTAAAAGAAATTTATATTAATCAAGAGTTACTTGTTGTTAAAACTTAAATTAATATTTGTCGATTTATATTAATCTTTTATCAACAAGGATCCATTCAAGTTTTAATAACAACTTATTCTAAATTACTAATAATTTATTTAAGCTTTTTTTTATTCAAATTTTGGTAATAATTAATCTTTCACCGATATAAATTTTTTCCAAGCTATTTTATCTATTATTTAATGCCAGCACTGAGAGTATCACCATTAGGCACTCGAAGACTAAACACTGCCGTCTTAATTTCTTCTTCACTAAACATTTCACCAATCTCCCTCAATTTTTGTGACTCAATATTAGGATAAGACTCTGCAAATCCCCCTCAACAACCTCTTGATGTCCTCCTTCTCTGAAAAAGGCAACACAGCATGTTGTATTTCTGTAGCATCGTAAACCCATTCACCATTATCATCACTCTTCAAAAGCTTCAATCTTGTTCCATTTTCTTCTAGCAGTAGCCCCAACATGAAAGTATTTTGTATTCTTATATCCTAGCAACAAGGATCTATGATCAGACTTAAAAAAAGGCAGTTGAAGAACAGACACGTTAACAAACTGATCCATGAAAGCATGATTCACAAACACTCGATCAATTCTTTGTTTTTTTTTTTTTTGGTAGAACACTCGATCAATTCTACTTTCACTACCATCATAGAATTTGGACTTAATCAAGCCAGTGAAAGATTTTAAACAAGCCCAATCTCTTCAGATTGTTATGCAACAAGAGCTGGCAATGTGACCCATAATCCAATATGGCAAATGGGTTCGAAGTGCTTGGGCCCAAAAAAGCTACACTGTTTCCATTTCTTCTATTAAATCCATGTCTCCCTGCAGGTGGGAGTGGAATGGAACGTTTTTTTTTCCCCCTTGGTTAAATTTTTTAATCTTTCTTTTAAATAATTTCTACAAATGTAAAGTGACATTACGTATCTTTATATTAATTTTTAAAAGATTGCAAATAATATACATCTCAAATAAAAAAATATGTCTTCATCCAAATTCAGAAATTCTCATCTTCTAGACTATTCAGTTGAAAAAATAGTGCATAATATTAACATTAATCATTACTTTTATTTTTAGAAGTGAAGATTTAATATATATATATATATATATATATGATAACGAAGAGGAAGGGATATATATATATATATATATATAGAGAGAGAGAGAGAGAGAGAGAATAGTGGAGCTCATTAACGTTGGGAGGGACACAATTTCACCACTATATCATTACTTTCTAGAGCCATTGCTTGCTAGAACCTCCAATATGTGTAAATATATATCAAATAGCGAGCCCCCTTGACAACATAGTTGTGCCTTGGTTAACAAAAATCTCTTTAATTAGCTTACACGATGATTCTCTTATGTTCTGTTGATCATGATAGAATAAATCTCGGAGACCTTTAGGGGCATAAAGATTTGAAGGCTCCAATTTCAAAAGCAACATTCCTAATCTCATCATTAGTAATTTTAATTGCTAGAATATTTCATTAAAGAAGTGAGACATTTTTATTTTTCTGATTTTATAGGAAAAAGACACCATGGAGTTCATAGACCTTTTTGTTCTAGCATTAATGCCAATTATAAAGGTACTCTTGCTGACAGCTGTTGGGACAGTTCTTGCATTAGACCGGTTTGATATTCTGGGTGAGACTGCCAGGAAATACCTAAGTGCTGTAAGTAGCATTTTTATTATTGTTCTAACTCATAAAGCTATCAACTACAATATAAATTGAAAAAATGCATGCTTTCATAACAACTAACATATATAGTTTTATTTTTCCTCTATTTTTTCAGATGGTATATTTTGTCTTCACTCCTGCATTAACTCTTAGCAACATGGCTCAAGCTGTGAATTTGAAGAGTCTACTTAGGCTGTATGTTTATTTCTGACCTCTCCATTTGCATTTTCTTTTTCTTTTAGTTCCTTCCTCAATAGGAATCTTATTAATCTTTCCTTCATTTCTTGTAGTAGCCTTTAAGCTTTCCCTAATTATGCAGGTGGTTCTTGCCGCTAAATGTTTTACTCACGTTCATCATTGGGTCTGCTCTTGGATGGCTACTCATAAAAATAACAAGACCTGCTCATCATTTACATGGCCTTGTGTTGGGATGTTGTGCAGCAGGCAAGTTATCTATGTATATAAATATATAATTTGAAACTAGTCCTAGTTTTGATCAAACTTTCAGATTAAGGTTGTCATGTTTCTAACTACTTCGGTGAATATTAATAGGAAGCCTGGGAAACATACCTCTTATCGTCATTCCAGCTGTATGTAAAGAAAGAAGCAAGCCATTTGGAGATCAAGATGTCTGCAGCAAGGATGCAATGACTTATGCTTCTCTATCCTTAGCGGTAAGGCACTTTACTTTAAAAAAAATAATTGAAAAATATGTATGTTCATTAAAGGGAAATTTTGATAACCTTTGAAGTCTAAACCAATATGAATTTTTTTTAATGTTTATTTTTGTCAGATAGGAAGCACTTTCATATGGACATATGTCTACAACCTTGTCCGCGTGTGCTCATGCCAGGATTCCTCTGCAAACCAAGTTGATGGTTCCCCAGTGATTCATGAGTCTATACAAGAAATTGATCCTGAGAATTCTTCAAGAAGTTCAGTAGGATCATCAATCAAAGTGGAAGACATCTCAGAGACAAGTGGCCAAGACAACAGGCTTGAAATTGAAATTGCAAGGGTACGTAAATGTTGTCTAACATTCCTTTATTATAAGCAATTTTTTCACTTTAGTCTGAACATCTATCTTTCCATTGAACTTATACTATTATAATCTAATGTCATTATGTGTAACATATGATGATATGTGAATTGTCCAAAAACTATTTAGTGGCAACACGTTATACCTTTTACTGTTTAGTCAATACAACATATATATTGTAGTTTTCTCTATTTTGTCCCTTTTTTATGTATAGTTTGGCTTGCTAGTTTTGACCTTACATTTTTTTTTTTTTTTGTAGAGTCCATCGGCAACAAAACTGGCCAAGATAACAAAGCTACTAAGGAAAATAGTAGCAAAGATCAATCTGAAGACACTAATAGCACCTGCAACAATTGGAACGGTATGAAAACAATTTTCTTCAACACTATTTTTGCTATTTCTCTTAATTAGTTGATTGAGAATATGATATATCTCTCAATTCTAATAAGCAAATAGTAGACGAAAACTAGAAAATAAACAGCAAGATAATCGTATTAGCATGGGATGGATGATATTTTTTATTGAATAACTAAATCATATTACAAGGGCAATAATGCTCTAGCCAAAATCACATATAATGACAAAAATATAAGAAATTGAATGAAATGCACAGAGAAGGAAATGGTTTTGGCTATCGGGAGAGGGGACCTTTTGATTTTATTTTTGTTTTATTAGTTTGAGAACCAATGTTTTATAAAAGATGTTCTGGGAATAACAAACTTAAAAAACTTGTTCGAATAATTATTCTAAAAATGATATCTCAAAACTAAAAAACGGAAAAAACTTGTTTGATAAATTACACTGAATACATGTTTTGAGGAGGAAAAAACTTGTTTAATTAACCTATTTTACCTAATTAATATTGATATAATTTTTTCTAATTATTTAACATTTAACATTATATTGTAACCGCGACTTAATTTAATGATAAAGTTCGAATAGAATCATCAATACGTATATAAGTAACATTGATCCATATGAGAGAAAGTCTTGATAACATAATCAAACCTCATATTAACATTGTCATTAGCAAAATCTCCAAAAGATTGATTTACGCAAAGTCTCCAAAACATTAAATTTAAAAAGCCACAACCACACGTCACTGTCATAAATAATTTCCTATGATGACTTGAGTGAATTTATCCACTACTTTGACATAGACATCATCAGGGACAATGGACATCATCAATGGTTAGCAATTTGAACTTCTACCCTTTCTTTAGATGCCTCAGCCCACACCCTTAATATGTTAGCAAAAAATAATATAGTCAGACCATTAAATATGTCAATATCTTCAAAACCAATATTTCGGCCATATTCATATTCCCCAGAATGCAAGTCCCTCCTGTTATTAAATA
This sequence comes from Prosopis cineraria, assembly GCF_029017545.1. Classification (NCBI taxonomy): domain Eukaryota; kingdom Viridiplantae; phylum Streptophyta; class Magnoliopsida; order Fabales; family Fabaceae; genus Prosopis; species Prosopis cineraria. The sequence continues at coordinate 34,067,448 of NW_026555335.1, read as the reverse complement.
AATAAATGAATGAATAAAGAATGCAAGTCCCTGCACCTGTAAGAACTCCATCACCAATCTTGGGATGTCTATCTCCTGAAGCTTTACTAGTTCCTCCAATGTCACATTATGCAGAATTGACACATTGTTACCAATCACTGCGGTTTCTCCTGCCACCAATCTTGTTGCATGATCCAGTAAAATCCCTCTTCTAATTTTTGCCCCTGGAAGAAAAATAGTAACTCAAATGCAACTAGCTTCCAGTCTGACCAGAAGTATGATCTTAAGGAGTAGAATTGTATCAAACAAAATGCATCCGAAACAAAAAAGCTATTGAAGTTGACTCGTATGACCAAGAATTTTAATGAACAAAAGTAAAAACACTTTTCCTACAAGATAAAATCTAATTATGTACATGTCCCACGTAGAGTTATCAAATGATATATTCCCCACATACAGTTATCAAATATATATATCCCAAATCTCAGAGAGTTCCCCTCCGGTTGCGAAGTCAAGGATAATGCTGGAGAAACCATAAATATAAATTTCAATATTGTTGTTTCGCTAATCATTTACTCATCCTTCAGATGTGAGAGAAAGCAAAACCATGGTTTCATCAGATATGCAAGTACCAAGATATTTCTACCTTCTTATGTGATTCAATTTCAAACAAAAAAGTTAATTCAGAGTAAGCAACGATAAATGACAAGAAGAAGCACTCTTAGATTGAATCTAGAAGGATTCTCGGTGCATTAAGCAAAAAAGGGAAAAAAATGTACAGATTACTGGAACACTGTAAGAAGAAAAATAGCAACAACCCATTCAAGGCACATACAGTAACCAGAAGACACATTATAAAATCGAAAGATAATCTCATACACATTATATATATGCTGAAAACTTAGACCCCAAACCCACCTAGCTCCATCAATAATCTAGCAACATCATAACAGTGGAGAATAGGTTAACATCCCTTTTCCGTTAAACCTCCAATAACTTGAACGGGAACACTCCCTCTTCCCACTACACTTTGTCCTACCCTTTCCATTAATGAACACTCCAGTCCACGCCACTATCCATGAATCTCATGAACAAACCCTTATAAAGAGTAACAAAATTACTTGGTGCTTTCTGGTTCTCGAAGATAAAATCTTTTGCAGAAGTGAAACGTTTGGCGCGGTGAACTTGTGCAAGACAATAAGACATTACACATGATTCCGCGATTTACATTTAAATAATAATAATTAAAAAAAAAAAAGATCAGATGATCTCATTCAACAGACAATAAATAAGCTGAAATGAAATCAATCAATCAATCAATACCAACAAGCAATAATATCAATATAAAGTAGATCTAATTTTTGAGTTGAATAGCTATATTCTGTTTTCACTTACCTTGAAATTGTCAATATTAAACATTGGAATCACGTATAATTTAAAACAAAATCAGACAGAAAGAAACCACCATTATTTATAGAAAGAAAATCAGCTAGTATCACGAGGCTGTCTCTAGCTTTAAGAAGTTCCGATATTCCAGTTTATTCATCTAACCCCAGGTCAATCAGGAAAAACTATTAGGGGAAAATCTCAAATACAATATAAATCTCAGAACTAGTTCACCCAGCAGATATAGATTCATTCAGTCCAAAAGCATACCCGGGAAACAGATAAAACTGACCTGACCTGAGCGACGTGAAGTTGTAAGAGATGAGCAGAGATAAGAGGAAAGGAAGAAGAGAATGAAGAGGGTAGATGAAACGAAGTAAGTGAGGCTAAAGAAAAGCTAGCTAGAGAGACGAGGGAAGCGGAAGATTGAACTCACTTGAGCGAGAGACTAGCACGTAGGCCACGAGCGAACGACAACGCTACGGTAGAGATGAGAACGCGAGGCCGAGGAGAGGCGAAGGAGATTTCAAGCAACAGGGCATTAGATAGAAAGCATTTGAAATTAGGAAAGAAATAAGATAAAATTAGAATTAGAATTTAAATAAAATCTAAATCAACTAATTTTTAAATTCCCAAACAAAGAATTTGATCAAAAAGCAAATCAAAGCTTCAATCGTTCAAGTATGATGTACTGCAGGAAGGTATTTGTGTATCAAACTTTTGCAAACCATTATGTATTCATTACTTTCAAGGAATGAGTGCAACAGATTTGAAAAGTTTATACATGAACAAAGTTAAAAATTTTCATTAAAAATAGTGGAAGAGAGAATTGGATGGCCTAGGAAAGAAAAGAAATTTCCTTTATTGCTTGCCAAGACTTACTATTTCTTAACAGTCATCCTTCCTCTAACCCTTTTTCCTGTGTAGATTATTGGCTTAATAGTTGGTACAATCCCTGATTTTCGAAAGATATTAGTAGGTGAAAATGCTCCTCTACATGTAATTGTTGACACCGTATCCATACTGAGGTAAGCAATATTTGTTAAAAAAAGGTTGCTTTATCATGCTCAAGAAAATAAGGGAACTTATTTCGTGTCGCTCAAATATGTTTTATGATTCTTTTTTACTCTTTTAGTTATTTTTTTTATATGCAGTGACGCAGCTGTTCCAATTTTTAGCTTGTTAGTTGGGGCATATCTTGTAAAAGGTAATCAACAACATGATCATCTAGTATTTGATTTCTATTTTAGGTAAATTTCATTCAAGTCTTTTCTTATAAATATAAACAATAATTTAATAACAAATAGTGAATTCTCTTCAGGTTTAAGAAGATCAACCTTGCAATATCGAATTATTGTAGGGGTTATTATTATTAGATACATTGCCAGTCTTTGGCATAGGCATTATTAAAGGCGCAAATCGTATTGGCATGATTCCCCCTGATCCATTGTTCAAGTTTACTTTGTTGCTTCATTATGCCCTTCCACCTGCAATAAATTTAAGTAAGTTGATTACCATATTTAAACACAACAATTTCTGTTCATGTAACTCTCAAAAACTCAAATTTGTTAGGAAATCTAATTTTCTGTAGGATAATAAGTCATAGACTCCACAGATCCAATTTCTATGCTTTGAAACATGTTGGCTAGCAGAGAAGTTGGAAACGTTCTTTTAGTTATAATTTAATTGATTTACCTGTTGCCTTAATGACTTTGCTAGGTACTTTATGCCAGATATTTGGGGCTGGTGTGGATGAATGTTCAGTTCTCATGCTGGCAACCAATGTGTGTGCCTTAGTAGCAGTTACTCTATGGTGTACATTTTTCATGTTTCTTGTACTGTAACCATTTTCTGCACTTTATGGCACCAAATAATTTCTTGTAACTTTGCATGAATTTTGGGAAATTTTGCTTGTATATATCAAGAGTGCCCAGGTTTACAATTCTATGTACTTACGTACATATGTTGGCTTATCTACTACAACAACAACAAGCCTTTATCCCACTAGGTGGGGTCAGCTACATGGATTGCAAGACGCCATTGTGCTCTATCATTTATTAAGCTTTTAGAAATATTATTAATTAAGAGATCACGTTCAACAATTTCCAAGAGTGTTCTCTTAGGCCTTCCTCTACCTCTCTTAATCGGACTCAAAGTTATATGTTCCACTCTTCTCACCGGTGCCTCCCTTGGTCTTCTTTGTACATGCCCAAACCATCTCAACCAATTTTCTACCATTTTTTCCTCAATAAGTGCCACCCTCACTTTTTCTACCATATGTTGGCTTATCTACTACTAGAAAAAAATTGTATCAGTATAATTAATTTTTCCCCCTTAACATTAATTTTTCTTTTTTAGCATGTGCAAGTTCGATCTGTTCGATCAAACTTCAAGCCCAACAAAATGGATTCCTCAATTACTTTCAAAAGCATGTGCTTTCTGGATATTCCCCAGCTTCCCCACCACTATCCCCCACCAACAACCCAAAAAAAAAAAACAAAACAAAACAAAAACAAACAAAATACACACAAAAACTAAAGAAAAATCGGGGCATGATAAGATGAAACAAAGAGGCTAACTCAATTTGTCTTAACAAGAAGCAGGTCTACCAAATACGAATTACAATGCATTTGCGTACAACTCTAAAATGTGGGAATGAGATAGGATAGGAAAAAATCAAGCCTTAAAAGTGCAACCCCAGTTAGTGGCAATTAAGGACAAAGAGTGCACACCTATGCTTTTCCACTTCCGCTGATAGCATCCCATGTCTTGTTTTGATGTTCTTTCCACCCCACACTTCCCTGCATTCACAGGCATTGTATTTGCCAGGAATTACCTTGGCCAGGTTTGACATCTTTGCAAATATCACCGTCTTCTGTTCATTCAGGTTGAAGAAAGCTACATAGACTTCTCCTATCCAGGGATGTAATAGCAAGAGTGAGCAAATAGAAACTTCAAAATGATAACCACAAGCACAGGCCTTACAAATACACCAGATGCTTCAGGTGAGACGCTTGCCATAGGACTCTCTCATTCTCAGATATATTTTTATAGGTCACACTGAAATAAACTATCAATTATTTGAAAACAAAATATTGCCATCAAGTAAATTTGATTAAAGGAACTTGAAAAGCCTAACCAGATGCTTTAGGGGAGAATAAGAGAACAATATGTTTGAGTGTTTGCCACTAGCTTGTCTAATTTCTCACAACTAATGACAGAAAAGGTCTGTTACTCATGGTTGATACCCAAAAGATTAGAGGTTGTATACTAAAAGAATATGTCCAAACCATGGTAGCTCAAAATATACATAACTTGGGGCCATAGCTACAACAGATTTTGGATAGCAAGGTAAAAGATCTTCCCCTTGAATTTCGAGCACATTATCTTTTAGGTGTAAGAAAATATAAATCCACACTGACGTTGACTAGATAAATAAGATGCAAAATAAATGAGATGTGAAAAGTTTAGTTGGAATCAGCAACCCAGCTATGCTTTTAACTGCATGATTCTAGAAAGTTGTCTCACCGTAAGTTCTGTCACTCAGTAAACATAAGCTGAACTGTTCCTCAATAAGCAAATTGTAGAACCAATTATTCAGAAGCAAGTTTTCTGATTAAGCTAATGTACCAACATCAACCAAAGAAGATGATAATAGTGACAATTGACATACCTCTGAATACCCAAAAGAAGAAAGAAGCAGATTGAGGTCACGGAGACACACTTCATGTTTGCTAGTGCGGTTGCTCCCCAAAACAACAGAATGGAAGTTGCTAAGAAGTTACTGAAATTAACTTTCTGCGAGAAGTGAAATAATGTAAAATAATCTGTTGTCGGTTACCTACATTATTCCGTTGCTTGTCCTTTTGCTGTACAATGGTTGCCTTCTTCGAGTAGGTTGCATATGGTCCCCATCGCTCCCTGGTTCAACCACGTCGCTACCTCACGCCGTCTCTCAGTAATTTACCAAATGGAAATTTATAACCCAGTAGAGAAAGAAAAGGAACAACTTTTTTACAGCTTTGAGGGAAAGAGCCGGACTTGGGGACCTCGTTCATTGGGTTGATTCGTCAATGTCGGGCTCTTCACAGAAACTAAGAAATTTGTGAGAAATCACGCTTATACATACAAGTGATATATAATGGTATCAAAAAAATAAGAGTGATATATAAATTTTATTTGGCCAAAAAAAAAGATATATAAATTTTATATTTTTATTTTGCACTTATACACACAGTGAGACACACAAATATAGTACAACTGTATAAGTTACTGTGGTGAAATAAATGAATTTTCTATTGAGATGTGATCTAGATTTTGGACAATTTGTATGTAAATGTATTTTTAAATGAAAAGTATAAATATAGTCATCAAATGTTGAGAAAAATGAGCCGTTCACCCTCACTGATCGATCATTCTTTTGGTTTGATTTGATCGTGTATGTAATAAATAGGAGTAATGTTTAAAAGTAGGAATTTTGAACCATTTGGCATGATATGAGGTTGTCAAATTAAATTAAGGTGTCTAATTAATTCCTTACACGGTTATTATACTAACAAATCTTGTTCTTATCCTGCTTTACAATGGAAATTGAGAATGTGAGACTTGTTTTATTTCCCCCCTCAATTTTCATATTGAAAAACTATTTTACAAACACTTTATATTTATTTATTTATTTATGTTACTCATTTTTCATACTTAATAAATTTTAACAGTTTAAATTTATTTTTTATTTAATATTATAATATTTATTTGCCATTATAATAATCACTTGTGTGAGTGTGTGTGTGTGTGTGTTTTTTTTTTTTTTTTTGGTTTTGAGATACAAAGGCAAACAGAAGCTTGAAAGTAAGAAAATAGAAACAAAGTTCTAAACATTAATAACAAACTCAACCAGAGCTGTTTTTGGTATTCAAGGAACCTTTTCAAACATCCTTGTGGGATGGAATGAACTAGTACTATTCCTGGCATATTTGAATAAGCATTCTTTGCCATATAATCAGCACACATAATGGCCTGCCTGTTAGAGTAATAGAGTGAAACGTCTCTTGCATCGTACAGTAGCTCTTGGATCTCTAGTACAAGATTTCTCAAGGGATGATTTATTAAAGAATCTTGGCTTAGGAGATTTAGAGCATCCAAAGAATCTGAACGTAAATTAATTCTCAAAATTCCAAACTGCTGGGAAACTAGCCACCCAGATTTAATAGCTTGTAATTTAGCTTCAATGACAGAACAATATCCCAAATCATGTTGATTACTTTGTGTAAGTGTTGGATAGATCCATCAACATCCACACGTACCCTTCCAATTGTAAAAGGTGCCCAACATTGGTCACGAAATGTAACATCAGGAAAGATCTTATGCTAAAATTCTTGGTTGATCACATTTTCCATCAACAAAAAGTTACACCTATGTACCATGTCTGTAGTTGTAGACGTAGTCCCATAAAAAATAAACTTGCATCTAGATGGCCAGAGTAACCAACAGATCATCGCAAAGACTTTTGTCCTAGACCACGAGCCAAATTTTCTTCTCGAAGGATTCTGTCTAGTATTCCACATGAGCTATACCTGTAAATTGCCAACAAAAAAAAAAAAAAACTAGAGTTGTTATCAGTTCTTAAAACATGGGACCACACCATCTTAGCTTGCTCACAGTCTCTCAGAATATGTAAAATGGTTTCCTCACAACTACACTGAAAAGGACAAAGACAAGTGTTTGACAATCCTCTCTTGGCTCTAAGTGAGACTAGTCTCTCATGTTTAACTTGCCAAAAGAAATACTTGAACTTTTTCAGGATTTGTCATTTCCATATTTTACCTCAAGTAAAAGGACCTCTTTCAACATTAGGTTTAACTAGAAAATTATAAGCACTTCTAATCGAAAAACTACCATTCGCAGCTGGCCACCATTTATATTCATCATCAACATTAGCGTTATGTGGTCTGACCTTTAGGATAGTCGATATAACCCATTGAGGCAATAGACCCTGCTATTTTAGAGCATTCCAATGACCACTAGGGAGGACATGATCACGAACGCAGTCAAAAGGTTGACAAGACTCGGCTGAGTAGCAATAGCCACAATTGATGAGCATCAAAACAGTTTCCATGAGATGTCGGACAGACCTATGTACATCATTTGTCCTCACTATGTAAGGAACAAATTATAAATTATGCCTAGGAAAAAATTCAATTAGCTCCCCTACAATTTTTCAACTGTCCCCATCGTAAGAAAATTAATCATTTGTCTCCCTAAAATTTTCTACTCCTCTCCTAAAATTTATCTAAACTTATATGTTATAATAAACTTAATAAAAATAGTTTTAGAATGGAGGGAGCAATAATTTAAAAAATAACTTTCTCTAATTGTTTAAATAAAAAATTTTATCTAAATAAAAATCTACACTATACAAAAGAAAGTAGTAAATTTTATTTAACAAATAAGAAAATTAAAGACATTATTATTTTCTAATATTTATGAAATTTTTGGTTGTATAAAGATAATATTATTTTTATATTGTTACAATTTTATATTTTATGAATTGCTAATGAATTTTATCCTTAATTTTTTTTCCAGAAATTTTATCTTTAATTTAATTTAATAAATTTTAAAAATATTGTTTTAAAAATATTAATGTTCATTTTAAATTCAAGTTTTGCCCTTGTTGATTAATTTTTTTGGGTTCGTCACTGGATGTTATAGTATTATTGAGTTGGTGCCCCATTAATGGGCTTCCAAATCCCATCTTTTACTCTCAATCTCATGTGTTTGTTATAATTAATCCTATTGAAAGTACAAAAATTTTGTTTGTCATATTGATAGAGATAGTTTTACCTCATTGGATACTTATTCTAGTATCTGGAACACAAAATATATAAAATGAACTCTAAAGTAGTGGAACTATAATTCATACTCAATATTTAGACCCCGCAATCAGACTTAAATTTTTTTCAAGGAGTTAGAAGTTATAATAAATCAAAAGATTTTTAATCTTTCAAATTGCCACTTATCTTTTTTTTTTAAATCCAAAGGACGAATGTTTATTTGAATTTTTTTATTATACCTATTGAATGAGTGATAATCCAATAGTTCTTAAGGAATTTTTGAACTTAAATTAAAAGTTTTATTGTATCATTGTGTTTTTGGTATGAATCTGAAGTTTTTTTTAATTAATTTTATAGGATCTTAATAAGAAAATTCCTATCAATAATAAAGAAGATAATAGTAAAGTCACATTACACACAAAAAAATAAAACAAAGCAAAGCAAAAAAAAATAAGTTAAATAATATTCAAGAGGCCAATAATAATCAAAATAAAGACAAGCGAGCCAACTAAAGATTTTGGCATTATAACCAATGAATAGAAATCTAGATCGGATAGAACGGTTCAACTGATAACCAGGTGGATCAACTTGGTGGTGACCCGGTCAACCCAATCCATTTATTTGAGAAAAATATTTTTTTAAATTTTTATTTGGATTTTATTGAGTTTGCTGAATTTTTGGTGATATTATGCTCATATTTATAAATTTTTTCTCTCTTTATTGAATTTTTGTTGGGTTATTTAATCAAAACTAATGATTTTTATCTAAACCATTTTTTTCATATTCAAATATGAATATTTTTATGTATATAAATTATATTATATTAATTTAGTTAAGACCCGTTTGATTTTGGATTGATCGCCGATTAAACTACTATCCCCTGACCTACTATCTTAATTGATTTAATAATCAGTCTAATTTTTAGTATCTTGATTATAACCTCAAAGAAGAGCTTTTGGATCTCTATTTTTTTTTTTATCTTTAGAGAAGATTGAAATCCTTTGATGAAGTTTTTAAAAATCTTGTTACTCCATTAGTGGCAATAATTTACGAGCTTGAAAATGAAAGCCATGAATGGTGATCTCGTATGTGATGGAGCAAGTTTTTTCTTTTGAGGATGATTACTTAATTTGTGGGAGAGTCTTTCTGACCCATCTAATTAATTTGCCTTATTTAAATTAATTTTTGCATAGCCTGGTTTGTTTAACAAAAAAGTTAAGTTTAAGCATATAATTATTCCTCTTTACATAAATAGATCAAGCGATGAATAACATGTAAAATTTTTGTTATTGTAAGAATATATTAAAATAGATTAAAGTTAAATAGAGAGAAAATATTTCAATTAAATTTGCTAAAACAATATGTTCCAATTATACAACCTTAATTGAGTAAAGGTCAATTTCATGCTTCTTTTAAATAGACTCTAATACCACTTGTCCTTATATAAAAAAATTCTAATAGCACTAGTTCCTACATAAACAAGTTCTAATATCACTAGTTCTTACATAAACAAGTTCTTATACTATTTGTTAGATTAAGGAAACACCTAAACACAAAAAAAAAAAATCTAACTAAACTAAAAACTATAATATCATATGCGCTTTCTTTATTAAATTGCTATCTCTTTTTCAAAACCCACGTTTAATTCATAGTAATATTTAATTAATTTTTTCATTTTAACATTGATTTACTAGATATTTTTTAGAATACATAAATACTTTCAATGACTTATTGAAAAATTCAGTTCATTACTATCTAAGATTATCTTGAAACTTACAAGACTTTGCAATTTAAAGACACAACAAAAATATCTAAATAAATATTATAAAATTAAACTCTTAATTATAGCTGCTTGAAATAAAAAAAAAAGAGACACTTGACATTATTTTTGACCCAAAAATTTACATTTAAATATATATTTTATAAATTTAAAATTAAAATATTTAAAATAATTAAACTAATAGGAATTAAGGGGTAGTTATTAGAATGATATACTAATTAGGTAAATTGAGAAAGTTATTATACTTGAAATTTTTTAAGATTTTAAATTTTTTAATATGCATTTAAAATTGTGAATTAGTTGAGGAGTTGTGGTTGGAAATTGAAATCTTGGTTGTCAAATTCGTGAGTCAACTTGACTCTCTAAATTTGCATTTTTAGTAATGAGCTGGATCAAAGCTTAACTCAATGGGAGTTAAGGGTGTTTAAAACCGATCCAAACCGAAAGGATTGATCCAAACCAACCCAAACCAAATAAACTGATCAAAACCAAACCATAATCAAGCATGCTTCGGTTTTTATGATATGAAAACCGATTGGTTTAGTTCAAGTTCAGTTTTAAGTATACGAAACCGAATCAAATTGAGCCAAACTTGATTAAAAAATATTACTTATTTATTTATAAAATATATAACCATTTGTCTACAAGAAGCATTTTGTTTTGAATTTTTTATAGTAATAGATAAACATTTTTTAAAGGATTTGAATGGAAATACATAATATTAAATAATTATAATAATGATGCTATAACCATCATTTAATTATTTACAACTTGAAAGCCTCAATACAAGAAGCATTTTATTTTGAATTTTATATAATAAATTTTTCATTATTTATTAAAATATAGATACATAGATAAACATTTTCAAAGAACTTGAATGGAAATGCATAATATTAAATAATTTTAATCTTAAAAACTTATATCAATTTTTATGATTAATTATCGTTATTACATTGAAATTTCATTATATTTTATACCTCTATTTATGAAAAAAAGGAGCAAAAAATAATTAGATTTAATTTTAATACATAGCACTATTATGAAGATGGAAAAAAAGAAAAAAAAATAAATAAGTGCATAGAAGCTCGATCTAGACCTTAACCAAACTGAACCAAATTGAAAATTAAACCGAACCAAACCGAATTCTGTAAAAACCAATCAGGTCCCAATTATGAGTAAATCGAATAGTTCGGTTCTGTTTGATTTTTGGTTAAAACTAAATCAAATTGAGTCTATGAACACCCTTAATGGGAGCTCCAACTCGCACAATCAATTCACGTATTCAAGTTGCACAAACTTGATTGAAACGGACGGCTTTGCATATTAGTGGCGAGTTAGCAACCTGTTGCACATCTCACTTCTCCGGCGAAGGGTGCTTTGATAAGGGTGATGTATGAAGTCTTGCCCTCTTTTTCTTGAGATTTATAGGATTCCCACGGTGTAGATGTAGTAGGCTAGTAAATTAGCAGTATTTTAATATATAATAAAAATAAATTTAAATTGTTTTCTTATTCTAATAAATGGAAGTCCTATAAGATAAATAGCTTGCGAGGCAACTCATGAAGTCATAGTGATAAAAAGAATTCTACATTAAGTAGGATTTGTTATAATTTTTTTTTGTAAATAGTAAAACTAAAATTGTATTAATTTTTTGTTTACTCGGAAACATATATTAATTTTCAATAATTTTATTTTTTAATAAAAAATTCTGAATTAAAATTTATAGGAATCAAAATGCCAGGATTAATTTTTTTTAAATAATTGGGTGTGTGTCATGTTTACATTATGAGATGGAGGTTAACAAATTAGATATTTTAATAATAATTTATTAACCATAGTAAGCTTTTATGATTTTACGATATGAGTTTACATTATAAGTCTACGTGTTTTATATGAATTTATCTAAAGAACTTGAGGCATTATAATAAGAAATTCAATTTTCAAATCTCATATGCCTTTCACTTGTTTGGATCAGAGCTAGTGCCTGTAATATATTTAAGAAAGATGGGTGAATACAACCACTCAGTAATCAAAATTAATTTAAATTATATAGAAACATGTCAACCAATTATAAAGATGCAATGGCAATTATGCTACTTTAACAAGTTTAATTGCTTTTTAGAAAGTTGCCATGACCATAAAACTCACAACCATGTAGCCAGGCACAAACACATATCAAAGTTCACGCCATTTTTAAGCATCAAAAACACATATAAGATTATAACACTAATAACCATATGCTCTTACCAAATTATGCCAAACCACAATAATAATAATCATGTGACTGGGATATTATATGCATGATCAATGACAACCTTATACCCTTCTGATACCTTTAACATGAAATTGATGGCTATTTAATAGGTTTTGTCCTTAAACTCGAACTACCCAAGCCTTTCACTTATAAGGAGCTGTACAACCAAAGCTATTACACTCGCTTGTGAGACATGATTTTTCTTAATACTAACAATTATGGGATGTTGTACCTCTAAGCTCAGCTCATGTATTATCAATTTTATTGCCATGGTGGTAAAGAGTAGATTGAAATTATATTTATTATCTACTTACAATTATAACTTCATAATTTATGAGTATAGCTTTTTAATTCACAAGTCCTATTTCATGTTTTATAAATAGAAGATTAAAATTGTATTTATCATTTACTTAGAATTGTAATTTTAAATTTTATGAGTAAAACTTTTTAATTTACTTACAAATGTTCAAACCTTTTTGCAAATTGTCATATTTTTTCCCACTACCATATATCTAGCAAATTTTAGGAAGCGTAACCAACATTAATGAAATCAAAACAAATATCAATTTTCCTATTTCCTTGGAAGAATGAATAGTCACAAATATCCGATGTAAAAGTTGAGATTAAATTCTTCTTCGTAGAAGGTACATAAACAACATTATTCAAATGTAAAATATAACCAGCATTTAAATACAAAGAAATAGTTTCAATACATTCAACTGATGCCTTGTTTCCTGCTATGCTAAAGACTGACTTCTGTGCCTCACTTGGAACTTTCTGGTTTCTTAGCCCCTGTAGAGAATTCACAACATGTATAGTGACACTAGAATCCAACCACCATGAGTCAAAGGAAGTTTTAATAGTGTTAGATTCAAAACAAATTAGAGCTAGAGGGGTACTTTAAAGAATTGTACCTTCACTTTCTTGTTTGTTCTTCAGTTTAAAGCAGTTAGCTTTAATGTGACCTGATTTGTTGCAATAATTGCATAACCCCTTAAAGGGTTTCTTCCTCGGCTTCTCACTCTTATCACCATCCTTCTTAAAAGTTAGATTATTAGGCTTTGAAGCATCATGCTTCTTTCCCTTTTTCTTATATGACCCTCTAGATTTGTTGCTAGAGCTATGAGAAACATAGTTTATTGAGTGAGAGGAATTCTTCTTTACAGCTTCCTCTTCTTGAGTGACTATTGATATCATCTAGTCAACAGACCATTTAGCTTCTTGTGAGTTGTATGAAGTTCTCAAGAATGCGTACTCCGATGGCAGTGATTGAAAAACACGGTAAATTAAGGCACTTTCACCCAAATCAATCCCATATGACTTAAGCTTGTTATAGTAATGAACAAGCTTCAGAATGTGCTCTTTGATACCAAAAACTCCATCATATTGAGTATTGTCAAGAAGTGATAAATAGTAGTTCTTTTGAGTCTTATCAAGTTTCTTGTATTTGTTGCCAACAGCTTTCAAATATTCCACTTAAAATCCTTTTCAGGAATGATGTCTCTAATTTTCTTTTCAATTTTGTACTTGATAATCGCTAGACAAATCCTGTTGGACTTACTCCATTGTTTATGGAAAGCCATTTCAGAAGCACTGGACTCGGAAGAGAGATCCGCAGGCTTAGGCTCTTTCAAAGCTAAATCTTTCTTAGAAATAGTCAGACTCATATTTAAGGACTCTTTCTAGTCATTATAGTTAGTCTCATTGAGAGCCTTCATAAAGGATAGTTGCGCAAAAGTGGAAACTAAAATCGTAAAATAGAAAATGGGAAATATTAATTATGCGTGCACAACATAATTATAAAATAGAATTTCCCAACAAGCAATTATCAATTATGCAACTATAATCATGCACCAAGAAGGCTCAAATACCATAAAGATTTAGCTCATACAAAAGTCCATACAAAATAATGTATTAAACATTTCCATACCTATAGGGTACAACAAATATCTAACATGTTAAATGAGTGCTATTAGCCTATTCTCAAAACTAACTATAAAAATCACATTAATAATGTCACACCTATGGGGTATGTCCATTATCAATGCTATAAGATCCTAAGCATCATCAATAATTCACAAAGTCACAAATTTTATGACCTTAGGACAAGAAAATTATTTTAAAAGTTCTTGCGGTCTTTTGAAAATTAGAGAATAATTTAGGATTTAAGTGAAATTTTGAAAAGGTGTCCAAGGGTAAATAGGTAATTCTAAAAGAGATTTGGGTCAAAATTATAATTCTAGAAGTTAAGGGACTAACTTGTAATTTCTAAAAATATCCTAGGGTCACAATGCAAATCCTAGAAATTATGGGCTGAATGATGTAATTTAAACCGAGGCTTGAACAAAATTAACATAATTTAAATTTTTTTTAACACTGATCTAGGCCCATACGATTTGGGCCCAGAACTAGTTTCCTTAAGTGAAACATGTGTTCACTTGGCCCAGTTTTCCTTTCACCTTCTTCTTCTTTTTAAATAGATTTGGGTCTAAATGAAATTTTGGGCCCAGCATACATGAAACCGAATTCCTAGGATCCGATTTCTAACCTATTTCAATCTTCCCTTTTCAACACTAGCAGTTGTGAACCAGCTCAAGATAGGGAGATGCTGTCACCAAGAGCCAGGGGAGACGACGTCAGCGACCGAGGCCAGAAGTGAAGACCACAGCGTCGTCCCTATCTCCGATGACTCCTCCTTTCACCCGCCAGTCCAGACAACGCTGCGAGCCATAGAGACAGTGGAGTCACAATGAGGAGAACGGCGACAGCGATGTGAAACACAACAGACAATAACTTTCTCTCTTTGACGGTCCTGAACTTCAGGACAGTGATAAAGAGCTAGACAAGATCACAGCATTGTTTTTCCAGCATGGCGCAGCGGATGCCGAGACACCAGTGACCATGAAGAAGACGCAGGGGAAGGAGAGAATAATGAACTGATAACGAATAAAATTTTACAACACTTAGTTAATTTCATGGGGCATATTATTGAGTATATTTAAATATTCATACTCATCTTTAATAATAATGATGCATGAGGAGAATTATTAACATTTGAGTATGAATTTCTATCAATATATTTTATAGGCATAAACAGAATTGAGATATATAAATTTCAAATTAATTACCAAGGCTCTGATGCCACGTGTTGATATGATCTTAATTCATATGAACAAGTAAAGTAATGTATGCATACCTGAAGAATCCATTGACCGCTTGAGAAAGCTCGATTACCTCGAATATAGATAGATGCACAATCCACTGGTCCCCAGAGTCTTCAGAGAGTGCAGAGATAATGGAGCAGTAGAGAATGAGTCGTGTGTTTGCGGTTATCAACTGATCGACTTATAAGGATCAAATCGCTAACCACCTTATTAAATAATTAAATAATTATTATCTATTATCTCCAACTCAGTCAGTTAAGAGATAGGAAAAAATTGACGGCTACTAGGTTGTGGATTGAGCCTCTGCCCATTGGGCTCACTTGTATGGTTCATCTATCACAGTCCACACAATATCATAAGAAACAATCTGCCTGGGCTCATTAATTAATGTTAATCCATAATAAAAATTCTAACATTAATAACATATTTTTATAGGGATAAAAGGAAATCAATAAAAATTTTAAGTCTCATTAACTCTATTTAAAAATTTAATTAATTTTTAACTTGAGCCCTATTAATTTTATTTATTTTAAAAATAAAATATTTTGGTATTTGATAATCTTCCCAACATTTAACAAAAGTGAAAGGGTAAAGATAGATGTGATAATTATTGAGGTGTTTTATAAATATGACTAAAATAAATATTCTCTTCTTGCCCTATAACTAGGACCAGTGACAAAATAGAAAATCTTTCTCTTTTTGCCTTATAAAGAAATTAAAGGGAGTGCGTGTATTAATCATAAAAAATATAATATAATAGGCCACACTCTTATAAAAAATTTATAGTTTCCAATCCTTATTCTGAAGCTATGTGCATATTTTATTACCTTTAGAGTACCACATCAACAATACATTATTACCTTGCCATGCCACATCAACAATCACATGCAAGACTCTATAATTATATAATATTATATATATATATATATATATATATATATATTTGTGGATAGGGAACTAGAAATTTATCGCGTACCTTGCAAATCTGCAATTCCTTGCATTATTGGCAAAACTTTTTTTTGGGAGGGGGGTCCAAGTATAATGTAGCTTCACCCTTGGATAGACAGGCATCTTTATTAGTATAACTTACTATTAAGGGTGATATTATTTTTTCATTTCAACTTTAAATTACACCTAAATTTTAAGAAATTTGACTGTAACTTTTAAATTTTGAGAGATTTATTTTTAAATAAATTGCTTTCACAAGACTGATATATAATTTTTCCTTAAAAATAATCAAAAATTTAAGAAAAATATTTTGATTATTTTAAAAAGTTTATCTGACTCGCTTCTCTAGACAATAATCAAATGCATAAATATATTATAAAATTTAAAAATAATTAGATAAACTGTTTTTATGAAAAATCATAAAATCTAAAATAAGCTAAATAATACTCACTTTTTGTTATTATAACCAAACACAAAATATTTTTTCTTTTTATAAAATCTATATCAAATAAATCATTTTTGTAAATCTCAATACCATTTTTTTTTTCAATTTAAAAATCTTAAATTTTCTAGAATGCACTTGTTTTTAAGTTTAAATTAAAGGAACTACTCTATAATTTAGAGTAGAGGCGGAATATTAAATTTTTTCTCATTTAAATAAATATGTTATTAATCTTTATTTTTTAATTGAAATTGATTATTTACACCTAAATTATATTTTTTATTTCTTAAAAAAATAAATAACTTTAATGCCCATGCCAATGACAAACATAAAACAAGATATGGACATTTGGATATAGGGTAATGAGGATAGACCTCAATAGTGAATACCAAATTTAACCCGTCCCAAAAAAGAAAGAAAAATATCATTCAATGACTATTGAAGACATTTAACATCAAACAAGAGTTAAAATATTCTGAAATATCATTATAGAACTAATGGACTAACTTGAAAATAATTTCAAATGCAAAAAGACAATCATAATCCTGTTTTTTTTTCAAAAAAAAAAATCTCCACCATTGTCAGCCATCGCAAAACATTATTAACCACTGGACCAATGTTGTTGGCAAGAGAATCACTGAATCTTCAATGCCAACAACTAATTAAATCCTCTTGATGGTCAAGGACCAAAAGTTTAAAGAGTCACCAAGCTACCAAACTAATTTAGTTATATATGGCATGTCGCCTTCTAAATTTTTAAGTTTTCAAATTTAAAAATTAGCTTGGTGGCTTTTTTAACTTTTGGTGGCCAAGGGATCTCGGTTCAAACCCCCCTTGGCCACCAAGAGCATTTAAATGCTTGACGGCGTTGATCTCTAGTGATCATCCAGCAGCCTACTGCCAGTGATGGTGGGGCTTGACTGGCAGATGTCCAATGGCAGCCAATGGTGGAGTTTTTTTTTTTTAAAAAAAAAAAGAGAGAGAGAGAGAAAGAAAAGCAAGGCATGATTGCCTTTTTACATTTGAAATTATTTTTAAATTAGCTCCTTAATCCTTGTGTGATATTAAATGTCATTGAAAGATTTTGAATGATAATTTTCCCAAAAAAAAAAGTGAGAATTCCAAAATTATTCATTTAAGTAAGTAGTTCATCATAACTTCTTTTTCCTGAAACATATATAATCAGTTAATTGAATTTCCTTCTCCATCAAGGCGGCGACGACGCTTCGAAAGTTGACAGCCGCCATGCTGTGAACTTCTGGGCACCTCGGGGCTTTAAGAAGAAACTGAAGCCGGCGGTGAAAGAAAAGCACTGCCCCAAGGATCGTTTTTCGGGCAGTTCACTCAAGTATTTGATTTTTGGTTTCTTGGCACCTTTTTTGAACGAAAGTCGAGCGCTTGGTCTCAATTTTTCATAGAGAAGTGGAAAGAATGCCAAAGCTTTTTTGATAATAGAGATCTCATTAAAAGTTGAACTATTTTTTATAAAATGAAAGATTATATAAGATGCGATATTAATTATCTAATAAAAAATAGAAAAAATTTAAACCCATTCACAATTATCATCATTCTTCAAAGCTTCAATCTTGTTCCATTTTTTTCCTAGCATTAGCCCCAACATAAAAGTATTTGGGAGAATTACATTTAAATTCTATATAAAGAAATTAATTACTATAAAATTTATTAATAATTGAATAAAAAAGATTGACAACATAATCAGTTATCAATCTTATTAATTTAATAAATCTTATAATAATTAATTTTTTATGTGAGGTTTCATTATAATTCTCCTAAAGTATTTTGTACTCTTATTTCCTCAAAACAAGGGTCTATGATCCGACTTCAAAAAAAAGGCAGATGAAGAACAGACACGTTCCATGTTAAAACAAGCCCAATCTCTTCTGATTGTTGGACCACTCGAGCTGGACCACTAACTCCATTGAGAAACCTCACTTTCAAACTCTTGATGTGGCCCATAACCCAATATGGCAAATGGGTTCAAAGTGCCTGGCCCCAAAAAAGCTACTCTCTCCCTCCCTCCCTCCCTGCACGCGCGCGCAGGTAGGAGTAGAATGGAGGGCGCACAGGTGGGAATAGAATGGAAGGTTTTCTCTTCCTCTCGTAGAAGCGAAAGTATGAGTCAACCTACATTTGATATAAGTTATATTTCAACCAACTCACAACAAGTTGGTGGCTAATCCATCAATAAAAAATATTTTTATATATATATATTTTTATAATTTTAAAAATTATAAATTTTTCATAATGTTTGAAGTTTTATTTATCGTTAGTTATTAGTATCATACAATTAAACATGAAAGTATAAATAACATGTAAAAATTTAGAAAGTAAAATTAAGTTTGATAATAATTTGAGTAAATGTTATCGGGTTTACCCCCTTTTTTTTGACCTGGCTGAGAAATTCTAAATTTATTGTAGTAAAACATAATAATAAAGACAATACAAGAAAAAATAAAAGTTAGGATTTGTCTATAACTTAACTACCTAGTAACTCATAATTTAAAAGCTGTTGAAGAGGATTTAAAGGTTGATCTATAGATCATTTTAAATGACTTTAAAAATACTTCATATATCACTTGAGACAATACTACTTTAAATGGCAGCACAATGATAGAGTTTGAATCCCATGTAACCTTTTTTTTTAAAAGAAAAAACAAATAGATGGTTGTATTTCTTGTACCTACTTGAAAACATTTTACTCAAATTAAATTGTGAAGAAGTCTTTAGTTGGATGTATGCTACACTAATGCACTTGACTGGCTATGGATATATAGTTATCTTAGCTCATTAAATGTGGCAGGTAATAATGACAGTAGGTATTGAGCACATAATTTGACTTATTCTAATAATTTGAATAATGGTGACATTTTGAGAATTCAAAAAACAATCCTACGATTTTTGTCATTTTTTTTTTTAAATAAGAGGGCCAACCCACCAACATGTAGGTTAGCACACTGCAGGTTCAAACTACGTAGGGCAAGCCAAAACTGCTCTGCATAGAAATGAACTTATTTTTTTAATATTCAACTTGTATTTTTTTGTGAGTTGGTGAGTTGAGACTGCGTATTCTCACCGCTATCCTCTTGGTTACATTTTTTAATCTTTCTTTTAAATAACTTTGTAGCTTAAAAAATCATTAAATTAAAATTGTGTACAACTATATATAATATTTTAAAAAATCTTTCAAAAAGTAAAGTGACATCGCATATCTTTATGTTGATTTTTAAAAGATTGTAAGGTTTGGGTATTCAAAATAATTTTAATTAACATTATAATATACAAATTAAATAAAAAATATGTCTTCATAGAAATGCAGAAATTCTCGACTTCGAGACAATTCTGTTGAAAAAAATAATGTGTATAATATTAGTATTGATCATTACTTTTATTTTGTTGAAGTGAAGATTTAATAAATATTTGGTAAGGAAGAGGAAGGGTCACATATACAAATAGAGAGAGAGAGAGAGAGAGAGAGAGTAGTGGAGCCCATTAACATTGAGAGGGACGTAATTTCACCACTATATCACTACTTTCTCGAACCATTTCGTGCTCGAACGCAGTTCTGCCTTGGCTAACAAAAATATCTTTAATCAACTCACACAAGGATTCTCCTATGATGTTCTACTGATCATGATAGAATAAATCTTGGAGACCTTTAGGGGCATAAAGTTTTGAAGGATCCAATTTTAAAAGCAACATCTCGCCAATCTCATTATCAGTAATTCCAATTGCTAGAATATTTTAGTAAAGAACCGAGATATTTTCATTTTTATGATTTTATAGTGAGGAGACTCACATGGAGTTCACAGACATTTCTAGCATTAATGCCAATTATAAAGGTACTATTGCTCACCATTGTTGGGACAATTCTTGCATTGGACCCATTCGATATATTTGGGTGAGAATGCCAAGAAGTACCTGATTGCTGTAAGTAGCATATTTATTATTGTTCTAACTCATAACACTAATAACCATAAGGTAAATTGAAAAAAATGCATGTTTTCATAAAAGCTAACATAAGTAGTTTTTTCTCTGTGTTTTTTCTATGGTATCTTTTGTCTTCACTCCTGCATTAACTCTTAGCAACATGGCTCAAGTTGTGAATTTGAAGAATTTACTTGGGCTGCATGTTTATTTCTTACCTCTCCATTTGCATTTTCTTTTTCTTTTAGTTCCTTCACTAATAGGAATCTTATTAATTTTTCCTTCATTTCTTGTAGTAAGCTTTAAGCTTTCACTAATTATGCAAGGGGTTCTTGCCACTAAATGTTTTACTCATGTTTATCATTAGGTCTGCTCTTGGATGGCTACTCATAAAAATAGCAAGACCTCCTCATCATTTACAATGCCTTGTGTTGGGATGTTTTGCAACAGGCAAGTTATATATGTATATAAATATATAATTTGAAGCTAGTCCTAGTTTTGATCAAACTTTTTGATTAAGGTTGTCATGTTTCTAACTGCTTTGTTGGATATCAACATAAAGTCTAGAAAACATACCTCTTATCGTCATTCCAGCTGTATCTAAAGAAAGAAGCAGGCCATTTAGTAGATGTTTGCAACAAGGGAATACGTTGACTAATGCTTCTCTACCTTTAGCGGTAGCCTGTAAGGCATTTTACCTTAAAAAAAAAATTGAAAAATATGTATGTTCATTAAAAGGAAATTTGAGAACCTCTGAAGTCTAAACCAATATAAAAATTTTTATGTTTATTTTTTCAAATATGAAGCACTTTGGTATGGACATACATATGTCTACAACCTTCTCTGTGTATGTTCATGCCAAGGATGGTTCCCCAGTGAATCATGAGTCTCTCTAAGAAACTAATATTGAGAACTCTTCAACAAGTTCCGCAGGATCATCAATCACAGTGAAGAACATCTCAGAGACAAATGGCCAAGACAATGGGCTTGAAATTGAAATTGCAAGGGTACATAAATGTTGTTCTACATTATTTTATTATAAGCAATTTTTTCACTTTAGTGTGAATATTTATGTTTTCCTTGAACTTTTACTATTATAATTTAATATCATTATGTGTAACATATGATATTGATATGTGATTTGTGCAAATACTATTTAATGGCAAAACGTTAATGGCAAGAATGAAGTGCAATACAACATGCACGTTTTATAGAACCTTTTACTATTTAGTCAATACAACATACATATTGTAGTTTTCTTTATTTTGTCCTCTTTATATATATATATATATATATATAGTTTGGCTTGTTAATTTTGACCTTAAATCTTTTTGCATAGTCCATTGGCAACAAAATTGGCCAAGATAACAAAGCTGTTAAAGAAAATAGTAGCAAAGATCAATCATAAGACCATGATAGCACCTGCAACAATTGGAACGGTATGAAAACAATTTTCTTCAACACTATTTTTGTTATTTCTCTTAATTAGTTGATTGAGAATATGATAGACCTCTCAATTATAATAAGCAAATAATAGATGAAAACTAAAAAATAGACAGCAAGATAATGGAATTAACATGGGATGGATTATATTTTTTATTGGATAACTAAATCATATATTACAACGGAAATTATGTTCAAGCCAAAATCACATATAATGACAAAAATATAAGAAATAGAACGAAATGCACATAGAAGGAAATGGTTCTGGCTATTGAGAGATGGGGCTTCTTTGATTCTATTTTTGTTTTATTTTTTTCAAAACTAATACTTCATAGAACATATTCTGAAAACAAACAATTTAAAAAAGAAAAAATTGGCGCAGTGGCTGTAAAACATGTAGCCCCAACAAATTTGAACAGAGTTTATGAAAATTTGGAGTTTGACCTTTTACATATGTTAGAATGTGATATCCCTTTTTAGCCCAACAAAAACTTCCCTCAATAGATATATAAAATTTTCAACGCCATATATCCAAAATAGAAAACAATATATCCCACATAATTGGTCCATTATTCAGAATTTCATATAATATGCACCTAATAATTTGAAACAAAATATAATTTTTTTAGATAATAATAACATTTCAAAGAAAATTTTTAGAATTTCACATTGTTAAAAAATATAATTCAAACTCCTAATTGAAGTTGGCTTGGCTACTTGTTTCTTGAAGTAGAAAACGAGGCTAGGACCTATTATTTATCGTTCACCATCTTCATATTTTTTGATAACATCTTCACCAAATAATTATTCATTTGTTCATAATCTGTAATTTGTTATCATTGATAACGAAACTTTGTTTAGATTATTACTAGAAAACACAAGTCTCTCATTGTTCATGATTTTTTATTTTATTAGTTTAGATATTTGATTCTTTGTGATAAGCTAAGAGTCTAAAATAATTATATGTTTGATCTATATATACTTATGTGTTTGAGCCATGTTGCTAAGAGTAAATGATAAATAAGTTTATATTTGATTGTCTGATTATATTGACCTACAATAGTATATTAGTGATATATCACTAATATATAAGCCATATTAGGGAAAATATACCGACACTATTTTATCTTGTAAATATGAGAATGCTTAATCTCATCATTTTTTATAATGAAAAATGAGATTCGAACAACCGTTATGTTAATGGTTTATACATTGAAGTGCTTGTACAAGATTTTTGCTTCACATATTCACTAATGATAAGGCTTGTTGCTTGCTTATGATCATCATGCACAACATCAACAGCACGACTATGGTCCTTAACATACTGTCTAATGACCTAAATTTGAGTAGAAGAAACCATTGAGGCCTGCACATACCATTTACAACTATCAATACTGCAAGCAACAGCAAGCCTCTGACTATTTAATTTAAGAGTTTGTATTTAAAATTCTACTTAAGAGTTGTCAAACTTTTTGAACATCTAATTTACTAAAGAACACATCTCCCTCCTTAATATCATCCATTTGCAAATAGCTCATCAGCTCATCAGCTTCACTACAATGCTTATTATTGCTAAATGTAGAAGAACAAAAGGTTAAGGAACTAGCTCTTTCATGATAAGGTTCAAACACTTCTCGTATGGATAAAGGTCAATTGAAAAATAGAGACAATCAATAGAAAGTTAAAGAGATTAGAATTTCTCAATGAATTAAAATACCATATCAAAATCATTGTTATTCTTGACCTTTAAAATGTTATATGTTGACGTCTCAATATCAAAAGAAACCATTAATTTGACCTCATGACCTGCATTCAACTGAAATTTTTTGTAGATAATTTCCGTGACATTAAGCTATGAAGTTGCATATTCCACAAGCACTTCAAGGTATGAACCATCGACATAATATTTGTTTGAATCTCATTTTTCATCATAAGAAATGACGAGATTAAGCATACCTATATATACAAGATAAAATGGTGTTTTTAAGTTTTTACTAATATGACTTATATACTAATTTTCACTCATGTACTATTGCAAATCAATATAACTAGAAAATCAAATATAAATTCATTTATCATTGATATATAGCTATATATCAATTATATAGTATCACAAATCAGTAACATAAAGAACACATAATCATTTACCTAAAATGGATCAAATATAGTCTACAAAAAATTTTGAATTCTTATTTTATCACAGAGAATCAAATGCCTAAACTAATAAAATAAAAAATTATGAACAATTTAATTCTCCATTTGTCTGCTTTGCTCACTTGCGTTTAGAGTCTTCAATTATTTGTAGAAACCAGAGCATTATAATTTTAAAAGGGCAGTTTTGTCAATTAAATTTTAGATAAATATTAAAAGGCCATAATTCAAATTAAAAAAAGGTTGGGCTGGTTTTATGATATGGGCTAAATTTGCAAAAGTCTCTTTAAAAAACATATTTGAATAATTATTCTAAAAAATGATATCTCAAAAATAAAAAATGAAAAAACTTGTTTGATAAATTACTCTCAATACATTTTTTGAGGGGAAAAAATTGTTTAGTTATAATATATATAAAATGGATTCAAAAGTATTAGAACTATTATTCATACTTAATATTTAGACCCTGCTACCAGATTTAAATTTTTTTTTCAAGGAATTAGAAGTTATAATAAATCAAAAGATTTTGATTCTTTCAAACTATCACTTATCATTTTTTCAATTAAAAGAACAAATGTTTATTTAGATTTTTTATTATATCTATTTATTGAATAAATGATAATCAAATGGTTCTTACTTAGGAAAATTTTGAACTTAGACTAAAAGTTTATTGAATCATTGTGTTTTTCGCATGAATCTAAGATTTTTTTTAATTGATTTTATAGGATCTTAATAAGAGAATTCCTATCAATAATAAAGAAGATAATAGTAAAGTCACATTATATACAAAAAAAATAAAACAAATAAAAAAAAGCAAAAAAAGAAGTTAACGAATATTTAAGAGATTAATAATGATCAAAATAAAGACATGTGAGTCAACTTGAGATTTTGGCAATATAGTCCCAAAAAGAGCTTTCAAATATCTATTTAAAGTAAAGACAAGTGAGCTAACCTGAGATTTTGGCAATATAATCCCAAAGAAGAGCTTTCAAATATCTATTTTTGTATCTTTAGAGAACATTGGAGTCCTTTTTTGGTTTTTCCATTAAGATCAATAATTTACGAGCTTGAAAATAAAAATTTTGTGGGATATGGTCTACGGACCCATTTTATTAATTTGACTTATTTAAATTTATTTTCATGGTCTAGTTTGCTTAACAAAAAGTTAGGCTTAAGCATATAATTATTCCTATTTAGATAAATAAATCAAGGCATTAATAATATGTAAAATTTTTATTATTTAAGAATTTATTAAAATAGATTAAATTTAAATAGAGAGAAAAATATTAAATTTGCTAAAACAATATATTACAATTATACAACCTTGGAATCAAGCCAAATATCATTTTTTTTTTCTAAACTGACTCTGATATTACTTGTTTTTATGTAAACAAGCTCTGATATCACTAGTCCTTACATAAACAAGCTCTATATTAATAGTCCCTATATAAACAAGTTTTCATACTGTTTGTTAGACCGAGAAAAAACCCTAAACACAAGAAAAAAATCTAACTAAACTCAAAACTATAATATCATATGTGATTTCTTTATTAAATTGCATTCTCTTTTTTAAATCTAACATTTAATTCATAGTAATATCCAATTAATTTTTTTGCTTTAAAACATTTATTTTACTAGATATTTTTTAGAATATGTAAATGCTTTCAATGCCTTTTTAACAAATGCAGTTCATTATTATCTAAGATCACCTTGAAACTTACAAGACTTTGCAATTTAAAGACACAACAAAAACATCTAAACAAATACTATAAAATTAAACATTAAATAGAGCCACTTGAAATAAAATAAGAGACACCTGACATTATTTCTAACTAAAAAATTTTACATTTAAATCTAAATTTTATAAATTTAAAATTTAAAATATTTAAATTAATAAGAATTAAGGAGCAGTTGTTAAAATGAAAAAATCTATTATAAATATTAAATAAATTAATTTAAAAATATAATATATCACAAATTTTTAAATTTAAAAATAAAAGGGTTATGATATTAGAGAATAGAGATCATGGGATATAAAAGCTATTCATAATTCAAAAAATT
The DNA here is from genome assembly GCF_029017545.1 of Prosopis cineraria. Lineage (NCBI taxonomy): Eukaryota > Viridiplantae > Streptophyta > Magnoliopsida > Fabales > Fabaceae > Prosopis > Prosopis cineraria. The sequence continues at coordinate 34,041,065 of NW_026555335.1, read as the reverse complement.
TCACATTTAAATATAAATTCTATAAATTTAAAATTTAAAATATTTAAACTAAAAGGAATTAAAGGGTAGTTACTAAATTTAAAATATTTAAACTGATTTGATAAATTGAGGAAGTTATTATACTTGAAATTTCTAAAATTTTTAATTTTTTAAATATTTTTAAAATTAAAATTTAAAGTTGTAAACTAGTTGAGAAGTTATCGTTGAAATCTTGGAAGAGCATATTCGGGGACAATGGAAGGTAGTTTTAGAGATAATATTGATATTATTTTTAAAAAATATTTTTTAGAAATTAATGGCTATGTGGATAGCCTAGAATTGCCATTTTAAAAAATATATACGTGTCAACTTTAGAAGAGTTCTTCTTATTATTCTATAACAAACACATAGATAGGTCCGAAAGAAAATAGGGGAAAGTGGGTTAGTCCTTCTGGCTTTAGTTTCTTGGGCTATGAGGTAATGATTTGTCAACTCAGCCTAGTTCACAAACTGTGAAGTCCAAACGGAAAAAAAAAAAAAAAAAACAGTTCTTCCTGGTTGAAGACGAACGCACTTTTTCTCTTCAACTTTCCCTTCTGTTCAGTCTTCCCTCTCGCCTCTGACCAGGCCTCGAGAAAAAATATCAGAAAAAAGAAAATGCAGAAACAGAGGGAATATTTAGTATTGCATTCTACATCAAGAAAAGCGTTGGGTTTCAATTCATTAGTATTCACAAGGAGGCTACTTATCTATCCGTTGCTATGTGTTCACTTTTATATGTTTCAACATCTTGGTGCTCACCGCTACATATACTGCTCTCAAATTTCCAAGTATGTTAAAGCAGGACTCATTGACAAAGCCATTCAGGTGTCCAACAAAATGACCCAATCAAAATGCCACGTCTTGAGCTTGGGTTATTACAATCACTTCATCGGTGTTTTGGTTCGTGAAACGTGCTTCAATATGGCTAAATATTATTATTGCAGTATGAATCTTCAAGGTTTTTCTTTGACGCCATTCACTTACTCGAGGTTTATTTCTGGTGATTAAAGTTAAGAATTTTAACCTTGTAGAGAAGCATATCCAAGACATGGAATTAATGGGTAGTTATTAGAATGATAGTCTAATTGCATAAATTGAGGAAGTTATTATACTTGAAATTTTTTCAGATTTTTAAAATTTTTTTTAAGATTTTCAAAACTAAAATTTAAAATCATGAATTAGTTGAGAAGTTATGGTTGAAATCTTAGGAGAGAATATTTCAGAATAATGAAAAGTAGGTCAGTTTTAGACATAATTTTGATATTATTTTTAAAAAATATTTTTTAAAATTAATGGTGATGTGGATAGTTTAGAATTGCTATTTGAAAAAATGTGTATGTGTAAACCTTAGAAAAGTGCTCGTCATTCTTCTATAATAAACTTATAGATTGGTCCCAAATAAAATAGGAAAAAGTGGGCTAGTCCATCTAGCTCAACAATTATTTGGATTAAGAGGTAACGATTTGTCAACTCAATCCAATTCACAAACTATGAATTCCAAAGGTGGGGGAGGGGGGGGGGGGAATTCTTCCTAGTTGAAGATGAATGCACTCTTTCTTACCCTTTTGGTTAGCCATCCCTCTCGCCTCCAGTTAGGCCAAGGAAAAAAAAAAATTATCAGAAGGGAGAAAACAAAGAAACAGAGAGAATATTTAGTATTGCATTCTACATCAAGAAAAGCATTGGTTTTCAATTCATTAGTATTCACAACACGACTACTTAGAAAAAAATTATAATTGTGCTTAGAATCAACTAAGATTAATAAATTGAGATTAGAAAAAAAATCTGTAACTTTAATATTATTTATGTTTTAATATCTTTTTTGTCAGAAATTAATTGGATAAATTAAAATTTGTTTAAATGTGTTAATTTAAAAGTCAGTTGAGATATATAATAACAAGAATAGATATAACATTTCTTATATATATTTTTGTAATTAATTTGATATTTTTAGAAAAATATAAACATGAGTTATAAATATTTTGTGTATTTCTTTTAGAAAAAAAACTTGTATACTTACTCTTATATAACTAATATATTTTTTAAATTAAATCAAGAAATGTGAATTTTTATAAATTATTTATTCTATAATTATTGTATTATAAAACCTTGTTATTAATATTATTAACATATTAAAATTTGCTTGCCTTGATTTGATTGAAAAAAATATATATTAAGTTTATAAAATTAAATAGAGGAAAAATTAAGTTTTTAGTTCTTTAACTTTTAACTCATTTGTAACTTAATCCCTTAACTATAACTCAATACGACTCAGTCTCTCAACTTTTGATTCACCTATGATTCAATCCCTTAACTTTTTTATAACTCAATCCCTTAACTTTTATTGGTTCTCTTTTTTCATGTTAACTTAGATTTCACATCAAAGAATAAGAGGGCGTATTTTAGAATAAGATATGAGCATTTCTTTTGTCCCTCTTATTTGATAAGGATAATTTTTAAAAAAATTAAAAAATAAGGGCTAAGTTACAAATGAGTCAAAAGTTGAGAGATTAAGTTACAGCATATAAGGTTTTCTTTACTAATCCATACTTATTTATAGCAATCCTAAATAATCATGGCATTAACCCCGATGGCTTATCCTACTATGGCTAATCATTTTCAAAACACTTTTGAATTCAGGTTGTATTCTTTCACAAATTGAGATCTCAATTTTCAAATCACTCAAAATTATTTTTCAAGGACATTAATTGGTCCAAAAATAGAGTTTATGATAATTGCGGACACATGAGATATCATTTGATGATCAAAAGATTAAAAATTAATTGAATAATAATAAGTGGGAGTACACAGAGGGATGTGCCATGGCATGTGTACATATGGCATAGCATGTCCCCTGTTGTGCCTCACGTTATGATGAATTGCATAGTTTGATAACAATTGTGCCATTAAATTGACAGCACATAGGCAAACTTTTGCATGCTCCATTTTTTCGTTCGGCATCTGATTGAATTAATCTAGATATCTATAAAAATTTCTTTCCACACACTTGTTAGTGGCATGGGTCTTACTTTCAAATAAGTTCACACAAAAGAGTTAGAGACCCAAACTCATTTTCACACTTTTCATAAATACATAGTGTGCCCAAAACCCAACAATTGTGCTAAAAGCTATAACCAACTTAATGGGCTTAGAACTACCTGTGCAATGCACCACACACATAATATAACTCACATATTTTATTCTCAACTCTTAATCCCTTAACATCAAAACAGACGAGGGAGGTCTAGCCTTGCATGAAACAGTAATAAACATTGCTCAAATAGTAAATTCTAATTCAATTTAACACTTGCCCTAAAATTTTAGCCTTCTAGTAAGTTTGCTCAAATTTATACAGTACATTAACCATACAAATCACAAAGTGCAAGTAGAGATCAAAACATAAACCTAATTAGCATTATCATCATAAATTACAGATTAAAATATAAAATAGGAGGGTTTACACTAGGAAATAGATTCTTAAGCCTTTAGAGCCTTTCCTTTTTTAACACCCAAGCTAGAGCCTATAAAATGTTAAGAGAGAGGGGTAAATATAACTACTTAATAACCAAAATTTCTCTACCTTATTGATAAGACATATTATTTACACACATTTCTTAGCTAATTAGGACCATTTTACATACATTCAGAGTTTCGATATCCATACATATCACATTCTTAGTAGAATTTTGCCTTAGTGTTCAAGTACACGCATTAGGGGTATTTTGATCATATAATATACTTTTTCACCAAATTCAGATCAAGCTAGAGATTTATATCTTTTAATGAGCTAAGATAATTAGTCTAATTAATTTTTATTGATTCATTATAGGTTAAGAATTATTAGAAAAAGACAACATTTTATTGTTGTCTCCCTTAAGGTTTCTATTTAACCTTTGATTTTAGTTCAAGTGAGTGTTTGTCTACATTTGTGTCTTGTGAAGCTTTTATATTCAATTTTCCTTAATCATTTTAATACTTTGGATGAATTAAATATTTTCTATCTTAATCTAATTAAATAAATGTCACACTATGGTTATTTGATGTAATTGTGACCTAGGTGAATTAATGTGATAAATGAAGATATAGTTCAAAGAAAATGAAGAGAGTTTCAAAAGGTCATTTTATTGGATCAAGTCTACATTGGAATTAACACCAATTTCCCTCTAAATTCACTAAGTAGTTTGGCCATTTGTGCAAATAGTTGAATCCACAATCAATTTAGAAGTTTCCATCACTTTTCTCTCATTTTCTTATGGCTATTTTTGTGCAAACACATTTCCATTCAGATTTCTCACTCATTTTCACATCTTCAAATATTTTTCTCTCATTTTCTCACTTGTTCTTCAATTTTCTCATCCAATCAATTACCCATATCTCTCTCATTTCTCATCCAAATCACACGAAACCACTTTCATTCATCTCCTTTTCTTAATCTCATATGAACTCTCTAAATAATTCAAGAATTGAAGGCTCAAATCAACTATGAGAGAAGGCAAGAGTTTTGTTCAAATGTGGAAAAGCTTGATGGCTTCAACTATGGTGATGGAAGGCTAGAGATCATGGAGAATTCCTAGAAGGGAGATGGAAGAGATGGAGTTCACACCTTCTTCAATTGGCTAAGGATATTCTAACCCTATATTCTCTTCATTTTACTTCAAGTTGTAATTATTAGAATATAAAAGAAGTTCCATATGTAAAGATTAGAAAATAGATAATAAATATTTAAGTTTAAAAAATATCTAACCAAATGGCTTAAATTATTTTTTGGTAGAGTATACTTTCCTTAAGAATATTTAATATAAGAAATCTAGCACAATATCAACAGCCATTCAATTAGGGACAAAAAAACAAAAAATAGAGAAAAAAGAAGAAAAAGAATGAAAGAATAAAAGATGGAAAAAAGAGATTAAAAGAAGAAGAAGAAGAAGTTGAAGAGATTTGAGGCTTCTAAGACTATAAAAAACTACAAGGCCAAGCAACAAGAAAAAGAAGGAGAAAAAAGACAAAAAAAATAGTAGATGGAATATTAGAACATAAAAAAAATCTCACATCTGAAGATAAAAAAATGGATGATAAATATTTAAACTTAGGAAATATCTGACCAAATGACTTAAGCTATTATGGTGGAGTATACTATCATTAAGCATATCTAATATAAGAAATCTAATAGTAATGCTAAATTTAGGATACAATTTGATTGATTCATGAACTCTAATTTGAGATCATCATCTTTTGTAATGAATGAATGATTGTAGACTTTTTTCATTTGCCTCATTCAAAGCATGAATTTCATCTATATCATGTTGCTACATAATCTTGAGTTAATGTGATATGATTTGTCTTGAATTAGCCTTGAATTTGTTCATTGACTTGAATTGAGTTGTTGCATAATCTTGTAATGCATGATTCATGTCTCTTTCTTGCTTGGCTGTGACTATGCCTAGGGAATGCACACTAGAAAACCTAATATAGATGGTTGGCTGTAGTTCTCTTCACCTTAATCTAGGGATTTGAGTTAGGTTAACTAGCTAATCTAATTAGGTTTAATTGAATCTAGGTGAAACTCAATCTAGTGAAGAAGGTAACCTTAGTTAATCATATAGTGGGCAATGAAATCTCTAATATTGAATCCCTATGAATCTCCATAATTGACAAAGGGTATTTCATCCATTTCATTTAGCTTAGCTTGCATTAGTTTTCGTAATAGCTTAGCGTAGTTCAAACTCTCAAACATTTTGGTAATTTATTCATTTGGTAACCTCACTTTTGAATTTTAGACACCCACTAGAGAGATGTCCTAGGGTTAACACTATATTACATTAGGGTTAAAACTAATATTATTTTGATAAATGTGTGATTAGCCTAGTCAAAACTTGATGCCATTGTCGAGGAGTGTGCTAGATTTAATTTTGAGATTATTTTAGTGTTTAATTTGTATTTTTGAAGCATTTTCTTTTGATGGAATTTTTCTGGAATTTTCAAATTTTGTGCTGTAATTTTTGTTTTTGCGTTTTCAAGTGTATTTTGTGTCTTTGTTTTAGTACATCTTTATGTGTTTAGTTGTTAGAATTTAATTGTGAGCATTTTCTATCATTTTTTGAATTAATTTTGAATTTTTGGTGAATTATTTTGTTGCTGGGATTTGCTGGAAGTGCTGGACAGATTTGAATTCTTTGATTGTTTTTAGTGTTTTGCACTTGTTTAGTGTATCTTAGGTGCATTAATTTCTTTTTCATTCATTTTAGTGTTGACAGAACTAGCATCAACTCCCCCGTGATGCATTGCACAGGAAGCATTCACTAAAACAGAATCAATTAAAAGTAATTAATGTAGTAAATAACATAAAAAAGATTATACAAGTTAAACACCAAATTCTATGATGAAATTTGCTATACATTCAATGAAAACAATGCATTGCAATCAATGATGTATTTAAAAGGACTAACAATCAAAGAAGTTAACATACTTACAAATAATTTTGCACAAAAAAACCGAGCTTACAAAAATAAAAAACTTATCACAATAAATGAATGCATGACAGCATTGCATAGAACTATACTGAAATGTCATCACCACTTATTGTATGCACATTACGAAAAACTTCTCTATAAATAACATTGATAGTTTCTGAGACATGATTTCCATCCCCATACAACAATATCTTCAAACCTTCCATACTTCTTACCCTAGATAGAGCAACATACAATTGTCTATAGGTAAAAATAGGCTTCAGAATATATACTCTAACATAATGCAAAGATTGATCTTGACTCTTATTAATTGTCATGGAAAATGAAAGGGTGATTGAAAACTGTCTTATTTTCACATGAAAAGGCCACCTACTTTTAGAAGGACCATATGATGTATTAGCACCTTGTTATTAGACATTGATCCATTCATTATTATAGCTTCAATAAGAGATTTACTAAGATAAGTTACCTATAATCTTGTTCCATTGCAAAAAGTTGAAGATTGATCAATATTCCTTAATAGTATTGCTGGTGCTCCAACTTTCAAACATAGCTTATGTAGAGGTAATCCAAAACTATTGATAGTGTTCAAGAATTCAGTTGTGTACAAATAATCAAAAGAGTCACTGTCTTGGGTAGATTTGTAGACTGTATCACAATTAAAATACTCTACAAAATCACCAAGCAATATAGAACACATAATCATTCAATTGATTCACACTTTCAATTGTTAGTGCAAGAATTGCTCTATCATTAAAGTAATTGTAATTAGATAACTTCTCTAACATATCTAGGTATGTTGAAGAGATGATTGCATTGATAGGATCCCTATAGCCAACAATCAACAATTCAGGAGGGATCTCAGTATCAACTATTCTATCATGCGATAATCTTAACTTACCATCACCTACATCTAATAAACATTTGAAAAATCTATTTAACTTATCATGATCATACTTTGATGAAGCAAATGACAACCTCATATTCTTTGTCAAATTGAAAACTATGCAATAATTCTAAAGATGTGAAGAACTAATGCAAGTATTAACAATGGTAGCCTTGTACCTTTAGGAATTACAGGAAGGGTTTGTCAAAAATCACCTGCAACCACCAAAAATTTGATTCGAATGCATTATATCCCTCAATGAATGATTCAATACTTCAATACAATACCATTGAACCATTGATGCTTCATCCCATATGATTAATTTAGTGCATTATATGAGTCTTGTCAGTGGAGAATTTTACTTTATAACACAAACATAATCTTCAATAATTTAGATCGGGATTGTAAATATTGAATGAGCAGTTTTGCTAGTAGGTAAAAGTGTTGAAGCAATATCACTTGATGCAACAGTTAAAATTCTCCTTGGGCTCAAATTGAAGGTGTTAATGCATTCCACAAGCAAGTCTTCCCAATTCCTCCAAACCCATGCACAAAGAAAAAAACCACCTTTCAATGAATTTAATGAAGTCATTACAGTATCAAAAATATATGAATAAGTTATTTCTAAAGAAAATGTGTACTCTTATTATTAGAAACAATCATGTTCAAGATATAATTGGACACTGAATGTAGATACCTCCTTTAGGCAATGATTTAAACTTTAATTTACTTTGTTGTGAGGGAGCAGTCCCTTTTGCTAAACTCAATCCCCATTGATTTATCATTGTATTTATTAATGTAGGTTTCTTGTGTAGTATAGGAAATATCATCTACTTCTCATTTTTCATAATTTGTTTCTAATTCTGTTAATCACGTGGTAGTTGGGGGCTAAAGACAAAAAATGTTATTTTTTATGAAAAATAAGAAAATAATTAAATTTTATTGATATGGGAATTATATTTAAAAGTATCTTATAATTTAAATAAGAGTAAGTACATATGTACTTACCATAGGTCAAGTAGCATGAAGTGAAGGAGCCTAAGAGATTCATGAAACCAAATGTGATCATCTCCTTGTTCCTATCATGAGGGGTATTTTCGGCTGGCCAGCACGGAGCTTCTTCCTATTGCTATCCCTTCCCATCAATGATTTAAAAATCAGATTAAATTAAACAGTTGGATTAGTTGTACAATCAACTGGAGCCATTAATTGCTCGGTTTAAAACAAAAAAAAAAACTATATGAAGAGTTGGACCGGATTAAACCACTTTCAATTGGGAACCAGATCCAGTTTTTAAAAATCAAACAAATCAAAAACTAACCCTTTTTTTTGGAAAATGACCTATTTTTTTTAATCATTGGATGTTATGTCGTATCATGTAGCTTGTTAAGTCACGATAAATTTAAAATATTTGGTTTTATTTTTTAGTTAATTAGAAAATTCATATTTATTCCTTATATTTAGATTATTATATATATATATATATTAATTTAGCTATTACGTCATTGGTTCTACTATTGGTTTAATTCGATTGAACCATCTAAATTGTAAACTGCTAGCCTTTATGATTTAATATTCAATGTGGTTTTGAAAATATTGCTTCCTACAAATAAAGAAAATTAAAATAAATAAATATATTTTGAAATAATGTTGCTGATGAGTTAGAAATGAATTCTTACTGTCAATGACAAAACGCCTGTGACAGTGCCAGTTTTTAGAACTGCGGGTAGATAATTAGGATTAAAGTTTAATATAAGCGGATGGATAGAGGATTTAAGCTTCGATCTAGATGTCCCACCTGGAGTAAAATAAATACATGTCTGCCATGAGAATTTTGCCATGAAAGAGAAAAGAAGAAACGGAATTATTATCTAAGGTGCAAATACGATGATACGAATAAAAATAGTTAAGTTTAATTAGTACCCGTTAGATTTCCTATTTTTAAAAATATTGTTTATTTTAAAAATAAAAAATTTATTTAAAAATGTGTTTTATTTATTTATTTCATAAACAAAAATGTTAAATTAATTGTTTTCAAAATTTAAAAATCCTAACATTTTTTTGATATTTTACTACTTTTTGTCTTGTAAAATTAGAGAAAAGGCAAAAGATATCATTTTTTATTAATGCTATCATGTTAATAAAGTAAATAACTCTTTCACCCTTTTTATATAAAAAAGGTTTAAGTGAGTTAGGTTTCGATGACTCACTATAACCCATGTATGCCTGTAAACTCAAAAAAAAAAAAAAAAATACTTACATAGCTATATATATATATATATATAGATATAGATAGATCAACTACCAACAAGGTTTTCATATTAGCAATGAGATTTGACCATACAATCTTATAAATTATAGGCCAAATTCTTAATAACTAGATCAATCTTTGCCGATACTCTTTCATACTTTATTTCACCATTTTATGTATGTTTTTCAAAATAATGATTTAAATTTTTTTCAAATTTTTTTTTTGTTTTCAAAACTTCTTCCAAAATTTACTCTATAGATTTATTTTAAGGACGTAAAAAACAGATAACATAACCAAACAAGTTCTAATTTTTTTTTAAAAAAAAATTAGCTTCCTTGAAATGCATGTGAAAATAATTATATTAATGTAAGAAATTTTAATATACTGAGTGGCTATTTTAGGAAAAAAAATATTAATTGCCCTTATAAATCCACCAAATGCCTTATATACTATAACACATTTAACATTACAAAACATGCCTTACATTTAATGCAACACGATTAATAAAAAGAGTGATTAAGTAATTATTATTAATTGATTAACTCGCAATTTAAATTCCATGATTTTGGCCTTTGACAAGGTAGGTGAAAATAGCTCCAACGATCACTATTATTATTGGAGTTATATGTCACAACCTATCTTTTAAAAAGGAGAACCTATGAGGTCAAGGTATTTTTGAAGATGCCTAGGATGATATAAAGAATTTCAAGAAAGTCTAGGATGTTTAAGAAAAATTTATTATGTTCCAAAATATTCTAGAAGCATATGAAACAATATAGAAATATCTAAAAATTTATGAAGGAATGTAAAAATGTCTAAAATATTTTAGGATGTTTTAGAATATTTCAACATATCTTAAAAAAAATCTCTAGAGAGGCTTTGTAAATATCTAGAATAGTGTTTTAAATATTATCATAGAATCTTTTAGAGAAGCATTGTAGATCGTTAGATTATATTGATCTCCAACCGTCCATTAAGGAGGTGAGAAAGTTTCGGAACAAGGGGAAAGTCAATAAATACCCTTAGACCTCTCATTGTAACCAACAAGCGCAAGTAAAGTTTCAAGCTCTAAAGTTCTCTTAGCAAGTTCTCTACTCTCTCACTTGTTCTAAGTGTTCTAGCTGCTTTTGCCTACAATTGAGAAGGTTTAGCTAACTTAGCAAAGAGGTTGATTAAGTTAAAGATGACATGGTTCAAGGATAAGGGAGTTTCAAAGTCATGACATATATCTACCACCCAAATGAGCTTTTTAGTTCTCCTCTTTTGCAAATTATATATGTCCCAATGAATTAATAAATATCTAATTTAACTTCACATGTCAATGCCCAATACGACAATTTTTTTAAGGTTAAAATACATGAAATTTTCTAAATTTTAAAACAATTTCATATAATCTTCTTCATCTTTAAATATTTAAAATTAACTCCCTAACCTTTAATTTTATTTTTCAAAACCCCTACTGTTAATTATATTATTTTTTATAAGGGTTAAAATGTTATTTAACTAAAAAATATCATTAAACAAAATATTATATAGTAGAACTATGGTTAATCAATTTCTTATATTTTTGGAATGGTTAAGATATTGATAGTTAAAAAATATTAATATTATTATCACCATATAAAATTTTAATATTTATTTTTGTATCAGTGTTATTTTTTTTGTTATCAATAATGCATAATTTTTTTAAAAAATATAAATAAAAATTTATCCATATGCATTGCATTAATCTAACTCAAAAATATAAATAAAGAAATAAAATTATGCATCATTTATAACAAAAAATGGATAAAACTAATATAAACATAAATATTTAGAATTTTATACAGTAATAATAACTTTTTTTGGCTATAAATGCCTCAACTAATCAAAAAATATAAGAAATTGATTATAAATAGTTTTATAATATAATATAAATTTTTAATAACATTTTTTAGTTAAATGACATTTTAAACATTATGAAAAAATAATATAATTAACAATAGGGGCTTTGAAAAATAAAATTAAAAGTTAAGGAGGTTAATTTTAAATTTTTTAAAAGTGAGGGATCATATGCAACTACTTTAAAATTTAGAGGACTTTTATGTAGTTTAACCATGTTTTAACACAAAAAAAAAAAAAAAAAACGCAAAATTGACTTCAAAAGTAAGTTATCAGTAAGGACTTTCTAGTAAGGACGAAAATAGATAAAAAGGAGTGAAATAATAATAAAAAAGACATTTTTAAAAAAATAATTTTTTTAATTCATATAACTATATAAGATCAGAGAAAAGAGGGATCTCTTACCACATACTTGGTGAACATCAAGAAAGCAACGAAGGTGAGTGACTGTGGGCTCCCACCTTATCTGTTTTAGGAAATGTAGTAACATGTATAAATAAAACGTATTTGCTTATTAATTTGCTTCCCAACAAGAACAATATCATATAAAATATAAAATTTGCTATTGGTGAATCTGTACAATGATCAAGTTAATTAAATGCTCATAAGGAAGAATGACAAACTCACACACCCATGCCTTCACCATATATATAAGGTAAAGAATTCATAACAATCCCTATTTAAGGACATGTGGATTGTCATTGAATCAAGAACCTCTTGATGAAAATATAAATTTAAAATAAACTAAAATGCATATAACCCCTGAAAATTATATCAGTTGTATATAACCTCCCTGATCTCTGAAACTTGACCATAGACCCCTTAACCTTAGATTTGAATTCAATAACTATATTTAATATAGTTATTGAGTACTTGTATCATCTAAACCATTAAAATATAAATTAATAATTTAAATAAATTCACTCATTTATTAATCTTAAGTGAAGTATAAATTCATAACTATTTATCTGAATTTTAATGATTGAATGCCTGTATTAAGTACAGTCATTGAATTTAAATCCCTTAACCTTTAACCTTTGAACGTTCCCTCAATAACTTTGTTAAAAAAAATGATATAATGGGGGCTTTACTTGAATATGTGGTAGTCAACATGGTTTTAGTGATGCCTCTAGGCTCGAAAAGTATTTATAAAGGTACTTATAAATTACTCACCACCAACAATATCCGTATTTATAAAGGTACTTATAAATTACTCACCACCAACAATATCCTTACATCAGTAGCAAGATTTGATTCCACGATCTTGTAAGCTAGGTTGCACAGATACCGATATGCATATCCAATATGTCGATACTTTAATTTTTAAAAATATAAGATATGATAGATTTTCAATATGTGTATATATATTATAAAAAATATTAAAAATTTAATTTTAATTTTAAAAATATTCAAATTAGCATACATATATAGTCCTTTATAATAATACCAAGTGTAAAATATAATCATTAATTATATTTTTATTTTATCTATAGCTAATTGCTTACCATATAATATCAACATCTCCTTTTCGATCATCATAAGATTACATTTTTACATTTTTATAATTAAAAAAATGTAATATTTATTTTTTTATTACATTCAAAACTTATTTTTTATGAAAAATATAATCTTTGACTTTAAAAGAAAATTAAAAAATGATATTAGTAATAAAAAAATTTAATATCGCAAGTTTTAATAAATTTAATTTTTTTAAAAAAAATTTTGTTTTTCAAGTATCGATCAGCAATTTAGAAATATCGGATATATATTAAAAATTAAAATTTTTTAAAATTAAAAAAAAATATTATTTTAATATTTTAATTCATAGATACGTATCGAAAAAGTATCAATATTGGATATGATATCGATACGAATACGTTAGGAATTTGAAATATCGGTGCTTCATGGCTTATAAGTTATAGGCCAAATCCTTATCAAATGGATCAACTTTTAATTTCTTGGTAACTATTGCGTGACAAATTTAATTTTGAGAAATTTTTGTGTGGATCAACCTCTAAACTTTGAAAATAAAACTACTTCCCATTAATAACTTCATTAAATTATAAAAAAATTGATACGATGGGTGCTTCACTTGAATATGTGGTAGTTGACATGGCTTCAATAATACTTTTAGGCTTAAAATGTATTTACAAAAGTACTTACAAATTGCTCACTACTAACAATGTTCTCACATTGATCAACAATTGGATTTAATTCCACTATCTTATAGGTTATGAGCCAAATCCTTAATAAATAAATCAACATTTAATTTCTTGGTGAAACCATGGCCTTTTCATACTTTTTTTTGGTTGTTTGTATTGGATGCTCGTTGTGCTTTTCACAACTTTTGCATGAGAGATTTAATTTTGAAAAATTTTTGCATGGACCATCTCATTTGTATATTATTCAACAAAAACATCCAATGTCAAGTTTATTTAATTTGATGTGTTATCTCTCTGATTTATGAAACTTTATATAAATTATTTTTATTTCTAGTATTTTCTCTTCCATCTCACTATGGTGATGGTAGAAAAAGAAAATATAAGAAATAAATAGATACTCTATTACAAAAAAATCATTAAAAATAATAACATATAAAATTTTATTTGATTGAACTAGTATAATTTTATTAAATAAAACATGAATGAGATGGTACTTATGCAGGATTATATTGTCTAATGTCTAGGATTTTTGTAAATATAAAAAGAGAAAAAATGGAGCCACATTGCAAGTGAACCCAAGAAAAGCCTTTGCAAGAGAAGAAAATAAGTATATATAAAAGGCAAAAGCCAACGCCAAGCCTTTCATCCTTTTGAAATTGAGGAACAAAGCATCAGGTAGTGTCTTTCACACTATTGAATACTATAGTTTCTTTGTCTTCTCTACTTTCTTTGTTTCCCCTGTTCTTCACATTTTCTTGGCGGATTGTTCTTAAAAATTATATCTTAATTAATAATTAATAATAATTTATTTATCATAGGAATTCTGATTGTAATTTCTAGTTGAATTTATATACAGAACAAATATAAATAGAGATCAAAAGACCCACCACCATCTTTTTCTTAATCTGTTTATTTAAAATAAAAAAATGTGATTTTTATATAGTTTGAAAATTTTATAAAATGATATTTTTTGTAGAGATTTTATAAAAGTTTAAATTATTGTATGTTTGTTTACCAAGATAAAAAATAATTATTATTTATTGATTTTTAAATTTTATGATATTTTTGTGTATCTTTGCTCATAAAAAATAATTTATAATTAATTATTTTAAATTTTTATGATATATATATATATATATATTGTAACATCCTAAATTTTTGGCTTAGAAGCTCAAGAACATGTAAGAATTTGGTAAGCTATTAAGCCTAAGTAATCAAAAGTCCCTAAAGTGACCTGGAAATAAAGAATGGTTCTTAGGGACCAAATTGTAATTTAAAGTATTTCTTTGAAAAAAATGTAATATTTTTAGAGACTTTGAGGAAGTGTCAAAAACTAAGAAATGAGCAAGTGCAAGTTAAATTCCAGAAGTGTCCAAGATTTAAAAAAAAAAAAGGAATAAATAAGGCCTAAGAGGGTAACTGAGATAGCTAAGATTAGTTTTGGAGAATGTAACATCCTAGATTTTATGGGCATTAGATTGACGCAGACACCTGGAAGAGCACACATGGGATCAAATTTTGGGCCTAAAGTAGTAGACTTAAGAAAATAAAATAAAATAATAATTGAAGTAGTTAAATTTATTGAATGTTTGAACTAACTTATAAATAATATATATATATATATATTATAGCCAGATAATCTTGTTAAATTTTAAAAGAAATCATATCATTTTAGAATTATCTTTAAATATATTATGAAATTAATAACAACTAAAAAATATGTTTTAACTACAAATTCATAAGTTTAAATTTTTAACCTAGTGAAAACCCTGCTTTTATGTTCATTGAGTTTCCATTCATTCCTCCAAGACAACTAATTGCTTTCGGCAAACTTTTATAGACTCTCACTGAGAGCTCTTCTTGCTTGGTTTTGCTATGTGGTTGCTTGTTAGCTCCAAAAGAACAGGTAAATCGGGATTTTTTCATGTGTATGCAAATTATATATATTTGGTATGATGATTTTGTATGAGTATTTCTCATGTATCATTTTATCTAATTGAGTACAATACTTGTATATAGACTATATATGTGCGCGTGATAAATTGTAAAGAAATTTTAAAGAATGTGATTATAGAATTTAATGAGTTACTTTAATCTTGTCTAGCATGATTGTGACTTATAGTCATGATTCAATGAGGTGCTAGGTTCCTTTTAAAGCTTGTATGTAAGTTATGATTGTCGCATATACATGACATGCATTGGTGAGGGGTTCAGGAGATGAGCTATTGATGTAACTATATATATATATATATATATATATATATAGCATGATTGTGACTTATAGTCATGATTCAATGAGGTGCTAGGTTCCTTTTGGCCGAGTATATCTCGATCTTTGGAGATGCTTTAGTCAAACTAACATATAGGCTAGACCCTCGATAAGGCTATGGTTTCAGTCAGCGGTATAAGGTTGGACGGAGCAATAAAGGGGTTGCCTATTTTGCATATGATCATGTGTTGCATCTAATGTTTCTAAATTGTGTCATTTAAGATTTTATGCTTATAACTAAATAATCATAATGGAATTGCATGTATGCCTATATTATGTTCTCTTGTGTGTTTTTTAGTTATAAATGTATGGTAAAATCTTGAGTTACCGAGACGTTAGCACTCATCACCCTTTTTAACATTTTAGGTAAGCCTAACAGGACAAAGGGGAATGTCTGGAAGCTTGAGTAAGCTTTAAGTCTCATTTTAGTTTGCAGAATAATTATTTATTAGTTTTGGGTGCGTTTCTCATTTGTCTTTGATTTTTTTAAATTGTTTATTATTTATGGATGACTAATAAGAGTGGTTAGTTGAAGCCTGAGCCAATATGAATTGCATAATTGATTTATCTCCGGAGTAAATATTTTATCATAGAACTTTAGCGTGGAGACCTTTATTGAAATAAATATTTGGGTCTTTGTGATGAGGTGTCACACATTTATATGAAGTCTTTAATAAGGATAGACTTTGTGAAATTAAATTTTTATTTGTAGGTTCTTTCTATCTACTATGGTAGACTCTTTTCTACCATGGTAGGGTGTTGCATAAGGTTTTAATTAAATATTAAGGTCAAACATTTATGACCTTGGTAGTCTTTTTAACTAATTTAATTATCTGTCGAGATTAGTTTTAAGTAATTGTTTGTTAGGCAAATCTTTTTATAATCATGGTAGCTTTTGAAAATAAGTCTAACTCTTTTCTAGTATGGTTATATATATAAAAAAAATCAAATAAATTTGAGAACTTGTTTTAAATTTTCATAAGATGGAATTAAGGTTTTAGTTGGTAAGGTTAGGGAGTTACAAAGAATAGTCAATAAAGTTATCAAATTAAATAAAGGTAGAGTTATTTGACAACTTTATTCTTATATCCTAAGTCTCCTAGACAAGAATCACAGTTAGATTCTAAGAATCATAGTAGATCCAAAAAGGGCTTGGTGAGATCACAGTTAAATCTCATGGTCGCAACAAATCTAGTTGAAAATTACTGAGCCACACAATATATGATACTTCTCTAGGAAGATGATGGCCTATAATGAGTTTACAATATAGAGTCCTCTTAAGTTTGGCTAACTATTACAAAAAGAGCATCCTTAACTTTTTCTTAAATATCTCAATGACTAGCTAGGCTAAGAAAGGAAAGAGAAGAACAACACGTAAAAAGAGTAGTAGCCTATCCAAGACCAAATGATAATTATTAATATTTAAGGGTAATTATATGCAAATAAATGTAATAATGAGATGATGAGAATGTGCCTAGAATTAAAAATAAACAAGAGTAAACATTAACAGGGAAATGTTAAGCTCAACTACGGCTAAAATATAATTTCTAAAAGTTTTTTGTCTTACAGTATAATTACATAAAATTATCCAAAATTTAGGAAAAATTAAAGGACATTATAGTCTATGAAAAGAAGAAATATTGGGAATAGTAATACCAATATTTATGGTTAAGAATTTCTTGAGGACTTGATTATCGAGGTTATATTATATTAGGACAAGAAAATGTCCAAAACTCCTTCCCAAAATTAAAAACTATCAAGAGGCTAATAAAGTCCATTAAACTTGTGAGATGGCATGATATTGGGCAGCAAATGAAGGAGGAATTTTAATATTACTTGGCCTAAATAAAAGGGAAAAATGCTTGGTTAAAATTAACGTGGGAAATTAGATAATTTGGAATCCAAATTTTACCAAAAATGTTTTAATCTTCCACTCAAACCTCAAACACCATTATACCTGTTTCATCTTCCTCACTTTCGATCAGGCCAAGGAGTGCGAAGAGAGAGAATTTCTAAGCTTCTTCCATGGTGAATGCATGAGAGGTTTAGAGAGAGAAAAGAAAAATCAAGCAAAAGCATAATCAAAATCACATTTCTTCCTCAAAGTGCCTTCATACAAGTTGTTCTACTCTTCGAGAGCAATAATCCTATGATTTTAGATTCTTGAGAGGAGGATTTTGGTGCAGCCAGAAAGTGTGAAAATTGGAGAATCCAAGAAAAGAATTATCGAAAAGGAAAGATGTAAGTACAAGTTTTATTTTGAGCTAAGTATCTTGAAATTTAATTAAGTTTTTATGGAGTTGTGCTGATACCCTATTTTTGTAATGAGGAGACCATAGGATTTTGATGATTTTAAGATCATAGAAATGATGTTGAAAGAGGTTTAGGCATGATAGAATAAGTGTTTAGCAAGTTTTGTTAAAAATTGGAAAGCTTAAATTTAAGGGGAGGTGCTGTCCAATTTTCTTCATGGTAAAGCAATGAATTTAATCAAGTTTAAATATGATTTTAAAACCTAGTCTTGAGCCTTGAAAAATGTGAAGCATGAAAAAGCTTGGAAGCAAGCACAATATAAGGTCTTAAGTACCCATAATTACTGCCAATGCTGGTTCAAGGGGAAGGAGGTTGAATTTGTTAAATTTGAGTTCAAAAATGAATTATTCATGAAAAATAGAGGGGGAAAGTGATGGTACAAAAATTTTATGTCAAAGGAAAAATAAAGTGAAAAATTAAGATAATGAAAGTAAGAATTAAATAAAGAGTAAGTTGTCATAAATTGATAATGTGATTATTGGCTCTAACAATTGACATATATATTCTATGGAAAATATTTAGGGCCAATGAGTGTCATGGAACAGAGCTTGGAGGTTTGGTCATGGGGGATCAAATGGAAGCAAGGAAAACAAAGAAGAACTAGTAAAGCCAAAAGGTAATAAACTTACCCTTCTTTGCATGCTTGATATTTGTGCTTACATGATGATATGCATGATTTGTTTCCTTAATTCTTTGAATCATGAATGAATGTTTGAAGCTCTATTTTTAAGTGTTTCATGGTTCATGTATGATGTATGAACATGAAACATGTCAATAAGTTAGTAATGAAGTCTTGTAATGCAAGTGTATATAATGTATGAAACTTTTGCCTTGTATGCTTGAATGGTATTGTTTGCTACTGAGGCTCACTCAAATCTCAACTCCAATGACTAAACATGCTAGATTATAAGACTTTAAAGGAAGAGCTAGAGCAAAAGCAAAGGTAAGTGAACTAGGAAATAATTTTTCCTGTGGCATTACTTTTATAGAAATGAGAAATGTATAAATAAGTCCATAAGCTATGTAAATTTATGATGAGACCTTGATATGTATAAGTGACATAAGATGATGTATGATGGCTAATTATGAGTCCTAAACTAGCCTTAAAATCATGATTTTAATATATAGGATTGGGACTGTCCAATTTAGGCTATTTTCAAAGGAAGGTTAATATTTCAGTATATAACCTACAATAATCTATGTCTAATGCTCATGAAAATTTTTATGAGCAAACTATACACCTAAATATTTTCAAAAAGTCCTAAATCAGTTTATTTGGATATGTACAACTTGAGTTATGAATTTTTCAAGTTATCACACAGATTCTGTCAAAGAAACAGAGCAGATTTGGAAAATGAATCATCTATAATATTTGGAATGAAAAAGGTTTAAAACTTATTTTTACCATATAAAGTACTTCCAGAGATTTCAATATAATTTTATATAATTCTCATACGAATTTTATAGATTTAGTTATAAATTTTTAAAGTTCAGAAAAAATTCTGAACCTACCAAATAAGCGGTAACCCAATGACTAAGGTGTGAATTTAATCTTTAGGCTTCAATTTCCATTTTCCCTAAACCATATCACTTCTAGTTGCCTAAAAAAAATTTTAAAATTAGGTTTTGACATTTTGATATCAAAGCAGGTTCAGGCAAAGCCCATATGAGAATAGATATATGGGTTACATGAGTGTGATTTTAGAAAATTAAGTTATGAGTATGAGATAATTGCTCTAAATTATGTGGTTATGTTAGGCTTAGTATAATTGATCATGAGTTAGATGCATAACTATATTGCAAGCTCAGTAGAAAATTTTGAATGTTTGAATTGAATGATTTATGTATGTTGAGTATTATGTTCAAAAAAGTATAATAATGAACATGTGATCATACGAATAGGAAATTGTCTAAGATATCAAAGGTTAAAAAGAATAGATGTTAGCCAATCCTAATAAATTTCTTGGGAAAGAAAATAAAGATGAATGGACAAGGATATTAAAGATGATTGATACACCAATAATGGTATAATAGAATGAATATGTTTCCCTAAATATTTAGATCCTCAATAAAATTTTGGGGTTAGATAAAGTACCAATAATGATGTGAGGTACATGAATAGAGTCCTTAGTCAAGTAATGAATTTTAATATGTGATTCCTTGATATGATACTTCAATGATGGCATGCTAGTAGAAGAGTTATTGTGAGTAGTAAGAGTTTTCTAAAAAACCTATATGTAGTTGACTACTAGACCTAGTAAGAGAAATTCTTGCCCACGAAGTTTTCTCAAGAGAGTGGGAATTGGTCCTCTGAAAGAAAGAGAAAGTGCAGCCGAGGCAAGGCAAAGCAAAGTTGACCTTACTTTAATGAAAGCATAAAGTAAAGGTTGGCCAAGAATAATGTAGGGATCAAATATCCCTCAAGTGAGGTAGGATTCTAAAGAAGATTTAAAGGGAAGTTCTCTTACACTGCAAATAATTAGATAACTATCAAGTTACTACCATATTTAGCAACTAGACAAATACCACCACCACAACAAAAGATAAGTCCAGTAGCAAGACAACAATGATAGTTTCTCATGAGAAAGTATAGGTAGCCACCAACTCAAAATTAGGAGACCCCCCACTAGAGGGTAATGAATAGAGATCAATGTGATCTATAATTAAGTAAGCCAAACAGGGGGAATGTTTTGTGGTTTAGCACAAAAGCATAATGGCAACCTAAGTCTCAAGAGAGTGAGGCAGCCTTAAGAGAGTTAAGGCAATAGAATGAATTCTTTCTACAATGTCTAGACTTAGTGGAAGCGGTAAGACTTGTAAGAGTTGAAGTATCATTTAGGCGATACAAGAATGACATAAGCATAATGTTAAGTCAAATGGCCACAAAGATAAATAAGTGGCTAAGAATTATAAATGCATAGTAAAAGAATAAATGAGAAGGCTTGAAGAAGCTAGCAAGCTAATGAAGTAGACAAGATGCCTAAGTTAATGAGAATAAGAAAATCAAATAGCTTAAAGAAGTGGTGATTATTCATAAAGAAAAGTATGAAAGAGAAAATATCACCTAATTGAGACCAATTAATGGCTCAAGATCCCATTGAAAATGAAATAAACATGTTGAGCAAGCTGATAAAAGTAATAATTGATAGGGTTTAAAGCTATAAGTCTTGAATTAGATGTATTCAAGCAAGCTAAGTATGAGATAAGAATGTAGAAGAGTTACAAATATAAGTGAATAGATGGAGTATAAAGAGTTAAAGCTCCAAGGAAAAGTTAAAAGCGCCTATGTAAATAGGAAAGCTTGGAAAAATAATAAAAAAGTATAAAAAAAATAGAGTACAAAAAGACTTAGAAAAGCAAAAATTTCAAGTCAAAGCCAAGGTGAAGTGAGAAAAGTAAGAAATGTTTTGGCATAAAATCAACAACTCAAATAGAAAGACAAAAATTTGAGCAAAAAATACTATCATTTAAGTAAAAGAGATAGTAAAAGAGGTCAGAATTCATCAAGCAAAGGAGAAGTAATAGTACAAGAAATGGAGTTTGTGTGATAAAAGCATGAAAAGGAAAATAATAAGAAGAAAAATGCCCCATACTAAAGGAAATAGAAGGGCCAAGAGTCAAGTTAGAAGAGTGACATCAAAGATATCTCCTAAGTAAACTCTTGGTAATGAAATTTACATTATCAAAATAGTATGAGTAGAGGTTTAATCCTCAAATTTTGAGGACAAAATTTTAATGAGAGGGAGGATAATAACATCCCAAATTTTTAGCTTAGAAGCTTAAGAATAAGCCAAAATTCAGTAAGCTACTAAGCCCAAGTAATCAAAAGTCCCTAAAGTGACCTGAAAAGAAAGAATGGTTCTTAGGGACCAAATCATAATTTTAAAGTATCTCTTTGGCAAAAATATAATAGTGTTAGAGACTTCAAGAAAGTGTCTAGAATTAAGAAATGAGCCAAGTTAAATTTCAAAAGTGTCCAGTATTAAAAAAAGGAATAAATAAGGCCTAAGAGAGTAACTGAGGTAGCTAAGATCAGTCTCAAAGAATAATCAGCAAATTTGCCAAATTAAATAGAGGTAGAGTTATTTAACAACTTTATTCTTATGTCCTAAGTCTCCTAAAAAAGGATCGTAGTTAGATCTTAAGGATCATAGTAGATTCAAAAAGGGCTCGGTGAAATTACAATTAGATCTCATAATCACAGTAGACCTAGTTGAAAATTACTAAGCCACACAATATATGACAGTTCTCTAAGAAAACGATGGCCTATAATGAGTTTGTAATATAGAGACCTCTTACGTTTGGCGTTATTATATAGAGAGTATTCTTAATTTTTTCTTTGATATCTCAATTACTAACTAGACTAAGAAATAAAAGAGAAGATCAACAAGTAAGAAGTATAATAGTAACCTTTCTAGGACTAAATGATAATTATTAATATTTAAGGGTGATTATATGCAAATAGATATAGTGATGAGATCATGAGAAAGTGCCCAAAATTAAAAATAAACAAGAGTAAAGATTAACCAAAAAATGTTAAGCCATGAGATCATGACTAAGTTGCCTCTTGTTTAAAAAAAAAATTTATGTGAAAAATTGTGATTTCTCGTTTAATATTTACAATTCGCATGATAAAAGTTGTGATTGGTTATTTTTAAAATTTAGACTTCAATGATAAAAGAATTTTCACTTGAAAAATTGTAATTTTTTGTTTAATTTTTGCAACTCAAAAAATAATAGTTGTGATTGTTTGAACAAAAGTTGTGATTAGTTATTTTCAGAATTTAGACTTCAATAACAAAAGAAATTTCACATGAGAAATTGTAATTTCTGGTTTAATATTTGCAATTCACAAAATAAAAATTGTAATTTCTTAAATAAAAGTAATGACTAGTTATTTTCAAAGCTTGAATTTCAATTATAAAAAAAATTTCATGTGAAAAGTTGTAATTTCTTATTTAATTTTTGTTTTTCATAAAAAAAATTATGATTTATTAAAAAAAAGCATTGGCATTGATTATTTCAAACAAGGGGCAATTCAATCATTTAACTTAAACTCATTAATTTTAAAAAAGTACCTAAGGACTTGAGAGAAATTATGGTATTGAAATTTTATTGTCATTTTCTATGTGTATGTATATCTTTATTTTCATTGCATCACCCACTAGATCACCCTTAGAATTTATCTAAATTAAGTTCTCAAAATTAAAAAAAAACATATATTTTTGGGAGAATGACAATTATGTCCAAAAATATTAAATTAATATCAATTAAGTTTCCCAATTTTTTTTTGAAAATAACTTAAAAATATCGATCCAAATGATTATAAATCTAGGAATTTCAATTAAAAATAAGTATTTAAATATCAAATGTAACTTTTAGATTGTAGTAGACATTTCTATTTGTAACTATTTAAATTTTTATTTATAATTCATTTTGTAGAAAATTTTGTTGAGGATCTAACTGTCATTAATTCATTCTTTTAAAACCTAATTGTCATTTTTCCTATATTTTTTAATTTTCATTCTCAGATTTTGATTATTTTTAAATATTAAAAAAATATAATAAAATTTTATAATACATTTTTTCATGAAGAAAAGTTTAAACAAACATGCCAAACCATTAATTTTTTATATGTTTCGTATAAGGTTTAATTTTCTTTTATGAAAAGACTGAAGGTTTCTTTTGTTTTGTTTTGTTTTTTTTTTGTTTTTGGCCAAAGAGAAGACTAATTCTCATTTTCAATCAAGTTAGTTGGATTTTAGATCTTAAAAAAATTAAAAATATTACTAGTGTTAGTTAGAAGATAAATTATGCAAGAGAAAAATATGTAATTTGATCTTATATTCAAGATTTGTGACAAGTATACGAAAGGATAAGTAAATAGAGAGAAGCTTTGAAAAATATACACATTTTGATACGATTGAAAACAAGTATTTTAAGTACATATTTTTGTTTTTGTTTTTAATTTTTTTGTAAGAGTAATGTACTATTTAATTATTATATATTTTCACTTAGGTATAATTTTTAAACTTTCATTTTATTTTAAATTTAAATGTTCTTTTATCTAATATTAGTGATCTTTCTTTTATATTATAAATATATTTTAAATTTTTTGATAATATCCATTATCTATAAAAAATAAAAAATTACATGTATATCTATTATATTTTTTTTTTGGGATGATATAACTGCTATGCTTTTGTGGTTTTTGTGTTAAACCTGAACTAAATTTACGGTTGCATGGGCTTAAGAGGCTGCATGAACTTTGAACTCAATCTCTAATTAATTTTATAATGCTTTCTGCCTCACTGTTCTAGTTTTAGAATACATGTTTTTTGAATTCTTGCAGTCTCCAAATAAAGTCAATGATAAACTTTTTTTTTCGTCTTTTCAATGAAAAATGATATTCTCAGTAAATTAAGTTAAAAAAAAGGCTTCTACAGTTTCTATAAACTTATAGCTAATTGATGAAGAGTGTCTTCGTACATCAAATTGCAATGCAATACCCAATCTTTACACTAAAACAATCTTGCTTCATCATGATGAGTAAGTTGAATATGACACTGCACAGTTAGTGATCACATGAACTGTAGTAATTTTTTGTTGCCCATATAGCTTTAAACCTTTTACAATGCCTGCTACCATGGCTAGATCTCTCATCCATACTTGTATTGAAAAAATTAAATTTAATATAAGAGAACACTAATAAGCAATAAAACAATTACACTTGGTGGAAACTATCCATCGTAATATCATTTTGTCTCATATTCTCAATAGAAAAAGTTTCATTGTCCTAGTTGAACCTGTCTAGGAAGTTTCCCATCATTTTCATGTTTCAATGTCATATTCTAGTGGCAAAATCAACTTCTATAGGCATCCATACTGAAATATCACACCTTATCCATGAACTCATAACCAGTCATCAACAAAGAACATGAGGGTGATGTATTCTGGCTAAAATTCATATCCAAAATCTTTTTGGGGCTAAGAAAAATTTCTTTAACTAGCTTACATGACAATTCTCCTATAATATGATCATGCATGATAGAAGAAAGCTTGTAGATTATTGAGGGCATAAGGGCTTTGAAAACCCTAGCTTCAAAAGCAACATTATTTCTTATCTCTTCATTAGTAATTTTAGTGACTAATATGTTCTAACAGGAGAAGTAAGACTTCCTCTCTCTATTTCTTTTGCTTTTATTTTTTTTTAGGTTTTATAGGAAGAAGGTACCATGGAGTTTGGGAATCTTTTTGTTACAGCATTAATTCCAGTCATAAAGGTACTTTTGCTAATTTCCAGTGGGACAGTTCTTGCACTAGATCGATTTGATGTATTGGGTGAAAATGCTAGGAAGTACTTGAATACTGTAAGTGCCATCCTTATGATTGCTATACTCATAAAACTAGCAACTACGTTGGTAAAAAAAATAGCAACTACAAGATAATGAAAAAATTGCATGTTTTCATAACAACTAACATAAGCTAAGTAGTTCTTTCTTTCACTCTTTTTCTAGATGATATATTTTGTCTTTACTCCAACTCTTACTCTTTGCAACATGGCCCATGCTGTAAATTTAAAAAGTCTACTTATGTTGTATGTTTGTTTTTTGCTACCTCTCCATTTGCATTTTCTTTTCCTTTAAATTCCTTCATAAGAAGAAATCTTACTGAATTGTTTTCATTCATTTCTTGTAGTTTGTTTTATGCTTTTGCTAATTACGTAGGTGGTTTCTGCCATTAAATATTCTTCTCACATTCATCATTGGGTCTGATCTTGGATGGCTACTAATTAAAATAACAAGGCCTCCTCGTCATTTACATGGTCTTGTGTTGGGATGCTGTGCAGTAGGCAAGTGCAATCAAACTCAGTAGCATATTTATAAATTTAAAAGTCCTTTTAATCAAACTTTCAAACTAAAGATGTCATATTGTTTCTAACTACTTCAATGGATATCAATAGGAAATATGGAAAACATACATCTCATTATCATTCCAGCTGTATGTAAGGAAAGAAGCAAATTGTTTGGAGATAAAGATATTTGTAAAAGAGATGCAATGACATATGCTTCTCTATCCTTAGCAGTAAGATACTTTATACTTAAAAAATAATTGGGAACATGTATGTTCAACCAAAGGACAAATTCAGAACCTATGAACCAATATGAAAATTTCTCATCTTTTTTATTTTTATTTTTCAAGTAGGAAGCGTTTTCATATGGACTTATGTCTATAGCCTTATCTGTAGATATTCATGTCAAAATTCTACTGTAAGCCAAGTTGATGTTTCCCAAATGAAGCAATTGTTTGTACCAAGAATTGATCCTGAGAACTCTTCAACAAGTTCCATAGGATTGTCAATCACTATGAATAACATCTTGCAAACAAATGACCAAGACAACGTTGTTGAAATTGAAATTGCAAGGCTTCAGGGAGTAGGAAATGTTGTTCTACATTCCTTTATTATAAAATACTTTTTTTCACTTTAGTTTAAATATTTATGTTTCCATTAGACTTTTACTATTGAAACCTAATATCAATAAGTAGAGCACATATTAATAATTAATATGTGATTTGTTCAAATTTTATTTAGCTTGTGACAAAACAGGAATGCTAAGAATGGAGTTCAATATGACTGCATGCATAAAATTCTTTTTACTAGTTTATACCTAAGTGATGAGTTAGAACATTATTTCCTTTGTTATTTTTCCTTTTATCTGCAATGTTACAAGCAGTATGACTTGGTAATTTGACCTTGCATTCTTTTAGAAAGTTCACAGGTAACAAAACTTGTAAAGATAATGAATTTGTTTAAAATGTTAGCAGAAAAAATCAATCTAAAGGCCCTGATAGCACTTGCAACAGTTGGAACAGTATGATAAAAGTTTTCTCTGAACACTATTTTTTGTTGTTTCTCTTCGTTAATTAATAGAGAATATATATAGGTACATACACTAATGCCTACACCCACACATAAACTCTAACATGATTGACACATTATTTGAAGAATATGCATATGATGCATAAACATCTCTAAAGTACAAAAATTGTACTAAAGGATCATCTTTATGTATCTAACTTATACAAACTATGGTGTAATCATTACTTTCAAGGAATGAGTGCAAGATATTTGACATGTTTATATATGAACCAAGTTAAAATTTTCTAAATATGATCATAGGAATCTTTTTCATAATATAATTTTTAGCCTATCACCAGTTATATTACACCAAAAATGGAAAAAGGAAAGTACTGGATGACCTAGGAAAGAAAAGAAATTTCCTTTCAAAAAGTCATTTTAATTAATAGGGTTATAGCTTACCAAGACTTTTTTTTAAGGATCCTTCCTAATCCCTTTTCTTATATAGGTGATTGGCACAATAATAGATACAATCCCTAGATTTCGAAACATATTAGTAGGTGAAAATGCTCCTCTTCATGTAATTGATGACACATTATCTATGCTAAGGTAAATAGAATGTATGTTCTAATTGGCTTTTAATCTTTCCTAATGAAAAAGATACATTAAAAAATTGCTTTATTTTGCTCGAAAATAATAATAGAACTTATTATAGTGCTCAAATATGTTTATTTTATTTTTACTTTTTTTTAGAAATGTAGTGATGCAGCTATTCCAATTTTAAGCTTGTTAGTTGGGGTATATATTGTAAAAGGTAACCTAAAACATGATCATCTTCCATTTTAGATTAATTTCATTTAAAATGAAAATAAACTAAACAATAAGTTAATGACAAATACTAGATTTTCTTCAGGCTTAAGAAGTTCAACCTTACAACATCAAATCATTATAGGGGTCATTGTTATTAGATATATTGCCTTACCAACCTTTGGCATAAGCGTTCTTAAACGCGCAATCCATATCAGCAAGATCCATCCTAATCCATTATATAAGTTTGCTTTGTTGCTTCATTATGCTCTTCCACCTGCAATAAACATAAGTAAGTTGATTAACCTACTCAAACACAATTTATGTTTCTACATAACTTCCAAAAATTCAATTTCATTAGCAATGTGCTATTCTTTAAGATCATAAACCATAGACTCCACATATCTAATTTCTATACTTTGCAACATGTTTATCTGTAGGCAGTCAAGAGATGTCGAGGATTAATAGCTAGCAACGAAACTTTTTTTTTCCTTTCAGTTGGAAAAAAGTTTGAACTGTTTCATGGCTTTTATTTAATTGAGACTA
This sequence comes from Prosopis cineraria, assembly GCF_029017545.1. Classification (NCBI taxonomy): domain Eukaryota; kingdom Viridiplantae; phylum Streptophyta; class Magnoliopsida; order Fabales; family Fabaceae; genus Prosopis; species Prosopis cineraria. The sequence goes on along the minus strand of NW_026555335.1, from coordinate 34,012,599 downwards.
TATACTTGTTTCCTTTATAACTTTTCCAGATACTATATGTCAGATATTTAGGGTTAGTGTGGATGAATGCTTAGTTCTCATGCTAGCAACAAATGTTTGTGCCTTGGCAGCGATTACTTTATGGTGTACATTTTTCATATGGCTTATATTGTAACCATTTGTGTTGGATGTCCTCTTTTTTATTGTTAGAGATTTCATATATCTATCATGAAAAAGAGAAAGTGAAAACTTAGAGCAACAAGAAGGAATATGTAGTAGAAACAGTAACACTAGAAAATAGCTATTTTACCCTAAAGTATGATTAGTACTTGCACTAAAATTGATCTATATTTAATTTATAATGTGATCGAATCTTGCAAACATTGATATATGCTTGTGCTAAAATACTTCTCACCAATATTATATTTGACATGCTATCAAGCAATTCTTCCAAGATGTAACGCCTGAATTGAGTCATGTCACTGCTTGTTGTCTGCAATAGTTTTTGCCTTTTAAGAATATTAAAAAAATGTAGCAAGAATTATGAAAATTATTGCCATACTTCATTAAAACCGTTGCCTTTGCTATGAAAATATGCTATGATTATTATCTAACTATAAGCAGTAGCCTTAAAATGTTGTTTAAAATTATTGCAAAACACACACACACACACACACAGAGTACAATTAATAATTGTTACTTTAGAAAATATCAGTTTTTCTCCTTTCATGCATACCTGAGTTCTTTGCTCTTCAGACCTTCATTTGATCCAATAAAGACAAACCCTTTTAAAATGATATTAAAATAGCTCATAGTAGTTTGCTACCACATGACATGAATGAATAATGCACAATTTTTCTAAATTTTCAAACTCTTTCCAAAAAATTTAATGCACAAGTAGTGTTCTCATTTTAAACTGTACTATAATATATATCAACAAACTTCATGCAGCCAGCAGATTCAATTTACTCATTTAGTTATCACCAACCCAAAAAATGTAAAGGTCATAGTAGACAATCTAGATGAGAAAAGTAGTAGAAAAGTAATCACTTGGATCAATTAACCATCCCAATGTTAGCATGCATATTTAAAACAGGCCATGAATATCCTATTAAACCTCTTGCTCCTATCATATAGCAGCAAAAAAATCCCTAATGTGGAATAAAATGAAGTTATATATGAATATAAAGACAAAAGTGATCGATTAAAAATAGATAAATTTAAGTAAGATAATTGCCAAGTACTCTATAAGCTGAGTTGTCAATATTATCTTTGATACAATATTTACTCAGCTTGTCCCATTATAAAATGAGCTAGCATCATCACCCGATATGTATGCCAGTCATCTTCTGTTATGATGTAAGTTAACTAGCCCACTAACATCCTTAGCCATTACTAGTGTCACATTGTTTCTAGGGGGTAGAGAGTATATAATAGGGCAATCAAGACAAGTGCCTTGAGAATCTAGTGCATAGCATATGAAAATGTAAGTAAGCTAAACAAGTCTGTCAAAATAATTCTGACCTACCATTTTTTTTCTTCTTTTCTTTTCTATTTTTAGGAGTGTTAGATTAATTTCATAAAGATATAGAAGAATTAAGCTTGATTGATGTATAATTAGGACATGCAGATTTCTATTAATTTTATATATAAGGAAGCTAATTATCATGCCCACCTATTAGCTCAAGTTAATTTCTCATAGACTTAGTCTAGATTTTTGGCCTTTTGATCAATCTCTACTGTTATCTTGGAGAAAACCAACCCTTGAAAAGAATCAAAAACATTTTATTAATCTAAGACAAGGAAAAAGATACAAAAGGATCAATTTATATATAGCCCATAAACCAAAAACAAAAAAGGCCCACACATACACAATACACCACAACACACACAATAACTTCTCACACACCCCCTTCAAGTTCAGACCCATACAAATTTGTAGGTTCCTAACTTGTACAAAATTCTTTCATAATCATCTGGACTAAGAGCTTTTAGTAAACACATTAGCAAGTTGTTCTGTTGTCCTAACATGCTTTAGACTAATAACATCTTACTGTAATTTCTCTCTAACAAAATGACAATCAATTTCTATGTGCTTTGCTCTTTAGTGAAATACTGGATTATTAGCAATATGTATCACAACCTTGCTATCACAAAAGACTTGTATAGGTTCCACTTCATGCAAACTAAGGTCTTTCAACATTCTAGTAACCCAAACAAATTCTACCACAACAGATGCAAATGCACGATATTCTACTTCTGCTGAAGATCTTGAGATTGTGCTTTGCTTCTTTGTTTTCCAGCAAACTAAGGATCCTACAAACTTGACAACACAACCAGTCATAAATCATTTTGTATTTCCATAAGTTCCCTAATCAGAATCTACAAAACACTCTAATGCATTCCCTTTTGGAGCTGACAACAACATACGTAGTCCTGGATGCTTCTTAAGATATTTCACAACTCTCACAGCTGCTTCCATATGAGACTTTCTTGGTGCACTCATAAATTGGCTCAGATTCTACACAACAAAGCTCAAATCAAGACAGGTAGTTGTACGATAAAATAACCTAGCCATTAGTCTTTTATATGAAGCTAGATTTTTTAGAAATGAATTTTCCTTTTTCTTTTATTCTGGTTTACACCATTTTAGTTGACCTATTCTTTGCATCTTTCTCTAATCAGTAACTCTTCCTTCTGCTAAGAGACGAACATTTTATTCCATTGGGATACTAAGAGGCCTTATACCACTTAATCCTATATCTGAAATCAAATCTAAAGTATACTTTCTCTGTGTTAAAACAATCCCTTTTTCAAATATGGCCAACTCTATCCCCAAAAATATTTCAAATTGCCTAAGTCTTTAATTTTAAATTTCTAATGCAAATGCTATTTGATGGGATTTATACTGTGAATATTATTCCCAGTTACAAGAAAATCATCAACATAGGCAAGGATAAGAGTAATTTCAGTCTTATTTTGCTTAATAAAAAGAGAATAATCGTACTTGGTTTGCCTAAACCCCCCTTGGATCAAAATATCAATAAGCTTGGCATTCTACTACCTTAAAGCTTGCTTCAAACCATATAGAGATTTGGTAAATTTGGCGACCTTATTAGGATCAACTTGATTAGATCCCTAAGGAATTTTCATATAAACTTCTTCATGTAAATCTCCTTGTAAAATAGCGTTATTCACATCCATTTGAAATAAAGGCCAAGCATGCATAGTAGCAAGAGCAAGAATAGTCCTCATAGTAACCATTTTAACTACAGGAGAAAAGTTTCAAAATAATCAATTCCCTCTTGTTGATTATATTCTTTTGCTACAAGTCTAGCTTTATACCTTTCTAAACTCCCATCTACCTTGTATTTGTTTTTAAACACCCACATATATCCTATAAGCCTCTTTCCTTTAGGTAGGTCTACAATTATCCAAGTTTATTATCTTCTAATGCCTTTATTTCATTTCTCATAGCATCTATCCATTTTTTTTATTTTTAACAGCCTCCTCAAAACTAGAAGATTCAAGAAAATCATCATCAAGATGCAACAAGTAATATTTATATTCTGATGAAATGTTAGCATAAGATATAATGATGCATAGGATATTTAGATCTTACCCTTTTACCTTTGCAGCTTGAGTCTGCATGACAAGTGTAATCGTTAAGCCATGATGGAAGTTTCCTAACTCGTCTTGAAGGTAGTGGCTGAAAGGTGTTTTCTATGTCAACTTGAGTAGGATTACCTTCCTCTTCTTCATATTGAGGCAAGTCAATTTGCATTTAATCTGGCTCAGGATATTTTGGGTGCAAATCAAATTGCACATGATCCTACTTAGGATGTTTTGGCGGTATAGGTAGATCATGGAAAGAATTGTGGTCTCTAATGATCAAGGGTGAATCATGCTCATACAAGAAAGGATCGCTTTCATTGGAAGGTGTAGAAGTACTGTGAGAGGTAAAATATTTGTCGCGAAAAGGAAATTTGTTTTCTAAAAAGGTCATATGTCGGGTTACAAATTTTTTTTTATTTTAAGATGATATAAAATGAAGCCTTTTTTATTAGGAGGATAACCCAAAAAAATACATGGTTCAGACCTAGCCATGAACTTATCAGAAGAATTTAAAACAATAGTAAAAGCCAAACAACCAAAAATTTAAAAAAAAAGACAAATCTAGTAACTTGTTATATAAGATCTTATAAGGAGTTTTATAGTGGCTCAGGAGCCAAGGGGAAAAAGAGAGAACATTCTCACTTTAATAAAAAACTTGTATTATTCTTTTGTGATTTTGAATACAATAGAATGAGGGCTATTTATACTAGTCTTAAGTAGGCAAAAAATTAATGCAAATAGAGAGGTTATGGAATAACTTAATTCCAAATTGAGGGGGTTATAGGATTTAAAAGTACTTAAAAGCACTTATTGGGAGCTTATGAAAGTTACAAATACTTATTATAATTTATGGATAGAAAAGTTATGAAAATAATAGGGGTTATGGAGATAAAACATCGATTCCATCCCATATAGCTTAAACTCTTTGAAGGAATTCTATTAATTAAGAAGGTAGTAGTCTAAATGCTTTCTCCCCAGAATCTTATAGGAACATTTGAGTGAAAAATTAAACTTCTAGCGATTTCAAGTAAATGCCTATGTTTTCTCTCAATCACCCTATTTTGTTGAAGGTATAAGGATAGGAAGTTTCATGAAGAATACCCTTAATGCTAAACATATTGTTAACTTTTGAATTAATGAACTCAAGACCATTATCACTCCTAATTTTTTTAATGCAAGTAGAAAATTGGGTATGAACATAAGAAATAAAATTTCTTAAGCAATGTACAGCTTCATTCTTATGTTTCATCATGTACAACTAGGTACAATGAGAAAAATCATCAACCATAGTAAGTAAATATCTATGATCATTATATGTTGGTTGCTTCTATGGTCCCCAAACATCTATATGCACTAACTCAAAACAACATGAAGTTTTTGATGTACTTGAAGAAAAAGGAAGTCTAGTTTGCTTAGCTCTAATGCAAACTTCACATTTATTTTGATTATCATGCCTAATGTCCTGCTTTAAGAAATCTAAATGCCTAAGAACTTTTAAAGGGGCATGCCCAAGCCTATTATGCCATAAAGTAGACTTCTATTCATTATTGGAAAGAGTTTCCTTTGTAGTCATAATACAATTCAGATTTATGTCTTTGCCAATCAAATATAGCCCTTTGTCCATTTTACCAATCTTTCGGGAGCTTCCAGTTGAGATCTCCTACAAAGTACAAAATTATGGATAAAAGGAGACTATATACCTAGCACTCTTAGTTAATTTAGACACAAAGATGAGATTAAAATAACACTGTGGCACATAATAAACATAATCTAAAACAACATTATTAAGCAATTTTATAGAACCAATATGTGTAACAGATATTTTATCTCCATTAGGCATCTTAATCTTCCTCAAAGGTCCAACATAAGGCTTAGCAAAATCAAGCATGTTAAGACTACCCATGACATGGCAAGTTGCCTCGGAGTCTAGAATCCAATTAGAATTATAAATAGAACAAGGGATGACATTAAGCAAACTTGACACACGTTCTTCTATGTAATCAATTATCCCAATAGCAACATCAGGAGTGTCTTTCTTCAGTAATTGAATGATGCCATCATATTGTTCCTTGGTCAGAGGAGGATGATTTGTGCTTGAATGATCTCCTTCAATCTGATTATCATGTTTGATGCGACCTCTGTAGTTAATGGAGTTGAGAATAAAGGTCAAGCTTAATGGGCCACCTATTTAAGTCTATTTTTATAAAGGTTCGAGCTTAAAAATATCAATTTTTAAGAGAAACTGAGCTTTGAAGCCCAGCCTTAATAGGCCTTAGAAAAACGGGCTCAAGGTCAAATGGCCCTTTTAAGCCCTTTTTCATCTTAAATCTAAAAAAATAAAATATTTTTATCTTTTAAATTGAATTTGAACTTTAAAATATATGTTTATACTTTAAGATTTGATTTTTTATTATTTATTTTTAATTTTTTTAATATTATAATTTGTTTTTTTAGAAATATATGAAATGTTATGATTGAAATTTTAAATTTTTTTAAAAAATAAAAAATGATAATAAAAGGCTTATAGGCCCAACCCTGAGCCCTTTGAATAAAGGTTGGGCTTCAGAAATTAGTCTATTTTTGAAAAATTAGGCTTCCCGCCTATTTCCCACCTCTAGTAATCAACTGAGAATCCAATAAGGCGATTATAATTTTCTCACTTGTGGCCTTTCCTTTTGCAATGAGTGCACTCATCTTGAGTACGCCCTTTGCCTCTTCCTCCTCTACCTTGTCGTCTACCTCTCATGGTCATGGTAGTAGGTTCGAGAGGAGTGCTTTGTCCTAGTAAGGAATGGCTGAGTCCTTATTGGTCTTCTTCTTGCGTTATCATAGAATAAGCGTGATTTATAAAAGATAAAGGACTCGTAAGAAGAATTTGAGAATGAATCGCATGGTAATCATCATTGAGCCCAATCAAAAACAAATAATCATTGTTTATCCATAATCTAAATGTATTCCTTTGAAGTAGCACATTGACAGGAAGGAAGTGGTACGAGAATTGCATATTCATCCCACAATTCTTTTAGACGAGTATAATAGCTTGAAACATTGAGTGATCCTTGGATACAAGTTGACAAGGCTCAATGAAGGGAAAAAATTTGCATACCATCAGTTTTGTGAAATCTCTCCTCCAGATCCTTCCAAATAAGATGTGCACCGTCGGAGAAAACTATTCCAATCGCAATTTGTTTGTCCATTAAATCGAGAAGCCAAGAGATCACAATCGCATTGCATTGACCCCATTGATCACAAAATTTAACATCTTGAGCCTCTCGAGTACAAGAACCATTGATAAAACCTAATTTGTTTTTCCCAAGTATCGCTAATTAGAATGCATAACTCTAGATCTTGTAGTTGTCGGAACCTATGAGAACTTGCTGGACAATATTCTATATCGGTGTATCTAAAGGATGAAGATAAAGAGGGTGAGTAAAGTCAATGGTAAGGGGCTTCGATTGATCTGCCATGGTTGGTTTCAAAAAAAGTGGTGAAAAGGAGAAAGATGCGAGCAAGAATGTTGATGTGGTTAGGATTTCTTTTATAAGAATGAAACAATGAAGGAAGTCTTAAAATCTAATCAAAGTGTTGCTCGTGGGAATTTAACATCCATGAAAGCTTCTATGGCAAGGAAGATGATCATCGATGCACATTTCCTTATTAAAACGGCATCATTCTTTCATCCTTTCTTGATGAAGGCGATGTCGTTCTTGAAGTTCTGTTAATGATCTTAGAATGATTTCATGACTTGGGGAAGAAACAGATGGGCTTTGATACCATGTTATCTTGGAGAAAACCAACCCTTGAAAAGAATCAAAAACATTTTATTAATATGAGACAAAGCAAAAGATACAAAAGGATTGGTTTATATACAGCTCATAAACCGAAAACAAAAAAGGCCCACACATACACAATACACCACAACACACACTATAACTTCTCACATTAACCTTTATGTTTGGAGGAGGTGTATGATGAAAAAAAGCATGCTTATTGTATTTTTTAAAAAAAATTAATTTTTTAATCCTTCAATTTTTAAAAATCTATTTAGTTTTTTGTTCAGTTTACCAAAAGGACTTTTGAATGAATTTTAGATTCAGATGTTATTTGGTTTTTCATCTTTTTTAAGAAGTCCATTTAAAAAATCCTTTCCAAATGTGGTTGAATATAGTTTTAACCAACTTAAAATGATGAAACTTTTAAAAAGTAGATTTAGAAATGCGTTTAATACAGCCTTGTTATTGAGAAAGAATGCGTTTAATACAGCCTACGAGGCTATGACCTAATATGCTCCTAAACATAATCCAGAGACGTACTAATTTTTCTAAGATTCCGGTTAAATAAGGATACGATCAGAGATCTCCACCTTATCCTAATAACCTTCATATATATATAATCAGATCGTGTGTGTGGGGAAATCGAAAACGCGTAAGAATTAATTAATACAGAATATCAGACTTAATTATTTTCCTTTTTTATCGCTTGGATTGAAGAAATCAGCCTGCATTTTTTAATTAATAACCTAATAATAAGAAGATTAAATAAGAGATTGTGAAATTTTTTATAAACAAAGATATCATAAAATCTAAACTTTAATTAAATAATAAAGAATTTTTATTATTGTAATCAAAGGCAAAATTTCCGTCGACAAAAAAAAGTAATCAAAGGCAAAATAATTTATGCTTTTAGTAAAATTTCTAAAAAATCAATTTTATAAAATTCAGTTACTTTATAAAATAACTTTTACAAGAAAAAAGACTATCTAAAAGGCTTTTTGTTTCTGAGTTTTTAAACAAATGGACCTATATCTTATCAAGAGTTCCTATATTCAAATTTTCATTTATACAATTTATGTTGTTAACTTTTATATTTTTTAATTGAATTTGTTAATTTATAGATCAGGTTATATATTTTTATTTTTTTAAAAAAATAGCAAAACGAGAAATAAAAAACTTCAAACCGACGTCAGATTATTATTATACGAATGACGAGGCTTGGAGATAGAGGTAAATTTGGATGGATGTTATCACAAAAATGCTAAGGACACCTAGGATGTGGATTAAGATTTATATTGGATATTGTAAAGAAGTCAACAGTTCAATGCTCTGGCTAAAACGAAAAACAAATTTAAAAGATTTTCTTCCTGAAATGTAAGTGATATGGGAATATAAAAATTATTCAATTAATTAAATAACTAGCCGAAAACTATAAGCAGTTAGTTAACCCCTGTTCTCTATACAGCGAAGTTCTACTCATCAGTCAGTGTTTCTGTGAATCCTTCAGGCCGGCGACTTCATGGATTCCATCCAAAACAATTCAATGACCCCCAACAAAGCCGTCGCCACGGAAGTTGACGGCCGCCGCTCCGTGAACTTCCCGTTGGCGCCAAGGGGCTTTAAGAAGAAAATGAAGTCGGCGGTAAAAGAAACGTTGTTCCCAGACGACCCTTTCAGGCAGTTCAGGAGCGGAGGCACGGCGAGAGATAGATTTGTGAATGGAGTACGGTACTTCATTCCGATGTTCGAATGGCTTTCCACTTACAGTCTCCGATTGTTCTGGTCGGACCTCCTCGCCGGCTTCACCATCACCAGCCTCGCAATCCCTCAAGGCATTAGCTACGCTAAACTCGCCGGCATTCCCCCCATCATTGGCCTCTGTAAGTTCTTCTTCTTCTTCTTCTGCGAATAGAGTGATTGTGTGCGTAATCGTATATATGAAATCAGATTGCAGTTTTGTGCCGCTGCTAGTGTATGCCGTGTTCGGGAGTTCAAGACACATGGCGGTGGGGACGATAGCGGCGGCGTCGCTACTTATAAACCAAAGTATTTCGAGCGTCGTGAAGCTGGAGGACGACCCTGTGCTGTTTCTTCATTTGGTTTTCACGACCGCCTTCGTCACCGGCGTATTTCAGGCTGCTTTAGGTATTCTACGGTGAGATTCTCAACCCATAATCTCACAGACCTATAGTAATTAATTAATTATATTCTAAACAGTACCATTTTTAATACAATTTTTAATTTTAATCTGGAATTCTGATCAAATTCATAAAAAAATTATTTAAAAAAACCCCCCACTAAGAAAGCAGGTCTGATATTGGAATACTTGTAAAATTTTCTTCCTTTCTCTGTCCGCATGTTTATCTATGTGCTAAAGAGATATTTGTATCTACTAAATGAGGAATTTTTGCCTGGACAAACAGTATCGCCTTATTCACGCTCAATCCAATAAATTATCCTAATTTAATTAAATAAAATCTTATGTGTTATTATTTTTAATAAATTTAATTTTGTAATAATGTCTATTTATTATTTTGAATTAAATTTACAGGCTAGGGATATTGGTGGATTTCTTTTCGCATTCGACGATAATGGGGTTCATGGGAAGGGCAGCCGTAATGCTATGTCTGCAACAACTTAAGGGTATATTTGGAATGAAACATTTCACTAACCACACAAGTATCGTCTCCGTGCTCAAGTCTATCGTGGCCAATACACATGAGGTTCAGCATTTAACTTGATCATATTATATATATATATATATATATATTGACCAATAGCAAATTTTATATATTATCTAACTATATTATATTGTTCTCGATGGGAAACAAATTAAGTTTTATTTGTAACATTTTAATATTTTTCTTAAAACAGATAAGGTGGGAGCCCACAGTCATGGGTGTCATCTTCGTTGCTTTTTTGATGTTCAAGTATGTGGTAAGTGATCCCTCTTTTCTCTGAACTTGTATAGTTATATGAATTAAAAAAATAATTTATTTTGTAATATTTAATTTCGCTCATGTTTCTGTTTTTCAACATCTATTTTTGCCCTTACCAAGCACAGATCAACCATAAAAGCCGCTAAAACATAATGAGTTGAGTTAGTAAAAATGAAGCTCCTTTAAATACGAGCTGTTTTGATTTAATTCGTGGATTTGCATGGCAAAAGGATAGGTATAGTTAACAGATAAGTTTTGTGTGTGTGTGTGTGTGTGTGGAAAGGGTAAATAAAGGACATGCACAAAGTACAGTGGACGTACATATTGAGGGTGTGGTGTGGCTATTGCCGGGTTCATGTTATATTGTTGGCGGGTTGGACTGTTAACATGCTAGCCCACTTCTGGCAGCTCGGTTTGGTAAAATATTAACCCGTCGCGAAGTCAACCCTCACCCACTAACTCACGGGTTAGCTCGTGTTATTAGCTCTAAATTTTGATTGATGAGTTTCTTTTTTTTTTTTTAAGTCAACTTTGCCTTCACTTTTTGTGTTACAAATTGTTGTTTTTGGGATCTATATATAATTTCCAGAAGAAGAAAAATAAGAAGCTCTTTTGGGTGGCAGCTATAGCTCCAATAATAACAGTGATCGTTGGAGCTATTTTCACCTACCTTGTCAAAGGCCAAAATCATGGAATTCAAATTGTGAGTTAATCTATTACTTATCCAGTTATTTACTCCCTTTCATTTTTTTTTGTTTTGAAAAGTCCAATTAATTCAAAGAGATTTAGTGCTTTTAGGATTTCATTTAGTCAGCTTAAACCATAGTTTGTAGGCTTAAAAGTTAGTTAGAGATAAAAAAAAAAAATGTTTGCGTAAGAGTAGTTGGGAAATGATCATTTCGTTTTTTTCAAGCTATAATTAAGCCAAGTGCTAGATTTTGAAAATTTGACATTAGTCAAGTTGAAATCCAACCATTAGCAATATTTAATGCATTTTAAATTTATGAGTAAAATACACCAACCTCTCTTCTATTTTTAAAACTTTATAAACCTTCCTTAAAATTAAAATTTACATAACACATACCTCCCCTTTATTTTAAAGATTCCATTTCCTTTCGTTCAATGAATAATTAACTGTTAAATCATATATTTTGAACTAAAATGCCCCTGTTTAAAACACATTTTGTGTAAGAGTGATATTTAAGTTTTCAAATAATAATTATAAGTTAAGAAAATAATATTAAATACAAAAAAATTATTTATATAGTATATAAGTTTAATATTTATTTATATAAACTTATTTATATAATAATTTTTTAAATTTTAAATATATAAGACAAAAAAATATTTCAGGCATATATCAATAAAAATTCTATCATTTCCTGACAAAAAAGAGAATTAACAATTTAATATAACAAGAGACAAATTAATTAATATAATTAATATTCATTTTTTTATTTTAATATTTTGTAAAATGTTGATGAAAATATGACTATAATATTCTTTAAAATTGGAGGACAGAGAATACATTAGATTATGAGGGCATGTTAATAATTTTAAATTTTTTTCAAAAATTTTAATTAATATAACAAAGTATTTTAGAATCTTAAACAAAATATTCCTAATGGTGCCAAGAAATAGACTAAAATGTATGTCCAGAGGGGAAGTCTCTGTAATTTTGATAAACTTAAAGGGATATCATTGTTTTTTATTCTAAATTTATTGACTAAAATATTTATTATTTCACATTTCCTTTGGAAGTTTGATATTTTTATTATTTATAAATTTAAAATTATTATTATTTTATATATATATTTTCTTTAAATACATCTCATTAAGTTTTTAGTATCTAAAAATATTTTTTATGTTAATACATTAACTCTTTTATTTGTTTAATTTTAATTTTAATATTTTTCTTAAATTTATCTAATTGCATACTTATATATGCGTGTGAGAGAGGCATACAACCCATGTCATTTTTAGTTTTTTTTTTTTACCAACCCTGCTTTTTACTTATGTCATCCAAATAAGTTTGAGTTTGTCAAATTAACTTTTTATAAGAAAATATTCAAACATAGGTCACATTATCATAACGGACTTTTAACTTATCTTTAATTTGCAAATTGTAGTTTATGTAAAATGTGGTTCTACAAACGTTAATACAAATAAGCTTTTAATTGGGTTTGGTTCGGTTTAGTTGCACAAATAAACCTAATATGTGATATTTAAGAGGGAGTAATTAATTTCACTTCACCAAGACATATTCTCATCCCTTTAAAAAAAAAAAGAATTTTAAGATCAAATCCTATATGATTTGAAGGGGGCAAAAATTGTGTGCGCGATTCATGTGCATGACTTGTGCGATTCATATGAGATACATGTAAGTGGTACTCCTTTCTTGTGAAGAAGAAGGGTTAGAGATAGTTTTAAAAAAAAAAAATCACTTCTTCTCTTCTTTCTCTTGGCATCAGAATTCACACATATATTCATGTACTTATCTTTTAGGTAGGACACTTGGATAGAGGCCTAAATCCTTTATCCATCCGTTTATTAAACTTCGATCCTAAATATCTACCGGCAGTCCTAAAAGCTGGCATTATCACAGGCATTTTGTCATTGGCGGTAAGAATAATTCATTTCTAATTCATCAGTAACATTATTTCAATATATATATATATATATATTTTAATTTTCTTTATGAATTTGTAGGAAGGGATAGCAATAGGAAGAAGCTTTGCGGTGGCCGAAAATACCCCTCATGATGGGAACAAGGAGATGATCGCATTTGGTTTCATGAATCTCTTAGGCTCCTTTACTTCATGCTACTTGACCAGTGGTAAGTACATATACATAAATACATATATCTATATCTATAATTAATTAGTTAATGAATGGATATATATATATATATATATATATTTTATTTTATTTTTCAGGGCCATTTTCGAAAAGTGCGGTGAATTACAACGCAGGGTGCAAGACAGCGATGTCGAACATAGTACAAGCAGCGTTGATGGCGATGACACTCATATTTCTGGCTCCTTTGTTTGGATACACTCCTCTGGTGGCCTTGTCCGCCATCATCATGTCTGCTATGTTGGGACTCATTGACTATCAAGAGGCCATCCATCTCTTCAAGGTTGACAAGTTTGACTTTCTCATTTGCATCTCTTGCTTCTTAGGAGTCATCTTCATCAGCTTGGACATCGGTCTCTTCTTATCTGTGAGTTTATTTGTATTCCCCACATTTTAACTTTTACATCTTATCTACAGCTGCTTCTTCTTTTGGCGAGCTCTTCTTATCTGTGAGTTTATTTGCATTCCCCACATTTTAACTTAACTTTTACATCTTATCTATAGCTTCTTTTTTTTTTTTTTGCGAGCTCCTATATATAGCTTGTTAATATAGAATGACTTATAATTTTAATTTTGCTATATTGGGCTAGATGAATTATATATGTACATGCATACATTTATAGCATATTAGTCCTAATCCAGAAAATGGAGAGGGAAAGGAAGAAGAGAAAAGGAAAGAGGACGAAAATTAGCATATAAAGAGAGAGAATTAGATAACAGGGAAAAAACTGGAAGAGAAGACAATTTAATATATATATATATATATATACATACATACATATATACATACATACATGTGCGCGCACGCATTTATATAGGCTAATTAACATGTGTGTGTGTGTGTAAATTATAAAGCAGCTGATCTGCATGCTTCTTTGATCTTGGAAAAATTCACCCCTAGGTTTTGAATATTTGCCCCCACTGCTTTTATAATTTTAAACCCCTCAAATCATTTTCATTTTCAATTTTTTTTTTTACAATTTTTACACTATACAATTCATACTCTCAGTCTTGCATTCACCACTATTTGTAACTTCTTAGTCCTAACCTGGTTTAGGTGCCTGTACTGTCACGGGTCCAAACTCTGCCTAACCTATGAACATATCGCTAATGATATAATAAATAATGATTATCTAATATATATATATATATATATTCATATATAAATGATACTTTTTATATATAACTTTATATATTTAAAGTTCTTATTTCTAATTAAACCAATATTTTTTATTGATAACAAATTCTTGTTATTAATATTATTAACACATTAAAATGTATATGCTTTGATATATTAAGTATATAAGTCTTATTATATAAAACTGATCAAACGTGTGGTTGTGCGTGTGTGAGAAGATTGGACTTGGTGTGGCGAGGGCATTGCTGTACGTGGCCAGACCAAACTCATGCAGGCTTGGAAAGATACCAAACTCGACTTTGTACAGAGACGTTGAGCATTATCCAAGTTCCACCATAATCTCAGGTGTTCTCATTATTCAACTGAGTTCTCCTATCTACTTTGCAAACTCTTCCTACATCAAACACAGGTACGTAATACTTCGTTTTGCGCTCTATTCCTTCTGTATATATATCATGACAATTCAAGTAAGTAACCTTTTTTTTATAAATTTAAAAACTATGGAATAGGATCATGAGGTATGTTCAATGCGATGAGAGTTCTAGTACCGGGAAAACTGTAGAGCATATCATGCTTGATTTATCAGGTTTGTATAGCATGTTTCCCATGAAGTTTTCTACATACATATTTTTTTTTTATTTTCTCTCATGCATTCTCTTATCAATACATTAAGCAAAAATAATTAATTATTTATATATGGGCAGTAGTGACCTCCATTGATGTAACTGCTATCGAAGGATTATTGGAGTTACATAAAATCCTGGAGAAAAATGGAAAGAAGGTACACCATTGAATTACAGTAGTTAATAGCTTTACTAGTCAAAATTTAGACAGAAGACATATTAGAGGTTTTGGAGAAGCTGGTAGCTTCCAAGTTTGTAGATGAGGTTGGGAAGGAGTCCTTCTTTTTGTGTGTGGATGATGCTATGGCGGCAAGTCAATTTAAGTCAACTTCACCTTCTTCGTGCATTGATGACAGATAATGCTTGAGAAATTATCAGATCAGTTCAATCAACTATAGCCAGCTTGTCTATACGTAACACAAAACGTGTTGCCGCAATTAAGCTTGGGATCTCTCCGCTTAAAATCAATGCCATAATTTTGGTATGCGTTTGAAGAATATATATATATATATATATATATAAACAATCTAATGACAAATACTGAATTTTCTTAAGGTTTGAGTTGGGGTGTTCGAGGTTGTAGCCATCTCAATTAGCCAATACTTGTCCTAATCATGTCAGGATGGATATATCCTGGCCTTAGGAAAATTGGAATGGGACATTTGTTGGATGGGACAGAAAAAAGGCAGGAATAGGATGAAACTCGGGATCACCTTTAGTAAGGCTGGGAATACGGGCGGGCTCGACCCTTATGGGCTTGGCCCTTAAGGGCCTGAACCCTAAAGCTCGGTTCCCTAGTTTGAACTCCATTTCTCAAGCCTGGCCCTTATGTGAAGAGCTCAAGGCTGGGCCCGCAAGCCCTTTTTCAAAAAAAATAAAAATAATAAAAATAAAATTAAACATTATAAATTAATTAAAATATTTTGAAATTAAAAAAATAAAATTCTCATAATTTTTTAAAAATTAAACACACATTTAGAAGTATAGTAATAAAATTTAAATCTTAGTTAAAAAATAACTCATTTTTTATAAATACACAAACATAATAATTATAGAAAAATAAAAAAATCAGGAATTTTATACTATACACTAATATTTATTAAATTATATTAAATTAATTTTAGAATAAATTAAAATTAATAATAATAAAATGTGTGTAGGATCAGGTGAGTATTTTTTTATAGGGCTTATCAGGGTCAAGCCCTTAAGCCCGATTACTTTAAAAAAATTTATTTTCAAAGCCCGAATTCTTATTTAAATAGGGCCTTCAAGCTCGGCCCTTCAGGCCCAGCCATTATTCCCAGCTCTAACCTTTAGGATGTCCTATCCTGTCCTAATATTTTATGTACATACATACATATAAATATATATATATATATATATATTCCTTTTATTATATATATATATATATATATTAATTATTATGTTATTTTTATTGTTTATTTGTCTATATTTTCTATTTATATATTTTTTATTTACTTTTTTAATACCTAAATAGTGAACACCCCTACCCTATCTCATAATTGTTGATATTGATTTGAAAAATAAAAAATGTAAGCTCAAATTGCTACCATTCAAGTAAAATAATAAGTTTATTTTTAGAGTCTAGACCCGGTTATTGCCAATTATAACATGATCTATAATCCGAATTTCAAATATGAGTTTATGACTATTCCAAGTTTATGGCTTAACTTGAGTTTGTAATATGAATTTATAATCTCAGTTAATGGCTAAATTTGAGTTTATGCACATTTGTTGTTTCAATTGTATATGGTTGTTGCTATCTATTTCGTTGAAACTTAATTCACATGATGAAGTAAAATGGCCACCACACACATAATCTCAAGGAAACATTGAAACTATAGGATATCTTGAAACTAAAACTATAGTTTCATCACTTGAAGATACAAAGGTAGTTAAAATAAGTATCAGGACATCCCAATCCTATTTCAACTGCTGCCGAAATGAGACAGCTTTCAAGATAAGACGGAACATGAGATAAAATTTGAGTCCCAACCATTTTTTCAAGACGAAACATGGGGTGAGAATGTCTTGATCCTATCCCATCCCATGAACACCTCAAGATTTGATAAGATCAACCTTGCAATATTGAATTATTGTAGAGGACAAGAGATTCACTACAAAAAAAAATGTTATTTAGAGACACACAATAATCCATTAATCCATCTCTAAAGAAGTAGAGATGAATATAGTGGTGTCTTAAAAAGGGATGTCACTAAATAATTAGAGATAAAAATTTTTAAGCCGCCGCTAATTAGAGACAAATTTTTTCTATCTCTAAATAAAAAATACCATCTATATTTTTCATGAAAAATCCGTTGCTATAACATGCTATAAAAATTATATACAATTATAGAGAAGGAATAAAATAATCTCTAAATCCGTCTCTAAAAAATGAAAACTAAATTCCTCATGTCTATATTGCCATGTCAATGCCATGTTACTTGACACCTCACTAGTCACGTGTACATCTACACATGCCAACTCACCTACCCATGTGTGGATCAACCAATGTCATGTCACGCATCATGTCGCCATCTCATACCATGTTAGCTACCACCACGTGCACATCACATATTTGTTACAAAATATATTAAAGTTAAGATTTGATCCATTGACTTTTCACCTTTCAAGCCTTACACTCTTCTTTATTGTCAATTGAATTAAAATATACTTACAGTTACTATATGCAAAATTAAATATATATTACTTAACTACATACATATATATATAATATTATATTATTAAAAAGATTTACAAATATTTATTTTATTTTCAATTATTAAAATGATAAAATTATTTATATGACTATTTATATTATATTTTTAATAAAATATTATTTTTAAGGAAAATGAACTTAAAATGAAACAAATATTTAATATAAAAATATTATTTTTTAAATGAAAAATGATTAAGTATATAATTTATTTAAAAATATGTATTATTTTAGTTTATATTAAATATTTTTTATTTTTATCTTCTCCATATTATTTTCAAAAATTAATAAATAAATAATTAAATTTTATCTTCTCCCATAACGGTTAACTATTTTCCATTCTTTTTTTACAAATAAATTTTATTCACAATTTTTTCAATTATTTTTTAAAATTATTTTAATAAAAAATAATTATGACCTATTATATTTTTGTTAATTATTATTTTGAACAATTTTTTAATTTTTAATAAATACTAATAAAATTTAAAATAATAAATATTTAAATTAAATATTTAATTTAAATATATTTATATGAATTTTTGTACTTAAAAATTATTTTAAACAAAATTATTTTTTATAAAATTTATTTAATATGGAACAAAATTAAAATTGAAAATATTATAAATATGTTATATATATATATATTAATACATAATTCTATTTATCATAAATTAAATATTATTTTATTTATATAAATTTAAGTTATACTATATATTAATAAAATAATTTATTTTCTTATATACTTCAAAAGTTACTTTTCTTTTCTCGTTCCTATCCTAAAAATGAACATTATTCATATATATATATATATATATATATAATTAGCATAAAAATGATATTTTGCATGAAAATAATTAAATCTAGACATATATATATTATCTATAGTCATTTCAAATGTATTTTTATTAATCTTTTTTTGTATTCAATTTCATAGATGTTTTGGAGTTTTGATTTTATTTTTTTATTTTAATATATTGTTATAAAATATTGTTAGTGACTTTTTTCAAGGCAATTTTTTTATTTGATAAAAATTTATTAATAATTAAATAAGTACTAAAGAAAAATATGAATAACAGAAAAGAGACAAAACATTCAATCAATTATGATTATAGAATAAATTAATGAATATTGAATAAGACTTTAAAAAATGAGAATGGTTAAACTTAGAGAAAGAGGGAAAGAAGATGAGAAAAATTTAAATAATGTGTAAAATATTTTCAAACACTCTATAAATTTTAAAGATAAATGTTTTTGAATACAAACATCGAATTTTTGTTGTTGGCATTGAATGGGATGCTCACTAAACAATCATGAAATTTTTTATACATCATTTAAAATTAATTTGTATTTTAACATATTTCAAACATGTATTACAACAATTGATAATCAAAAAATTAAAAAATTAAAAATGACTCTGTCTTTTAATATGTCTCTACTTTGAGTTAGAGACACATTGAAAAATAAAAATAATTTTATCTCTAATATATTTATTTCAATTGTCTCTAATTCTGTCTCTAAATTAAGAAAAATAAAATTATAAAATTTTAAAGAAATATAGAGAGGGAATTAGAGATGATTAAATTTTGTCTCTAAACACATAAAAAATGTTTCAAATTTAATCTCTAATTGTAAAGTATATATATATATACATATAAAATTAATATTAGAGACGGATTTGGAGATGGTTGTTTAAAGATAAAATTTATTCACTTTCAAACTTGTCTCTAACATTTTAATTTTTTAAAAATTAAAATTTTAATAAATAATGATAGAAGTTGAGACAGAATTTGCAATGCTTTTTTTAGAGATATATATAAGTCATCTCTAAATATGTCTCTATATTTTAAAATATTTTTTAAAGTTAAATTTGTCTATAAAAATATAATTAGTCTTTATTTTCATCTCTATTAAATGATAATTGAACCGTTTCTAATTGTCATCTCTAATTTAATTTTTTTTTTTTGTAGTGATTATTATTATTAGATACATTGCCTTACCAGCCTTTGGTGTAGGCATTGTTAAAGGCACAGTCCATATTCTCGTGATTCCCCCTCTCCATTGCTCAAGTTCACTATGTTTCTTCATTTGGCTCTTCCACCCGCAGTAAATTTAAGTAAGTTGATTACCCTACTTAAACATAACAATTTTGTTTGTAACTTTCAAAAACTAAATTTTGTTAGCAATGTAATGTTCTGCAGGATCATAAGCCGAAGACTCCATAGATCCAATTTTTATGCTTTGAAACATGATAGCTAGCAGAGAAGTTTGAAACATTTTTTAGTTATAATTTAATTGATTTACTTGTCACCTTTATGACTTTGCCAGGTACTTTGTGCCAAATATTTGGAGTTGGTGCAGATGAATGTTCAGTTCTCATGCTGGCAACTAATGCGTCCGCCTTGATAGCAGTTACTCTAAGGTGTATATTTTTCATATTTCTTATACTATAACCATTTTCTGCATTTTATGGCAACGCTTAATTTCCTATAATTTTGCATGAATTTTGAGAAATTTTGTTTGTATACTCCTTCTAATCTTATTTATAATTTATTTTTAATATTTTCACCAAAATTTTTTTTAAAAAAAGTAAACCTCATTAACTTTGTCTAAAAATCTAACAAATTTCTAATTTTACCCCTATTAAATATATCTACTTTAAAATGAAACATTCTAACATTTAATAAGCTTCACATTTAATAGGGGCAAAATAGTAAAAATAAATATAATAATTATTGAGGTGTCTTATAAATAAGACAAAAAAAAAACACCTCTCTACTAGTACTAGGCAAACAGGTCACGAGCCAGCCTGTGGGCTAACCCGCACAAGCTAGTATTTTTGCGGATTGGATTGGGCCAACCTGCCAGATAAAACGGGCTAGAGAATCCAACCCAACCCATTTTCTAGCGGGTTAGCCTGCAAAAAATTAGTAAAATTTTTTTACTAATTTAAAATTTATATAATATAAATATATTTATTTATTTCATATTTTAAAGCAAGTTAGAAATTAAAAAACTTGTAAATAAATAAAATAAACATAGAATTCAACTAAGCAAATTTATTTTGCTAGATTTTTACTATCAATCATTTTCTCACCTAGGTGTACTATCTTTGTCACTTAAAAAGAAAATTTAAATATAAATTCATATTATTTTTTCAGTGAATTTGTATTTATAATTTCAATCAATAAATTTTGAGATTAATAAATAATATATATTCAAAATATTTTTATAAAAACTAATAAATTATCTTCACAAACTATAACAAAAATTTTATTTACAAATTGTAAAAAGAATTTAAACTATATTTCAAATATAAAAAACATATTTGAAAGTCATAAATTATATATTTAAGAAATTTTATCATTATTGTAGATTTATAAAAAAATATGATGTAATTTAAAAATAAAAAATCATTTTTTTAAAAAAAAAATACACTAGCTCGTAGGCCAACTTGTTTAACCTGCGGGCTAGCTCGTTTTAGCCCGCTAATTTTGCAGGTTGGGTTAACACAGCCCGTTTTAAAAAATGAGCCAATTTCTTCAACCTAAGCCATTAAATTATGTGAGTTAAATAGGCTAACCCGCAAGCTCAACTCATTTGCCCGACTCTACTCTCTACCAACAAATAAGACCAAATGAGTATATTAGGAGAACCCCATCTTACAACTCTAGTTCAATGGGACACATTACTTCTGCACATATGTAGTCTTATCTACTGCCAGAAAACATTGTATCAGTATAATTAATTTTTGCCCCTTAGCATTAATTTCCCTTTTAGCATTTGCAACCTCGGTCTGTTCGGATCAAACTTCAAGCCCAACAAAATGGATTCCTCAATTACTTTCAAAATCAGGTGCTTTCTAGATATTCCCCAGCCCTCTACCACTTTCCCACACACAAAAACAATAAACAAAACAAACAAACATACACACAAAAACTAAAGAAATAATCGGGGCATGACAAGATGAAACAAAGAGGCTAACGCAATTTGTCTTACAAGAAGCAGGTCTACCAATTACAAACTACATTGCATTTGCATACAACTCTAAAATGTGGGAATGAGATAGAATAGGAAAAAATCAAGCCTCAACAGTGCAACCCCAATTAGTGGCAATTAAGGACAAAGGGTGCACACCCATGCTTTTCCACTTCCGCTGACAGTATCGCATGTCTTGTTTTGATGTTTTTTCCACTCCACACTTCCCTGCATCCACAGGCATTATATCTTCCAGGAATCACCTTGGCCAGGTCTAATGTCTTTGCAGACATCGCCGTCTTCTGTTCATTCAGGTTGAAGAAAGATACATAGACTTCTCATATATAGAGATGTAATAGCAACAGTGAGCAAATAGAAACTTCAAAATGATAACCACAAGCACAGGCCTTATAAATACACATCCACATTGGGGGCAAGGGCAGAGCCGGGATTTGGTTGAGAGCAGGCGAGATTAAAAAGTATATATAGTAAAAGATTGACATGACTTTTCTTTTCTTTGCTTTTCTCTTTTTTTTGGTGGGGTTATATGACATCCATATGATACTAAGAAAAAATTGAAAACTTGAAGTAATGGCCATGTTAGTCCCCTTCCCTCCGCCGCTGACTGAGAGAATTGAGATTTTGGTTTTCAGGTGTGAGAGGAGATAGATCGGATGTGAACATGCAAATAGGATTATGGTTATTGTTTCATGATGAGTAATTTTCTATCTTATTATTTGGAGTAGGGGGCAGGTAAAGAAGATTTTCAAGCTAGAGAATAAGTTTTTCTTGCTGCATCAGACCTTATCTTCCTTTTGCAATCCAAGAGCGAATCCCATGAGGAGAAAGAGTTTTAACTGCATTTAAAGGCCAACTTGCATTAAGAAAAAGATAAAAGGAAATAGCTAGACAACTTCTAGAAACAATTCTAGTCATTATATAGAGGTAAGTAAGTCCAATTGCTCACCTTTGGCAGAATCCACTGTTGCACACAGGCTGGAATAACTATTTACCAGGGTCCCATTAAGGTTCAATTCCCACATCTGTTAAGACTGGAAAGGTCGGCAAATCTTTATTTAATTGACAAAAAAAAACTTTATTTAATTGGAAAAGCCTAAGCAGTCATCAACAGGATGCATGCTATCGATAGGGGAAAAGGGGTAGACAAATAATGTTATGCCGAGCTGGTTCTAAAATAAATAGGAGTCACATGCCACTCTTGTCAATGAAATACGGACTATCACATACCTAATTTGCATCCCATTTACAATGAGAAAATGCATCTCTCTTAACTTCTTTAGAAGTAAGCTTTCTTTTTGGAGATGCTTCGAGATAAAGTTGCTTGGTGGTGGCTGCAACTAAATGAGGTTTCTTTCCATAGTCCTCTTGATTCGCGCTCTTTTCTCTGCATCAGCACCAATATAACAATTTCAGTTGTTAACATCAGCAGATTCAGCACAAATAGTCTTACCAGAAAAAGAGACAATTTGAACAGATAAAAATAAAGCTTGTTTACAATGTCACACAAATTTCTCTCGTATGCACACAGAAAGGTGCCTGATGCTTGACTCCTAAGCTCCTTGTCCAACAGATTCTTTCAACATCTTCATTAAGACTTTCAATTGACCAGCCAACTGCTTTTGACTCAGTACAGTCAGTGAGCCCAAATAAATGTGTATATGATGGTTGCCAACTTCTCTTAGATCCTCTCATTTGCCCAACAAGATCCTGCCCTTGGGTCTTCGTATTCATCAAGCTTGTGATATATGGAAATGGAAACTGTCAATGCAGTAATATTGATGAGACACTAATCTGACAAACCCAGTATTACCCCTGCCCCACAAAAAAAAAAAAATTCACATGCCTCCATATTATATGAACTAAAAGAATTAATTGCCAGCAGAGTAGGATTTGTGATGAGATCATATGTCATATGATCAAGCTTCCGAACATCCCCTCCATACATAAGAGGAGACTTTGCCATAGCCCACAAAGTCATCTGTAAGGAACATGTTAATAATGTATAGATGTGTATGTTGGTGAGTAACCCAGTAATGCTTCATGCATACCTGAGGTTTTTGCTCTTCTAGACTAAGTCAACCATTCTTGTGTGGACCTTCATTTGAACCTATAAAGACAAAAAGTGGGGAAAAGTAGTTTCCCAATCCATATTCCCAGAGATCTTAGAATTAAAACAGCTCCTAGTAGTTTCCTACCATACGAGATGAATGAACACACATTTTTCTAAATTCTCAAATGCTTTAACAGATTTAGAGCACCAGCTATGTCCCCATTTCAATCTTACAATTAACATACATCTGTAGAGGATGCTTCATGCAGCCAGCAGATTTAGTTCACTCACAAGTTATCACCAACCCACTAAAAAGTAGCAGCAAAGTAATCACCGGGATCAGTTAGTCATCCCAATGGTAGCATATCTAAATCAGGCCATGAATATCCCTTTCAAGCACTTGCTCCTATCATATTAGCAGTAGAAAAATCCCTGATTTGGAATAAAGTGAAATTATAAAAATAGAAAGACAAAGGTATTGGAAAACAGATAAATAAGTAACACAATTGCTTATTACTTTGAAGGTTGAGTTGCTAACATTAGTCACCTTGTTACATCAAAATGAGCCCCAACATCATGCCATGTGTCCTAGTCATTTCCAGTTATGCGATGCAAGTTGACTAGTCCACTAACATCCTTGGCCATGGCTGGTGTCACGCTGGTTCCAGGGGACGGATAGTATGCAGTGGGTCAATCAAGTGCCTTGAGAATCTGGGCATGGCATCCCATAAAGTAAGGAAGCCCAATAAGTCTTTGCCAAAATGCTTCTGACCTACCATTTATTTTTTTTTTCTCTTATTTTTTTGGATTCTCTTCTTTGGGAGAGGGGGGGTGTAAAGATGAAAGAATCTAGCATGATATGAGTGTAAATAATAGATAAAGAGGACTTGGGAAACCATATCATACCACTCAAACATATTTTATTTCATTCAAATCCAAGTCGTCACTAAACACACAATCATGTTTCACTGCAAGGGAAAAATTCATATGCATCAAACTTGCAGAAGAGTTACAAGTAGAACTACTTGAGATTTCTTTGATGACATTCTATCTCTCTTTTCCCACACATAAATCAATAAACAATTTATGCTTTACAGATATAAACAATTTCTCCAAGTCATTGACTCATAACTAGAAGTCTGAAATGCTTAAAACAAAAACAAAAAGAAAAAAGGGAACCTTAAGCCACTAAATTTTTAAGTGTCGCTCAAGAAAGGGGCTAAATAGATTTAGTCTTGTAGTGTTTTGAGATAGAAGTTTCCAATAATATTAGAAGTTCACCATAAATTTGAGGAAACTTGAAAAATACAACTCTCTCAAACAAAGTCCACGAACTTCTGGATGAAACAGAAAGTATAAATGCTTAAGTTAGGTG
Organism: Prosopis cineraria; assembly: GCF_029017545.1. Classification (NCBI taxonomy): domain Eukaryota; kingdom Viridiplantae; phylum Streptophyta; class Magnoliopsida; order Fabales; family Fabaceae; genus Prosopis; species Prosopis cineraria. The sequence continues at coordinate 33,987,518 of NW_026555335.1, read as the reverse complement.
AGGAGGATGTATTGAAAGCAATCAATAGTCTAAATAGATCATAAATTTTGCTAATGCGATGGTATATATTTTGATCTAGCAGGATATAAAACCAGAAAATTGAATACCATAATCAACACCCCATGCAGCATGCTGCTCATAGAGGGACCTCAAAAAGGCTCTTCCGGCCCCCAACTTAGTATTTACACTCATGAAACCATGAGGCATCCATGCACAAGCCCTTTCTGGGATTGCTATGTCTTTTGCATGCCAAACTTTACTGGATTCCATATATGCGTCTCCCTAGAAAATTAGCAAAGGATGAATTCAAAGGTCAACCAAAAACAAACATACAAATTCTTAAGATCTGAGTAGACCAACTTCAACATTAGATTGTTTTCTTATTTGAGTAACAAAAATCCAAAAAGGAAAAATATCACTTATAGTCCTCATGCAAAGTTATGCACATCTTCCAAATGATCAATTTTTAGGTAAAATATGTTACATAAGTGTGCCATTGATTAGTACTATCATTAGAGAGAATAAGAAACAGATTATCATGTATCATAACTTAGTAGAAAATTAGGTATGTGGAGCAATACCTTCCTCCGATGAAGGATAGGGGTGTTTGCATTAACCACTTGAATACTTATCCCTCTCATAACATGAATCCCAAACTTCAAACCCATGCTATGTACTTTATCAGCCACTTCTTTAAACCCTTTCCCGTCTTTAGAAGAAGGCCACCTTTGTGGATCAGGCATCATCCTTCCCCAATCATCAATCACATCAAATCCAAGAGAATCAGTATAAGCACCCTCAACTTTCCTTCTATACCAAAGGTAATCCACTACAACATACTGCAGGTTTATGCATGAATGAAATCATATCAAGATTCAACTAGAGTACTGCTAAAATATTCAAATTCACCCATATAGTGGCCTGCAGTATTTATACCTCATATCCATGAACATGGAGACACTGGGAGATGACTTCTGCACTCCGTAAGAATTCTTCTTCAAAAATTGTCCAGCAAAAGGAATCATAGGAATTCCAACCTCTTGGTGGGACACTTGCTTGCCATAGGCCCCTCTCATTCTCAGATATATTTTTAGAGGTCACACTAAAATAAACTATCAACTATGTGAAAACAAAATCTTGTCCATCAAATAAATTTGATTAAAGGAACTCGAAAAGTCTAACCAGATGCTTCAGGGGAGAATAAGAGAACAATATGTTCATGTGTTTGCCACTAGTTCGTCTAATTTCTCACAACTGACGACAGAAAGGTCTGTTACTCATGGCTGATACCCAAAAGATTATAGGTCGTATACTAAAAGAATATGACCAAACTACGGTAGCTCAAAATATACACAACTTGGGTCCATAGCTACAACAGATTTTGGATAACAAGGTAAAAGATCTTCCTCTTGAATTTTGAGCACGTTATCTTTTAGGTGTAAGAAAATATAAATCCACATTGACGTTGACTAGATAAATAAGATGTAAAATAAATGAGATGTGAAAAGTTTAGCCGGAATCAGCAACCCAGCTATGCTTTCAACTGCATGATTCCAGAAAGTTGTCTCACTGTAAGTTCGGTTACTCACTAAACAATAGCTAAACCGTTCCTCAATAAGCAGATTTTAGAAACAATTATTCAGAAACAAGCTTTACTGATTAAGCTAATGCACCAACATTGACCAAAGAAGATGATAATAGTGACAATTGACAAATCTCTGAATAACCAAAAGAAGAAAGAAGCAGATTGAGGTCACGGAGACACACTTCATGGTTGCTGGTGTGGCTGTTCCCCAAAACAATAGAATGGAAGTCGCTAAGAAGTTATTGAAATTAACTTTCTGCAAAGAAGTGAAATAATGTAAAATAATCTGTTGTCGGTTACATATATTATTCCGCTGCTTGTCTTTTTGCTGTACAATGGTTGCCTTCTTCGGGTAGGTCGCATATTGTCCCGATCGCTCCCTGGTTCAACCACGTCGCTACTTCATGCCGTCTCGCAGTAATTTACCAAATGGAAACTTATCCTGCAGTGGAGAAAGAAAAGGAACAAAATTTTTACAGCTTTGAAGGAAAGGGTAGGACTCGCGGGCCTCGTTGGATTGATTCATCAATGTCTCGCTCTTCTCCAGAAAATGAGAAATCTGTAAGAATCATGCTCATAAATGCGAGTGATAAACAATGGTATCAGAAAAATACAAGGAAAAATGACAATAAAACTTTCCTTAATTTTATATATATATATATATATATATGATAATTTAATATGTTTTAATTTTATTAAAATTCTTAAAAATTTATGTGTTAATAAATTTTAAATTAAAAAAATTATTTTACTTTTATTGATAAATTGTGATTATAATTTTTAAATAAAAATTATTATTTTTTTTTTAAAAATTATGATTGTGGTTTATTAGTTTAAGAAATTATTTTTCAATAATAAAAATTATACTTAATAAGTTATAATTTTTTATTTAATTTTTATAATTTATAAAATAAAAATTATTATTTTTTAAATAAAAATTGTGATCGGAGTTTATTTTTTAATAGCAAAATTATACTTAACAAGTTATAATTTTTTGTTTAATTTTTGTAATTTATATAACAAAAATTTTTATTCCTTAAATAAAAATTTTGTTTAGAGCTTATTATTTTTAATAAAAGTAAAATATTTTTTTCACTTTAAAATTTATTAACATAAAAGTTTCTAGGACTTCTATGAAATTATAATATTTTAAGAGATCATATTATTATTTATATAATTTGAAAGATTTTATTATTATTTTCTCAAAATACAAGTGATATAGTATAAATTTTATACTTGTATTATATATTTATACACACAGTGACACACACACAGATATAGTATAATTTACTGTGGTGAAATAAATGAATTTTCCATTGAGATATGATCTAGTTTCTGGACTTGTTCTGTAAATGTATTTTTAAATGCAAAGTATAAATATATTCATCAAATTTTGAAAAAAATGAGTTATTCACCCTCACCGATCGATCCATCTTTTGGCTTGGTTTGATCATGTATGTACTAAAAAGGAGTAACGTTTAAAAGTAGGAATTTTGAACCATTTGACATGATATGAGGTTGTCAAATTAAGGTGCCCAATTAATTACTTATATGGTTATACTAATAAATCTTGTTCTTATCCTGCTTTACAATGGAAATTGGGAACTTGAGACTTGTTTGATTTTTTCTCCCCTCATTTTTCATATTCAAAAACTATTTTATAAACCCTATTTAAAAATTTCTTTTTAAAAAATAAAATAAAATAATGTTTGATTAAGCTAATTTCAAAATAATTTTAAAGTTGCAAAAGAGTTTTAATTGACAATGGTAGAGTCTAAGGTTAGTGATAATGGTTGATGGTAGTTGACAATAGCAACTAAAAATAATGCTCTCTAATGGCGGTTGACAATGGTGATTATAGTAATTAATGGTAGCTAGTTGAAAAAACTAATGATACTCAGTTGATAGTCACGAATGACAATTGGTGGTGGTGTTGTGGTGCCAAATAATGACAATTAATGAGCGCCAATAGTAATTAGTGATGAAAGTTCATGATGGCTAACGATAGAGTCAGTAATTCAAGCGTGCTGAATTTATTCAGGTCAAGTTCAATTCAGACCGAACTTAAAATATTTTATTTTTTTTTTAAAAATTCATATGGCTAAATCTGACCCTAATACCTTTTGACTTCAGTCTTATTCGAGCCTATCCGAATATTCAAAACTTTTCAAAAATATTTTTAAAATTTTTTGAATCAATTTTAATTTTTAAATAATTCTGTCAAGTATAAAATATTATTTTAACTTTAAAAGAATAAAATAAAAAATAATAACTTATCAACTTTGTATCTAAGTAGTTCTATTACTGTTTTATTATATTATATGTAATTTATTCATAAATTTTTTCTTTACTTAAAAATTAATGTCTTATTTATTTAAATATTACTCTTATTATAGTCATATATAAATATTTCATATATTTTAATTAAATTATATTATTTTAATTATGATTAAATTGATCTCAATTCAATCACGATTAGATCACTAACTAAAAATTATTGCTCCCATTAATTCAAAGTTTTTGATAACGTTTGGGTAAACTGTTTTATTTTTTAAAAATATGAGAAAAATAGCTATCATTATATTATATGAAACAAAATCATTTAATTATAAATAAAATACTTATTTTTTGGAATTTTTTTTCTTAAATTTTTATATTTTTTAACTCCTACATATAAAAGGTATTTATTTTAGTTTATTCTTAATTTTTTAAGTTTGGCATAGACGATAATTAAATAATTATTCAAGAATATTATTCTATTTATTATGTTTATCTACTAGTAGTGTTGGAAATTTGAACATGCCTAAATTTTATTTTTAAAATTATTTTTTGATTTTATTTTTTTTTAAAATTAATTATCTTATTTTATAAAAAGTATAAAATATATTTTTTAGATACGCAAATGATGTATAGGACTCAAAATATTTTTAAATACAAAAATTATTAAAATATATTTTAACTATTATTTTGAAATATTTTATTGATTAAAAATAATAAAAATATGAAAATATAAATGTTTTTAATTTTTTTTAAAAAATAACTATAGTAATGTATTTAAATATATGGTATTTTAGTATAAAATAATATAAAAATTAAAGAATTAATTAATATTTATATATTTTATATATTTTTAAAAAATTATTTTTTATTTGAAGTATTCAGGCCAAGCTTGAATTCGGTTGGGCTTGGCCTGAATTTTTTCAAACTTACTTAAGCAATCCAAATAGATTCGAACATTAAAAAGTTATTATTAAAAAAGACAAAAATCATAAATCACTGTCAATTCTCAAACCCATTAAAATTTTAAAATCAAACCTCCAAAAGTAGTTTTGGATAATTAATTTATAAAAATTTTAAAAACTTTTAATATTAAATTAGACTGTAAGATTAAATTTATATTATCTAGATTGATAATAAAATAAATTTATTAATTTTTTTAATTTTTATTTTAATAATTATAAAATAAAAAATAAAATTTGTTCGGCTGGACCACCCAAAACCATAACCGGGCTCAAGGTATTATGACATACCCTTAACAGTTAAATTAATTAACCTTCACCAAAGAGTAGGAAGCCTTCGTTTGGATAATAAAAAAATGAAAAATAAATTTCTATTGCCCAGCTATACAAATTAGCTTCTATAAATTTTCATTTGGACAACAAAAATTACTTTATAATCTTGCTACTTCTAATATAAACACATCTAAACTAATTGACTTCTAACAAGCTAATCACATTATTGATATAGCTAGATTTGAAAACATGTGTATATATGAATTTAAAAATCTCAAACGCTATATTTTAAGATTTTGAATGAAGATAAAATATTAGTGGACTTGTATAATTTCAAGCTCAATTAAATTAAAGATTCATTAGATCTCCCTAATAAAACTATCTATTGAGATGGTCTAATATAATTAATGTTATTGTAGTTTCTGATAAAACTTATAATATTATGATTGATTAGAAAAAATCTTCAAACTTTAAATTGTAATTAAACTTTTTATTATATTTGTTTGTGATTGATATATATTTATTTTGGACTATATTAATGTATTTTCAATGTGTATTTTTTGTAATGATTTATAAGTAGTTTATTGTTATTTGGATAATTAATTTTTAAAAAGAAAATATGATTTTTCTATCATAAAAAACAATGAAAAGAAGTGAATTTATAATTTTTAAAATTAAAAAATATATATAAAAATATTTTTTATTGGTGGGTTAGCACTGTAGGTTAGTAAAAATACAACTTGCACAAGATGCAGGTCTTGTCAACTTGCCTCACCAAGCTCGCAACCCGTTGCAAGTTAACTTGTGAATTGATCTATATTACCAACTATATTTATAAAGATGATAGTTTTATCATATAAAGTTTAACTAAATATTAAAATGGTTATAATACAAAAAAATAACAAATGTTCGGTAATTTATTAAGTTTAATTATATAAAGTGGATTATATATGGAAAAGCCTCGTAAATTTATTAATTTCATTTAGAAACCCTAGACATGGCTATCACCCCACCAATTCACTATCAGTTCGTGACTTGCTACCTCCCCATTTACTGTAGCGTCTGCATTCGGTGATGAACGCTTAAATTAATTTGTACATTTTGGCTTTCATTTCAGTTTAAATTGTTTCTATCATTCATTTAAATTAATTTTTTAATATTTTAATATTATATTTATTAATATAAAAATATAAAAAAATTATACTATTAAATCTGAACTATTTAATATATATTTAAATAATTAATTTATAAATTTTTTATTTTTTAATATTAAATTAGATTATTTAGATTATATTTGAATTATTTAGAAACAATGTGTATAATCAAATTATAAAATTATAAAAAAAATTATTAAAATTTTTTGTATTTTTATATTAATAAATATAATATTAAAAATATTTAAAAATTAATTTAAATAAACGGTAGAAATAAATTTAAACTAAAATGGAAGGCCACCGGGCTTAACGAGCACAAGTGATGAGTACGGAATGCAAACGCTTTGACATTGCGGCGTCTCCTCAACATTTATCTCCTACCTTCCCCTGCGACGCCTCTCCAACTCTCAATCTTCGTCAATCACTCATGGCTCACACGCACATGACTCCATTTGTTATCTCTCTGATCTCAATCCAAAACCCTCGACCTCGACAGGTGGCGGCGGCGGCGAGCAGAAGACGTTCAACGACATCCATGAGAAGCTGCTGGAGGCAACAATCGGTGCATGCTTGAAGTGAAGAAAAAGTAAAGGGTAAAGGTTGGGGTGAGAGGATAAAGAAGAAAGAAATCCAATGCCTGTTGAAAAGCTCCAAAATCTGGCTTTAGGAATAACGCCCCAAAATATGGTATAAGTCCCTCTGTCCGTTGCTGATATGTTTCAACGTCTTGGTGCTCACCGCCAGATATACAGCTCTCAAATTTCTAAGTACGTTAAAGCAGGACTCATCGACAAAGCCATTCAAGTTTTCAACGAAATGATCCAATCAAAATGCCGCGTCTTGAGCTTGGATTACAATCGCTTCATCGGTGTTTTGGTTCGCCAATCGCGCTTTGATTTGGCTGAATATTATTATTGCAGGATGAATATCCAAGGTTTTTCTTTGACGCCATTCACTTACTCGAGGTTTATTTCTGGTTTGTGTAAAGTTAAGAATTTTACCCTCATAGAGAAGCTTATCCAAGACATGGATAATCTGGGGTCTGTCCCTGACATTTGGACTTTTAACATTTATTTGAATCTTTTATGCCGTGAGAATAGGTTAGACATAGCTCTACAGGTCTTTTCTAGCATGTCTGATAAAGGAAGAGAACCTGATGTTGTATCATATACCATAATTATTCACGCATTATGTAAATTCGAGCGCCTTGATGAGGCCACTCAAATGTGGGATAATATGATTGAAAAGGGGTTATCCCCGGATTGTAAGGTTAGCACGGCGCTTGTTATTGGGTTGTATAGTGGTAGAAAGGTTAATTTGGCATATGAACTTACCGTCAGTGTTATCAAGGGTGGAGTCGAGGTTAATAATTTGATTTATAATGCTTTGATAAGTGGGTTCTGTCGGATGGGTAGGATTGACAAAGCTCTAACTATCAAATCGTTCATGAGGAGAAATGGGGGTGAGCCGGATTTGGTTACATATAACATATTGTTGGATTATTGCTGTAATGAGCTTATGCTGGATGAGGCAGTGAGGTTAATGGAGAAGATGGAGAGAGGTGGGATGGGACTAGATGTATATAGCTATAATGAATTGCTTAAGGGTCTCTGTAAAGCTCGTAAGCTGGAGAAGGCCTATCTAATGATGGTGAAGACAATGGAAAGGAAAGGGCAGTTTGATGTTGTTTCTTACAATACAATTATAACAGCTTTTTGTAAGGCTCGTCAGATTGGAAGGGCTTACAAGTTGTTTGAGGAAATGAATGGAAAGGGAATTCGACCTGATGTGGTGACATACACAATCCTTATAAAAGCTTTTTTGTTAGACGGTAACTCTGATATTGCCAAGGAACTTGTTGATCAAATGACAAGGATGGATCTGGTTCCTGATCGTATATTCTATACGACAATTGTTGATCACCTATGCAAGACTGGGAAGATTGGTATGGCTTGTAGTGTCTTCAGCGATATGGTGGAGAATGGAATAAGTCCTGATGTGATCTCATATAATGCCCTCATAAACGGGCTTTGTAAAGCCTCTAAAATAAAAGAGGCCTTGCATTTATATAATGAAATGCAGATGAAAGGACTCTGTCCTGATGAGGTGACTTTCAAGTTGATCATCAGAGGTTTATTAAAGGAAAACAAGCTTTCCGTTGCTTGTAGGGTTTGGGACCAAATGATGGAGAAGGGTTTTACTCTTGATAGATTTCTTTCTGAGACTCTAATCAATGCCATCAAATCAAGTGATGCTACATGAGGAATGCAGTGGTTTGTATTTTTGTGAACCTCCAAACTACATAACTCATTTCTCTGTGTGATGGAATCGAAGCTTAAGCTTACTTAATTTTTTGTTATAATATATGCTTAACACATTTGTAGAGTTATCGTCTTTCTGCATGTCAAACACCAATAAATCTTTGCCAAATCGTTTTGCTCCCCACAGTGCAATACCATGCTGTTGCCAGACTCTGCTTATTTGTGCTTTTGCACTGTATGACATACTCTAATCTGCTATACTATTTTATTGCTAACTTGTTTTCGTGTTGGTACTAGTTTATATTCTTCTTGAGATGCAAGCCTACCCTTGTTAATATCTATTTTGCTTCACTAGGTTGAAGTTTATCATATTCGCTATACCATTTGTTGTGTGTTGCAGAGCATTAATTTGGATTTTGGAGATACTCATTCAATGTTAACTTCACCTTGGTGTGAGCAATGTCTAATTCCTTCTACCGTGATGTTTATCATGGTAAATCCTTTTTCTAGTTCCTTCTTGAACATTATATTCAAGTTCCAAGACTGCTCATAACACAACAGATAATCATTCAAAAATGAAACATCTACAAGTTAAGCTTGTTGTGATTAATTAGGCTTTCAGTATTCAATTGAATTAGATTCTGAAAAGTTGTGGTGCACCTTACAACTTTCTTGTGGTCTCATATTTTTTGTTGGCAAGAAAGGAATCCATATCTGTTGGCGTATAACGTTTTGAATTTCAAGCATATATGTTATAATATTGTTTTCTTTGATATTTGATGGGAAAAGACAGATTTAGAGGAGTAAGTGTTTGAATAAAACGCTTGTAAGATTAAGATACAGCTCCCTCTTACACATATGTTTGTATGTAGAGTATAAAAAGGTATCAAGTAGTATAATGTGTACAATATTTAATGTAGTGCAATGGATATATGTTACCCTAGTTGATATACATGACTACTGTAACATTCTCTTTACCTCCTGAATGCATGTTAAGACCTGAAATGCTTTTTAAAGTTGTTGACCGTCTTGAGATCTAATGCATCTGTTTATATGTGCAGGATGAAAGAAGATTAAGAGGAGAAGGCAAGGGAAAAAGCTTGGATGCATATATCCTTTAGAGCTTCCCCAATGTAATTGTAGGGTTTCTAAGCTACCAAATCTCAAGTTACCAGGTAAGTTTTTTGTTTCACTTTTTGGCCCATCAGTGCGTGGAAAACATTTATCAAGTAATTGCTCAATATGAAGAATTTGTGCCGTCATATTGTAAAAAATAAAAACCATAAATAAATGCTTATTCCATGTAGTTGCTTTGAAACTAAGAACTTGTAACAATGGTTATCCTTAGATAAGGTCACAATGTCATGCATGTAGGGGTGTGTTGTCTACTATTAACGTAAAATTAAGGGCAATTGGAAGCTAGGTCCCTAAAGATCAATTTATTAACTAATAAGTTTCAAAAGTTTGTGCAAAAATGAGTCTCAAATATTAGTTCAAACATTTGCAAATATGGTGGTTTCTGTTGCAGATTATTGAGAGTGGCCTATAAGACTTAATCGCCTAATTTGCAACTCATTTTTTGGCAAAAAGTTTTGGGACTTGACTATCATTAAATTGATCTTTTGGGACTTAACTTTGATTCCCCTTGAAATAAAATGTCAATCACCTGGTTCATTGAATTTCTGTCTTATCTAACTACACTGAAGCTCAATATATATATGTATATATATTTTGGGTAGACAACTGAAGCTGAATTTCTATGTACGTTGTGCGTCAGTTTTAGTTGATATAGATGTTGACTTTATGCCAGCACTACACTTGATATAATTCTACTCATGCACTTCTAGTTGTCATATTTTTTCATAGTATATGATAATAATTGCACAATGCTACTACCCTCTCCTATCTCTGCATAATGAGGGAGGAGAACTTATTCACTGATGTTAATTCACCATTGTTATTAAAATATGCAGGGGCGAGGTCTAGAATGTCAAAATACTAGAAGCAAAAGCATGAATGAAATGAAACTATGAATTCTTAGAAGTCAGTGTGCAGGAAGCCAATGAGTTTATATTTTCAAGTTCAAAGGTTAGGCGCACATCTGGCTGTCCATTTTTGGGCTTGAAAAATATGATGGCATCAAAACAGAGCCTAGCTCAATCTCCTTTGTTTGATTTCAAAGTTTGAGGTGAAATGCCCACAAGGCATTTACCACACTGACAGATTGGCCCCTCCGTGATTTGCAAATTCTTCTACAACTGTATTTCAACTGATAGGAGCATCGGTTTGATTTTCAAGAGGTTAGGTGTTTGTTGGTGAAGTTCAAAATATGGTCTAATGATTGAAGTTTTTTCAATCTGGTTCACATGAAGTGATATTATTATCAATTCTAGATTTCAGTCCATTTTAAGTTCATTGGAGCGGGTACTCTTAAATGTGGGTTTATATTACTTGAAGTTGTGATCTCGTAATCCAAGAGGAAGTCTTGGTTATAGTTCAGTAAATTAGATCTTTTACCCGTATACATTTATATATTTGTAAAGAAATTGGTATAAAGGAATGGAATTTAGGACTGTAAAATATTTGAATTCAAAATTTAGGTACAAGTTCGCCTCATTGCTTAGTTTAGAAAAGGAAGTTCAAGCTGTTTTAGACTTTTTTTTAACCTAGATGTTGAGTTCTCTTATTATTATACACAAGGTAATCTAACAGTTGACTTCAGACTTGGTAAAGCTCAAGTTCCTCGTATATTTTTACCTTCCAAAAATCCAACCTGGTAAGAAGACTAGAAATAGGAAGAACAACTGGAACATTGCCTCCACAGACGGCTAGACAAGTCTCATGATTTGCCTTAAAATGAATCGTTGGTAAAATTCTTCGAGGTGGTCCACATTCCCATCCTCTGTTGCTCCTGGTAACGATTATCAATTCCTTCTGCTGCAAATATCTCGACTCAAAATCTTGTCGAAAGCCCAAAGGGAACATGAGCTCTCCATCAGAGTAAAGGAAATCCTTTTTTCAATGAACAACCTCAGAGTAGCTACCATGATTGACAGATCCATCTGTGATTATTAAGAACATAGTTTAGCTAAGGGCTGGGCCAACCCTATGGAATTTCGCTCAATGAAAGAAAATGTAACGTGTTCATAGTATTGACTTACAAGCTGAAGCATCGCTCCTGGTCATGCCCCAGGTCGGGCCTTGCACAAACAACCCATCTTTCTAAATTTTGGGGAGTCTAGTTTACAAATGTGTCAATGAAAAGATCACAAAGGACAACCAAATGGTAAGTCAAAACTAGCAGATACTCGGGCTGTACAATTTCACGGTGGTTGATCAATAGAGATTGTTCAGGATGTTGATGCTACAAGCTACAATTTCAGGACACGAAAAAATGAAGCAATCCAAAAAAAAAAAAAAAGGCAGACGGAAGAAGTATGGTGCAATTATAAGAAAGGTTCAGAGAGCTCCATCTCGTTAGAAGCCTGTAATTGTTGCGTATCAGGCCGATGAGATCCTACAAAATCCATGCCAAGCCACTGCCACGGCCAGCAAACATATCTAGATCGATTTCGGCTCCTTGAGTCTTCCCTACTCTCAAACTCTTCAAGCTGACGGGTAAGCTCTTCCACTCTTTCCCTTAGCCGCGATGCCCTCAAGTCTGCCAACTTCAGAGATTTCTCTGCTGCATCCCTTGCCGCCATTGCAGCCACTGTCGTCTCTTCTTTGAATTTTAGCTTATTCTCCGATTCCAACAAGGATTGCTTGGCCTCCTCAAGCTCCTGCTTAAGTGCTGATAGCTGCAGATTTCCAACCAGTAATTAGGAATATTGCATCTTCAAAAAGGAATACGAATGAGCAGGAACAATGAAAATATCCAATTTTGGCATACACTACAAATATCAAGCTACCATTATTACAGTGTTAAACTTGTTCAGCAAGCTCATAACAGTACTTTAAGAGAGGAAACATCAGAATATGATACGTGAATAAAAGGTCGTATCAAGGATGAAAGTATGGAACTAGGGAAATAACTTGTCACTAGCAACCAGTAAACTTGCTCAGTAATTTTGAACTTTGCCATTGGACCATTTGTATATTCAATGAAGCTCTCCCCCCCTCCCCCCCCCCCCGGGGTGTACTATAGTCAATGAAGCTTTGATTTCTAAGAATATCGGAATTTACAGGAATAAGAAAAAGAACCATTCCTTCCCTATGTGATGAAAATAGTCCTACTATTTGATCCCAACAAATATAGTGTGAACATCAAGAGCAACTGCTAAAACAGGGGGCATACTTGTGCGGCAAATTCTTGTTCAATAGCTCTGCCTGCGCCAGCTTCTTGCTCTGCTGCTACTTTCCATCTATTAATTTCTTCTTCAGCAGAGGCAATATCAATCATTAACCCCTCAACCTACATAATAAATAGGTTAAGTTCATACTTAGTATCAAAGAAGAATTAACAGTTAAATCCTGTCATACAGTCCACAGGATATTCAACATTCAAATACGCAAACGATAGGTAAATTTAATCAGTATTCGGGTGACAGTAACTATCTCAATGAAATGACGAAGAAAAGATATGTAAGCATACACTTTCATTTGCAACTCTCTCCTTCTCTTCAAGTTCTTCTATTCGTTGCATTCTATGGTTGAGCTCTTTGGCCTGAGCTTCCACGTGCTGCTTAAGTAAACTCAACTCTGTCCTTAAATCAGTTGAACAAAGTTGTAAAACCCAAAATAAATTAAAAAAGGGTCAGCACAACTTGCAACTGAAATTATACATATTCTTCCGAGAGTGAAAATAAGAAGACTTTCAGCCAATTTCAAATCAGATAGTAAAAAATTTCTGAAATGTTCTAAGTTGTGTACCTTAATTCATCTCTAGCATGCTGCAGATCAATGATCTCAAGCTGAGAGGCCTTAACAACGTTCTCCAAAGCACCAGCCTGTGAGTAGTATATTAATAAATAACTCCCCAAGGAAACTTCGAAGTATAAAATACATTAAAGATTTAAAGGTAGTAATTTACAATGGAACAAAACAGTGCTAGTAAGTACTTACCAGAGAGCATATGTCATCCTCCTCTTTTTCCATTACATTTGCCTTGTCGTTTGCAGCTGTATCTCTTCCGTCTCCAAAAAGCTTACTAAATTTGAAATCTATCCCAGCCTCCCTTAAACCATTTTCTGCAGCGAGGAACAACTCATTTTTTCTGGAAGTTGGATCAGATGTTATCCTCTTTGACAAAGCACTTCTAAGTAAAGAACCAATTTGATCTTTCTCCCTAACTAATCGAATCACTGTATCTTCCAAAGTCTTGATTTCATTATTTTTATTCTCAAACACATCCTTTGCTTTCTCAGCAACAATTCTAATCAATTCATTTATAGATTCCATCCCTGCCAAAGAGGCTCGAATAAGTTCTTCAATGTCTGTTACTTGAGGAAGAAACAAGGATTCTGACACTTCAGAATGATTTGCATCAACGATCTTAATAACATTGTAAGCCTGGTTATGAATTTTAGAGACAAAACTCAACTGATCAATCAATAAAGTCCTCTGTGATTCCATCTTTGTTTCTATCTTTCTCAACCTGTCATCGTAATCAACGACAATCTGTTTCAACTCCACGGCTTCATTCACTTTTTCATCCTTCTCGGCAAGAGTCCTCTCTAAATTCTCAACAACAGAAGTTTTCTTCGTGACCTCTTCCCTTAATTGACTAATTGTTGCTTCCAGCTGAGAAACCTCAATAGCAATCTCATAATTCCTCTGCTCCATCTGCTCTCTTGTCTTATTCCTAGATTGAGCAGTAGACTCAATCTGTTTAACAAGTTCTTCAACAATTTCATTAGCTCGCATAATTACCCCATATGCTACAGCTGACAAACCCGTGTATTTCTGCGATCTGGATAACCCATTACCAGCAAAATTTTTGAAATTACTCACCTTCGCAGATATTTTGTCCATCCCATTCACTAACATCTGGGTAGAATTTCCAATTTCCGCTCGAAGATCGTCTCTCTCCTTCACCAATTCATCGAATTGCTTGGCAATCTCATCTCTCTGTATCGATAACTCATTCTTCACTCTGTTCGTCTCGGCTAATTCGACCAAAAGCTTCTCCTGCGAATTCAGAGCCTCTTCTTTTTCCCGCAAAGCATCATCCCTCTGCCTCCCGAACTCATCGCGTTTCTTGATAGCCTCAAGAGCAAGCGCCTTCAACCGATTGAACGAACTCTGCAATTCGGATTTGGAATTCTCGGCCGCCTGGCGAGCTTGACGCTCACGATCGAGCTCCACGAGAAGCTCCCTAACTCTGTCAACGGAGACTTCTTCTGGAGGCGGATTCGTGATCCTAATCGGCAAGGGACAGTCATCGTCCTCAACATCACTAAGGACCGCATCGGCATCTTCGTCGCCGGCGGCCGCCATTTAAATACTCTTATCGGATATCAAGGAACCAAAGCAAAGCCCTTGAAATTGGAGGAAGGAGAAAGAATCCGTATTGAATTGGGAAATCCAAGAAACCCAATTATGAACGAACACTTGGGAGTTTTGGACAACGGTTTAATAATGAATCCACATATGAATATTCTTTTGATCTTTTGATTGGAATCGCGGGCTGCTGATAGTAGTGGGCAAGTGGAAACCGAAGATGACGACGACGACGGTGAAAATGTTCGCACCCGAACTGAGCACAACACAACACCGTCACCGATCCTGCGCCCCAATTCGTCACTTCTAAATTTTTTTATGAAAAATTAAAATTAAAAAATAAAGAAAAAGAAATGTGATTAAAATAAAGGGCGATGATGAGCCGCTTGAGGATGAGTTTTGGCGCCGGCTTGGTTGAGAAGGAAACTTCGTCTGCGACTGAGAGTGAGAGGAACGGCGATTCAGAAAATGACACACAACCTTCCTTTCGTGCCCCTACGGTCTTTCCAGCGTGGAAATGACGAACCACTTGGCAACATGATTTTCTTTTTCTTTTCCTTCACATTCTAGAAAATGTTTTCCTCCCAAGCGGCCGATGATGACTTTGACGCAAGAAACATAGCAACGGACAAATCACTCGTCCAGTATATTTAGAAGTTAAGTGTATTGTTGTCCAGACAAATCATGAAATTGACCAACCTACTCATTGCGGATTGAATTTTCTCTGATTCTATTTAGCAGATTGCTTCAAACGCCAAACGATGCATTTCTTGGTGATGCAAATAAGTTTTTAACGTCAATTAAATCAAGCAATTCTCTGAATAGTTTAGTTATTATCTCACCACTATCGATTATCTTGGTATTGTTGAAAAATCCTCAGCCCATGTGGAACAATTCACCATAATGTGTCCTTGAAAGGGCTTGCAATAGACTGAAATGCCCTTTCATAATTGACAGACTATCTGATATCATTACGGCTTGCATCAAGTCTCCATCTATGAAAGTTATAACGAACGGTGAGACTATACAAGAGTTTAAACCCTCTCTAGATCTTAGACAAAGGGATCCGAATACTTATTATATCTTCATATTTGTATGAAAAAACCCAATCGTATTATTGTAGATGAGATAGCCGATGGGGAGTGGAAGCCTATTAAGCTTGTGAAGAACAAGCCCATTGTCACACTTATTCTTTGATGATGATTTAATCCTATTCAAGGAGGCCTCATGTGACCAAATCCAGGCTATGGATAGGTGCATCTCTAGATTCTATGAAGCCTCAGGGTAGAAGATGAACAAGGATAAGACCAAGTTGTGTGTATCTGCCAATGTCTACTTCTATAGAGCCAAAGAACTTGGTGAAGATTTGGCTATTGGATTTACTAGTAATTTGGGCAAATACTGAGATACCGCTTATACACAAGAGGCTACTAATAGCCTCTCTACACCTATCCTAACCAAGAACCAAGAAACAATTGTCGAGTTGGAAGAGCAAATTTCTCACTGATGAGAAAATTTACTTTGATTTACTTTGTTATTTCTACTCTACCAAGCTACTATATGCAAACCATTCTCCTCCCCTCGAGTATCCTTAATGACTTGGAAAAAGCCAGTAGAGACTTCCTTTGGAAGGATAGGGAGGATGTAAGGAAGGACCACCTCTTAGCCTGGGACACTCTTCAAGAGCATAGGGAGTATGGAGGTTTGGAGATATGAAATTTGAAACATCAAAACCAAACTTTCATTTAGAAACGTTGTTGGGGTTTGGTGTCAAATCCAAAGGCTTTATGGTTATAAGTCCTCAAGTCAAAGTAAAGGTGTGGAGAAGGTCAACTACCTAAGATCAAAAGGAAAGTGGGAGGGTCTATTGCTTGGCATAGCATTGTTAAAGTATGGGACTCCTTACAACAAGGCCTAGGTAGAAAGATTATTCTAGTCATTAGGCATCATTTTGGTTTGATAAGTGGTTTCCCAACAAAAAACCACTTATTGATTTCATGGAGAATGGTAAAGAATTTGTTGATATTAATGGAAAAGTAAGGGACTATGTCCTTCTTTCAAGTAGTTAGGATACGTACAAAATGAGGCCTGGGCTGCCAAATCTTGTCATTGACCTTATTACCAGCATTAAACCCTCAAATGAGGAGAGAAGAATGGATAAACAGTTATGGTTGTTTTCTATTGATAGAATGTATACTGTGAAATTGGACTACTCTTCTCTTTTTGCAGGCATGAAAGGTGACAAAAATCCACTATAGGAAAATATTTGGAGATGGAAGATCCTAGAGAAGATGAAAACACTCTTCTGGTAGATAGCACATGATACACTGCATACAAATGTGTTTTGAGTGCAGAGAGGTTTGTCCACAACAAGCCAATGCCCATTGGGGTGCAACAGGATGGAGGATGCCATGCATCTCATACATGACTTCCCTCATACTAAACATAAGTGGGGGGAATATGTGCGGCCAAATGTTGAGGATACTTTCTTTAATCTAGATTGGTGTAAGTGGTAGATTAGAATATGAAAGAACAGGTGGGAAACCCTTTTACAAAGGTCGTCCCTTGGAATATTTTGTTCGCTTATACTATTTGGAAGAATAAATGCACAATTCCCTTCTAAGGAAGTGATGAGGGGACGATTGAAGAACCTTATAGCTCCATTTTTAAGATTGCTATGGACTTAAAATTAAAGGATAAGATATATCCATCAACAGGGCAATCTCAAATGGCTCTTGAGTATGGAATGAATGTTGAGGCCATTAAGCTAGAGACTAACAGTCAATGGCAGAGTCAAAACCTAAAGTTAGATGGTGCAAGATAATTAGTTTAAAAATTAATAACTTTTTAAAAAATAATAATTATACTAGGACTAAAATTGTAATAACATAAGTAGTTTGATTATCATGTTTCTTTTTAGAAAATTAGATTGAACATGTTAACATGATCTCTTATGTAAATATCTTCTTCTTATTTTATTTCAATCATTAAAATATTATGTATTTAATAAGCTTTTAAGCCTAAATATTTTTTATTTAGTTCAGAGGGTGCAAAATATCAAGAATAAGGGATGCAAAGTTGTAAAATTTATATATCCAATTTATAATTTTTTCCAAAGTGAGGGGGTCCTTCCACTACCAAAGGGCTCTGCCACTGCTAACAATTCTACCCTTGTTGATGGCTAAAGTGCTTGCAGTGGAAATTTGAGGGGTGCGAATGGAACTTGGATTCCAAGGTTTAGTCAACAATTGGATAGCATACCACCTATCATTGCTAAGATCCATGGTATTTTTAGTGGGTTAGAGTTGTGTTGGGTAAAAAGATTTAGAATTTTGAAGTTTTTGTGATTGTGTTTATGATATTATAACAATCACAAAAGATAACTATAGTTATCATCCTTTTTAGAATATCATTGACGACAACTATTGTGTCATCATTGAAATGTTTACTTTTATTTTGTGTATAAACAGGACAATAGAATGCTAGACTACCTCACTAAGTTAGCCTATAATTTTTTGAAAATTTATACTTTGTTTGATCAACAACCTTTTAGTTAGTTTTGGGGTGGCCCTAATTTTTGCTCTCTCTCTCTTTTTTTGTTTTTTCTTGCTGTTTGTTTTGCATTGTAGGTGTTACTTGTGTTTCCCATTCTTTTGAATGAAGTGGACCAGTTTTATTCCCCAAAAAAAAAAGTTGTCATAATTTCACTTTGAATTATTCACTCTCTAGTCTCTACAAATTATCAAGAATATAAAGGATCATGTTATGAAAAACTAACCTATCACTTTTAATCATGTGTTAAAGTTAATAAATGCTTGAATTGACTTGCACTCCAATTATTTAATTATAATTAAGAAATTAAGATTTTTTATTATCCATTCTCATAATGCATAAATAAATTTCCACCCATTTATGAGGTTGAAAGCCTACACATGTTTGATATGAAGGAAAAATTTCTCATGAAACCACAATCAAAATTAGAATAATTTGAATTGAAAATGAAATTGAAATGGATTTTAAAAATATGTTGGATATATTAGATGAAGTCTTGATATGCTTTTAATAAGTATATGTATTTAAAATATATTTATTGTTAGGATAAGACTTCTTCTTATTGTAATATTTAAAATATGAAAAAACTATAGGGCCATTTAAAAAAAAAATACTCTCTCCCTTCTAATTTATAAGATACTTTTTTAAAACAAAAAAAGCTACATACACTAATAAATTTATATATTAAATACTACTCTTTACAATTTTTTTTAAAATACAAATATAAATTTTTAAAAATTCCTTTTATAATAAAACTTTATTTATGAAATATTAAATATTGAAAGAAAATATAATAAAGATGGAATTGTAATATTGGAACAACTATAATTAATAAAACATTTTTTTGTAGTGTTTTATATTTTGAGATCCTTAAATTTGACTTAATTATCAATTTGGTCCTGAAATTTAATTTTTACCATGTCGTCCCTCAAACTTCATAATCATACCCAATTACCGATCTTTATAAATTTGATTGATAAATATTACATTTCAAAGACGAAAACCAAATTAATAATTAAGTCAAATTTAAAATACGAAAATTTTTGTTATTTCTTAAATATTCAACTATATAATGAGACAGGAAGTGACGCATCAGCCATGGACTTTCTTCTTGGAGTAGTCGAGAAATTTCCTAGTGGGTTAGGAATAACAAGTTCAGTGGGAGGAACAAAGGGACAAAAAACTAGGACTCAACAACTTAGGAGACGAAGCAGAATAGAGCAGATTCCTCATCCAAATCAAACAAGGATACAACATAGTAATTTTCATCACAGTAATTTTTTTTTTTTTTTTGTTTTGTTCGTTTTGGAAGGTGGGTAGAGGGGTTACAACTAGACCATTCTTACACTAGATAATAACAAATTGAACAGAAGGCTCCTTTCGATCCCTAAATGAAACTGTATGTTTGGCTTATGGCTTTTGAAAATTAAGAAAAAAAAGTCTTTAAACAACTTTGAAAAGTCTATAACTGTTTGGATAATTAAAAAAATTATTTACTTTGGAAGTACTTTTCAAAAATTGGTTAGGGTTAAAATGTGATACAGGATAGTGGTTTGGCTTAAGAAGTCAACTCATCATAGTGATATTGATATTTTATACCTAATTAATCCCACTTAAGTTGCATAAGGTTAATATATCTAGATAAATAAAGAATTAAACTATCCCTTTATTTAAAAAAAATAGTAGTAGAAGAAAGAAGAAAGAAAGAAAGACAGAAAGAAAAGAATCACCGGCAGCGCAACTATAATAAGAATTAATTAAGAAGTCCTCAAATAGGGCATATAGTATCTTCCTTAATTGAGATGAGGCTTATATCTTGCAGGCCATATAACTTTATAACCAATGAAATTTGAGACTGTTAAGATAGGCATCTTCATATCAAATGTTCACTCAAATGAGACATTTTCTTATTGAAGGAGCACTATCCAAATAAGCATAAACCATGGGGGGTGCTATGTTATAGGCAAAAGGGACAAAGGCACCCCTTGAATTGAAAAAAATCACAAAAAAGGTCCATATATTCTTATATTTTATATCATTTGGCTCAAATCTTTTGCACCACTTAGTCCAATTTTAAAGATTTTGAACTCAAATTTTGTTAATTAATTTTAAATTATTAATTTTAAAAAATGTTGCATCTCAAAGCTTAAGATCTTAGCACCGCCATTGAGCATAATTTGACCAAACATATCACCAAGTCTTCAGAAATTAGAATTCAGAAAAATCTACCGCAAAGAATTCTAAATTGACTTAGATTCACCAAGTATAAAGAAAAGAGAGATAAAGACAAAACATTCACACAGCCCAAAGTAAAAAAGGATGTCCAACACAAGGGGCACCAAGCCCAATAATTAAACCTACAAAAAAAAAACAATAAGCTGGTGCTTTTATATGAATAGTCATTTGTGAGAAGAACTAATGACAAGTCACGAAATGAAGTGGCTTGGGTAGTTTTTATTTTATAGACATATTGATAGTAAGAAAAATTTCATCTAATTCTTCTAAATGAAGAAATGAGTTTTGGAGCATCAGACGAAGCAGACACTCCAAGTCTTAGAAAATCACATAGGGCCACTTGTGATGCATATAAGTTCATGACAATAAATTGTGGTTAAGAAAACTGTAAAATATAAATTTTTCGTCCTCTAGTAATAGATTTTTCAGAATAACAATCTCCACAAACTACAAATAATATGCCACCACAAAGAGGGAAGGAGGAAAAGACAGAGCAATGGTTTTATTTTATTTTTTATATGAATTCCTCTACAAAGAACAAAAAAATGCAATTTAACTAATTATTGATTTAGTTGCTTCTATGGAAAGCAATAAATAAAACGTTTCATTCTCAAACACGAACAGAGGGGTGGGGGGAATAGGAAAGAGGGCATGGGAAGAGATGAGCATAGGTTCACAAAAATAATTATAGAGAAGAGTGTCAACTTTGGGAAACGAAGGTTTTGCGAGAACTACTGTAAAATCTCACGAAAAAAAAATGAAAATACAATGAAATCTTATCAAGTATTAAAATTTATTTACTTAAAATCTAAAATCTTTAGATTTTTATATTTAATCACTAAAATAATTGTTCACCATTGGCCAACGTTGTCAAAGCTCCAAACATCATCATCGTCAAAACTCCGGTGGCCGGTGTCTCAACGGCTGTCGGAGCTCTGGCAACAGTAATCAGTTGGAGACAGTTAGGCTTTTTTAATAGAGAGAATTGCTTTCAGGTATTGTGTTGTTATCCTTCTAAACTCGGTTATTAATGGATTGAAAGTAATTGGTTGTATTGAGAGTAAAAAACGTATGCAATTTTCTTTAATATATAATAATATAAAGGTATTTTGGTAATTAAATATAAAAATATATAGTAATATAAAGGTGTTTTAAGAATATTTTCACTATATTTTTAATAATTATTTATTGATAGAGATAAATTCTTAAAAATTTATTATATAAATTCACATTAATGTTATTTAAATTTGTAAGCAACCTTGCTTGCAAGTGTGCCAACAAATCAGAACCACCAAATCTGTTGCTGCATGATGCCCCCCGTCTCTTTTCCCCAAGCAAAACCAAAAATTATCAGTATACTTACTGTTTGATTAACTGTAAAATTTTAATTATTTTGTTATTCTTCTTTTACATAAATAAAATATTTGTATGAAATATACACAATATTCTTTTTTATAATATTATTACGTAATTTAATTTACTCATATGAGAGTTATTATATTATTAGTACTTTAACTTTATTTGTTAGTTTATTACATTATGTATGAAATTGTGAAATTTGTTTGTTTAGTGAGTAACAATATTCATAATTTTATAAAATTTATATTATATATTAATATTTAAAATATTATATTAATACGTTGAAATGAGTATATTATGACAAAAAAAAAAAGGGCGTGAGTATATTGATTAAAAATATTTATGATTTTTCAAATATCTTAATCCCAACTCCTAGTACTTCACGTCAGCCTACCCCAGCCTCAGCACTTTCTCTGACGGTACAGATCGCAATAATTGACATCCAACAAATTAATAAATAATTAGTTAAATTGCACGAAGCATACCTGAATTTTAGAATAATTGCAAATGCCTTTTTTACTTTTCAATATTTAGAATTAACTTTTTAATCTTTAATTTTTTTAAAAACTTCTACCATTAATTAAATTTATTATATTATTAATAAAGTTTATCATATCAGTTTAATATAATACACATAGTACATAATATAAAAAAATATTTTTACTATTTTTTAACACTAAGGAAGGACAAATTTACTTTTAATAGATATGATTATGCTATTTTTTCATAATTGAATGACATGGTTCTCATTATTTATTGTTAACACAATTTAAAAGAAAAACTATAGTTTTACTATTCTTTATTAATTAAAATAGCTTTTTATATTTAAACAAATAAAAAAAATCTAAAAACCGTTGTTGACGAGAATCATATAAATAAAAATTTTTTCCTTTTTAAATTTTTAAGGGCAGGTGTATCATTTAAAGAGGCACAGGATTGAACCCAGAACCTAATACCACAAAGGCACAACTTTTGGTACTGCTTTTAGATATTTTCTTTTCATTTATTTAAATATAAAAATCTGTTTTAATTAATAAAAAATAATAAAATTATAATTTTTATCTTAAATCATGCAAATAGTGAATAATAAGAACAATATTATTCAACTAAAAAATGAGAGTATGTTAAAAGTAAAAATTATAATTTTTACCTCCTTAAATTAATTTTAAAATAATAAAAAATATTTTTTTCATATTATATGCCATGTGTATTGCATTAATCTAAAGTTGCAAATTCTATTAAAATATAACAGAGTTAATTAACACTAAGGGACTTTGAAAAAGAAAATTAGAGGGTTAATTTTACGTTAAAGGTGAGGAGGGTCATCTGACGTTTAAGTTTAAAAAACCTTTATACAATTTAACCTAAATAAATGTCACAAAATTTTGGTTAAGTTGAGGCCAATTTTGGTGGTATAAATGAAAAAGACGGCCAAACATCACGCTATAATTAAACGAAACTAGATATTCATATTATAATATATAGAACTTGAACATTCAAATAAATACATTCTACTAAAATAATTGAATCATTTTCTAGAAATTCAAATTCTTTGCTTCTTCAATTTTATCTTCCCCACATGGAATTGAAAAAAAAGAAAAAAAGATTTTGGTAAATATTCTCCAACTAGAGTCCAAGTCGCAAAAAGCCTTTGATTAAAGTAACACAACATTCGGAGATTAATGATACACCTTCAGTTAATGTCTTGTTTCTTTTTTAAGCTAAGTAATTGTTCTTTCTTCCACGCATGTGCAATGAAACAATAACTCGCATTGCAATCTTTTCTGTTTTCATTTCTATTCTAATCCCTTTTTTATGTTTGTTTATTTTTACTAAAAAAATGTTTTTTCCCCCAATCAATTGTACTAAAAAGGTGTTTAAACTTGCAATCGGAGTTTTAAGGTCAAAACTCAAAATAAAATATGAGTTTGATTACCGAAGGGGAAAAAAAAAACAACGAAATAAAGATATGAGAGAGTTTAGTCCAGTTAAACACATTAACCGAGATCATACCCATAATGATACCACACTAATCGTCAATCAAAAATGGTAATTAAGAATAATTTCTGTGATTGATTGTACGTTAAACAAACTGAAGCAGACAAAGATAAGTACCACGAGAGAAAAATAGAAGGCAAGAAATGGTAATACAAGACGTAATGATGAGGACACTTGAACAGTAATGACGAAACCATGAAAGAAACATCGATCAAGTGCTCTGAATACAAGAAGAGTGATCATGTAGTATATAATCCATAAGCTCTCAATCGAACGAAAATGAACACGAAGATGGGGAGGCCTTCCCTCTGGTTGAGGTTGGCTCTGATCTGCACCATTCCGATTCTAATGGCGTCGTCTCAACCACTGTACACGACTTCGAGGTGGATCGTGACGGAAGACGGCGAGCGCGTGAAGCTGGCGTGCGTGAATTGGGTGTCGCATCTGGAACCCTTACTTGCAGAAGGTCTGAGCAAGCAACCTGTGGATGTGATCTCCAAACGAATCAAATCGATGGGATTCAACTGCGTGAGATTCACTTGGCCGATCCTGCTCGTCACCAACGACTCTCTCGCCTCCCTCACTGTGAGACAGTCCTTCCTCAACCTCGGCCTCCTCGAATCCATCGCCGGCATCCAATCCAATAATCCATCTATCGTCGATCTCCCCCTCATCCAAGCTTACCAGGTACCGATTCCTCACGCTTTGATTTCAGATAAATTGTTATGTGTTGAGATTTACAAAGAGTCTGCGCACTGGAAAATTAGGTTAATTATTAACGGATTGATGTTGAACATGACAGTGGGTGGTGGAAAGGATGGGGGAGGAGGATGTGATGGTGATATTGGACAACCACATGACAAAGCCGGGGTGGTGCTGCAGCAACTCCGACGGGAATGGGTTCTTCGGCGACCGGAATTTCGACCCTGAGCTGTGGGTAGAGGGGCTCACCAAGATGGCTTCGCTGTTCAATGGAGTGACCAATGTGGTGGGAATGAGCCTGAGGAATGAACTTCGAGGCCCCAGACAAAACGTGAACGATTGGTATAGGTACGTTCGTCGTTCCTTTGAACAGCCCAATCAGGTTTTAGCCCATTCTTCCAATCTTCCTTTCTGAACTCTGATGGACATTAGAGAATGATCACATCCACATCGTTGACAATATGAATGTATATCTATATTTATTTCCAAACGTAAACATCACTGAGGGCATTTTTGTACTCTTACATCCGTATAATGAATGTATTTTTATGCTTTATTAATTTTTTTTAAAAACCTACGAAATTTACCATCTAATATAATTTTTTATCTATTTATCGTTATTTTTAACAGAATATTATATATGTAAAAACTTAGTTTTTAAAAAAATGTAGGAGGGTGAATTATGAAAGTGACATATTTATTTTTATAATTATAAATTTATAAGAAAATTATTTATTTAAATTAATATATTTAATTTGATTTTTTAATTAAATCAGAAAATTAAATTTAAAATTTGAGCATTTATAAATTAATAATAATAATTTCATTGCAAAGTAATATCTTAAATATATAAATTTTACGTATTTATACTAAAAATTAAAAAACTTGAATATTTAAGTTTTCCATTTTCTATGCATGAAACATTCACAGAATCTAGGATAAATCAAATCATTTTTTATTTGTTATTAGGATCAATTATGTAATCATTTATGATTTGTTATTAGGATCAATTATGTTAAGTTCTGCTATATTAATATATTTTTTTTGTATTAATGTTGATATTGATGATATGTTGACCATATAATTCAGCTCATTAATGTTTTTAAACTGAAGCAATTTTGTTTTTTGGTAAAGTAGTATTCGTAATGTAATTTTTTGTAAGTTGAAGCTGCCAAACGCAATGTTGCCTTTAAGCTAGCACGAAGAATTGAATAAGACTAGACTTTGGCTTGATCTAAAATATGGTCTCTTTTATTAAAAGGATTAGGTTATGCAAATTATAGTTTAGTCTAAGCTGGTTCAATTGTAACTTGAAAACTAACAGGACTGGACTTGGTCCATGAAAATAAGAAAGAAACTGGTTCTGATAATTTAGTACTCATTTAATTTTTTTTTCTTTATTTTTTTTATGAGAAGTAACAATTCATTTCATCTTGATAAACTCAATTAAAATAATAAAAATATTTATAATCATGAAAAATCCATAACAATTTCTAACAAAAACAAAAAAACAAAATTAGCTACAATCTAAATGATTTAAATTTATAACTTCAATAATAGCAACAATAATATTCAACACACTTCAGCAACATATTTAATATATATTACAATAATAATTTAGCAACAAACTAAATTAAAATTATATTAAATAGATGGGTGAAATCTGAATAAAGAAAATGTTGCGTTTAAATTTCAAACTATTCAAATATATTAAAAATAATTAAAATTATATTAAAATAATTTTATAGGATCAGACTGCCGTGGTTTGAGAGTTTGATCTTCTATTTAGTATAGCTGGAGAAGTTTGTCTAGTTCAATTTTTTTATTGAACTGTATTAAATTTGTTCAAGTTAGATTAGGTTGGATAAAATAATCAAACTTTTACACAACCCTACTTTAAGCCAAACACATTCATTAGGCGTAGAATATCGATGGCCTTGTGATACCCGACAATAGGGAATTTTAACTCTGGATCGACTCGTGTGATGCATGAAACCGAGGGACGCATGGTTTTTATTTTGATTTTGAGTGAAGGTACATGACAAAAGGAGCAGAAGCAGTGCATGCAGCAAACAAGGACGTTCTTGTGATTCTGTCAGGCCTAAACTTCGACAAAGACTTATCCTTCCTCAGGAACCGACCAGTAAAGCTAACGTTTCAGAGGAAACTAGTATTCGAAGTCCACTGGTACGCCTTCACGGACGGTCAAGCATGGATCGAAGGCAACCCAAATCAAGTGTGTGGACAAGTTTCAGGAAACGTGATGAGACTAGCAGGTTATTTGGTGGAACAAGGGTGGCCATTGTTTGTGAGCGAGTTTGGTGTGGACTTAAGAGGCACCAACGAGAACGATAACAGGTACTTGAGTTGTTTCTTGGGTTTGGCTGCTGAACATGACTTGGATTGGGCATTGTGGACCCTTGTCGGAAGCTATTACCTCAGGCAAGGGGTTGTTGGAATGAATGAGTACTATGGACTTCTCAATTGGGATTGGCGTGATGTCAGGAATTCAACTTTCTTACAGAGGATCTCTGCTCTCCAATCTCCTTTCAGAGGTATTTTGAACACTTTCTTCTCCTACAAGCGTTACAGTTCTTCCAGGTCAGTCTGGCTGTAGGAAAATATGAAATAAAATGGATTGATATAAAATAATATAAAGTAAAATAAGGTTGTGAATTGATAGAGAAGTGATGTAGATTGGTAGAGAGGTGAGAATGATAAAGAAATAAGAGTCATGGAGCGATAGAGATGTGAGAATGGGATTGATCATCTCTGTCACTCCATGACTTTCCTTTCTCTATCGTTCTCGTCACTTTATTAATACATGACCTCATTTTACTTTATTTCATTCGCTATCAACTCAATCCATTCTATTTATTTCCAATCTAGCCAACCAAATAAGTGCTAGAATAAACAGCCTTTAAAGTTTGAGCATATGAAAGAAAAGTTTAATGCGGTAAAGAATAGTACTTTTGTAATTCAATAGCATTTGGAGAGGATGGAGAGAAGAGAATCCAAACATGAAACACCTCATTCTTTATCAAATCCAATCTGAGGTACTTACAGATGCTCTTGAAATCCAAGAATGCCTTCTATATTAAGACTTCAATGACCTCGGATTCTTTCAAAAATCAAACTCCAAAGAGACTCGAAAAAGTGGGCTTATATGGATGAATCTTACAAGCCTTCCCTGCCCCCTCTTTCTCTACTTTAATAAACAGCTTTTTCCCTAGTCCCCGGTAAAAGAGAGTAAGAGGGAAGAAAGTGATATTGCTGTAAATGAATTTCATCGGCCCTTCTCTCTCTCTCTCTCTCTCTGTTTTTTTTTTTTTTTGTCTTCCTCACACATCCTCTTGCATACTGGAAAGTATCCATGAAAATTTTTGATCCCTATGCTCAGTTTAATCCCCATAAATTATCGTTTCAAACTCTTCTATAGATCCATGTGTCTATGCTTTTATCAGAATAACTACAACATGAATCTCTTTTCATCCGACGTTCTCCAGTGATTCAAAGTCTGGTATATCGATTTTCCCTTTTACACATGATTAGTTAATTTTGAAATTTTGAAATGCATGCAGGGCCAGGAATATCAGAAGGCAGGCAACACAAAGTGATATTCCATCCATTGACGGGTCGCTGCATTCAAAGAAAATCACTGGTTGATCCTTTGAAGTTAGGACCCTGCTCTGAAGCTGAAGGCTGGAAATACACACCCCAGAAGATCCTAACATTAAAGGGCACATATTTCTGCTTACAACCAGACGATATAGGGATGCCGGCTAAACTAAGCATAATTTGTTCGGGGCCTAATTCAAAATGGGACATAGTCTCAGAATCTAAGATGCACATCTCATCAAAACTTTCAAACGGTTCATCTGTTTGTCTAGATGTGAATTCCAACAACATCCTCGTTACCAACACTTGCAAATGCTTGAACCGAGATCGTACCTGTGATCCTGCGAGCCAATGGTTCAAACTTGTCGACGCCACGAGAACTTCAATCTCAACTCAATCATTAACGTTACCTGTAGACTCAGATTTAACAGGAATAATCTCTCACTGGGAATCAGTGAGCTCAATTTAAGGTAATGCCAACAATATCATTGTACATACAGCTCGGACCAATATGGTCTCAAGTTGCACATATTACCCAGCTGAAGGATTAGCTTTGCAAATTATAGAATAGGGATGGTGTATGTAACATGGCACAAATAAAATTCATAAGTATTATTTAAATTTGAATGAGTTTTTATTGTTGTTTATTCTTTATTGTTTTCTAAACGTTACCGAGCCTTTGGCCACAAAGGTAAGAACAGAAGGGGACAAGTCTTTTTCAGAAATCCCCAGATTCCAATACTTTACTTCATGGTTTAATCCCAAAATGAAGCAAGGTATAGAAGTTCCAACAGAATTATTACTACCCCTACAGAGAAAAAGTGAATTCAACATAATCTGACATCAACATTTACTCCTCACGAAGCCGATGGTTCTGTACCAAATGCCTTGTGCTTGTTGATCCTTCCTTTCCTTGCCCAGAATTTCAATCGAAGTAGATGAAAATGGTGCCCCAATTGATGCAATCAATGGCTAGACGCCTTACATTATCAGCATCAGATGACAATGCAGTGATGAAACAAGTCGTTGCCACTCATGCTCCTGTTGACAGACATGTTGACGTTAGGCCTCTTCTTAACGTTGTTCAAGACATCTTGCATCGTATCACCACTGTCATCCCCCCTGTTGTTCAGGTACGTGAAAATGTTGCCGTTTTGCCTTTTCTTTCTTGAAGCCTGTTCCTCATTGATTCTGATAAAAATTTGAACAGGGGAAGCAAGCAACCTTGGATGCGGTGGGTGACAATGCTCTCGCTCCTCACATGCGTGATAATTTGTCCCACACAATCAGCAAAATTTCCTGCGAGGTTTGCTTTCTTGTTTACTGTTTAGAGTGGTTTTATGAAATTTGTTCTGGGAGTTTAGGTGTTATTATCCTTGATCCTTATTTTGGTTATAGATTGTCAACGATAAAGATTCTGATACGTAAATGTTTCTTTTTTTTTTTTTTTGTGACTAAGCTGCTTAAGCTACGTGGAAAAAAAAATAAAATCAAAAAAAGGGTTTATCCATTCTTTTATATTTGGAAAGGCATTCTCCTAGCTAACAGCATGGAGTTATACTATTCTAAAGTCTCGAATGCAACTTCCATTAACTCTGTACATTCATTTATCTTTCATGCTTTTTACCCTAATTTTAATATTCGACAATTGCACCAATACTGAAATTCATGACTGCCCTCATTAATAATTACTAAAAATACTTGTTAAAATACGTCCTTATAGCATATACAGCATGGTAATTTGATATGTTTGTTGCAGGAATAATGTGGGATAAACTGGAATTAATGTGACATTTTAGGTGATTGTACCCAACTTGCACGAGACTTTCAGTAGATCAATGATAAATCTTTTGAAAGTTTAAATAAATAGACTTTGTCCTGTGTGAATGCAACCTAACTCGCGTGCGCGCGTGCGTGTGCGTGTGGGGGTGGGTGTGTGTGTGTGTGTGTGTGTGGGGCGTTTTAAAACAAGCTAAACCAATAAGCATTAGTTTTAGCGGAGGGGGGCTAAGTTCTGCTTAAGCACAATAGTACTTGGGTTTGAGTCCATACACACACACACACATATACATATGTAAACGACTTCTTTGAGAAAGCTACCTCCGATTTGAGACCTGATCTAGTTCAATTCAGATTAGTCAGTCCCATAGGCCATATAACTCTCAACACCAGATGATTTGCTAAAAAAAGGAAACAAGAAAATACTAAACCTGCCGTTTTATTGCAACAAAACACCTCGCTCCTCATGATTCCGACAATTCAGACACAATAAATGACAAGCTCTTGACACAATACAGTTGTCAGCTAACTACAAATAACAATTTCACTTTCCTAAAGTAATTAGTTGAGCAAATTTATCACTTGATAGTTTTAATTGTGAAAATAATTAGTGTGACAAGTACAAGTTCAAAAAAAAAAAATCCATCTCAAAAAACTAGCTTATTGAATGGAAGAGCCCCTTAAACTTATAAACTTTATACCATTTGTGAGGCTCCCTGATGTGGGATTCATAACAACTAGTGTCAATACTCAACAAGAGATACCAAACCTCTCATGAAGTTGAATTTTACAAACGAGTTTACACGTTTCTAATTATTTGTTGATATTAGACATGTCAATGGTTTTGTCAGATATCTTACAAGTGTTCTACTGGTGGAAACTCTCATTCGACAACTATGGGAATTCTGGGCATGCTTTCAAGCTATTCATGGGATTCAAAGGCGGTGATAGCTTTAGCAGCCTTTGCATTGAACTTTGGGGAGGTCCGGCTGGTGGCTCAGCTTTATGGCACCAACCCACTTGCTAAGTCAATTGCAATGTTGAAGCATGTTCCTGAAACACAGAATCGAGACGATATTATGGGACTGCAACATAGGTATGAAGTGATCAGCAACATTGTCAAGGTCATGTTGGATGTGACCAATTGCATTGTAGCATTTGAGGAGCTCCCCTCTCAGTACAAAACACCCGACACGCCGCAGATGTCAGCTGTCACCACTTTGATTCCCATTGCCGTCTATTGGACCATTCGGAGTATCCTAGCTTCTGCATCTCAAATTTCGGGCTTCCTGAGCATGAATCAGTATGTCTGTCTGGCTTCTCCGTGAGAATCATCCTAAATTGCCCTTAATTTCCTTATGCTTTGGTACTCATGTTTTGGAAATCAAACTCTTTTTTCTTTTTTCCGAGTTGATGTCAGACATATATCATTGGTGTCAGAGGTTTGGGAACTTTCAAGTCTGGCTCACAAGCTCAATAACATACACAACCAACTTCAGACTGAACTTGCCCTTTTACAAAGGCAGATTGGTAAAACCTTAACTCCTTATGTAGATTTGCACCAGTTAATCTGGGACATTTTTTTTCGTGGTAATATTGGACATATATGTAATAATGCAGAGGACAATAAACAAACTGAAGCTTTTGAGACACTTGTACGTCTTTTTAATGCGTCTCACTCTGACAACATGGAAATTCTTCAAGGTTTGTTTTACTTCAAGGGCGACCAACTACCGCTTCTTGATGGTTCTACCAAGCAAAGGGTTAGACTTCAGCGTAAATACTATTTTGGATGGTATTTCCATGTGTTAGCACTAATCTTCTCTATCATTTTCTATAGGTAAGCATTGATGAATTAAGGAGTAAAATTGTGCTGCTATTCATATCAGATCTCAATCTCTCTAACCAAGAGATCATGATTCTTGGAGAAATGTATCTCGAGTCACGTCAGGAACCAGACATGTTCCCGATTCCATTTGATGTCGTTTGGCTTCCAGTTGTTAACAAGGGAATCCCATGCTCTGAAGTGAAACGGAAGAAGTTGGAGGGGTTACAATCAGCAATGCCATGGTACTCAATCTATGACCCTTGGCAGATAGAGCAAGCAGTCATTAAGTACATTAAGGATGTGTGGCATTTCAAGAAACGGCCTATACTTGTTGTGTTGGACCAGCAAGGAAAGGTTGTCAACCTAAACGCTTTACACATTATGTGGATTTGGGGATGCTTGGCTTACCCTTTTGCAGTCTCACACGAGGAATCCATTTGGAAGGAACAAACATGGGGACTTCAGCTATTGGCAGATATGTTCTGTCCATTAACCTGGGTATATATCTCATACTATATCCTTTCAACTAGGCTATTCGAAAACTGAGAGTGATACTGATAAAAGTTGTTGCATTCTCCAACAGAATATACACATTTACAAATTTCCAAGTTTAAACTTACTGGATCGAATTCTTGTTTCAGATATCAGAAGGGAAATATGTATGCTTGTATGGAGGTGAAAATCTGGAGTGGATCAGGAAACTCACAAGAAATGCATACGCCATGGCTGAGACTCTGCAAGTCCCACTGGAAATGATATATATGGGGAGAAGCAATCCAGGAGAGAAAGTGGAGAAGAACAAGGAAGCCATAATTTCAGAGAATATCAGCCATGCACTGGAGGACCTGACATTAATATGGTACTTCTGGGTTAGGGTAGAGAGCATGTGGCACTCCAAGTTACAGCAGGGGAAGACAGTAGACAGTGACCCCATAATGCAGGAAGTGATGACAATTGTAAGCTTTGACAGAAGCGGCGATGAAGGATGGGCTGTGATGGGAAGAGGAACGGAGAAGATGGTGAAAGCACAAGGAGAAATATTTCTGAAGTGTGTTAGTGAGTATCAGAAATGGAAGCACAAAGCAAAAGAGAAAGGGCTTTTGACAGCAATGGATGAATACATAAAAGAGCTAAGAACCCCACACCACTGCATCAGATTGATAGTGCCAGGAAGCAATGGCAGAAGCCCAGAAGAAGTGACCTGCGCTGAATGTGGCCGTACCATGGAAAAGCTCTTCATGTACCGTTGTTGCGATGATTAAAGGCTTGAGTAAATATAATAATACAAAATCGAAGTCATGTATTTTTGTGGATTCTAAAAACAAACATGCCTAAGTTGTTATTTTAATTTTTTTGGCTTCTAGAACTTGTCATTACTCATTACTTCAACCATACAACTAGTATATCTTTTTCCATGGTTTACGTAGGCCTTGGCCCAAAAAAAGCAAAGTTAGTAACTTAAGGCCCAATTTGGTATGTTTGATTTTAAAGACAAAGGAAACTTTATACAAAGCTGATAAGGGTCCAAGTCAGCATAACAAACCCACAATCACTTATCAACGTAGAAAAAGGAGGAAGATAACAGAATCAGATGCTGTTATGCAAGTTATGAGGGATTTACCTTATTTAAATTAATTCATTGCTGTTATTTTAATTAATAATTGTTTTGTTTTATTGTTAGTAACTGTTAGTAGCTGAATAATAGGACCTTCACTGCGTTAGTGGGGTACCAACGTGCTAGTCAGTTATTTTCTGATTTTAGGCTAATTATCTGCATTATTTGATTTATTTAATTGTAATTTTTGGTTATAAATATCCTAGCTAGTATGACAGTGGGACACCTGAAATTAATAAACCTTGTTTTTCCCTTGGAGATTCTCCTATTTGGCTATTAAGTTCAATAGAGTAAGATCCTTGCTCTATTTAATTTAATAAAATCCTCCTTTTCCTTCATATTTGTCTTAAGCTCCTACCAAATTGGTATCAGAGCCTGGTTCGATCATTATGGTGACCACACACTTCGGAAATGAAACTAACCATGCCAACTCCTCTAACAACCCACCCCAAGGTCAGAATACTGAAAATCCATTTGCATCAGACCCTTTAAGCCGCATTGCAGCCAGACTGGAAACACTTGACTTATTAAAAGAGAAGGTTGAAGCACTTGAGTTATCTGCTAGCAAAAGAAAAAGACCCGTGGGAAGCTATCATAGGCATTCACACTGGGATGAAAATAGTGATGGAGAGTTAGACTATAGAAGGGGTCCACGTCCACCACACACCAAAATTGAATTCCCAAAATTTAGTGGAGGTGACTAGCGTGGTTGGATTTTGAAGGCTGAAAAATATTTCAGGTATTATCAAACATCAGAAGATTTGAAGGTTGATGTGGCTTCCATGTATTTAGAAGGGGATGCTTTGGATTTATTCTCGTGGATAAATTTAAAACGTACCTTGATTTATTGGGAGGAGTTAGTGAAAGCACTGCAAGAATACTATGGCCCTCCAGAGTATCAAAATCCTGATGAACACCTAGTCACCATCAAGCAAACTGGATCAGTGCAAGAGTATCGCCAGGAGTTTGCTAAATGAGTAGCACGAGTTCATAATTGGCCGGAACACTATCTGTTAGGAGTTTTCTGGGAGGACTCAGAGATGACCTGAAATTCAATGTGCGTATTCAGAAGCCTCGCACGGTGTATAAAGCCGCTAGTTTAGCACTAAAATATGAGAAAAAGCTATAGATGCATCGTGGGCCCAAGCCCAGCTCTTCCTTGATCCAAACTCGATCCATTAACAGCTCCAATATGTTCACACGTGATCAACCGGGTGCTGCTCCAGCCTTCTCACCCAACACGTTAAGAAATTCTCCTGCGTCTTTCACGAATCCGTGACCATCAAACACCATCCAGCCACGACCTCTGCTCTCAGATGCCGAACAGCAGCATAGCAGGGATAAGGGACTTTATTATCATTGTGGGGACGTCTTTTGGCTTGGGCACCGCTACAAACCCTCATCCTTCTCACTCATAAAGATCGACAAGGATGGGCAACCCATATCAGAAAATTCTGTTACTGTTGCAGAGGAAGAAGATGAGACTACGAAAAGTGCAGAAATCTCTTTTAATGCTATTTTGGGTAATATTTCAGCGGCAACAATGAAACTAAGAGGTTAGGTGCTCAATCGCAATGTGCTGCTCCTTGTTGACAGTGGGTTGACCCACAACTTCATCTCTGACTCATTAGTGCAAGAGTTGAACTTGCCCACTTGTTCTATTCCCACTTTTGGCGTACAGATTGGAGATGGCAGTGTAATTCGAGGAAATTGTGTATGCAAAGAAATGGATGTGAAGCTACCTGGTTTGACCATTAAATAAGATTTTTATCCTTTTTCTCTAGCAAGAACAGATTTAGTGTTGGGAATCAAATGGTTAGCTTCTTTAAATACCATACAAGCCAATTGGAATGACATGTTTTTAATTTTCTGGGTTGATGGCAAACGGTATAAAATTCAAGGAGTACCTCAAGCTTCAAACCAGAAGGCCAGCTTACATTTCATGTTCTCTTCTGAGCTCACATTGGGATCTCCCACTATCAAGTCATTAGATGTGGATGAACTCCTGGTCAAATTTGATGGATTGTTTGCAGAACCAACCTTTCTGCCACCTTTCAGAGATCATTATCATGCCATTCATCTTCTACAGGGGACTCAGCCTCTCAACTTACGCCCTTATCGCTATCCTTACTTCCAAAAGACTGAAATCGAGAAACAGGTGGATGAATTATTACAGAAAGTTTTCATACAGCCAAGTTCGAGCCCTTTTGCCAGTCTAGTTTTACTAGTAAAGAAAAAGGATGACTCCTGGAGGTTTTGTGTGGACTATAGGGCCTTGAACCAGATTACGGTCCCAAATAAATACCCAATTCTCAATATTGATGAGCTTCTAAATGAATTACATGGAGTTACTTATTTTTCCAAGATTAACCTTCGCTCTGGTTAT
The DNA here is from genome assembly GCF_029017545.1 of Prosopis cineraria. Taxonomy (NCBI): domain Eukaryota; kingdom Viridiplantae; phylum Streptophyta; class Magnoliopsida; order Fabales; family Fabaceae; genus Prosopis; species Prosopis cineraria. The sequence continues at coordinate 33,951,493 of NW_026555335.1, read as the reverse complement.
CACCAGATACGGGTCTTGCTAGCGAATATTTATAAAACAGCATTTCGAACTCATAGTGGACACTATGAATTTGTTGTAATGCTGTTCTGACTGACCAATGCACCAACCACTTTTCAAGCAGCCATGAATGATCTTTTTCGTCCTTATGTTCGAAAATTTGTGTTGGTTTTCTTTGATGACATCCTAATTTATAGTCCCACTCTAAACCTACATAAAGATCATCTTCGATTGGTATTTTCTACCTTGCAGCAATAATTGTATTATGCCAACTTCAAGAAGTGTGAATTTAGGCAGACCCGTGTGTCCTTCTTTGGGCATAAGGTTTCAGTACAAGGAGTGGAAACAGATTTTGAAAAGATCAGTACCGTAAGTGAATGGCCAGTACCTACAAATGTCATAGAACTTCGAGGCTTTTTGGGACTCACCAGCTACTACCAAAGGTTTGTCAAGAATTATGGTATTATTGCTCGTCCCCTTACTACATTAACTAAAAGGAATGCTTTTTGCTGGACCCCAGAAGCTAAAAGAGCTTTTGAGAAACTTAAGCTTTATCTTATTACAGCCCCTGTTTTAAAACTTCTTGACTTCACAGCCGAGTTTGTTGTAGAGTGTGATGCTTCAATGGAAGGTATGGGGGCCATCCTCATGCAACATGACCACCCCATCGCTTTTTATAGCAAGGGGTTATCTTTTTCTAATAGATTTCAGTCAGCATATGATTAGGAACTATTAGCTCTAGTGTTGGCACTCCAAAAATGGCATCATTATCTGTTAGGAAGGCATTTTACAGTAAAATCTGACCATAGTAGCTTGAAAAATCTATTACAACAGAGAACTTTAACAAACACTCAACAGTGTCTCATTCTAAAGTTACTTCCATTCGATTTCTCCATTATATAGAAGGCTGGTAAGGAGAATATTGGGGCTGATGCACTATCCAGAAGGCCACAACATGCTGATTTTCTCAATTTGGTGATTCCTATGCCTTTGGATTTCCTTGAATTACAAGAAACTTTGACAACCGACTCTTTTATAGCTCTTATTGTTGCTGCCTTAAAAGAAAATTCCAGTTCTCATCCCGGTTATAGTCTGGTTGAGCAGAAATTGTATTTTAATGGGCGCTTAGTTATTCCCCGGAGCTCATCTCTTCGCTCTAAGCTACTGCAAGAGGCACATGTAACACCTTCGGGTGGTCATGGGGGCTTTTTAAAAACTCTCAAGCATTTAACAGGTACGGTTTATTGGCCTAAAATGAAAAATGATGTAAAAGCTTTAGTTTAACAATGCTTTATTTTCTAGAAGAACAAATATAAAACCCTAACACCAGCTGGTTTGTTGCAACCTTTACCAGTTCCTACACAGATTTGGGAAGATATCTCTCTTGACTTTATTGTTGGAATGCCCAAATCAGGTGGCTATGATACTATTCTAGTGGTAGTTGATAGATTGAGTAAATATTATCATTTCATTCCTCTTGCATACCCCTATACTGCCAAATCTGTGGTTGCTCGTTTTTGTGAGGAGATTGTCCGGTTGCATGGCATGCCTCATTCTGTTCTATCAGATTGAGACCCACTTTTCTTGAGTGCTTTTTGGCAGGAATTATTTAAGCTAAGTCAAACTCGCCTTCGGATGAGTACTGCATACCACCCTCAGACCGATGGCCAGACTGAAGCAGTAAATCGTTGCCTTGAGACATATTTACGGTGCTTTACACATGAGCAACCACGTTCATGGAGTAAGTTCTTAGGTTGGGCTGAATTCTTATTCAATACTGGTTTTCATGTTTCTGCCAATACTACCCCTTTCAAAGTGGTATATGGTAGGGACTTACCTCCACTTCATCCTTTCATTAAGGGTAAAACTCACATTGCTGAGCTTGCTGACCAACTGGAAACTAGAGATCACATGTTACAACTCCTCAGGGATAATTTGCACAAAGCCCAACATAGAATGAAGACTTATGCAGATCATCACTGACGTGAGCTCTCTTTTGAGGTGGGAGATGCAGTTTTCTTGAGGATACAGCCTTTCAGGCAGCGTTCATTGTCCCATAAAAAGTATGACAAGCTCTCGCCTTGTTTCTTTAGACCTTATACTATCATACGTAAAATCAGAGCAGTGGCCTATGAGTTGCAGCTACCATCAACAGCTAAAATTCATCCGGTTTTTCATGTTTCATTACTGCGACCAGCTCACAGAAAGTCCCCTCTTGATCCTCCAGCAGATTTGCCATTGTCCCCTAATCTTGAACTTGTTCTGGAACCTGAGACTGTTATATCTCATTGCTGGAAGGGTTCTCAGTTGGAGCTATTAATCAAATGGGTGTCCAGACCAGAGGAAGAATCGAGTTGGGAAAATTATGATCTTTTTGCCCAACAGTTTCCCAATTTTCGACTTGAGGACAAGTCATTTTTTCAGGGGGGAGTAATGATAAGGGTCCAAGTCAGCATAACAAACCCATAATCACTTATCAATGTAGAAAAAGGAGGAAGATAACAGAATCAGATGCTGTTATGCAGATTATGAGGGGTTTACCTTATTTAAATTAATTCATTGCTGTTATTTTAATTAATTATTGTTTTGTTTTACTGTTAGTAACTGTTAGTAACTGAATAATAGGACCTTCACTGCGTTAGTGGGGTACCAACGTGCTAGTCAGTTATTTCCTGATTTTAGGCTAATTATTTGCATTATTTGATTTATTTAATTATAATTTCTAGTTATAAATATCCTGGCTGGTATGACAGCAGGACACCTGAAATTAATAAACCTTGTTTTTCCCTTGGAGATTCTCCTATTTGGCTATTAAGTTCAGTAGAGTAAGATCCTTGCTCTATTTAATTTAATAGAATCCTCCTTTTCCTTCATATTTGTCTTGAGCCCCTACCAATCATAATATGTAATGTGTATTATTACTCCACAGTGTTATATCCTTTTTATTACCTTTTTTATTACAGTCAAATATAATGCACTTACATACAAACATGTTAATATCGAGATCAAACTTGGCTGCTTGGAACCTCTTCCAAGTATGAAAAGTGACATTGTCACTAAGATAACTTGCCTTATAGAGAGACATAAAAGGGTTTTTTTTTTAAATATTTCTTATCAAATTTATTTTTAAACTCCATTCTTTTCTTTTGAATATTAAAATTTTTTAACATTTATGACTTAACATGGTCAAAAAAGCATAATATAATAACTAAAGTACACGAGGTCTAATAAAATGTAAAGAAAAACGATTAAAAGAACGAAAAAAAAAGGTTGCATAGAATTTAAAAGATGCCCACTAGTGCTCATGCATGATTTTTGAGTTATGCAATTTTTTATAATTTTATATTAATAGATTGATAGATATTGACATTTTTGAACTCACTTACTCTTCATTATACATTCCCCAAGTTTCTTACTGATGCTACGAATTAATTAAATAAAAAATGAGAAGTTTTCAGGAATTAGCTGGGAAAATATAATATTTAAAGACCAATTCAATATTGAATAATTGGTTTTTTATTCCATCTCGGTATCCTAGGAAACTTGAGAGTATTACCACCTCCCATCCAAATTAATTCGGACCCTCACTGTATTGGGTTGTTATTACTAACGATAGTCTTACAAGTCACTCAAGAATGTCTTTAACATATTTATTTACACAACTGCATATTGTAAGGCTTGAATTTGATGCTTCAAGATAAATTAATTCAACTCTCTTGATCAATTGAACCAAAAATCCCTTAGTAGAAGAATTGGACTTTTGGTGAAATTAAAATATTGACTACAAAATTGACGCATGAATTTTTATTAAAAAATAAAATTTGGGTCTCTTATAAGAGAATTATTGACACTATGGTTGTTTAAAATATAAATACGTAATCCTCCTTTGGCCAAAACAAAAAAACTCATAACCCTCTTATGATTTATAATTACGATATACGTACACTATATATATATATATATATATATATTCAAAATATGGTTGTTTGCAGGCTTCTCTATTAAATAAGGCACTAAAGTTCTTAGAAGATCCAGCTAGGTTTGGTGATGTAACTAATGAGGGTGATAGTTTTGTAGATAGGAAAGATACAAAATACTTTGTGAGGCTTGCATCCCTTATAAGAAATCCCACCGGACGAGTTCATGAAGTTGAAAAGGAGTCACTATATTATAGTTAGGATGATATCATGATAATCCTGTGATGACCGAAGATTAGACAATCACTCCCAATATTTGCTTGTGTCCTTGTTTTCTGGATTTTGTAAGTCTTACTGTCTATATAATTTAATTTCTACCACAATGACATGTTCAAGTATAGTCTTGAAAGAACTTCGAAGTCCTTAGCAATTTCATTATATTGGAATTATCCAACAGAGTCTGCACAATGACAACATTGAAGCTTGTATATCGAGAAAGCTTTCATCAGAGTGTATGCTTGCATGTTGAGTCTGGGTTTCTGGTTCTATATTGACCTATTTAGGCATGTATGGTTTGTATATGGCTTATTACTTATGTTTGTTTGCTTGTTATTGCTGTGCATTGTGGCTTTTGTTCCTTGTTTTGGAATGTCATGTCTTGTTGTAATATTTGAGTTTTATTAATTAATGATATATTTGGCATTTTATCTCATATATATATATATATATATATAACTCTGGAAAGAGTAATATTTAAATAAAAAAGGTGTTAACCCACAAATAAATGGAACATTCATATGTAAATCACAAATAATCTAAGGTTGCATTTGGATTAGTGAATTTGGGTTAGAAATTTGGATTTGAAATTCATATATTCTAAATTCTTTGTTTGGATGATATAAAATTTTTTAATAATAATATAAAAATACTTTGTTCAGATTTTAAATAAAATTTCAAATTTTAAATAATATGTTTCAATTTAAAAGCAACTCGAACAATGTCAACGGTCTAATCTTAGTCAAAGTCGACACTCCAATCTCGATTGAGGGTGGTGACTAGGTCTTGGTTGACTCTAGTTATCCAAACTTGAACAACATCAATGGTCTGGTCTCTATCGGGAATGGCAATTCGGTCTTGATCAAAGACAAGATTATGTTAAGAAAGAAAGTGTATAAAATTAGTGCACACTACTCTAGGTATTTTATTCTTTATATATAGTCAAGACAAACCCTAAGTTAGGATACAAGTATATACATACAGAGGAATAAATAAAACAAAGGCCCATTCTAATATTTACAAGTTAGGCTTCTAACTATTATTGGGCTTGACTGAGACAAAACTTTAACATTCTCCCTCAAACAAGAAGCTGGAGATTTAATGAGCCGAGTTTGCTTCTTAACCCAAGAATCTAGAATGTGATAAGGCTTTGGTGAATAGATTAGCAAGTTGATCAAAGGAAGGCATGTATTGTACATTGAGCTGACGAGACAACACGCGTTCATGATGAAGTGGACATCTAGCTCGATATGCTTTATTCGAGCATGGAAGATTGGGTTTGAGGCCAAAGCTAAGGCATTTAAATTGTCGCACCAAGCTATAAGGATTTGTCAAAGCTTGAAGCCTAATTTTAGAGAAAAGAGATTGCAACCAAGCAAGCTCAGACGCAAGATTTGCAAGAGCTCAATATTTGGACTTAGTAGCAGATCGAGCTACCACTCTCTACTTCTTTCTAGACCATGCAATCAATAAGTCTCTTAAAAACACACGGTGACCACCAATAGAACGCTGATCATCTATATAGATAACCCAGTCGGCATTTAAAAACTAGATAAGGTAAGATGATCACTTGGCTTCAAATGTAAAGTTAAATCTGTCGTTCCTTTTAAATAGCAAAAGACCCGTTTAATGGCCTGCCAATGTTGATTTGTGGGTGATTGTAAGAATTGACTAAGCTTATTAATTGCAAACATTATATCTGGTCTTGTTGTAACCAAATACTGAAGAGCCCCTATAGCTTGTCAGTGCTTAGTTGGAGTAGTTAGAGATATACCATTGTGAATGGATAGCACCTTACTGACCACCAAAGGTGTAGGTACTGGTGAACACATTGTCATTCTAAACCTATTAAGTAACTCTTGAATATATCACTCTTGTTTAAGATAAATGCCTGACATATCCCCATAAGCCTCAATTCCTAAAAAATGATGCAAGCTACCCAGATCCTTTAAAGGGAATAGGAAATTGAGAAGCTTAATAAAAGAGATCAACATAAAGGGATTATTACTAGTGATGATTATATCATCTACATAGATAAGAATAAACATTATATCCTTCATTACTTTAAAAAAGAATAAAGAGTTGTCACATTGGGAGTTTCTGAAATTTTACCCTAACAAGGTATTTCTCAATCTATCAAACCAGGCTCTAAGAGCTTGTTTCAACCCATAAATGGCTTTCTTCAGCAAACACACATGATTAGGTAATCTTTTGTCAATAAAACCCTCTAGTTGTTTCATGTAGAAAACCATTTAAAAAAGCATTATTCACATCAATTTGTCTCACTGGCCACTTAAAGCACACTGCAATTGTAAGAATAAATCTTAGAGTTGATGGTTTCAACACAACACTAAATGTCTCATTATAATCCATACCAAGTTGTTGTTGAAATCCTTTAACAACAAGCTTGGCCTTAGCTTTGAGAAATGAACCATCATAATTGAATTTTGATTTAAATACCCATTTACAATCCACAAGTATTACATTTTTAGCTCAAGGAGCTAACACTCAAGTTTGGTTTTTAACAAGTACATTAAACTCATCAAACATAGCCTTTCTCCATAAATTTGACTTTACTGAAGAAGATTCAACATACTAACTAGGGATTATCTGTGTTAAGCTAATAAAAGGATTTTTAGGCTTAAAAATACCTGATTTGCTTCTAATCATGATTGAATATCTATTATGCTATACTTCTTGCTTATTAGATACTTGCACAGTAGATGTTGTCTGAATCTGCACTTAGTCATTAATAGAGCTGTGATCTTTATCAACAAGCCGTAAATCTGGAATTGTCTCTTCTTATACAGGGGAGTAAGATGAATCACTTCAGATGATGCATTTGGTAAGAATGACAAATCAAAATTATTCAAATTGGATGCACATAGATCTGAGATCTCACAAGTAGAATCTGCATCAATAGTGCTTGAAGATGGACATTGAGCAGGTAAAGAAGACAAAAAGGGCTTGAAAAACACCTTTAAGTTCACATCAACTTCTTCAGGTACCTTCCTTTTATTAATAAATCTTGAAAAAAAAAAGGAAGTCATTTTCATTAAATTCAACATGCCTTGAAATGTAAATTTTGCTAGTAGAGCTTAAACATTTAAATCCCTTGTGTGCATTGCTATAGCCAATGAATACACATGTTGTAGATCTAAACTAAAGCTTATGTTGCTTATAGGCCTTTAGATAAGGATAACAGGCAGAACTAAACACTTTTAAATGAGTATAATCAGGATACTTCACAAATATTTCATGTAAGGTGAGATGCCATCTAGAACACTACTAGGTAATCTATTAATCAATTCAGTTGTAGTATGAAATGCCTTCTACCAATAATGAAGTGGCATTTTTGCTTGTGCTAACAAAGTAAGCCTTGTCTCAACAATATGCCTGTGCTTTCTCTCAGCTCTTTCATTTTGTTGGGAAGTATGAGGGCAAGAATGGCAAAAATGAATACCAGAATCTTGAAGAAACTTAGAAAAACTTTTGTATTCTCCCTCCCCCAAATCACTTTGAACAATCTTTATCTTATTACCAAACTATTTTTCTGCATAATTCTTAAACTGAACAAACATGTCCAATGCCTCATCCTTAGTTTTCAAAGGATAAATCCAAAAGTATTTGGTGTAGTCATCAAGGAACAACACATAATATCAAAAACCATTAAGTGAAGCACTAGGAGAGGGCCCCCAAAGATCTATATGTATAATTTGTAAGGGATGAGTAGAACGTGAAGTTAAAGCTTTGAAAGGTAAAGAGTGAGATTTTTCAAATTCGCAAGACTCACAAAACATACGTTTAACTTTCTCATTAACTTTCAAATTACATTCTGTAATCACTTGGTTTAAAATTCTATCATTAGGGTGGCCAAGCCTATCATGCCATAATTTCCTAGACATACGATTAGCAATAAGATTAGAACTCCTAGATTCAACATTCTTGTCAAATGACTTCTTCTCCTTCAACAACAAAAAGTAATTCAGGCCTAAAACTCTTCTTGCCAACATTTAGAAAATCTGACCTCTTTGACCTCTTTCTTACTTTATGAACATGGATCTTGTATAGTCCAGTACTAATTCTCTTACCTAGTAGTAATGTTGTCCCTATTTCCTGATCCTTAACGAGAGCAGCATGAGAATTCACTAAAAAAACAGCATCATTGTCATAGGATAGCTTAGGAATACTTAACAATTTTTTCTTAGCATTAGGGGCATAAAGGATATTGTTTAGTTTCATAGATTGATTAGAAACATTTTGAATCTTAGAGTTTCCAATCTGTTCAACAAGCATATTTTGGCCATTATCAATAGAAAGTTAAACCTTACCATGATTAAGGACAGCATCATCCAAGCGAGAGGCATCATTAGTAACATAAGTGGTTACACCACTATCTAAATACCAAGATTCATCACCTACAATCTAAGGAGTAGTATAGAAAGCTTCATTATAAGATGATGAGCTAGTGTCATAAGACTTACGACCCTCACATGGTGGGTTATAAGTCTTATCAAACCTATGAAAATAATTTCTAACTGAGCGTCTAGGCTTTTCACAAAGTAGACATGGTGAAAATTGACCAAAACCATGACCAAATCTTCCATAACCATGTTGATTTCTACCAACATGATTTCCTCTTCCAGAACTACCATAAAAATCAGAATAAGTATAGCTAGCAAATTGATTTGAGAGATTGAGCTGTGAGAACTAAGTTAATTGGTCCAATCTGCTCTTAAATGTAAGAAAAGAAGTTTGAAACTCAATCTAGCTGAGCTCTTCCTTAAAAGAAAGTTGAACCATAATAGGATTATATTCAGCATCTAACCCAACTAAAATCTATAAATACAGATCTGATTAGGAAATAGGACTTCTAAAAGTGAGAGATTCTCAAAAATAGTCCTCATCTTAGATAAATAAGCTTCCATATGCATCACAACCTTCCTAGTATGTTGCAACTCAGTTCTTAATATTAGAACTCTTGGCTTATTATGTGCTCCTGCAATCTCACGAGTAGTACGCCATAAACTAGCAGCAGTAGAAACTTGGGTCATTTGAGAAGAAATCTCAACATACATAGTATTTAGAAGCACCCAAACACCAATTGATCAGTAGAAACCCAGTCTTTAAAAGATAGATTCAGCTTTAACCCTTTTTAGTAAGAAACTGTGAGGGACAAGGCATTGTGCCATTCAAGAAACCCTCCAGCTTGTATCCCTTGATAATAGGGTGCATATGGGTCTGCCATAAAGGAAAGTTTGTTTTGTCCAACTTGACAAAACAATGTTAGGAAAAAAGAGGGGATACTAAGGAGTTTTTTGAAAGGTTGGAGGCAAATATGAGAGAATTGTTGGAAGGTAGGGTAGAAAGGGTCTTGTCAGCCATGGCAGCTTTAATACCAAGACAAGATTATATTAAGAAGGAAAGTGTATAAAATCGGTGCACACTGCTCTAGGTATTTTATTCCTTATATAGAGTCAAGACAAACCTTAGGTTGGAATATAAGTATACGCGTACAGAGAAATAAACAAAACAAAAGCCCATTCTAATATTTACAAGTTGGGCTTCGATTATTATTGGGCTTGAATGAGACAAAAACTTTAACAGTCAGCATCAGTGCTTTGATCCCAAACAATGCTAAAATATTAGTGCTGAACGATTATAGCAATTTGAGGGCTGCGAATTGGACCTGGATGACGATATCAAAACATTCCCTATTAACAACAGCATTTGGCGCCAAATGATGAAGTTAGACAAATCAAAGATGGTGATTAAAGACCAATCTCGAATAGCGGCAATAAATCAACACGGCTTAGATGCTACAGACCAATAATGGACAGTGGTAGTGGACCGATACCAGATGATAGCACTAGATAAGTATTGAATGACGACGATGGCAAACTGACATCATACAGAAGAGAAAGGTCACCCCAATAGACGTTGATGATCCTGTACTGGTCGTCACCAGTAATTTGGTCCCAGTCAAAGCTGGCCGTCTAGTACCCATCATCCCCAGCTGTCCAGTCCCAATCGACGCCAGCATTCCAATCCCAGTTGTTTCTTGTGGTCTCAATGGATGTCAGTCTGAGGTAGTGATGTCAAATTTGAGAAGGTAGTGATGTCAATGAACAAACACGAAGGAAGAGAGAAGCTTCCATTAAAATTTAAAATAATAAGGATATAATAAGGATTTAGTCAGGAATTAAAATTACAAAGGGATTGAAATGGATCCAAATCCAAATCCACATATTTTTAATTTCCCAAACAATAGATTTGATTCAAATTCAAATCTAAATCCATCTAAACATAACAAAATAAAGTTATTAAAACACAAATATATATATATATATATATATGATAGGCTGGTATTTTTTTAATTTGTATTTTAATTCAAAATGATGTCATTTTAAACTCAATATATGAGAGGAAAACAAAATATAAAATCTCACTTGATCGACCTACCCAAAGCTCTTGAAAAATCAACTAAGGACTAGTTTATATCGTGGATTAAGTTTTAACTCCGAGCTGGGTGCTAAGCTAAGTTACACTCCCTCCTTTAAAAAATATAAGGTATTTTTTGAAGGGTTAAATATTAAAAAATGTAAGATATTTTTATTCTTTTAAGATGTAATCATTACTTTTTTTTCAAAAATGCCCTTATTAAATAAATCATTTATATTTACTTTAAGGTAAAAAAACTCTATTAAATAAGGATAAATATGAAAAGATAAGGTTAATTTGAAGACAAGTAATTATTTTATTGGAGGATAAAATTTGATTAAAAATGTCTTATATTTTTTAATGAATGTAGTTTATATGTGTCCATGTATAGAAATTATTACTAATATATAAATATATTATGTGGTCAATGAATTGAACAGATCTATAATGATGCTCCACTTGCCAAGTTGCAGTTACCATCCATGGCCTGCAATTTTCATCACAAGATGTGATTCAGATACAACTAATGCGCTATCATATGTACAGATTATATAAATGAACTATAGATGTAGATACAGATGCATATGGAACAATCTGTCTGGGTTGAATTCGACATATACGTCTGTTAATATAAATATATATACAGAGACACCTACACGCAGCCGGATTTGCTCCTCTTTCAACAACGTTGAAAATGACAAGGGTATTGTATATGTCAAATACAAAGCTTTTTTATCTTTTATTTTTGTGTGAGCCCTGCATGCTTTGTATTGTGCAGAGTTTAAGTGTTGTAAGAGTCGTAATACTTTAATGATATATATATATATATATATATATATATAATAAATTTATCTTCTTTTTAATATGCTGCAATTGAGTACTGCGCAATAAAAACACTGCAGGGGATCCAAATTTATAGCATTTATAATTTTCTCTGTGCCTCCAAATTTTTCTTCCTCTTCGCAAGATATATATATCTATTCTGTTCAAGAACTCCACTTTTGAGCTTTAATTTGTACGTGAATCATGTTACTACTGTATTTATTTTCTTGGGAGAAATGGTAAATTAGACTTTAAACTGTATAATATGGTTCTTATTGTTAATAAATATTAACTTTAATAATTAGTTAACAAATATAATTCCTATCATTAACAAAAGTTGTAATATTAATAAAATTTTATTAATCCTTAGTAATTTTTTATTATTGTCTATAATTTTTAGATCATTTTTTGTAATTTTTGAAATTTTCTTTTATACTTTTTTGGTCAATCAAGGGTTAAAGTTAATTTTTATCAATGATAAGAATAATATATATTACACTAAAAATGAACTTAGGGCCCCTAAACGCACTTGGTCCTAGACTTATAGTTTATGAGTCAATTTATCATCTAATCCTATTTTCTTTCTACTGTATTTATTTTCTTCCTGTATCAGTGGGCAAAATATCTATTTTTTTTCCTAACTTTTTAGATTTATAGATTTAAATTGTCGTATATTATTCCGCACCAGAATTTTATACGGGGCTGTAAATGAATAGCGTTAAAGACTGTGGGCAATAGTATTTTTGAAAATACATTAAAAAATTTTTAAAACAAATTATTTTATGTAGAAAATATCAAGCAAAATTAAAAAAAAATATTTTTCACTTTCTTCCATCGGCACTAGCATTCGGCAATCTGCCAATCTCAAATCTGATATCTTTCTCTTCCATCAGCATTGGCCTTCTCTAATGTCTCTCTTCCCTTGTTTCAAGTTTAACTTATTTTCTGTAAATAAGGTTTCTTCCCTACTTATCTTTTCATCACCTGATTTGCATAATAATTTTTGTTCTGTTTTTCTCTTTGTATTTTATAGATGAATATAATTTATATTGTATTTTATATCTCTCTTGATGTCAAAGCACCGGTTTAAGAAGCCAGAGGGATGAGATGCAACGAAAACAATTTAAAAAAAATAAATGATCCTTGTATAAGTTATTGTATTCTTTTTCACTTTTATTAAACATTTTATAAATTTCCCACTTTATATGTCCAATTTACCAACTAACAAAATTGCCTAATGAGTTTTATGATTTTATATATATGTTTGATATGTAATTTTTTTAATACAATTACTCTTTATTCATAGGATGAGTTGGGTAGAATCACATCGATAGCAAATTTTTCTCTGAGTATTTAACACAGCTGCATATATAATGATATTATGAAGAAATTAAATAAGGAGCCCAAAATAATTGTTTAATTTAAGGGTCTGTTTTAGATTATATAATATGGTTTTTGTTTTGTTTTTTTTTTTTCCTTTTAATATACACGTACATATGTTTGATTGAAGTATTTTATATTTTTTCTTGTCATGACAAGCTTCCTGGAAAGTGGCTTTGAAACTTAAAAGCAACGGCAGTTCCGTAGTTGTTAAAAAAGTAAAAATATTTTTTTAAAAAAATGTTCATTTTAATTATATTTCAAACATTATATTGCTGTACATTTATGTTATTATGAAACTTATATTGTTGTCCGTACGTGTATTCTTATACAGTTATACTCCCTCCTTTCTTTGCTTGTCAATTTTGGAAAAAATATTTTTATTTGTCAGTCATTTTAAAATTGTAAGACAATAATAATTATATTTTCAATTATTCTCTTATTTTTACTAGCTTTATAATTCCAAGGCAACTTTTTTTTGATAAAAATTCCGACGCAAGCTTAGTTATATATTATTAAAATAAATTAAGGAGATATTTTGTCATATTAATTAAAATGTATTATACTATTAATAAAAATCAAAGGTTAAAAGACCCTAAACTACAAATTTAGGAAAGTCTGATACTTTAAACTTATTTTTTATGCAATGTTTCTCATCAATTTTTAAATATGGTGCAATCTATTCCCTATCATTTATAAAAAATTAAATTTTACTATTACTTCACTAAAAGATAACAAAAAAGGACCTCAAAATTACTAAAACTTACCAATAAAATTTTCTTATCCTTTTATTAAGTTTTGAAGTCCTTATCTATAATTTTTAGGTTATTACTGTATTTTTTATCATTTTATGTAATTTTTAAAGTACTTTTCCATCATTCCAATCATTTAATAGTCAAAATTAAATCAAATTGTATCATTTTTAAAGTTAAAAGAGAATATTAAATAAAAAATAAGTTTAGGATTCAAAACACTTTTGGACTTATAATTTACGAGTGAATTTGCACTAATACCCAAAATCAAATGCAAAAGTTTAACTAATAAATGCTGTTTTTATCCTTATTATATATATATATATATATATATATAACATTCTTTAAATTGTCAAAAACATTAACTATTTTTTCTATAAATGATCTTTATTTTGATACTCCCTGCCTTACAACTCTTAAGATTTCAATGAATGTTTTCAAGATAAACTTTATTGGCTTATAAAAGATTTTATGATTAAATTTAAGAATATTGATTAATTTTACTGAATTCTTTAATTTATATGAAGTTTCTTCTTCTTTTTTTAATATTCTAATGCATATGAAGTTATTACTTATTAACATTTCTATAATAAGGATCATAGGAGCATCATCAAATACAAGCATGAACTACCGTACTTCTTAAAATTTACTCCCTCTGATCTTTTTTTTATAAGGGACGAATAACCAAATAACTTATATAAATGTTCAAAATGCAACAAATAAGTTTTTTTTAGCACCAAATGCAATAAATAAGTTAAAATACAAAATGTTTTGAAATAATATCCTTATTTATTATGTAGTTGAATGGTGGCTTATAATAGAAAAAATACTTATTACTATTTCTGACATGAAAGCGAAGTTGTTTATAAGGGAAAAACTTAAGGGCTGTTTGAAATTATTTTTATTTTTATTGTTTTGAGAACTAGTATTTTATAAAACATGTTTTGAGAATAAAAAATAAAAATAAGTATTTTTTTTATTTTTTTTCTTGTTCTCCAGAACAAGAATCCCCAAAGCTTGTTTGGTAACCTGTTTGGGGAACAATTTTCAATTTTTTAAAATAAAAAATTAAAAAATTTTGTTTAGTAACGTGTTTTTAAAAAGTATTTTAAAAAATTAAAAAATAAAATATTATTTTAGAGAACTAAAAAATAAAAATAACTTTTAAATATTCTGAAATTATTGTTTTGAAAAATAAGGAAGAATAAGAAAAATACCTATATATTTTCACTATTCTTTTGTTCTCAGAATATGTTTTATAAAATACCAGTTCTCAAAATAATAAAATAAAAGTAGTTTCAAATAGCCTTGAAAGTTGTTTCTATTTTTTTGTTTTCCTAAAAAATATTTTATTTTTTATTCTTTAAAATACTTTTTGAAATTAAAACATGTTACCAAATAAATTTTTTTATTCTTTTATTCTGAACAACATAAAACTATTTTCAAAATAAATTGCCAAGCAAGCCCTTATATAGTTACTGTGTTTTTTTTTAATTAAAATCATGACATATGGAGCGTTTAAAAATTATTTATTCTATAATAAATTTTTGTTATTAGTTTTATTAACATTAAGATCCACTTATTATAATTTAATTGAATATAAATATATTAAATCTATAAGACTGAATACATAAATCTTATCCCTCTTATAAATAAGATTAAAAAAAAATTTTTACACAATATCTTTTATGAAAAGGACTAGAGGGAGTAATTATCCCCAATAATCCCCAACGCATTAGTGGCATAGTGCAATCCATCTATTTTTTTTTTTTGAGAGAAAAAAGTTTAAATAAGTAATTGAATACTGATACTTACCAAAATTAAGACATGTCTTCAAACTTAAAAAATATTTACAGAAATACTTGTATATTGGCTACTAATAAAATTTTCACATTGGTAATGAAATTTGTTCCTATGACATCGTGGATTATAAGCCAAACATTTCTCAACTGGACCAACTTTTGCTGTTGGTTTAATCCATCTTGTTATTGGTTTGGATTTAATTAAGTTAATGACAAATGATTATAATTAACCTTCTGTCCATGGAATCTCTTTCCACTTAATCAAGTAATTGAGTAATAATAATAATAATGGAATCCGTAAATCCTAATTTTCACGGCAGGCCATATTATATTTACAAGTCAAGTTACCTTTTGGTTTAATAATATTCCTTTCTTTGTTTTCTTGAAGTGGCTAGAAACAGTCATGTTCATTATCTTTGGGGGCAAAATCAAGTTCTATACCATAGATATCCTAATTAAGCATAATGGTCAAAATACAAAGAATTTTCTCATCAACTCATGAGACTGTACAATTTACCATTTCTAACTTTAAAAGTTGATAAAAATTTCGTAAAAATTTAAACTTTTTTTATAAATATATATTTATAACTCTTACATATTTTTGTCTGTTTACGAAACCTTAATTAACCTATTCATGTCATGTGGATGACGAGTGACAGAAAAATATATTAATCCCAAGTGTTAAATAATTAAAGTGATCTAACAAGTGATTATGAGAACTTGAAAGAAAAAGGCAATGGGAGTTGTACATCAAAGATGAAACAATACTAAAATAATTATGATGTAATTAGTCAACTTACAGAAAATTAAATTAATATATAAATAAGGTACTAAATTGACCCTTAAATTGAGGAAGTGATTGAGATTTTGGGACTAAATTGTAGCATATGCATGGCTGACAAATTAATTGATTAATTAATCAATCAGATTATCTCTAATTAAAACAATGGAAGGGTCCAGAAGGAATATTAATATTGCCACTCTTTGTCTTCTACTGATTCATTTATTATTGCTTGTATTTGTCTAGTATTTGAATTTTGTTAAATGTTACTTTTAACTGTCAAGCTATATCAGTACCTAATTAGATATTAGCCTCGTTGGCAAAATTCAATCTGATTAGTTTTTCTTAAAAAACGATTAAATTCATTTCAGATGGCCTCCGGTTATCTCTTTGTATGTTTCTGATATGTCAACGCGGCTTCTTCATTTTGAGTTGCATATCTATTATATTTATTTTTAAATATATGTTATATTTATAAATAATATCCAAAATTTAATTGGCGTCAGAATTGAGACTGGTCAAGTGGCAAATAAGGGTCTCGAAGAGAGGGAACCAATTATATAAATTTGTTGTTCATAAAGATCCAAGTCCACAGTTTTGGATGAAACTGTCCTGTACTATTCCATGTATTTTCATTGGAGTTACCAATTTCATGGTATACTAATTAAATCGATAATATATTGTAGTATATTTATATATAAAATCGTTTTGGAATTATCGAATTCCATTAAAGACCCTCCATTATTCAAGTCAAGATACTCCCTCCGTTTCAAAATAGAGAAAACTGGCACACTGGCCAAAATTCAGCTACTACCTTAAAAATGTGGATCAAATTTCTGAAAACTTAAAAGTATGGCTACTTCACATATTGATATACACAACTGTATATGTTTGATAAGCAGTATCAATAACAAGATTTCAGTAAAATTTGTAAAAGTGTTTGTCTTAACTATAAACAATATATCAATAATAAATATTAAACTGGACATTTTTTGAAATATATGAAATATTGGGCTATTATCTTAGTTTAATCTTATAGTACGGACTATATTTGCAAAAACCCTTTCAAAATACTAGAAAAAAATTTGTATATCATCAGTATTTTTTGTCATTTTAAACTTTCAGAGCTCTATTTAATGACACCTTTCTTATTTTACCCTTACAGGCTTAAACGTAATTAAAGTATTGTTAGCACATTAATGGGATATGTTCCACATAAATGAGGGGAAAATTTACTAAAATGTAGTTCATGAGTCCCTATTTATTTGTCCTAGCAGGTTTATTTTTTCATTTTTGTTCCTTAATTTAAACCATGTTTTAAAAGTGGGGTTGAATTTAAGCCTAACATATTTTATTCTTTAAAAAAAAACTCTTGTTGATCTTAATTATAGGGTAGAATTTTAAAATCTTATTTAATCATAAATATAGTACAAAAGATGTAATATTTTTTATTTTTTTAATATCGTCCCTCCTTAACCGTATCATGTTATTATAATTCTCATATACATATTATTGTAGTTATCAATTTTATTGAAGGATAAAATTGGAAAGTCAGATATTTTTTTATAAATTTAAAAATATTAATTATCATTCCTTAAAAATTATTTAGTTTATTAATCTTTTCCCTGTAACGCCAGAGGGCGTATGTGCTGGGGCGGTCTTAGCTACATCTGTCATACTCATAACTTGGTCTGATTTTCAACAAGTTAAATTTTATGAAAATTAATTAAAAAATTATATGCATTGGCTCGTCCCTCGAACTTTCAACGTATATGAATCAGTACCTATAATTTTCAAAGATCTGTATATAAAACAAAATTATGAATCACTTCCTGGTTAATGGATAATTCACAAACATTAAATAAATTCAACAACCAATAAATCAAGTTCGTATCATCTTCAATTTCAACAAATTTGGATTCAAAACTCTTAAAAAAACTACTAATTAACGAATATAGCCTGTACGTCAAGTGTCATTTATTCATTATCTTATAGTTTTTTCCCCACCCTACAACTTGTGTTTATTTTTTGCATTTTAAAATCCTAATCATTGGCATATTCCATCCTTCACCGTCACCGGTCATCTGTGGACACCGGAAGCGTCGTTCATATCCGCGTCTACGTCGATGCTGATGGAAACTCTCCAAACCCTAATCTCGCCGTCAAGTGATCCGCTGAACACTGAAACGTCACCGTTTGGTTCAGAACCTTCCGATTCCGTAACGGCCGCTAAGCTCTTCACCGGCTTCTCATGACCCACCAGAACGGCAATGCAACCGTAACTGCCCTGAACTCCTTGCTTCCAAATCCTGACCGTCCGATCTGCTGACCCACTCAGGAGCAAATCACGAACGTTGATCAAACACAAGATCGCTTTTCCGTGCCCTCTCAACGCTCCACTCACCACCATGTGATTCGCACTGTGCTCTCTCTCCCACACCAGTATTGAACGGTCGCACGCACCGGAAAATAGCACCGACCCTTCTTCGTTTAACGCCAAGGCATTTATCGCCGACTTGTGCTTCTCCAACGTCGCTATTAACACGTGCGTCTTTTCTCCGCCCGGTTTGCTCCATACCCGAATCCGTTTATCCGCGGATCCTGTGTATACGGTTCCGTCTTTGGAAACAACCACCGCGTTCACTGCGTCCTCGTGAGCTTTAACAGATTCCAAGCAACGCAAATCGCTGGCGCGCCATATCTTCATGCTCTTATCCCAAGACACAGAGTAGATAATGTTGTTATAAACAGCCAGACCCGTGACGGCGTCTGCATGCTGTATCCAGAGCTGTTTCCTGTGACGCCGTACGGTGACGTAGTTCTTCGGAAGAATGAAACGACGTAGACGGTCGTTGACGGTGGGAAGAACGGTGAGCTTCTGATATTTCTTATCGGGAAGTAATTTCCACACCCGAATTTTAGAGTCCTGGTGACTGGTGAGAAGCATACCGTGGCAAAAAATAAGTGCCTTGGTGGATCCGGAAGATGAATGTTGGGAGCCGAAGGAGCGGAGGGTGGTGCAGGTGCGGCGATCGTAGACGTTGATTTGGTGGGAGGAGGCGGCGTAGAGGAGATCGCCGTGGACGGCAAGACAGGTAAGAGGCTGAGATGGGAGAGGATTTAGAGAAGCAAGGAAATGTTGAGAGACGACGAGGCGATTGAAGTAGTCATGGGAGGAGGGAAGCTTCTGGAGAGAAGGAACAGAAGGGTGGGTCTGGACGGAGAGGTTGCTATGGAGACTGCTAGTAGTAGTGTCTCGAGAGGTAGTAGAAGAAGAAGAAGAAGAAGAGGGTATGTCGGAGGAGGTAACGAATTCATCGGAAGCAGCAGAGGGCTTGGTGGGCGTAGAGGTGGAAATGGTTGAGTGGAGAGTGGCGGTGGCGCAGGAGACGGTGGAGCAAGAATCCAGCCATGAGAGGATCCGCATGGCGGAGACTGGAAAGGGCAGAGAGAGAAAGTAAGACGAAAGGTAGAGAAGATAATGAATAACGTAAAGAATTAGGAAGAAGGAAAGATTAAAAAGAAGGGATCAAAGAGGAAAGAGAGAGAGGAACGGTGAGTTCGAGGATGGAATAGGAGCAGGGAAGGGCATAACTTACGAAGGTAAAAATGGAGAAGCAAGGAAGGAAGGAAGGAAGGAGGGTTACTAGTACTGATGTACGGTTTCTTGGCCCAAAAAACAAAACAAACACACACACGCACAACAGAAAAAGGAAAAAACCTTGGTTGCATTAATTTTGGAGGCCTAGGTCAATTCGGAAAGGGAAAATCACATTGAAGCACAATAAGAGAATTAAAAAAAAAAAAAAAGATTTGTAAATTTAAAATAAAGACTAAATTGAGAGCTAAGATCAAAACATAATCGATGGTATGAACTGCCTGGACAGAAATTTTTGAAGAGCACTAATATGGACTTGACTTCGCCCCTCTCGCCCCCTCCCTCCCCTATTAAATCTAATCTAGATCCATATTAAAATTTTTATTTTTATTTTTATTTTTATTTTAAAATTAAACAAAAAATGCAATAATATACTCCCTCCGTCTCAAGTTATGAGACATTTTTAAATAAAATCACACATATTAATAAATTTCATTTAATACACTTAACCACTTTATATTTCCAAAACAAAAATATAAACTTCTAAAAATACTCATTATTTAATATATTTAAAAGAAAAGAGACCAACATTAATTATAGAGAGAGTAAGTGTAAATTGAAATTGACGCATTTAATAAAATCTTATTTTACTCAAAATATCTTATATTTTTAGATGGAAAAACTCTTTTAAAAGTATTTTATAATTTAGAATGGAGGTAGAATTTTTTAATCTTTCCATCCCCACTGCATAAAGTAACTTCCATTAATGAAATATGTAAATCCATTGGCAAAACAAAATACTTATGCAGATGAAATGGTTGTTGCTACATGCTCCAATAACAAATTACTGGTTTAGCTAAATAACTAAATAAAATATATAGACCTTTCTCTCTCTTCCTCTCATGTTGATGAATCTTCTCAATTGAAATTAAGATCCCCTTTATGGATATATAATACACATTTCAGTTGACTAAGTCTTATTCTAAATGTGTGTTTTGGTGTACAAGGATTTGGATTTAAATGAAATCCTCTACTTGGATGCATAAAAATCTCTTTGAATTTTGATTTGTTTTATTATAACTTTTTTGTAATTTTAAATGTACTTTAGACTTAAGTTATTTGAAATTTTACCTGTTTTCTTCATATTTTTATTATCTATTCTCATCACCCCTCTCTTATCTTATTTTTGTCTCTTATCGATTGAAAAACAAATGTAAACTCATCACATCTAATCTTTCATTTCTACTTTGAATTTCAACTTGTCTCCCTTTATTACCTTTAAATTTTCTTACACTATCCAAACCAAAAATTTTAAATATGTGAATTTTAAATGTGAGTTTTAATTTTAATCTAAAATTTTAAAGCTAAACGGTTTTTAGTGCTTTGATCTAAAAGTATGTTTGCAAGTGAGTTTTGTTAATTTTTCAAGGAAAAACTTGTTAAATATATCATTACTTGAAAATCTTTTCTCTACACAAATTAACAAATCTTACTTGAAAATTCATATTTTGAAGGTTGCAAATAAGGATTTGAGAGTAGTGAATTACTCGAAGCTGCGGTGATAATGTTTGACAAGTTTTTTCTTTTCAAATTAGTAAGTTTTACTTTAAAGTTCTTATTTTGGTGGTTACAAATCATGGAATGAAAGTAGCAAATTTCTAGACAAATTCACCAAAAGACCTTTGGTCGTTATTTCAAATCTTTTAGCAATCTTTAATTATTTAAGTTTAATTCAACTTTTTAGTCCCATTCCTTCATTCTTAAAATTTGAAGTTTCTCATGGAATTGGGAACTACCATCATTAATAATCAAATTCTGTCTTTAATTTGTTTTCTTGCCTTTGAAATTCTCCAAGATATCAAGTTTTATTAATCTAAAATGCGGCTTCAGCATATATACATAGGGGATTGATCTGGGCCTTTGAAATTAATCTAGAGACTAGAAGTAGACAAAGAGAGATTGAAAAAAAAAAAAAAAACAAGAGATTCCAATAGAAATGGTCCAGATTTGTATGGCATGTACTGTTGACATGGATTGGTAGAGCTGAAAAATGGACGCATTAATTCTATATTTTAAATTATAAAGCTAGGTATATTAGTTATAGAGTATTTACAAATCGCAAATAATTTAATTTATTTTACACTATGTCTAGTTAATTAATCTTAAATTTTGGAACAATATTATAAAGTTTTAAAATTATACTTGTTAGTAATTTTGATCATGCCTCTTTCTTTTTTACCAAAAAAAATTTTGATAATATAATGTCTTTTGAAATTAAATTTAATAACAAATCTCTCTCTCTCTCTCTCTCTCTCTATATATATATATATATATATATAATATATAACTTTAATGAACCCCAAGAATAGTATAACTCATCTTTTAGATTTCATGTAATAATCTCAACTGCACTAATTATATATGACTTTGTAATAATTTTGTGCAATGTAATTATAGCTCTACAACTCATTTAATCTTTAACTTATAAAATCCAATTTCTTACATGTGATATTTCCTTAACATAATGGTTTAAATTAAGTTTTATATTATAATTTTTCCATATTTAATAATAGAATGACAGAAAGAAATGCTGATTTTCGCCTTCAATAAGAACATGTACCATATTTATAGTCTTATAAATGAAAATAATTTTAAAATAACTTTTAAAAAATTTCAGTTGTCTGTTCTTAATATATATCTCTATATTACTTGTAAAATGTAGGCCAAAAAAATATTACTTATAAAATATTTGTTAAAAATTCAATTTTTTTACATTATATTATTTATTTTTCTTGCATTAATAGATTGAATGTATACACACACATGCAAACAGAATATATTTATATTGTATCAAAGTGTACCCAATTTCAGAATAAAAAAATCATATTGTATTATACGTACCCATTACGCATACTGCTATATTAATTTCTAATATTAAATTTATACAAACCGATTTTTTTTTTTGCCAAAAAAATATATTTCTATTAAAATAAAGCTAAAGAGTCCAACAAAACAAAATAAAACTACAATTGAAAAAAAAATTCTACAAGCCGATTAGGTCATTCTATCAAATTTATGTGGAGGTTCTAGGCCACACTATAAGTTATAACATACAATGTATTTATCAAAAAAAATTATAATGTATGGGAAAATATATTTATTTTTTTATGAGGGGAAAAAAAAACAGAGAGAGACCCAATTTTGAAAACAAAAAAATATGTAGCCATGTATGGGAATGCTAGTTTGTTAACTACATTTGTCTCGTTGTTCTTGGTTTGATAGTTTCCATGCTGCATTGCCGTGTTGAGTGTTGACCGTGGAAGCCGTATTCCCATTACCAACGGTTTCGTAAAATTCATGGCCAGTAGGATCCGGACACGTTCTCCCAAACATATTAAAAAAAATAATACTTATATGCTTATATTCAATTACATAATAAATGAATTTTAATATATTAATAATAATAATTTATTATAGACTAAATAATTTATACAAGGTTCACATGTCTTGATTTAATTAAAAATAAACATATTAAGTAATATAAAGCTAAGTATATAAGTTTTTTTCTTAAAAAAATACTCCATCTACTCCCATTTATAAATCATTATTAATTAAGTTATATTTTTTAAAAAATTTAATTAAAATATTTATTTTGTAACATTTAATTTATTCAAAAAAAACTTTCATTAATTATTTGGATAGAGTATGATAAAATAAGAATATAATTAAAAAATTATATAAGACTTATTCAATGACATATTTTGGACGACGTAAATTAACTTCTAAAAAATGATAGTTTGAAGAAAGCATAAAACACTTTCTGACAAAATTATGTATGTATACAAGTAAAGTTTATTAAATATATTTTATAATATTTTTAAAAAGATACAAATACAAATTTTTAAAAATAACCTTCTTTTAATTTGACTTTATTTGTGAAACATTAAATAAAAAGAGAAACATAATAAAAAAAAGAGTAAAATTATATTGAAACAAGTATAATTAACAAAACTTTATTTTTGTTAAAATGTTTTAAATTGAATTTAAACTAATCACATCTACCAATAAGATGAAATCAATTTCGTATTTATTAAGAAATGTTAATATAACCTTAAAATTATAAAAAAATATATATAATATAAATTTTCAATTTTATCTTTATTTGTAATTAATAATCATAATAAGTTGTTGCCTAAAAATTCAAACAACAATAAATAAACCGAATAAAATTTTAAAAAATTATTAGTTACTCTAATTTTATCTTATATTAAGGACAAAAAACTTGTAAACGTTATTTTATATTAAGAGCCAAAATGAGTTTGCACATACATAAATACACACACATACATGTATATATATTCGCACGCAGGAGTATATTACTTTATTGAAAAACATTAAAAAAATGAATGGGATATTTATCAAAATTTTAATTCTTCACGGTGATTTGATTGGCTAGGATCAAATGCTGGTGATCAAAATGTTTTTTTTCCTCGAAGGAAAAAAAAACAAAGAAACATTTTTACTAACAATATGAATGAAGTGAGAACGAGTCAGAGGACTCGATTTTGACTATTCCTGCAATACTAATATCACAGTCTCACACTCTCACTGGATATACTAATAAACATTTTATTGTTTTTTATCAATACTCTCATTAACAAAGGCAAAAAAGAAAAATTATAATAAATAATAAATACTCCATACTAGAGATTGTCATGTCTTATAAATAAGACCAATATGAAAAGGATGAAAGGGAGTATGTATTTGATGATAAGAAAACATAAATCTATTCTGGAATTGACTTTGAGACACACATGTGAAATTATTAAAGCTAATAATAAAGTTAAATATGAATTGGCAAAGAAATCTTATTACCGTGTGAATGATTGATCCAATGGAAGGCTTTGTAAATATTAAAGAATGAGCCACTTGCAATATCTGAGGTGGACGACGCATTGGAAAATTGCACCAAAAAAGATTCTCTCTTCTGTTTTCACTATTTGTAATTATAATTATAATTCTTGACTTTATAATATTTTATTTTTGTTTCATAATATTGCTCTGAGAGAATGAAAACTTTTTTTTTATGAAAAAATTTTTGGAAGGGGTTCAGGCTTGCCCACAATTTCCTAAGTGATATCAATGTTGGGTAGGGCAAGCCGTCAATTACCCTCAAGCATTTACCTAAACATTCTAGAGCTAAAATACCTATAAACTCCCTCCATGATGTGAGAGGACTCGACCCTACGTCGGCTAAAGGCAAGGGGTATGAAAACTTTGATTTCATAAGTTGTTCAACACTGGCGTTCAATGGGCCGGCTAAGTTTGATGCGGCCAAATAGAGAATATACAAAACAGTTTTTTTTTTTTGGGTCCAACTAGAAAATCGGAAAGACCATTCAATATGGGAGAAGATTCTCTGCCCTTTTTTTTTTTTTAAGACGCTAGATTTAGGTTTGAATGGGTTATATTTAATTTTCTATAAAATCATTTTTAAAATGTTAAACTATACAAAATATAAGATAATAAAATTTAAATTGCTAAAATTTAATATGAACGATTAAAAATGCAGTAAAAACAAAATGAAATGAAATGAAATATTATATAAGAATGATGATTTTTATTTTAAAAAGCAAGAATTAAAATCTTTTTAATGTTATTTTATGATTTGGAATTTGAATAGATTTTATAAATATAAGTGACTAAAGAGGTGGTAGGTAGGAAATCAAAACCGGCTTACAAAATGAGTTAAACAGGTCAATCCACAGCCCACAAAAAATTAAAAAAAAAATTAATACTCACACTTCAATATTTAATTTTCTAATTTAGTGTCATCATGAACACCGATATTTCCATCTCTGCCATAAAATTCAATAATGGAGGTCAACTTGATGGAATCATTATTAAAGTTAAGGTTGTTGGCAAATAAAAATAAACAGAGAATTGCTTCCTTCATTAAAAAAATATAAATATATTTTTAATTAAATTTAAACACTCAATAAATTAGTTAATTATCTTTAAAATAATATTATTTTTCTATAAAAATTAGTTGGACAGTCAAGTTCTTGTGAATCTTCTCAATGGACATCACGATGGGTTATATACTGATAGCCTAATATTCTTGAAGATTCAGAGTTTACTCCAATGTAAAAGGAGCGTGCTGATTAATTTTGCCCCTAGAGAGCAGAATATGGTCAAAGATTCTTTGGCCAAGGAAGGCATTTTACATTCTAGCCTTTTTGATTCCGTCTCGCCTGTTCATGTTTGATATTTAATATAATCTGGGCTTAACCCTTGTTTCTTATTAAAAAAAACAACAACACGATCTCTCCATATTTATTTTTATTTATTAAGACATTTTATTTTAAAATAAATATAAAATAAGTGACCTTAAAATATTAAAAAATATTTTAATATTTTTTAACTTTCAACCATTCAAAATTGCATTATATTTTTTAACAAAAGGAGCAAATTTTTATGACTTTATTTAAAATTACTTTTATAATATTATGATTAGTATTGATTTGGATTTTAAAGTATTTCTTTAATATTACACTAAGTTATATTTTTTTAGTTCTATTTATAGGTCACTTCTAACAAATTTCAATGAAATAAGAAAAAATTTTAAAACTCATTAATTTTATCTAAAAAATTAATAATGTTTTGAATTTACCCCTATTAAGCATACATTCTTTTCTCTCACTAACATTTAATGGAGAGTAAAAGATAAAAAACATGATAAAAAATTGATAATTTTATTTATAAATGAGACTTAAAAAATTATAATCTCCCCACTTTATAAAAGGATCAAGGGAGTACATGCCAACTCACTTAATTTATGGGTTGTCTCATTTAACTTGCAAGTTAAATGAGTTGAATTCATCTATTCTTATTAAAAAATATTTCTTATAAAAAGTCTTTAACTCAGTTCACCAAACTAACATGTTAAACACGATAATTTATCAAACTGAACTATTTTGATCACTGTGATTGAAGATACCTAATTTTTTGAGATCAAATTCAACTTGATTAGAAATCCACATCGATTAAAAGCAAGTTACCCCATTCATAAAACCATAAAGGTGAGTTGAAATAACAAAGGAGTTAATTACTACTAAACTCTGCACTTTTTTGCATATTAGGTAGAGTGACCATGTTGCAACTTAAGCATAGAGTAGTATGCCCCATTTCGTCCTATGGCCAATAACTCTGAGTGTGATCCTAATTCTTCTAACTTGCCATTCTTAATCACAGCTATGGAATCTACACTCTGTATTGTGGACAAACGATGAGCTATCACTGCACATGTTCTTTGAACCATCATCTTCTCAAGAGCCTCCTGTACTAGATTCTCTGATACGCTATCAAGAAAACTGGTTGCTTCATCTAACAGTAAGATTAATGGGTTCTTCAATATTGCTCTTGCTATTGCTATCCTTTGCTTTTGCCCTCCTGATAGTTGCACTCCTCTTTCTCCACAATTTGTATCATATCCATCTTTCATAGAACTGTAATGCAGAAGCCAGAAAGAGATGTTTGTCTTTTAAAACTCAAAAAAGAAACTAATAAATTGAAGAGGGTAAATGAGACACCATCAGTGTGTGTGCTGTGTTATTACCTTATGAACTCGTGAGCATTTGCAAGATGAGCTGCCCTTCTTATTTCTTCCTCTGATGCTTCTTTCGCCTCGTAAACAATGTTGTCACGTATAGTTCCTGCAAATAGAGTAAGCTCCTGACTCACTAAAGCAATTTGTGATCTCAACTTTCTCAAGTTGAATTCCTTGATGTCACGGTTGTCTATAGTTATTGATCCCTTTACGGGGTCATAAAACCTTTCAATTAATCCAATGATGGTGGATTTCCCTGAGCCACTTTGTCCCACTAGTGCTATTGTTTTTTTAGATTCAAGCTCAAGACTTAGACCTTTGAGTATCATTTGGTCAGGTCTTGTTGGGTAGGAAAAAAAGACATTCTATAACTTTATGTTGCCCTTTATTATTTTTTTTGGACTTTTTATTAGAAAGAACTTTTTCAGGATCAATCTGACTTTTCCTGTCCAAGATAGCAAAAATTGTGCGAATGGCTCTTCCACTTTTAGCTATATCTGAAGTCATGCTTCCTGTCTCTACAATTTGTCTTCCAGTGCCTATCAAGATGAGAAAAACCTGCAAAAGGTTCTTTGATTCCACCAATCCTTTATTCAAAAGCCTCCCTCCATACCAAAAAGTGATGGCTATAGATGCAGTAGTCAAAAATTGAGAGATTGACATGATAGTACCTAAAATCCATGATTGCCTAAGGCTTTCCTTGTGAGGACCTTTCATAGCAATCTTGAACAGATTCAGCATCCTTCTCTCAGATGAGAAGGCAGTAACAGTCCTATGATTGATGGTAGCTTCCATTGCTAATTGACTTCCCTCTTTTTGAGCCTTTTGAGATTTGCTTGACATACTTTTCATTAAAACACTTTTTGAATAGAAACAAGCAATGATCAAAGGCTGCATTGCAATCATCAAAATAGCCACCCTCCATGAAACAACTAAGCCAAGTATAAAAGCTAGAGATACCATGAAGAAAACTTGAACTAACAATGACATTTGTTCTGCAACAAGGGATCGAACCAAGTTAGCTTCATTTGCTAGTCGTGTACAAATTGCTGCACTACTATTATGTTCTTGGTCAAACCAACCTATCTCAAAGGTTAAAACTTTAGCCAACAAGTTTTCTCGTACTCTTTTCAACAAGGTTTCTCCCATTATAGCAAAATTGTATTGTTGAATGAGACTTGAAATGATGTTTACGATGGCTAGGGTACAAAAGATGATAGAGTACAACCTGATTTCAGATTTGATGCGAGGTTTATCTTTCATGAAGTAAACAGATGCAACAATTCCCAACCAATATGAGTAAATTGGTTGGCATATTCCAGATCCTATGGCTCCTAAGCACCCAAGAAAAGCATGCTTCCATTCGGGTGCATTCATTTGTATCAAGTGCCATTGGGAGAAGCTTGCATTTATATCAGAAGATTTCTTAGAGCTCTTCTTATTATAGTAGTCATCATCACTCCAAGAGGGTATAAGGGGAGAATCTACAATGCTGATAGAATAGATAGGACTAAATGGCACAGAAGGGTTACTTTGCCAACTCGAGTATGTTGTCCTTAGAACTTCTACATTTAGTGGACTTGTGCTTGTGTAGTAAGAGGATTCCTCTTTGCTTTCAAGGGCTGATTGTTGCAATTGTAGCATTTTGCTATATGTACTACCTTGTCCATCATTCATTTGGATTAGCTCATCATGGGAACCTGATTCAACAACTCTTCCTGATTGAAGAACTACTACTATATCAGTCTTGCAAATCATTGAAAGGCGATGAGCTACAATGATTGTGGTTCTTCCTTTAGAAGTAAAATCCAATGCTTCTTGTACCAATTTTTCAGATTGTGAATCCAAAGCACTTGTAGCTTCATCTAGTAGTAGGATTCTTGGGTTTCTTATTAGAGCCCTTGCTATGGCAATCCTTTGCCTTTGCCCTCCAGACAATTGAGTTCCTAGTTGCCCCACCTAAAGCAAAACATTTCACATATTTATAAGCCATTAAATTCAACAAATATTTTTACAACATAATAATGTGAAATGAGATAAAATTTAATAGCTTACTTGAGTCTCATATCCATTAACAAGTTCAATAATAAAATCGTGTGCATTAGCAGCCCTTGCTGCACTTTCAACAGCTTCCATTGAAGCTCCTTCATTGCCAACTAAGATGTTATCTTTAATGGATGTTGCAAAGAGAATTGGCTCTTGATTTACCAATCCCATTTGGGACCTTAACCACTTGACATGAAATTTCTTTATGTCATGCCCATCGAGCAATATATGTCCGCATACAGCATCATAAAACCTTTCAATCAGAGAGATGATAGTAGATTTCCCAGAACCACTCCCTCCAACAAGACCTACTGTTTTTCCTGCTTGAAATTTTAAATTGATCCCTCTTAAAATTGGAGTATATGGCCTTGATGGGTAACTAAAGTCAACATCTTTGAAAATGATCTCTCCTCTCACATCCTTCAAAATTTTCCCTTTTTCTCTATTAGAATTTATGGCCGGAACTCAATCAATCATCTCGTAAATTCGAGTAGCTGCAATTGTTGCCTCTGCCAAAGAAGAAAGACCAGGAAGTGCATTCATCAATGACCTAAAAAAAGTTATATGAATGAAGTCATATTTGCAGTCTATAAAATAATAAAGAAAAGGTTTGAAATGCACTTAGAATTGACACTCACAACCCTCCCCAAATGATATAGATTTCTGCACAAAATACTTTTCCACCACTTTTTCCTCTGTGAGAGACCAAAATGCTTCCAACCTATGTTTGGAATGCCCATGTTGCATAGATCAACCCAAAGCTTCCAATCACCACACCTTTGATTGAACCAAGCTTTATGCCAACCTTCTTACTTGTTTCAAGAGCAGAGGCAAACCTCTCTAGTGTTTGTTTCTCACCTACATATGAATATACAATGCGAATAGATGAGATTGCTTGCTCTGCAATGCCACCAGCAACACCATAATCATCTTTCATCTTGCATCCCAAATCTTTCATTTTCTTCCCAAATATGATTGCTGGCATGATCATCATAATTGAAAATGGAAAAGCAGATACTGCTAATCTCCATGAAAGAATTGCAGCTACTATAAAACTTGAGAAAACTGCTGAAAGGTGAACCAAACAAGTAGGTATCTATAGAAAAAAAAACAGATTCACACGGTCTCAATAGAAAGATTAAAAGAAACATAACTATATGTTAGGAAGAAGAAAAGGGCCATTTTATCAAGACCTTTTCAGCTAAGGTGTCTTGAATGGTCTGAGCATCAGAAGATATGGTGGCAATAACTTGGAAGGTAGAGGAGGAACTAGATTGGCTATCAAAGAAACCAACTTCTTGCTTGAGGACTGATTTAAGATATGCAATTCTCATGCGAGATGTTTGTCTTTCTGCAGTTCTTGTCCAACATACTCCTTCTGCATGTATTTATGATAAAAGAACTAATAATTACCCATTCAGAAAAAAAAATTAACAAGACATTTAGTTCCAGTTCTTGCAAATCATTTTCTATGCAATAGAAATAGGGAAAATTAACCATCCAGCCTCTATAGGTTTGACTCCATTGAAACTCAATTCCTACATTTTAATTCAGTGCAATTTAGTCATTGTAATTTAACTCGATTGTAATTCAATTTTTGAACTTTGACCCGATACAACTCAATTTATATAATTTTAAATGTTTGAAACATTAGTCCCTAAGCTTTAAGAAATAACTTTAGTCCTTATTCCTTCCAAACCATAATATAAGTTATTGTTAACTAATTTACGTTTCTAAAAAACAGTTAATTAAAATTTTGATCTTTTTAAGAATTTTTACATCTTTACAATCATATCCTTGAGTATAATAAATATAACATTTGACTAATTCAAAATATTGTCATTAATTATTCAATAAAATAAAGGTATAATTGGAAAAATATATATATATATATATATATATAAAATACCTACTCAATGCCTTATATTTTAAACTAAGTAAAATTTTTAGAAATCAACTTATCTTGTGATCCAGATGTGTAATTTTACTTTTTAAAATAAAGGGACCCACAGTTTAAATGATTAAAACTATAAAAATTAAATTGCATTGAATTAAAATTTAAAAATAGAGTTAAAACTGTAGAGACTAAATTGCTCAAGTAAAAATTAAGGAATTGAGTTACAACTCAATTGAAATTATAGGGACCAAATGATTAATTTTTGTGCAAAAATATTTGTATCTAGATTGTTGATATTGCACAGATGGTATTTGCATTTTGCTTTCCTCCCTAATCCATACATACAGCAAATGAAAAAACAAATGGCAAAAAGACTTACCAATAAATGCAGATAAACCCACCCCAAAGGCAATATAGAGCAGCCTGCGAGCATACTGATCATCACAAAATGATCATGAACATCAATTTGTCAGCTGTCTTGGATTGAACTGAAATAATATGTGTATATATATATATATAATTCAAAACAGTAGCAATGAACTGCAATATTAATTACCTTGTCTACAGAGTGCATGAAGGAAGCATCATTCTCAGTGCCAGACGTATGATGATTTGCATAGTCATCAATCAAACTGCCAAGAACAAGCATTGTAACTGAAGTTTGTAGGCCATCTCCAACACAACCCAATGTCCCAAACAATAACAATAACTTGTCCAACCCATCTGCATAACGAAGAAACCCACCATTATTTTTTCCCATCTTAAGAAGCTCCTTTCATAATGGATTCTCAAGAGCAAGACCTTATATATATATATATCTATATATACATGGCATTGTTCTCATGTTTGCCTGACCCCACCAAGTGCACGTACGTACACTCAAATTTAAGCTTTGGCCGGCTTTTGTACGTGAGCCCTTGACTTTTACTTGCTGTCAAAAACCATAGTTAATAATTTTGAACAAATCCTTCTTTGTGATTATTATAATGTTTTTATGCGTTTGTAGTTTTGATCCTTATGAACTCATGCGGCATTGTCCATGCATGTTGGACTATATAGAATTATAAGATTTGGCACAAATGGCAAGCTGTGTCAGTGCAACTTTGCTTTTGTCATTCATAGAGAACATCTCAATCTCTCTCATCTTTTACAAGAAAAGTTATCGATTCGGTTTATATTTCTTTTTAATAGTTCACTCAGAAAATGAAGTTTTTGTGATCTTTTTGTATAATAAGCCATGAGTGGGTATATTTCATTTTCATTTACTCAGACAATGGAACTTATCTAATTATAGTGTTTAGAGGTGAAAGTTATGGTTTTATTACCTTTTCATTAAAACCATGTAAGTGTTTGAGAGCCAAGGCCGTCTTGAGAAAAGATAAACAACAGCCATATGGTATCTTGCTTTCATTCCCTCTGGGGAATCGGAATTTATTTACGTCACTGATTAGAGGATAGGAAAATGAAGGATTCTTTATTTATTTCAATTGTATATCTATAATATAACATTTCATTTTCATACTCCCTCTCGTTGTACCTGTAGTGTTGTCATGGGAATCAGTGATTATCAAGCCATTAACTTTGTTTAAAAATAAAATAAAATAAAATATTCAACTTTACTTTTATTTAAATAAAAAAAATTAAAATTTGCATTACATTTTCTCTTACAATTAATAATTTTAAATAGGGATAATATTATTCTAAATATATTATCTGCATTTACATATACTTGAATACAAGATCTTATACTTAAATGATTATAGCACCTTCCGCTAAGACTAACGCCTATTGTTTGTGTTCATTTTATTTTAAACCGTCACCTAAAAAGATGCATATTCTATATATAGCAGAAAAATTAAGATTCCATTTTAAGTCATCATTTCAAGTGATTTACATGAATAAAATATTTATTAAATGTTACTTTTTAAACTTAATGTAAACAGAAAAATACGAAGTAAAGGAGTTGGTTCTTAACAGATCAACCAATACTCACTGTGTACAAGATAAATACTTGAAAATAACGATTGAGAGGAAAGGGCAAGCCAATTAGCGACTTTTATTGGACCTAAATAATTCAAGTAGTAGTATAGGAATGATAATGTCTACTTAAAGATAAAAAAATTAGATTGATATTAAGATAAAAAAACAGAAGAAACAATATATGAAGTTAGAGTCTCCTTAACAACCTAAAGAATTCAAGAAGTATAAATTGACAAATTCTTGGTTTTTATGTCATTTCTACATTGTCCTTTAAATTGAAGTAAAAATGTAAATTTCATTGATGCAAAAATAAGAATTTTTTACCAATGTAATTAGCTATAAAATCATAAGAGGGTAAAAAATGTTTATTTTACCTTCCATTCATCTTTGCAAATGATATTTCTAGCATAATTTGTCTCTCTGTCCAGGGGAATAAATCTTTTGAAAATGAGAATCTGTAAATTTCATAAATTTTACCATTTTAAGGAAGAAATATGAGATTTTATGTTTTATAAAAAATTATAATGAAATGAGAGAAATTACTAAAAATGTAAAAATTCACATAAATCCATGATTATCAATTTTAGAGAATTTAAACCCTCTGTCTTGAACTATCAGTTTCTTTGAAAGATCTATGTGTGTATTTGTTATGCGAGGTGTTTTCAGCTTCAGACTTTTTCTTCCTTTGTAATTACTGTTCTGATTCAATATCATTGTTTCAGTTTTCTACTCAAAACAAATCCCCTTTTTATGGGTACAGTAAAAGCAAACCCTCTTGTAAAGTCAAGATAGAGAGGAAAACACAAATCAAAGGTTTCAATTTTTTGGGCTCCTATCCAAACATGTGAGCCCAAAAGTGTTCCCATACAGTTCGGATGGAAAATGAAACCCATTATCAAATGTGTAAGCTGACCCAAATAGGTAACCCACTTGTTGAATTCAAATGGTCATCATTTTCTGAAGTTAATAATATGTGAAAACATTGTTGATGAACGATCTATAAGTATTCCTATAAACACTCATTGAGCCTGAAGGCATGCTGTAGCCCTGGTAATGCTCAAAATTCAACTCATCTAAGCTTTTTTCTACAGAAAAATAAACAAGAAGAAGTTGGGAGAGCTACATATTATCTTCAATTAAATTCAATAATACTTGAATCCAATTCAATCAGATAATCTTATCAAAAAAATTATGTGTATGTTTGGGTTTTACATTGGTTTCTAATAAAACTAGGATTTTGATGTTTTTAATATAAAACCGAATAGGCTCTTAATTTGATTTAAATTTGATGAACTAACTTTTAGATTTAGACAAGTGGGTGGTCTTTAAAAAAAAAATTCCTATTCAACAAACATAACTTGATTAGCCATAACCCCTAAGGAAGAGCATAAGAAATGCCAAAATTTTATTAAGACTATGGCGACCTTGACCAGCAAACAAATTAAATACATAAATAATGGGAATGCTAACCTCGTGTGTATTTTTCTGGGCTTTGAATGAGATTGCTTGTAATAAATTCCTTCAAGTTATTTTTATAATGCACTTTTAACTGAAAATGAAAAAGAGCAGCAAATATTAATAAAGACAATGTTAAAAAACTGTAATAAGTACTTTCTCTGATGCCTTACAATAAGAGACAAGTATTAATTCTTCGAGTGCCTTATAACATATATGGATGTTTTATATTTAATTCAATAAATTAAAAGTCTAAATAACAGTAAAAGACATAGAGAGGGGAGTAAAAAAAAATACAATATGATAGATAAATAGAGTCTATAACTTGTAAACAACTTCAATTTTATGTGTCCACTTTTGGTGTTTATCTCTCACTAACAAATTGTTTCTTGAAAGGAGTTTTAGCTTCTTCTTTTTTTCCCTTCAAATAAACTGTTATGTACTCTTTTTATGTGACATTTTACAGTGTTGGGAATAATGATATATAACAAAACATGAGCATTATTATTACAGCACAGTGTGAGATTAGTTTGTTTGTAGGGTTGTGTAAGTGTGATTTAATAGGCTTTTAATTAATTGATTGATGGATTAAAAGGGAAAAGAATGATTGGGTTTGGGTGAGTAGTGGGATGCTGAGAGGGGGTTTATAGGGGCAAACATTCCAGGTATCAAGGTCCGCACAACAATCCATTATGTTTCCATGCATGCCTCTCTCTCTCTCTCTCTCTCTCTCTCTCTCTCTCTCTCTCTCTCCCCCCATATATATAATATGTATATATCTATACATATATGTCTACATCGAGAGACAGACCTAGAGTGTAAGATGTTTTTTTTTTGGGGCAAAAGTTCAAATAAGATAAAATATGGCTAACCAGAATCAGTTTTTGCAATTTTTATAAAAAAAAATAATCTTTAAAGGGAGGTGAAAATTATAGAGGGCAACATCCCTTTGTCTATGTGCGCGCGCGCGAGGGGTGCACCTTTCCTTAAAATTTTACTTAATTTTAAATATAAAGAAAGGTATAATAGTTATTTTTTTTTATTATATATGAATTTTTTTTTATTAAAAATAATTATGTTTGAGACACTTATTTTTTATGAGAATTCTAATTTTGTTCGTCATATTATAAAGGATTAATTTATTTTATTAAACCCAATCTCTATTGATCAAAAAGAAAAAAAACCAAGAAATAGAAAAAAAAAAGTTCCAAATTACAATTCACACACACTGCAATCATTAATTTTAATAAATGGCAAAATTGAAAAATCAAGCATTTTTTACAAGTTTAAAGATATCTACTATCATTTCTCATAATTCATAAAGTTAATTAACATTATTCTATTAGAGCCAGGACTAGATGAAGTATCTATCATAGATTTATAGTTTCTCTCCACTTGTTTTTTCCATTTTCATCCAACTTTTGATGTGAGATTCATTTGAAATTTGATTTCAATTGAAGAGTAAGCCCTTAAGAAAAAAACAGAATTTTAGCAACCAACTCACTTTTTTCCAATTGTAAACCATCCACCATTTGAATACATTGATAGAACTTGGTAATATTTGGGGGCCCAGATTTAAAAAAAAAAATTTACCAAGTTATGAGGCGGTTATTTATAAGAAAAAATTACTGCTTTGCCCCTTAATTTTTAAACTTTCATTTTTATCATATTTTCACCATGCATTTCTCACTTCGTTGTCCCTATGCAAGTCCCTATACTTTTTCATGCGTAGCCTTTTCACTTATAGGGTGGAGAGATGAGTTTTTTTCATCCTATTTATAATTTAAAATATTAAATTTTTATCACAAATTTTTCTTTTATTCTCTATTAAATGTTAGAGAGATATATGTACATTTAACAGAGTCAAAATTGAAAGCTTATTAAATTTTTAAACAAAATAAGTTTTCAGTTTTTCTTAGTTGCAATGAAATATGTTAAAAATAACTTATAAATAAAATTAAAAAAGTATCTTTATAAATAATAGGAAATAAATATATAAATTTACCATCAATTTGTTTTAAATTTTATAGAGTGGGTTTTTTTATATATTTTGAAAAGTTTTTTTCTTAATTTTTTTAAATCTTTATAAATGATTTGTTCTCTTGTAAATTTTCTCAATTTTATTATAAAATTATTTTTAATTATTAATAAAAAATTAAATAACTTGATCTAAATATAGTTACTTCCTCTATTAAAAAATATAAGACATTTTTAATCAAATGTCACCTCCAATAAAGTAATTACCTACTTTTCAATTAATCCTATCTTTTCATATTTATCCCTATTAAATACCCTATAGTAAATATAAAATCATTATCAATAAGGGCACTTTTAAAAAAAATAATGATCACACCTCAAAAGACTAAAAATGTCTTACATAATAATATTCAACTACTTAAAAAATATTTTATATTTTTAAACAAAGAGAATATATATTATAAAATTGGCCCCTCATCTTTGTTAGTCTGATTCCGCCCCTGCTTGGGAGAATGTCAATTTTTATTTTTTACGTCCCCATCCTTCCACCGGAGGGAAGCTTGGTGCCAGAACCACCGCCAGAACTTTGGCTGACATGTTTGAGGATAACTAATCTTATATTTGAACTCAAGAACATGAACTTACCCAAACCCAGGAAAAAAAAAAAAAAAATCATTGGAACATTCCATTATTCTCTTATTTTTTTAAATTATCTCTAATTTAAAATTTTACTTTTAGAGAAAGTGACACACATACTCACATACATAGGCTTGCCTGCTCACATTGAAATTCAAAATCACCACTTTTCCCTTTAAAGAATTGTTTTGGTGTTACTGGGCCAATAAACTCTTATAAAAATGACAAAAGACACGTTTGCAAATTTTTAATTTTATTAAAATCTATTTACAATTAAACAGTATATTTTTTTAATTTAAAAACAAAACTAATTTTAAAGAAGTTTCTCATAAGGAAGCCTAATAGCACTCTCCCAACGTGCAATTGGGAGAAAGGGGATTAGAAATGAATAATGAGAAAACTTTAGAAGTAAAAAAAGAACGGAGAGAAAAAAAAGAAAGGTCACTTTCAAAAGGCTTTAGATAGGACACATGAGACATAAAGGAGGTAGCTCCTGTTACTCACATTCATACCATTTCTATATTCCCACTTGTGGGGCACCTCCTTCCTCATCTCTTCTTGTCTACCTCCTCCATGCACAACATTTGCTCCACTTATTTGATTTTCATTATTTTATCTTCAAAAGCTACGAATAACATAATATTATTAAGTTGAAAAAAAAACATAATATTATTAAAATATGTCATGATGTTGATATGTGTGATGATTGAGATGACTGCATTTTTTTTTTTTTCAATTTTTCTTTTTGGTCTCAAGCTGCATAACTATACTTTAATATTTTTTTAAAAAAATTAAATATTTAATCTCTATAATTTTAATTTAATTATAATTTAATTATTAAATTTTAATTTATTATAACTCAATCCTTATAATTTTAATTTTATTTTAATTTAGTTCTTAAATTTTACT
The DNA here is from genome assembly GCF_029017545.1 of Prosopis cineraria. Classification (NCBI taxonomy): domain Eukaryota; kingdom Viridiplantae; phylum Streptophyta; class Magnoliopsida; order Fabales; family Fabaceae; genus Prosopis; species Prosopis cineraria. The sequence continues at coordinate 33,913,218 of NW_026555335.1, read as the reverse complement.
TTTTACAATTCAATTTATATAGTTTTAACTATTTAAATATTAGTCTCTATATTTTAAAAAATAAAATTATAAAAATTTAAAATATTTTTAAATTTTAATATTTATAATGTTTAAATATTAAAATATTAAAATTATAATATTTTGAAATTTTAATATAAATAATATTAGTAATAAAATTATAAAGATTAAAATTTTGTTAAAACTTATTACAAATATTTTAAGTCATTAAACTTTTTTAATCTTTATAAATATTAAAATTTTAAAATATTTTTAATATTTATAATTTTATTTTTTAAATATAAAGATCAATATTTAAATAATTAAAAATATATAAATTAAATTATAAGAAAAAAAGTTGAGAAATTGATTCGTGAGTGTGAGTGTGTGTGTTTGGGGGAGGGGGGGAGAACCGACCTCTAGGACGTTGCAAGCTCAATTGTGAATTTGAATTTAATAGATGGTTTAAATTAATTCATTTTATAATAAGTATCCGATAATAATTATTCAATTTAATTAAACACTTATAAAAAAATTTGGTCATATGATATTTAAAAAATACAAAATTTTAAATTTTTGAAAGAGACAACATGTGAAGAGTGCTTTCATCATGAATGTTGGTTTGAAGTTTTAAAGAAGGATGTATATACATAGTTTTAAAATATTGATAAAATTTAATAACTATAATTAAAATATTCATTGAAGGTAAATCCGCATCATGTTTTGCGTGATGAGCACAGTGTCCCAGCAACTTTAAAACGTATTTATTAAATTTTGAAGGTAAATTTGACAATTTAGTCAATATTTCTATGTATTAATTGAATTTCTTAATGCGTGCGAAAATACCTTAAAAAGACCTATATTTTAAAAACAGAGAGTAATTATTCTTATTATAAATTTTTTATTGCATGTTAAAATATAAGACTCGGAGATTCCTTTGGTGCATCCGTACTTGTCTGGCACGATCACATTGGTCAAGGTGGGACTGGTTCCTTGCAAGAGTGGGATGAAGAAAAGGAAACAAACGTGTAAAAGAAACTCGAGAGGCTGCTTTTTGGCGTGAGCTTGTGTCACCAGGGGATAAGGATATAAAGTACTCTCCTCGTCCCGTTCATAAGATAAAAAAAATTATAAAAGTTAATTTTATTTATAAAATATTTTATTATTTTCTATGCACATATTTACCCGTCAGTTTTTATCAGATGCTAGAAATTCATGAAAAAATATTAAAAATAATTCTTTTTGTTCTTGTTAAGGTAGAAGTAAAAAAATTAATAAATTTTAAAACAAAATTAATGACATTTAAAATTTTTATTAATGATAAAATATATTAAAAATAATTTATAAATAATATTAAAAAGAGTATATGTGTATGTGGGTGGCATATCATGCGATGATGATGAGAGAATAATCCCTCCCATCTAAAATATAAGTACTTTTTTAAATTAATCTTGGATCAAAATATAAATAACTTAATAGTTGTATTTTTTTTTCATTTTATCTATTGTATTTATTAACTTTAAGTCTTGTGTGAATTTATTATCTTATTCTTACTTGTCATTGATAATTGGGACTCAAAAAAAACAAGAAGAAATAATACTCCTTTCCTTCAAAAATATAAAGCATTTTTAATCGAATCTCACCCTTCAATAAAGTAGTTATCTACTTTTAAAGTAACCTTATCTTTTTATATTTATCCATATTAAATATCCTATAATAAATATAAAGTTATAATCAATAGGGACACTTTTGAAAAAAAGTAATAATTATATTTCGAAAGACTAAATATGCCTTACATTTTTGAACACCCAACCTTTCAAAAAATATCTTACATTTTTTGACGAAGAAAATATATATTTTTATTGAAATATAATTTTACTGATATATGTGAATTATTGTAAAAAATTGTTTTTATATAGGAATGGAGGAAATATTATTAAGGATATAGTGTAAGTAGAATAATGGGGGGTGGAAATAAAAAAAAGGAAAATAAACAAGAGGTGGAAGGTGGAGAGTTGAGACAAGGACAATGGAAAACGTGGAAGGGGAGAGACAAGTACATGCAAAGAATCAAAATTAGAGGATGGAGGATATTTTACTTTTAAGGGTTGTAGCTTGTCTCGTGTTCCACCTCCACCACCACCACCATCATATTTTAATGGATCCCTGTTTCCCACACCATTAACTCAATTTTCTGTGACAAAATCTTTTGGAGGCAGATCGGATTTTCATGAACACAAACAAAAACAAAAAAAAATGTTATCATTATCAATATTATTGTTTGGCTTTAGTTGAATTATTTATATGAGGAATTTAAAGCCAGTGATAGACTCAGAAGAATTGGGTAGTGGGGGGCAAATTTTTTACTCAAAATAAATAACAATTATTTTTTTTAAAATATCATTTTAAATATTTATTAAATTACATTCAAGGTTACAATTTGTTAAAATTAATTACTAAAGAATACTTCCTCCGTCTTTATATATAAGATATTTTTAACTGAATCTTACATATCGATAAAAGTTAATTATTTAGTTGAACTCATATCAAAACACAATGATTTTTTAATTTTATCTCTAATAATATCATAATTAATATCATAATGGTAGTAGGAAAAATATACAATTAATGATCTATTCTATTTTTCAAAACAAAGGTAAAATTGTCTAATTAATTAAAAATAGCATTGCCACCTCCTATATTTAGAAACAAAATAAACTTTTAAAAAATATCTTATATATAGAAATGGAGAGAGTATGGCATAATACATAAAATTATAACAATGTATTAAATAGAACAGTATGAATATAAATAAAATTTTTATATTTATAAAAGTTATGCTTTTTATTTTTTATCAAATAAAATTTATTTACCTTTAATAGAGGAATTTTTGTGATAATTTTGTTATTTAAACAAATAAAGAAATTTATTTTCTGAATTATTATTCCCTCCATTCTAAAACTATCATTATTTGAGATTATAACATATAGATTTGATTTGAGTTAAGTAAATTTTAGGGGATAAGTGAATTTTTTTTTCCTTTTGAGAGGTCAGGAGCAGTTGAAATTTTTTAAGGGGGCATAGAAATTTTTTTGGATCATTTTGTATAACTTTTCCCAATCTTGTGAGAGTAATTGTCCCCGTGAGCTAACAAATAGATCCTTAAATAGATGGTTGTTGACATAAAGTTCAATATATGGGATCGCGTCTAAGTATTAAACATGTGTGGTTATTATTATAATTTAGTTTAAATAAAGTGACTTATTTGAAAAAGTCTTAAGACTTGAGAGGTGTAGTTGACAATTGTCATGGAATTAATGTGTAAAAATCATAGTGTTATTTATAATTTGTTGATAAGTCAAATTGAAAATATCACAAATTTAAATCTATAAAATAGGGATTGTAATTTCCATATGGGTGTTTCAAAAAAATAGTTCTTTCTTTACAGAGAACTATAAAGAAGTTTTTTATATTTACAACTTGAAATATATATCATAGTGCCAACTAATCAGCGCATGGAATCCTATGATATTTCTAGCTATATATTCTGGTACATTACCCATTCAATTTCTTTTATTATTATGAACTGATATGAGATTGTATTGAACTTTATAAATTAATTAGTTGCAATTATTTCTATGATTTAGGAATCAACTTGATTGATTACAAACAACTAATTAATTCCAACAACAATCTTGTAAAAACAAAAAAAAATTAAAAAGGTCTTAGATAAAAACGGTAGTCAAAGTGATACCTATGTTTAACTAAGATATAACTAAGCCTATCCTAAAAAAATAATTAAAAAGATCAAATCTATAAGAATTATTCAACTCAATAGCCTTTGTGTGTAAAAAAAATATCCTTATAAAGGGCTATTTGGTTAGAAGGGAGGGAAAGTCCCCTTCAAATTGGGGACATTAGAAGAGGGAAGATAAAATTTTTCATACCTTCACTGATATACTTTCCATAATAAGTTGACAAAATGCAAATACATTTTTTTAGTATGTCAACATTAATAAAATAAGGATAAAATTATTTATATATAAATATTTTTTTTTCCCTTTCCTCCCAAGTCAAACAAAGTAACATTAAATATCTTCCTTTCTAAAACCAACACACACTTTTAGAGGAGTGTTTATGGAACAAGACTTTCAACCACTTTGAAGAGTGAAGGCATGGGTGTCGTTGTCAAGCTAAACCACTAAAACCTTATTATGGGAACGTGAGAAGGAATAGCCCAATATCTTGTTTGATGCATGGGAAAGGTCATTCCATCATGTCATCTGAAATAATCCCTATTTTATCAACAGATAATGAAAATGGGTTCATTTCTTGAGAATAAAATTTTTCAACTCAAAATGTTTCTCGACATTCATGCCTAACTCTTTCGCTGTCACACCTCCTTTGCCGACCCTAATCATCCAACCTTCTCCTCTCTATTTTCCTTCTCTGCCGACTCTAAGGCCTCGTTTGGTATGATGGAAGAGTTTTTGATGGAATCGGAATCGGAATTGGAATTGGAATCGGAATTGGAATCAGAATAGAATTGAGTTATAAATGTATGTTTGGTATGAAGATGGAATCTGAATATAATATTAATAAATATATGTATTTAAAATAGATAAAGACCAAAATGGCCTTATAAAAAAAATAACAAACTCAACCATCATGATGGAGTGTGTATGTGGGGCACTTATGACAATTCCATGGAATTATGGCAATTCCATCATGATGAAGATGGAATTGAATTCTAGGTATTTTGGTAGAATTGGAATCCATAAGGAATTGGATTCATGCATACCAAACAAGTAAAAACATGATTCCAATTCCAATTCCATTTCTCTTGGACCCAATTCTAATGTACCAAACATGACCTAAATGTCGACCGAAGGAAACCCAACCCCTCTTCCATAGCAAATTCATAAATTTTGAAATGGTTTTAAGGTTAAGGTGTTTACATTCCCTCTCTACAATTAACATCACTCCAAATGACATAATAATTGCTTTACTATTTGTCATAAAACGTCTTGAATTTTAAAACATGAAGAATTTCTTAAATAAATTTTATAAAAAGGGAATGGGTTAGTGTGTGTTGGGGTAGCGTCTCCAATATAATGGAAAGCACAGTTGCAACTACGTTCAGCGCATTGAGTAATGTGTTCCTTGTATTTACACATTTTAATTCTATTTATAAATTACTTTCAACATGTTTTATCAAAATAAAAAAAACATTAAATCTTATTAACATTATCTTAAAATTTAATAAGTTTTCATTTTTACCTTCAATAAATGTTTTCAAATTTTATTATTGATATTTTTATTTAAAACATTTAGTAGGGCAAAAATATAAAAAGGAGCATTGAAAATTTAAAAGTGCTCTATAAATATGATTAATTTTTTTTTCTTTTTACTCTATAAATAGGACTAGGTGAGTATCATTGAAGGAGGTTTTTTAATGTCACTTTTCAAATTTGAGGCCCTTCAATGTTATTAATTCCCTTGCAAGGTCCTTCTTTGTTATTTTCCTTTAAAGCAAGTTGCTATAATAATCACTCAAAGTCTCGCAGCTCTCTTTGCGTTCTCTCCATCTTGCTATGAAGAAGTCGGCTCATGACGAGTTGCTACTATCTATGATGAAGAGAAACTGATAAGTAAAATAAGTAATTTGAACATGACAGGCTCAATTTAGGTTGAGTCTGTTAGGATTGAATTTAAAATATTTTAATATATAAAAAAATTTATATAACCAAACTCGATCCTAATTCCTCAAGTTTTTGGGCTGGACTGAATATCCAAATTTTTTAAATATTATATTATATTATTTTTATCTAATTTCAATTTTAAAAAATAATATTTTTAATTTTTATCTTATTTTTATATTAGTTTTTAATAATAAAAAAGGAATTTTAGTATTCAAGGTAAGCAAATTTAGGTTCAGGCTTGCTCAAATTTTTTCAGATTTATTCAAAAATGAATAAACTCTTTTGAACTCTCAAATTTGGTTCTAAAATTTTTCAGCTTACAAATTATCACCTTTACTAATATTTTATGTTGTTGGTACGTGTACTCTACTTCATGTGTTGAGCTTAAGTGTGGTTTTGGGTGATCAGGCAAAATCTGGTTTACCTTCAGTGTCATTTTCCAAATTTAAGGTCTTTTAAGATCATAAATCTCTCACCAAGGTCCTTGTTTGTTATTTTCCTTAACAGCTCTACGTGGCAACCAATTTGGTCGACTAAGACACAACTAATTAAGTATTGGCTGACAAGAACAATAAAAACTGACAAATTATTTTTTATTGGTAAATAATTTATAAATACTTCTATTATAAAAAAAATAAAAAAATTATATACAGTTTAACTTATTTATAAATAAGTTTTATAAAATTTAAAAATTATAACTAAATTTCTTGAGAGTTGGGACTTGAGTAGAATTTAAAATTTAAATAAAAGGACAATAATGTTCCTATTAAACATATACACATTACCTCGCTCACAGAATTTATAACTATTTTATCAATAATTTACAACTGTAATTTTAATTTTTTATAACTATAACTTCATATATCTAATAATTAAATTAAATTGATCAGTATATTTGTAAAAATTTAAAGTTATAATTATAAATTACTGATAAAATAGTTGTAAATAATTAATATTAAACTTTATTAATAACGCATGATTGTTTAAATATTGAATATATGAAATTACAGTTGTAAAAAGTTAAAATTATAATTATGAATTGTTGATAAAGTAATTATAAATTAATTATTTGATTGATGTAATGTATGTTTAATATGAGTATTATTGTCTTTAAATTTTAATTTTAAATTACACTCAGACCTTAAGAGATTTGGCTATGGTTTTCAAATTTTATGGGGTTTGTTTGTAAATAAATTTGCTTAATAAAACCTATATGTAATTTAAAAAAAATTGTGAGAGTTAATTATCTATCCTCCATAACATTTTTAAGAGCCTACTCCCATGAACTTTTTATTTACTTATATAAAAAGTAGTTCACATTATTCCATGAGTTTGTAACTTGCGAATTCAAATCAATGCCAATATGTAATATAATTGTTTTCTTCAAACCATATATCTTTTTTCTCGTTGAATATATAGGAGAGATAATAATTTGAAATTTACAATTTTACTAAGACTTTTATAGTTATTTTTATTAAAGTATGTAATGAAATATTAAATGAATAATTACAAAAATATAGATGGAGTGTTTCGTAGATAGTAGAAATATGGAAAAAGTACTCGAAATTCTAGAAGAGCATGTGCAGCATATAATTCTCAACAAATTTTTTAATTTTATAGTAATATTGAATTGAATGAATATTGATATTGATATAATGACGAGTCATATTCTTCCGAGGCATGCGACTTTGGGTTATTATGTAATGATGAAGAATAGAAATAAAGGATAAGTATGAGAAATTTTTGTATAAATCTAATACATCATGTCATCATCATGCTATTCAAATGACTTTAAATATAAATTAATTCTATTATCAACAATAAAAAAAATACAAAAAATAAAATAAATATTTTATTTTAAAAATATTATTCAGATAGACTTAAATATAAATTAATTCTATTATTAATGATTATAAAGAGAAAATGTAAAAAAATAAAATTATTAAAAATAATAATATATAATATTTTATTTGATTAAGCAGGTAAAATTTTATTAAATAGAGCAAAAATGACATGACACACCGGGTCTTACAAAAATTTCTTAATAAATATAATTTTTGATATAATAATTTATGTATATTTTTTAAATAATTTAAAAAAAGCATATACAATTATACATAGAGTTGAAAAACAGGCAGGTTCAACCTTTATGAACTTGGACTCTTAAACCTAATTTTTTTAAAATATCTTATTTTTTAAAGTTTGGCTTTTATATAAAGGTCTCCGTAAGTCTTTATTATTATTTTTTTATTTTTTAAAATGTTTAATTATAATATTTTATATACTTTTTTAAAAAATAAATTATAATGTTTAAAAATAAATAATAAATAATAAAAATTCTAATTTAAAACTATAAACGTATATTTTAAAGTTTAAATTTAATTTAAAAATAAAAATATTTTATTTTTTAAGAAAAATAAAATATTTAAGGGTTGCCGAAGCTCATTTTTCAAAACCTATTAGGGTCAAACTTAAAAGCTCAATTTTCTTAAAAAATATCATTTTTTTAAATCCAAACTCTTATAAAAATAAACTTAAATAAGTGACCCTTTAAATCCAACCCTTATTTTTAACTTTACATATATATCACAAATTTTAAGACAGGTTGAGATATGCATAGGCATGCCAGTGAATCACAATAACAATACTTTTATAAATTTATTTTTTTAAAATAAAACTAGAAATTTAAAAAAAAAATATTTCTATACACTTAACTATTAAATTATAATATCATTTTTATTTTTATTTTAGTTAAAAAATAAAATAAAAAATTTATTAATAAAATTTTATTTTTTGCATTATTTTATATTTTATAATTTGAATTAGAAGAAATAATATATTTAGTATGTCAAAACAAGGTAAATGAATGAAAAAAAATTAAAAAAAAAAAAGGCGAGTGAGACAAAGTAAATAAGGAAAGGAGGGGTTCAACAGGGAGAAAATTATAAAAAGGGGAATGATGAGTGGTCAAAAGTCAAAACACGAACATGAAAGAGTACGGCGGAGCAGGGAGAGGCAGCGCCATTATTATGGTCCGATTTTAACAAACCTTATATATCTGTGTGTACTACTTTTTTTATTTGCCATGCTTGGAAATTCCTTCATCGCCACGTGTACGGATCACATTCCTTCCCACATCCCCCGTCCCCAATCCCACCCGCTCAAATGCTTCGATCAAAATTATTCATTCCAGCCTGGGATGCCAAAAAAGAGCGCTCCCTCCCTCTTGCTCATGATATTCCCTTTTTATCTTTATATCAGTTTATAAATTAATTTAAGATATATACGTTTAATCATTATATTATTATTATTTTAATTCTTTCTCCACATAAAAAATAACATTAAAAAAATATTATTAATAAAATTTTATTTTTATTAAGTTGTTTATATTTTGATACAATAAAATACGTGCAAAGTTGTCTTAATTTGATTAAAAAACAGTAGTAATTTAAAAATTTTGATTGGTTCAAAAGATGGAGCATTAGATAATTTTTATATTTTTAATTATATTTTTATTTTATTTATTATTTTTGTTAAAAAATATATTAAAATTTTAATTATTATCAAATCATTAATATAATATATTTGCTAAAGACATAATTAAAAAAATATAAATTTTTTTAGAAATTAATGTTTTACTTAAAATTTTTTAAAATTCTTGCATTAATTATCAATGTTCAAGTTTAATAGTGTATAATATAAGTCATCTTTTTACAAAATAAAAATTGATGCCTTTCTAAAAATCATTTTACACAAACAGTAAATTATTAATTACTTTTCTTAATTATAATTCTTCATAATTTCTTGTGAATAGAGTAAAATATTATTTAAAGAGATAAATTTTTTAAAAATAATGTGTTTGATAAAAGTAAATTTAAAATTTTTTTATTTTGACAATTTCATTAATTTAATTATTTTTTTATTGTGATAACAATTAGAGATGATTTAATTAAACTAAATATATATTCTTTTCGTTTAAAAAATATAAAATATTTTTAATTAAATCTCACCCCTTAATAAAATAATTATCTACTTTTAAGTTAACTCTATTTTTTTATATTTATTTTTCTTAAAAATTATATAATATATATAAAATTATTATTAATAGGAATATTTTTAAAAAATAATAATTATATTTTAAAAAATTAAAAAATATTTTAATATTTAATTTTTTAAAAAATATCTTAAATCCATCTAAATCGAGGAAGTAAATTCTTTACTGAAAAAAATTTAGAAGACAACAGTGAACCCGAGTACCGATACACGCCCACGAGGGCAGTCCCGTCATTTCACCACTGACCTCAGATGATGGCAAAAGTACATTTTTAGCAACTGTGGCCCTCAAAGGAAAGTGGAGAATGAGGAAACACGGACACCACTACTCCTCTCTCCCTCTCTCTCAGTATCTCTCTCTGAGCTTTTCTCCTCCTCATCCTTGCGAGGCGAGTGATTTTTCAAAGCCATCCACAAACGTCAAGTAGTCTGTAACCCCATAGCCCTTATTATTAGTGGTAAAAAGATTACACACTGAACTAAAACCCGCCACCAAGCTAGCCGGAGGCGCACGTACGGTTTTTTTTTTTCCAGCTTCGTAATCATACAAAATACTGATTTCATTTTCCCCTTCATCCCATTTTGCCGGGGAATCGCTTCGTCTCTCTTTATCTCTCTGCTTTCCCCGGTTTTTTTATCCATGGCTGAAACCGGTCTAGTCCGGTTTCCGGGAAGCTTAGACCCCCGAGCTGAAGAGTTCACGCCCACAAATCAACCGCTATATAGGCCGGCTCAACTGTTCTACCCTTACGCACCGACCAGCGGCGTTCAACTTCAGCCCCTACCATTCTGTAATGCTGCTCCTATTGGCGTTCCGTATCCGCAGTTCTGTCCCCCAGCGGCGTACGTTGGCCCTCTGGCGCCGCCGGCCTCGCCGTCGCCGTCCTCATCTACCTCGCCCACGCGGTCGCTGCTGCTAAGCTCCGTGCCGGCGGAGGTGGTGAGCGAGTCGATGTTAAGGAGGGAATTGGAGGTGTTCGGCGATGTGAGGGGGGTGCAGATGGAGAGGGTTCGAGAAGGAATAGTGACCGTTCATTTCTATGATCTGAGACATGCAGAGACGGCGTTAATGGCGATTCGGAGGCAGCACATGCAGCAACAGACCAGGCTTCGTAATTTCTATTCCTCCGCGTTGAAGTCGAGCAATTCGGCGTTAGAATCGGATTGTTACGCCCCGCCGCTGCCGCCACCAGCGCGTGGGCTGGTGGGTGGCCGTGCGGTCTGGGCCCAATATATCGTCCCTCCTTACAACGCCGTTCCTCAAGGCCAAAATCAAGGGACCATAGTGATTTTCAATTTGGATTCGGATGTGTCTGCAGGGACTCTACGACAAACTTTCGAGGCATTCGGTAAATAAAACGTTTCTGGCCAGTTTTCAATCTCATTCATCATTGCCTTTTACGTTTCGCTTCGTCCGTTTGCATTTTCCTTTAATTGGGTAACCCACGAAACGAGATCTGAAAGCGCCTTGAAAGAGAGAAGAAAAAAAAGCCTATTGGGTCTGATATCGTTTTGCTTGCTTGCTGACCTTAGCCATGTCGGAGAGGACTTTTTTGTGGGGACTGTTGACTATAATGCCAGTTGGGTTTTGTTGTGTTGTATTGTGTGGGTTTGGGAGCAATACAACACAACGCAACACAGACCTGATGATACGTCTCTATCTCACTCTTTTTATCTACTTTTTATGACGTTTTCGACTCTGGTCCTCACGCCACTTTCGCTATCTTTTTGGTCTTTCTTGGCCTTCTTATCTTCTATGTATTTTTTTTTTTTAATTTGAAGGTCCTGTGAGGGAACTGAGAGATACGCCGTCGAAGAAGAATCAAAGGTTTGTGGAATTCTTTGACGTCAGAGATGCGGCCAAGGCATTGAGGGAAATGAATGGCAAGCAAATTAACGGTAAAGCCGTTGTGATTGAGTTCAGTCGTCCTGGTGGCCATGGCAGGAAGTTCTTCAACCCACCTGCAATCTCCAAATACGCAAAGCCGTTTAATTCCCAACCCCCTTCTCCTCCCCCGCCACCACCATTTGCGCGCAAAAACGCACGTCGTTTTCCTCCTCCTCCTCGGGCTCATCATCTTCCTCAACCCCAATTGTCGTCGAAGGAATTAATAGCAGGGAACAAGGGGAATGATAACGCTAATCTGGAGAGTGTTATCAAGAGTGTTTCTTTGGAAACGACAATGTGTTTGGCGAATTTGAGCGGGGAAGAAGAGAAGCAGCAATCGGAAGAGCCTGCGGTGAGAAACGCCGCCGTGAAAAACTGCGGCGGCGAGACCGTGGCGGGAAGCACGAAGCAGCCGCAGCAACCCAGAAATAGGAATTGGAAGGGAAAGCAAGGAAAGAAGCAGGAAACTCGGTTTCTTATTAAAGAAGATGCGACTGTGGAATCGAGTTGCAAAGATTCCAGAACTACTGTCATGATCAAGAACATACCCAACAAGTACAGGTCAATCTGCTGCTTTCTTCTCCACCATGATTGTTCCTCACATTTAGTTTACTATTATATTCAACCTTCCTATATAAAATAAATATATTTAAACCAACCCATCTGAAATCGTGTTTGACATGTGTTGTGTTGTGTTGCAGTCAGAAGCTGCTATTGAACATGCTGGACAACCACTGCATTCACTGCAACGAGCAGATTTCCGATGCCGACGACGACCAACCCATCTCCTCTTACGATTTCGTTTACCTTCCCATTGATTTCAAGTATCTTCCATTTCTCCTCATCATTTAATCTCTGGGAAATGAACAGCCTTTCTTTCGTGTATTTTGATTTTAATTTTAGCTCGTGCCTTAAACTTGAAACAGCAACAAGTGTAACGTGGGGTATGGGTTTGTGAACATGACATCACCAGAAGCGACGCTGAGGCTCTACAAAGCATTCCATCTTCAACATTGGGAAGTCTTCAACTCCAGAAAAATATGCGAAGTCACATACGCGAGAGTTCAGGTAATTTAACTGTTGAGTTCAACTCAACATATGAACAACAAAGTTACAGTTAGTTTACTCTGATGAGAGCTTTGTAACCTGACAAAGGGTTTGGAAGCGTTGAAAGAGCACTTCAAGAATTCCAAGTTCCCATGCGAGGTGGAGCATTACTTGCCGGTGGTGTTTTCTCCGCCGCGGGATGGGAGGCAGCTGACAGAGCCACTTCCGATCGTGGGTCAGAAGCAACAAGGAGAAGCCATTAATGATGATGGTGGTGAGGTGGAGGGCGAGAATAGAGGAGGCGGCGGCGGCAAGCAACAGGATGACATGCAGAGCGGCGGCGGCGGCAGCGAAAACGGCGGCGGGATGGGTAGTGATGACGATGCTGACAGAAGAAGAGACGGTGAAGAAGTGGGAAGGGATTTGACGAATAGCTAATCAGAGAGATTGTTGTTGGCGAGCGAGCCTTATCTGTATAGCTAGCTAGTCCTCCTTCACTTTCTCACTCACCGGCCAGCCTACGAAGCGCTCTGAGTCAGAGCTGAGCCTGCTATCCAATGCTGCTACAGGCATCTCTTCGGACTTTCTTCTCTGTCATCATCATCATCATCATCAAAGTATTCAAAAATTTTTAGGAGCATCTGAGATTCTTGGTTTGGCTCTTTTCTGTAGGATTTTGCTCTTTGTTGTTGCATCCTCCTCCTGGCACTGCAATCTGGTTTTTAGTAATTATTAATTGTTCATGTTTTTTTTAATGAAAATTAATTTGTTCATGTTTAATATGAGTAGCGAATTTCAAAGTTTTCAAGATTTTTTCCCTTTTTTTTTCCCATGTACTCTCATGTTTCAATGTAATGGACAAATTTTGGTAAGTAGATCAAATGCTTATTAAAGTTAGTAATCTATAATTTTGTTACTGTCAAGCACTCTTTGAATTTAGAGCGAGACTCCAATAAATTTATTTAATATTTTTGTTACCAAAAAAAAACATATAAAAGGAGGGAATGAGAGGAATAGGGTTTAGAACTTAGAAACGGGGAACGGTGAAATTACTTAATATGGGCATTTAAGAATGACAGGGACGAAGGGGAGTGAGTGCGCGTGGGATACCGCTGGTTAAAGGGGAGGCAGCTTTTGTGGCGGTTCTATGGTGGCGCAGGTGTTTGCGCTGCATCTGATCCTACTCACATTTTTCTCGCTTCTTCTGTTCCCGCCTGCCTACTCCAAAATATAGGATTAATAGGTTTTTTTGATAATTATATTTTAATTATACTTTTTATTTATTGATTTCAAAAAATAATGAATTAAAATTTTAATTATCATTGCTAAAAACATTTTTAATGAATGATGAAAGTATAATTGAAAAGATGCTACATTTTTAAAAGATTAATTAAGTATTTACTTATTTAGTGCTTCAGAAGGAGCATTTCGTTGGGATCCCATTTTTTTTAATACTTTTTGGTATTAAGATTATAAAAAATTTGGAGAATGATTTCATCCCATGCAATGAAGTGCTGTCTGTCTTGTCTTACAAAGTAAGTGAAGATGTATGTATGGATCTGGTATTGGAAAAGCGAAAGCAAGGAAGTTAAAGAAGTGTTGTTTCCAGTGGAAATTCGATTGAGAAGAAAGAAGCAACACTTCGGAGAGAGGGAGGGAGGAGATGACACGTGTCCGTTTGTTGGTCAAAGCAAGAGATTTGATGGTTACGTGTATCTGGGTTATTGGTATGGCAATATAGTACCATTTTTAAAAGTTTCCAAGTAACATTGTTTGAAAAAAAAAAAATGAAAGCATCGCAATTAGGTCATATCAAAATGAATGAATGTAATTAAATTCTTAATAAATTTTTTTACAAAATAAATTATAGTGACTATTAATTTAAATAATTATAAAAATATTTTTGTTACAATCTAAAAATTATATTTAATATTTAATATTTACTTATAATTAAAATTTTTGTATTTGTAATAATTTATATCGATATTTTTAATTTATTTTTTTGTAAAATTTGTTAGGGATTTAACTGATATTAATTTAATATTTTGAGATTTAACTATCATTTTTTTAAAAAATGTTTGAATATCAAGTGCCTCTTGTAAAAAAGTTTCCAAAAATGGTGTCAAATTTTAAGTGAAATAGCATTAGTTGTAGAACTTTCTATTTAAAGGAGTTATATCTCAACCTGATCCAAATTAGTTTGTCCAATGTTATGTCTCCTCAGTTCAATTTGGAGCAAATTCAAGTTACTCATATGCAAAACTTCTCTGCACCCCACCCATACCACTTCTTAACAAATTATTTGCTCTATCAATAGTCCATAATAACATCGTAGAAACTCTTTTCATTCAAAAATAAAAAATTCTTTTAACTAATTTACACTTTCAATAAATTAGTAAATGATATTTAAAATTATACATTTTTAATATTTACTCTTATTTAATATGATGTCTCAATTAAAAAATATTGTTAATTAAACCTCAATTAAAGACATTTTAAAAAAATTATTAATTACATGTTGAACTACCAAAAATATTTGATTTTATTACTAAGAAAATATCTTTCTATACATACATATCTAATAACTTAACAAATATACTATAAAAGTTTATTGTTGCCAAGCAATAGTCATCCGATTGGCAAATTTGCAACTTATACTTGAATGGATGCGAGTTTAAATCTAGTTAACATAAAAATTTTATTAGTGTGTAATAAGTAAGTTTTTTTTAAGTTCTTTTTTTTTGTGGGGCCATAAGAATAAGAAATGCAAATTGCAAAACTTATTTCAACTAGGCTGTATATGCATAATGCAAGAATTTTGTGTCCAATCCCAGTCACTTGTTCAAGAAATACAAGAGTACATGTCATTCACTTCAACTTGATATTTTTATAAGCATTTTTTTCAACCTTGAGACATATTTTAATAAGCAATCTATTAGAAATTGGACCAGCCATTAAATAAGTTAAGGCATATATTCAATGATTAATGGGCAAAACCGTGGTTAAATTAATTATAAATAAAATATTTCATTGAGCATAAAAAACCTAACTTACACCTTTATCTCATTTAAAAAAAATGAAAAACTATGTATTTACAAGCTACTGTAATGTGATAATGGTTGGGGAAAAGGAAAAAGAAAGAATGTTGGATACCATAAAACATTTGGTTCAATTGATTAGAGGAATTGTATTAACTTAACTAGAAATCTATAATTTAAGCATTGAAAATATAGTAAGGTTAGTTAAAGCCATTCATATCGCCTGAAATCCAAGCCAACCCGAGCCATTTGGGTACATTAGCCTAAGCTTTGAGTCGGACACCGAGCAAGGGCCAAATCTTGCCTTGCCTAGCTTGACCTATACATATGTTATTTTTTTATATTTTTTAATCATATTTACTTTTGGAGCGAGCAAGAATTGGAAAGGTGATAGTGCCCACATAACGCGGCAAAAAAGACTGGACGATACTGGATTTCAACCTAACCTGAAGTTTGGTCTCTTTCATAAAAAAAATTGAGTTAGGCAACCTGTATTCTGGTCTTATTCAGTGATAACATGAAAATTAACAGGACAAGACTTGGTCCATATGATTGGAAAATTGATCCTGTTAGTTGAGTACTCACTTAGCTTTTTTTTTCTCTATGAGAGGCAATAATTCATTTCAACCTAATAAATTTAATTAAAATAATAAAAATATTTATAATAATAATAACAAATCCATAATAATTTTCAACAATAAAAAATATTTTTATTATAGTTCAAATAATTTAAATTTATAATTTTAATAAAAATAACACTCAACAAATTTCAACAACACTACATTATAACAACAATTTGAAAACAAACTTAATAAATCTTTATACAATCACATCTTTAGCGTGAATTATACTTGAAGCATTTGTCAAAAATAAATTACTTATAATTATATTAAATAAATTAATAGGATCGGATTAAATTAAGTGATTTAGATGTTCAGTCTTTTGTTCAGTTCAATTTAAAAAAATAGTCTAATTTTTTAATTTTTTTAATCATAAAAGATCAGTGTTTATATAAATCTGAATCATATTAAGTTAGACTAAGTTATATAGGATTAAAAGATTTTTGTACAGCCGTAGCCACCACCTCCACCGGAGGGAGGGAGGGAGGGAGAGAGAGAGAGAGAGAGAGAGAGAGAGAGAGAGAGAGAGAGAGAGAGAGAGAGAGAGGGGTAAGGTTTCAACTTTCAACGAGAGAGAGAGAGAGAGAGAGAAGGGGTAAGGTTTCAACTTTCAACGTTATGGGTTGTCCGTCGGCACAACGCTGTGACTGTGTGTGTGTGGACCATTTTCACTGCAATTATATATTGTCTGTATTTTTCCTCTCCCTTCTATCACTATCACCTCCATCTTGCTCTAGGGTTTTGACACGTGCACCGCTCATGTTCCTCCTTTCTATCCTCCCCCATATTTTATCTGTTTTTTTTTAAACCATTTCCTTGGATAATATTTATCTGTTTTTTAACCCATGGTAACTTCATATCCCATAGGCTATATTTAAGTCAAAGAAATTGATATTATTTCCCTCTTGAATTATAAAATAATTTTAAAAAAATTTGGCTGCTCTAAAATATAAAACAACTTTAAAAAAATAATATTTTATTAATTATATTTTTTTAATATTATCCTTCAGATTAAGAAAGAATTAAAATAATATTATAATATAATAATTAATTGTGTAGAGGTATTATTGAAAGTTCATAGTTTTGTTTTAAAAAAGTTATTTTGAAATGTGTCATAATTATGTTTTATTGACATATGTAATATTATTGTAAATTGTCTTCTAATTTAAAACGGATGGAGTATTTTTTATAATTTAATTTACATAAAAAATGAAATATTCCTTCATCTCTTTGTCCCAAATTGTGAGAAATTGTTAGGATAAAGTCGACATTCTAAAATATAAAATATTTTAATAAAAATAAAGTTTAATTAATGATATTTTTTTAAAATAACCCTTTCTATATATTATCATTTCATAAATAGTGTATTAAATGAATGATATTATTAAAAAAATTATATATTTTTTAAAAGTAAGATTGTAAAATGTATTTAATAAGTTTTGTTAGTATGTGATTTTGTCTGATAAAATGGTTAAAAAGTTACTACTGTTTATATGAGAGAGAGAAGGAGGGAGAGAGAGAATCTTTATATTCTATTTATAAATCACATTATTAAATTATTCTCATAATTTTTTTCTCTATAATTAAATATTTATGAAAGAAAGTATGTTATTGAAGTATATATTTAATAGAAATAAAATTATAAATTCATTAAATTTTTAGATAAAGTTCATAAGTTTTAATTTTTTATTTTTGTAAAATATATTAGAAATGATTAATAAATAAAATTTTTAATTATCTCACATAAACTAACGAAAACCATTACAATTAATTGATAATTGATATCAGTAAAGTATTTAAATCTTTTCAAATATACTACCGCTGATTAATTACATTTGACCCTCTTGATATACTACTCCTCGTAAATTAATGCCATCTCATGATTTGGTTTTTCAAGATGAAACATATGAATCTAACCAGAGACCATTCGGATCATTGCCGATCAATTTTTTATTTGTTAGAGACGCTTTTGAGATGAACACATTAATTGCTTTCAACATTCTTCAAAATGACTTATAAAATACTCCAACATGCATGCAATATAATTTAAACTTGGGTTAATAAACATCATAAATTTTAAACTATTATTTAAATAATATTTTAAATTTTAAACTCTTAAAATGAGTAAAAAAAATTTTCAACTTATAAATTCTAAACGAATTAACCCCATTAGCCTGGGTTCCACAAAACAAAAAATAATAGTGGTTATATATAATTTAATGGTGGAGGGTAATTGATTTGAAATTTACAAATTAAGAAAAGTTTTTATTCATTTTAAGAGTTCAAGGTTTAAAATGTTCATTAATTCTTTAAACTTTCCTCGCTACCTTTGTACTTATTAAAAAATAATAGTTATTCCCTCTAAACTACAATACCCTATATGATAATGGTAACTACTTTTTGGTTCTAAAAAAAATTAGGTCACACTTTAATCTCTTAAAATTTTTTTACATCTTTTCACTTATACCCTTATTAATGTTTTAATAATAATAAATAAAATATGAATGCATTATTCTTTTCAAAAAGAATAATAAATAAAGCAAGAATATAGTTAAAAAAATAATTATAAAAATTACTTCATGCCCTACATTTTGGACTAAATAGGATTTATAAATATTCCATATATCATGGTCCAAATGGAGTGTGTTAAAACAAATGAAACTTTCCAAATTTTCCATTCTTTTGCAACTAATAACTATAATAAATAAACAACTAATAAAATTAAAAAATTAATTACTCTAATTTTACCTTATATTAAAATAAAAAACTTTTAAAATCTGTTTTATAGAAGTGTACACAAAATGCCTTATAACAAATCAAGGGAAGTGAGCTTTTTTAATTTATAAGATTCACATTCAAGACTATTATGATAGAATTTTCTTTTTATTTTCCTTTCATGAGGAAATAATTATTAATCACTAATTGAAAATTCGAAAGATGGAAGACACCGACATTTTAACCAATTGCATTTGCTCCATCATCCTGTGCAGCTTCTAGTTTCTGGAGAAACTAAAAGAGGACAATTGGGGGGGAAAAAAGTGTTGAACAGTGATCATTGGATGCTCTGGGGATTCTTGACAATGGAATGTGACCAAAAAAGAGCTTATGGGTCCGAGTGCTCACCAACCAAGATGGTTTGTGGCCTTTCGATTCCGTGTCTTGAGTCTCAGTACAAGACTCACAATATCAAGAGCTTAATTAATTTTTTTGATTATTATTATTATGAAGCTGTACAATGTTTTATGTTATTTTATGGAATATTTAATTATGATTTATGGGTTAATTGCCCGACAACCCCAAATTGGACTCCATAACTATCAAAACTAACGGGATTTTTTGTCCCTTCCCAAGTCTTGGTATTGGTGTTGTGCCTCTCGAGAATTTCCCATTATAAAATATTATTTTTGCTTGCTTCTGTGCCTAGTTAAGAACATCCCATCTTGTTCCTTTCATTTTTTAAACCACTTCTTTATTTATTTAAAATATTTGCAAAGCTTCTACAATTTTTATCAGATCAAATAACAATTTTATCTTTAAATTATAACTCTAAAAGCATCTAAAATTTTAAAATTTATTTCTGGGTTAGGGATCTTTAATATGTTCTTCTCTCATATTCCTTATAATGTCCTAACTTCTCAATTTTATTTTTTTTGTTAAATCATTAACTTTTACATAAAATAAGAGACATTTTCATATATTGATGTCCAAAATGATAAAGATTTATATTTTTTTAAAAGAAAAATACCTCAAATACACCCTTTTATTTTTGAAAAAAAATATAAAAAATATAAATCTTTACCATTTTAGAACATAAGATATTAAAATATTTCTTATTTTATATAGAAGCCAATTATCTAAATATAAATAAAAAATAAAATTTAAAAATTAGAGCATTACAAAGGATGTTAGAAAAAAAACTCATTAGAGACCCCTAACCCTTTATTTTTAGTGTAGTGTTACCCTTCAATTTTTTAAAAATAGGTTTATGATCTAGATTGCTGTTAAATCTATAGTTTATGCACAAAGTTACCATTTAACCCATTTTCTATTTATTTAAATTATTAACTTGATCTAATTTCTTTTTTATTGGGTTCAAATGGAGGGTTCTTTAATAAGAATGACAATTAAGTCCTAAAAAATGAATTAATGACAATTAAGTTTTAATAGATTTATTAAAAAAATTATAAATATTGATTCAAATAATTATATATTTTAGAGTTTAACTTGTAAATAAAATATTTAAATTTTAAATATAACTCTTAATTTATAGTTGAGATTTTTGTTTGTATTTTTCTGAATAAGTACTTGCAACTCATTCAATTATTAGGGACATTACTATTATGATTAATTGTATCTTTTGAGACTTTATTGCTATTCTCTTTATTTTTCTAATGTGACATTTTTATTGCTAGTATGGATGCATTTTAATTTATACATCCCGTTTTACATTTCTTCCCATTTCTATAGTATGCCACTTTCATTCATCTCACTAAAACTAATAAATGACAGTTAATTTATTAAATTTAACTTTTTAGCTTGTAATTAAAATATTTTAACTTTTCTCTTAATAAAGCATATGAATTTAAAAAATAAGAAGAATTTCTTTTCCAATTATGATGCATTCTCTCTCATCTCATGAATTAAAATATAAAAAAACTCGATAAAAATAAAATAAATTATAAAAATTTAATTTAAAATTAAGAAAAATTATAAAGAGTTGTTGATTGATTTTCTGTTCTTTTTAATTCCAAAATTGATAATAAAAAAATCATTACATGAATATAATTCATGCCAAAAAAACAGTTGTTCTCTCTTATTTTTCCACTTGCACCGCCAGGGCCATTGCCCTTAGCCGCGGCCACTTCGCTTTGTTGTCGGCCATCGCCTTGCCACTATTAATTAGGGCATTTCAGTCTTTTTATTTTGATTTGTAAATAAAAAAATTATTTTACTTAAAGGAGAAGATTTAGCCATTTGGGTTGTTATGCTTGGTATACTTTTCTGCCGTTAAATATGAACAAATAGATTTAAAAAATGTCAATAACATTATTCAAGAATTTTTTTTTGAATAAATAATATATACATATAATATATATATATATATAATTAACATATATTAATTTAATTAAAAAAAACTTTAACTATATCATCACACTATATAGGTTTTTTTTTTTTTTTTTACTGAAAAGGTTTACACTTTATTATATTACATTCTTTTACATCTGTCTTCTTGTAAGTGATAAATGAGACATAGTAGGAAACCTTTCGAAATAATTTTAATAATATAAATTTATTTATTTTCTTTTTTTAATGTATGATAGTAATATTTTTAAAATATAAAGTTAAACTATTTAAATTTAATTTAAATGTTTATTTGCTTATTTTTTAATGTATGATAGTAATATTTTTAAAATATTAGTTAAACTATTTAAATTTAATTTAAATGATATAGACTCAAATATACTTCATTTAGTCCCTATTATAAATCGCTTTTATCCATCTCATTGAATTCAAAGAAAGATAGTTAATTATTAGGTCATTTCCAATATGTTTTGTCATAACAAAGTAAAATTTTAAAACTCATTAAAATTAATAAATTAATTCTGTCTAAATATTAATAAATTTTAAATTTTATTCTATTAAATATAAATATTTTAATAATATATTTTAACTCTGTCTATGTTTATTACTAATCCCAAGCCCAAATAAAAGTGAAAGACTCTGTTAGGCTCTCGACAATTATATAAACTATTAAATTTTACATGAATATAATTAAAAGAATTTAATAATATACTTTCTCACCCTGAGATTTAATGGAAGATAATGAAGAGAACCTGTTGAGGACTTTCTATACCCTGGTGTTATTGCTAGTTGAATAATGTAGTTTTGGGCTTTGCTTTGTGTCCCATAAAAAAATAAAAAATTATGATAAAAATTAATGACATAATTTATAAATATGAATTAATTATTCTCTCCTCACCTTAAAAATAGGATCCAAGAGAATATGGATTTTAAAAATAATAAGAATTTTTTTTTTTTACAATGCATGGTCTCTCATGGGAAACAAAATTTTGAAGAAAAATAGAGAAACACTATTCAAAGAGACATATAAAAACGTTAAATTAAAATTAATTTTTTTGATAATTTGCAATAAGAATAAAATTTTAAAAAAATTAATAATTCCCATATGAATTATATTAAAAATTAAGAATTTCTTTAAAAGACGCCAATCGAGATAATATTTATTTAATTTAAATGTGTGCGTGTGTGAACGATGGAAAGGGGAAACAGTGGGGTGTGTGGGGCGCCTTCCCTGCGTGCTTTTGATGCAATCAAGGCCACACGGTTGGCCACTTTGGTCCCATCCCTGCCTCTAAATAAATAAGTAATAAGAAAATATTACGTTTTCTATCCCCAACAAAAAAAATAATATTGATAAATTTTATTAAATTAAATACTCAGAGATAGATAGTTCTAATAGAATCTCTTTCTCCAATAAATTAATTAATTATTTTTAAATTAATATTATTTTTTATAGTTATCTTTATTTAATAGAATATTTTACTTAAAATAAATATAAATAAATTTATTTATTAAGGACATATTTTTAGAAAAATAAGTTAATTACACATTAAATCCAATTTCCTTCTTTATTTTATTTACCGCTTTCGCCAACGTTCGAAGTGGAACCACCGTTTATGTACGGATAGTTCTGTGTCCAACTCGGGGAAAATTAAGGAAAAAGATCATGAGGTCAAAATATTTGGATAAAAAATTTAGGAGCACTACATATGGGTCCTATATAAAAAAAATTAATTATTATAAGATTTATTAATAACTGAATTAAAATCATTAATAATACTTATAGTAATTAATTTTTTTTTTGTGTATGACTTCAATATAATTCTCCATATAAGTTTCAATGGATGAATTTTAAAAGTGAAAATACCTAAGTGTCCTTTAAGTGACTTCGTAGACACTGGAAAAAAATTTGAAGACCATATAAAAATGTTAAAAGACTATTAAACCCCTTAAAGACTCTTTAAGATTATTGGTGAAAGAAAATTGTTGATAGATGCAGATGACATGCTTTGTTCTTTCTCGAAGACGAGGAAGATGCCATGGAATATATTTACTTGCATCTAACATTTATTTTTGAGGAACTAAGTCCTTTTATTATAATTAATCCCTGTAAGTTTGGATCTTGTTAACACATGCACGTGAAGCCTGCTTGTTTAAATTAAAAAAAATAATAATAAAATTTTTTGAATTATGTAAATGATAATTTAATTATTCAAAATGTTATAATATCAATAAAGTCCTTGAAAACTTTTCTATCATTAAAGAATTAATATAAATAATTAAATTACTTTTAGTTCAAAATTTTAAATGCAAATTTATTACCTGTTGTTGCATTATTGTGATTTTAAGAAGAAAAGTTATAAATATTAAAATAAAATTTGTGAATGATAATTGATATTTACATCACTTGAGAAATATTAAGATTTTAAATAATAACTTATAAATTGTTGTTGAATTCTTGTGATTTTAAAATGAAAAGTTGTGAATCTTGAAACAAAACTTATAAATGATAATTAATATTTGAACTAAAGGTAATTTGATCATTTATATTAATTCTTAAATAATAGAAAAATTCCTAAAAACTTCTTGGTATTATAATATTTTAAGGGACTAAATTATCATTTATATAATCTAAAGGTTGTCATTTTCCCAATTAAAAAAGAAATACACACACACACATATATTTTCTCTCTCTCCCGGTGCATAATTAATGGTTATTCTTGATGTATTATTGTTTAGTTAATCATCAAGTATTTATTTGTTTTAATTGCTTTTAAGAATTAAAGAATTAATATAAATAACCAAATTACCCTTAATTCAAGATTTTAAACGCAAACTTGTTACTTGCTGTTGCATTATTACGATTTTAAGAAAAAAAGTTATAAATATTAGAACAAAACTTATAAATGATAATTGATATTTACATCACTTGAGAAATATTAAGATTTCAAATACAAACTTACAAATTACTATTAAATTTTTGTGATTTTAAAAAGAAAAGTTGTGAATTTTGAAACAAAACTTATAAATGATAATTAACATTTGAACTAAGGGCAATTTAATCATTTATATTAATTCTTTAATGACAGAAAAATTTCTAAAGACTTTTTGATATTATAACAGTTTAAGAGACTAAATTATCATTTATATAATCTAAAGGTTGCCATTTTTCCAATTAAAAAAGAGATACATACATACATATATATACATATATATATATATATATATATATATATTTCCTCTCGCTCCCGGTGCATGATTAATGGTTATTCTTGATGTATTATTGTTTAGTTAATCATCAAGTATTTATTTGTTTTAATTTCTTTTAAGAATTAAAGAATTAATATTAATAATTAAATTATCCTTAGTTTAAGATTTTAAATGCAAACTTGTTACTTGCTGTTGTATTATTGTAATTTTAAGAAGAAAAGTTATAAATATTAAAATAAGACTCGTAAATGATAATTGATATTTATGATACTTGAGAACTATTAAGATTTCAAATATAAATTTACAAATTGTTGTTGAATTCTTGTGATTTTAAAAAGAAAAGTTATGAATTTTGTAACATCCCAATTTAAATTTTAATAGTTAATTTGGATTAATAAAAATTTTAAAAAAATAATATTTAGAGGTAAGAAAATTAGTAAGAGATGATTATTAAATCTAACTTATGATATAATTCTAAAAAAAATTAAAAAATAATTAAAAAAATAAAAATATATTATTAAATTATTATTATAATAAAAAAAGGAAAAGGTATTAAAAAAAAAGGGGGTAAGAAGAAGAAGAACAAAATTGCTTTCGGCCACCGCACAACAATCATTATGTATATAATAATAATAAAAAAAAGGAGAGAGCGAAAAGAAGAAATAATTAAAAAAAATGTGAGACTCACTGAATTTTTATAAAAACTCACCTGTTCCTTCGTTTCTTCATTCATTCCTTCGTACGCGCTGAGGCAAAGAAAACGCGAGTTGCCTGTGCGAAATATCTAAATTTTTAAGGTAAGAGATTTTAATAGGATATTTAGAGCGTGATCTTAAGCTTTTCAAGACTAAGTAAGTGTTCTAAAAATTTTTCTTAGTCATCTTTCTTCTTTTGTTTCTGAGTTTGTAGTGGTAAAAAATTTAAGATCTGGAAGAGGGATGAATTTATGTTGAATAAATATGGTTTTTGAGGTTGTCAGTAGCATAATAAATGTTCTAGAGTATAAATTTGTTGATGATCTTTGAATTTGTGGCTTATGGATCAAATTCTAAACTAGTTCTGAAAATATATATTGATTTATTGAGGTTTAGATGATTATTTGGGATGAGAAATGAATTATTATGGTTATAGGATTATGATTCTAAGCTAGAGACTCAATTTTTAATTTTGGATATTTTAGGTACGAATTTATGAAATAAAAAGAAAATTTTGATAATAGAAATTAGTTTAGAAGTTGATTTTTAAATTATTAATGTTTATTGATAATTAAAAGAGGAGTTAAAAATTTTACTTAATAGTATTAACTATAGATTTGTATTAAGATTGAGATTAAGAATTATGTTATATTTTTAATTCTATTATTAGAATTATTTTATTAGTTTCAAAAATTGAAACCAATATTTATAAATAATATGTTATTTGTAGATTGTATTACTGGTGAAGATTGTGGTGAGAGAAAAATTTTAAGGAATAATTTATTAAAAAAGCCACAAGGTAACCATGCTTTTAATTTGTGATTAGTGTTACTTCATGTTAATTGGGTGATTATTGAGAAAATTATGAATTTTGTAATATTGCATAATTGTGCAATATTATTATGAATTTGTTTAATTATTGTGGGAGGTGTTGGGAGACTTGCTATTATTGTTGTATTTATGTGCCACGTGATACGCCCCTATTGGAGCTCAATAGCTTGTAAGGGCTCGGGCTAATCTACCTTTAGCCGGATAATTTAGCACCGAGTGAGGGCTACGACTCGAGGTTAATGGAGGGATATAAGGATGGTTGTTTGTGTGTATTGTAATATTTCTTATAATTGTTGGAATTATATTATTTTTAATTCTGACTTAGTAAGCACACACTTAACTGTTTGTATACACTATCATAAATTGGCTTTGGTTATTTGGACTTTTGAGTCTCATCATGTGGTTAACAATTTTCAAGAGAAGAGCCACGAGTGACACGTGGAGGAGTCCCAGAGGCTTAGTAGTATAGATCCACTGTCTCTTTTAGGTATTTAATTTATGATTTATAATGTGTTATATTGCCAATATTAGAGCTTTTTGTTTATTGTCAATTATATGAATATATAAATGTAATCATGCCTTTCAAACTATTTCTATTTTTGGTACAATTTGGATGACTGTAATTTTAATATTTGGTTTACTTTGGATTGGTTAAAATGGCATGATTATAAGGCTAAATAACTGGCTTGCGTTGAAAATTGACTAAATTGCTTATTTTACTTGTTGGGAGTATAAGGATGGACAAATGTGATTTAGTTTACTTGTTGGGAGTATAAGAATGGACAAATGTGATTTAGCCTAATGGCGTGTGGGAGGTAAAAATTTATCTAAAATGTTATAGTGTGTGAGTTGAAGCCAATTATAAAATATTTTATATTGAAATTATTGATATAAGAATGTGTTGGGTGGCTGTAACCCAACTATAGTTGAGTTAAATTATTTTTTTAAAAAAAATGGTGTGTTGCAAATTTTGAAACAAAACTTGTAAATGATAATTAACATTTAAACTAAGGATAATTTAATTATTTATATTAATTCTTTACAGAAAAATTTTTAAAGACTTTTTAATATTATAACATTTTAAGGAATTAAATTATCATTTTTATAATCTAAAGATTGTCATTTTCCCAATTAAAAAAGAGACACACACACATATATTTCCTCTCTCTCCCGGCGCATAATTAATGGTTATTCTTGATTTATTATTTAGTTAATCATCAAGTATTTATTTGTTTTGATTGCTTGTTTATTGAAAATTTTAAATTTAAAAATATTTTGAATTTATTTTGATAAGTTGCTCAAATTAACTTTTTATATAATCAATTTTTTTAAAATTGCTTTTTTGTATACTTTATTATTTTAAAGTAAAATTCTTATTTTTATAAAAATATATATTATTTTTCTTTTTTATCCTTGTTCTAATATATGTTGAGTGGAAACAAAATATCATAAATTCATGACAGATACGTCTATATTAATAATTACAAGAGGTAAAATAAAAGATTTCTTTATAAATACTAAGTTGCTTATATTTGAATTAAGATTAGTTAAGAGAAAATGCTTATATTTTGGATTGGAGAAAATATGTCTGAAATATTTATTATAGATCATGATGTCACAATTAAGCTAATTAACACAGATCTCCCCACCTAATTGGATGACTCACAGGTTCTGATCTTGGCACAGTATGGGTATATTCCTTCTCCGTTGTTATTCACATACTATATATATATATATATATATATAAAATTTGATACGCGTGTTTGCAATTGTTATACCAATTTATAATAAAGATCACTTGATGAAGAATATAACAGTAAATCCTTATACTTTAATTGCTTTGTTTTTAGTTCATATTATTTTATTTTGTTGTTTTTAGTTCTTTTAGTCTAATCCGTCTCCATGTTAATACTTATAATTTTAAAATACAATGATCATGGTCTGGCTAACGCTGATAGAGTTAATTTTACCTCTTAGGTCATGTTTGCTCATTAGAATATAATGAAATATAATGAATTAAAAAAATTAAAATAAAAATAAATTTAATTACCTTTTCTCTCATGATAAATATAATAAAATTTATTAATATATACTACAAATGTAAAAATTATCACACTCTTTAAAAATATCATAAATCATAATTTCAAACCTTATAAATTAAATTAACCTTCTTTATAAATATGCTTACTTATTCTCTTTTGTCATCTTATTTTTTATTTTTGTTTATATTTATATTTGACTTAAGCAAATCGCGGGGAGACAAAGGTAAGCACAACTGAAGTAGAGAAAGTATTTTTCCAAAAATCTCGATCATCAGAAAATGAAGAGTACATGTCAGCAAAATTAACCCGTCAATGTCAAATTATGGTCCTTATGTACATATTTAAAATTATAGGAATAAGTGTTACATGCAGATCGAACTAAAAAACAAAATACATAGAATTAATGTACCCATTTCATTTTAAATTATTAAATACTTTTAAAAAATATTTAACGTTTCAAAATATAAAAATTTTTAATAAAAATAAAGTTTCATTAACGATACTTTTTTAATATAACTCTTTCCATATATTATCTTTTTTTAATAATTTTTTATCAATGGAGTATTAAATAAAAAATATTTTTAAAAGTCTATATTTTTATCTTTAAAAAATAAAGTTATAAAATGAATTTAATAAATTTTAATAATATATAATATTTTATTTATAAATATCTTATAATTTGAGATGGATGAAAGAATATTTTATCAAAATTTTATTAAAACAACTGCCAACAGTACCTGGTTCTTTACTGATTCATTAAATTACCATGTGGTAAAAAGATTTGATTGCATTAATGAAGAGACATTTGACAACATAAAAGCCTTGATCTTTGACAGCTCCTGGGTTTCTCCAATCGATGATGGGGAGTTTGGAAGATCAACAATTTTGTCACGCATGAAATTAAAGAACAAGGAAAGAACCAGTTCCTTGTTCGAGACAATGGAGCCAATGGTGGAGAGAGCGAGGACAAGTAAGGGCTGCGGCCCTCCCAATTTTTAATTTTTTTATGTTATCTAACTGTTATATAGTTTTAACATTCTTAAAATTTATGAAAACTTTGTAATATATATACTTTTTAATTTTAATCTTTTTATTTTTAAATTCTGACTCTACCCTTGCATGGAACATCTTAAGTGAGCAACCTTAGAGCCACCGTAGGATTTCACGAACTCATAATCGGTCACGCCATGCATGTCTGCAAATTTGTTCAGCTTCATCTTATTGTTAATGTTAAGGCTTGTCCATCTAAGTTCACCTTGTGAACAAACATGCTATATAATAATTCACGTTCTGCTTCAACACGCAGAATTGAATCGCTAGCTTCTACTTCTCCCCCAGCTGGTCACGTGGTCGACAGCAACGTGTGCACGCTCCTCCATTTCTCGTACAAATCCCGCAAACCTACCTCCGAACCATTCTAAGTATTTCTCTTGGAATTCCAAGAAACAGTGAATAACTTTTAAAACTGGACTTGGTCTTGGTTTCTTTTCATTGCGCCTCTGCTGTAAATTTAAATAATACAAATTAAATTTTGCTTATATATATATATATATATTTATCTGTACTTTTTAAAAATGATTAGACCTAAATCATTAAATTCAATCAAACTCATTCAGCTGATCCTGAATTACCAACTCGAACTATTGCCTCTTCCCCAATGTTGAGTATTTTAAGTGAATCATCAAATATCAATGTATTCGTAACATTTGCAGAATAACTAATATTTGTAGGAAATCACATTGTTTATAAATCCTAAACACCGCAACTTATCTGCACAGAGCCTATTCTAATTATTATTAATCAAGTTACTGGCAGTGGCAAGTCCTCTTTTACTTTATTCTTTATGCCAGTTTTCAGGAACTTGCTTTCAATTCAAATGTTAAAAGGTACAGTTTTTTTTTTTAAAATATTTCTAATGTCAAAATTTCAATAAAAATAAGATATCCGAAAAGGATAAAGTTAATCATCCAATATTAAACTGTAACAACAGTCAAAAATAATAGGAGAGGAACATCAGGCTTCAACAACACTACATGAACGTTGGTCATCTGTTAATGAAAGCTGAGTCCTTTCTGAGGGTGCCAAAGCAGTTTTTATGCCTCTGAGCTAACCCAAACATGCCCAAAGAGCCTCCAGTGTGAAGCATCACCACCTCTGAACCTCCCTTAGCTTCTTCGTTACACAGACACGTAGCCATTTCCCAAGCAGCCAGAGTGTATACAGGATCCACCAGAATCCCAGTTTGTTGTGCAATTTGCTGGCATGCTTCTATTTCCCCTTCCAAAACTCTTCCAAATCTATAGGATTTGCAAGTGTGCATGCATGGTAAACAGTAAATTGTTACAAACTAACAAGAAAATGTTAGAGATCAAACTGGGTGTGGACATACAGTCTACAACTACAGTGTTTAAGTTGCAATTGTACATGGTCTCAGATTCTACATATTATCATAAAAGTAATTGGATAATGTGGAATTGCTAAGCTTTTTCTATTATTTTTATTTGGAGTCACCAGTAAATAACCTCTTAAGGACATTGTAGCACATTCTCCTTTAACTCTAAGGATACTATTGTAAGCCCCCTATGTTCTAACTTAGGAATCCTTTCTGTCGTGCGAAGAATTCAAACATATTCATTCAAGATAATAACGTCACTCTGCCATTGTTTTCTAATTTTACAATATACTCATCTAATTCCTATTATAAGACACCCCCAGATATCTCATCAGAACTAAAAAAAAGTAGTTAAGTTATTAACTTTGTTTGAAAATAAAATAAATTTCTAATTTTACTCTTATTTAGATATTTTACTCTTATTTGCATTACATTTTCTCTTATAGTTAATGAATTTAAATAAAGATAATATTGAAAAAAATGTAATCAATACCTCATAGTGTGCTTTACATTAAGGACCAAAAAAATGTTTCTAGAAAGTGCTACATGATAGGGACAGGGGGGAGTGCGCATTGCACAGAACCCCAAATAGCAAGCCATACTTTCGTAATTTACAAATAGTGCAACTTCCTATAAATTGATTAGATACATAAATAGATTCAAATTTCAAAGAATAATTGAGAGAAGAGAAATTGGTGTAAAGAAGAAAAATGAACCTGATACGTAATCACACTATTTTGTGTTACTCTTTCTGAATACATAGCTACATGACTAGAAAGGATGTTAACTTCTAGGCTAGTGAATGTTTACCTCTTAATTCCTCAGTTTCAACTTTTTCATTTTATCAGATATTGAATTTGACTCTTACAGCCTCCAGTAAAAAAAAATTTGACAACCACCATAGCTTAGCTTCTAAAGTTTCACTGTCCGGTGATGGATTTCTGTTAATTACCGTATATTAGCCATTTCACTGATTGAATTACAGAATCTGCAATTTAATTTGTGGCATTCTCAGGCAAAAGCAACCAAGAAGCAACGCTACAAGGGTATAAAACAATTGAAAATTGGCGTATCACTACACAGAATGATCTTTTGAAACGCCATCATCAGTGTTATCTTTATGGAAAATCTTCTATTTGAGATGCTTCTTTTGCTGACTACTGGTTTGCATAGAAGAGCATACTAAGACATTACTTGGCAGAAATGCTTGACAGAGACCACCAACATTAAGATAATAGCAGAGAAGTCTATCACACTTACTTTCTTGGACGGGATCGTTCCACCCAGCGCACAACTCTGGAATCCTCTTTGTTCACAATGTGATCAATAAACGGAACATTAAAATGCTTCTTAAATTCAGAAATTAATCGCTCTTCCTTTTCTCGGTATACATCAATTGTCTCAGCCAGCATGACTGCATAGACCTCCCATGGGAGTCTGTGGAAGCAAAAATAGAGATTATATTACAATGAATCTTGTCAAATTATTCAAAAATATTCCCTTCAAATAAAATGGCATGCTATACAAGCCAAAACACACCCCAAACATAGGGCAGCAAGTCCTAAACCAATAGCTGTTGTCCCAGTGCCAGCATCTACAACAAATTTCAAGGCCCTTCTTCCAAGTAAATGATTACCCTGACAAGTATTGCACTAGCCGAATAACACCTCCACAAGAAAAGAACAAGTTATTGCAGCAAGCATCAAATTTTATCAAACCTTGGTAACAGTAACACCACTATAACATCTATTTCTAATGTTATATTATATAGAATAATAAAAATGCACTTTATCAGGTAATTATGTGAAAATGTAAGATGTTTAACACAATCACTACAATTCTCCATGAAAATTATACTGACATTGATTGTTAATAAGTACGATCAACAACTGAACCACGCAAATGTACATATTCAAATCTATTTCACTTTCTCCAGTAACCATTTTATTTATTAGGGTACATTACTTTATGAGATACTCTTAAATCATGCAGTCTTTCCCTTAGTTTTGAAAAAAGTACACTTCCCTCTTTTGAAATTAAAAAAATGTACTACATTGGCCTCTTCTGCAATAAAAACTAAGCTACAATCACACTTATGTTGACAAAAACAGTAAACACTCTTACATTTATAAATAGAAAAGTTGAGTATCAAGACACGGCATCTAACCAGTTCATGGGACCCACTTTTTTTACCTACTGTTGTTATTTAAAACATTCCCTATGTATTTCAGGGTCCCCGTGCATTTAAACAAGGCTTCCCCATAGTCAAATATGCATTCGATCATAACAGAGAAGAAAATTGAGCAATGTAGGCATTTCTTAAGTGAGGCAATAGTAATTTACCCTATTTACCACTAGTAAAATCAATCAATTAAAATAGTAAAAGAAAAAAGAAAAGTTTTACATCAAGGCATATGCATAGCGGTAATGGGAACTTGAATTTGGCTTAATGCAGGTTCCATCTAAATGTTTACCTAATGAAAAAGAAAATGGTATGAAAATATGCATGCCTACATGCAGAGAAAGTGTTTTATTGACACAACCAGCTCCCATTATTACCTAGTAGAGCTACAGAATCAGCTGCACCTTCATTAATTATTAAAATCTTTCTCAGATTGTTTCCAGCATTTCTACTTGCATCCTTTCCTGCTAATGTTGGAGAAGTAGACAATCCAGCTGTTGAAGCTTCAACGATATCACCAAACCATACTACAGAATCATCTTTACCAGCCACCAACTTGGCATGGCTCTTCAGCATCTCTTCACGGTTGGCATAAATAGATCTCGGAACATATGTCACATTTCCATATATTGTAGACATCAAGTTATAGCCAGTCAAGATTTCAGGTTGCTCTCCTCGTAAAAGCAAATGTGATTTGATTCCTCTCTCAGCACACAGAGCAGCTGCAAGATATGCAAATCATGATTAGGAATTATCCTTGTAGTGTCTGCTCCATCCAAAATTTAAATTCTTGAAGTTCCAAATATTTCGTAAGATTTTATGCCATAGCCATACAAATCACCTACCTACAGCAGCTGTGTGAGCACTCTGACAGCCTCCACATGTGACCTAGAAAATGTGTCGGTTGAGTAGTTGATCTTGGATTGGTCAAAAAAGGGTTCAATCTTGGAATTCTCCATGTCAAGAACTTGCAAGGCTGAATATATTGTACAAGTAATAGGCCAAACAGGTTGGGAATGTGAACAACCCAAAAAGACAGGGTCAACACCCAGTATGACCATACCAAAGAAATATCTGATTTATCTATTCACTAATTAATCATCTGATTTAATATGTATAGAATATTTGTAATAACTAACATTCTAAACCACCTTTCTAAGAGAGATCAAGAAGATCCAAACTGTGCTTGATGTTGCCCTTTCAAATTCTCAGCAAATACTAAAGTATTCAAAAAATTATCAAATATGAATAATATGATGCAATCATGCAATCAATAAAAGAGAGAGAGGGTAATAATATTTATTTGGAAAAATTCCCTCGTAGAAGCCAAGCCAACAAAGTAAACTCTACCCAAAAAAATAGTCAAAAAACGATCAAAGAAAAGCATTTCAAGATACTTTACTACTTTGAAGGACAACCTCACCACATCTGTCACGAAACAATCTTCAAGCAGAGGAAGTACTCCATCTAGTTTTCTTGCTTTATTGCCATTTATTAATGGGTGCAACAAATCATCCCGCACGACATAGATGTATCGATCTTCTTCATACATCTCCCTTGAGTCATCATTGAAAGATGGATTAGTGTGTAAAAAGATACTACAATCATGTGATTTGTCTCTCTGTATTACTTGGTGTACTTTTGTTTCAGGGCTGAGCAAAGTCCATTTCCTGCTGAGCAATTTTCCCACGAACTCTTCATTCCAGGGTTTCAGTTTTGAAAAGACCTACTAATGAGGTAAAATATGATTAATAAAACTTGCAAAAGCATGTTCATCCATCTTGACATGGAATAAAAGACTGGAGAAACAGATAAAATGAAAATCTAAATATGTACTGAAAAAAAATTCATAACATGCAACGAAAGCATATATTGAGGTAAGTAAGTATTTGCCGCAATATAGAGTTAAAGTACCACAGAGAACAAACATAAAGCAATCAAAGCATAACATTTCGGACAGGACACACTGTTAGGGGAGAGACGGGGAGAAGAAGAGACAATTCCCTCAAGTTATAATATTTTGAAACCATAGAGCTCCGTGGCACTTCTAATGGCGTAGGATTCTACTTCAAACTACGCTTCAGAGGGTTTTTCTCAGCCTTTTATCATTATCTTTCGCAGCTAGACTAAACCTTTTACAATGAACTGGAGAAATTCACCTGATAGGCCAAAAGAAGCAATGATGATCAGGCCTACTTTAAATTCCAGCAATGCTCGATTGGCATAGCCTTTCACCTACCTCTTATTGGGAGATTTCCCGAAACGACATACCAAAGAACATGAACTTATATCAAAACCAAATGTGGGAAACACGATTTGCAGTACCTGAAGATTGCCGGAATAAATTCCGATTCTCATGGCCGCTGCGACGCTCTTAACGGTCCTGACCTTGAAGCTTCATAGTTCACACTTCACAGCCCCACACACCACGATGATAAGGAAGGAGATCCTCTACTCATCCTTTGTCTCCTTTTCTTCTCCTCATCTTTATCTCCACCTTTGATTAAAAGAATGAAGGGCTCAGATTAAATTATTTTAAAAATCAATCATCATAATATTATATTAAAAATAAATAAATAATATTAAATTATTAAAATTTAATTTACATAGTATAACTGCAATAAAATAAATAAAAAATTTAATTTAAAAAAAATTAATAACATTGTAGAACTGTAAATTAAATTTTAATAGTTTAAATTTATTTTTTTATGATAATTATTTTATAAAATAAAAAAATTTGGACCATTCATTTTGCTGTTTAAGGGTGGAGATGAGGATGAGGAGAAGAAAAAGAGAAGAGGCAGGAGAGGATAGGGACCTGATGATAATGGAAATTGTAAATCCAGGTGGTTGAAATGGGAAACCGAACCTGCGCTAAAATATTTATGAAATTATAAAAGCAAAAAAGAAAAAAAAAACATACCCTTAAAATAATATGATAATTATAGTTTAGTTTTTAGTAAACGTTATATTTTAATTTTTTGTAACAAAATGATATATGTCAATAGATTATAATTTATTTTGAACAACTATTGTATGCTAGGAAATTATTTTTTTAATTGAGTTATTCATTAAAAATTTAATTGAATAAACACAGACTATGTTTTTTTTAACAAATTTATTTATCAACAGTTAAAGTAATATTTTTAAAAAAGTAATTATTTTTAGTTCATTTATCAATCATAAACTTATAAAAGAAGAGGTAATCATTTTATATTTTATTTTAATTAATAGTTTAACTAAAATAATCATTTTCTATATAATAATAAATGATTTTTACTATTTGTTTTTGTCTCAAACAAAATTCACAAATAAGAAATGTTAGTGTTTATTTTTTTTTTTTTAGTCACTTAACAGTCATTGATGCCCCTTTGACAAATGACAAACTGGCCGGTGGTGATAACCATTACTTGGAAATCTTTGATTCGGTTAGGAATAGGAGGTTAGGACTAGCAGAGGATAAAGCATGAGATAAGATAACTATGAGAAAAAGGAATTTTCCATTGGCACAACTAAAGGGTTTTTCATTCGTCCCTCTTTTCTTTTACTCCCTTTATTTAAAAATATAAAATATTTTTAATTAAATATTATTTTTTAATAAAATAATTATCTATTTTTTAACTAACTATATTTTTTTATATTTACTCATATTAAACACTCTATAATAAATATAAATTTATTATTAATAGGAGCACTTTTGAAAAAAAAGGCAATGATTACACCTTAAAAGGTTAAAAATGCCTTATATTTTTAAATATCTAACTCTTAAAAAATATCTTATGTTTTTTAATAAAGAGAATAATTTTTATGAAAAAACATTTGTGCAAATATTTAAAAAAACTCGCCTTTTAGAGTTTACTCATGCTAACTATAGCATGATGTCGGAATCTCAATTTACATTAGGTTGAACCTCAAAGAAGCTAAGCTTGTCATCACTGCAATCCAAGATAGAGTGTGTTCATGAATATGAGCTGCTACTCCTTCGCAACCAATTCGATTCATTATTGGAACTATTTTAGCAGCAAGTGGTGATGTAGTTCACTTCTATCAATGGCATAGGTAGCAACTCCTCTGTAGCCAAAAACCTTGTTGATAAAATTATGTTTTTTTGTAACATTCCAACTTTACTAATCAAAAAAATATTTAACCAAGTACCACAATAATAAAAAAATTTAAATCAAATAAAAAATAATAATTACTATGATATCAGAGTTTAAAACAAATTCTTAAATTTATTTTTAAAAAATAACTATGGTAGAAAATAGTTAATAATCTATATTTCAATGGCATAGGTAGCAACTCCTCTATAGCAAAAGACCGTGTTAATAGAGCTATATTTTTTGTAACATCCCAACCTTACTAACTGAAAAATATTTAACCAAGTATCATGGTAATAAAAAAAAATTTAGACCAAATAAAAATAATTAATATGGTATGAGAATTTAAAATAAGTTCACAATTTTATTTTTAAAAGATAACTAAGGTAAAAAATAATTAATAATCTATATTTCAATGGCATATGTAGCTACTCTTGTGTAGCAAAAGACCTTGTTAAAATTTGGCCAAAAAAAAAAAAGAGACGTTGTTAATAGAGTTATGTTCTTCATACCACCCCAACCTTATTAATTGAAAATTATTTAACCAAGTAGGATAGTAATAAAAAATTTAAAACCAAATAAAAATAATTACCACAATATCAGAGTTTAAAACAAATCCTCAAATTTATTTTTAAAATGTAATCATGATAAAAAATAGTTAATAATCTAAGATTCAATGGCATATGTAGCAACTCTTCTGTAGCCAAAGACCTTGTTGATAGAGCTATGTTCTTTATAACATCCCAACTTTATTAATCAAAAAATATTTAATCAAATATCAAAGTAATAAAAAATATTAAACCAAATAAAAATAATTATTCTGGTATCAGAGTTTAAAAAAATTCTCAAATTTATTTTTAAAATGTAATTATGATAATAAAATAGTTAATAATCTAAATTTCAGCGGCATAAGTGAGAGTGTATGTCGCTTACACTCTAAAATAGTTAAATTAACACTAACATAGTATTAGTGGTAACTTAGGTCATTTTTCACTAAAGAGGCTAACTAAGGTTAATTAAGGCTAAACTAGTGAACTAAACTAATCAAGAGTTGATTGATTTTAGCTAATTAAACTAAGTGGACAGATTTAATTAAAAACTTGATTAACTAGTGAAATAGAAATGGGAGTATTTTAACCCTTTATAAGGTGGAGTCCTAAGAGTTGTGGGATGCTAGATTCTTTGTCTACTCTTTTTAATTAGGCTTAAGTTAATTTTAACTCTCTTAATCAACCCCTTACACAATTTTATATGTGTGTGTCTTCCTAACTAATTTAATTAATCAAGTCCTTGCACAATTTTATATAAGTCTCTAATTAATTCTTTAATTAAGTACAAAGTGATAAAAATTCTCCTTGGGTTCTCTTTATGTGCAACTTGGCCGATGGTATGTCTAATGCATGAATTTACATACAATGCATTTTATCAAACACTAACCAAACACATTTATGTATAGCCAATGTAAGGCACATTTAACACACGTAAAACATATATTTATATGAATTATAATGTATTAGAGAAAATTTTTAGAAACTACACAAAGGGAAATCAAGTGAAAAAAACACTAAATCAACAAGTTAAATACCAATTTTGGTCAATAAAAAACAAGATATAATAATGCTCCTAATTTTAAGAACAAAATTACATCAACTTAGGTTTAATGGAGAGTGGCTATAACCCTTAACTTTTCTTGAGGCACTTCAAGACTCCTCTAGCATCCTTCCCTCTTAGACTCCTTGTAGATTTAGCCTTTAGTCATCTTGAAACTCATTTGAGCACAATCCTTTTACCATGGCTGAACCATACTCATGAACACCTTGAGGATTTTGAAGCCAAACCAAGAAAATGAAGCTTGAGGTTTGAAGAGTGAGGTGGAAGAAAAAGAATGGTGGAGTTTGGATTGAAATTTTGATGGTTGGATCATGAGATATAAAGGAGAGAAGATGAGATGAAGATGAAGAACATGGCAAATAATGGAGAGAGAATGGAGAAGGGTGGAGGCTGAAAATTAAGAGTGAATGGAAGAATGAATGTTGAAAATATAATTAGGATAGTTTGATTCAAGTTTAGGGTGAATGAGTCCAATTCTAGTGTTAAGAAAATGGATAAAAATGAGTTAGGATAACTTTATTATTTACTATGGTAAAATGGACAAAAATTCAGATGAAAGTGGTCTGAAAATTAAATTAAATAAAGTTAAATGTAATGGGAAATTAAGAGAGAGAGTGAGTAGATTCAAATTATGGTGCAATGTGTGTAAGATCATGCAACACTTGTATTTTCACCCCAAAACTCAAGTGTTTTACCTCTTGACTGATCTATTATTCCAATCCAGTGGTCTTCATATTTCAAATTCAAGATGTATAATTTTACACAAATAAATGTGACACACAAGATTAAAGTTCAAAAAATATGAATAATAATTGCATTTTCAATTAAAATTAATTTTTAAATATGTGGCATAATGCAATTAAATAATAAAAGTTAATTATGACATCATAAAAGAGCCTTGGGGCGTGCCAAATAGCTTAAAAATTGTAAGCTCACACATGCACAAAAATAACCTAGCTTAAATGCAAGAAAACAAATTAATCCGAAACTTTGATTTTTCAACATTGTCAACTTGTAAATTAATTATTCTCAAAAATTAAAAAGAGTTTGAGAAATCTAATTAGATCATTGTTCTTCTAGACTAAAAATGCATCTTGATTAATTTTCTCAAAAGTCTAATTTTATGACCAAAATGCTCTTAATACATAGAATCCTACATTTAGGCTATTTCTCACAATTAATGCAATAAGTGTGCAATTTAGATAAATATAACATGATTTTTGGTCAATAATAATAAGAAAATGTGTGTAATAAATGTGAGTTATCAATAGGTAGTAACTCTTCTGTAGCCAAAGACATTGTTGATAGAGGTATGTTCTTTTAACATCCCAACTTTACTAACCAAAAAATATTTAACCAAGTCCCGTAGTGATAAAAAAAATAAACCAAATAAAAATAATGACCATGGTATTAGGATTTAAAATAAATTCTCAAATTTATGTTTAAAAAGTAACCATGGTGAAAAATAGTTAATAATCTAAATTCCAAAGAGCTGTCATGATTATAAAAAGACTCACATAATAAATAGATATTTAAAAACTAATCTTGAAAGAAATTGATTAAACTAGTTATAAAGAATTATTATGATAATAAAAGTTTATGGTTAATATTTAATCATTAGTTAATAAATCACAAATTTTTAAAAAAGGGTAGCCATTTTTCATTTTATTTTAATCAATAGTTTAACCAAAGTAATCATTTCCAAACATATAATAATAAATGATTTTTTACTCCTTCTATCTCAAATTATAAGACATTTTTAGATAAAATTTTATATACTAATAAAACTCATTAAATATACTTTACAACTTTACTTTTTCGAAATAAAAATATAAACTTTCAAGAATGCCCTTCATTTAATACTCCATTGATAAAAGAATATTGAAGAGAAAAAATATATGAGAAGTGTAATATTAAAAAAATATTATTAATAAAACCTTATTTTTATCAAATTTTTTTATATTTTTGAATACTAAATCTTTTTTAAAAGTGTTTTATAATTTAAGATAGAGGAAGAATTTATTTTGGATTGATAAACAAAATTCATGAAAAGGAAACAACAGCATTCATTTTTTAGTCACTTAATCAAAATAATTGTTAAATGTGTAACAGTCGTTGATACTCTTTTAATAAATGACAAACTGATGGCCGATCATGATAAAACGTTACTTGGAGGTCTTCAATTAGGTTAGGAATAGGAGAAGATTTATGAAGCATCGATGGTTTAAATTGTCTCACATATCCATACTATTATCGTATATGATATCAATACTCACCATTATTTTTTCAATATGTACTCATAAAATATCAAAATATTTTTTTAGTTTAAATTTTTAATACATATTTTTTACTTTTAAATTATGAGTTGATACTTCAAAACTGATACTTCAAGGAAGACTGTGATGTTAAAGACATTATTTATCCAAATAAAAAATTTTAAAAGAAAATAGAAGAATATAAAGTACACATTTTATCCAAATAAAAAATTCTTATATAATAATAAAGTTATGAATACAATAAATACATTAAAAATTGCAAAAGAAGAAAATAGAAAAATTGTTGAACAAAGATTATTAAACAATTATAGTGATAATCCTTTAACTCATTGAAAAAAATCAAAACCTTTAACAAAAATAGAATTAAAAGATACACACACATTGGATTTTGGATTATCATGGGTGCCACCTTGAAGCCTTGTTGGATGTAAGACCACCTATGCTTAAATCAAGAAGTTATAAATAATTTATATGTGATTTTTAGAAAATATATTGAAAATAGGCAGGGAGTACTCAAAGGAGATTTAAGCATTTAAACGAGCATTATTTATGTCATTTGGATATATCTTGTAAAGAGTGCTTTATAGAAACTTCAAATATTATACCCCATCTTTTAAAGAGTTAGATGTTAAAAAAAATATAAAATATTTTTAGTATTTAAATGTTAATGATTATGTTTTTTTCCCAAAAATGCTTATAATAAATAAATAACTTTACATTTATTTTAATATAAAATATACTATTAGATAAGGGTAAATATAAAAATATGGTATTATTTTGAAGATAGTTAATTACGTTACTATAGGCAAGATTTAATTAAAAATGTCTTACATTTTTTAATGGAGGGAATATTTGATTTGGTTCACTTTTTAATGATTTTCCTTGATTTTCAATTTTTTAAAAAAATGTTCAATATAATAATTTGATTTGGTTTATGATATTTAAATTCCAACTATTGTAATTGATTTA
Source organism: Prosopis cineraria (assembly GCF_029017545.1). NCBI lineage: Eukaryota > Viridiplantae > Streptophyta > Magnoliopsida > Fabales > Fabaceae > Prosopis > Prosopis cineraria. Next base: position 33,871,486 of record NW_026555335.1, on the reverse strand, counting down.
CAGGCATAACTAATGATGAAAGACTTCATTATTTTCTGATTAATAATTGAATTACTCCATTGTTATTATTGTTGTATCTATTGGCTTATGTTAGGTGATGGAATGTTCGTTATGACGAAACGTGAAATAGTGAGTCAATTTCCTTCCTTTGTAATTTGCATCAGATTGCTACTGTCCGATGCAATAATTTTTTTATTTTTTTATAAATTAAAATTGTTTTAAAATAATTAATTTTTAATAGCATAATTAAAATTAAAATTAAAATTATATTTTATGTTTTATTTTTTAAAATTTAAAATTGTACTCCTTATTTAATAATGTAGGACATTTTTTGAGAGATTGTATGATAAAAAATATAAGACTTTTTTAGTATTTTAAGGTATTATTAACATGCTTTTTTTAAAGTATCCATAATAAATAAAGTAATTTTATATTTATTTTAAAATAAAATACATTATTAAATACTCCCTCTGATCCTATTTATAGGACAGAGAAATAGGATAGAGAGAGAAGATTTTTTTTATTCTATTTATAAGTTACGTAATTAAATTCTTATCATAATTTTTTTCATTTAACTTTCACTAAATATTAAAGAGAGAAAATTTATTATTAAATTATGTATATTTAATAGGGATAAAGTTAAAAAATTATCAAATTTTTTGATAAAGTTAATAAGTTTTAAGATTTTCTTTGGTTTTAATGAAACATGTTGAAAATATTTTATAAATAGGATTAGATGAGTAATGATAAATATAAAAAAATAATGTTAGTTTGAATTGACTACTTTATTGAGGGCAATATTCTATTAGAAAATAGGGATAACTATTAATCACTTATATTTGGAGGTTTTATCAATTTGGGCCCTCAACTTTAATTTCGATTATTTTAACCCTTAATGTTTTATAAATCTATTTAAGTAATCCTTAATATTTTGATGAAAATTAACACCATTAAATTTGGCTGACAAGGCTAACAAAGTTGGCAGCCGTGTAGATTAACAAGGTGAGAAGCACTAATGTTGAGTTGGATGAAAAAAAAAAATCTAACAAATTCAAGGGGAAAAAAAAGCCACGTGATCATGAATGATGCGATCTTTGGTTGAAAGAAAACAAAGAGGAGATAGAGCAAGAAGCTTTGTCAGGGCACGAAGGAGAAAGGAGTCGTCACTCTTGCCACCGTTGCTCCATCCGTCTTTACGTTGCCCTTCTTTGATAAGTATTCTTTGGTAAGAGAAAGACTACACAATATAATTACTGTCAAAGTAACTTTGGAGACAAGAAATATACACTTTGGATCAATCAAGAAATACCATATCTTTTTCACCCACGGTGGTCTTCCAGTGTCTCCCTCTCAGAATTTGTGTGGAAGGTATACAGGCGATGTTTGGTATAGTGAAATAAGGGATAATGGAATGGGAATGAGAGAAGAAATGACTTGTTATTTTGTTTGGCACATGGAAGTGATCATTTCAATGAAATGATCCATTACCTCAATTGAGATAACTCTCATTCCATCACTAGTCCTTAGGAATGAGATTCATTTCTTGGGAATAAAACTTTTATAGACAAAATTATTATTTTATAGACATAACTACCCCTCTCATTTTTTTCCTAATTTCACAAGTCTCCTTGTTGCAAATAAACAACCCTTAGCTTCTCTCAAATCTTCAAGATCCAGCTGCTAGATAAACCAGAAGCTTTGAAATGTTTGAGTCATTGAAAGAAGATTGGTTTTCAACCTTTGGTTTTGATTCTTTTTTGCGTTGTTGTTAATGGTTACTGTGCTAATGAGTCATGGCTTTGATTCTCTGAAAGAATTATTATCAATGGAAGGAGCTCCATCTTTTATCTGCATCGATCTTTCTCTGTTCTTTTCTTATCTTTAATGCCTACGATGCTGTAGTTTTCTAGAGTTAATGGTTACTAGTGGCAGTCCATTGCGGTGGTCCTCATGGTGGTCTACAGTGGTGGATTACTGAGTTGGCAGCTGCTAATGCTTAAACGCTATTTTATTTTAATTAGGATATAACTTTGAACTTTGTTAAGAGGAGTAAAAGAAAGCTTAAAAGAACACTTTTAAAAATTGTTGAGCGCGATCTCTTAATTAATAATATTATTAAAAGCTTAATAAATATTAGAGTACAATAATTTTTTAAAATTTATGTAACCGACTTCACTTGATGAGATAAAAATTTATTGTTATTGTTGTATATATATGAGAATGTCTTTAGTACAATGATCGAGAGGAGCTACCAAATTCCTATACTGTCTTTTCCCTGAACCTTTGACAGCTATGCCTTTTTTATTTCCAATCTTTACAATTATATTCGTTCAATTTGTCCTTGCTGTTACAAGATTCAATCTCACCTCAAGTTTGCAGTCTCCCACTACAGCGTCGTCCTCCGTTTCATGAGCTTTTAGACTCGCAAGTCCTTCTTCTAAAGCCATCAACCACGAGTCGTTAGGTCTGAAGCTTCTAAAAATGGCCTAATATAAAATTAGAATGGTAAATTAGAAATTATTAAAAAAAAATCAATGACATATCAGCAATTAAGACTTGGCAGACTTGTCTTATGTGTTTTAATTAATCCACATATATATTCCACCTCAATAATCTAATTTACATGTCAGATTTTTTGGGGTTTAATTTGTCTTATAAAACTTAAATGACTAACTCGATAACTGAAATAAATGTTTAAGGATTGAAATGACTGAAATTAAAGTTGAAGGATTAAACTGATAAAACCCTTAAGGAATTAAAAGTTACATTATTTCTTAAAAATATTTTATATTTTTTAAAATGAATTATGTAAAAATCAACTGTCATTTCACAAGTGCATATTTATTAATTTACTAGCTAAACTTGTTAACAATATATCTTCTATATATTCAATCTGATTGATTTTGTTACAATATCTTCTATATAAGTTCAAGATTTATACATTAGCGGATTTTTTTTTTTTTTAAAAAAAGGAGCGATGAATTTGATTGACATCTAATCATGGATTTATCTATTGGCGAGCAGGGGACAATAAAAACGGAGGGGATCCAGAGAACCCAAGGGGCTTGCATACAAAGGAAATTGTTCCACAAAACTATGCCACCCTTTATGAGTTTCTGGCCTTTGTCTACGTATTTTTATCTTGCATTCTAGGATTTGGTATGTGATCACGTACGTTCAAGTTTAATTCCTTGATCTGTTATATATACAACAGTAATTCCTCCAATGCTTAAGTTACCACATTAAATGATACTATTGTTTTCACGTGAATCTTGATTGTCATCAGCCAAGACGTATTATGCCTTAAAGGATGCGAAATGAAGGCATAGATGGAGCGTTCAGATATTGAATGAACTCATGGAAAGGCCTGGTAAGGCGTACATTGGCGGAGGAGGTAGCCCTGACGAAGACTCGGATTTCCCAAGATTTTCGTGGTGAGGATATTCATCACCACTAAAAAATTATTAGTCAGTTGTTTTTAAATTTTATGAAATCAATCTTTGATTTCTATTTTACAAAAATAATTTATAATTATATTATTTTTAAATTTTATGATATCTTTCACATATTTTACTTTTTAAAACACTTTATTATCTATTACATTAGGGGCTCGTTTGTTTTAATTTATTTCATAAAAAATTGTTTATTTTTTTAAAAAAATTATGTTGCGAGTTTTTATTATATTTATTTAAACTTTCAAAAATAATCAGATTCCAAAAAAGGTAAATTTTTGATTATTTTAAAACACTACTTTGAATAAATTTTAAAAATAATCTAATATTATAGATAAAAGAGAATGTTTTAAAAAGATAAGATATATAAAAGTATTATAAAATTTTAAAATAATATAATAATAAATTATTTTTATAAAAAAACTGTTTTAATATGCTTAATCACTTATGTTTTAATCTTAAACAAACAACTCCTGAGTACCTTTTAAAAATAATTAAATATGGTAAATGAGAGAATGCATTTTAAAGAGGTAAAATATACTATCAAAAAAATTTAAAATAATAAAATAATATTATTTTTATAAAATAGAAACTTAAAAAGATATCATAAAATTTAATAATAACCAACTATTAATTGCTTTTTTATTGTTATAATTAAACATACAAGTTTATAATTTTTTTTATAAAATAAATTTCTTTTTATGATTTTTTTTGACCAAACTTCTTTTTATGAAATTTATAAACTATTTAAAAATAACTTACTTTTTAGTACCCGTTTGGATTTCAGTTAAGCATAATAGATTATGAAAATAATTGATTAAGTGGTAGATTTTAATCATAATTGATTATACTAGAACGCAATCTGTTTGGATACTGTTTTTTTAAAATTGATTTTAACAGAACTGAAGATGTTTGAATAATTTTTTCAAAATCAATTTTAACTGTATAAATTACCATAAAAGACATTACTTTTTAAAATTAAATTATTAATAAATTTGTATCTAATAGTATTAAAGTTATTACATTTTATTTAAGAAGTAAAATATATTGTTTAAACTACATATATAATTAATTAAAAATTTAAATTATATTAATACTAACATTTAAATTTATGTAAATAAATAACTACATATATCTTACTTAAAATAAATTCAATAAAGGACAAGAAATTAAATTCTTAAATATAAAACAATAATTTCACAACAACTAACGAAGATGATAATATACAAGTTGGTCTCTAATAATATCACGAATACTAGTCATAGTTGATGAAGAAGATGTCATGGATGAATATTCATCAACATCATGGTCTGCTTGATCTTTCGTCTCATGACGTATAAAATCAACATCAGAGTTAGAGTGTCTTCTAATGAAATTATGTATTGCCATTGATACAACAACGATTTGAACTTGTGTTATCGTAGTCATAGCTAGGCATGTTGCGTAAAATTGCAAATCTGTTCTTCCAAACTCTAAATGTTTTTTCTATTGTGTACTGTAAAATTTGAATGAAAATAATTAAAGACCTCGTTATTATTTGCAAATCTAGTTGATCTTTTAAAATGAGGAAGATGGTAGCGTTCCTGTCTATACGGACCAAGATATCCATTTGGTGTTGGATAGCCAGCATCCACCAAATAATATTTACTTTGTAAAAAAAAGATTACTATTAATGCTTGTAAACTGGAAAATCTAACATAAATAAATTGAACAAACCTAAAGGTGGATGTGGAAAGTTCATGGATTGAGTTGTCAGGGCATGTTGAAAAATGCGAGCATCATGTGCAGTGCCCTCCCATCCAGCCAAGACAAAAGTAAAGTACATGTCCCAATCACACACAGCCATTACATTTTGCGTAGGGATTCCTTTTCTTTCAATATATTTTGATTTTTCACTAGCAGGGACTACACATGGAATATGTGTGCCATCAATTGTTCCAATGGCATTTTTAAAGAATGGCCAATATCGCTTATCATTTTCTATTTTGTTTGATACGTGACGAAAGGACCTGTCTTGTGGTTTGATATATTCCATTGCAAGTTTCAAGCAAGCCATTAAAACTTCATGAAAATGTCTGTGAATAGTCTCTCCTGAATGTTAAAATCTTTTTTGTGCCATCCTATTTCCCAACCCATGTCCAATTGTATTTAAGAAATTGCAACCATGTCCTGTACTCTCATTCACCTAGTATCCTTCAATCCATGTCGTGTCAATTCACTGCATAATTGATGGAACACATGTGGTTCCATTCTAAACATTTCATAACAACAAACTGGGTGTCCTTCTAAAATTTCATTCATCTATAAATGACCTGTATATTCACTATTTCTTCGTGGCTCTTTGTACAAATGTTTTGTTGCATACAACCCAATGAGAGCACTAACTTTTTAGGCTCTCTTTAGCCTTTTTTTAGACAAATCACAGTATTGTTTGCATAATCCCAACCCAATCTTGTTTTACTTGAAACCAACTTATCCCACAGTACCCAATCTTTTCTTATATTATCCCACTTATTTTTGAATTGCTGTCTGTCATATTTCTATCCAGTCCTCTCATTGAAGGTAGAATTATTTCGAGCCATCCTACTTTGGTAAAATTGCCACCATTTCTTTGCGATTTTTGAGTTTAGTCCAAACAAATGTCAATAAATATTCTAATATTTCTACGATCCCATGAAGCTTTTGACTTATTGTTATTCATTATACTATATAAAAAAACTAACATGTTAATTATAGGAATTGTAATTAAAATATTATATGACAAAAACTTGGCAATTTTTAGAGGAGCCAAATTCAACAGAGACTCACACAACAAAAAATTCGACTAAATGACCCCTATATATGCAAAACATATTGTTTGCGAATAAAGCTCCAATAATCAGTGATCACACAAACCAAAACCAATAAAGAGTTCAACTAGGCACAAAACCAACTTTCAATAGCTTTCTCACAATTTGCAAATGTATAAGATTTTGACTAAAATCAAGTTTCAATAGCTAAAAAATTAACCATTAACTTTTCTCCCATATTCAGCACAGAGTTAAACTAACACAGAAAACATCATGAAAAATTAACTTTCACCCACATTATTATTTGCAAATGTTCAAGAGTTGTAAGTGATTCAAACCACACAAAACTAAGCCAACAATCGCGAGAACAAATCCATTCGTGCATAGATCAGAGTGAAGAGGGAAACAGAGTCTGACCAAGTTCAAACCTGACCAAGATCATCCAAAAGAAGGTTAGAGAAGATCATTTACCTCTGAGCTGGACTGACTGAAGAGGACCACGAGCAGATCAGTGACGAACGAAGGACCACGAGTAGATCGAGGCAAGAGAGTATAGATAAAGCTTACTGCCTTCCTCGACTATGGCAGGAGATCACCGCCACTGGAAGCAACTCGAAGATGGCGGACGGAGGAGGTGACGCCACGAGGACCACAAATCTACACAGAGTTGGTGGATGGCCGAAAGATCGTTGCCTCTGTGAGAACTGACTGTGAGACGACACGACTGTTGGAGGTAGGTGGATGACCGCAAAGATGGCACGACGGCGGACGGCGACTAAGTTGGGGGTGGGTGGATGATGACAGTGAGACCGAACGAGAGAGGAGATCAGAAATGAGAAAGCTGCGACTAAAATGAGATAAATGAAGATCAAAAAGAAGATAGAGAAAGCACGTGAAGGGCAATATGAGTTCTCAGCTTTCACAGAGAGAGAACACGTGAATAATGATAAAAAGATTTTAAGTTGAAGTTGGTTTAGGAAGATTATGAATTAATGCGCATTTTACCTCTTTGATCGATTATTGCATTTTTTTTAGTGTTTGGATAATTTCAATCAAAAAATCGATTATGGCCGCAAATTCAATTTTTGTGTCTATCCAAACACACGCCTAGTTTAAAGCAAAACGCCTTTCTTAGCATGCAACCCATCTTCTTCTCTTTCGTCTTTCTGACCCCTATTTCCGTCAACTGAACGGGGCCTAGGGTTTTTAAAGGATTTTTGTTTCTCTTTTCTTTCCGTTATTGCAAAGAAACGTTTGAGCGAGTGCCTCCATGTCTACTCAGGCTATCTACGGCGTAATGCCGGAATCCTTATCGGCATCAGGTCGGACGTCAGAGAAGCTAAGCCTGCCGTCACTACAATCCAAGATGAAATGTGATCCTGAGGGATATGAGTCTGAGCTAGTCCTCCTCCGCAACCAATTCGATTCGTTATTGGAACTCTTTGAGCAACAAGCGGTGATGAAGTTCACCTCTATCAATGGCATCGGTAGCGACTCCTCTGTAGCCAAAGACCTTGCTGATAGAGCTATGTTCTTGGCGCACGTCACTCCCTTTTATCCTACGCATCTTGCTGACTTCCCCAGAAAGCTTGCGGAATTGCTACGCTCTGCTGGAAGCACGCTACCATCTAACCTTCGGTGTCACCTGACGCAGGCTCTCATCCTCCTCGTGAATAGACAGGTAAGCTGGCTTTACATCGGCGAGAGCTATTTTAGTGGGAGACTAAAAATTGTTAAACCTCTCCTTATTTTAGTTTCTCATAATTGGATATACCACGAAAGATTTATAATTTTAAAAATGCAGGGAAGAAATATACATCATCATGTTGTCTCTGGAAATTTTGCGAATATGTTTGTCTCTATACTCTCCGAGAAACATGTTTATTATTGATGTTGGAGAACTCTGACGTTTGGAAGAGTTTCTTTTCCTTAAAAGGAACTCAGAGCTAACATAGAGAATTTAAATTTGAAAGAGCAGCTGGAACATTCCTAACTTTCAGATGTGATTTTTCTTTTGCTGTGTATATCAGATTGTTGATATTGGGGAAACACTTCAATTGTTTATGAATCTTCAAACCCTTGGTGACAGAACGTTAAGGAAGCTGGCGTTTGATCATGTTGTTCATAGCATTAGGCGCATGAATCAAAAGCATAAAAATGAAGCAAAGAACCGAGCGCTTCAAAATATATTGTTTGGGATGCTACAGGTTTGTGATCATTTGCAAAATTTCCTATAATGGGTTTCTATATATATTGGATGTCTTCTAATTGTGGATAAATTTGCACATGTTAATAGCAAGAAGATGTAGCAAGGGCTAAGCAATCGCTCATCACTTTGTGTGAACTGCACCGGAGGAAAACATGGTTTGATGATAGAACTGCAAATGCTATCTGTACAGCTTCCTTTCATCCATCGTCAAGGTATCCATTCTGCTAGGTGACTTTTTTTGTAATTTTTTCTCCAATGTGGAATTTATATTTTAGTATTTGCGCCTCTCAGGATCATGATAGCTGCATTGTCATTTCTTTTGGATTATGAGAAGATTGAAGATGATGAAGACAGTGACAATTCCAGCAGTGAAGATGAATCATCTGCGCAACCTCAAGTTCTTCTTAGTAAGGAGGCAATTTACAAGGTCAGGTGTGCGCTTAAGGAGTAAATTAACCGCTGAATTACCGATTGATAATTTTATGTCAAGTGGATAACAGATATTGTTGCAAAACTAACTACACCAATCCATATGCGCATGTACAACAAGATTCTTTATTTAAATTGATGTGAAAGATACTACAATGTTGATTTTTCTTTTCTTTTTGCTTTTATACATGGTGAAAATTATGTCTTGGAGTGAGACAATCTAGTTGAAGCTCGCATTTGACTTGCCTAATTGTTGGTCATCTTTATGAAAATTCAGGCACACCACAAAGGTACAGTAGCTAGCAAGAAAAAGAAGCAGGCTAAACTGCAGCGTGTCATGCGTAGCTTGAAAAGACAGCAACGCATGTCCTCTGGAAACAAGAACACCAGTTATTATTCACCACTTAATCACCTGAAAGATGCACAGGTTTGCCCATTTTTTTTAATCACGATTATCAATCCTCTTCTGGATTTAAATTTTGTTCCATTGGATCAAGAACATCACCATCACATATGGTATGCAGGGTTTTGCTGAGAAGTTGTTCTCTCGCCTTCAAAGCTGTAATGAACGATTTGAGGTACATCCTCTAACTAAAATTAAACAGACATTCCTCTTTTTTGATGAACGAGGACCCTTGAATTTTTTTTTTCATGTCTTCTAAATTTTACTAAAGATTCCATTTTTAATGGTCTCTACTATTGACCATTTTACTTTCCAGGTTAGGATGATGATGCTGAAAGTGATTACCCGAACTGTTGGACTTCACCAATTGATTTTACTAAATTTATATCCTTTTCTTCAGAAATATGTTCAGGTATCTTATCTGATATATCTGCTTTAAGTTGGTAATCTGTGCATCACTGAAATGTTACTAACTCTGCATTGTGCCTTCAGCCACATCAACGAGATGTCACATATTTGCTTGCAGCAGCTGTACAGGCTTGCCATGATATGGTATAGTATAATTTTTTTGATCATCATGAGATTTATTGTTGTAATTAGTAATTTTGCTTATCAGCTTTTGACTCTTTCTATTCCTCTTCCTCTTTTTTAATTTCATTTTTGTGATGATATGGTATGGTGCAAACAGGTTCCTCCTGATGCAGTCGAGCCCTTGTTTAAGCAGATAGTAAATCAATTTGTGCATGATCGCTCACGTCCAGAGGTATTAGCAGTCTTAACGCTATAATTCACCATATATTTTATTTTTTATGACGGGGGTTATCTTACTTGGCTCTATGTTGCTAGGCTATTACTGTTGGACTAAATGTGGTGAGGGAGATATGCATGCGGATGCCTTTGGTAAGTATCCCAATCCCCTCTTTCAGATATATTCTTTTTTTACTGATTGCTTTTTTGTTTTTGATGATATCTCTGTACTTTTCTCAAGTTTCTTAATTATTCTGTTCTATACAATGGTATGACCTTTTGTTTTTCGAATCTAGCTGATGACAGAGGAGTTGCTACAAGATCTTGCATTATATAAGAAATCACATGATAAGTCAGTTTCAATTGCTTCTCGTTCTCTGATTGCCTTATTCAGAGAGGTACTGCTGCTTGATTCTTTGGGTCTGGACATGTGCGTACGCTTCTTCTGTTGGCTATGAAGTATTTTAATGTTGTTCTTTTGCAGGTTTGTCCTTCACTACTAATTAAGAAGGACCGTGGGCGGCCCATTGACCCTAAAGCAAGACCAAAGGCCTATGGAGAAGTTAGCGTTGCAGCTGATGTTCCGGGTCTTGAGTTATTACAGACTCTTGACAATGATGATGGGCAGGAGGGTGATGATTCGGATGACTCTATATGTTGTGGCTCTGACAATGATCATGAAATTGATGCTAACGGTAATGAAGAGACGCAGGTGACTGGTGGTGATATTGGAAGTGAGGATGATGACACAGATGGTAGTGATGTTGGATCAGAAAATTTTGATGATATTGAAGATGAGGAGGACAATCTCGAAGACAATCAGCAGGTTGATGAAGAGGATGGTGAGGGTATGGAACATGATGATAGTGATCAAAATATTTCTAGTGATGATGATCTACATGCATCTGGTGATGATGATCTCCACTCATCTAGTGATGATGATCTACATGAATCTGGTGTTGATGAGAGCATAGATAGAAAGAGTAAAACTGAACAACCCTTAGACAGAAAAAGGAAGTTTACTGATTCTACTGAACAACTTAATGCTGATGATGCAAGTCTTCGAGCTTTGAAGAAAAAATTGAAATCAGACTTTACTGATAGAATACTTTCTAATGAGGATTTCCAAAGGATCAAGAAGCTAAAGGTTTGCCCTTTTTTTTGCTGAATCATCTGTTATTCACGAATCCCTATATATTGTTTACACTGTTTTCTATTATCTTGTTGGTAATCTACAGGCAAAGAAGGAAGCTAAAAGTGCACTGGCTCAGCATGGGTTAGCAAAGTCAACAGCAGTTAAGGCTGCAAGCTCTGATCAACTTAGTTTGAAACCTTTGGATCCTGCCAAGCTTGAAGTTAGTAGTTCTGTCTTAGTCAGACTTCTAATTATTTTGTAGATGATCACTAGCTGCATTGCAAGCTGGAAAGAAAATGCAATCTTTTGGTTCAATAAGTTTGATGTCCATTCTTTTTTAAATTCTAAATTTATGCCCCTCAATATGCTAGGCGATTTTTATTATTTTTCAAAATTTGGGTAATTCTTCGGTATAATTGTTCATGAAGAAATGGGAGATTAGTTTTGCTTTTATTAGCTACTCCTGCATTCCAAATGTAGATAATGGTCTATCAATTTTTGTGAGATGGTTTCATTTGTTCTCACTTCTTTGCATATCGATATGGCTTGTTCTGTTGAGTTTTCATTCAATGTTGTTTTGGGTGAAGTCTGAATCTTTTCCTCATCGTTGCTTTAGGGTTGTCATATTGAACTCAAAATAATACGAAAACACCTACAGTGTTTTAGGCAAAATCTTAGGAAGACTTGCCTGAGACACAAATTTTCTTTTCATTGATATGGTATTAATGAAGAGATATATTTCTAGATTGGGTTCATGTACAGATGTTTCCCTTTATGCTCTTCTATATTAAGTTTATTTTAACCTCTCATTCATGCACCTTCTAGGTTCACATGAGGAAAAAACTAAGCAAGGATGAAAGATTGGCGTTGATTAGAGCAGGAAGGGAGGATAGAGGAAAATACATTGCTCGAGCAGCTGTCAAACAGAAAAAGGTATGTTGCTCTTTCTCACAATTCTTTTGGGGTCCTATTTTTGACTGCTATATATTCTTGTGGAGTTTCTTTGCTTCACTTTTAATAGTCTTTGTAGCATAATCTTGTGAAATCTATTGCCATGGCGAAAAAGAGATTTCTGGTTTTAGATCCTAGACTTCAATGCTAAGGGTGACCAATATTTTATGTATGGAGAAGCAATGATATAAATAACCAAACCTCAGTCATTTTGCAGTCTCATGGAGCTGCATTTATAAATTGAGGTGGTCTACTCGGGCCTTGGGGTGGAAATATTCATTTTACGTGATAGTTTCTGAGAAAAGATTTTTTTTAGTTGAAAAAGGTTTTCTTTGTATTAAAAAATGAAAAAAATATTCTCATTCATATAAGCATTCGATTGGTTTGAAATTAAGTCAATGATTCCATCTTGACCGTCAAGGTCTGCCTCAGGTTCATTTTAAATCTATATATCTATATATACTATGTAATCTGTATGAAATGTCATCTATGTATCTTCTATATATAATATAAAATCTTAAGTCTCACTATTCTCAAGCCATGAACAATGTAGTTCATCTCGTACTCTCTGCAAAACTTGGGCCCACGATTTAGTTTAATTTATATATTATATTTAGTTTGTAGTTTACCCATTTGAGTATCCGTTGAAGCCATACAAATTAGTAAGTTTTTAAAGAAATGAACATTATGGGATTTATATGGTTTGTCTGAATTGACACTCCACAAACATCAAAGTCCATACTCTTGGTGGATTGGTCTTGATTACAAACTCGGAATAATAGTCGTGATCTACATAATGTTACCAAATCTAGGCTCATATTCTGGCTCACTTAGCAACAACGGACTATCTTTTCAGACCGGGCTTGGTTACTTTTCTAGCCTGGGTTTTCATCCACTTCTCCTTTGACCTGGTCAGCCCCCTCCTCAGTGATCCCTACTAACCTTGCACATTTATGTCTTCTGCCTTCTGCTATATGTGTGGAGGCTGTTTTTGGGTCGTATCACTTACCAAATGCATTGCGATGGTTACTAGTTATTGATTCATTGACTAGTTTGTATGGATAAGTGTTTACTGAAACGTTTCTTTTGACGCACCTTTTGAGAAAATCATTCTCTTCGGCTTTCTCTGGGTGTCAGGCCTTCAGCCAATGGTCTTTCGGGGGTTTTAACTGTTGATCTCCAAAGGGTTTGGAAAATCTAAAGAATTAATGAGTCTGTAAATCTTGTTTTGGATGGACTTCTTGTCCTCAGTAATGTGTTTTTTTCCGGAAGACTTTGCTCTCTTCATTAAAATATTGTCCGTAAAAAGAAAAAAAAGGAGGCCTTGCTCGTTAGCTCAAGCTAACCCTTGGGTTGTAATTAAAATCCAATCAAAGTTGATATACAAAGAGATATTTGACCGTGTTTATCTCAGTTTTCTTCGGTGGAAGGTACTGGACCCATTTTCTCAAATAAGAAACTAATAATCTATTAATCTTATAATCCTTTGAGAAACTAATAAGAAGCAGGACAATGAGGTATAATTTAATCTTCATTTCGCCCCTGGCAATTAGTCTTTCTCAGAATTTCAACTTTTTAAGGGAGGTGAGACTGCAATTGGGACATGAACATAGTTTACAACACAGAAGGTTGGCCATTGTGACATTGAGATGGCACATCAGAGGAAATTTGTAACAGGATTGCTCTAGAACTACTAATTTGGCATAAACATGAAATTTAGTTGATAAGTGTTTTTATTATCCATATTTCTAAGTTGTTTGATTGATCGTGTAGGTTTGTTTCTTCGAGGGAGAAAAATTATCATGAAAGCACTTTAGTTTGCTTCTTGATTGCCTTAAATGGGGCATTTGATAATTGATTGTTTGTTTGAACAGACGGGTGGCCTGAGCAACCGACAGAAAGAGCACAAGAAGAAGATGCCTCTGGCTGCGAAGAGAGATAAGGTGGCAAAATCTCGTATAGAGAAAAAGAGAAAACAGAATCGATCAGGCAAACAGTTCCGAGGGAGGAAAGCCTGGAAATAGTCAAATTATGTACACAGTATTGAGTTATGAGCCATGCAGTTTTGTTTTTCATCTTAGGATTTCACCCACCATCGCATCATATTTCATGACATTTTGATGCATTTTTTTTTCACCCACGTTGTCATGGTAGTTCATTAGATGCAGTTTTGCCCCCCATTCGTTTCCTGTAGTGTTTTAGTTCGTTCTTTCCTGAAGATTTCATTGACGAATCTGCAGTTACAGATGTATAATGTCAAGTGTTTCTAGTGAGAGTATTGATCTTTATTATGCAGTCAAATATCCGATACATAAATCATTTTATGAAATTAATGATGTAATGATTTGAGTCGGTAGAAAATACTGTGAAAACAATTTATTTTTTGGCATAGCAATTTACTTTTAGGGGAGTTCAGTCCAGTTAAAGGAAGGTTATTGACCCCAAAACATGTACGTCTTCGATTGCCTAATTAATTTCAGCATAAACTGTTACATAATTGGAAAAACAGGGCAAAGGCTATGATACCCCACTAGTTTAAAACCATGTCAACCTTTTGTCATGAACTCCTATAAAAAGCATTTAATTATAATTTTTAACAAGATGAACAGTGATAATCTTACATAATAAAAACGAACAGCTGAAGTTATATCCTCGACTCCCAGCACAGCTAAATCATAAACGGGCACTAACAATTCGATAGATCGGACGCACCAAGAATTTTGGCAAGTCAACATCTGATGGTTGACTTTAAAAGGTCTCTCGAACTCAGAATTGTTGAATGCATAGAAGAATCTGCAGTATTTGTGGATCAGTGCTTGATGTCTTCGATATTGGGATTTCTCAGACAGCCATAAAACACCACAAATAGGCAGGGCCAAGAAACCTTAATAAATAACTCGAAGCCGATTGATGACAATACCGTGCCCCAAAATGAGTGGCAGGAAACCATATGAAGCAAACACGTTGAGTGGTAATCATAACTTACAAGCTACTCTCAATCTCGCATTTAACAAACAGGAGAAGGGAGATCTGAGACTGACTAGGAGAATAAAAACCAGATTCAAAGCATGCTAGAATAGAGTCTCTTCAGAGCAGGAAGGCAAGTCACAAGACTGCCCAAATACATCAGGAATCCCATCCCAGTTCTTGTTCTCTCTCGCTTCCCAGTAGCCACCCACATATCTGTAAGAGCCGTCTTCGTCTTTTTGGAACCATCTAGGTTGCCACCCTCTTTCCTGCATCCTTCTTGCCTGCATCGATGTCATGAAAGAACAAAATATTTAAACCCCCAGTAGAATTATTTACTGCTGGAGCAAATGGCAACCCACTATTTGGCCTAATGAATGGATCAGATGTATGGAGCAGTTTTGGTTGAAATACCTGTCTCTGCAATTGTTCAAGTCTTAGTTTCTCTGCATTTGCCAACTCGTATTCTCCATTTTCTAAATGTCTTTGATCTGGTCTCAGCCTTGAATCGGTTGGAGGCAACTTTTCCAATAAACCGGGTGTTATTTCATTCAATGATATTGCAAAAGGAGAGAGGTTGTATCTTGTCTTAGTAAGGTAAGGGTCCCTTTCCCACAATAATACAGCTTCTGTCATTGGATCATACCCTTTAGGCTTTGTAGTCGGATCCCCGAGGACATAGTACATTGCCCCATCCCACTTCCCAATCAACATTGCTACCTTCTCTCCAGTTCTATTGTCTTGAACAAACCCATGGACCTGGTATATGTACAATTAAAAATTCGGTTGGTTAAAGAAGAAAAGAGTAACAATCCATCCAAGCTGCTAATACAGTTGTTAAATTTCCTTTAAACGAGCCAGATATTACATTTTTGTCCGGAAGTAGTAAAAGCATATCAGCCTAGACAAAAATGCCAGACATGTGATTTTTGGAGCATGAATTATACAAAACTGCTTGATTGGTACAGGCAATTAATATATTTCAACGATACAGTACTGCTTGATTGGTAGGGTCAATTAATATAATTAATATATTTCAACGAAAGTATATTTGATTATTTAACCAAAAGAAAAAAATGAAAGACGCTTAAGAGATGGTCCCATCCGGTGGATCTCATAAATATTACAGGCAACAACCACAACAGCAACAATTATAATAGCCGTTGTTGCTTTTGTTATTAAGTAGTATCATGTATAATTATGTGCAGTGCTTTTATAATTACATTGTCTTTAATTATTTATACTAGTTGTGTATACATAATTAGAAATTATATAACTCATTAAATAAGCAGTAAAAATTCACAATACCTGATGTGGATTTCGGTCAATTATAGATTGCTCTTTGAACTTGAGCTTGCAGGAGTAGTTGCCACTGCCTTTGATGCGCATGGTCCCATAGTGATCACAATAAATTTTTCCTAGTATGATATTGTATATTGAAGTGGTGACCTTGCTCCATTGAAATGTTTCACCATCTTCAAACTGAAGGGTGAGGACACCCACAGGATCCAGCTGGATAGAACGTCCCCAAAACTTGCCTTTCAAATTGGAATCTGCCCAGAATTTCCATCCTATTCCCTCGCAGTGACAAGCAACAATCATTGGATGATGACTAACCTGCAGCAAACTTCTTGTTAGAAAAAGTTAGCAGTGTATCATATATATACATATATCTTGGAACGTAAGAAGACAACAAAATGACTAGTTAGTCCTTGTGGAGTGTTCATTAATTCTGACTTCAACCAATTAACCTTGCAAAATCCAAAAAGTAGGGGGTAAAAACAATTACCTTTTCAGAGAAAAACCTGAGTCCTTTATCTGGATAGTCAGCTTCATAAGTCTCCCCAAGTAGAGGATTAAAAGGTTTACACTGCCTCCCTTCTGTTGAAGCATAGCCAGACACAGCAAAAGCTGCAATATTTAGAATTCTCATCAAATCATTCCCCTGCAAAGTGCAAAATGCTCATTCAAGTCATACTTTTCACAACACCCTTAGTATTAAAAAAAGAACATGCTAAATAATATGCATCAGAAACATAGCATCATCTTCCCCGGTTCCCCCTCAACTTCACCTTTGCCAATAAGCACTAGACAAGCTTACTTTGAATTATAGAACCCGCATTTCGTAAGATGTATCATCAGAGCCTATTGTTAACCTTAGATCGATCAGCATAAGCCTTTAAAACTGGTTTGTGACATGGTTGTAGAGTCAACTTACTCCGGAGTTCAAGCAATACATAACTAGGTTTTCAGTAAAATTTCTTCAAGGGCCATATCATTTGCAAGCCTAATAAGATATGATAATGTGCAATGATGGCACCTTCTATCGTTGCAGTCTCTGGGAAATTAATAACCAAATACAGCAGAACAAAACATTTTGATCTTCGTATGCTTTTATTATTTACTACACATGCCAAAGCTAATTTTTTAATTTTTTAGAACAACTTTGAACATACATGAGATGATATTTCTATCATTTGTAAGTTTTATAATCCTGGGTACAAGGAAATTACAACCTTTCCTTTTCCTCTGTATCTATAAACACCGTTTGACAGTAGTTACAGAGAGTGAATTAGTTATATATAAGAGACCATATTTCAGTCACCAAAGTGGAGATCAATGCATAGAGACTAATGGAGAAAACTTGGCTAATCAATTCAAACATAGATTTGACCGGTTTGACTACTAGATGAATGAATTGCAACAACTAAGACAACTAAACAAGTTGGTCTATGACAAATTGTCAAGCTATATTCAATATTGATATCTTTGCAAGCAGCACTTCCTTAAATTTAACCAACTATGTTCTCTACCATGACAAAATGATCATGCTTTTAACGCATTGTGATAAGAGAAAGCACAAACAGGAACTGACCTGCTTTCCCCACTCTGACGCTCTATCAACCAAGTATGAATACTCCAAGTCTTCAAAGCACTTTTGTAATGAAGAGAGTGGCTCATTAAAATAAACAGGCAGACAAACTCCAGAAAGATCCTTCCCAATATTGTCTTTAATAATTGACCACAAACCAACAGGCTTCTCTTTCTCTTTTGGTTCTGGTAAATTATCCCTTCTTTTGACATATGGATATTTTATATCTTTAATTCCCTTCTCAAACCCACGCAAACCATCAGAAAAGAAAGAATCTCTGTCATATATACAAGAATTTCCCACACCTTCCCTACTTCGGTAGGACGCACTTCTTAAAGCATCTGAAGACAGAAAGTCGTTTGTGTCGAAATATGTTCCATCATCATCATCTGTTTCAACATCCCCTCCATCCTGACTTTCATTATCCGCTACAGAATCAGAAGCACTGCCTTCCGACATGACAGAATAGAAATCTGAGACAGAAGAAAAAGAATAAGTAGATTGACACCATACAGACTAAAGCAAACCATTTACTACAGCATGATAAAGGTTAACTCACCAGCTCCCTAATTATTCCTAAAAGATACAAGTACTGTGAGGTCAATATTTAATTGAATTTTTTATTCAGGGTTTTTCTAGGATGTAATAAGTGTTTTGGGATGACCATAAGAAGTTTGGTCTTCAAGCATTATAACAGTCAATTTTCACTTGTATGGAAATAATATGATCAGGTACTAGACATAATCATCTAAACTGAAATTCAAATTGACAACAGTGCAGTGTACATATTTTGAAGTTAGTTCAAGGCAAAAGAAAATTATAAAGGGAGATATATAATGCTTACCACTAAACCTTCTATTCCCTGTTCCACAGTATGACTCACGTTCCTTTGTTTCATCCACCACTGTAGCTTCCAACTCTATTTTCTCAGTCTACATGAATGTTTAAAGAATACAATTTAAATTGTTGCAGTGAAATAATAAGGAAAAACAGAAACTGACCATACATAATGTGAAACTCAGTACTTAAGGTGATAGCTGAGAATTTAGGTACCATTTACAACCAAAAAAAAAAAAAAAAAAAAAAAAATTATGGAAAACTAGTGCTTGACAAGGGCAGAAACTAAATAAAACTAACTGCTTCCATATTAAAATAATCATATCGCTTGATAAGCGTCCTTAATGCTGAGGCATATCAAGTAGATGTACTGCTTGAGGATGAGTTTTGAAGGAAAGATGAATACCTCTAGCTGTTTTAAGGTGTCCAGCAACACCACATGTTTTTGATGAAGAAATTTCAGGCGGTCTTGAAGGTAAGAGACTTCAGAAAGCATGATTGATTCACAGTCTTTAATAACTACCTCAGCTATGCCTTCTTGTGATAATCGTGACCGCAACTTTTCTGTGGAAACTACAATATCTTCTGAGGTAGCAAGATCACTGCTTGTTAGAGATCTAGGGAAAAGATCTTTTGCAGACTGCAGAGCTTCAATCCACATAGCTCTGTCTTCTCTAGATATACTACGCAAGTGAAGAGTTTTTGTGCCAGTAAATATGGAAAGTCGCTTGTCATCAGACTTGCTGGCACGAACTGAAGAAACCTGTGAATGAGACTAGTTAAAATTTATCAGCCACTGGTAAAGACAAGAAGGAAAAGTTGATAACACACACACACACCCATAGCACCTTTTAGTGCATAGCACAATTGTAATTTGTAAGGATTTACACCATAAGTTCCGAACTATCTTTGCATTTGTCAATTCCACTTGGGAAATACATGATCACGATAACTTTATTAATTGATGAAAAATCATGAGATTAACAGACTGACAGATATAAGATGTGAACAGCAATCAATTTCAAATCCAGAAAAAAAAAAAAAAAACTGTCAATTTAAAACATCATGTAGGACCATTCTATAAATTTCAAATGCATGCAGTGCCAATTTGATGCACAAGAAATATAGCATGTAGATATTTTCTGGTATATGATTCAAACATAATTCAATTTACACAAAAAAAAAAAATGCCGTAAATAACTGAATATCAGTATCAGTAAAACACTTTCTAGTAACAGATTATCCATGTATTAGCTCGCATAATTTGGCAGTTAAAATTATATATATGACATTATATGCGTGTGACAGGATCTTTCCCCCAAATGAACTCCAAAAGGGATGCATGTCCTAAGTCTCTAACCTAGCAACAGCAGACTGCCACCCCCATACACCCTTAAAATTTTCTAGCAGCTATTACGGCCCAGCTAAATGCACATAACGTTATTCATTACACCAATAAGAAGCAAAGATAAATAAACTAGGATCAACTGCAGGAGTTTCAAAAATTTCTAATTGAAACGAACCCAAAAAATTAAACGAATTTTTTTTTTTAAGAAAAGGGAAATGAAGAGACCTGCTGGGGAGTTCTTTAGAAAACAATAGAATGGGTATGTCATGCCATGATACATATTTTATTCAGTTTAATAACACTTTTATAGAGTACCTGTTGTATATGCTAATATAAAATGCAGACATCTCAAAGGCATTCCAATTCTTGTTCTGAGATATTATGCAACGAAAAAGGCATCAAAAACTTGCGATTAAAAATTAAACACAAGATAAAGATACTGCAAACATAAAACATGCCCGCATGTAAAACCAAAAGAACAAACCTTCAAATGTATCTCACCGAAGGGTTTGCATTGCTTGGTGGCGCCCCCCTGCCGATTTAGATTCCAATTTGCTTTCTTCATATACTTAGATGACTCCTCACCGATCACCCTAACACTCCTATCTCTAGCCGGACTCATCCAAATCTTGTCAGGACCATGAATCTTGTAATAAGAAAGCACCCCATCCTCAAGCATGAACCACCTGGACCTCCAACCCTTGCCATAATTCACCCATTTGTACAAAATCCCAGCCACAGTGCCGCTGAACACCTTGGAATCTCTAGCTTCATTGACCGCCTCCTCCTCATCGTGGTTCGAAGTGACCAACGCCTTGTTGGAATCAGAACCAAGCGATGAATCAACAGTAGAAAAGCTGGGTTTCGAACCACAGTTAACAGTTTTCACAGACGCATCCAATCCTAACTGACACTGAGCAGGTGATTTAGGCACAACAGGGTTGGCCCGGTCCCGATCGATCGAAACGGGAGCAATGCAGCAAAGAGGATTCATGATCAAGCAAAGAATAGCACAGAACACACCATGAATGACCTCAAACACGACCAACAAGCAGCTGAAGAACACGGATCAAGGAAGGATTCGAGGCAATATGAAGAGGAAGTTTCGAAAATGGCATAAAGCAGAGATAAGAAGAAGCTATAAAGAAGCGAAACAGAGAGCATACAGATCCATTTAAAGCAGTGGTCAGTAATTTCAGTATAGGGGAGCACTGTGGGGTGACCTGACCTCCCTCCCTCCAATTCCAAAGCGTAGGTTAAGCAAAGCCATGCCATTAATTATAAGTAATAAGTATAAGCAATTATAATAATAAATAATAATAATGGCATGGTTTTGGTTTGGGTTTAGTTAGCTTCTCTCTCTCTCTCTCTCTCTCTCTCTCTGGTTCACTCCCTGTGACCAGAGGACATGATTGTGGAAGGAGACAGCTAACGTGCGCACTTTGTGCGCAGGTAGTGATTTTTGGGTGGGGAAGGTCGTGTCGGTTGGGCCGGGCCACGTCCATTAAAAAAGCCGGAGGGGGTGGAGGAAATGACAACCACGCCACTGGGGCAGTGGGGCACTGTGCGGCAGGTGATGGGGGAGGGTATTTTGGTAAATGCGAGAGTTTGAAAACGATTGTGTTGTGGTGTGGGTACTAGGGAGATGATTTAGGCTCATTGTCTAGCGTTGACTCCGTCCACTGCAGTCCACTAGCTCCTTAGATTTAACCAGCGTCACGGGATTTGACGGCCCCATCACTTTGTTTAACATTGTCGACACTTCATGGAAACAAAAATAGATACAACTTAATTTTTTGAGTTAAGGTTGATTTTTATCTTACTCTAAATTTGTTTAAGGAAGATTGAATACCATAACTTCATTTATATTTACAGCCAATCCCAAGTCCAAATAAAAAAAGGATTGTGTTAAGCCATCAATAGCTAATATAAAACTTTGTTAAATCTCGCATGTATATGGATAATAAATATTTTTGTGCTAATGCTAGGTCATTACTCATAAGTAACACATTGCATAGTTCAAGTGCAGTGACAAATGAGTTAGACTTGTTGCATCGGCTCTTGAATATAGTATTAAATGAGTAAAGGCTATCGTATTATTCTAAATGAGTGCAATTAAAGAAGTTAGTTCATGTAAGTAAGATTAGAGTTGGTACTTGGAATGTTAGAACCTTGAATTCTAAATATATAGAGGTGGTAGGAGTTATGATTTATAGAAAAATCAATATCTTGTGCCTGCAGGAAACTAAATGATGTGGTGAACAAGCTAAGCATATTTAAAGTTTCAAACTTTGATACATAGGAAAAGCAAGCACACACAATGGGGTGTGTATCATTATTGATAAGGAGTGGAAGAAAAACATGGTAGAAGTAAGTATTTTCTCAAAAATGATAGTTGAATGTGAGACTGTCAACATTATTAGCGCTTATGCACCTCAAACTAAGGTAGAAGCTAGTCTTAAGGAATTATTTGGGGAAGAGTTGGAGGGGTTGATTCAACATACACCACAAAGTAAAAAGATCTTTATTAAAGGAGACTTTAATGATCATATTGGGAGCGAGACAGGTCATTAAGTGAGGGTGAATGGTGGTTTTGGTTTTGGGGAGCTAAATAATGAAGGACAATCTCTTCTTGATTTCCCTTTAGTATATGATTTCAAGATAGCCAACACTTATTTAAAAAAAAAAAAAGGGATGATCATCTCATCACTTACAAAAGTGAAGTCTCAAGGTTACAAATGGATTTTCTTTTAGTAAGGAACATGGATAGAGGACTCTGTAAAAATTGTAAGGTGATTCTCCAAGATGCTATATTGACATTATACAAGGTCCTTATCCTTGATCTACGTATTGTGAGTAAAAATCAACAATGTTGATAAGTGGTAGCTTTGAGGATTAGGTGGTGGCAGTTAAAAGGTGAGAAATAGAAAATTTTCAAGAGGAATATTTTGGTTGAAGGAATTTGAGAATCACAAGAAAGTGCTAATATCTTATAAGAAGATATGGCTAATACGATAAGGAAGGTTGCAAAACAAGTTTTGGGAGAATCAAAAAGTTTTGGTTCAAGAGATAAAGAGACTTAGTAGTGGAATGATAGAATACATGAAAAAGTCAAACATAAGAAAGAGTATTTTAAAACCATCCATTTAGGCAATGATAATGAAAATTAGAAAAAGGTATCGTATGACTAAGAAAGAAGCTAAGAAAGTTGTGAGTAAAGCTCGTTCTAAAGCTTTTGAAGAGTTTTATTATGGCATTGGGATAAAAGAAGGAGAATGAAAAATTTATGATGAGAATAGGGGGAAAAATCAAGAGATTTGGAATA
Source organism: Prosopis cineraria (assembly GCF_029017545.1). Classification (NCBI taxonomy): domain Eukaryota; kingdom Viridiplantae; phylum Streptophyta; class Magnoliopsida; order Fabales; family Fabaceae; genus Prosopis; species Prosopis cineraria. The sequence goes on along the minus strand of NW_026555335.1, from coordinate 33,848,022 downwards.
GCTAAGGTGTCTAAAAGATGAAGAGGTAAGAGTTTTGGTCACAGATGGTGATATTAAAAATAGATGGGAGATCTACTTTTTTAAAATTTTCAATGATAAAGAAAGTTCATTTAGAAACATAGAAGATTTAGTAATTGATGAAGGAGAACAAAATTTTTCATTCTATAAAAATATACATGATAGTAAGGTAAAGAAAGCTCTTAAGAAAATGGTAAATGATAGAGTTAGTGAATCTAATTATATCCTTATTGAAGTGTGAAAATATTTAGGTGAAGAATGGCTGCCATTGATTAGCTAAGCTAAATTAGGTTAATTGAGAAAATTAATATGGTATGTGGCTAAAAGGATATAATGAATGTCTTTGGTTGTAATTTCAGCCCCATGTTCGGGTTCGGAGCAAAATACGATAACCCAAACCTTAAAAAGGAAGAAAATTAATGAAGTTTTGGCTGATGCCACATGCTATGGCATGGACAATATTTGCTACGATGCAAGAGCAATAACTTATAAAGGAGGAGGGACCTCTCTGTGCCACATACCAAGGTTTGTGTTGTATGCGCTACGGTGCATGGTTAATTTTTTTAATAATAAATGCAAGTCAGACTCACAAAAAACAAGGAAAAGAGTGGGTTTTGAGAGAGATGGAAGAGGAGCTCGTGTTTTAGTCTACTAGGGCTTGGAGATTGAAGGTTGTCAAAGTGATTCAATCATGTCTGCATTAAGGTAACCTACTATTAACCTCTTCTCTTTCTCTTTACACCATTTTGAAGTTAAGGCTAGATTGCGATGATGATTTTCAGACTATAGGAGCTATGAGTTTGAACCTATTGACCTAAATAAAGTTAATGAGAGTGGTTAGGTTATTTAAAACTAGTGTTTAATGCCTTTGGGTGTTTGTGGTTGGAAGGTAATTAATACCCATAAATTTGCATAATAAGGTTGCTGGAGCTTGTTAGTGCCACAAATGGTGAATAGAGAGGGCATTGATGAGAATGAGAGACAATGGGAGATAGTAACTAAAGGGTACATTTAATTGCCAAGTTGGGAAATTAGAAGAGTTGAGATGTTAAGTTGAATTTAGCAAATGATCCTAATGAAGACAATAATGGTTATTGATAGGGTTAAATTGTATATTAACAGTTTTTGGCACCAATTGAGCTAATTAAAGCTTTGAAAGTGTTAGTTATTGAGAGATAAACCTTTAACCTCTTAAATATTTGAGATAACTAAGAGAAATATCATTCGTGCATTTGTGTATTAATTGGTTATATAATTTTATGAATCAAATTGAGATATTTGAAATATGTGTAATATAAGTACTTTATGCTACCTTGAAAATTATGAGCATGTTTTTGAATGTATGTAAAGAATGCATGTATGGCTTAAAATTACATTTTGAATGACATTTGAAAAAAATGACCTTAAATGGGTGAGAACACGAATAATGTATCATTGGCTATGGCTATGTGATAATGAATGTGGTATGAACCTTGATTGTAATATGGTGGTTATTGGATTGTGTGTGAGAAGATGTATATGGATATGAAATGATTTGTGATATGATAAAGATTGATGATGATATAATGCATGTTATTCATGATGATTATATACATGCTATAAGTTAAGTAATTGTGTATTGCATGATTATTTGTGGTGGGAGTCCATCCTAAGGAGAGGAGTAGAGATTTGAAATTCATATGATAAGGCTATCATTCAAAGCTTGATGGCTTGCCTCTATTTATTTATTATCCCATTTATTTTTTGAGCGACATTCCACTTGTTCATTGAAGGACTAAAATCTAACTGGTCTCTACTATTCTTAATGAGGCTAGCTTAAGGGCACGACACTCATGATTATTAGTATTGGGGAAAACTATGACTCATAAATGAGTGTAGTAGCCTTAGTCGAACAGCTCCTCACAAGAAGAAGACTTAGGTAGTCTGATTTCATGGACAAAACTTATTAAATAGCCAACGGTTTTATGTCGGAGGTACTGGGAGGCTATAAGGGTGGCATTGATCATGCATATCATATTTTGGCCACATGATTGATATTATTATGGTCTTGCATCTTATATAAAGGCACATGATTATTAGCATTGTGACTCTTGTAAATTATATTGTTCATGTCACATGTTTGCTAGTTTTGTGATTAGATGAATTGTACTATTTTGAGCATGTGAATATGTGTTAGTTTAAAATATCACTTGCATCATTATAAATGAGTAACATATACTTATATAGGCTAGATTAATCTTAATTATTAAATAGTTGTTCTCACCCTTCTCTCTTCAATATTACATGTGCTAGCTCATCGGGTCAAGACGGAGGAAAATAGCTCGAGGCATAAAATCTTTTATCCTAACTTGCAGGCCTCAATATTTTGAGTATTATGTGTATGTGTATGATATTAATGATGTTGCAAATTAAGAGTTGCATTGTTTTGTGATTACTTGCATTGTATGTTAATTTAAGTTAAATTGCGTATTGTTGGCCTTAAATTGTATGTATGATTAATCTTGATATCTAATCAAGGTCAAAATATTAATGTAAGTATGATATTGATGATAACATTAGTTGTAAAGAAGTATTGTTGTATTCCATAGCAAAATTAGCTTCCCTTTCTATTTTTGTGATTAAAAGGATTGAGTGCTAGAATTGTGATTTATGCATTGTTGGAATGCTGTGGTGTATTATATAGGTCGGTTTGGGTCTATTGAGTATAGTATAGGGGTATTTGTGAGCTTATGACACTTGGTATAAAATTGTGAAAAATAGTGATTGAGCGTAGGTTGAGATTGAAGATTGATATTTCTAAGAATTAGTTTGACTTCATACCAGGTAGGGTGACTATAAAAGCAATTTATTTATTAATAGGATTATTGGAAAAGTATCATTACAAACGTAAATATTTACACATAATTTTTATTGATTTGAAAAAAATTTATAATTGTGTATAGAGAGAAGTACTTTGGAAAGCTTTGAAAAATAAGAGAGTATCGGTTGCTTATATTAGAACTATACAAGATATATATGAGGAAGAAACAACTAGTATAAGAATATCTAACTATGAAACAAAGGATTTTCCTATAAGGATTGGACTACATCAGAGATCATCTTTGAGTTCTTATTTGTTTGAACTTGACCTAGATATTTTGACTGAGCATATTTAAGGAAAAATCTCTAAATGCATGTTTTTTGTAGATGATATAGTTCTTATATCAGAGATAAGAGAAGATATTAATTATAAACTTGAGTTATGGATGAGGATATTAGAGTTAAAAGATATTTGCTTAAGCAAGAGCAAAACAGAATAATTGTATTATAATTTTGATAAGAGGTCAGTTAGTAGTAATTTAAAAGTAAAATTGAGAGATTAGATTATATCTCAAGTAGAAAAGTTTATATGTTTAGGAGTATTATTCAAAATGATGGGAAAATTGATAGAGATATTACATATAAGATATAAGTTGGGTGGTTTAATTGAAGAAAAGCTAAATGAGTTATTTGTAATCGTAAGATATATAATAAACTTAAAGGAAAGTTTTATTGTATTACTATAAAACTAGTTATGTTATATGGTAGTAAATGTTGAGATCTAATAGGACAATAAAATTATAATGTTGGAGTAACAGAGATGATAATGTTGAGATAGATGAATGAACATATACGTAAATAAAAAATATGAAATGAGCATATATGAGAAAAAGTGGGTGTAGTACTTATTAAAGGAAAAATGTTAAAAAATTGTTTGAGATGATTTAGACATGTACAAAAAAGATTATGAGATGCACTAGAACATATAACTTAAGAGGGGTAGAAGAAGTTTAAAAAGAATATTTTTGAAAGTTGTTGATCAAGACTTCTTTATTAACAATATTTTTAAAGCTTGGTAGATAATAGAGTACAATAGTATGTGCAATCCATGTAATCACCCCACCTAGTAGGATAAAGATTTATTGTTATCATTGTTATCGTTGAGCATTGGCCACCCTGTGTTGATAAGTAGGGTAGTTTTTGTAATATCTCAAATTCTTACCCTTTGAATTAATTAATAATATTTTAAAAGAGTTTAAGGGTATTTATATAATTAAAAAATGATTTTATATACAAATTTTTGCCAAGCCCTAGATCCTAATTTTCCATTGCCAAATTTTTATTTTCATTTGTCAAATTGTAATTGTACAAGATTTGAGATTTGAGAGTATTTTGTAAATTTTATGAGACCTCTTAGTGATTAAAATCCTTATAAGGGACCTTAAAGTAATTTTCTTTGCTTTTTTATTTCGTTTTATCTCTACAAATTATGGAATAATTACAAATCTAACATAATGTGAAAAAAATAACACTCATATGTTAAAAATAACATTTAAAAATTCCTAATTCTTAAAATTATATTATAATATTGGTAATTAATAATACTAACACTAAATACTAAAAATTTTAAAAATTTATTTTAAAATTACTAAAAGCTTGTTGATCCATAAGTAAATAACTTAAAAATTAAAAAAGAATAGAAAAATAATAATAAAATCCTACTAAAATATATAAATGACAAATAGGTCTCTCGAAATGTTACAATTCCTTTGAACTCCTTAAATACCTTTCTAATATTAATAATTTTAAGTTTAATGACTAAATTTCCTTTTTTAAAATAAGAAAAATAATGGGTTCATGTGGAAAGTTGTGATTTCTTGTTTAATTTTTGCAATTCATAGAATAAAAGTTATGATTACTTAAACAAAAGTTATAACTTGTTATTTTCATAATTTAGACTTCAATGATAAAAGAAATTTCATGTGAAAAGTTGTGATTTCTTATGCAATTCTTGTAGTTTACATAATAAAAGTTGTAATTGTTTAAACAAAAGTTATGATTGGTTATTTTTAGAACTTAAATTTTAATAATAAAAGAAATTTCAATTAAAAAGATATAATTTTTTGTTTAATTTTTGTAATTTACATAATCAAAGTTGTAATCACTTAAACAAAAGTTATGATTGAGACAGGTTATTTTCAGAACTTGTTTATCAATTATGAAAGAAATTTTACGTGGGAAGTTGTGATTTCTTATTCAATTTTTATAACTCACAGAACAAAAGTTATGACTGAAAAAATGAAGCCCCACCCGTTATTTTTATTTTAAATAAGAGGCAAATTAGTTATTCAATCAAAAATCATTAATGTTAAAAAAGTACTCAGGGACTTCAAATTACTTATGACATTTCAAGAGGCATGTTGTTTATATATTTCAATGAAATGTTATTATCATTTTTTTCAAAAAGAATTCCTAAACTTCTAAGCTGTGCTGATAGCCCTCTATTGTTAATTACTTTGTTTTGTCACTAATAAAGCAAAATTTTTTATTAACAGATTATATCTTAACTTTACTTTTGTACAAATAAACTCTCTAAATTTTGAATTATGTTTAAATAAGCCCAGATTTTAAGTCATATTTAAATAAAGCCTCATTATATTATGTTATTTTAGTGAAATAACCGACAACCAATAAATAAATAATAGGGAATTTATTTGCATAATTACATAAGTTTAAGGTGTGTTTATTGTAAAATTCTAAAGCTTAGGAGGTTTTTTAGGGAAAATTATGTTTTGGTCTCATGAAATAAATTTATTTATAAATAAGTCTTATAAAATTTAAAAACCACAGCTAAGTCCTTTAGGACTTGAATGTAATTTAAAATTAGAGTATAGAGACAATAATTCCCTTGTTAAAAATACATTACATTAATAAAATAGTTTACAATTATTTTATCAAAAATTTATAACTATCACTTTAATTTTTTACAATTGTAATTTCAATTTTTTGCAAAATATTTTCAAACATTTTAACTATTAGATATATGAAGTTCTAGTTATAAAAAAGTTAAAATGATAGTTGTAAGTTAGTGATGAAATAGTTGTAAACAATTAGTGTTAAACTTTTCAATAATGCATGATCAGTTTAATTCTTAAATATGTAAATTTATAGTTGTAAAAAATTAAAATAATAGTTATGAATTATTGATAAAGTAGTTATAAATTATTTGATTAATATACTGTATTTTTAATAATGACATTATTGTCTTTTGACCCCAATTTCAAATTATACTCAAGTTCCATGTGACTTGGCTGTAGCTTTTAAATTTTATGAGATTTATTTATAAATAAGTTTGCATTACATGACCTATATGCAATTTTTCCTTATTTTTAAAATGATGATGTATGTATAATTTAACATTAAAAAATTCTGTAATTATTTTTATTACTCACATGAATCTTTTTATTTATTGGGGGTAATCTTGTTTAAGGTACGTTCAGGCACTAAATATGAGCATAAATTTTAATTTGTATTAGATACGGAGAACGAAAACTAACATTAGATGTTCAAAATCATGCATAAGATATTAGTAATTTACAACTATTTTTTTAGGAGAAATTTTATATAATTAAGTCTGCATACTCGATATACTTATGTCAAATTACATCAAATTATATTAAATTTTAAGGTTAAAGTTTGTTTTGACCTTTGGACTATTTTTCGATCAATGATAAATATTCTATATTGTAAGTGGGGTATCGTGTACACATAATAATATGAATGCTTGGCACTCTCCTTGGAGGAACCACCGGTCTTCTCTTCCATCCCTATGATGGCGTTCTAGCAAGCTGTGGTTTCAAGTTCACTTTCTCATTTGGTACCCTAGGTTGATTTGGATCACATCACCTAGTTAGTTTCTCTAGGAGTGGTTGTCTTGCACTTGGGAGAGATGAATATTTCACATAATAATCAAGCTTATCAAATGGCTCACAAATTTATTTGTATGTAATTATTATCATTGTCATTATCATTATTATTTACTAATCTTTATACAAAACTTAAAAGTCTTCAATCAATTTCTGTAAAACTAGTCTGAGCTAATATTTAAAAAATAATTTATAAATTTTGGATGAATATTTATAAATAATAATATCTAATTTATTAAATATTAAAATATTTAATATTTTAATAATATTTATTAAATTTTATTTCAATAAGACTATAGGGTAACCAACGATCTTGAAAAATGAATTTAGTGACAAATTAGCACAAAAAAATATGGTTATAATCCTACCCAGTGGGGAAGCCATGTTATGGTGAGGATATACAAATGCACCCCCTCACTTTAGAAGACATTACAAGTAAGGCATATAAATTTTACAATTTTGCACCCCTTAGTCTTAATATACTACACCATTTGAACTAAATAAAAAAATTTGAGGCTAAAAGCTTACTGGATATGTAATATTTTAATGATTGAAATAAAATATGAAAAACATATTACATAAAAGATTATACTAACATGTTTAGGGAGAAAATTAATCTACTTATTAGTACAGGGTACCTGTTGCTTCTAAAAAATTTTATGAGTAAAAATGAATCTTAAGTTTTTAATTTTAAATGTGTTTTCATGGAAGATCTGTAAATATTTTTATAAGTACTTTCTGAACATAGAGGCGTGTTCTAGACCTGGTAAGCTATTGGATCTAACTTACATAAACTTTTATTTGTAAAAAGAAGTTAGATATAGAATGCATAAAAATATATATTTGTCTTAGCATTTATTACAATAAAGTGTTGCAGGTATATCTATTGAATTTATTAGTTTGTTATTTATCTATATGCATTTGTACCACCTTTTACTCTTAATTTTATTAAATTTTATTTAATGGATTAATTAGTTGACTAAAAGTGGGGAGGCATTAATTTCATTTCATATAGGGTGAGTAAAATGGGGAAAAACTAAATGAAACTTTGTTCTTCAAGTATGATACCTAGAGCACTGAACTAGACAACTTTAGGGGTAAATAAAATGAATAAATGAACCTAAGATTCATTTTGTGGACAACTAAACAAACATAATTGATTGTAGCTGAGATGATGGTTCTAAAGAATATCAATTAAGGGAATAACATTATTCAGCAATTTCTAATGGAAAACAAGGTGCTCATATGAGAGGTGAAATCTCTAAATTAGTTAAAAACCACTATATATTTTTGGCAATTTCTGAATTGAGGCTTAAATGATTTTTAATGTCATCTCTAATAAGATAACTTGCATGAAAATTTTCTATCTAAACCAATCGATCCTCTTTATTTTGAAGAGAAATTGGGTTGGCAAGAATTTGCAAAACTGAGGCTTGATTATAGATGTTCTACATGAGAAGCTTGTTCTAAGATAAGGGGACCCAAGGGTCAGATATAACTTAAATGAGGTCAAAAACCTTAGAGAGGGAGGTGTCATATGCAGTAGCATTTGACTTTGAGTATGAGACATCTAAATAGGATTATCCTGATAAATACATTGTCCATTACCCACTCTCTATTTGAGCTTCAGAAGAAATAAAACTCAACACAACTTAATACCCTTCCAAACTCAAGATGTGTTGGAGGGAAATCTTATAATGCATGAAGAGTTAAGGTTTATAACAAATTCACAAGTATTTTATAAAAATTAGCAATTTTATTACAATAAATTTGTAATTTTCATTTTAAATTGTATTAATTATTTGCATCAAAGCTTGATTTTTTTTTGAAAAAAATGAACAAATCTTATATGTTTGTTTGAATTTAAAAAAAAAAACTATTTATGAGTACACTTTTAAGATTCATAACAATATTATATTTTAGGAGGGAAGAGTTGTAACATCATAAAAATTTTTTAGGAAGATTAACTAAGATAATTAGGGGGAAAATGGTAAATAAATGCTACCTCGGATAAATTATGGTTAATAGATGGCTAATAGGTCTATTAGACTCTAATTAGGCTTAGAATTGGACTCTAGATAATTCTGGGCTGTAATTGGGGAATGGCCTAAATTCAGACTCCCCTACATTATTTCTTTGGCTGCAACCAACACACGAAAATTAAGTTTTAGATTTGAGTTTTAGACTAAAGAAATAAGGAAAGAAAGAGAGGCTAGGGTTTTTAGTAAAGGTTGACTTTGAATGCTAGGGCTTCAAAATTTCAACTTCTTAGAGCTGTTTGGAGCTTTGAATCACTTGGGTAAGCTGCATAACTTCATCCTTTACCTTCCTATGTGAATTTCTTTATAGTTATTGGGTGTTAGTTATTGGTGTCCTAAAAGTGGGATGAGTTCCAGCCACTAATTTGACTCAAATAGGATAATTAAGGTTTTAATGAAGGGTTGGGTAAACCTTAGAGATAATTAGTTAAATCAATGACATTATGGGTGATAAATGGTTTTTATTAGACTAATGGGGGTCTAACTAATCTAATGGAACCTATAAATGAGTTTGATTTTGTGTAATGACCATAATGTGAGTCTTTAGATTAGACTTTGATTAGGAGTAATTAATAATGATTAGTCATTAATGATTATTGATGTGTTTGAATATAGATTGACATTGCATTGGTGCTATTGAGCTTGGTTGCTTATTTAGATATACAAGTGTTCCTAGTTTAGTAAAAACTAAGGGTTGAGGTAATTGAGAACTTAAATTATTATATATGCTTATTGTCTGTTATCATGAGTGTTGTGACATGTTTGAAATGTATTTTAGCATGGTATTTCATGTTTATGTTTTATAAAATCCTGTAAAGTAGGCAAATATGCTATATGATGCTATTGAAGTGATTAAATGTGATTTTATTAACTCTAGCATGTTGATGATGATTGGTAATATGCATGATGAATGTGAATTGCATACTGGCATGATCAAGATTGGGTGGGAGTTCATTATAGGGAGAGTAGTTAATTCTAAATCCATATGGTAGGCCTCCATCAAGAGTAGCACCTGGTGGTTGGCACAATCATACTTCAAATACTTAATATTGTCATTATTCTTTAAGAAATGGCAAAGGTTGGGAATTGGTTAATATCATCAATTTCCTATAGGAAATGGTATGGGTTAGGAATTATGATATCCTTAAGATTTGAGAAAGGGGTGATTTATGGTTTGAGAGTGACATTGGAAGCCTTTGATGGGGTAACCCTTTTATAATTGGAGAATTAGGCTAGTCTAGTCATATGGGCTAGTTCTATTCATATTAATAGCCTATGGACCCTGTCAAATAAAAAAAAGAAGAGTAATAAGGTTAGTGCATTGATTACATTGTTAATTTACAAGCTTGAGTACTTGAATTACCTTGTTTTGTAATATATCCGCTTTGCATGCTCATGGTTTCCATACTTGTATATACTTAAGTTTTATTCTCTAGTTACTAAGATTATTATCTCACTCTTATGATTTAATGTTTTAAAGGTGATAATCCAACTAAGGGTAATGTGGAAGCTTCAGAGGCTAGAAACAACTAGCTATTATTGTAATGCCTTTAGATCTAGTGATCGTGCACTTTGCATACATATGCCAGCTAGGGGACTTGATATGTTAAGTTATGTTGAATTATGTGCATTTGCCTTAGTAGCCTTAAGTTATGAATTTAGGCATGTTTTTTGATTTCTTGGCCATTGTAAGGTTTAAATCTCTAATTTGAATTTTGTTGTGAGCTAAAATGTTTCGTGTAAGACTCTAAAGTTTACACTAATTTTTCTTTAAAACACAATTAAGTAATCAAATCTTAAGTAGTAAACACATACCATGGTAGAAAAGTATATATCATGGTAATAAAGAGTAAAACTTAATTTTCTAAAATACTACCATGGTAAATAAATATTTATCATGGTAGAAAGAGTTTAAGATATCATTTTCAAACCCTATCATGGTAGAAAATGGCCCACTATAATAATTAAGAATTAAAATAATTTTTATAAAGTTTATCGTGGTAGAAATAACTTTTCTTACAATAAAACATTTTTTCAAAATGTACTTTATAGTATAAAAGATTCAATATAGCAAAATAGGCTTATTATGGTAATTTAAGAACTAAATAAGTTAATTCAATATATACTAATGGAAAACAATATTAAATAAAATGTACCTAATGGGATTAAAAACAATGCTTAAAAGTTAAAATCCACCATTTTGTTAAAAATCAAAAAGCATGAGAGAAGCATGGTTTCTAGACAAAGTATAAATCCAAAATATCATTTTAGTCACTCGTAAATAGATAGCAAGGTGATTTAAGTATCCACCCAAAACAATTATAATGAACTCTGGTTTGATAAACAATATTTCCCAAACATGAATTTAATAATTGACACCCAATGTGAGCTTGAACAATACTTTTCTCTAATTGATAACACGACCTAACTAGAGTCCACTCTAGGGTGTACACTTAACCACAATACATCTACTTCTAACATCATATAGCTAAAAATATTCTAGAAATGAACAATGTAAAGCCATAGTTAGATTTCAATCATGCAACATAGTTTCATAACAAAAGTTAAATAACATCTTAATGTTAAATCATAATATAAATATTCTAGGTAAGCAACTATAGCTATGAGGAACAGACATAATCCTCATGGCTAACACATATGGAGTTAATCAAAATATGAAGTCTACATGCTTAATTGTATTCAAAAATTGCCCTAGACTAGCAAGTATACATTACTAAATCAAAAAGGCAAAATAAAAGAACTAGTGTCTCATACATTAAGTTTAGGCCTTCAGTGCTTCTCTAACTGGATCGCTTTTGTAAAATATTAATAGGGAATAAGACATAAAGGTTCCAATAACCAAAATTAATATATAATGATACATGTCATACAACTAACTATGTGACTACTAAGTAAGGTAGACAATATTTCCAAACATCTAAACAACTGAATAATAAAAATGTATGACCACATTTTAAATCCCTCCATACACTAGAATATTCTAAAAAATTTAGCCCTAATTGACTAAGTTTAATTAAAGTATGTAAGTGAATTAATGTGATGCATGACCAGAGGGGTATAATAGGCGTGTTTGGTTGTGATTTCAGTTCTAAATTTGGGTTTGAAGTGAGGTTAGATCATTCGGACATCAAAAAGTAAGAAAAATAAAGAGAAATGGCTTTGTGCTATATGTCACGACGTGTGCACAAGATGCCATAGTGCACGGGCCATTAGAATGCAATAATTCACTCTTTATACCACATGTTGTGGTGCGTGTTACGTGCACCACGATGCACAGTAGCATTTTTGTAAAAATACAGTGGCAAAATTGATAGAAAATAGAGGAGAAACAAAAAGGGGAAAGAAGAGCTCGTGGAAACCTCTACTAGGGCTTAGGATTTAAAAGCTTTAGGAGTATTTTGAAGCTCTCAAACATTAGAGGTAAGGCTCCTAGACTTTTTCCCTCTCTTTCTCTTCCATTTTCTCTAGTTTGAAAGTTAGGGTTTGAGTTGAAATGGTAATTTTTGGTTCATATGAGTTATGGTTCCAAACTCATTGACTTAAATAAAGTTAAGGGGAGTCATTTAAAGTATTTAAATCTAGTATTAATGGTTTTATGAGTTGTTGGTTGGTGAAGGCCATTAATAGCCAAAAATGACATTAATAAAGGAAATTAGAGTTGTTTTAAAGCCATTAATTATGGTTTAATAGCTCATTAATGATAATGTCAATTATTGGAACATGATAAATCTAATGGGTACGATGAGAAATAGGAGATTGTGTTTCATGTGAGTTGGAAAGAGTGACTGTAATATCTCATCTACTAATCATAATTAACCATTTAAATTCATAATAATTAATGGATTAACCCATTTAGGAGATTACGAAATTTTAATTTTCAAAATCAAAGAATCTCAAGTTTTTCATAATCAAAATGAGTTTAAACCATTCATAAACTCTTTCAAAGTAAAAACAAGTTACCAAAGTATGAGGCACCTCAATGAGACACCTCAAAGGAGTGAAAGAATTAGAAAATAGTTGAAAAACATCAAGTTTGCTAAAAAATATAGCAATGTGCTATGGGTTATGCACCCTGTGTTGCAATGTATTTCTCTTTGTGCCACACGTCATGGCTTAGGCGCCAATACACCACGGCATGTTACATGATTTATGACAGCAAAATCAGGTAATATTTGATACTCCCTAAATCTCTATTCGATGTTTGAATGACATGATCTAATTATCTACAGAAAGCTCTTTTCATGAACTAGCTAAATGGCACGTGTTTCATTTTCAAAACAAGTCACACTAGGAAGTTGGACATCAAAACGTATTTTTTTCACTTTTCACAATTTTCACACATAAAAATGGTGTCCAAAACCCATAACAAGTGCTAAAAGCTATTCCTAACACCTAGATTATATCCATTAGACCTAGGACTATTAGTACACACATGTATTCACATACTAGTATAACATAAAATTACTCCTCAACCCTTTAATACGAAAAATAGAAGGGGGAGGCAAATTCATTGTATTACATTCATAATTATTCATAACATATTTAAAACAACATTTTTATACTTGCATTAGTATTTTGAAACTATCAACATATATATCTCACCATACACAATTACTTAAGGCCCAAAACACAATTCAAATATTTGCAATAATAAAATAGTACAAGTGCAACAATATGCAACCTAAAATTAGTAATAATATTTTATTACACAAAATAAATAAATACAAGAGGCATATAAAAGGAATGCATAGATTCTTAGGCTTCAGTAGCTTTGTCCCTCTCAACATTAGAGCTAAAGCCTATAAAATATTAAATAAAAGGAATGAGTCTAGCTATTCAGTAACTAGGGTAAAACTTACTTTATACAATTATATATCAATTGAAATAAATATAAGAGTATAAAAGTAGTTTTTTTTCTTAAAGCACATACATGCACATGAATCATAATACATCATAACTCAAACAGATTACTTCTTATTCCAATCACTTAGTATATAGCCACAAGTTACTCAAAATATGTGAGCATGACACGTTATCAACATGACTCACCATAACTCAATCATGTGACACATTGTATAATCCTATAAGTAATGATCAACAAAAAATCCTAAAACTCCTTATTTCTAGGTTTAGATACTTCAATCTACTCTCATTAACTCCATTTACGTCAGTGAATTCAAACCCATAACCTATATAGACTGAAAATCATCTCTTTCTGTCAAACCCTAACAAAAAAAAACTCATAAATGTGGAAGAAATGAGGAGGAATGGGGTTTAAGGTACTTATCTCAAGTGTTTTTAGCTTCAAAATACTCTTAATGTCACCCAAGAATAAACCCTAGTAGAGCTTAGTTGATTGTTCTCGTTCTCTCCTTTCTCTCTATTTTTCATCTCAGTTTCACGACTTATTTCTACAGAAAAGGGGATGTGCACCGCAACGAACATTGAATGCACAACGGTGCATGGTACAAAGAGGTTTCCTCTTGTTTTAGTATTTATTTGTGCACCATGATAGATGTGATTCACACCACGACGTATGGCATAGCAATACTCAATCTTTATTTTCTTCTTCTTTTGATGCCTAGGTGACTCGACTTCACATCAAACCCACAGTTAGGGCTAAAACACAATCAAAACTAGTCATTAGACTTCTTTAGCCATACACTACATCAATTTACTTAATTATTATAACTAAGCTTAGTTAATCAGGGGTTAAAATTCAAGATGTTATAGTAACTAGAGTGTGAAAATCATTCAAATAAGGGTATTGATAGTTGTCTTTATGATTCAATTATAGATTAACTAAATTGACACCATTGAAGCTTGTGAAGAGCTTTGGGAGTTTTTATTTTAAGAGGTAAATCTTTGGTCTCTTAAAAATTTAAGATAACTGGGAGAAATTTGTTTTTTGCTTTTGTGTATTAATTAATTATATGTTTGGAAGATTGTTTTTGAAACTGATTGATGTTTGTAAACTTGTGTAATGTAAATTTAACAATGTACTAGATTATGTAATGTGCAAGTATGTGTATAGACTGACATAAATGAAGTGTAAAGTTGTACATATAAGTTTGATGATAAATTAGAGCATGCATATTTTTGAAAATGCATATAATAAGTTATTATGCACACTGAGTTATGAGGAGTATGATAGATTTGTTAAGTCTAAGTGAGACCAATAACGTTACCCTTACTAATCCACTGAAATCACCAAAATCCATAGTAATTACCAAATTTGTAAAATATTAAAAAAGGGATCTCCAAGTTTTTACAATTTAAAATAATCCCATATACTTTTAATATTCCTAAATTAAAGTCTACAACATATGCAAAAGCATAAGAATCAAGAAAGAATGATCACATTTGCATCTGAACTTTAAAAATAGTGAATGGTGCAAAAGCAGTACATGCACTGCGGCTTGCTGTAAGTGTATTGCGGCGTGCATGTCTCTGTGCCTACATAGTAGTGTGAGATGCCATACGTCGTGGTGCATTACATGAATTTTAACAACAAACTTTATTGTCATAAGATAGCAGCCATGACAAACTTTCGACACGTTCTATTTTTTCATCCAACATTTGATTGAGGTGATCTAGGTGTTTATAGAGAGATTTCTCTTAACTCTAGCTAATGGCATAATTTCACGATCAAATTATATTTCTATTAAGAGTTGGATACCTTTTTCAAAATCACTCCTTTATCACAAAAACTCATAACTAAGGTGCTCAAATCACAATACATGTGCCAAAAGCCAACAGCCACCCTTAGACTACACTCAATAGATCATTTTAAACTCATGTAACACACTACATCCATTTTAATACACATATATCATAAGTTCGATCCTCAACCCCTCAATTCACAAAAACATAAAGGAGAAATAACTTACATAAATTTATTAACATTTAACCATTAGCAATTAAAATACACTTGTCCCTACTTGCACTAGCATTTCAATCCTATTTAGGCTTTAAAACTACATCCTAACAACTTAAGGCATGAAATACACACAATGCTTTCATTTATAATACAAGTAGCTTAAAATCATGGAATGAAGTCTTAGTTGGCAAATTAATAATGCTTAAATACACATAAGCAAAACAAGGAGGTCTATAAGTAGGATTTACTCAAAATCCTATGCCTTTGGTTGTTTCCCTGGGTTTGGTCCGATGAGCTAAGTCCTAAAATATTAAATAATGAAAGATGAGTATAACAACTCAATAACTAAGGTCAATCTAACCTATACAATTTCTTATCAATTAATTATAAATACAAATGGCAATAAACTCAAATATCATATGCACATGTGTCAAATATAGCCTTAGCTGCAAAATAAAAACTACATGACTGGGCGTGCAACATATGTCATCTCATATTCAAGAATGCACATAATGGGGTCTCAATAATAACAACCATACACCCTCTAAAACACACCGAACCACAATGATAACAACCATATGGCTGAAACTATAAATATACGATCAATGTCAACCTTATACCCTCTTATTACCTCCGATATGAAATCGGTGGCTATTAGTGGTTACGTTTGTAATTTGGACTAGTATAGTCTTCTACTTGTGAGGAGCTACCTGGCCAAGATTAACTCACTCACTTGTATATCGCAATTTTCTCTAATACTAACAATTATGGGGTGTCATACCCCTAACCTAGCCTTCTCACAAACTGATAGAGTCTAGTTAGGTTTGAGTCCCTTAAAGAATAAGTAGGACAGTATTGAATCAACCATGGGCATTGGCTGCCCCTTGATTCCAACAATTAGTGTCAAGCAAGCTTCTAATTCCAATGGTAAGCTACCATTACCACATGAATTTACTAATCTACTCCTCTTCGTAAGTGAAACTCTTGCTAATGATTATGCTATGCAATTATAACAAGTTGTATACCATGCAACATACATTAATCACAGCATAACATGTTCACATAATTCTCTCTTTCCATTCTACTCCACATGCCAATATCACATAATAACATATTCTCAATTATTATTATTGATCACACGTCTCAATATACATATTTCTTTCAATAATTCAATACATGTTCAAATAGTGCCAATTTGTATTAGTGGGTACTCAAAACACCAAGCAAGTTTCAAATCATTAAATTTAACAAATTACTAATTAAGAAACAACTATACAAACTAAATTTTTTCCCAGTTACCTCAAACCTTTAAAACGTCAAAGGTTTATTCCTTAAAATACCAACTTTCAAAGCTTCTTCTCAAGCTTGAATGATGCCAATTGATTAATCTATAATTATATCAAAAGGACATTTATTGACATCCCTTTATGAGAAATTTCTAACATTTAACTCCACATTCTCGCTTTCATCAAAATCAAAACTTACTCTCAATCATACCCAATGGGTTTATTAGGTCCCAATAACTCATATTGTCATCAATTAGCCATTAAGCTACCATTAATGGTCATAAAAAACAACCCAACAACTATATTTATTGTCATTTTTAGACATTAATGGCCCTTAATGTAACATCATCAAAATTTAAAATTGATTAATTAAGCATATTTAGGGTAATTATGTTTATTAGTGAGATGTATGGTCAAAGAGGTCTAACAAGAGTGATTGATTATAATTTCAACACTAAATGCGGGTCCAAAGTGAAGTTGGGTCACTAGGATATAAAAAGAGGAAGAAAATTACATAATTATGGTTGATTAAGCTAATGGAACCTAGAATTTATGGCTTTATAGTTGTGGTGGTTAAGGGGCATTAAATGAACAAAAATGCCATCATAATTGTGGTAGTTGGAGCAATATAGCTCCACTAATAGTTATATAAGGGTTCAACAAAGTTAATGTGAGTTAGAAGAAGCTACAAAACGTTATGGATACTTTTATATGAGAAGAAAATGAATCTTAAGAGTGAAGAAATGTTGAGTCAGTAGTAGAAATTTATTCAAAAATGGATATTGATGAATTATATTGTGAATAATTGTAGAGTAATCATTTTGGCACCGTTCAAGCTTCGTGAAAGCTCTAGGAGTGAGTAATTGAGGGATGAAACATTTGAGGTAGCCAGGAGAATTCTTTTTTTGTGTTTTTGTGTGTTAATTAATTATTGATTTATACTTGATGATTTAAATGTGTGAGATTGAATGGAAATGCAAGTGTAGCATAACTTATTTGAAAATTCATTATAGTGAACTTGTAAAGTTCAATGAAGTGTTTTCATTTGATGTTTAATGACACAATTTGCAAATGGATTTTCAATGATTGTTATCATGAGGAGTTCAATGATTTGAAAAGTAAAAAACTAAATGAAATTGTGTTTTATGTGAGTTTTATAAATGTTTATGATGTGGAGTTCAATTATATGATTAAATGTTAAATGAAGTTTAATGATTGTGTAATAGAGGAGTTTAATGACATTATGTGTTATGGAGTTCTATGATGTGTGTCAAGTATAAGCATGTGATATTTTGCATGCTTAGGTAGTAAAAACTTATATGTTATTAGTTAATGCATAAATATGCATTGCGTGATCATGAGAGACAGGAGTTCCCTTAGGAAGAAAAGTAGAGATTTAAATTCACTTGGTAAGGTTTCCATCTAATCTCGATGTCTTGCCTGGATTATTTATACTATTATCCTACTTGTTTAATGAGAGATCGTCCTACTAGTTCTATGAGAGATTTAAACCTAGCTAGCTATCTACTTGATCGACGATGAAGCTAATTTTAGGAGAATGACACCTTATAGTGTGAGAAATGAGGGAAACCGTGACTCACTAGTAAGTTTGGAAAACCTTGACCAAGTAACCTCTCACATGTATTTTGGCTAAGGTAGTCTCAGTGTATAGATGATCCTAATGAGTTATAGCTCACATTTTCAAGTTAGAGGAATAAAAAGGATATAAAGAAGGTATGATCATACACATAATGAAAAAGGACATATGGTTGTCTATATTGTAACTTTAGTGAAGAAAATCTTGACATTAGCACATATCTATGTGCAATTATGTTCTAGTTATTGTCTCATGATTATATGATACTATGGTTGAGAAGTGAAAGTATGATTCTTGTGAGCTTGAATTACTTTGTATGAGTTATAGAATTATGCTTTTGAATATGCTTCATGATTTGAAATTGCATAAGAATTTGCCACTTGCATTTAAATTGATTGACATGCATTAGTATGAATTGGATAGACCTTAGTTACTAAGTTTGTACTTACCCCACTATCTTCAATATTACAAGAAATAGCTCAAGAGGATAGGATAGAGGAAAATAGCCTGAGGCAAAGGATTAAGATCCTATTAGTAGGCCTCTTTTACTTTTTAAGTATTTATGTGTATATATTGCATAATATTGCCAACTAGGATTAATCCATTTATGACTTACTTGCACTACATGTTTTTTAAATTATAAAGTGTATTTTGGGCCTTAGGGCATATGTATGTGAAATGTGATATCTATAGTAGGGTCAAAATACTAGTGCAAGTAAGAATTGTGTATGAATATGAATTATGATGATTATTGGTTGATTTATGTGAGTAAAGCTCTCCCTTATGTTTTGAGATTAAGGGGTTAAGCAATGAAAATGCATTTTATAAGTATTGTATGTGATGTGATGTATTGCACAAGTCTATTTTAGTCTATTAAATGTGGTTTGAGTGGTGTTTGTGGCTTTTGGTATGTGTTTTGGACACTTAGATTTTGTGTAAATGGTGAAAAAGAGAAAATTTTAAAATGAGTGTCAAACTTTTTATTAAGGGATAATTTGATTATGAAACTAAAGCCATTAGCTAGATCTAGGAGAAAGCTTTCTACAGACATTTAGATCGCGTCAATCGAACATCAGACGGAGAAATGAGGTGTGTTAGAATTTGCCCTGGATGCTATCAAATTGAGAATAAAATTTTGTTGTCATGAAACGTGCAATGTGCCGTGGCGTATGACACAAAGGCTCACGAGCTGCAATGTACGCCTCTGTTTCTGCATAGACTCATTACTTTTCATTTCTGAGGAAATGCACTAACTCTTTTTGTGAACTCATGCTTCCACATATCAATCAAACTCTAATTTTCCATTGTAAAGTTTTTTTGGATGTTTTAAATATTAAAAATTTAGGATCCCATCTTTATAACCCATTTGTGAACTTGGCAAACTTGTCATTTTCCTTAAGCTAATCTTTTCATTGATTGAGATTGGAATTAATGGGATAATAATGAGTGAGATTCTACACTCAACAACTAATAACTCATAAAATCATAGATATAAGGTTTAAACACTTTAAACTACTCCCATTATATTTATTTTATTCAATAGGTTCGGACCTATAGCTCATATGAACCAAACATTACTATTAATACTCAAACCCTAGCTTCTCAACTAGAGAAAATAGAAGAGAAAGGGATGTGAAAGGTATAATGTACTTACCATGCGCATTAAGAAGCTCCAAAATGTCTCTAATGGTCTTTAAGTTCATGCCTTAACAGAGCAATGGGTGTGCTCTTCATTCCTTCCTCTTCTCTCTTTTGATTTTTTTGAATAGACAAGAACTGGTTTAAGTAGAATTTTTGCCATGCGTTGTGGCGGATGTCCCTCACACTGCAGCATGTGGCACAGAGGACTCTATTTCTTACCTTTTGATGCCCAAATGACTCAACTTCACTTCAAACCTACATTTAAAGCTGAAATTACAATCAAATATATTTTTTTGACCTCTTTGTTCACATACCACATTAATTTATTTAATTACTCTCTTTTACTTAACTAAATCTTGATTAGTTTTTTAGGATGTTATAAAGTCAAATTGTGATGTGTAAGATATAATGTGATGTGACTAAATATATGTGTATATTACATGTCGAGGTATGCATAGCATGATCATTAAGTTGGGAGTTTGCCGATAGAGAAAGGAGTAGCTTAGTAAATCTACATGGTAATTACAGCTTACCAGTAGAATTGGATGCTTGCCTTAATACTAATCATTAAAATTAGGAGGTAGCTATTATTCTATGATTGATTAGGGACTATCCTACTTGTTCTTTGAGAGATTCAAACTTAACTATCTCCACAGTTTATGAGGAGGCTAGCTTAGGGGTATGACACCCTATGATTGTTAATATTAGGAAAAACTATAGATCACAAGTGAGTAGGTTCATCCTGGCCCAATAGCTCTTTATGAGTGGAAGGCTAGGTTTGTCTAAGTTATGGACATAGATATTGAATAGCCAGTAGTTTTATGTCGAGGGTATTAGGATGGTATAGGGTTGACATTGATCATGCATTTATATTTTTGATTATATGGTGTTATTTTTGTAGTCTATAATATTTGAATAAATTTAATCATGATTTATTAGCTTAATAAGTATGATTAGTGAATTAATGAGGCGTGTGGCCAGAGCCCAAAGGGACCTAATTGGTGTAATAAATTGTAATTTTAGCCCTAGAACCACAAGTAGATCCAGATCAATGGCAGGCCACCCATTTAAGGAAAAAGAAAGAAGGTCAACGTTGTGCCATATGCCACGACATGTGGTTAATCTGCTGTGGAGCATAGATACGGATTTAAATACAATGAGCCTTTCTGTGCCATGCGTTATGGTGGAGGGTGTGGCACACGCCCAAAAATTTGATAGATCTGGTTTGTGTCTGTTTAAAAATTTAAAAGAGAAGAGAGGAAGAAAATGAAAAACATATTTAAACTTTACTAAGGCACATGCATTAGGACTTTTGAGAATAGTTTGAAACTCTGAAACACCTGAGGTAAGTAAACTATGCTCTCATCTTCCTTTCTCTTCCACATTTATAAATGTTAGAGTTGGAAAGTTATTTTTGGTCTATAGGAGCTATGGGTTCAAACCCATTAGTTAAAATGGATATATTGGGAGTTTTTTGTGGTAGATAAATTCTATATTGATGATTTTATCCAGAGTTAGTTGAAGTGAGTTATTGTTATGTGAAAATTGCCATTAATATGGTGGGAGTATTGATGGACCATTAATGGTGGTTTGAATATTTTTTTATGATAATGTGCATTTTAATGGAACTTAATGAACTTATTGGGTATGGATAGGTAGAGATTTATGGGATTGGTAGAATAGAGGAATGTGGAATTAATGTTAATACAATCCTTAAGGGTGAGATTATGATGATATCTTTGTAATGTGAATGTAGATCATTGTTATTGGCACTATTCAAGCTTGTGAGAAACTTTAGAAGTTGGTATTTAGAGGGCTAAACCTCTGACCTCTCAAAGGTTTGAAGTAATCGGGGAAAACTTAATTTATACAGTTGAATATTAATTGTTTGTTTATTGAAATAGTTGAATTGTTATGTGATTTATAATTCTAAATTTTGATGCAATTTGGGCATGTTTAAAATGGTGATGAATTCATGAATTGGTGAAAAATGATTTTAAAAAAATGGAGAATCTTATATAAGTTTGTCATTATGAAATTGATGATAATATGGTATTTGGCATGTGGAGTGATTGAGTATATCATTATGGATATGTAAATCCCTGTTATGTGGTTGATGGTTAAATTGCATGAATAAGTGTTATACATGTATAGCATGATCATTGGTGGAAGTTCGCCTAAGGAGAGGAGTAAATGGTTAAATTCATATGGTATTGGCAATAATCGTTGGAATTGAAATTGCCTTGGCATGACCATTGGAATCAAGAGGTAGCCATTGTCTCATAGTTGATTCAGGACTGTCTCACTTGTTTTATGAGGGATTGGAACCTAACTAATCTTTACTAGTTCATGAGGAGGCTATATTAGGGATACAACACCCCATAGTTATTAGTATTGGGAGAAACCGAATTATATAAGTAAGTGAGTTAAACTTGGCCTGATAGCTCCTCATAAGTAGAAGGCTAGATTAGTCTATGAAGAATGTCGCCACATGATAGTCACCAGTTTCACGTCGAAGGTAATAGGAGGATATAAGGTTAGCAAACGATCATGCATATAAATCCAACCACATGGTTATTAGTATTGTGGTCCGATATGTGTTAAGGGCCTATGGTTGGTAGTATTACAACCCCGTATTGTGCACTATGATTTAAAATGGATATATGTATTTTTAGACCTAATCATATAGCTGTTAGTATTGTGAATCGTGGCCAAGTTTCTCACATGTTGTATTTATGTTTACTTATTTACATATGTTTACAATTAATATGCAACTATATAGATTAGGTAAAACTTGGTTACTGAGTGGTTGTACTCATCCTTTAATTCTTAATGTTTTCAGGGCCTATCTCATCAGATTCAAGTCTGGAAAAACAGACAAAGGCTTAAGATTTGTAGAGTAATCCTTTTGTATGCCTCTCCTTGTTGTTTTATGTTTATAAATGTTAATATAATTATCAACTAATAATCACATATTATTTTTGTACTACTTATATTATAGTAGCATACAACTTGTGTATTTTGTGCTTTAGGTTAATAAGTTTTGGTTTTTAACCCATAGATAGGGTTAAAATACTTGTGCAAGTAGAAACACATGTATTTTGAATGATTTGAAATGAAAATGATAAATTTGTGCATGAATTTCCTCCCCCTTATGTTTTGTGAAGATTTGGGATTGAGTGGTAATTTTGTGATATACATATTTTTAATCGAGTATGGCGTGTTGCACGGGTCTGCTAGAGTCCATTGAGTATGGTCAGATGGTTGGTGTAGGCTTTTAGCACTTATAATTGAGTTGGGACACCATTGATGTGAGATTTTTGTGAAAAGTGGTAAAATGGATTTTGATGTCTAACTTTTTGTGAAAAATGAATTTGAGTATGAAACTTATGCCATTAGCTAGAGTTAGGAGAAAGCTCCATGTAGACCCCAAAACCACCTTAATCGAACATCAGACAGAGATTTAGGATGCGTCGAAAGTTTGTTCCCATTATTGTGAAATGATAGCAACTGTTGTTGGCAAATTTATGCAATATGCTGTGGCACATGGCACCTCATACCATAATGCATGGTATGAGGAAGGGTGAGTCATAGCGCATAAGTCTTAAACCAAGGCACATGGGTCATTTTCTACATAAAATATAGTTTTGAGTTTTGAAACTTAATGGTTTGGATCCTTAATAATTTTCAAACTTCCACATTATTTTAAAACTCTGATTTGAGCATATTTAGTATTTGTTAGAAATTGAAAATGTTGAAATTTGGGATCCCATTATAAATGATTTGAGAATTGTTCTCAGTTATGTGATATTTTACAAACTCAGTAATCCTTTAAAGGATTTAGTCCCTTATTACCTCGATTCTAGAGATAATTGTGGTTTAGTAAAGAAAACCTTACATAGTCTAGAGTGTCTTCATTAGGGGCACATGGTTGTTATTATTGCAACCCCAAGATGTGCATTGTTTTGAAACAAATTTGATGGCATGTGTTGCGTGCCTAGTTATATGGTTGTTATTTTTGTGGCTAAGACTATATTTGAAATATGTGCATATGATGATCGTGAGATTATTTTCATTTGCATATATAATTAATTGATATTGCAATTGTATAGGCTAGATTGACTTTGGTTACTGAATGGTTGTATTCACCCTTTATTCTTCTATATTACAGTGTCTAGCTCATCAGATTGAGATTATGAAAAACAATCAAAGGCATAGGATTTTGAGTAAATCTTACTTGTAGGCCTCCTAGTTTAAATTATGTGTATTTGAACATTGTTAATTTTGCCAACTAGGATCTCATGTGATTATTTTGATTATTTGCACTATGGTGTTAATGGTTTAAATGTATTTTGTGCCATAGGTTTGTTTATGATGGGGTTGTAAAGTTTGATAAGGCTGATGATAAATAATAATTTGATATATTTTTATCCTTTTGATTTAAACTTTTAAATATTGATTTGAGGCTAATTGAGTTTAATTGGATATTATTTTATTTTATTAGCCAATCTTCAATTTTGAGATTTTAACTAACTAAATCTTGAGTTTTAAATATAAATGATATCTTTAATATTTTTGCACATTTTTTTATTTTATTTATGCAAATCTTCTAGATCCAATTTGAAAGATTTTGATGAAAATAATTTAGGAATGAAGAATATGGGAATACTTGAAAATTAACTCAAGAATCAAATCTTATAAATTTTATTTATGTTTATTTTGGGTTCTTTAATGTAATTTTTAGTTAGGGTCACTAAGGGTAATTTTGTCTTTTTAATAAATTATTAAGTTTTTTTTGGAAGAGACACATCATAGGAGACACATCACCTTTTATATATAAATGAATGCATGCAGGAGCACGACTTTTATAAGGAGAAATAAAAAAGTTGTGACGCAGGAGAAGATTGAAGAGTAATAAAGGCATGCATGCGAGGGGCAATCATTCTTCATCTTCTTTTGTTCACAATTCTTGATGGCTTCTCATCCATAGTGCTGTTTAATTTTTAGTTATATGGAGAGCTAATTTTTTTAGTGTGATTAATCACAAATTATGATCCTAAATTTTAATCAGAGCCTTTAATATTCATGAAAGAATTTATTTTAACTTTATTCTAATTTATTCTTCTTCTCTTTAGCTTTAAATTTTATGACGCTTTAATTTCTATTGCTGATTAGAGTAGTTTTATTGTATGATTTTTGAGTTATAAATTTTATTTAAGGTTTTGCTTGTTATAATCGATTGATAGAGTAATATAAAAGTAATTTGGCTAGCTTAGGTAATTATTCATGCTTTGTTTCTAATGTGGTTAATATAGAAACAATTGTTAGGTTGTGAATTGAGGGAGATTTTAATTAATTCATAACTTAATTTCTTATTTAATTCCTGAATAATAATTTAGAAAATATATAATAAAACTAAAATAATAAAGTTAAATAAAATTAATTTATTTTATGGATGAGGAAGATTAAGTTTAGGTGATTGAGTTGTGATTGATTGCATTGCTTGTGCTTGATAATTTTCTCAGTTGAATTTGCTTTAATTGTATAATTATTTAATTTCATTTTTAAAATTAATTTCATCATAAAAAATCCCGCCATTATTTACTTTTTCATAATCCTAATTCAAACAGTTGACCCACTAACTCTTAGGGAGACAACCTAGGTTGTACTTTATTATAAAATTTAGTTTTTATTAATTTTGATGTTATTTGATAGTAGTGTCAATCCAAATACTAGTGCAAGCAGGGTAAGTTGTATTTGGTTGATTTTGATGAATATTTGATGGATTTATGCAAATTGGCTCCCTTTCATGTTTTACCAATCAAGGGGTTGAGCATAGAAATTTTGATTTATGTGTGATTGTTGGATGGTGGTGTGTTGCACAAGTCCATAATAGTCTCTCAAGTGTGGTTTAAAGATTGATGTAAGTTTTAAGAACATGTATTATGGTTTATGTACCCTAGTTGTGTGTTATTGTGAAAAAGGAGTGATATTTGTAAAAGGTCTCCAACTTTTGATAGGAAAATAATTTAGTTGTGAAATTTATGTCATTAATTAGAGTTATAAGAAATCTCTTTTTAAATACCTAGATCACCTCAATCAAATATTGGATGGAGATTTAGGCTATGTTGAAAGTTTGCCCCAAGTGTTATCATTGGATAGTAAAATAGCGATTAAAATTCGTGTAATGAGTTACAGCACATGGCACAGAGAACAATGTGCCACAGCATGTCTATCTTCTATTGTATTGTTTTCACTATTTTCAATTATTTTGCAAATGTATTGACTTGCTTTGAATCTCATGCTTCCGTATATGTCTTAAACTCTAATTAGTAAATGATAGAAGTGTATAAAAGTATTTTAAATTATGAAAACTTGAGATCCCCATTTATTTAATTTTACAAATCTTGTCATCTATCTTGATTTTGGAATATTATGGTGGATTAGTAAGGGTAACTGCTCTTATCTACTTGGAGTTCTACATATATCATGCTTAAAACCAAGTGACCCAAGCCAAAGGTGAGTTAGTCCACGTTATTAACCATTTATTGGGTCTAATGAGAACACATCATGCAATGGATAATCTTCAAACAAAATCTCCAACAACATATATTTCAAAAATCTAACAAGTCATGCAAATTACAAACAATTCCAAAACAAGAAAACATATATGAAAAATTTCATGCTTCCAAACAATAATTATACCCAACATAATATTTATATAAATTTCATCTCACTTGACAATTAATTTTTTAAACACTATAATATACTTTCCAAACACAAATTTAATATACTAAACACAATAAAACTATGCATAATCAATCACATACACACCCCATCACAAATTAATAATGGTTATCTTATGATTCGGGCAACAAGTTTTCCTTTACAACACTTCTTCCACCACACTCTTTACCAACACAATCTACACAAATTTCCCACGTTACAAAAAATTAATTTCAAGCTTGAAATCAACAAACAACTCTAATTATAAAGTTAAAGACTACACCCAAATAATATCTAATCATCAGAAAATCATCAAAATGTTAAATATGGCAACACACCCAATAGGGGGTGAATTAGGTGCTTAAAGAATTTTTTAATTCTTTCAAAGCCTTTTCTCAAAACTATGTGTAATGGAAAGTGTAAGAAATTCAAGTATCAAACTTTTATTGTGAGAATGCTAATATAATCTTCACAAGCTCAATATGTGTAAAATCAATTTCTTAGTGAAAGTTCAAGTAAGAGCATATAGAGATATCAAATTCAATTTCATATACTAAAACATAGCATTAACTAATGTTGCTGAAAATATAAAGAGTTAAAGGAGAGAGAGATTGCAAACAATGATTTATCCTGATTTAACTCCACCATTTGAGCCTGCATTCAATTCCCAAACAACTACTTGAGATTTCTTCACTATAACACAGGCTTAAGTGGGTGCTTGCCACCTTAGTACATCTATAAGTTTGGTTTGGGCACTTGTAAGCTTTTATAGCAACTCACTTTACTAGTAAGCTTCTTTTCCCAAGAGAATACCCTCTTTTGATTACAAGAAAAATCTCTCCCTCACCTTTACAATGGTTTTGAGTATGTAAATCACTCAAGTGAACTCTCTCTAAGAGTAATGATGAGTACAATGAAACTCTAATACTCAAATGATGAAGATATAAATGATATTGACTCAAGAATAATTATTTTCATCTAATAAGAGTAATATGAACATGAATTTTATATCTTGATGATTTTTTAAGTTAATCTCCTATTAAGATAAGTTTGGAGTGTTATATTTATAGCCCATGAAGTGAAATAAGTGTTAGAGACATTATGTGATCCTTTAGAAATATTACACAGTGATTATAGCTGTTGCTGACAAATCTTATGA
Organism: Prosopis cineraria; assembly: GCF_029017545.1. Lineage (NCBI taxonomy): Eukaryota > Viridiplantae > Streptophyta > Magnoliopsida > Fabales > Fabaceae > Prosopis > Prosopis cineraria. The sequence continues at coordinate 33,819,930 of NW_026555335.1, read as the reverse complement.
GGAACCAAGGCTTATTCATGGTTTTGGAGTTTTTCACAAGCAAATGTGACAAATCACGCATGTTTTGAAAGTACTTCACATGTGTTTTGGACCATAAAAGCTTATTGAATGAAAAACAAGGCTCTATCATGCGTGTGTACATGGTATTTCACACATGATTTGGACCACAAAGACTATTAAGTGAGAAACAAGGCTTCTGGGTGATGTTTCATGCTTGTATACAAGGTATTTCATGCGTGATTTGGAGGGTGAAGCTATTTCAGGACAAATCACGTGTGAGACTCAATATGCATCACGTGTGTTTTGAAGGGTATCACTGCACATAATTTCAAAAGGCCCTAACTCAATACAACTCCAAATCTGACAAATTATATATCATTGAAAATCTCTTGAAGTCTAATTTTCAATGAAATAAGTTTCATACATAAATTAAATGTAACTTTTGAGATATGATCAAAAGAGTGAATGAAAGTCAAGTCTAAATGCTATGCAGAATTAATATCTCAACATTCAAATTCTAAATAAAACTTTATTTTGAATAAATAAACTATCATTAAAAAGCTATTGGAGTCAATTTTTAAATGAAATATGTTTTACATTAAAATGATCTATATAGTGAGAGATATGATAATAAATATGACTAAAGGTCAAAACTTATTTTCTACACAATTGTTATTTCAAAGCTTAGACTTCAAGTGTTTATGACTTTTTCAACTTAACTCCATTTTAAGTAAATAGAATAATTTTAAAAACTTTATAGAGTTAGTAATCAAAACATTTCAAACGTTGTAAAATATATATGATCAAAGATGAAAAATCATGATTATAGAAAATTATATCTCACTCTTTCTCTTAAAAGTTAAAATGAAAATTTTGATTTAAAATATCTTGAGCTAATATTTCATATCTAAATCAATGAGTTTAACATAAAGACTTCTAGCCTAATGATATTATACCTATCAAGTTCAAGGCTTTCAAGGTGTATTCAAGCTTGTGTGAATGTCTTCATTCTTCTTAAGCTCTTCTTGGATCATCCTTCTTTTTATGTTCTCCTATCTTGAGTGTGGCATGCATGATAATGATGATTTTGATTTCTTCCTCTTCATGCTCACTCTCATCTTTAATTTGGATAACTTTAAATGATATACCATAAATAAAATATTTAGTCCAAGTGTCAATATACATATATCCAAGTTATGGAAGATAATGCTATGAACACTTTTGGATATAGAATTTAAGATAAAAAAGATATAATAGTATAAAATAACTTTGATGCACACAAATTATTTTTTTGAATCTCATGTAATATGGAATAATATAAATAAAAATACTTTAAAGTACTTGTTCTATAATCATGGTTAACTACTAAATATATATGAAAATAATTAGGTATAAGTATAATTAACTTATCTATATTTATCATCATCAAAATTTAAACTAAACACAATGTCACAAGCCATTATGTCTAATACCTAAAAATTCAAATCTAACACAAATTCAACAATATACACCTAGGGTTCAACCTAAAATCTTCAAATTCAAAATCCAACTTATAACACTTATTATACTTCCAACAGCCTCAACAATCATATTTGTTCATCATACTTTTGGATTAATTATCCTAAAGGAAAAACTCTAATTAGAAAATTATTTCCAAAAATGGTAAAGGGGATGGCTAGAAACTTAACCACAAGGAGTTGCAAAGCTCAAATCTAGCTCTAACCCGCCAAAAATTCAAGCCTTAATAGACCAAAGTTGCAGCTCTCTCTGTTCTTCCTCTCCCTCTCACACATTCTGATCTAACACATGAAATAGGGATTGATATAATTTTATTCTTTCGCACAGTCAATGTCTATAAGTGGTTGAGCCCTAGGTGTTACTCATTTATGAGTGGACAACATTAGAATGCCCAATTCTCACTTAAGCCCATAATTTTAGGTCAATTTAGCCCAATATTTATTTTAGATCTTAATTAACACTCTTGTATGATTCTAGACCAAATTTAATCCATGATTAAATGCCAAAATATGTGATTAACCTTAAATATAAAATTATTCCTAAATTAAACCTTAAAATAATATCAATCCTATTTTTAAATCCTTAATTAAACCTTAATTTTGACAATTTATTTCTTATATGAATATTAGGATGTTACATTTTCAGCAAGTGTATTTTGATAAGTTAAATGTGTTTTGCATGATTTGGATGATTATATGGCTTGATTGTAAAAAATTGTATTTCCACCCCCTTTTTATGTGAATTATAGTGGTTGGATGATTAAGTATTGATTTATGGTAAATATGATGCATGTGAATGCTTGAGAAAGTGTATTAAGACTTATTAAGTATGGTTTAAATCTTTATATGGGCTAATGGCTTGTGGCATGAGTTTTGGACACTTGGTTGTTTGTTTAATGTGAAATTTAGTAAATTTGGCCCTAGGTGTTTAACTTCTTTGTATGATATTAGATTGATGTAAAACTAAAGCCATTAGTTAGATTATGAAATTGTTGACATGTGAGTACTTCAATAACCTTAATTGGAGGTGCAAATAAAAAGTCATGCGCACTGGAAGTTGGGATCTAGTTGTTATCATGAATAGTTACTGTCATGACATATAAGCCGCAACAAATGATGCTTTGACCACTACTTACTTGCCTTTGTGTGTTTATTGGCAACAGCTTATGGTTGCTAGCCGTGGTTTATTGGCCTATTTAGATGAAAATTACTATTTTGATTCTATCTTGATTTATTCTAAAACCCATTTAACCCCATGCTTGCCAAATGTTTTCTTCTATGATTTACAAGGATTAAATGACCTTTTGAACTTAGTTTGAGATTTAAATGGTTTGTAGGATCCCATTTTCTAAAGATTTTATATTTAGCCTTTTTTATGGTCTCCTTTACCTGTTGTCAATCTCCTCCATCACGGTAAGTCTTTTAAATTGACACTTTAGTTTTAAATACCATGGTAGTGTTTAATTATGGTGAAGTATGTAGCTAATCATGTGGTTAAAGTAAGAAGCATTACATACCACAAGGTAGCTCAACCCGCCACCAATATTTCTAATTTTACTATTCATGATGGTCTTATTGGTGGTGCATTTAGGGTTTAAGGTATTTGTCCCTCCCGGCCAACAAGATTTAAGATAATGTGGTATTTTGTCATTATAATTACAACTACTGTATTCAATCTTTGTTATAGGATACCTTAAAGTATTTTTTTTATCCTTAACATAAGGTACACTATGAGGTATTAACTATGCTTTTTCAATATTATCTATATTTAAACTTATTAACTATGATAAAGAATATAATGCAAATTTTAAATTTTTTTATTTAAATAAAACTAAAATTGAAAGTTTATTATATTTGCCAACTAAGAGCAAAAATACCTATAACATTATCAGAGTTGTTGCAAAAGTGACTAATCTATTAAACCATTTAAATGTTGACTATTTATCTTATACTTAAGCAAATGCTAACCATTTTTTTGCTGATATGGATAAAAAATATTTCCAAATGAATTTTTATGGATGTTAATTGATCATCATATGAATACTCAAAATGTTACTTTAATAGGTGCAATAGTGACTAATTCGTCAAAATTCATGCCATATGGTTTCTTTCCATCACCATGTATCTTGCCCCCTTCCTCCCTCCCTTTCCATTCATTTTTTTGTCTGCAAAACTTGATATTCAACATAGTGAGATAGGTTTTACACAATCGAAGATTGAGATTGAGCACATCCCAATACTGCCTTACCTTAAGAACATTGTCACAACTTTAAATAATTTCATTTATGATAAGTTTAAAATTTTCATGGTTTTCGCCGCTGTTGCAAGAAAACAAGCAATTTAATTTGATATTCAATCAAAATTACATTTTCATACATGATATTCATACAATGTTAGATTAACCTTTAAAGAATTTCATATAGGAATATTTTTTATCTATATCAATAAAAAAAATGGTTAACTTTTGCTTATGTGTCAGCTAAATTGTCAATATTTAAGGAGTTTGATGAATTGGTCACTTTTACACCAACTCCGATAACATTATGGGTATTTTTGTTTTTAACTGATAACTTCATAGGTATTTTTGCCCCTTTGTTAGTCCATATCAGTAAAGGTTGACATGTGACATATACAATCAGCATTTAATGGTCAAAGTTAACTGCGTTAGGTTAAAGTTAATGGCTTGGTTACTTTTACACCTACTTATATAACATTATGGGTATTTATGCCTTTTTCCTCACTTTAAAATACTGAGTGCCCCTGGGTGGCCACTTTATAAGTATTTTTGCCCCTTTACCTTATTTTTAATGAATTAACAATACTTTTTAACTAAAAGAATAATAAATTATACTTGAGATATCATGGTGAAATCACACCTTATTTTCCAAATTCACTTTTTAAAAACATTCTCAAAGTACATTTAGGTTGCACTTTTATCTCTTTATTTTTTTTAAGACAACATCCCATATCTCAAAAGTGAAAAAGCACTTTCTAAATGTCAAAAGAAGGTTACCTAAACACACCCATAATATCTCTAAACTATAACCTCATATCCAAAGCCATTTATTTTTTAGGAGAATCATACCTAGGGTCCTTAGACCAGAAAAATTTACAATTAAGGCTCAATACATTATGAATTTATTCTATAGGCTCAAAGGCCTTATATGCAAATATATTTTTAGTGAAAAAAGAGCCATTTGCCCCTCCCAAAACCAACCAATGTTTGACTCTTATCTCTTTTTCCTCCTTTCCTCTTCCTCTCTCTTCCTCTTCATCTTCCTTTTCCTTCTCTCATTACATTTCTTCTCTCCCTCCCTTTCCTTGGATTTGACGCATAAGGTCTTGAATTTGCTTGTTTGTTTCATCATAGAATTGATAGCAATTTTTAATTGAGGCATTGGGGAGATATATAGTTCGAAGGAAGCTGGATTTGCAATATTAGACATTAATGGTAGGTTTAGATTCCAAATGAAAACTCATTTAGTATAAACCAAGAAATTGAATTTTTCAGCGCCAAAATCCCCAATCAATACTATCTTAAAAAGATAATCGTATTTATGATCAACTTTTTAATCCATATTTCCAACACCCAACACCATGTAAAACCTACTCGGAACTAATAAAAATAGGGAGAATGACAAATAAGGACCCTTGAAAAATATTAAGGACCTTTTATAATTAAAATGTAAAAAATTTACAACTAAAACATCATGATTTACAACTCAAAAGTCTTTATTTGGTATTAATTTCCTTAGGCTTAATGAGTAAAATAAACCTTGAACTCTTACTCAAAAATCATCCTAGACCCTGAACTCTTAAAATATGTAAAATAAATTTTAAACTTTTAAATTTGTAATAAATTAAACCCTACTGTTATCCTTTTTTAATGTTGTTACTGTTCACTGTGGCCCTAGTTACTTTAGATTTTAAATTCGTTGATGAAATCTTCAGTTTTTGCATCTATCATTTGTAAAATCCTATAATACTTAAAACTTCTTTTCAAATGGGATCTCAAGTTTTCACTATTAAATAAATAAAAATTATTCAAAATATGACTAAATCAAAGTTATGTAGTATATGAAAGTATGAGATATCAATTATTTGAAAAACATTGCAAAAAAAGGGAAAAAATGTCATTCACAAAATTATGGGTCGTTTGCTATAACTAACAATGCATTCAACGTGGCGAATCACGCTGAGGCTCATTTAATTTACATAATAGTCAACATTCTATACATAAACGGTGGGGGTAATTTGCTTGAAATTTCAAAGTTCAGAGTCTAAAATGCTACTCGTGTAATAGTTTAAGGTCTGTGGCGCTAATTAACTGATACCCATAGTGAACAGTAATAATGAATAGTAATGACGTTAAAAAAAGATAACGATAGAGTTTAATTTTCTATGAATTTAAAAGTTTAGAATTTATTTTGTACATTTTAAAAGTTCAGGGTCCATGGCACTTTTTGAGCAAGAGTTTAGGGTCTATTTTACTCATTAACCTATTTCCTTACAGGGTCCTTATTTGTCATTCTCTCATAAAAATAAGCAAACGCAAATTCACTAATAAAGACTCTAGAATATATAAAACAGGGCCTAAATTACATTAAAAATCCAACAATATCCAATATACAAAGTGTGCATGAAGTTTTGGTGATAAAGATATAGGAAAGAGAAAATGAACCATAAAAGAATAGAGGAGGCAAGTGAGGGAGCATCAACGAACATAGAGGAAATAGAGATGGAGAAGAGTCTAGGTTACAAAGGAGTGCGGGGGGAAGGGAGGAGAGGAGGAAGAGAGATTAGAAAGTTGGTTTGAGAGGGGCAAATTGGTATTTTCTTGATAAAATATATTTGCATCTAAATAAATTCAGAATCATTGGATCATAATTGCAAATTTTTCTAGTTGAGGGCCTTAGGCGCCATTTTCCCTTTTTTGGGGGTAAAATATCCAAAACCACCTTCTAAACAAACCATAATTAATAGAATAGTTTTTTGTAAAGAAAAATTAATCATTAGTCTTTATAATTTTAACTCAATTCCTAAATTTTGACTAGTTGTAATCTACTTCTTCAAGTTTTCACTCGGTTGTAACTTAGTTACTAAATTTTGATTCTTGTAACTTAGTCCTTAAATTTTTAATCATTTAAATATTGATTCTTGTATCTTAAAAAATAAAATAATTATGTTAAAATTTATTACTAACACTTTTTAGTAAACTCTTTTAATCTTTATAAATATTATAAATATTAAAAGTTTAAAATATTTTTTATCTTTATAATTTTATTTTTTAAAATATATGAGTCAATATTTAAATGATTAAAACTATAAAGATTAAGTTGCGAGGGGTAAAATTCAGTGGTTGAATCATAACTGAGCTAAAACTATAATAATTAAGTTATAACAAGTCAAAATTTAAATATTGAGTTACAATTTGGTCAAAACTACACTAACCAAATGATTAAGTGCTTGTTTAGATTGAATCCTAATTTAGGTTGGGATGTCCCCAACTTAGGTTAGGATGTCAAAAGCCTAATTTATTATGTTTGGATAACAAAAATTTTTCAACCATAGTTAGGGTCCAAACCAATGTTTTCAATGAAGCTCATCCACCAAGCTTTTTCATCAGCGTTAGGCGTTCAAATGAATGAACGTTGGGAGCATTAAATGCTTTTTAAATTTTTATTCTCTTTCTTCATCATTTGCTATCTATCCGAGCCCATGGTCCTCTTCTTCATTGCTGTCATCCATGTTGCTTTGGCTCGCCCTTCACTCTCCCAAGTCTGTCAGATCTGATGAGAGATCATAGCCATCGAGACTCAATCCAACCGTGTGTGTTTCTCACATTGATTCACAATATTGTCGTCCCTTCCCCTTCATCGGGGGTGTCCCTGCTTCAATGATTTCCACCTCCTCTGACGAGATTTGTGCTTCCTCAGCTTCAATGGTCATCCTTAAGATGTGAGGAGAAGAGTTTAATGCTTCTTACCTTAATTAATAGAAACAAAAAAAAAAGGAAGGAAAAGGGATAAGCTAATGAAACAGGAAAGAAAAGAACTTGTGACTCAAGCCGCCACATACCACGAATAGCCCATTGCACTCTGGCAACACATAGTTAGAACATAGGGAGAAGAAGTCTAGATGCACCTATGCAATGCAAACCCACAGCGATAGATAAGGAAGAAGATGACTAGAAAAGATCTGAACACAGACACACAACTATAAGGACTGAAGATCCACAGTCGACGCTAGCATTTTCAATCGGAGAAGGAAAGAGCTTGAATGGCGAACTCACAGGGGCAACTCCCTCTTATGCTGATGACCAACTAAGAACTGAGAAGGAAGGAGAGAAAAAAATGACATTGATGGCAGAGGGTTCTTGGCTTTTTCACTTTTTATATCTAGCATTTTTATAATCGAAAAGGAAAGAAGAGAGGAAAGAGGGAAAAAAATCTATTATAATGAGAGCACAATTGTAATTTTATGAGGCTGATAAAATAAAATAAATCGAGACTTAAATACATGACCTAACTAATGATAATAATAATGGTAATGATAAGATATCTTAAACTTCACTAGAACAACTCTCCTTCTTGGTAACTCTGTACCAAAACATATTGTAATTATATAAAAAATGCCCAAATTTAGATATACAAAAAATTATTGGTGATATAATTAGAGATCAATTTGTAGATCATATTAATTGAATATTTTATAATTTATAAATTTATTTTAGCTTTTCATAATTGAATATTTAATATTTTTTACTTATTAATTATAATTTTAAGTTTATTATTATTTTACTTATAAATTAATCAAAAAATTATATTTATTTTTGTTATTAAAAATCTCAACTGACTTTTCAATCAAATTATCCAAATAAATTTTACTGACAGAAAAAAAAAGATATTCAAACATAAATCACATTATATTAGTTAATTTTTTTAATTTTTATTTGTTAACTTTAATTAAATCTTAATCTTAATTATAAATTTTTTAATTCAAATATATCCTAATTTTTTTTTTAATACCAAAAACAATCATTGACTCCACGTAGGGTTCGGTGCGGTAACTTGAGAAAGACTTGGCGTTCGGGTCCCCTTTTTTTTGTTTTTAATTTAAAAGGCTCCTGAAACGCACAGTGTTTGGTTCTCTTTCCCATTCCAAGAGTGACTTCAAGATCAGACGGTCCCGACCAATGCCTCCATCTGTACGATACGGTAATGTTTATTGTCAAAGTCGAACGACGAGTAAACTATCGTGTCGACTGTCGTGCCGCTCACTTCAAAGAGAATGAATATTACACACACACATGTATTAAAAAGAAAAGCGACCCAAGCAGGGAGAGAAAGAGACAGAGACAGAGACTAGAGAGAGAAACACAAGGGAGAGTCCGTAGTTGGGAGTAGTTTGTTTGATTGCCAAGGAAAGTATCGGAGGAATCGCAGACAATGATGATGAAGTTAATGGGACCTGCACCTCCTCGATTCAGTTTATATGTTCGTCGTTGAAATGGGTGGAGCAGCAATCCCCAACTACTTCTTCCAGCTACCTATCTGTGCGTTGTTGAGTCGCTGCTTTCACTTGGGATCCAAGTCTGCATCACCATCACTACCGTCGTCAACAGCCACGTCGTCTTCTTCCTCTTTCTCTTCCTTATTGCGCTTGTCACAGCGCTCTTCACGACCATGATCCTCTGCCTCCTACGCACTCTGGGATCTCAATCGCAGATCCACCTTTCTTGTCAGTGCCGCTTTCAAGATTCAAGACCACCACCTTATTGCTTTTTCTCATGGACCCCGCTGCCTCTCGTCCAGCTGTAGTCATAGATAATGGCACCGGGTAAACTTCTCTTCCCCTTCTCCGTCTCAATTTAGTTTCTTTGCCTTTGTAGGAATGGAGGGGTTCGACGTGTTTGTCGAATTGCTTCGATTTGATTTTCCTCTTTTCGGGGGCAATTGCTTAGATGCAAGTTTCTGTAGCTCGATTTCTGATCGTATTGATCAATAAAGCTAGGTTAATGCTTCTTGTCGTGTAGGGTTTGGTCTCCCCTGAAATTGGAAGTGATCTTTCTTTGCAGGTATACTAAGATGGGGTTCGCCGGGAACGTTGAACCTTGTTTTATTGCTCCGACGGTAGTCGCCGTTAACGAGTCATTCCTTAATCAATCTAGAAGTTCTTCCAAGGCCAATTGGCTCGCACAGCACAATGCGGGAGTAATGGCTGATCTCGATTTCTTCATTGGGGACGAGGCACTCTCCAAGTCTCGATCTAGTAATACTTACAATCTTAGTTACCCTATTCAGCACGGCCAGGTTGAAAATTGGGATGCCATGGAGCGATTCTGGCAGCAGTGCATTTTTAATTATTTGAGGTGTGATCCAGAGGATCATTATTTTCTCTTGACCGAGAGTCCATTGACCGCACCTGAGAGTCGCGAGTATACTGGGGAAATCATGTTCGAGACATTTAATGTACCCGGACTTTACATAGCTGTAAATTCCGTGCTTGCTCTTGCTGCCGGCTACACAACATCCAAGGTTGGTATTTGTGTTCCAGACCCTGTATATTCGCAGAATTGAATGTTGACTTTTGATAAGCTCAATTGATGAGGTTTCTGCAAAGTCTTAAGGTCGCAGCATGGACAGCTGTGCTAGCTTAGTAGCTTTACAACAAGTCCATGAGTGATGGGACTCTCTATGCTCGCTTAGTTGAGGTTTCTGAAAGTCCCTTCCGGCAGCAGCGTTGACAGCTTTGCTAGTTAGTGTAGTAGCATCACAGCAGCTTCGTGAAAGATAGGACATGTAATAAACCCCCTGAATTTTGTAGCTTTTGCGGGCTTTCACTTGGAACTCAAATATATTATATCAAGAAATTCTTAATTAAGAAGATAGTTGAGGCTTCATTCTTAAATTATAAATTTTAGTTATAAAAATGGCCAGCCCTACTTTCTGCTTTGTAATGTAATTCCTTGATGATGAAAATAATAATTGCGTTGTCATTGTTGATCTTTTTGAGGAGTGGAAGATTACTTACTTGATGAGATTTTTATCAGGCAAGCTTGTCATTCTTGACTCATCAGTATATAGAAGATGAAATATTTCTATAGATCCCATACCAACCACTTGAATGCTTTTCTATTGATCTGTTGTTTGACAAACATTTCCTTTACTTATTCAGCTTTCTTCTTAGTGTGAGATGACAGGAGTTGTTGTGGATATTGGAGATGGGGCTACACATGTCGTTCCTGTAGCAGATGGTTATGTTATTGGGAGTAGCATCAAATCGGTTCCTATTGCAGGAAAAGATGTTACTCTTTTTGTCCAGCAGCTGATGCGGGTAGGTAGTCTGTGTGCTATAAAGTAACTAGCGTGTTTTGCTGGTATTTGTTCATAGATATGAATGTCTTATAAATTGTTTCCATAGTCTTTAAGGTTTTCATGAATTATTGTTGGACTAGCTAGTGAAACCCGATCACATTTAATGATCTAAGCACTAATCATGGATGACCTGAGACTATTACGTGTTTAATTGGTAATAATTAATACAAAAAAAAAAGAAAAAAAAAACACCTGTTTTGTAGATTAGGCGCCTCAGTAGTGATGTGTTCTGTAAATTTATTTCCTAGGGTGTGTAAAATACTCATCCTGTGGATAATCGTAAAACTTGCCTGTTTGATATGGGTGTTTTAAGGGTCTGGGTTGGGACAATCTTCCCCAGACTTGCAGTAACTGTGTTTAAGTGTGTGTAGATATATAAATCAGTAGAATATATCATAAAAAGTAAGAAAAATATCAGCCATCTAACAATGTATGGCTTTTTAATGATATTAATTATTGTTTGAGACATTACATTCTTTCTTGTGACTTTTTATTAACAAATTTTATTTAAATGAAATTCAACACGAGAAAAACTTAGTCATTTCATTTTGATTTTTTAATTTTGGGTAAATGGGTTTGGATTTGAGGGATTTGAGGGCTTGATAAGAATGGAAAATTTCTTATCTCCCTAATATGAGCCCAGGAATAAGACTGTAGTACTTTACCCTTCACTACTATTTGTATGGCAGAACTTATTCAGTGATTATTATGTGGTATATTGCTATACTGGCATTACTAAATCGAGAATATAATAATTGACACCCAATTTTGGTTCTGCTGTTTGCTAATTCTGATTTATAGACTGTCTCTTCTTGCATTGCTTCATGTAGGAAAGAGGAGAGAATGTGCCACCCGAAGACTCTTTTGAAGTTGCCCGCAAAGTGAAGGAAATGTATTGCTATACCTGTTCTGACATTGTTAAGGTCATCTTGAGTCCCCGACTGGTTTGATTTCTTTAACAATAGTCATTTCAGGAGTTTTGTGGTGCAAATAGTTGTTCTCTCCATTTTTTATGCTAGGCATCAGGGAGGAATAGTGTTCAATTTTTCTTGCATCAATTTAGTTTGCTTTCACATAAAGAATTGTTAATCAGCTTTTCTTCCCTTCCAATTTTAACAATGGCTGTGATCTCTCATGTTTTCAGGAGTTTAATAAGCATGACAAAGAACCAGCCAAGTATATCAAGCAATGGAGAGGTATCAAACCAAAAACAGGGGCACCATATTCCTGTGATATTGGCTATGAACGATTTCTGGGTCCTGAGGTTTGTTCTATGGTTTCTTTCTTACATTTTCCATAACTTGGGATCTTTCTGTCCAAGGGAAAGTTTGATTAGAGGCATATCTGCTTTTTGTTGAATCTATCCTATAAATATTTGAACAACAATATATTTTTTAATATAAAAGTGATTTGTTGATGGGAAGGAGAACAATAAATAACAGAGGACAAGCATTTTTCTCGAACTGAAGAAAAAAAGACCCCGTAAAATGAAAGAGCTTTCCAATTGCTTTGAAGATTGACTGGAGATCCCATAAAAAAACCATTGGCTGAAATCCATAGGGAGCCAGGGTAGCATGTAAGCAATCCTCCTTTAAAGATGCCACGGTGTAAATTCTCATGAAAATGTGACATTTGGTTCTAACCAAAGTCACTATGATCTTTTATAACCGGCAAACTGCCAAAGAACTTTGAGCAGCTTTCTCCTCTCAACCTGTAAAATTAACAGTTCAAAAGACTTGAAAATCAGCTGGACAAAAGTTCATATTAATAATACAAAACAATCTGTTCCAAATCTGCCATGCCATGTCCCAATGTAGATACAGGTGATTATGTCTTTTAACTTTTAAAACACAATAGCAAATTTTTATATTAATTGTATTTAGTAAGGCAGGTCAAAACAAAAGCATTTTACCTTAGAAGGAACCTTGATTATCCATAAATATTTTGACAGATGCTGACAACATGTGTTTGGACTTGGAATCAATAAAAATTAAGTATGAAATGACAAGTATAGAAACTAAAGAATCCAAAATCTTTGATGAAAAGAAAAGGCCATGAAATAGAATGGGCATTTTTGAGACCAAAGCAAGATTTTCAACCTGGGAATGTTTTATTTTATGTTCACTAACATCTACCTTAATTAGAGTGGTTATATGGGCAAAAATGTAAAATTTGAAGGGGCATTTGCTCTTCTACCATTATGCCTTTTCCATGGATAGTTATGGTTCATACCTCCATTTACTCAAGAATTGACGGAGATGTAGATCCTCAATGTCAGTAGAAATTTCATTAGATAGTACTTTTTATGTTATTGGATTGATAAGATTGTAGATTTCAATACATCTTTTTGATTATCATAATTTTTGTTTTGAAGCATAATATTGGTAAGAATAAAACTACTGCTTTGGAATCTTGCCTTCTGTACTGATGAACTTGGCCTCTGATGTCTGCAGATTTTCTTTAATCCTGAGATATATAGCAGTGATTTTACCACTCCTCTGCCAGTTGTAATTGACAAGTGCATTCAGTCTGCGCCAATTGACACCAGAAGAGCATTATACAAGGTGAAGTTTTACACATGATTTCTGATGTTTTGTCCCGATTTCTCTCTGGCTTTTAAGTCTCCATGAACAGTCTTTTTGTGTTTACCTTAAAATTAAGTTTTTTTAAGTCTCAATGGTTAGTATGGGGTGTGTTTCTGTTGTAGGTGCAGTTTCAGTACTTTAGTGTGACTGTCATCCCAACCCAAATGTTTATTCTCTGATTCTGTTTAACCAACAAGACTTTTCACTGTTGGATTTTGTACCATTTAATCTTGTGTTTTTATTTTATTACAGAATATAGTTTTGTCTGGAGGATCAACCATGTTCAAGGATTTCCACAGGAGGTTACAACGTGATCTGAAGAAAATTGTGGATGCTCGTGTTCTTGCATCTGAAGCACGTCTTGGTGGTGAGATAAAGGTAAGAATTTTCATGCATCATTTAATTTATGATTCTCCCTCCCTCCCCTACTCTCTATCTCTCTCACACAGATACAAGGCGATTACTTTGATACATACGTGAAAAGCCTGACCGCTATCTATTACTACTTTGGTCTGGGATTTCATTTTTGATCCACAGGCGCAACCAGTGGAGGTCAATGTTCTCAGCAATCCCATCCAGAGGTTTGCAGTTTGGTTTGGAGGCTCAGTGCTTGCTTCAACACCTGAGTTTTTTGGGGTATGAAGTACTTGCATCTAATTGATTTTTGAGCCATCCTCTAGTATACATAAATGTTGTGTCCTCATGACATGGCATTCCAATAACATCTAAATTTCTGTTTCAATGACAATTGAATTCTCTGTATAATGCCCTGTTGGGTACTTGGTGAATTACGCTGCCTTGTTCAAGGTAGTAAATGGCAAAAAGTGCACTTATGGTGCTAGACTCATCTGGCTTCTAGGAGTGAGAAGTGCTGGAAAACCATTCGCCTGAGTAAAGCAAGGTGTCAAAAGAAGGAAAATGTTGAAAATATGCTTAGGTAAATAGAAAATTAATAAACATGAAACTATTATGATAACATTTGGTATGTAAATTAAATATTAAAGCCTAATAATCTCATAAACTGTTCACTATTTCTGGCATCAGGTCCTAAGTTGTAAGGATTCAGCATAAAACTCTTACAAAACAGTTACCCAGCAAGATATTTCAGGGTGGTCTGGCTGGCATTCATGCATTATCTGATTAGAGAGATGCAAACTACACTAAAGTCAGAAAAGCACGAGGGAAACAAAAATTCATTGGTTTTATGGTTTTAGCCCACACGTAAATTACTTATCATGTTTTGAGATACTTAACTTCTAGGGTTGTGTGTCTTGTAAACTAAATCTACTGTGTGCAAGGAAGTTGAGTTGAGTGCCTTGCATCCCCTTGCAAGGCACCAATGGTGCTGCTGCCAAGCCAGTGCCTCGATGAAGGCCTGCACCTCAACCAGCTAGAGCTGTTGAGGTGCGGTCTCTTGGTTCGTCTCTTTGGACTACACTAGCCTTGTTCTTGAGAGTCATGTCTTTAAAGGTTAAAGTATATTGAGAAGCTGAGTATATTTAATATGATGAACTGTGGGGTTAAATGAGTAAGGGTTAAAGTACATGAAAAGAAAAATATTTTGATGTGGTGGCTAGGTTTGGAGACATGAAAATTGATTGGAACTACAAAGAGGACGATTATGTTGGACATTGGTACATTCCATTATTTTAGTGATAAAAGAGTTCTTAATTTCATGTTACCCCTCCTCTTAACCCTACACCATGTGAAGCCTACTTGTTCAACTAGAGGTGGTAATTTGGGCCAAGCCTAACTAACCAACATGAATAAGCCTAAAGAGTCTTGGGGCTGGGCTTGGAAGCTTCAAGATTTTTTGAAAGAAATCTGGGCCAAGCTTGAACCTAAATGGGCTTAGCCCAAATATCTAAATTCCTTTTTTATTATTAATAAAATTGAAAATATTATTATTTTTAAAATAAAAATTGTAATTAGATAAAAAATAAAAGAAAATAATATTTAACAATTAAGGCATTTGGGTTAGCCTGAAAGCCTACATGGGTTTTTTTTTTTTTTTTGGTATGGTAGGATATTTCAAGTCTAATATGAATGAGCTCAGCCCGAATTGATTCCGATCCAAATAAGCATGCCCCGCCCAATTTTTTGACTCTATGTCCAACATTTAGTTTTTTGATAATGGCTTTTCAGTTTTGATAAAAGAATATTTCTTTTGTTGTTCTTGATCTGAAATTTCTGGTCCCATGTGCAGGCTTGCCATACAAAGGCAGAGTATGAGGAATATGGAGCAAGCATATGCCGGACAAATCCAGTTTTCAAGGGGATGTACTGAACCAGAGATGAACTACTTGATCATATAACTGGAGTTTCTCGGTGAAAATATTCAACCACAGTCTGTTTGACTGTTCTTTCTTTCCAGGTGTATTCATATTGGCAGGAGTTGGTGTAACATATGTACATTCAGTGAGAAAATGGGAAAAATTCTCATTCCAATAGCTTTCCCGCAGCATATAGTTACAAATGGTAAATATGGTTGCTGCCAGGTCCATATGGTACAGATTTGATAGAAAGCAATCTTACAGGAAAAAGTTTGGCTGAATTGCAATTTTTGGTGTTCAACTTAGAGCTTGATGTTCTACATTTTTTCATTTGTTGGGAATGATAAATATACCCGGCAAGTACTTTTTCTAGGTAGGAAGTTGAATTCATTGGGATTGAGTTGTAAAACTAATAAGTACTAGTGCAAGGTTAGAAATGTGTCCTTGTGAAGTCACATATTTGGATTTTTGGGTACATAATGTCCATCTGGATTTTGTTAAACGCTGATACAAGTTTGAATCTCAAAATATCTAGGACAGGTTCATCTATATTGTGATATTTTTCTTCCATTTTTGGGTAAAAACTATATTTTGACTCATTCTGCCAAGGTTATATGAAATCAATTTCGAATTTCGACACTTTGGAAATTGTCCATTTTCTTCCTTTCTGGTGCCGCATGGACGATTTGTAAAAGTATGGGGTGAAGCTACTGTTCTATTGGTATCAAATCGTTTTAACTCTGTCGCTGATAACACGTTACACTCTGTCCAATTCCTTCATGAAAATGACTCTGAATTGGCATTATTTAACAATTACAATTTCCTTAAGCTGGTAAAAAAAATTTCAATTTTTTAAGGGACGTTGTGAACATGCTCAAGTAATAGTTTAAAGATAATTAAAGTATGGATTGCTTTCGTTCTATATCGTAATAGAGAAAGAATTTAAAGCTGTCCGGCCAACTATACTAAAATTTGATGAACCAGTATTGTTAGATCTTAGTCATTCTTTTTAACAATGAACTTCCACTTTCTAACTGACCTTGAGTTGGATGGAAGAAAGAGAGATTGCAATTTTTAATGCACATTGTAATCGCTAAGAACCACAATTAAAACAGGGAGAACTCTTACAAATTACAATGTCAGCATGAAAAAGGCTACCACTATTGGTGGACTATCTATCCAAGTATCCCCAAGCATCATAATATTGAGCTGAATGAGAACAATTAGTTTTTGCAACTTGTTTGTGAACAAATGTTTATTTGTTAATTATGTAAGGTAACTTGTTAATAGTTGAACGTTTTATTGTTTATACCATAGCAAGACTTGTAAAACATCATAGGGGAAATTAT
The DNA here is from genome assembly GCF_029017545.1 of Prosopis cineraria. NCBI lineage: Eukaryota > Viridiplantae > Streptophyta > Magnoliopsida > Fabales > Fabaceae > Prosopis > Prosopis cineraria. The sequence continues at coordinate 33,802,829 of NW_026555335.1, read as the reverse complement.
ATCTTTTCATCTAAAATATATTTTCAAATAGATCCCGTGGGATAAACTGGTAAAGTTAGATTTTTAGGGTCTTTCTTTATTATAACACTACAAGGGTGTAACATCCTTAATTTTTAATTTTAAAATTTAAGTGTTTGATAAGGGTAAATTGATAAAATTAAGTGATTCATGAGCTAGTGACATTTTTTGATGACTAATGAGGTTTTTGTGTTTTTGTCGCCTTGAAAGAGGACTAAGTCGGAGTTCAAGCGGACTAAGGTACGAAATGAGAGGCCTAAAATGTGTGAGCCTTTCTATGCCATTTGTCATGGAGAACACATCATGTCTATGGCAGATGCATGAAAATTTAAATATATTAAATTGTTGAGTGTGTTTGAAAATGAGAGAGGCAATGGAGGAGGAGCTTAGGACTGCTAGGGCATCCTCTTTTGTGCTCTTTGAGGATGTGTTGAGCAAGAATTATACTTGGGTAAGCTTTCTATTCACCCTCCTTCCCCTCTATGCGAATTTTTTGTAGATTTGGGTATGGTTGAGGCTTGATTTCTATTTTCCTTAGGTTTTGACCGAACTCATTGGCTTAGATAGGGCTTTAGAGAGTTAAATCAAGCTTCTAAACCAAAGATTGAGAAATTTGTAGTGATTTAAGATTTTTAGTTAGGGTTTGGACAAATCTTAAGTGAAATTTAGGAGATTGGGAGTAATGTGGATGGAAATCTTGAGTTAGTTCAATCACATAGACTTAGTTCTATTAAATTATTAGCCCACATATTCAATTGGAAAAAATAAAAAGGATATAAGGTGGTATGTTGATAATCCATTTATTATAACTATAAAATCATGTACATATGCATATTCGATAATTGAATCACCTATTTTATTGCTACTTTATATACCTGCGTACTATTCTTATACGTAAGTAGTTAGATTAAATTATTTAGTTATCAAGTCCTTAACTCACTATCGTGGTTATATTTTACAAGCAAAAGCTCCGATAGGAGCAAAGGGAAGGAATGTATTATTGAGAATTGAAGAGCTTAAGTTTGTATAGCTTTTCCCCTCTCTTTTGTTATTGTAATGAATAATTTAGCGTAAAGTAGCAAATTTAATCACAAACTATTTTTTGAGGAGCATCTAGTAGCCTAAATTATCAAATAGTATAAAATAAATTATGAACTTTTAAAAACGAAGCATCCAGTAGCCTACCATTAACTTAAGCTAACGGATGTTATATGGGACCCACAATGACACATGGCACGACACTGGCGTGACACATCAGCATGGTAAAAATATAAATTTAGTCACGAACTATTTTCCTAGGAGTGCTGGGTAGCCTTTATTATAAAAAAATGAATCATCCAACACCTTCCCCTCAATTTTAACCAAACACCATTTATTTTCATACTTATGAGGCCCATAAAGAATTAATCTCTCCAATCTTCTAGCCTTCATTCTCAATATAAGCTCTAGAAGAAGAGGTTCAATGAGTTTTTATCTGAAGACATTTACAAGGACGATACCAATGAAATAGAAGCTTAATTTTACTATGCATGAAAAAAGCTTGATTCTATCTTAATTTAGTTATGAATTATTTCTTTTACTTTGTTAGCATTGTCTTCATGAATATCTTCAAATAAAAACTCTTTGACCCTCTTCTTCGCGAGTTGAGATTGAGAATAAAGGTAAGAAAATGGAGAGATTAATGCTTTGTGAGCCTCATAAGTATGAAAACAAATAGTGTTTGGTCAAAATTGAGGGAAAGGTGTTGGATGATCCATTTTTTTATAATAAAGGTTACCTAGCGCTTCTCGAAAAATAGTTTGTGGCTAAATTTACACCTTTACCATGCTGACATATCGTGCCCGTGTCGTGCCGCGTGTCATTGTGGGCCTTACATAATTTTTGTTAGCTGAAGTTAACGGCAGGCTATTGGATACTCTATTTTTAAAAGTTTGTGATTTATTTTACACCATCTAATAGTTTAGGCTACCAGATGTTCCTCGAAAAATAATTTTTGGCCAAATTTAAACCTTTACCCAATAATTTATGATAATTATGTCAACTTAGGATAATACATTAATTTTGGGTTTACTTGCATGATAATGTGTATATGTGGGTATCTGGCTTGGGATGATATATTTGTAATGAAATTGTTGTTAAAGGATGAGATACTAGTGCAAGTGACAATATAGTGAAGCATGTATGTGTATTGATGAACACATATTATTGGATAGTAATTATGGTCACCCCTTGATATATGTGAAATTGGGGTTTTAGTGACCAACTTATATTTGAGATGTCATTGTTATTGTATGATTGTTCAATCAGGTTAATTGTGATCCATTTCAGTTGGTTCAAATAGTCCTAGGGTTATTGGCACTTAGTTGGTGGAATTAGACACACTTGTGTGTGTTTTGAAAGGAAAAATAACAATTTTATATGCGTGTCTAACTTTTAATTAGGGAAGTCTTTGGTTGTGAAACCAGTGCTAATAGTTAGGTGGCTTAAAAAGCTACATGTGGATACTTGAATTGCTCAAATCAAACATTGGATAACGAAACAATGTAACATCCTAATTTTTAGATAAAAAAAAAATTTATGGAATTTAAGTTTTTATTATTTGAGATTATTTGAAAATAATAATATGGTTAGGCATTTAATTATGAATTAAAAACTTAGTTTTAAAATTATATAAGAAGTATTTTGTTAAGATATAATTTTAAGATTTAAAAAAAAAATTAATGTGTGTGTGTGAGTTAAAAAAAAAAGAAAAGAAAAGAAAGTAAAAAAAAAAGAGGGGGGTTTAGTCCCACATCGGTTAGATGTGGGAATGAAAGGCACCTTCTCATGTATAAAAAGAGGAGGTGCATTGTGGAGGAAGCATGAAGAAATTTTTGTTATAATTTGTGAAAATTGCAACTAAGGGTCTAAGATGCAATTTGTGAAAATTGCAAGTAATGGCCCAAAGGTTTGAATAATTAAATTCAAACCTATAGTTTTTTTAATATAATTTTGGGACTACAATCCTATTTTTATATTATTTTTCTCTCTTCCTCTCACGTTGCTCTGCGTTTTCTCGCAAGGGGAGATTATTTTCTTTTTCTTCAGGTATGTTCCAACTTTTCTGTTTAGATTAGCATTTAAAAAAAATTATTATTTAGTTATTTTCTAAATAATATTAGCTTTCTAGTGATATGATTATTTTGTAGAATAGAGTAAATATTCTGATTAGAATTTTTCTATAGGATAGTTAATCTGATGATATAATGGATTAAAAATATAGGTTAAAGCTCTTAGGGATATAATAAATATTATAGAATATTTTTTTGAGGTTGAAACTCATGTTTAAGACATTTTGAGTTAAAATCTAGCTCTATATGGTTGAATTTATGTGGAATCTGAGATGTAGGGATGAACCTTTGATTATTAAATATTTATTTAAGTATGAATAAATATTTTTGAGGTTATAGAAAGGTGATTTGAGGCTTCAAGATAATTCTAAAATTTTTAATTTATTTTTAAAAGAATTTTTAGAATATAGATGGATGAAATTGTAATACTAGAAATAATTTGAGGCTTAAAAATAGTTTATTAGGGTATGAGAATTTTAGAAAAGAATTTGAGAAGTTAAATGAGGCATAAATCTTAAATTAGTGTCAATATGGATTTTAAATTTAAGACTTTCTAACTCTTTAATTTATAGTTATTTATTAATTTTAATGTAAAATTAATATATAGTATTGTGAAATAATTATGTAGATTATATTGACAAAGATAGTAGTGAAAGAGGAGTTGTGAAGGGGAACTTGTTATTCAAGATACAAGGTAACCATTATTAATGTGTTGTGATGGGTGTGTTTGTGAATGGTTATGTGTGGTTTTGTTGTTTGGAAAAATTATGAATTATTAAAAATAAATACTGTTATATACTTGTTTGAAATTATTGCCAAGTGGGTCAAAAATTTATTTTTATTTATCATGATGAGATATTATTATTCGAATATATTTCTGTTTGGATATTTGAATGATGCATGACTTGTCAAGGTATTTTAATATATGGTGTTAATGGAAATTTTTGTTCGGTTAATTATTACCACGTGGTAAGCCCTCATTGGACCCAATGAGTGGCGTTTCGCTTGATCCAACTCAACTTTGGCCGGGTGATTTGGCGTCTGAGCATGGCGAAAGGAAGATATAAGGTGCAGTCATGCAAAATTAAATACTTGTTCGATTTGTTTGAAAATATGGTTCTGTTAAATGTTTTGTGTGCTCACTTAGCAATCGCATGATTAGTTACATCCGCATGCATCATTACATATTAATTTTTGGTTACTGGGACTTTTAAGTCTCATTCCCCGTGGTTAATATTTTTACAGGAGCGAGTCCGGCCGAGAAAGCACCAGAGGTGTAATTATGGTGTATGAGACACCATCTTTTACATTACCTCTTATTTTGGATTATACAATGTATCTTGTGCCAACTTAGGACATATCTTCTTTGTGGAGCATGTAAACTCTAATCCTTTTTATTAAATGCATTTATATGTCCAAGAGGATTATGTCTGTCCCTTTTAATTCATGACTGATTTGAATAACATGCCATGGGGGTCATGTCTGTCCCTTATGGTTCTAATTGCTTTTTGGGATATTTTAAGACGTGTGATATATTGTCTTAGATGCATCATGGTAAAATTTTTCTACCATGATAAGGGTTTTAATAATTTGTGAAAAATCAGTTTATAAGTTTGAGGGTGTTGCAAACAATGCGCTTTAAAAGTTGGTTTCAAGCGCTGTCATGATAGTAGTTTGCTATTACGACAATAGGGGTGCACTATAGCGCACTGCACAGCAAGAAGACTTTCCTTTCTATGCCATCTGCCACAACAGATGACACATGTGTCGTGGCAAATGAGACATTTTGGGGGACGACCATTTTGATCCTTCCAATGTTTAGAAGTGCTATAATTTATTCCCATGCTTTCGTAACTTTGTTTTACTTCTTTTATGCTTTGGTTTGAGTTCAAATATCTTTTCAAAAAGAGTTTTTGAAGATTTCAATTCTTTTAAACTTGATTTTAAACTTTTATGTTATGATAACATTATATAAGGAATTAATTAATCTTAGTTATCATAATGTGTTGCATGTTTGTGTATTATATTTTGATAATGTCAAAGTAGACATTTCAAAAGGCTCTTAGATGATATTTTCCCTATATAAATAGATTTTATATGGTTTTGAATTTCTATGCTTTGCTCAAGTTTTAATATAAGTCACTATATTTTATTTTTGATATTTAGGTTCCTACACTTTTCTACGCATGCAACATTGATCCTTATATTTTCAAAGGGACATTAACATGGTATAAACAATGTTAATAATATTGACATGTTAATTAACACTGTTAAATCTATGCTTACATGTCAAACTAATATTGACATAAAATTTTAAAAAAAAAAGGAAAAAAAGCCTATGTTTTGCTAATTATTTAAATTGTCTAAGTTGCCTATTTATTTCATTTGATGTACTTTTTTTATTTTTTCTTATTGAAAATTCCATGTTCACATCAGTTTAATATGCAAGTACAAAATTAACAATGTTAATTGACATGTCAGCAATATTAATACTATTTGTGCTATGTCAATGTTTATCTAAAAGTGTGGGAACCAATGTTACAGACAAAGGAAAATGTAGAAACTTAAAATATTAAAAATAAAATGCAGAAACATATATCAAAATCTAAGAAAGTGCAATGATCAAAAGCAATATTTTTCCATAAAGTTTTATGAAAGTATAGTTAAAAAGCATGTAATAACAACTTATGTATAAGTGTGTTTATATATATATTTTTCAAAAAAAATCATAACTTTTAGATTTATAATTGATTTTAACATATAAATAAAGAAAAAAATTATAACTTTAGATCTTTGCATTTTGTTTAAATTTTGTTATAAATTATTGTACTTTTTTTTTCAATATTCTAAGTTTCTACATTTTTTTCTGTGAGTGTCCTAGGTCCTTTCATGAGCGGTGTTATAAGGCTTTAGAATATCAAAAAATAAAAATATAAAGACTTAGAATATAAAAAAAAAGGTGCAAAAACCTACAATAAAACTCAAGTAAAGTGTAGAAAAATAAATTCATATAAAATCATAACTATGATTTTAACTATGAATAACATGATTTTTAAAATCATAGTTAGAAACTTCAAAACTAAATGCATATTTGGACAAAGTTAATCAATATCATGATTTTGTGAGAATATATCTAAATTCAAAGTCAATAATATTTACTCATTAGGCTTCTACTGACAATTTTGGTGTTCATATTTTTGACATTCAACCATTTGATTGTGGAAATTTTTTATGCATTGATATGACACAATATGTTATCTGGCATGGTGTTTGTGTGGGCTTTTATTAAAAAAAAAAATTAATTTTTTAATTCTCTAACTTTTAAGTCACTTATAATTCAATCTCTTAACTATGACTTGCTGTGACTCAGTCCCTCAACTATGACTCGTCTATGACTTAATTCTGTAATTTTTGAATCACTTACAAACTAATCCCTTAACTTTTGTTATTTTTTTCATGTTAGCTTATATATCACATTAATGAGTAAGAGGAGGATATTTTAAAATAATATATGAGCATTTTTTATCTCTCTTATTTGATAAAAATTTTTTTAAAAAAATTAAAAAATAAGAACTGAGTTATAGGTAAATCAAAAGTTGAGAGATTGAGTTGCCACGAATTATAGTTGAGGGACTGAATCGTAGCGCGAATCATAGTTGAGAGACTGAGTTACAAGTGAGTTAAAAGTTAAAGGATTAAAAGATTAATTTTTTTAAAAAAAATCAATCATATTTATTTATTTCTTTATAATTATTTTTTCAAATATTTAAATGTATCTTAAATAAAATAGTGTTTTCCGAACCATTTTTAAATTTTAAATCATGACAAGTATAAAATAAAATTAAAATCATGATAAAAATAACCTGTATGCACGAAACATAATATGAACAAACTTAATTCTATCCAAAACATAATTTTGATGATCTCAAAACCGAACGGTGGTAAAAGAAAAAGGGGAGAGATTTAGGGCTACTCTTTCAAAAACACAGCGCGAAACACAGAAACAGAGTTACTTCTCCAAGCTTCTACACATTTTCGTCTCTCTCCATATTACTGACTACTGCTTTTTTCCATATTTCTGATTCTGATTTAGTGCATGATTTAGACTTTTAGTCGCTGAGAGAGCTGTTGAAGGGATCATCGTCTCCCAGAGATGGCTTTGGCCTTCGACGAGTTCGGAAGGCCCTTCATTATCCTGAAGGAGCAGGAGCAGAAGACCAGGTTAAGGGGTCTCGATGCTCAGAAAACCAACATTTCTGCTGGCAAGGCTGTTGCTCGTATTCTCAGAACCTCTCTCGGACCCAAAGGCATGGACAAGATGCTTCAGAGCCCCGATGGCGACGTAACCATTAGTTAGTTCCTCTCTTTCTCTATTCAATTTCCTCCTGTAGTCCCCCTGATAGCTTGTATTTACTGAAGCTATAGCTTCCCTTTTCACTTCGTCATATTTAACAATACCCTCCCTGTTTGTGTTTGGGTGGCATTTGGTTTTCATTTCCGTTCCAGATTTACTCTGGAGATCAATGAATTGTTCTAAAGGGAACTGCTGCCATTATATATCATTTGATTGGATTCACTTTGAAATCGTTAAAAAGGGGGGCATTTTCTATTGCTTTGATTGAATACCGGGTAAAAGTGAATACTTGAGTTCTTATAGATTTGGTTGAGTTTATATGGGTTTTATAGATCGCTGATCTTCGTAGATATTCACAGTGAGGTATTGTACTATAGAAATGATATGCTTAGTCTGGGAGTTGCTTTAGTTTTCAATTATCAAAGCGAAGCAGCAGCCCACAGGATACACAGAATTTTGATCACCAACTGTACCCTGAGTTAAGGGTCTTCATTCCTTGAGATTGCTTCCTAGGCATTGGGGCGGATGATCATACTTTGCAAACCGGCTTGAGTTCACTTTGGAATTGAATTATGAGAAATCTGTGCCTTTTTTTTTTTTTTAAACGCAAAGTAGTTGCTTTCTGGCTCAAATGTCAAGCTGTAAAAACTTGTCATATGTGTGGCCTGTGACTTCTTCAATTCTCCTTGCCACCAGCCTATGACAACTTGCATTGCTTACCAATAATAATTTTTGGTTTCAGCTAATGATGGTGCAACAATCTTGGAGCAGATGGATGTTGACAACCAAATTGCAAAGTTGATGGTTGAACTATCTAGGAGCCAGGATTATGAAATTGGTGATGGCACCACTGGTGTTGTTGTGATGGCTGGAGCACTTCTTGAACAAGCAGAGAGGCTGTTAGAACGTGGAATTCATCCAATTAGGATTGCTGAGGGCTATGAATTGGCATCTAGAATCGCTGTCGAAAATTTGGAACGTATAGCTCACAAGTTTGAATTTGCAGAGACAAATTTAGAGCCTCTCATTCAAACTTGCATGACTACTTTGTCTTCCAAAATGTCGGTGCAGTTATTATATTTTCTGATGTGTCATTATGCCTTACTGATTTTTGGCATTTCTAATCATGAGTGTGGTTTGTGATCTTTCATGCCATTATTGTTCTATTAAAATTCATGCTGCCTTTCGTCTCTCTTCATTCATCATGATGTCAAGTCTTCTAGAACTTAATACCCACTACCATATTTTGATTTTGCTTTGGCATTGTTGAAGAGATTTGAGTTGTGCAAAGAACTATGTATATTTATTAGTTTCTTAAATGTGAATGAGTTTCAAGACATCTATGGCATGTAAACGAATAGAACACTTCAACCTTTCTGGCTTGTGGGTTCCCTTTTGAAATAGGAGCCTTGACCTTTGGGTGCTTATTGGCCATTTTTGGTTTTGGGATCACGTGAAGTATTATAATAAAATTGTTGGAATTGTAAGATGAATTTATGACTTGAATATGACTTGTTTTTATATAATAAGGATCCGCTTTCCATGTAGTGCTTGAAAAGAAAACTTTTGATCAGATTGTTATAATGCATTTCAAAGGTATCACTACTTATGTGGAAGGAGAAAATTTGATGGCTGGTCCCTCCTGCCCACTGCCCACTATATTGATGAACTCATATAACACCTGCACTGTCACATCTATATATTTATTTTTTGTGACAGTAAGATTATTCATCTTAACGTTGCAGTGTGAATCGGTGCAAACGTAGCTTGGCTGAGATTGCTGTCAAAGCTGTGCTTGCAGTTGCTGACTTAGAGAGAAAAGATGTTAACTTAGATCTAATTAAAGTAGAAGGAAAAGTTGGGGGAAAATTGGAAGACACCGAGTTGATATATGGAATCACTGTGGACAAGGAGATGAGCCATCCACAAATGCCGAAGCTAATTCAAGATGCCAAAATTGCCATCTTGACTTGTCCCTTTGAGCCTCCAAAGCCAAAGACTAAGCATAAGGTTGATATTGATACAGTGGAGAAGTTTCAGACATTACGGAAGCAAGAACAACAGTATTTTGATGACATGGTTCAAAAATGCAAGGTGTGATTTCAAGTCTTGCATGATTTTTTCTATTAACGAAAAACTTCCTCCTGTTATACCAACTATTTTACTTTCTTTTATTAGTTTGTAGTTTGATTGCTCTTCATGTTACCTGGGGTTGATTTATTACGTTTCAACTTTAAAATGGACTTCCCTTGTTTTAATAAATAAACTTGTTATATTTTGATATACTGAAAGGGAACATCATGTTGGTTTATAGGATGCAGGAGCAACCCTGGTTATCTGCCAATGGGGCTTTGATGATGAAGCAAATCACCTTTTAATGCACAGAAACTTGCCAGCTGTCAGATGGGTTGGTGGTGTAGAGTTGGAGCTGATAGCAATTGCTACTGGTTTGCTTCATTCAAACTTCTCAGCTTTGAAAATTCCATTTACATGACACCTGTAGATTATATATGAATAGTGATGTATGACAATTGCCAAGACATGCCTCTAAGCTTTTGAGTTAAGGGATGATCTATTTGTATATGCAGGTGGAAGAATTGTGCCTAGGTTCCAGGAGTTGACTCCTGAAAAGTTGGGAAAGGTATTTCATGAATCTTTGTATAATTCTTTTTTTGGCGGGCTAAGACCAGTTAATCAATGCTTTCCAATATTATTTCTGCTCTTCCTGCTTTCAGATCATGTTTCATTATGAATAAGGGTGGAAATAAGTTAAGCCAAGCTAAACTTTGGCTAAATAGGCTTGAGTTTGTGTGGTAAGTTAAAGGCTTGAATTTTACTTCAAGTTTGTATAAGGCTTTTTTCACGACTCATGCATAAGCTTTACCTAAAGCCTAGCTTGGTCTGAAAGCCTATTTAAAAGCCTACTTAAAAGTAAGCCTTTTAAGTAGGTTTAGAATTCAAATATACTATAGGACTATTAGCATACAACACTTGATTTATCAATTATAATATATAATAATTAAAAGAACTTATTAACTACAATACAATGCAATAATAAAGTAATAACATTAAAATCAATATATAAGTCAAATTTGATCGAAAACATAACTAGCAATAAAAAAGAATATATTGATTAAAAATTAAATGGTGAAACTGATGTGTATGTGATATATTATATAATATATATATATATATATATATATGTAAATAGGCTGGCTTGCTTGAAAAAAAATAGGCTTGGCCTATTTCATTAAATATGCCTAATTAAAGGCCTGAACCTGCCTGAGTCTACTTAGTAAATAAGCTAGGTTGGGTTTGAAATAGGCAAGGGTGTAGGCTTCTGATAGAGGCCTAGCCTATTCCCAACCCTTTTTATGATCGACTAAGTGGAGTTTGTCAAGCTGATGTTTCTCATTGTTGCCATGCAAGGCTGAGTTGTTATGTTAGAACATGGTGGAGACAATTTATCCTATAAAATCGTTGATTTTTTTTTTTGAAAATATTTGTATATTTCAGTAGAGTATAGACTTTATTGGGTAGGTATGCTGCTAAAGGTTAAAGACTTGTTTTCCGTGGGCATATGACAGTAAGTGATATTAATATGTCATTCTATCTTATTTTCAAGGCTGGTGTGGTTCGAGAAAAGGCATTTGGTACAACAAAAGACCGAATGCTGTACATCGAGCATTGTGCAAACTCAAGGGCTGTGACAATATTTATTCGTGGAGGTAAGGACATACATTGTCCTATTTCTATCTTACAGCTTTGCATTAGCTTCTTTGTTTAATGTGTAACTATGTAACTTGTTTGGAAGAAAGATAATTTGCTAGTTCTGTTGTTTAGTAGGATTAGGAATTTAATTATGGATCTTTTTGTTAAGGGATTGATTGTGAACTTGTTTATATGGCATTGCAATTTCAACCACAGGTTGAGTGTGGTACTTCTACATGATAGACTATTGAAGAAGACTGGTTATTAAATGTTACTCCCTCTGGTTCTATTTATAAGACACTTTTAATTAAATCACATGGATTAAAAAATGTGGTTAAAATTAATTAAGAGTATTATTTTAAAAAAAAAAATTATACAGAAATCCTGAATCACCCTTAATTAAAATTATTAATTTTATCTTTAAATCTTTCAATCATGGCATCCAAATGAACCAACGAGATATGTGGGCATTTGGTTCAACAAGTTGTGTAAGGTTTCATATATTAAAGACCAAGCAAAGCTTCTAGAAAGTGTTTTGTCTGAAGAATTGGAGGGAGTTTTAGTGAACGATGACAAATTAATGAACTCTCTTGTTTTTGGTAGGCAACAAAATGATCATAGAGGAGACAAAGCGCAGCCTTCATGATGCCTTATGTGTGGCTAGAAATCTCATTCGCAATAATTCAATTGTTTATGGTGGTGGCTCTGCTGAAATTTCTTGCTCTATTGCTGTGGAGGCAGCAGCAGATAGATACCCTGGAGTAGAACAGGTACGAGTGGAGGAGTGGCATTATTGTCTGTTATTATTCATAACACTTATAATTGCTGACATTTTCATTTTCTGTTCAGTATGCTATCCGAGCATTTGCAGACGCTTTGGATTCAATCCCTATGGCCCTTGCTGAAAATAGTGGTCTCCAACCAATTGAGACACTTTCTGCCGTAAAATCACTGCAAATAAAGGTAAATGAATAGTTATACAATGTTTTAAAAGATGGGCTGGACGTCAAATAAAAAAGGCCAATGAGTATTGATTTTCATGGTTTAACTAGTTAGGCTAGCAGTCAAACCAATGCCTTAAAAATTAAATAAAAATGATATTAAATGCTTATATGTATAAAATAAATTCTTAATGTGTAATTGTCAATAAAATAACATGACTATATTTCAACATCAACATTGTAATTTATAATTTTATTACTTCTTGGTGAATTTTAGTTAAACCAAGTATGGATAGGTTCAAAAGTATCTATATTTACATGATAGTTGTCAACATCTTAGGATCATATTATGTGTGTGAAAAGGTCTAAAAAATGAAAGGGGCATTTTAAAGGGTCCAATATTTGGATTTTTTTTTTAAACTTTTTAGCCTTTGTTTATATTTGTTATTGATGCGCTCAGTTTTTTGAGAACTATTTTGGGTTCTAGCTCAACGAAAAAAAAAAAAAAGAAAGTTTTTTGATATAAACCAAGCCGTTAATGAGGCCAGCTGACAGTTTGATCTAGTTGGATTTTTGAAACATTGTTATAATGAATGCTTAGCGTGGCCGTTGCTGTTGCTAAGACTTGTCTCTTGTGTGCGCCTGAAGCACCATGCTTAATCCTGCCTTTAATTTGCAGGAGACCAATCCTCACTTGGGCATTGATTGCAATGACATTGGGACTAATGACATGTGTGAACAAAATGTATTCGAAACCTTAATCGGAAAGCAGCAGCAGATCTTGCTTGCGACTCAAGTCGTTAAGATGATATTGAAAATCGATGATGTTATTTCGCAATCTGACTACTAATAATCGGGTGTGAGCTAGTTGCCCACGTTAAGAGTCTTGAGTAATTTTTGGGTTAATTTTGGTTTGATGGTGGACGTGCACTAGTTCACCGGACAAAATGTATGTTGCAGATTTTGGAATGATTTTGTTTCAAGGGCCATGTAGTTTGTTGTTGGATTGCCATTAATCATTGGAATTGGAAGTTTGCAACCACGTCTATATATATTGCTAGTTAAAGAAATAAGAAGACTCTGAGCAAGTTAAATAATTATATATTTATAAAAGTTAATATTTATGTTCGTTGCCTAGCACAATGTGGAGTTGGGGAAATGAAGATGTTTTAATGAGTGATTCTGTGGCTGATAGTTAATCTGATGGTAGAGTGTAGCCATAACAATATAAGGATTCAGTTCCGACTTGGTCGGGAGGAGCCTTCGCTGCACTAGTTTGAGATTTGGACCGTTTTGATTTAATATTTTATTTTTTTATTAAAATAAAAAATTATAAAATTATAAATTTTTTAATTAATCTGATTACTGATCTGAACATTTAAGATTTAATATTAATGGTCCAGATTATGTATTAAATATACACTGTTCATAGTATATCTGTTTGGATGGTCAATTATAAAAAAATTAAATATTTAATTTGGATCACTTATGTTAAATCTAAACTGTTTAGATTGGTAATTAGATTTATTATAATTTTTAATTTAATGAAAATAAAAATATTAAATATGGACTATCCATATTTAATTTAGAACTTCTAGATTTGGAGTCCATTTTGATCCGCCTCAACTATTTGGACTTGTACTTACAATTTGTTAAAAAGAGTAAAATCAGACAACTTCATGTTAAAATTTGGAGTGATAGTAGCAAAGTTTATTACCGAATGCCTTGCTTTTTTAAGTCATAAAGTTTGATATGTAACATGACTCAAGTTGTTGCTCGAGATCAGCCATTATAAATACACACATCAAATTTACAGAAAGTTACAAGTTATGAATGATGTGGCACCTTATTACTTCATATTTGACCCGGATTTAGTTACCTAATTACAACACACACATTTTATATGTCTAGTGTCATCTCATTAATTAGATGCGATAGATATAACAACATGAACAACCCATATAGTTGGACAATGCCCAAAACAAGCTACGGTTAAATTGCTTATATTAGTACATCACATAAGATATCTACACAATGATGAAGCAGCCTAGGTAGCTAGTCCTTGTCTGCCACCTAATAAAGTGATAGAACTCACAAACTGAGAAGGTCTGGCGGCCAAACTTGGAGTCTTATTGTAAACAAAAGATGATCATCCTTCTCCTGACAATCTGAAGAATGTGCCATTCAACATTAGATCTCCTTCTGACTTCCAATTCCATCTCTTCCATTCACTATCTGATGCCCCAAAGTGTTTTGTCACATGAAATTTAACAATTCCCCATAATCATCATCATCACATTCTCAATTAGAAATTGTAATTCAAGCTAAGCTCCAACAAGTCCGGAAAATTGAAGAGTTGAGTTTAAGAAAATTACACTCCTGAATTTTTTTGGGCTTGACATGAGTACTTAAATAATTTTTTTATTTTTATAAGGGTTTATGGTCATTTTGCCGCTGAACTATACACAAAATGTCATAAAATATCTCTTAATTTAATTATAAGTCAATTCTATTTCTCAACTTTAAAAATTTCTTTCATCATTATTTTGCTGTTTTCTTGCTGCTAGTTGACTGTTAGTAAACCCTACATTACATTTTTTAAATATATTTTATTATAAAATATTTGAGTTGAGGGGCAAAAGTAACCCTTAACCTAATAAAAAATACTAAAAAAAATAGTGGGATCTATTGATGACTAATGGACATTAAGTGTTTTTAACGTTAGGGGATGACAGAGGGAATATTTAAAGTTAGGGGATAAAATTGACTCATTGTTGAGTTTAAGGGCATTTTTTACCTTTGGTGTATAGTTCAGGAACAAAAATGACCCTTAACTCTTTTTATAAATAATACATACTCTCCCCATTAAAAAATGTAAGATATTTTTTGAGGAGTTGAATATTAAAAAATATAAGATATTTTTAGTCTTTCGAGATATAATCATTACCTTTTTTTTCAAAAGTACCCCTATTGGTAATGACTTTATATTTATTGTAGGATGCTTAATAGAGATAAATATGAAAAGATAGGGTTAGTTTAAAAGTAGATAACTACTTTATTGGGGATGAGATTCAGTTAAAAATGCCTTACATTTTTTAACGGAAGGGGTATTAAATATTTATTAATCCTACCAAGAGACCATAGGTATATTTGAGTATATTATTGTAGATATTTATTAAGAAAAATAAAAAGGATCTATATTGTTATAATTATATTATTTTTCATTTGTAAAGTATCTTAAAATAATTTTGAAAATGTATTTTAATTTTAATTTTTAAACTTTAATCCCCATAGTTTTTTCCCCTAAAAAAACTCAAGTCTTCTAAATGACTCAAAAAGTATATTGTATACTTTTTATAATAACAACAATAATTAATTTTAAGGCAAAAATTGAAATTATCTTAAAAGACTAAAAAAAAATTAACTATTTAGCACAATCCAAATAAGCCAAAGTTATTAGGAATGACTTGAATATATAGTTTTTAAATATTTTTGAGCTTATTTTTCAGTTTGAATAAACTGAGACAGCATGAATTAACAATTGTAAGGTCTCCGTTACTAATCCACAATTAATTCTGAAACTAAGATAATCACAATACTAATTCAATTAGATTATAAAATTTGTAATATTATATAAATGGGATTCTAAGTTTTCAATTGATAAAAATGCTTTGAAAATCATTTCACCAACAAAAATAAGAGCAAAACAAGTTCATGAAAGCATGAGACTCCAATTTGCATCAAAGCATTTGCAATTTGGTTGAAAAACATCACTTTTTAAAAATCATAGAGGTGCAAACACAGCATATGCCCAACGCACCATGGCATGTCCTTGCTATGTTATGCACTGTGATGCATTGCATGGATCATGACAATAGAGATACTTTCATATGATAGCTCTCGGAGTGAACTTTTGACACGCTCCATTTCTTCATCTAATATCCAATTAAGGTGAACTAGGTGTATATCTTTTAAAATATTAGCTAATAGCATTAGTTTTGTACACACATCTTTTCTCATTAAAAAATTGGACACCCATTTGCAAACTCACTTCTTTCAAACTCAAAACACGTCTAGGGTATCCAATTTCATTTTCAAGTGCCAAAAACTCATAAAAGCCCTTAGATCACACTCAATAAGCTATAAAGAACTTGTGCAACACACCACAATATTTCAACAACACCTAAATTGAAATTTCAATGTTCAATCCCTTAATCACACAAACAAAAGGGGGAGCTTAATTCTTATAAATTAACACATGATTCAATTATCCATTTTTTTACACAATTTCCTACTTGTACTAGCATTTCAGTTTTATTCAGACTGCACAAACATGTCATGTATGACTCAGGGCACCAAAATACACATTTAAAATGAATCCACTGTTAGTAAAGTAGTCAAATATTATATGATAACCTAGTTGAAAAATTATCAATAAAATAAACGTAATTAAATTTACAAGAGGCCTACAGTTAGATTTAATAGATCCTAAGCCTTTGGTGTTTTCCCTCGATCCTGACTTAAGTAAGGCCCTGTAAATATTGAAAAGAGAAAAGTGAGTATAACCACCCAGTAATCAAGGTAAATCTAGCATATACAAATGCATGTTATTCAATTACAATGATGCAAGTGGAATATTTAAATTCACACATGTTCGCATACTCAACCATGCAATTCATTTACTTACAGAACTAACAAACATGTGACATGGAAAACTTAGCAATATTATCAATCGTGTGCCCTTATACGAAATGCAAGATCACAATAATACTAGCCATGTGGTCCAAATTATAATATACAAGATCATAAAAATAACAACCATGTAGATTTCAATTACAAACATGTGGATTTCAATTGGGACAATCCCTTGAAGAACAAGTAGGACAAATTAATAAAGGCTAGCCGTCGAGCTTCAAATGTGGCCATATCATATGGATTTTAATTCTCTACTCCTCTCCATAGGGTGAACTCTTATCTCAAATGATCATGTAACACAACCTATGCTTAACACATAGCATACCCATTATCAACATATTAATTGCATGTGGATTTTTAAGCATAAAATCATATTATGCATGTTTCTAACTATCATATTTATCTCCTTCCACAATCACACTCAACTTATCCAATGTCTCAATTTCACAAACTCCCTTTGTATATGTTCATTTCTACATGTACATACTCTTACACAACCACGCACAACAGTCATATAAACACATATTCTGATATAATCATTTTCATCAATTTAATGCACACATAAAATTTGTCACTACTACAATTTGCATTGAAAATGAGTTTACGAGCATCATTTAGTTTTCAAACAATTCTTTCCAATATATATATAATCAATCAACAAGCAAATATAAAATCTAAATTTTTCTCAATTACCTCAAATCTTTGAGATGTTAAAGGTTCACCTCTCAAAACAAATACTTCCAAAGCTTCACTTAGCTTGAATGGTACCAAGACATGATTAATCTACAATTAATCATACCAATTGTCATTAATATTACTATTAGCATAATTTTCAATATTTATTCAACACTTCCACAACTAACAAAATTGCAATTCCTTATATTCAAGCTTACCCATAAAGTCTATTAACTTTCTTTGAATCACATTAGTTTCATTAAATTATTAAACCACCATTAATGGCTATCTAATTGTAACATCCTCAATTTCAAATCAGGTTAATTAAGCTCAAATAGACTAATTAAGTATATTAATAGAATGTGTAGCTAGAGGGACTTAACTTGGTGTAATTGTTATGATTTTAACCCTAAAAGCGGGTTCAAATTGATGGTGGGCCACCCCGGCAAGGAAATAGGAAGAAAAGTAAAGATTTACTCTTTATGCTATATACTACAACACAAAGAGATAGATTTGAATCCAACAAGCTCCTCTGTGCCATGCACCGTGGCGGAAGGCAATGTGCATTGTGGTACATGGCCAAAATTTTAATATATTAGTTTTGTATCTGTCTGAGAAAAATAGAGAAGAGGAAGAGAAAAATGAAGAGAATGAAGGAGCTTTGCTAGGACTTGAGAAAGCAGAGTATTAGGAGTATTTTAGAACTCCTAAACATCAAAGATAAACTTCTACTTAAATCTTCCTTTCTTCTTTCATTTTCTTATGGTAAAGGTTAGAGTTTGATTGATAATAGTGATTTTCGGTCGATAGAAGCTATGAATCTAAATCCATTAACTTAAATAGAGTTAATGGGAGTAGGTTGAGCTAAGTAAACTTGGTATTTATGGTTTTATAATGATTGGTGGTTGGAGGACATTAAATGTCTGAAATTCTCATAAATTTAGTGGTTAAGAACAATGTGGTTTCATTAATGACCATTTAAAAGTTCAATATTATTAATGAGAGTTAAAGAAAGCTAAGAAGCCTTATGGGTACTTTTACATGAGTCAAGAATAAATCTTGAGTATTAAGAAATGATGAAGTGTTAGTGAAAAATAGCTCAAAAATAAATATTGATATTTTGTATGGTAAATGCTTGTAGAGTAACTAACATTGGCACCATTCAAGCTTCTTGAATACTTTAAGAGTGAGCAATTGAGGGGTGAAACTTTTGACCTTTCAAAGGTTTGAAGTAACAGGAAGAATTTTATCTTATACTTTTGTGTGTCTATTAGTTTATGAATTTATGATTTATCATTAAAATGTGTAAATTAAAAAAAATTCAAGTGTGGCTTGATTTATTAGAAAATTCACTAGATCAAATTTGTGAGTTTTATGCCTTGTGATGTAAAATTTCTTGGAGAACAATATAGTAGATTTTTGTATTATGTTTAATGGGAGTTCAATGATTTTGTGAATTGAGAAGTAATATGAATCTTTATTTGCGAGAAGTTCAAAGATGTTTGAAATAGTGGAGTTCAATGATTTTGAAAGTGTGAAAGTATAATGATTGTGAAGTTAGAGTTCAATGACTTATTTGATTTAAAGTTCTATAAAAATGTATTTAAAAAGTCCAATGATTTATGTAATGATAAAATTCAATGAAAATTGATAATGTGAAGTTCTATGAATTGTATATGTATGAATTATGGCATGAATGTGCATCAAATGATCTTGAGAGGTAGGAGTTTTTCTAGGAAGAGGAGTAAATGATAAAATTCATGTGGTAAGGCCCCATCTGTGTGATGGTTTACCTAGATTGATTATATTCTTATTGTCCCACTTGTTTAACAAGGGACTGTCCCACTAGTTTAATGAGAGAGTCAAACCTAGCTAGTTATCTACCGATTTAATAAGAAGACTAGTCTAGGGTGTATGACACCCTATAGTGTGAAAAATAAGGAAAACCGTATTCCATAAGTAAGTTGGGTGCGCCTTGGTCAGGTAATCCCCTCACAAGTGTTTAGGCTAGGGAATTCGTGGAATATAGACTATCCCATTGAGTTATAACCCATGGTTTTATGTTAGAGAAATAAGGAGTATATAAAGGTGGTGTGATCATGCATATAGTGAGTAAGGGCACCTATTGTCTATATTGTGTCCCTAATGATGATATCACAAGTTGAGTCTTAATTTCTTCTATTGTATTTGTCAATTATTTATGTGACCAACTTTCTTTATATGAAAAGTGCTAAAAAAAATTGTTTCTCAAGTAAATGCTATTATGTGAATAGAATTATGAATATCTATTTTCAAATGTTTTACATGGGCTAAAGTGTTGACATTAACTACTACTTGCATTTAAACTAATTGATTTGCATTAGTATGGATTAGTCAGACCTTGGTTATTGAGTAGTTATATTCATTCCATTATCTTCAATATTACAGGGAATAGCTCAAGATGTGTGGACAGAGGAAAACACCCAGAGACTTAGGACCGCGATCCTTTTGTAGTAGACCTCTTTATTTTGAGTAATTATATGTGTATGATAATTTCAATTGCCAAATAAGAATTTTCATTTGTTCCTTACTTGCATTATGTGAATTGTAAATTATAAGTGTATTTTGGGCCCTAGGGAGTGAGTTGATGAATATGTGTTATTGTGATAGGACCAAAATATTAATGCAGGTAAGAGTAGAGAATATTATGAGATGATTTGGAGAACTTGATGAAAATTGCGATAAACTCTCCTTTTTTATGTTTTTGAGTTTAAGGGGTTGAGTAGTGAAAATTTGATCTGGGAGTATTTCATGTGATATGGTGTATTGTACAAGTTAGTCTTAATGATTTATATGTGGTCAAATTAGTATCGGTGGCTATTGGCCTTTGGTATTTAGTTTGGACACTAGATTTTGCAAAAATTGTTGTGAAAGTGTAAGTTTTAAAAAGAATGTCTAATTTTTATTTTAGAAATAATTTAAGTTTGAGACTAATGCCATTAGTTAAAGCTTGGAAAGAGCTTTTTGTAAATACTTAGTTTGTATCATTCAGATGTCGAACAGAGATTTGAAGCACGTCGGAAGTTGGCCTTAATGCTGTCAAATTGACAGTAGAATTTACTATCAAAATTCATGCAATTGTGCTACGGTGCATGGTGCCACAAGTCGTGGCACATGTCACAAAGGCAAACACACTGAGATGCATGTTCAACGAGCCGTAGCGCATACCTCAAATTTTTTTAGAAATTCTCTTGTTTCAAATTCTTAAACAAATGTACTCACTTATGTAATGATTCCATACTTCTGCATATTTGTGAACTCTAATTTGTCAAGTTGCAAGACCTAAAAATGATTTTAGTTTTATAAATTTAGGGTCCCCATTTTGCTAACCATTGAAAACTTAGTATTTTGTTAAATATTATAATCCCATTCCTTAATTACTTGAGATTTGGTTTTAATTATGGGATATTTAGGAAGAGGATATTCTAGTAATACTTTCAACAACCCCATTTAATGCTAATTTTTAGGTATTTATTACCCTACAACTAACAAAACCCATATGGTCATTAATACTAGGTTTAAATAACCTAAACAACTCCATTAACTCCATTTAAATCAATGAGTTCAAACCCATAACTCTAAAAGCGCAAAAATTATCATCCTAAACTAACCCTAACTTTCAAAATGGTGCAGAGAGGAAGAGAAGAGGTTAGTAGTGGCTTATCTTAATGTAGAAAAGCTTGAATCACTCTTCCAAGCTTCAATCTCTAGGCCTTAGTAGACTAAAACACGAGCTCCTTTTCCCGCTCCTTTAAAACTCACTTTCTTTTATGTTTTTTGCAAGGATGACTTGTGTTTATTATTAGAAAAATTGGCCATGCATGCGTGCTTAGCATGCGCTACAACGCATGGCACAAGTCCCTCCTTCGTGATTTGCCACTTATGTGCTTCAGCGAATGTGGTGCACTTTGTGGCATGTGGCACAATCTTAATCTCCGTCAATTTTCTCTCTTCTCAAGGTCTAGGTGACTCAGCTTTGCTTTGGACCCAAATTCATAGCTAAAACTACAATTCAAAATATTTTTTAGACCCTTCTTACCACACACTACATTAATTTAGTAAGATACAATAATTTAGCCTAATTAATCCAGGTGAGATTTTCCGAATGTTACAGCAGCTATTTTCTCAATCCATACCCAAAAAGAAACAAACTCAAGCACACATCTACATATATAAGTATGTGTATGTCCCGCCTATTTGTGTTGTCCATCATCTGGAGCAAGAAATCTGTTGCCTTGGCTGAAAATGGTGGGATTGGAGCTCCCTCCAATTGCATAATGTTTCCAATGGTTTTAATCATTGCTCACCACATGGAAGTATCTGAACTTGCATCTGCATTTCATTTTCCACTTTCTTAACAATTGAATATCCCAATATTAATATATATATATATATATATATAAAGATTACCTGAGCATTCTTTCTCCTTGCCCTTCTTTGAAATGATTGTAGGCAACGATGACCTGCATATTCCCATCTTTCTCATATGAATTGCTGTGTCCTAGAAGCATAACTTTTTCGTGGTGGGTCATGTAATTGTTCGAAATAGTGATTGCCGTCAATCAATGAACCAAGTCAATCAACCTGTCATAGCACCTATACAGGTAATTGTTCCACCCACACATGGTTCTCGCTGGGGATCGAAACCTCATCACTGTTTGACCTCAAATTGAATTGATACTAGCAAGGAGATACCCTCACAAACCTGAAATTTCCTCAGACAAACAAATATGCAAGACATGAATAATGATGTTGCTCTTACGCTGTGTTTATACAAGATCCTTTGGCGATGTGGATGGTGTCTCCTCAGCTATCGATTGTTTTGTGGGAATTCATGAGAAGGCCCATCTTGAGCTTGATGTTCATGTCATTTTTGAAGACGATTTGTAAGGGTTCTTCTAGGATGACGCCGTATCTTAAAGTTCTAGGTTTAAGGTTCATAGGGTGGTTGCTCGGGTTGGTGACAGCGTATGTTCGGTTGTCTTTGCCTCTGATAGTGTGCTTGCTGATGGCACAATTGGCGAGACGCTAGCGATTATGATGCCAATTGGGATCACATCTCTAGCAATCATCAATGGGGTTGCTAGTTCCACAAGAAATGAACCTTAGATTATTTCTCCTTGAAACATTGGCACTTATGTGAGATCAAATATCAATTATATGCAATGTAAATTTTGAAAATGATACTCAATATTTTTAATTCAGAATGAACTATGAAAAAGATAAATGTAACTGAATAATTATGGTTAAGTGTATAACAAATACTTTATTAAATAATTTTTTTTTTCATATCTCATTGTTCTTCAGTTTTCTCTTAACGAATCAAACAAATATTATTGCCTGCAGACAAATATTTGCAATTAGCTTAGATTATAAAAATGGAATGAGAAATATTCAATATGACAAGGTATGCAATCCTTCAATAAAGTGTAACACATTTTTTTTTAAGAAAATATGATATAGTATATGCTTTTGATCATAAAATTATACACAATATATATATCATAATAGCAGATTAAAAAAACACTAAAAAGATTAAAAAACAATAAAAAAGCCTTGTATAAGTATAATCTTTACCACTCACTTATTTCGGAAGCAGCACAAACAAATTGTTGCATTGGTACATACAAACCTTATTTTAGTGGGGGAAATTAATCTAAGCAAATCCAAAAAAGGTTAAAAAAGATTAAAAAAACAGAAAAAAAGGCTAATTCCGTACAAAATGAAAAATTGAGATCTTTCTCTCATATATATAGGAATCTTTTTTCCCTAAAGGAACCCTTTTTGTCATGTACTAAATACAGCTATAAAATACTTTTCCCCACCCTTTTCTTTGAACTTAATTATATTGCCTTTTCCATGCACTAATTATACAGATTGGAGAAGAAGAAATTAAAGTTAAGGCAAAGAAGAAGCTAGAACTCCAATATAAGGAACAGTGAAAATGCCGTGTGTGTGTGTGTGTGTGTGTGTGTGTGTGAAGTTTCTTGCTTTTAGAGGAGAAAGAAACAGATGAGATGAGAATTATTATCAAGTCGCAGAGAACGATGAAAATGTAAGAGAGGATGATGACCTTTATACAAGGACTCGGCTTAGGGATGAATATATTTATCATCATTAATCTATAAATTAAACAAAAACCTTGCTCATTATTAATTAGTTGTCCACGCCAATTTTTTTTTTTTTTTTTACCAAAAGGGATCTAGCCTACGCCCCCGCTCACAATTTCATAATTAATTCAAGCAAACCATTTATTTTTTATTTTAAAACTTGTGGACACTTGCTCCTTCTATCTTTATATACAGGTAAGAACCTTCTATAAAAGATTGGTGTGGCATTTATTACATGTCACTTGATGTGGTATTAATGACAATTTTCTAATATTATTCCTATTTAAAGTCATTAATTATAATCAGAAAAAATGCAATGTAATTTTTTTAAATTCCCATTTAAATATGGTAAAACTAATTGAAAATTTATTCCATTTTCAAACGAAGTTTATGACTTACTCACCTTTCCTTAATTCTAGTAGAGGGTTATAGGTACCTCATAATAGGAACTGAAGAGAGTACTTTAATTAACAAACAATTATTTACTTTGGATCCAAGGTTGAACCCATGAAGTCAATATTATTGGTCCAGTTACTAAAGATTTAATTCATAACTCACAAACCATAAGTTAAAATCTCACTATTGATATGAAGTGCTTTGAGTCTTTTAATCTTGATAAATTGATCATGAGATCTAATTCACCTAAATTTTGTCTTTTGTGTATGTGTATATATAAGTTGAACCCCATGGTGGCATCCATTGTTGCGCATGCATGTAACATATAATTTTTTTAATGGAAAAATAGCGATGAAGGACTGCGAGAGGAAATTTATGAGTCAATCTAAATGAAAAAAAGCCTAAATAGACACTATTGTTAATGTAAAATAAATTGTTATTAAAATAATTTAGAATAAGTTGTTATTAAAACATGAATGAATATTTGTTAATAATAACAAATAATCATTGATTAATATAAATTTCTTCCAGCAGTGATATTTTTTCTTTTTTTATTGGTCAAGTTGGGGAAGATTTTCAGCAGAAACAATTTCTTTTCTTTTGAAATTAAGGGTAATTAAGTTATTTTTCTTTCAAATTATTTTTGCAGATCAATTATAGAGTTTATTGGTCCTTTTATAAAATTAAATCCCTTCTGAGGTTCGTTGTTGAGATTTTCCCTATATGTATTATCCATACTGTGTGACCCTTATATATATATATATATATATATATAATATCACGTAAATAATATATAATATGTATATAATATATATAAAATATGCCGTGACCCTTTAATATACATTAGAATTAGATTATATATATATATATATATATATATTAAACCTGTAAAACGTTGGACGTAATCACGTAAACATATAATCTTTCACCGCGTCGCCCCTCCTCTGCCCATTTATACTCATCTGAAAACCCTAGCCGCAGCACTCGATTGTCCTTCATTATCATCGCAGACGCACCATGGAGAAGTTGATTTATGTTCACGTACTCACGATGAAAGCAAATCCAGAAGAAGATCCTCTCAATGCATTTTTCACGGATGCAAGAAACGATTGGTATGTGATCAAAGAAAGAACCGGCGGTGGTGGTGTTGAAATGCCGCAAGTTTTAGAAGAGGTAGACAGTCTGAACTGCATTTACCGGCTGCGAAGCTATTGGTTCGTGCATTTACGTGATCGGCGGGATTAATATGTCGCCTGAACGATCTTATCTGGAAGCTCGAGATGGTTCCGACAAGATACGTTGTCTAGACACCCGTAATCCTGGAGACGGTTGGAGGACTTGCTTTACCCTACCATTCACTCTAAATATGGGTAAATTTCTAACTCTATCTAATTCTGCTGTTGTCGATGATCACTGGTTGTATATTTTTCTGAATCCCCGTACATACGACTTCAGTATTCCCCGTGTCCTTGGGGCTATGCGTTGAATGTCGATGAGAGCAAAGCAGGTGAAGAACGAATAAGAGAAATTAGCCGACCTGGTGTTTCTATTTATTCCCCAAAATTCTCTATTTGTTCATCCCCAGGCACACTTCTTGCCTATATGCAGGAAGAAGGCACTTTGTTTCAACTAGATTGCAAGAATAACAATTGGACTGTCTATCTGAAGGATTTTCCTTATCCACTCGATGCCCTCACTGTTTTTGATCATGGGAGGATTCTTTACCTCTATAGTCCTGGGAAGCGATTGACTTGCTACGATATTCAGAACAAAAAGGAACTTTATGTGGTTGACCTTCCCTTCTACTTCTGGTTTGGTGGCAACAGTAATGGAATCCAATTCATTGTCCTTTATGAGAAAAGGTTCTGCGTTTTATGGGATGCCGAAATTGGATTCAGTCAAGTCCGAATATATTACATTACATTCTCAGTCTCTCATCATCTACCTCAGCCCACTGTTAATGTGGAGGAGAAGCAGGGCTTCATCTTTAATGAGGGCTGTAGACCATTTAATGCTGTGGCACTGTGAGCTCACCCTCTTGCTTGTATGATTTAATTTGGCCTGAATGCATTTACATCATTCCAATTGAACTTCCTGTAGAAGTATATTTTTGAATTTGCTTTTGTTCCATGCTTGCATTCTCCCTTTGATTTTATTTCTCTGGTATGGATTTGGTTCTTTCGAGTTTTGCATTTTATTGGTTTTATTTTATTTAATTAAAAAGCTCGTGCTTTGATTTGCATGTGAAACTTTGGTCTTCAATGGCCGTATAGAAAAAGGGGGATATTTATGTTTGGTCTTTGCCCCTTCAACAGTTTATTTTTAGTTTGCTGAGTCTTATATGCAGGGGCAGAACCAGCCTCAAGTGAAGATAATATACAACCAATGATAATTTATTTATAAGTTTACTTGTAAAACAAGTTATTTTATTATAATTGCAAGTATTTCAAAACAAAAGTGGAAAAAAAATACAAGACACCATATATCAAATATACCATTTAAAATAATTATAAGAAGTATCTAAACTTATAAAAATAAGTTTACTTGTTAATTGGAACATGATTTGTTAATTAACTGCTTAACTTGACTTGTGAATTCTTTATAAGACTTGCTCACTCAATTTGACCAAAAAGTACTATCATTAGTTGTTAATTTTTTTACTTTACTTATTAATTTACTATCAGTTGTTAATTATCTAACTTTTACTTGTTATTTTATCAATATCGGTTGTAAATTATATGATTTGTCAATAATCATACTAGTTCAATTATTTTATCCTAAATGCAAAATCATTAGTTGTTAATTCTCTAACTTTACTTATTAATTTACTAATATCAATTGTCAATCCTTTTTTCTTTCTTTTGCAAACGGGTATTTTGGTCTTTT
Source organism: Prosopis cineraria (assembly GCF_029017545.1). Lineage (NCBI taxonomy): Eukaryota > Viridiplantae > Streptophyta > Magnoliopsida > Fabales > Fabaceae > Prosopis > Prosopis cineraria. Next base: position 33,775,894 of record NW_026555335.1, on the reverse strand, counting down.
CAAACACCTATTTTATTTCAATTTATTCCAGAAATTCTATAGAGAATTTTTCAGATTTTTTACAACCCACTGGTATAAAAAAAATGCAAATAAAAGAAACTTATGTTATTACCCACACAAATGGAAAATTATAAAATCTAATTACACAGCACATACAACGCCAATATATATAAATGAAGTGGCCCCCCCTTAAGACCAACTCTACTTATATGAGGATGAAATTACAATAAAATGGCTCCTCAAGCGGAAGTGTGCCTTGTGCATGTTTATAGTGGTAAATGTTTAGATGACAATTGCTATTGAGATGGTGTTATTGTTCTCTTCCATGTTGACACCTATCTTCCTTTTTATGTCCAATGTTGACCATTTTTATTCACGCTTACAGTGATCCACGATCAGATGTTCTCTCAATTTTTAATACTAGGAATCAGATAATAGTGTTCTTTTTTTATTGCATCATTTTTTTTGGCATATATCAATCAGCTTTTCTTCCCTTCCTCTTTTTAACAATGGCTATGACCTCTCATGTATTCAGGGGTTTAATAAACAAGTCAAATTTATACTTTCACATGTTAAGTTTTAGTTTTTATGATTTCACAGGACTTGTAAGCAATTGATTTGTTTATATGGGATTTATTTTGTAATTTTTTCTATAATATAATATTCTTTGAAACTTTGTACGTACAGATTTTGATAAATTTGGGTTTGAGCATTGAAATTGGAAGTTTGCAACCACGTCGATTTATATTACTGAAGACATAATTAAGAAGACTCAGGGAATAAAAATGAATGATCATTAATAGAATGGAACGGAATGGAGTTAAGTGAAATGGAATAGAACAAAATTTTTTATTATTTAAAAGTTTTATGATAAGAAGGAATGATTTTATATGATCATTGTTTGAGAGTTATCATAAAATGGATGAACTGAAACGAATTAAAACTTTTTTCTTCCATTATTACTCATATGAGTAAATTTTAAGAAAATAATAATGTCCATTAAATAATTCTAATATTTTTCCAACAAAAAATAATAATAATTAAAATTAACAGTCAAACTAGATTCACAAGAATTAAGAATAAAAAAAAAGCAAGTAATAGGGCTACTCAAGCAAACATACATGTTGTAAAAGAGAAAAATGCAGTAGAGTTGTAGTGTTGAAAGGAGGGAGGGAGGGAGGGAGAAATAGAGGGAGGGAGGGCTATGTACTATGCTATAATGCCCATCAACCAGCCCTTCTCAAAGCATTCAAGCACATCGGGTCGGGCATCAGTAGGGGTCAAACCCTGCCTTGCCTGAACATATATGCAAGTTTTTTATTTATTTTTGGTTAATAATATTTATCTTATAGAATTATTTTTTTGTTAAAAGTTATCATGGATTATATTATTTTTATAATCTTTTAGACATTTTTTATCATTATAATTTTTTTAAATCACTTTCAAAAGTCAAAATTTATTTTTCACTTATTATTATATAACAATAATTGGAAAACACTGTTCATTTGAACTTTTAAAATATTACTTTTGATTCTAATATTAGTTTTATGAAGAATATATTTAAATAATAATAATAATAATATTTTTCCAAGGAAAAATTTTTTTATATATTTTTTAAAAAATACTTGTAAAAATATTTTCATGTCAATCAAGCAAGCTTGATGCTCGACTGCACATTGGGCTAGGCATTGAATAGAGGTGTTGCTTATGTGTAACCCTAGCAGGAGACAAGAAAGATGGCTAGAGAATTAAAATAATAGATGAGATTTTTTTAGAAAAAATTAATCATTTGGTCCTTATAGTTTTAACTTAATTGTAACTCAATTCCTGAACTTTGATTCATTATGACTCAATCTCTGAAGTTTTGACTCAGCTATAAATTATTCCTTGAACTTTACCTCTTACAATTTAGTCATTGAAGTTTCAACCTCTTAAATATTAGTCCCTCTATTTAAAAAAATAAAATTATAAACATTAAAAATATTTTGAAATTTAGAAAAAATATAACTTCTAGTCCTTGCACTTTGCTCGTATTTTGCTATAGGTCTGTATTTTTTTTTATATTCTAGGTTTCTATACTTTCATTTTTTAATATTCTAGGTTCCTTCAAGGTCCCTAACACTTTGTTCATTTAATGACCTAGAACACCAAAAAATAAAAGTGTAGGGATCTATACCACAAAAAAAAAAGTGTAAAGACATATAGTAAAACACGAGCAAAGTACATGGATCAAAAGTTATATTTTTCTTAAAATTTATTGCTAATATTTTAAATTAGTAAACCCTTTTAATCTTTATAAATTTTAAATTTTTAAAATATTTTTAATCTTTATAATTTTTTTAAATATAGGGACCAATATTTAAGAGGTTGAAACTTTAATGACTAACTCAAGAGGTAAAGTTAAAAGCTAAGTTATAATGAGTTAAAGTTGAGGGGCTGAATTATAAGGAGTTAAAGTTGATAAACTAAATTACAACTGGATCAAACTTGCAAGGATTAAATGGTTAATTTTTTTTCTTTTTTTATTAAGATAGGAGGCTGGGAGTAATTTTATAAATAAAATAATTATATTATGCCACTGTATCCTTGATTTTCCAGTTTGGGGAGACAAAAAAATTGAGCTATAAATGGCAAAGGAGGGCTTGAGAAACCCTTCCTTGCCATTCCATTTGTTTTTTTCTAATAAAAAAAACTCGCAAATAATAGCTTAGGCCTTTCAACCATTTCATTTCATTCCATTCCCCTCTAAAAGAATCTTTTAAACATAATGTTAAAGTATTTTTCAAGAAACACTCAATACTTTAAACTATTGGTCAAAATAACTTTGTCTTTGAAGAAATTAAAATAGAATATTTTTTACTGTATCGTTAAATTCCCTAACGGTTAATATTGAGAATTTTTTTTACCCTATAGGGACAAAAATGTGCTATGCATTTTTTTTCCCCCATTCTGGGAGCCATAACTTACAAGGCCATTTTAGATATAGATAAAAATGCACCTTTACATTATATACACAATCAAATTTATAGAAACTTACAAGTTATGAATGATACCTCTTATTATTTAATATGGCTCGCATTTAATTACCTAATTACAAATACACACATTTTGTATGTCTAGTGTCAACTCATTAGATGTCATAGATATATATAACTAACATGAACAACCCGTGTATAACATGGCTTTCGCTTCCGCTTTCCGATCTATTTGAGGAACTGAACATTCAGACAAAGAGGAAGACAAGCTAAAGTCAATAATTAGCTTATATTAATACGTATTACAAGAGATACACGTGATTTAGCAACCTAGGTAGCCAGTCCTTGTCAACAGAAAGAGCCAAGTGAGCAGGCAAGAGGGCCAGCTGCTGAGGTGATAGAACTCATAAGCTGCCAAGGTCTGCGGCCAAACTCAGAGTCTATTGTAAACAGAAGCAGCTCCTTATTCCCCAGATGATCTGAAGAATGCGCCATTCAGCATCAGTCTCCTTCTGAATTCCAATTCCATGTCTTCCATTCACTATCTGATGTCCCAAAGTGTTTTGTCACCTGAAATTTAATATTTCTCCATATTTATCATCACATTCTCAATCCAAACCCAGACAAAAAGACACACTCAAGCGCAAATTTACATGCACAAAAGGGAAAAGACAAGAAGTCCTGTGCTTTGATTGTATTTTGTTTGTTATTCTTGTGATTTTGTTTTGTTGTTCTCGCACCCTTTAGTTTGATTCATCTACAATATTAGTTCCTATAGTATTAAAATACACACAAAGACCATGAGTTGGCACTGATAGAGTTACAATAACTCTATTAAATTCCTTGCCGACATCATGGTAAAAATAAATTAACTTATAAATAAATTGACCAAGTATGATTGAAAATAAAATGTAAAGGGGGAAAGTAGCTTTCTTTCATATCCTGTTTAAATAGAATGTGAGAGATGAAAACGTGATTAAGTGCCTGTCAGCGAAAAGATTAACAGAGTTAAATTCATGTCAACACAATTAATTCCAGCGGTGTTAGCTCACAGTCCTTGTGTGTTTTTTTAAAACTATATAAAGACTAGCATTGGAGATGGATAAAACTAAAGGAATTAAGGAGAATTAAAAACAAAACGCAATTATGGTAACGAAACGTACTTATTTATATACATGTATGTATGTATGTATGTATGTATATTATAGCGTCTTGTCACAATCTCTGTTCAAAAAGAGAAGAAACCATAAGGTTACGATACTTTTGAAGACGTCTAAGATGATGGAGAGATTTTCAAGAGAATCCAAGACGTTTAGGAAGAATCTAGTATGTTCTAGAATGTTCTAGAAGCATCTAAAACAATCTAGAATAATTTGGAGAAATCTATAAATTTTTGAAAGGTTCTAGAAACTTATAGAGAAATGTGAAGATATCTAGAATATTTTAGGATGTTCTAAAATATTTCACACATAACTTGAAGATTAGTCTCTGAAAACATCTTTGTAAATATCTAGATATTTATTGTAGATATTTTTATGAAACACTCTAGAGGATAAATATAAATCACAGGATTAGATTAATCTCCACCGTCCATTAAGAATGTGAAAATTTTTTAGAGAAAGGAGGAGGCATATAAATACCCCCACAATCCCTCATTTGTAAATAACAAGGAAAATAATCAAAGTTCTAAACCCTTAAGTTCTCTCATCCAAGCTCTCTTCTCTCTTGTGTTCGAGTTTCCTAGTTTCTTAATTTGCCTATATCCTGAGGGTTCAACTGACTTAGCAAAGATCAAGAGGTTGATCACACTAAGGCCAGAATGGTTCAAGGACTAGGGAATTCCAAGGCCGTGACAGTCTGCCTTGATACCATCAAAACACACCATACAATACTCTATTATGGTGACTAGGATAAAAATCCTTATATTAATATAGGCTGACTATAATTTTGGTTTTCCTTTGAGCATGGACTTTTAAAATTGTTGTTGTTCCCAAAGCTTATCTGGAGTAGACAAGGCCAATTGATAGATTTCACCAAAAGAGATTTGAGACATATCTTTTCATAATGCATTAATAGCTCTGTGCAACTCTAGCTGTGACTAGTAGACCCTTTGTTCCACAAATGGAGGTTACTCCTCAAGGTACTCTTAAGCTTGTCTCACCAATTAAAGAAGTTCTAAATTGACAGTGCCAAAATGTTATCAATCAAAATAGAGTCTTGTACGAGATAGATTTAAAACTTTATCATCCTAAGAAAACCTTTTTGAACTCAAACGAATAATAAAGTAAAATAATAAGGTAGGAAAGCATTGAACAAACAAGCATTACTACATAAATGGGCTTTGGTGGTGCTTAAAATTTTGGTTTCGTGGCATTTATAGAATGCTATAATATCTAATGCTATCTTAGATTTTATTAGACATTTCATTAATTAATAAAACGACACAAAAAGCTAGTAGCAATGAAAACACACCTCTCTACTTGCTTTTAAAAAATATAAGGGAAGAGAGGTGGCGTTTCTTACAGAAAATACCACCTCTTTACTTACTTTTTAAAAAATTCAAATGAAGGAGAGTAGGAAATGCCACCTATCTCCTTTTATTATTTTGTTAATAATAGAAAGCATCACTTTTTAATGTGTGTATAAATATACATAATATAATCTCTTATATATCCATAAATTCATATACATAATTTTTTAGTAAATATACAATTAATTTATACAATAAAATTTATTTATATAGTTGACAAAAATAAATAATCAATTTCATATTATACAAAACTTTGATAAATTTAGCAAGGTCATAAAAAGGGGGTAGATTTCAAATTAGAAACAAGTTTCTTCCTTAATGATTAATAGGGATTATCACCATTACCTTCTTGAAAATCTAAAACTTGACAAAATGAGGCTGTAAATCACTAAAAGTATGAAGATTGAAGATCCCTTGTCTATTTCCCAAATCTTAATAAAGCTTTATACTCAGAGAATTATTTCACCAACAGATATGCCTGCTAACAAATTAAAAGAACAAACCTTCAAGAGTGGAAATAAAAATTATCAACTGAAGAAAAATAAAAGCAAAATCATGAAAATCCATATAAATATATATATGGATAGGCAGATAAGAGAAAAGAAAAATAAAAAAAGGAACCTATTATTGGCGTACTCATACAAGCTACTTTGGCTAGAGAAGATGATGAGAGTGGCTTTAACAATTAGAGAAAAAATAACTCGTGAGTTGCAAGAGAAAAAAGCAAGCGACTAAAGGGAGAGTGACTATGATGAGGAGATTGGGGCTTAAAATCTTCAAGAAGAGTCACAATACAGAATTGAAAAACTATCTCTAATATTTTAAAAATAATTAAAAAATGTCACCTCTCTAATTTTTTTAAAAAAATTAAGCTAATAATAAAAAATTTAATTTTAAAAGAAAGGTGGAGTTACCATCACCTGAAAACACCACCTCTCTCATTTAAATAAATTTTTTTTGATATTTAACATTTAATGAATAACATTTGATAATTATATATCTTACAAATGTCATTAATTGAAAAATAATTTAATTTATAAGAGAGAGGTGGCATTTTCATCCCCTAGAAATGTCACCTCTCTCATTTAAATAATTTTTTAAAATTTAAAATTTAATATTTAATAAACAATATCTAATAATTATGTATTTTAAAAAACATTAATTATTATATTAATTATAAAACAATTATTGCAAAAAATATATCATTAAGCAAAATAAATGAAAACGATTAGCCACCTAAGATTAATAAATAAAGTGTTTATTCGTATAAGCATAGCATTGAATCGTTAAGAAATAAAATATTTATTAAATATCACATTTATTATAAAATAATTACTAATAAATAAATTCTCAAATAAAATAATTGACTATCAAATAAAAATAAATTAAGACCTTTAAATGGCGTTTCCTCATGAAGGACAAGCCACACAAGATTAACTAAATAAAATTTAGAAAAAAAATTAGTCTTTTAACCCTTCAACTTTCAACTCATTTGTAACTTAATTTCTCTACTTTTGACCTGCTTATGATTTAGTCTCTCAACTTTTAACTCATTTATAATTCAATCCCTTAACTTTTGTTACTTCACTATTTTTATATTAGATTATATCACATATCAAAAAGTAAGAGGAGGGTATTTTATAGTAAGATATGAGTATTTATTTCATCCCTTTTATTTGATAAAGATAATTTTTTAAAAAAATTTAAAAATAAAGATTAAGTTATAAGTGAGTCAAAAGTTAAGAAATTGAGATGCAGTAAATCATAATGAAAAGATTGAGTTAAAAATTGAAAGACTAAAAAATTAATTTTTTTCATTTTTTTATTAAATATATTATTTATTATAAAATATGTATTAAAAATATATATTTTACATAAAATAAGTAGAAACCCTTAGGTGGCGTTTCCTCACATGGAAACACCGCCAAAGATTAATTAAAGAAAATATTTATTAAATATAATATTTATTATAAAATAATTGTTAAAATTATATTTTTTATATAAAGTAAATGAAAATAAATAGGTTGTATTTCTATTACATATTTATTAAATATTACACTTATTATAAAATACTTATTAAAAATAATTTTAAAATAAAATAATTAATTATTACGCAAAAATGAATTAAAATCCTTAGGTGGTGTTTCCTCATGAGAAACACCACATAAGATTAATTAAATAAATTATTTATTAAATATCATATTTGCAGTAAAGTCATATCTTGACTTCAAAAACAGTTACAGTTTAGACGGAAGAGAAATTGTAAATAATTGTAGAAAAAATATATTTGTAATTTTATATTTTTAGTTTTAAATTATTATGATATATTAATAATTATTATTAATTAAATAATTAATTTATATTATAATTGGTATTAATATTAATAATAATATTTTAATATTTATTATATTTATAATAGAAATAATTCTTGATTAAATAGAATTAAATTTTTTTAGATTACTAATCAATAGAAATAGTTATATCAATAATTAAAATAAGAACATTAATAAAAATAAAAATTAAATTATATCAGTTGTATTAATTAGTATAATAATAATTATAATAACTATAATAAATAAAATTATTTTTTGTAATATTATCATAATTATTAGGTAGCGTTTCTTTTTGAAATGCCACAAAACTATTTAGTAAAAACAAATTGTGACATTTCATGAAAGAAATACCACCTCTTATTATTTTACTACAATTGTAAATAAAAAATAATTCTTCCGTTAAAAAATATAAGGCATTTTTAGTTGAATCTCACCCCCAATAAAATAGTTACCTGTTGTTAAACTAACCCTATATTTCTACGTTTATTAAATACTCTACAATAAATATAAAGTCATTATCAATAGGGGTACTTTAAAAAAAAGGTAATAATTACACCTCAAAAGACTAAAAATACCTTACATTTTTTAACGGGAGGAGTAATTGATAAGCAATGTATTTTAATTGTTATAAAATGCATGCTAACAAATCTTATTTTTGTAGTAGTGAAGAAATTACATTGCAAGATAAAAGAGCAAACTACCTATTCAGCATGCCCTGCCATGGTACATGTGTCATTTGTTGTGGCGCAAAATGTGTGCACCATGGCACATAAACTACTATCATGACAACATTTTGAAACCAGATTCTAAATTGTGCTGTTTCATTGTCTAACATTCAATTAAGTGTCTATATATAGGTTAAAGAGCTGCTTAACTATTGGAATTGGTTTCAAGACAAAAAAAAAATCACCATTTTCAAATTAGACACCTAGATGCAAAAAGCCACATTTTCTGTCCAAAACAAACACAAGGTGTCCAAAACCATAAACTTAGTGCCAATAGACCAAGGACTATTTAAACCAACTCATATAGAACACAAAGCTCCTAATTGAACAATTAAATAAGTATACATATAACTCAAAAAATATGGCCACAACAACCTGAATTAACATTAATCATGGGGTAATAGTGTTAATTCACCACCACATCACAATGGCCATCCACAAGCACATATACTTCCAATAATATTCACTTACACTAGTATTTTAGCTTCTCACAATAATTTAATTACATACACATCAGCCTAGGCTAAAATACACCAAAATTCACAATATAATCTCATGCAAGTGCAATCAAAAGTAATGCATGTCCTAAGTTGGCAATGGTCTATATATATATATATATTGTTACACATAATCAGAAGAGCTATACAAGGGTAACTCCTACTCCTTAGTAGCTTTGCCTTCCTTCCCTTTGCCCCTATAGGAGCCTTCACCTGTGAAATTGTAACCATAGGGTGAGAACAATGTCTCAGTAGTCAAATAATCTAACTTATTTACAAGCATGCTAGGAAAGTATTGGATACGTGAAGTGAGTAAGAACAAGTAACAAGTCAAGAAGCATAAGACATACCCTTATTCAAACAATTCATGATCCATCATAATCTCCTTATATCCTTCGTGTTACCTTCAACTAAATCTATAGGCTAATAATTTAAAAGGACTAAATCTATATGACTAGATTGATCTAAACTTACCTTTTATAGGAGGCAGCTTGGCTAAAGGTGGCTTTACCCATATTTAGACCACAGATTTTTCCCTTTTTTGAATGCTCAAGGTGTCATATGCCTAATCTATCTTAATGGTGATACTAAAACTTTCAAATAAGTAGAATTGAGCATTGGGGCCACTTAAGGTAGTAGTAGATACCATATGAATTTTAGACAACTCTACTCCCTTAGGGTGAACTCATACCTTTTAATAATGATCATGTCATACATGTGTCTTATCAAGACATGCATAAATTCCAGACAAGCATTTTCACATGTTAACATTTCTAAATGTAAAACATCTTTTGCTAATGCACATGCATATATTTTCATAAGAAGATTCTATATAAAATTTCTACTTCACATAAATTTTCAAAATAAAAAACATGCTTTTATAATTATACTTTATATATCAAAATAATAAAATAGTATTTTGCAAATTCCATAATCATCCAAACAAGCAAGTAAATGGATTAAATCATCTATTACTTGAACCCTTTTATCATAAAAGGGTTACCCATTGTAATTAATTACTCTTCTAGCTTATACTAGCTCAAAAGGGTCCAATCAATAATTAATCTACAAGATTAAGTGCTATTAATCAATTTATAACTTTATTAAATACACTTTTAGGCTGTATTTCACTACTCCACTCTTACATTTCTATCGTTGGATTAATCAAATCCCTAACAACCACAAATCATCTTCCATTAACCTTTCTAAACTTTAATAATACTAGTTTACAACCCACATTACACCCAAGCTCTCATTTTAGGCTTAAGGTTCATCCAAACCTTAACCCAAAAATCTTAATCACTATAAAATCACTTAACTTAAGTATAGAAACTTAAATTAACTCCCTAAAGTCTCAAAGAACTTAATGGGTTTAGTTAAAACCCAAGAGGAGATGAAATCATCACTCAACTATACTAAAACCTTTGAAAATTTAAAATGAGAAGAGGAAGGAGAGTTAGGAAACTTACCCAAGTGATTTACTAGCTTAGAAAGCCTCTACAGTTGCCAAAATATGAAACCCTAATAGCTTGAGAGTTCACTTTCGCTATTGCTCTCATTTCCTTCTCTTTCAACCTTTAAAAATCAAATGCAGTTTGCATATGATTCATTTCTAAAAAGTGTCACGCACCATAGCACAATATGCATGTATCATGATGTGTGGCACAATAAGCCACAATGTCACTTGGCTCACCACTTAAGCCCCTAGTTAGCCTAAAATCATTCTAGCCCTTTCCTAATATTGTCTCAAGGTCCAACAAGCCCATTAGTAATTTGATAACCTAAGCAACTTAATTCATCAATTTTACCAAATTACCCCTATAAGTTCCTAGAGTTCCAAAAGCAAAATTTTATGGATGTTACATATATGTCCCACCTCTTTGTGTTCTCCATCATCTAGAGCAATAAATATATTACCTTGATTGAAAATTGTGGGACTAAAGCTCCCTCTAATTGCATAATGTTTCTAATAATTGTAATCATTGTTCACTAAATAAAAGTATTCTAACTTGCATTTGCAATTCATTTCCCATTCTACTTTTAGAACTAAGCAATACAATAAATTAATAGCCTTGTCTTCTGATTTTCTTAACATAGATCAAATATCCCAACAACATTAATATATATATATATATATATAGAAAGAGAGAGAGATTACCTATGCATTCTTCCCCGATGCCCTTATTTGATCTTTCTCATACAAAATGCAATGTCCTAGAAGTATAACTTTTTCATGGTGGGTTATGTAATTGTTTGAAATGGTGATTGCTGTTGATCTATGAACCATGTCAATTAGGCCATCAAAGCACCTAGACAAGTAGCAATGGTCCACCTATATATGGGTCCTGCTAGAGATCAAAACCTCATTGCCATCTAACCTTAAACTGAATAGAAATCGGGAAGATACCCTCTCACAAACCTAGAATTTCCTTGGACATAGTTATGAATGTGCAAGCCATGAATGATGATGTCAGTCTTATGTTGAATTTTGATACAAGGTTTTCTAGCGATGTGAATGATGGCTCCTCAACCATTAATTCTTTTGTGGGAACTAACAAGGAGGTTTATCTTGAGCTTGATGTTCATGTAAGTTTTGAAGATGATCTATAAAGTTCCTTCTTGGATGATGTCATATCTTAAATTTTCAAGTTTGGGTTTATAAGGTGGTTGCTTAAGTTAGTGATGATGTAAGTTTGGTTGTCTCTACCTATGATAGTTTTCTTGCCAAAGCTGATTGTGCAATCAATGAGACATCAATGATTATGATGCCAATTGGGATCATATCTCCAATAATTATTAATGGGGGTTGCCTATTCCATAAGAAATAAACCTTAGATTTCTCCTTAAAGTATTAGCGCTTCTACAAGATCAATTTTATGTAATGTGAATTTTGAAAATGATACTCGTATTTTTAATTTAAAATAAATAATGAAAAATATAAATGTAATTGAATAATAATTGTTAAATATAACAAATATTAAATAATATTTTTTAATCTCATTCTTTAGTTTTATCTTAAGGCATCAAACAAAGCGAAGTTTGTCATTGTTGTTGGATTGATGTAGACAAATGATGCACATAAAAAAATGTATGACCATAAGTTTACCAGTCAATATGTAACATACAAATGCATCAAGGCTGATCCCATGAGGAATCAACAAAAATAACGACTAGGAAATAAAATTCCCACTTTTGTTTTCTTTAAGCAAAATTGATCAAAACTAGTTAATTAACTAAAATTAAAAATGAATTTAATAAAGATTAAAAAAATGCTTAAATCTAACAACCACGCAAGTAAAAAACAACCTAGAGTTACTAATCCCCTATTAATGTCTTAGACTCCATTTTAACCTAATTAATTAATTTCAAAGCCGATTTTGTTAATCAAGAGTTTTAATAGCTATTAGGGTCTTTCAATCTACTAACAACCTTCTCTTAAATTAATTATGTTATTTCTAACACAATTACTCAAGAGGCAACCTAATCCAAGAACACTCTACAATGATTATATGGGATAATTAAGTACATGTCTATCCTAATTACAAATTAGATAAAATTTAATCGCATATTACTCAATCTAATTGTCTAAAAGAGATTTTCCTTTGTCAAGAAAAAATCCAAACACTCAAAATCACATTTATTGTTGGCCAAGCACCAAATAGACATTAAAGCACAAGATGGAGTAACCAAAATCGACATTAAGCATAACTAATGAGTAAAAACAAGTCTAATTCATCAATATGTTCATAGTTCCTCTAGGTCTAAAAGATTCAACCACACATAAGTTTGGAAATTGCAAAATTAAATAGAGAATACATCAAAACGAAGAAAATAAGGTGAAGAAAAGCTTAATCGGAGTGATTTTAGACCAAAGCCACTAATCTCCTATGAAGCCCAAGCTTCTCCACCTCCACCTTATCTATAGTATTTTTCACTCTTTCCTAGTCAATTTAGGGTTATTGGAGATGAGCAAAAACATTTAAAACCTCACAAATAAGTATTTTTCACTCTTCCCTAGTCAATTTAGGCTTATTGGAGATGAGCAAAAACAAATATCAATTTTTCATGTAGCTATGCATTTCAATAACTAATGATTATACTGTGGCATAATCAGGTTATGCTACAGCATAAATCCCACTGTCACTGCCACTATCATTGAATTATGCTGTAGCGTAATTCTGATATGCTGTAGCATAAATCTTGCCTTTTCATCATCTTCAATCTTTATTTACACATAGCCCTTTGAGTCTTAATTTAGATTACCGTACACACAATATAATATTATTAATAAAAGTTTAGCTCAAGTAATACATTCACTTCAACAAAATATTATCAATTCTCCCTTCTCATATTCAAAAGAACTTTTTTTTTTATTTTTTCAAATAATAGTCTCAATTTCTCTCAAATTATTTAGATGAATCCAAATTGAACTTAAAATTTCCTAAAAACATATGAAAATATTTAGAGTGATCAATAAATGTTTGCAATTAGATTTAATTAAAAAATGGAAAGAGAAATATTCAAGACGGTTAGGTATGAAATCCTTTAATAAAATGTCACATTTTTTTAAAAACTATTATATAGTATATGCTTTTTATAAAATTTTATTCACATATTATATAGGGTTAATGATCATTCTGGACCCTAAAGCATTATGTCAAAAGCATCCTGGACTCTAAACTTCTGAAATGTACAGAATGGTATTCTAAATCCAAAGCAAATTACACTTGATTGTTAACTTGTGAAACATTGACCATTATGGAGAAGATTATTTAATCAAAAGTTACCAAGTGGCGTGCCATGTGTGAATTACAAAGATGGCCTGAAGGGTATATTGGTCATTATGACTTAAATTTCATAATAAAATGATATAGTTTCTTCTAAAAAGGAAATAAGTAAACCCTATCTTGTAAATTAGAGAGGAATGCATGACTAACTCGACCTTGCAATTTCATTCTTAAGTGAACCAGAGGTGAGTTTGACGGTGGATTTTGGTATTATGAACTCAAGTGGTTTAAGTCATAGTGAGATTGCCTCATTACCCTTATGTATATTGTATTACTTTAGGTTTTTCAGATAACAACAATGATCATGACGACACTGTTAACTCTGTTAATAAGGAAAATCATGATGACAATGTAATAGACGCTGTCGAGCATGGTGACAATGGTGAGAAGGACATGGTAGAAGAATATAGTGAAAGTGAAGAGATGAGGGCGTGATAGGAGTGGATAAAATCTTGACCCTGGTATGCTCTGTTATGGAAAATGCTAAGGAAATATAGATACAAAATTCACGTAAATTGTTTAGGGATACAGGAGCATATATTATAAATAATGAGAAAAATAAAGAACAAGTAGTGGGTGGCGAGAGTAAGAAAATGTAGGATGAGGAGGTGATAGATTTAGAAAAGTTTGTGCAGAATGTGTTTGAAGGACTTGATAGTGGTATAAGTAAGAATGATGATGGGGGTATTAATACAGAACAATATCTTCACAATTGTTATGCTGGGATAAGAAATGATAATGGGAAAGAGAATAAGCTTGTAGATGAGGAGGAAAAGGGCAATGATAACTCTATTTCCTATAAGAGCATTGAATATGCTAATGAAGTTAGTGAAGGTGAGAGTGAATATAATAGTAAAGATGGTAGTGAAGGTGAGAGTGAATATAGTGACTACTATGACCTTGTAGAGGAAGATAAAGGTGTCAACGATGGTGATGAGGATTACGAAGAGGAAGATGAAGGTAGTGGACCATAGCTAGACTCACATGAGGATGATAGGCCTTTGGATGGAAAGTATAGGTCTAACAAATCAAAGTGTGCCTCATTTTTTAGTAGGAATGGCTTTTCCTAATCTAATAGTAGTTTGGAAGGTATTAGACACATATTCCATCAAAGCTGGGGTGAGTTTGAACTACATAAAATTTGAGCATGGAAGAGTAAGGGCCAAATGTCAAGTGGGATACCCTTTTCTTCAATATGGACTATAGGTGTGTTAGGATGTTTACAAACTATAGGGCTTCTACTAGATAGATAGCTAACTTTTTCAAAGATAAAGTACAGGAGTACCCCACATTCACAGTGGCATACATGAAGAAGATGCTTGAACATGATCTAAAGTGAGTATTAGTGTGTACAAGTGTATAAGGGCTAAAAAGATCATCATGGAAGAGTTAGAAGGTAGTTACAAGGATGAGTTTGGGAAATTGAAAGCTTATTGCTATGAACTTAAACATTTAGAACCTGAGAGTGATGTAAGTATACAATTGAGTAAAGAAGCTTCGTAAGAAGAAGGGGGTGTATATGCTGGAATCCACCTACAGTAAACTTTCTTTTAACATGTTTCTATTTATGACTAGCATATGCTAGAAAGATATTTGAATAATGTTTTTTCTTGAATTAGGTTAGGTGGGGAGTTGGTTGTAGGTCATTTATTAGTTTTGATGGCACTTTTTTGAAGGGGAATGCAAAAGGGATCCTTCTTACTATTATTGGAATTGACACAAATGATTCCCTTTTCCCTATTACAGTTGGCTTAGGAATTCCCTAGTACTTGGTGATAAATTAAGGGTAACTATCATATTTGATAAACAAAAGGTTTATTTTTAATTTTTTATTTTGAAAAAGTTGGTGATATATATATATATATATATAAGATGTTATGTGAAATGTTAATAGCTAATTCTTCTTTTCATCATAAGGACTAAACATCATAGTAAGAAATGTTCTCCCAAAGCCGAGCAAAGGTTATGTGCAAGGCACAACATGAAGTACATAGAAAGAGGGCTTCTATGACAACTTAAAGGAGGTTAGATGCATTAGTAAGCATGCTATAGAGGCAATGGTAAGGTATCCTATCAAGAGTTTAGTTAAGACTATTTGGCAGTTGGGTGTCAATCTTAGGTGGTAGACAACAATGTTAGTAAGAGCTTTAATGTTTGGATAGATGAATATCATTATTTACCTGTCATTAGAATGTGTGAAGGCATTAGGTTGAAGATGATAAATAAGTAGGCTGAAAGTGATAAAATTGTTAAGAGATAGATGGGAAACTATAGCCCCAAGTATTTGCAACTGTTTGAAAATAATAGGTTATTAGAGCATAAGGTATGAGGTTAGTGATAGCCCTGATAAACACACTGTGTTATTAAAGCAAAGGCAATGTACATGTAAAGCATAGGAGCTGACTAAAATCTCATGCTAGTGTGGTATTTGTGTAATGTTCCATGCAAATGTCAACCCTAGCACTCACATATCTCATAATTACCATAAAGAAGCATATGGGGCTTCATATAAGACCAAATATAAGCTTGTAAAGGGAAAGAAGTTTTGGAAGTTTGATAGATATCAACTATTGAGCCACCCCTAATAGAAAAATTACCAGAAAGGCCAAACAAAACAAGACAAGGAGTAGAAAAAAGCATAAGGAGACTAGTGAAAGGAATTGAAAGACAGTCGAAGCTACCTTGTCCCTCCAACTGTGACTAATAAATTATAAAAAAGATGAACTCTAATAATATGTAGTGTGTGCAAACAACAAGGTCACAATTAGAGTTCATGTAAACAAGTTATCTCCTCTATTTGTTCTAGTAGTTAAATATTGTTTCAATTGTTCAATTTGGTTTACTTAAGTTGCTTATTCTATAAGCAACTCCAACGACAAGTAAGATAAAAGGGAGAAAGAGAGAAAAACATGTAGCAACTTAGCAAGAAGGATCAAGCACTGAAATACATGGTGAGACCACTCAACAAGAATAAACAATGATTCAGACACAACATAGTTAAGTCACTCAACAATCTCATAGCAGGACTTGCTCTAATTCTAGGAATATGGTTGGCTATAGTATCAGAGTAGATGAGATAATAGGGAGGATTGTTTATAATGTGAGCATTCCTTGTCTATCTTATAAAGTCAACTTTTAGACCATTTCCATGCCTTTAACAATTTTTTGTTTTTTTAATGTGTAGCCTAGCTTTCTTTTCTTTGCTTCTTGTTGTTCTATGCTTACTGTTCATTACTTAATAATTACAATTGTAGTTGATGCATATATTTACTATTGTATAGGGATGTAGAGACCATGGAATGTAAAAACATTAGCTTTATCATTTGAGATGTGGGTGGCCAGGATAGGCTTTGTTACTTGTATCATATTAGTAGTTAACTTTTTGTTGAGATCTTTTTAGGATGTAGGATGTAGGCGACTAGGACAAGCTTTTTTTTCTCTTTGTTACTTGTATATATCATATTAGGAAAGACAAGCTTTGTTAGTTTGGTAATAATCTGAATTATTAATTGACCACATTCTTTACTTTTTCTACTCCTATAAGTGAAATGCTTAAAGAATTCTTTAAAACAAGAGTGAACTTGTGTGATATGCACTATAATACTACTAATTAAAGGCTCTTCTTTTCTGAGACATTATGGGGTCATAAAGGTTTGTTTTAAACATGCAGCAAATTGATTAGTATTTGATTAGTCAAATTGTTATTACACAATTTTACAATGGAAAAATAACAACCATGATAAGATCAATAGTGTTACAACAATTTTGAAGTTTCTTCTCTCATTTTTACCAACCAGTTCTTCCGTCTTACGTTTGCTCTTCAACTTCTTCACAATAGCACCTAGTGAATCAAGCTCTGCCATGAAAGCTTCTGTCTCTTTTCTTCCTCTCAGCACATTACTTTCATCGTACAACCTATCTATATGGTCCAGAAGCTCGTTAATTATCATCTTTGATCTATGCCCCAAATTACCATCATGCCATACGAAATACCCACATCCGTCTTTCTAAAAATGGTTGTTCAAATCTTATTCATTAAAGCATTAAATGCAAAAAAATACAAATCAATACAAAAAAAGGGTACCTTGTTATAGTTTTGACACCCATAAAACCTTCTTCCAGGATTTTTATCAGTCCATGAAGTCCAGCGAGGTGCCAGGAGGCCACAATAACACACTCTTACCTCACCTTCATAGTGCATCTCTACTCCTTCTTGCCTCAATAGTCTCACCTTCCTCCTACTACTTTTACATGATGATGATAACGATGATGATTCATTCATAGCCTTCCTCAATAGGTCCTATCGACTTTGCAAACTTATTTAGTGGGTGGTTGATGATGATTACTGACAAAGAGATGATTCAAACAATAAAGGATCTTAACTCCCATTACCACAATATGAGGGCAACATTAATATCAGGGAATCACTAAGAGACACATCAAGATGGACAACTGCCACGTCACTATTTAACTGGAACTCATCAATTGAAAAATAATGACACTTATCTATAAGTTAACGATATGGTATAATCTACTATGGATTTAAAAGTTTAGGATCTATTTTACACATTTCAGGAGTTTAGGATCAATGATACTTTTTGCATAATATTTGGTAGTCCAGAATACTTACTAACCCTATTACATATCATAATATATATCAAATCATTAAAAACACAAAAAAAATTGTATAAATATAGTCCTTAACCCTCACTATGTAGAAGGAAATTAATATAAGCAAAAAAAAATTTAAAAAAGGTAAAAAAGGAAAAAAAGGAAAGGAAAACAGGCTCATATTCCTTACAAAATGAAAATGTGAAATCTTTCTTGTATCAAGAGAAAAAAAAAACAAAAAATGTGTAATCTTTCACCCATAAATATAGGAAGCTTTTTTTTTTAAAAAAAAAAGATATCGGAAGCTTTTTTTTTTATCCCCTAAGACAAAAACCCATTTTGTCATTTACTAAATACAACTATAAAATACTCACCCTTTTCTTTGAACTAATTAAATCCCTTTTCCATGTACTAAATGCAGACTAGATATTATACTTTCTATTTTTTCTTTTGCAATATATATATATATATACAGAGACAGACAGAGATGGAGAAATGAAGAAGATAACATACATTTCAACTTGTTTAACTACAAGCTCAGGATCTTGAAGTGGGGAAGAAGAAATTAAAGTAGGGCGAAGAAGAAGCAGGAACTGTAATATAGAAACAGTGAAAATGCCATTTATAGAAAGTTTCTTGCTTTGAGCTAGAGGGAAAATAAACAGATGAGAATTATCATCAAGTATAGCAGAGACTGATGAGAATGCTAGAGAGGATGATGACCTTTATATATAAGGACTCAACTTAGGGATGGATCTATCTTCATTAATCAATAAATTAAACAAAAACCTCATAATTAATTAGTTGTCCACACCATTTGATTTTACCTAAAGGGATCTAGCCTGCACTCCCCCTCACAATTTCTTATTTATTTCTGGCAAACTAATTCTTTTATTAAAAAAAATGTTAACACATACTTTAATTAAAAAATAATATTATTTTCCATGATCCAAAGTTCAACCCATGAAACCAATAAAAATTAGTTAAGTTAGTATAGATTTAGTCTGTAACCTATAAACATTCTTTCAATTTAGAGGCATGCCTTGACCCTTGTAGGTCCCAGTACCTAAATTATCTAGAGTTTTTTTCTTGTATAAAAACAAAATTGAACCCATGAAGGTGGTGGCATCCATTGTTGCGCATGCGTGCAACATATATATATATATATATATATATAAAAATATAGAGACAATTATAAGGTAAGTTTTGTTGGTTATTTAAAGATTAATTGATGATGACTGTATTTCACAGCCTTTGATTTAATTTGATGTCACGTAAATATACAAACTTTGGTGCAAATTTGGAAGTGTGATTTGTGATCGTCACTGCTTTCATGCATGCAATAAAATTTACAATATTATTGGCAATACCCTTCGTGATAAGTCAAGAGGTAAAGTATGTTGGAAAGTAAACTTGTTTTTTTTTTCCTTTTTTTATTAATTTTTAATTTCTGTGGAATTTATAACTCTTGATGTAGAATTGTAGCCGTCTGTGTCTTATCTAACTACTCAAAAATTGTTATTTTTTAATACTAGACAGTAAAGGGCCACAGCATGGATATATATATATATATATATATATATTGCGAGAGAGAGAGAGAGAGAGAGAGAGAGAGAGAGAGAGAGGAGCCAAGAAATGGGATTGTGGTCAAAATTAATATTCCCAATTCACGAGCCAAAGGGCCAACAAAATCTGTAAGAGACAGCCCTTGGAGATATGCGTGAGGCGACAATATATATACACACACACACACACAGTCTCTAAAGTATAATATAATATTTATGGGAAACCATATTATTTAAATTTCTGATTTCCATATGAAAAATAGTGGAAAATCTATTTGAAAATTTTACTATATAATGTTGCAAATAATATATTTGTAGTTACAAAATCTCTAGGAGTAATTCAACACTAGTTGGAAATTGTACAGGTGTGTAGTTACAATACTATCAAGTTAACTAGGATTCTAATTACAAATTTTACTATATGAAGTGATATAGATAATATAATACTAGTTGATCTATGAATGTGGGACAATTTGGACTTATTGGTCTATGTAATTCCACATACAAGATTATTGCAAAATTCTAGCAAATAGAATGAGAGGCATTTAATTTTAACAATACTACAGAATTAGCTAAATTAGACACCACATATTTAACAGTTATAAGATAAAAGTGACAAATAAAAAAGGTGTTAAATCATAAAATAGTAATCAATTACAAAACCTCATGATCCTGCCTGATATGCTACAACAATTTTGAAACTTCTTGTTGTAATGTAGTGTAAGCATGTTGAAGTTTGTGAATCTTATGAATTTGAATCATTCGGACTAAATTGAAATGCTTTTTGTTAGTAGATGTTGTTATCTATATTTGGTTGGGTATTCATTCTCTTGAATTCCTTCGGTTTAGTTATTAGCTTAATAGACTTTGAGAATATATGAAGATGTTGTAAAATGATTATGTTGTTTCCAAGTTTTTAATTTGTTTTTTAGCAGAGCGATAACCCTCTATTGGCTCCTAGCATGTCTAAATTTTAACTCATGGTGGTATTGTGTGAAATTCCGGCATATTGGGAAGTTTATTGTGAAATTATTTTTGAATTGAATGCAATGCTTATAGTATACATCTATCTTAGGCTGAGCTTGACAAATTGAATTATAAGTTATGTTGATATAAAGCTGATTGAAATCCATATTGCTTTTTTAAAAAGCGAAGTGAAAAGTGTTCAAAAATTAATAATTTATTTTTTACAATTCACATTGCTTTTTTAAAAAATGATATGCTAAATATGTAAGACTATCAATGTCGTTTTCTTAAAAAGCAATGTGGATAAATTATCCATGTTGCTTTTTTAAAAAAGTAACATTGATAATCTTACATATTTAACACTTATTTATAAAATTATCACTGTCTCTATTTTTTATGTTACTTTTACAAAAAGTGATATAAATTGAGAGACGTAAAATGTATATTTTGCAATAATGAATTCTTTCACTTGATCTTGTTCATACAATCACCCAACAACTTAAAATGTCAATTTATCATCTAAATCACTATTAACTTAATTAATTTACTAATTTATTAATTTATAATTAATTAGTAATTATTTTTTAAATTAAAAGTTTAGTATCCTACACCTTCAATTGTTTGCCTATGAAAATTTAAGATATTCTCAATCAAATCTACAGTAGGCTTCATGACAAGTACATTTCTCATGCTTACGTTTTCCAAACACTCCAAAACAAGAATCATGAATGGTTTTATAACAAAATTATGTTTAGTACACAGCAAAGTGCTTCTGCCAAATGAATAGGAGATGTACTTAGAAGCAAAAAATATGGGATAGGTGCATTTCTTATTTCATTTCTAAAAAATACTTTTTAAGCTACCAAACATTTTGCATTAATTTGAAAAAAAATAATTATTTGATCCCTATACCTTTGACTCAAGTACCTAAACTTGAACTCAGTATACTTAAATCTCTATAGTTTGACTTAGTTATAACTCAATCTTTATAACTTTTGCCATTTAAAATATTGGTATTTAAGCTTTAATAATAACTTTGTTCTTTATAATTATAGGGACCAATATTTTAAGTAGATAAAACTATAGGGATTAAGTTGCAAAAGTCAAATATTAGGAATTAAATTTTAACCAAGTCAAAAACTCAAGATTACAAGGACTAAGATGCACTACATCAAAATTCAGGATTAAATTTTAACTAAGTCAAAATTATAGGGATTGAATAATTAATTTTTTTTATTAATTTTTATTGTATTCCTTTTTGTTCTTGTAACCAAAGTGAGCCAAAACATGAGACTTGTTTGGACAGAGTTTAGTGTAGTTGATAGAGCATGTTGTGGAGTAGGAAGGAATCAAGGACAAATAACATGTCTGCTTGTGTCAATTCCTTGCTCAGAGACCAATTTGAGTTTTGGGATGCCTTTCATCCTACTCAAGCTGTTCATCTAGTTCTTGCTCACAAGGCCTTAATTTTGTGGACCCGCCTCTGATTGCTATCCTGTTAATGTGTGGTAAATGGCTGACATGTGATGTAGCTACTTAACTTACATCTAAACTAAGATTATCTTTATGTATTGGTCTAATCAAAGAGATTAACTAATATAATTTATCATGGCCAAAGTTTTGTTCGTCTTACCTTTGATTGTAATGGTCAGATTTGTGCCATATATATACATAATTGATTAAAGAAAGTTGAAATATTTTTTCGCTGTATTCTAATCTTTCACTTTTATTTATATTCTCCTAAATAATCTTTTCAATCTAATCTTTTGATGAAAAAAATGTTTACCAACTAAAATTGGTATGAATGGTAGGAGGTTTCTTCATTTAAATAAATGACTAAGAGTTCAAATACCAACCCTTATATGTATTCCCTTTGGTCCAAAATATAAACACTATCCCTTCGCTAATTTTAGTTCAAATATAAACAACCTGTTACATGTAAAATTTTTTTTTCCCATTTTAACCTTTGTATTTATTAATCTAAATTTTTGTGTAAATTTGTTTTTCACTCATCATGAAGTGTATTGGTAGTGGGGATGAAAAACCTTATATATTTTCATGAGAATGATGATTCTATTTGTATGCAAATTTTTTGTAAAAACTAATTACAATTTGGACCGGTGGGAGTATCAACTTAATTGGGAGATGTCAATTATTTACCATCAGAATTCAATAACTGAGGGAGATAATCTCTAGTGTTGGAGGAACTATTTCTTATAACTTATTTATTTGTGTTGAAAATATTTTATTATTTATTTATTTTAATTTTTTATAAAATTTTTATTTTTCTTTTTATTTTTATAACATTCTCTCACATTTATCACATCATATTATTTTGAGATTTTGATAATTTTTAAAAGTTCAAACAAATATAATAAAATTTTACAAAATAGATTTTTTCTGAAAAAATAAGTACTTTTTTATTAAAAACTTAAACAAGTCCTTACCGTTTCCCTTATTTTTAAATTAAGTTTCTATTGTTTATTTTGTTTTAAAGTTGAAATTTAATTTTGTCCCTATATTTTTTTTTAAGTTTTGGGTTTTATATTCTTTTAAGTAGGATAAATTCCTTTATAAATTATTTTTTAAGGAAACAAAAATTCTCTTATATTAATTGACTGTTTATTCTCCTATTATCTAATAATTTGCTATCGCTAGAACTTACTGCAATTTGTGAAGTTCACTTCCCACCTCTCTCTACTACCACCAAACTTCTCGACTGCAACCTCTCCTTCGAACACTGCTTCTCCCGCCCCAAACTCCTCACCTTCCTGAAGAGGCCTCCTTCTCCCACGTGCCGTCACCGCCATGAAACCGACACTCCCCACCACCCTCTCGACCCCCTTACCATCCATGTTATAATTTTATTTTTTTAATTGGGTTAAGGTGCAATTTTGTTTTTAAATTATTTTCGGAGGAGCAATGTTGCCCCTACACTAATCAAATTGGAGCAAAGTCGCCCCTACGGTTAAAATGTCTGTTACTGTAGCTAGTGGGATCTATTTTCCATGAGTTAAGGTACAATTGTATCCCTAAACTATTTTCAAAGGAGTAATGTTGCCCTCACTATTTAAAAATCATAAAATTAAATAAAAACAAAATTATAATTATATTAAATTAAATAATATTAAATGTGTATATAAAAATAAAATTATAAAAATTTTAAATAAAAAAATATTAAATATATATATATAATAAATATAAGAAAAAATATAAACTACAATTTTAAAACTAGTCAAATATAAGTAAATCTTGGTTAAATTAGATATGAATAGACTCAAAAGTATCTACATTTACATCTATAATTATCAACATTTTTATAAAAAAATATTCTCAAATCATATTTTATACATGTGAATTGTTCAAAAATAAAATTTGCTTTTAGTAAGACCTAATTTTTGAATTTTTTATTTTTTAAAATTTTCAAGCTTTTTTAATATTATATCTAAAAACTGTCTAATTTTTTAAAAACCACTCTGGTTTCGAATTCAACTTCAGTTTGTGGCTTAATAGCGACGTAACTCTTGTCCAATATAACTCAATCATGAAAATGGCTTTTTAGTCCAAATTGAGTTATTAATAGTGGCTCCAATTGATAATTATAGGTGTAAATACAGATATATTTGACTCTGCTTATAACTAATTTAATCAAGATTCACTTATACTTAACAAGTTATAAAATTATAATTTATAATATTCTTAATTTATTGATATTTTGTTAACATACGATAAATTTTTTTCTTAATTTATTTTATATATACATTTAATATTATTTTTATTTAATATTATTATAATTTTATATTTATATATACATTTAATATTATTATAATTTTTTTATTTAATTTTATGATTTTTAAATGATGAGGGCAACATTACTCTTTTAAGAATAGTTTAGAGGTAAAATTATATTTTAACTCATGAAAAGTGGGTCTTATTAGAGACAATAATGGACATTTTAATGGCAGGGGTAACATTGCTCTGATTTGATTAGTTTAGGAGCAACATTACTATAGTGAATAATTTAGGGGCAACATTGCTCCTCTAACAATAATTTAAGGGTAAAATTTCACATTAATCCTTTTTAATTTTATGATTTTTAAATTGTGAGGACAACATTATTCCTCTGATAATAGTTTAGGGGCAAAATTATATTTTAACCCATGAAAAGTGAGCCCTACTAACTATAATAATGGACATTTTAATAACGGGGATAACATTGCTCTGATTTGATTAGTTTAAAGGCAACATTGCTCTTCCAAAAATAGTTCAAGAACAAAATTGCACCTTAACGCTAACAAAAAAAGTATAAGAACAAAATCAAACTAAAATCCTTTATTTTATGAAGCATTTATAATTTAAGTTATTAGATATAATAATTCTTAAAGGTTAAGATTAACAATGAATTATTAACTTAAAAAAACTCTTTTAGAATTTATAGAAAATTTTCTTTAAAACTTTTGGTCAAATATGAAAAAAGAAAATTTAATTTAAAGCAATGTTTACATTTTTATTAAGCTTTTTATACAATTTTATATGTATAAAAATATTTAAAAGGAAAACTAATTATGTAGATTCTAAATTATAAAAATTATGTAATTAATTCTAAATTTATATAATATTTTAATAAAAAATAAAGGTTGTTAATTTTATTTTTTAAAGAAAAAATTAAAATATTAAAAAATTCAATGAATTAAATTATAAGGACTTGATTAAAACAAAATAAAGAGGGACTTAATTCAAAATTAGGAAACTATAATGAATAGCACATATATATTTTCTCTAATTAAAAATAATTTTTAAGATTCTGATTATTATTAAAAGTTTTACGAATGTGATAAATTTGTTTAAAAGTTTTTTTTGGAAAAAAAGTGATATTTTCAATGAAACGGCCCTATATATTTTTTCATTAAAATAAGGGAGTTGTCTCTTTACATTTTCCAATATTTCAAATATTTATATTATCTATACGTTTTTTAATTATATATTATTTGACATAAAAAAATTTTATATTATTCATACTTTATTTTATTATATGTTATTTACTATATCAAATTTTATATTATTTATATATGTTTTTAATAAATTACATTTTTATAAATTACACATCATAACCTTATATCCTTTTTGTTAGTTATACCTTTAAAAAGTACTTTTTATTATATTTTATTCGAACAGATTTTTTTTTACAGATAAATGTTTTTATAAACAAATATCTAAAAATGAAAGACTAAGCACCCCCATGGCCTGAAAGAGAAGCACTCTACAGATTTATGAATGATGATGATATAGAAGTAATCATAACAATAATAATATCTTTTCAACTATAATACATTTAATAATTATTATGTTATAATATTAATATTTAATATTCATAAAAAATGTTAATATCAATATATTTATAGGAACTTGTTTATCTTTTTCTTCTGTCACCCTCATCCCAAATTACATGCCGCCTGTACAATCTTATTCTCGCAATTTTTAATTATTATTTCAATTCAAATAAAAATGGTTCAACATAGAGCTGTATAGAAGTCTTTCAATCCTATTTCACCTAATCTGACTTGAGAAGGTTTGGTTTTAGCCAATCTTGTTAAAAATTGGTCCTTCAAGATTGAAAAGAGTAAAAAGATCAAACTATTTCTTCATATTGAACTAGACAAGGGACTAGGCATCTGAATCACTTGGTCCAATTTGGTCTTATTAAATTTATTTAATATGATTATAATTAATTTACTAATTATTTATACTATTAATAATTTAATAAGTTTGGTTCCTGGTACGGTCGCATGCTCAAACTAATAATTTAATAATTTGAACTACTTGGATTGTAATTGAAATATTTTTTCTTATTGTTATAAATTATTATAAATTTATTATGATTATAAGTGTTTTTATTATTTTAATTAAGTTTATTATATTGAAATAAATTATTGCCTCTCATATAGAAAAAAAGAAAAAAAATTAAGTAAGTATTGGATTAATAGGACCAGTCTCCCAGCCCTATGGACCAAATCCTGTCTTGTTAATTTTTGAATTATCATTAGATCAGATCGAACTACGAGTTACCTAACTCTATATTTTTCATAAAAGAGATTAAATTTCAGATTAGATCAAATTTTACTCCCATTCAATTTTTTGTGCAGCCGTAGTTCAACATCGTGCGTGAGTGGTAGGTTGAAGCGGGTCAAGGAGGGTCCAACGAGCCCATTCGGAGGGAAAAATTTTTCTGTACAGGCAATCTTGCACCTAAAAGGTAAAGCCTTTTCTGTGCTTCCCTTCAAGCACTCCCTGCATTGCGATTTGTCCTCTCAAGAGCTGGCCTGGAAAACTTGGTCCATTAAACTAGGTCATTCTAGATACCAGGCTTTCTTTCAATAAAAAGTTAATGGCCATTCTGATCTTCCCATAAAGCACGCTTATCATCTATCCTTTTTTGGGTGCCTTGTCCTATCAAATGCAAGCCAAGAAAAAATGTAGGTCATCTGAATCGAACGCATTTTTTATTTTCCACTCCTCAAAGCTTCAGTGTCTCCTTCAGCCAAACTTGAGCGTCTTCTTCCCTCAGAACTCCAGATTGCGAATAGCGTCCCGTGAGCGGCGGCCTTTAGAGCTTCTCCTTTACCGGAGTCTGACGTGAACGGCCTTTTGTGCTTCTGTAAGTCCCAAAACCTTTCTTGTCCTCCTCCTTCATCCTCGATCTTCTTCCTCCAACATCGATCTCCTTCCTCCAATGCTTCTCCGTCCAAGTTCGACCTCTACCTCTGTCCTCCTTACGTCCTCTGCAAGGTTTGATTTTTTCCTCCCTCCTTTTGTCGCCTTTAACCTCTGCATGTTGTCTCTCTACGTCTCCGTGGATTTTTTTAAATCTTCATTGAATAATTATATTTAAAATTTTTTACTGTAAATATAATTATTTTTATAAATTATTTTTATCAATCTCATTAATATTAATATAAAAAAATAAAAAATAAAAAATGTGTAAAATTTTAAATATATATTTAAATAAAAAATTTAAAAAGTAATATTATATTAATTTTTTTATAACAATTAATTTTAAAAATAAATTTTAAATATTACTCAAAAAATTATAAAATAATTTATAAATGAGATCCAATCTAGTGCCTTTTAAACGCGAGTAGAGGGAGCATCCTGTTAAGGAGAGAAGCTTTTCCTTTTGCATTATATGTTTACCAGATGTGCAATGCTCTGCATTTCATTTTCTTTCTTACTCTCATTCATAAGACTAATGGAGTCGAACCAGGTGACGTTCCTCTGTCTCAATCGTAAAATATTTTTTTTTCATCTTCTAACTTCTCTCATCTTTTTATTTTTCTAGTCATTTGCTCACGCTGCTCCCTCCTTCGGAAGACGCTCGCCAATTCTCCCTTTCTTGTAGCTTTGTTTGAATTTTTTCTTTTTGGTTTCAAGGGAGGTGCTTTTATTCATGGAAAATTGATTTTTTTTTTTCCTTCTCTGTGAGTTTCAGAAATCAAAACGATGAGAGGAGGAGAAGGGAGTGAGTACAAGAAGGAACTATGGATGAAGGAAGAAGACAAGGTTTTGATGGAATGCGTAGGGTTAATAGAAGAAGGCCTTGTGTATGGTGCAGAACATTTGTTACATTTCTTTCGTACGCTCGTTTACTGTAAGGACTGGCTAATTATATGTTTTAGAGCTACAAATTTGTTATCTATTCAATGGAAGGACTATTTCTTTTTTGGTTAAATATGGTAGGGCTTTATTTTAACCAAATTGTGAGTTTGTGACTTGTCATTCCATAGAACTTAAACATGGAACGCTGTGTAGTGTTTTGTTCTCTTTCACTCTGACATCATCAAAATGCTAACCTTTTGGCCTAGCCTCACATTTACATTTAGATTATCCATTAGGTGTTCTTTGTTATTGGGCTCATTGGTTTGGCTTTTAGACTACCATCGAATTTAACATTTTATTCTCATGTTTTCCCCAAACTTGTATGGGTTGAAGTGTTATTTTTATCTCTTTCCATTTTGACAACGCCATATTTCTGTTCTGCGAAAGAAAATAATGTAATTTTTCTGGATTTGCAGTTAAGTTGCCCAAATTATTGTTCCATGCTAATTTGAAATGGAGAAATGATGCAGCTACAGGCAAAATTGGTTGACTTTCTGTAACATCCTGATTTTTATATAATAAAGAAATTATGGAATTTAGGTTTTGAGAAAAAAAATGATAATAATAGGAATTTATATTATTTGAGGTTATTTAGAAATAATATTATGATTAGGTATTTAATTATGAATTTAAAAATTTAAATTTAAAACCACATAAGCAATATTTAGTTAAGATATAATACATAAATAATTTTTTTTATATGTGTGTTAAAAAAAAAGAGAAGGTAGAAGGAACAAAAAAAAAGGGGGGTGGAAGGTTGTTGTTTCTAAGTCCCACATTGGTTAGATGAGGGAAGAGAAGATGTGCCTTCATGTATAAAAAGGAGGGGGTGTGTGCATTAGGAAGCATGAGAGGCTAAGATACAATTTAGAGAAAATTGCAACTTTGGGCCCAAAGGTTTGAATAATTAAATTCAAACCTATAGTTTTTTTTTATATAATTTTGGGACTCACAATCCCATTTTTATATTATTTTTCTCTCTTCCTCTCACGTTGCTCGGCGTTTTCTCGCAAGGGGGGATTATTTTCTTTTTTCTTCAGGTATGTTCTAACTTTCCTGTTTAGATTAGCATTTAAAAATTTATTTAATTACAAAATTAATTTTATAGTTATTTTTTAAATAATATTAGCTTTCTAGTGATATGATTATTTTGTAGGATAGAGTAAATATTTTGATTAGGATTTTTTCTATAGGATAGTAAATCTGATGATATGATAGATTAAAAATATAGGTTAAAACTCTTAAGGATATAATAAATATTATAGAATATTTTCTTGAGGTTGAAACTCATGTTTAAGAATTTTTGAGTTAAAATCTAGATTTATATGGTTGAATTTATGTGGAATCTGAGATGTAGGGATAAACCTATGATTATTAAATATTTATTTAAGTATGAATAGGTATTTTTGAGGTTATAGAAAGGTGATTTGAGGCTTCAGGATAATTTTAAAAATTTAATTTATTTTTGGACGAATTTTTAGAATATAGAAGGATGAAATTGTGATACTAGAAGTGATTTGAGGATAAAAAAATAGTTTATTAGGGTACGAGAATTTTAGAAAAGAATTTGGGAAGTTAAATGAGGCATAAATCTTAAATTAGTGTTAATATGGATTATAGATCTAAGACTTTCTAACTATTTAAATTAGAATTATTTATTTTAATGTAAAATTAATATATAGTATTGTGAAATAATTATGTAGATTATATTGACAAAGATAGTGGTGAAAAAGGAGTTGTGAAGGGGAACTTGTTATTCAAGATACAAGGTAACCATTATTAATGTGTTGTGATGAGTGTGTTTGTGAATGGTTATGTGTTGTTTTGTTATTTAGAAAAATTATGAATTATTGAAAATAAATACTGTATATACTTGTTTGAAATTATTGCCAAGTGGGTTAAAAATTTATTTTTGTTTATCATGATGAGATATTATTGTTCGGATATATTCCTGTTTGGATATTTGAATGATGCATGACTTGTCAGGGTATTTTAATGTATGGTGTTAATGGGAATTTCTGTTCGGTTAATTATTACCACGTGGTAAGCCCTCATTGGACCCAATGAGTGGCGTGTCGCTTGGTCCAACTCACCTTTGGCCGGGTGATTTGGCGTCCGAGCATGGCGAAAGGAGGATATAAGGTGCAGTCATGCAAATTAAATACTTGTTCGGTTTGTTTGAAAGTATTGTTCGGTTAAATGTTTTGTGTGCCCACTTAGCAATCGCATGATTAGTTACATCCGCATGCATCATTACATATTAATTTTTGGTTACTGAGACTTTTAAGTCTCATTCCTCGTGGTTAATATTTTTACAGGAGCGAGTCCGGCCGAGAAAGCACCAGAGGTGTAACTGTGGTGTATGAGACACCATCTTTTACGTTGCCTCTTATTTTAGATTATACAATGTATCTTGTGCCAACTTAGGACATATCTTCTTTGTGAAGCATGTAAACTCTAATCCTTTTTATTAAAAGTATTTATATGACCAAGAGGATTATGTCTGTCGCTCTTGATTTATGATCTGATTTGAATAACATGCTATGAGGATCATGTCTGTCCCTCATGGTTCTAATTATTTTTTTTGAGATATTTTAAGACCTGTGGTATATTGTCTTGGATGTATCGTGGTAGAAATTTTTCTACCATGATAAGGGTTCAATGAAAAAAATAAAAAATAAAAAAAAGGATTTGTTGAATTAATAACTTGTGAAAAATCGGTCTGTAAATTTGAGGGTGTTACACTTTCCAACTAAGAAGGCACTTGGAAATAAATAGTGTACGTGCAAATGATCAGCATGGAACTTACCTGAGATATTATATATATTATTTGATTCTTTGATTCAGGAAATACAGATTTATGTATTATATTTGTATATGTATTTATATGAATTAATGATCCAAGTTAAATGATTATGATAATTGATAATTCAGCACATTTTTCATGATAGTGTGTTTTGCAAAGCTGCATTTTTTTAATTTTTATCTCGAAAGCCTCTTTTGGAAGTAACTATTGATGAGAAGTTGAAAGATTATCATGAATAGGGAATGATATAAGCATCTTAATGAGGGAGCTGTTATTTTGGTTGTCTTATTTTGGAAGTAACTATTACTACGTTGTTTTTTTAATCTGGGTTGCTTATATATTAACATGATGTTCACTTTAGGAACAATTAATGAACCTAATTATCAGAAAAACTAGTACTTCACCTTCCTAAAACTTATGAGTAGCTACTGATAAGAAGTAAAAGGATTAGCATGAAGGGGGAAGGATATAAGAATCTGAGTTTATTGTTAGTTCAGTTCTTTAAGTTGTTTGTTATTATGGTTGTTTCAAGAAAAAATAGTGGCATAAATTATCATTAGCCTGATGTTGTCATATGATAAAGATGCTATCATTTTCATTATCTATTGTTAAATTATATTACTATCTGCATATGGAGTGTTGGTTTTTATTAAATTGTTGTAGCAATGTTTCTGTTGTGCATTTCTTCAGTTTATATAAATAGATTACGCACAAACTCTCTGTGTCACCTCACCCTAACCATTTTGGAGGAGAATCAATCTATGAATGCAGAAGTATATTTGTTTAATAGCAAAAACTAAAATAGAATGCTTGGAAAGTACTCTCACCAACTGAAAATGACTTCATTTTTTCACTCCTAAACATTGATAAAGCATACCTAAGGTTTTGGTGTTTTTCTTTCAGTCATAGGAACAAAAGGAAGATGATGGAGTAACTTTGATAGGGACGAAGAAAGGGATGTGAAGTTTCTTCATTAAGAGGAGAAACACTCCTAAACATTAATGAAGCAGACCTAAGATTCTTTGGTGTTTTTTTCGACTACAGGAAAGAAAGGAAGATGATGGAGTAAATTTGATAGGGAAGAAGAATGGGATGTGAAGTTTCTTCATTAAGAAGAGAATGACAAGGCTTATTACTTTTAAGTTGAGGAGTAGATTTGCAAGGCTTATTACTAGAAGGTTTGGATTTTATTTGATTTGGTTTTTCTTGATACTTTCTCTGCTTCAATTCATTAAATGTTGGTGGTGTATCAAGATTTTTTTAAGTCAGTTTTCATTTTCATTTTTATTTTGAGGAACCATAGTTCTTTAATTATATAAATAACTTGTGAATTTCTGTCAGTTTTTGCTTAATTTGGTCTTTTGCTATTTATAGTCATTAGTCAAGCTGTAATGCTTATTTTTGTGGTAACGCAACTGGTATGTTAAATGTAACTCCTTGATGTACACAAGTTCTTCCAGTTCACACATAATCTTCCAGTTCTCGCACCTGTTCCTTGGAGTGTATATTAACTCAATGCTATGCTAAATCTTGAACCTTCTCTCTCATTGTGATAATGTAGGAATTCACTCAGTTATCAGATGAAAAAATTCAAGCAAAAGAAGTCCTTGAAGTTGGATGATTAAATTGTATTGTTTATCAAGTTCCTAAACTTTTCATGCTATTTCAAATATACATACATATACATATATTTATGTGTATATTGTGAGTTAAATTGATCTTAGATTGGCAGTATGCATATAGGTTTATAAGGAATATTATGATTTATTCCAGAAAGAATAAAAATTAAATCCACTCTAGGCATTATAGGTACTAGATAGATCCATTTCTTTTTTCTTAGGGGAATATCAGATGGTTCGTTCCTCTTCATTTATACTAAAAATGGCAAGTCTGTGTAGTTGATTTGTTCTATGACAATGATGGATTATGCACCTTACATCAATCTTTTTGGCCTCCATATGGTTTTTCCCCTTACAGGGAACGAAGTAAACTTTTAGTATACAGTATGTAGAAAGGTTAATCAAAGTACATTAGATTGCTATGCTGAAAAAGCAATCTCTTCCTTATATCTATATGAAGCTCTATCATTCATTTTCAGCTTTCCTTCTACGCTTCATTTCTTTTGCGGTCTATTCTTCTTGAACATCAAATACAAGGATACCATCATATCTTCTAAACATGCTTTAAACTTAATAATTTTCAAGTCTAGAGAAATATCCAAAGCAGTACAGCATGTCATAAAAATCTTTGCTTTGCATAAATGCACTAGTGTATATATAAGTTATATCTTTGCTTTGCTTTTCACATTATGTTTCATTGAAAGCAGATTCCAGGGTATAGAATTATCTGCATAAATCCTTTTTAACCATCTCATGCTTTGATATAATTTGCAGTGCTAGTTGTTCATATTTCTTCTTCTAGATAAAGTACACGTAGACAATATTTTAATTTTTGTGATCTCCAACCATAATATAATCTCTGCATAATTATTGTATTACTTATTAGGCAACATTTTAAAACCCTACTTAATCTTTAATATAGAAATAAATGTGTGGTAGTTTAATTTTTTTTTTTCTAAGAGGACTCCTTTTTAATTCATTATGGGACTATTGATTCCCTTCATAGTTATAGTGATTGTAAATCGTCATTTTAATTGACATCAAAACAAGATATTTTAATATCATTTAAGTCTATTCTTCTAGGACAACACATGAGGAGTAAATGATAATTAAGAAAACAATAGCAAGTTTTTATTGAAAAAGCTTGATAATAAACATAGAATCTAATTATAAATTTTTGTGCAAAGGATCCTTTCAACTAATATAGTTGTCTAATCCGTCTATGAGTTAAATTGATGATAGCTAAGGTTCTAAGTTATTATGAGAATATAAGTGTTTGAATTTTTTTGGGAGGGTGTTAACCCTCAAGTTGGTTGAGCATATTTATTTTAAAAGTCTTAATTGTATCTGCCAGTAATATCATGGCCCATGGGTTAGTATGTATATGGTCATTGCTATGCTCATGCCTCCTAAAAATTTTGTTGTTTTATGCAGATAATTTTATTTTTTTATCTCAATATCTTTTAAATCTTCCTTTTATATAACTTCAAAAAAAATTAATTTTTTCCTAATTTACTAAGCTGCTAATTATTATTTTCCCATGCATGGCACTGGTAGTAAAAGCTAATTAATATTAATATGAAAGCTTGTGGTTATGGGGTTGCAGGGCTTGCCATTTGCATAAAGGCTCACAGCCTTGCTGATTTTCTCTGCGATCCATTTTTCAATTTTATATTTCTTTTATCAATCAATATATCTCTAATAACAATTTGCTAAGGATCCCTTTGGCTACATTTTTTTTTTTGCCTTTTTCTTATTTTGTTCTCTTCTCATAGCCACCTGTACAATGAAAGACATTTTTAAACATTTATATCTAATAGTAAGAAATTTTTAGGTAGATTGGATACACTATGTCATTTGTGGTTTATCTTATTAGAATATTTCAAGTCATTTAAATAAAATTTTACATGTCATTATTTTAATTGATTTTATTCTTATAATAGAATGTATGTTTAATTTAATACCTTTTCTTTCTCCATTATCATTGATGTCATAATGTTTTTATTGGAGAGATCACAAATAACATGGCTTACCTGATCTACCTAATTGGCTGGATAAAGAGAGTTTGATAAGCCCATTTGACTTTTTTTTTACCTGATCCCACATTCTTGCACCAAAAAAAAAAAGAAGAAGAATTATGTTGACATGGACGTTTTCCTATGGAGCAGTTCAAAAAGAGTCCAAGAAGCCTATTTCATGAAAATATTAAATTTTGTCCTTTTCTTCTTCGTCTCCTATCTCAAAGAGAGGTGGAGAGCTGAGAGATGATGTGGGGGTAAGTCTTCTTTTATTGAAAGATCATTCCCAAAGTATCCGTTGTTTTTGTTTTGTTTTGTTTTGTTTTGTTTTTTTTGTTTTTGCAGGGGGTAAGCGTTACTCATATGTTCTGTAGATCATTGGCCAACATATGCCTAGAGCTAGGTCTGTTGCCAAAAAATTTACTCGAGGAATTTTATTAAAGTAGTCTCACGAGAGGTTTCAGATTTTAGGTGACATATGAAAATGTTATTTTAATTAAAATTTTGTGCCAGATAGTAAGGGCTCAATCTTTTGGATTGATATTCCCACACGAGGTTTATTATTGCAATGACTTAAATGCTTTATAAGCTGCCATTTAAATCTTATTCATTGTTGTCTTCTATATTAACTTTTTTTCAGCCGTACCTTTATTGAATCTTGATGAATTCTACCATTTAAGATTTTCCTTGATCCCTGACTATCTTGTGGCTTTGATTTCATCATTATTCTGTATTATGGAATCTGCATCTCAGTTTGCGATATTCCTAAAACCATCAAAGGCATTTTCCCCTTGCCCTTCTATTGTAGCTACATCTACATGTCAGAATATTGTCCTCCTGGCTCAAGGTTTTGATTTCATCATTGTCTCTTTTTGGCTTTACCTTGCTTGGTCCATTAGCATCTCTGCACTCATGCCATGAATAATTATTTTTGCAACAGATAATGGTTTTTATATGGATTTTCTAGTGGCATAAAAGAAACTTCTCTGTTGGTTGTGCAACTGTCTTCTGTGAATTGACGAGTTTATGTCATTAATTACTTGTTTTTTTAATCAAAGGGTATTCTTGGAAGGAAATCCTTACCTCCTGGCGGTTACCATGGTTGTTTCTTCACTTCATTCAGTTTTTGGCATTTTGGCTTTCAAGAGTGGTAAGTTATTTTGTATGACAAGTTATTGACTAAGCATTTTAATGATAGCAACGCCAATGAGGAAACCCTGGTGACTTAGCCTATTTTAACAACTCCATTACCTTCTTCAACAGACATCCAATTTTGGAACCAAAAAAAAAAAGTCTTTGGAAGGCAAAATCTATTGTCCTTAGCTTTATTTCCCAGCTTATTGTATTCCTTTATCTCCTTGACAATGACACTTCGTCGATGATACTTGCAAGTTCTGGCATTGGCTGCATAATTGAGTCCTGGAAAATTGGGAAACCCATGCATATTGAGGTGTCTCCTATAGTCTTCACATTGTGTTTTCTATATGTGAGCATAATTGATCAGTGTGTATTGATACAGAGAATATTGAAATGACACGTGGTTCATGGCAACTGCACAGTCTCTCACTGACCATTGTTTGATATTGTTGGTGACATTCTGATGTTTTCACATTATTTTTCTGGAACAACCTCTGATTCCTATTGCTTTTAGGGTATCTTTTTGGAACAACCTCTGTTTGCTCTTGCTTTTAGGGCTATGTTTTGAAATTACTTTCTAGCTTGACCTGCATTTTTCAATGCCCAATATCTATTTTTTTTCCATACTGGATGTCTGCAATCAGCAATGTGTGTGTGTTGTTTTCTCACCAGCTTGATAGAACGGGGAGGATCCCTATGTTAAAGTTCCGAGATTGAGAATCATATGTACAAAAAAAAAAACATAGGAATATGATGATATTGCAATGAAGTATTTGTCCTATGTTATATTATTCCTCGCTGCATGGTTCTTTGTTTACTCATTGAAGTACGAACGCCACAAGAGCTGGTATTCATGGATTCTGTCTTCACTTACAAGTTGTGTATACATGTTTGGTGACTAGTCTTTCATCTGTGTTGATCTTTCATTTACGAGTGGAAAATGGCAACACAGGAAGTTATAAGTTGCTTGCAACTTGCAGCTGAGCAGGTTGGCCATGGATCATTAACTTGATGAATATGTGTTGTTGTTGTTGTTATTATTATTATTATTATTATTATTATTATTATTATTATTAAAAAAAGCTTAACCTACCCATATGGTTGGGTGTCTCCTATCAAGTTAATCATTCCATTATTTGAGTTAAAATACAAGCAAGATGCAAGAGTAACTAAATAAATTCGGTTAATGATGAAGTTAAACATAATTTTTTTTTGTCTCTTTAATGACTCAATGGATTCTGCTTTAATCTCATGCTATCCTAATTAGAATGTCCTAAATATGGGATGAAGCATTTTGCCAAGGGAGCTTGTGATCTTTTATTTTTTTAATGATGAATTCATTTGTTGTTATGGACCATTTTTTCTATCATGGGTTCCCAAAGATTGATTATAATTGTGTCTCACATAGCAGAATGTAGTAAATGAATTAGAGTGACATTTACTTGGTCAGGGTTTTCTAAACATTTCTTTTACTTTGCTTTTCTTCTCTGGAGTTAAATGCGCATGGTCTTCAATTTATTTGGTCAAGGTTTTTTTTTTTTTTAACATTTCTTTTAAACGTGCAAGTTCTTCAGTTATGAAGGCTAAATGAATCCTACTTTAGTTTAGGCTGTATTTTTTCTCCTTGTTGGAGAAATATGTTAGAATAAATCTGTTTAAAATTTGTTGTTGCATCCTTTTCTTTATGTTTGGACCAAAATAAAATAAATAGTGGGTCAATAGTCGATACCACTACTACAAAATGCCCCCTTACTTGACGGTTATTTTAGAAATTATTTAACGGTTTTTAACCGTCAAGTAATGAGGCACCATATATTTATTTGACGGTTAAATATTTTAGATATTACTTGACGGTTATTTCAAAATAACCGTCAAATGATCACTTAAACAT
Organism: Prosopis cineraria; assembly: GCF_029017545.1. NCBI lineage: Eukaryota > Viridiplantae > Streptophyta > Magnoliopsida > Fabales > Fabaceae > Prosopis > Prosopis cineraria. The sequence continues at coordinate 33,737,781 of NW_026555335.1, read as the reverse complement.
TTGCATATATTGCAGCAATATACTTGACAGTTATTTTAAATAACCGTCAAGTATTTAGTAATATTTGACGGTTATTTTATAACAAGCGTCAAATATGCTTTTGCAAATTCTGTGTGCCAAATACTTGACGGTTATTTCATAATAACCGTCAAGTATTCGTACATACTTGACGGTTATTTTGAAGTAACCGTCAAGTAAACTTATACTTGACATTTCTTTCTAAATAACCGTCAAGTATTTATGATGTGTTTTTTTAAAAGCTGGGGGCTGCTTACAAATACAAAGCAATCAAATATATATACCAGCCAGCCAACAATAAAAAATAATTGAATCATTATTTATATTGAAATTATAATCTAAATATCTTTAATTTATCTTATATCTACCTATACTCTAAACCCGATGCCATAAAAAAATCTATAACTTTACCTACTTTACAAGTTTAAATTTCAAAATTAATTGGCCTCAGACATAAAATTAACCAAAAAAATAAATGTGTATACCAAAACTAATTAGGCCTAACCATTGCTGTTATCCACATGTTAAACACAGCCTGAGCTACCTCTTCAAGGGTTTCCTCTATATGTGCAGCTGCATACTGAATACAGTAGGCATCCTCGAAGTACTGTATGCAAAGAGTTACAACAAATTCAAGTTAATAGCTATCTAATAAAAGTTGTTAAAATTTATAATTTAAGTATCATTATATTTAATATATACCTCGTTGGGTAATGTGGTAAGGGTATGGGTGATAATGTCCTTCAAGAATCTCATCAAGCAATAGCCACAGTCATTACTCTGATCTGGCTGGAGTGGACACTGTGCAAAAAAAATTACATATCAATAAAATAATAGTTAAAAGGCCACGGTTTGTTAATTAAAAACTCATTCCATTAGGTTTACCTTAACTATGACCCATATCTCACAAGAGTCCAATACCCTTAAGCTAGGGGACAAGGTCTTGTTGGTCGCAGTTCGATACAAGACCACAGTTCTAAGAAGGAAATAAAGAATAAATGTTAGAAATTCAATATATATGGATATTAAAATAACAATTAATAAAAATTCAACTTACTTATTAAAAAGCTCTACCATATCTGGCCTAATGCTTGGTTCTCCATTAAGAGGATCAAGATACCAAATTTTTGAAGCAACAGGGTTAACCACAATAAGCATCCAGTGCCCCCTAATAAGAAATAACAAGTGTTATCAAATAAGTAAATATAAAAAATATTTACTTTTACCAAAAGTAGCTAGAAAGTGGCTTACCCTTGACAGTAAGGAGCAAGATATAAAGTATCATTGCTTGCTCCCCTATCCTTAAATTGATTTGAAAGCTGCCTTGCCTGATCTTCAAGAGCTTCTTTTGTAATTCCATTATAGGCAGAGGCATCGTGGGGATTAATCAGCTTGAATCTCGACTCAAGGCCGCCAAGAATCACAAATGAGGTATAAAGGTGGCTTAAGTAAAAAAAAACCAGGTTAATACACACACGTGCACACATACATATATATAATTTAAGTAATTAACTGAGCATTATCGAAGAAATACCTCATGTAGAAGCTCATCAGACTAGTACTGGCCATTTCGTGCTTGAGAATTTCATTCAAAATTTCATCCCGAACAACTTCAAACAAGCCCGGTCTTCCATACAGCCCATCATCAAAACTAATGATATCTCCAATCGCAACTTGACGAGCTATCCTCGTAGCCATCGCATATGTCTTAAGAGAGGCACGATATTTGTATTCTACAGTTGGCACCGGTGCTGCTGGATATTGCGAAACTATGGCTGACTCTTTGGTATGGCCTGACTTACCTTTTAGCTTGCTCTTTCCTTTCAGCTGCACAACAAAAAAGTTAGATATTTATAATTATATTATAAAATTATAAATAATTATTTAAACCGTACCTTTTTCTTTGGAGGCAATGGGTCCTTTGCCAGGTTTGGTGTTACCACTATTACAAGGTGGCTAGGCCATGCAACGAAGCTCCCTACTGCTTCCCCTACCATCTGTGCCTCATCAGTAGGAACAGGCAATGGATAGTTGGGGTCGATGGCAACAAGTAGAGAAACTCTAACATAGTTGGGTGAGGGGATGATTATGGATTGTGTCCCTGAGAATGTTGTACACACGCCCTGTTGCAACCACTTTACGTTCAGGAGTGTCTGCCAAACAATTGCAATCGTTCTCGCCCTAATTAAACAAACAATGACAATCAGTTTCTAAAATAAAAATAATTAGACAAATTCATAAGGTAAAACATATTACCTCAAGTAGTTTTTCTGAGGGGACTGTGCAGCTATCTTTCTGACTACGGCTAATCTCACCCAAAGTCCTCCCAAGGACTTGCCCTTTCAACAACATGTCAATTAATGCTGCCTGGGCTAGTAGTTGCTGCTTCATAACGGCTTGCTCTTCTCTCAACTCTTGGACCTTGGACGAAGAAGCTGATGTTCACTTTTTTATCTTGCCAAAATATTGCTTCTTCGTGACTCCGAAGCCAACACCCCTGACACAACCAAGGTGGTCAGCAATTCCCAATGCCCTAGCCAAGATATCCTCATCCTCAGGAAGGTTGCCCTGTGAGACTTCTTGAGAGATGGAATCCTGTGTAGAGTAAATATGTTTAGTTTGGATATTCATAATTAATTATTAAGTAGTAGATAAATATAATACTTACAATCTTTTCAGTAACCTCCTTCACGCGGGGGTTGTTAATAATTCCTTCTTTATTAGTGCGGGCCAATGCCCAGAGCTTATGGCGGGATATGGTAACCTCTGATCCCTCCTCCTTTAATTGTTTTTGCTCAATGCCTGCATGCCCCAACCTCTCTGCTCTATAAGGATATTCGTTCTTCACTACTCTCTTCTTATTATGTGTACTTAATTCCTTGACGAGTTAATAACAAAAATTTTTGTTAGTACATACACATATAATCAATAAATAATACCAAACTTGAAATTTAAGAAACATTAATACCTTGAATTCCTTGTCATGCTGTGAGGCAACAAAAGTATCCCAATCCTCTTGTTTTACCAAAGGCTGTAATAAGGGAGGAACTCGAGCTACAAATTCAGCATCAGGATCTTTCAAATATTTCTGTGTGATAAAATATCTGAAAGACCGTAGTGCCCTCCCAGCCTTTTGTAGGACAAAATCTTGCCTACTCTTATCAATATCAAATCCTGACTACAAAATAAAATAAATAACATATCAAATGCATTAATTTTAAAAATAGTTTATACCAAAATATACTTAGTAAAATGTAACTTACTGCTACAGTATCCCAAATAAGAGCCTTCGTGGCCTCATCTACTTTGCGCCATGATTTTACTGTGATAAGCATAGTAGTCTTTGCCACCACCCCAATATAACTTATGAATTTTGAGGATTTAATTGCTTGCCCTTTCTTGTTCCATTGCACATCAATTTTTTTTCCTGCAGCTCTTGTTTTTGTCACCTCTTCCATTATCGTTAGGCCTCGTTGAATGTTATTGTACTCCTACTCTAGCTTTTTCTGTGTACTCGGAACCTCAGTCAAATTTGTAACTAGAATTGATGGAGGGGTATCAACAGACTCGCTATCAGAAGCCATTTATCTGTAAAGGAAGACAATTAAATCAAACATTAAATAACTTAAACAAAATTCACATAATTAATTCAAACATTAATCAACTTAAATAAAAAGAACACAATTAATCAACTTAAACAAAATGCACACAATTAATTCAAATATTAATTAACTTAAATAAAAAGAACACAATTAATCAACCTAAACAAAAAGTTTTATCATTCAAGTTCTCATATAACTTAATTATACTCAATCAAGTTACCCAACAATAATTGATATAAAAATTTTATCCCAACAATCTATTTTGTCCTATAAATTCAATATAACTTAATCATATCTAATCAAGTTATCCAACAACAAAATTAATCACCATCATCACAACAAGGGAAGCAAATTTTCAACAAATTCATAAAATGCCCAACAGTAAATTAATTTTCATATAATCTTAAATTTAATTTCAAAACTAACAAAGAACTGAAAACAAAAGCCTATATACATTCAATCACAAATCGTAGTTCTAATGAACAAAAAATTCATATTCCAATTGCTAATTCCAATCAACTTTCTAATTACAATCAATTGACAACAATATCACAAGGAAGAAGGATAGGCCAACTTACTTAAGAGAGGCAGAGCACGAGGACGAAGAAGAAGAGCAGGGGAAGGAGGAAAGAAGACAACTCGCGTTTTGCACTGTTGAGAAGCAAGTAGGGGAATTTGAAGTCAGATTTACCCGAAACACTAAACCTAAAAATGAATTAAACAGATGAAGAAGAAATTAAACTCACATATGAAAGATGGAGAACGAACCCAAAACGCTCGAAATGAAGACTTGGATGAACGAACAACCCACAAACCCTAAAAAATGGAACCTACAAGCAAAACTCAAGAAGAATCGAGTCTAAATCTATGTTTTTGGGCAGTTTTAGTGACGGAAAATGATTTCTGAGCACTTTGGGTGTATTTTTAAAAACGTTCGAGTTGCAGAAATATGAAAATGAAAGGTTCTGGAGCGTAAATTTAAAAGGCAATATAATAACCGTCAAGTATTCATTACTTAATGCTTGTTATTAAATAACCGTCAAATAAAACTCAGACATACTTGACGGTTATTAGTAAACAAGCATCAAGTAATTAACTTTTTTTATTTTTCCTTTTGAACCATATATTTGACGCTTTTTTACAAATAACTGTCAAGTCTTCCGAAATATACTTGACGGTTATTGTAAAACAAGCGTCAAATATATTTATAAAAAAATCAAATCTGGGATGCATATATATATATGACGGTTATGCCAATATAACCGTCAAATATATACTAAATTAGCGCCTTTTTTATTTGTCATTTTTCACTTATAACCGTCAAATATAAGCCGTCATATTTAGCTTATTCTATTGTAGTGTACCCTTCCATAGTAAAATCTTGTTTGCTACTCAACAGAGTACTAAGGAAAACATAAAGCTCTCTTTCTCATTCTTGTGGTCAATAAGTTTCTTGGTTCACAAAATTTGTAATATCTTCATTTTATGATGGAAAATTGCTGCAGGTTTTATCAGGATGTGCCCTCAGTTCAGCAACTAGGAGCTTAAACCTGTTGCTCATCTTCCTTGGAGGCAGATGACTTACAAGTTTCTCAACACAATCATTGGTGATCTTTTGGCCTTTGTCATTAAGATACCAACATTACATTGGCTATCTGTTTTCCATGATGGTAAGATTGGTTTCTCATCAGTTAATGGGTCATCTGTATTTGAACTTTTAACATATTTTGCAACTGATGAAATGTCTGTAGCAGCATCCACTTTAGTCTCTACTCATGTATAATAGAGTACTGAAGTTTAGTTTGGCTGAGAAATGTTAAATGTGGACCGAGAACCTTTTCTGAGATGTAGATGAAGCTTAGGTTTCGTTATTATGATGGGAATTGAGAAAGGCATATCCCATAAGACAGGGGCTCTTTTAAAATGAGAATTTTTGAAACTGAAAAGGTGGTTCAGCTTTGCTGGGAGGAACAGGAAACTAAAAGGACAAATCAATCCCCTAGTTGCATCTATATCACGGTTTTTATTTCCTTACCTTGGCCATCTCTAACCAATTTCTGTAGTTGCTACATAGCTGAGAGGTTCATTGCTACATCCCTTTTTTCTTTTGCCTTGCTTTTTTTTTTTTTTTTCGATCAGACTTTAATGGCAGTTCAGAATGATTGAAGTATATAGCCAGCTTTGACGTTTACATCTGAATTCAATGTATGTGCTTTTTCTATCAGCTTGTTACGTTTAATTCAATGTTTCAACTTTCAAATCCTCTCACATTGATGGCATTGTTTGTGTCTAGGTGTACACTATGCGGAATATCTTTTTCGCACCCACAAATGAACAACTGATCAGCAATGGTTTTCTAAAAGGATAATTAAAAGCTTAACTTCTCAGCATCCATTGACAACTATTCAACGTGGGATTTAGACATCTCATACATAGTCACCATCTTGATTAATTTTGTTTAATGTGTTATTAACTCATTCCCTCAAAGTTTGATCTTCGGTTTGTGTGTTGCTTTGATTGGATAGTTGCTCTGTTAGATGCAATAATCTTATTATTTGCCTATGCAGGGTGAAACCAGACCATTCAAGCCTTATACTGCTCGTTATCATGTTCCATTCCAAGCCCCACACAATACATCTCCATCGTGGTACTTTATCAAGAGAGCTCCTGCATACAGCATTGTCATGTCGTCATCATTAATAGAGGATTTTTTATTGCAGCAAAATCACAGTATCTTCTACGAAATCCTCAACTAAATGCAAGCATTTATTTTTCAGCTTGAATATAATATTTTTCCTTTGTATATTTACAAACATTTTGCATATCTAGATTAGAGGGTTAGAAAGCGTTTATTAATTGATTCAAGAATTGGAGAAACATCGTAAAGAGATGGGAAAGAAAAAAAGGGTAAGGAAAACAAGAATTTTAACAATCGTGTTGCAACTGATGAAAATAAGGTTATCTAGAAAATGGATGAAGTAAATTTAAGCGTTTTGCATTTTTTGATATTCAATTTAAATGACTTTTCTATAGAAGGGCATACTTTAGCAATTGTTATATTTTTTTAATAGAAAAAAAATGAAGGTTTCTCAGAATGGAAGTCTGTCAGTAATTAAGGATACAGGTGAGCTTCCTAAAGTTTAAGATGCATATGAAAATTTTCATTTTGAGGTAAGAAATAAGTGCATTAATATTGTGTAAATAGTTGTTATGATTGAATAGTATTTATTAGTAGTTATTAAGCTTTATTGGACCTTACTCTTTTGTCTTCTCTCTTGATCTACATAGATAGACAGTTGTAGCCAATTATTCATATCCGAGAAATATTTCTCTTTAAAAAATATCACATAGCATCTCTTGTTTCTTCCTCTCTGTGCCTTTCTATTCTTCCTTTCTCTCTCTTCCCTTGTGATTATTATGCAATACATTATGTGCAAAATAATTAATTTGGTGAAAAGATTATATTTGAATTCTAAATATCTTTTGGTGTTTTGATTTTTAAATTTAAGATTACTTTTTAGTGGGGAGTTTCAGTCGTTTTACATTACACAGACATCTTAATTTATCAAATTTTTATTTTACTATTGAATCACATAGTCTGAGATTCTGAATTCTAAGTTTGGTAGCATTCAAGTTGACTTTCATTGTATATGTTTTTTTTTTAAAAAAATTATTTCTCAACCTTGAATTCCATATTTAATGGAATTTTTTTCTCTTGCATATTTTCTTTTTTTTTTCTTTTGAAAAAGAATGTAATTTTGAACATTGAATTTGTGAAAAAAAGTCCAATATGAGGTGACTATAGGATATATAATGAGGGTAATATTTTTAAAAATTTAATTTGTAAAACACAAAATCAAATGAATTATTTTAGAAACATCGTACAGTGATACTACTAAATAACAGCAATATATATCAGATGCTTTTAGTGAAGCTACAGTCAAAGTAATTTTTGTAGTTGAGTCTTTCGTCATTTTAGAAGAAGTAAAATTAAATTTTATAGTTTGGTACTTCTCCTTATTTAAAAGCTATGGAGGAGATTCAAAAGGTTGGTTTGAACATATTAAATTTGGTTTGAAAAAATTGCTCAGGTTAGTACAGTTATTTGTAAATATGTCATTTGTTATTTATATATTTTTTCGATTTTCATGATTTTTTTTTTGGTTTGTAGTGGATTTTTCAAGTTATTAGGAAAAATTCTGTCCTAATTTTTCTTGTGGTAATTAGGGAGACTGCATAACAATAGCAGGTTGTGAAGAAAAATTATATAAGATGAAATTTCTTAGTATATAACATTCAACGTCTAATTTTTTTTTTATTTCAATTGGCTTTGTTTCTTTTAAGTTAATTTTTTTGTTCTTTTTTTAAAAGAAAACGAAGGGTTGTCGGAATGATATAAAAATTTTGCATGAGATGATTTTAGATATATAAGGAGATCTCTTTCGGGTTATCAAATACTCTTGGAGATCTTCTTAGTATATGTAGAATCATCTTGTGTAAGATTTTTATATCATTTCGATACTGTTGGATTCCTTTAAAAAAAGAAACAGAAACGTTAATTTAAAAGAAAGAGTCAATTGAAATAAAAAAAATTAGATATTGAATATTATGTCAAAATAGTTTAGATCATATAATTTTCATTCACCATCCATTATTAGTGAGCCGTTCACCCAAATACTATGAAAAAAATTAGGATACAATTTTTTCAATGATTTGAAAAATTCACTAAAAAAAGAATAAGAAAAATAGAAAGAATATATAAATAATACATGATATGTATGCACATAGTCGTATTAATCTGAACAGTTTCTTTAAACCAAATTTTATATGTTTAAACCAAACTTTTGAATTCTTTCTATAACTTTTGTATAAGGAGGAGTAATAAACCTTAAAATTTGATTTTATCTCCAAGATAATGGAGCACCCATCAACAAAAATTACTTTGACGGCAGTTTCACAAAAGATTTTATCTCCAAGTTGCATTGACTATAGCGATATGCCTTCCTATTTTTCTACCTTGTCTCTCTCCTCCTCTGTTTCTCTCTTCTCTTTCCCCCTCTTTGTTCTTTCCAAATTACAATTACTTATCAGATGCCATGCGATAGTTTTGGAAGAAAAACCATATTTCTCACATATAAATACTTGGATACAATTCTCTATCTATATGGATGAAGGAAAAAGATAAAAGAGTAAAGCCTAATAATTAGTAATAAAAGCTATACAATAATAACCACTATTGAACAATATTATAGCACTTATTTTTTAATCTCAAAATGAAATTTCTTATGCATTTTAAATTTTAGAAAGCTCAATTGTATCTTTAATTATTGATAGATTTTAATTTATAAAAACCTCTTCATTTTTTCTATAAAAAAGAATATAACAACATTTATTAAAATACGCCCTTCTATGGAAGAGTCATTTCGATTGAATAAAAAAAAAATGCACAATCACCTATTATACTTAAATTTGCTTTATTAATTTTTTTGAATAACTCTATTTTCATTAATTACAGCAGGGTTGTTAAAGTTATTCTTTTTCTTTACTATCTCTTTACGAATTTTTTCCTCTGATTTTTTGGTCGATTAATAAATGTTTTTTGACCTCTCCTCTGGAGATGCAAAAAGCTTGTAAATATATCGAGGAAGGTGATGGAAGAAGAGTGGGGCCACGGCGAGCTGGAGGCTGAGGAGAAACGCTGATGAGGGAGCCAAGTGCGAGCGAATGAGGGAACTGAGGATAACATTTGATTAATGGCAACAGGTCATCCGCACTAAGTTGCTTAAAATTCATCATAGTTTGATACATATGATGTCTAAGATGAATTTCCCTATATTTTCTGATGTTATCCTCTGTTTCTGTTGTGCAGGTATGCTAAACCAGCACTAGTGCATGATATTGCTGAAGGTAATTATAGTAACTTTTTTTTTTTTTTTTAATTTTCAAGTTGTATACCTGATGCTTCCATGATTCTGTTTGGTACACATGAAGTTTTTTAATATACTTGTTTTTTTAATGTGATTGTCTTCTACACTGCAACAACAGATGGCTTTAATAACATGTACTTATGAAGAATGTGTTGGCTTTAATAACATGTGAATGTGAATGTTTTGTTGACATAAAAGTTAACACAACAGGCATCAAATCATTATAGAAATCATACTTCAAGTGTGTTTGCAGCATCATTTTTAAAACTGGACCCAAGAAGCCTTCCATGAATTAAGCCATAAAATAATTAAGGAATCTCATGAACACACACACATATATATAATGTGAAGACTGAGTATGGTGCTGCCATTGCTTAACTTGAAGTTTCACATAGCAGTTTCTTAAAACTTTGTCATATTATCCAACGACGTTTGAGTTTGATCCATGAAGAGCCAAACTCAGTCACTTATCATTTAGGTTTAGTCTCAATCATTTTAATCAGTTAAACACCAATCGATTTATTTGGCAGCACAGAGACTTTCATTATTTAATTTATTTCACCCGTATACACATACTTTACTATCTTATCATGACTCTCAATGGGAAGCTTTTTGTTTTCGAGATAAAATTCCGCTTTTTTACCCCTTCACAAAGTAAAAAGTTTCAGTTTCATTTCAATCCTAAAAGATTATTTTAAAATTAATAAACTAATAAAATAACTTAAAAAGCTTAAAAAAATAGCGCCAAGGTCAAATAAATAAAATAAAAATGGCATCAAGTCGGGGTGGGGAAATTAGTGCAACATGTCAGAAATGTAGCCTAAACTATATACTACCTCCGTTTTAAATTATATGATACTTTTGAAAGAGTTTTTTCATCTCAAAATATAAGACACTTTGAGTAGATTAAAGTTTTATTAAATGCACCAATTCTAATATTACCCTTCCTCTTTTTGTAATTAATTTTCGTTTCTTTTCTTTTCAATATGTTAAATGATGGCTATTTTTGAAATTTTATATTTTTATTTTGAAAAGAAAATGTTGTTAAGTGTATTTAATGAGATTTATTGATATGTGAAATTTTGTCTAAAAGTATCTTATAATTTAGGATGGAGGGTGTTATGTAGGTTACAGTTATTTCCTATTACTTATTTAAAAAAAATAAATTGGAATAGCTTAGAAATTATCCCCTATTCATATCCTAGGCAACAATTTTACAACTGTAAAAATGTTTTGCCTGAAGGCAAGAATGTTGGAGTGAGCTGGAGATCTTTTAATGCAAAGTCACCATCTTGCTTCTTGAATTCCTTACTCGCTTGTTGTTTCAGGTTCCGCGAGATCCAGCTCTCACCATTCAGGAGTTTGAAACTGCTCCACAGCTCATAACTGTCTCCTTTTGCAAGCATCCCCGATGACAGGGATCTTCTTGTGGCGGTCCTCTTGCTACCCTCAGCTCCGCTGTGCGTAGTCTATTCTTTGCTGCTAACCAAAGGTGAACCTTGATTGTTTCAAAAGTATTTGCATTTGCATAATAGCTGTCAACATCTTCTGTTCGGTTTTTTGAAATTTGTTTTGGGTTTCGACTCAACTAAGAAAACAGTTTTTTGATATAAATTGAGCCATAGTCAACAGTCTGATCATCTGATCTCGTTGGATTTTTAAAACGTTGTTACAGCGAATGCTCATCAGCATGGCCGTTGTTGTCGCTCAGACTTATCTGGAGTGAGCCTAGAACTATGCTTAATTCTGCCTTTAATTTGCAGGAGACTAATCCTCACCTGGGCATTGATTGCAATGGCAATGGGACTAATGACATGTGTGAACAAAATGTATACGAAACCTTAATCGGAAAGCAGCAGCAGATCTTGCTTGCGACTCAAGTTGTTAAGATGATATTGAAAATTGATGTTATTTTGCCATCTGATTATTAATCATCAGGTTTAAACTAGTTTCCCACGTTCAGATTCCGAGTAATATGTTGGGTTTAGATTTTGTTTCATGGTAGAGGTGTGTTTCACTAGTCATATTGTTGAGTGTTAACATACTTGAGACTTTTAAAATGTTCAAATTATATAATTGGGTTGGGTCCTTGGAAAAATAGACCAGTTCAAGGAAAATTGTTTAAACTGAGTCCAAATCACACTAGTGCCAAGATTAGGATTTTAATGTCTGACGCTGCGGCAATTACGTGTAATTCAAGACTCATTCGAGGAATACAATTTAACGGACTCTAAATCAAACAATATAATCAAATATGCTTGGAAATTTTGTACTCACAAATTTTGATAAATTTGATTCATTTGGGGGGTTAGGAAAATGAAGATTTAATGAGTAATTCTGCAACTGATAAATAATCTAATGGTAAAGTATAATCATAATAGTATGAGAATCTTGATCTATATCAACTATTTGAACTTGTACATTCAATGAAGAGTTGAATCAGATAATCTGTTGTTGAAGTTAGAAACAATATTATCGAACTTCACTTCCATTACCTTGATATTTAAGTCGTTAAGTTTGATATATAATACAACTTAAGTCATTGCTCTAGATCAGCCAACACACACATGCACACTCTCATAAGTTATAAATGATACAGCTTACTATTTCATATTTGACTCGCATCTAGTTACCTAATTACAATACACTTTTTGCATGTCCAGTGTCAACTCATCAGATATCAATTGTCATATAAATATATATATATATATATATATATATATAGCAACATGAACAACCCACCATGCATAACATGGCTTTCCAGTTGAGGGAATGAACATTTGGAGTTTGGACAAAGCCGAAAACTAGCTAAGCTAAGGTTAATTGGCTTACATTAGTACATTACATAAGATACACAGTGATGAAGCAACCTAACCTAAGTAGCTAGTCCTTGTTAGCAGAAAGAACCATGTGAGCAAGCGAGAGGGCCAGCTGCTGAGGTAATAGAACTCACAAACTGTGAAGGTCTGGCGGCCAAACTCACAGTCTTACTGTAAACAGAAGAAGCTCCTTCTTCTCCAGATGATCTGAAGAATGCGCCATTCAGCATCAGATCTCCTTCTGACTTCCAATTCCATCTCTTCCATTCACTATCTGATGCCCTAAAGTGTTTTGTCACCTGAAGTTTAATAATTCCCCTTACTCATCATCACATTCTCAATCCAAAACCAGACAAAAACACACAATCAATCACAAATTTACGCACACAAGCAAAAAGACAACAGTAAGTCCTATACATTGATTGTGCTTTGTTTATAGTCCTTGTGATTTTATTTTATTGTTCTCACTCTCTTTAGTTTGATTCGTCTGAGATCTTAGTTCCTATTGTATTTAAAATACACAAAAATACCATAAATTGGCACTGACAGTTAATTTTGCTATAACACTATTAAATTCCTTGCTAACATGGCAAAAATATATATTCACATGGAAATAAACTGACTAGGTATGATTAAAAGTAAGCTGTGAGGGGAGGAACAGTAGCTTTCTTTTATATTTGGTTTAAATAGAATATGAGAAATGAAAACGTGATTAAATACACGTCAGCAAATGAGTTAATAGAATCAATTATATGTCAATAAAATTAAATCCATTCGCGCTAGGTCATGATTCTTATTATGTGTATTTTTAAAACTATAGAAACTAACATTGGAGATGGATAAAATTAAAGGAATTGCGGAGAACAAAATAAAACTATACAAACTAAAATCAAAACAACGTTAAGCTGTGTCCCCCACCTCTTTGTGTTCTCCATCATCTGGAGCAAGAAATCTATTGCCTTGGCTGAAAATGGTGGGATTGGAGCTCCCTCCTATTGCATAATGTTTCCAATGGCTGTAATCATTGTTCACCACATGAAAGTATCCGTACCTGCATCTGCAATTTATTTTCCATTCCACTTTCAGAACCAAGCAATACAACAAATTAGCCTTGTCTTCTGATTTTCTTAACATCGATCGAATAACTCAACAACATTAAATATATATATATATATATATATTACCTAGGCATTCTTCCTCCAAGCCCTTCTCCGAAATGATTGTACGCGACGGTGACCTGCATATTCCGGTCCTTCTCATACGAATCGCTGTGTCCCAAAAGCATAACTTTTTCATGGTGGGTCATGTAATTGTTCGAAATGGTGATCGCTGTCGATCCATGAACCACGTCAATCAACCCATCGTAGCACCTAGACAAGTAACAATGGTCCACCCAGACATGGGTCCCGCCGAAGATCGAGATCCCGTCGCCGTCCGACCTTGAACTAAACCGATACTGGCGGGGAGATACTCTCACAAACCCAGAATTTCCTCGTACACAGTCATGAATATGCAAGCCATGAATGATGATGTTGGTCTTGCGTTGTATTTTGATACAAGGTCCTCCAGCAATGTGGATGGTGGCTCCTCGGCCGTCGATTGTTTTGTGGGAATTAACGAGGAGGTCCATCTCGAGCCTGATGTTCATGTCTGTTTTGAAGATGATCCATAAAGGTTCTTCTTGGATGACGCCGTATCTTAAAGTTCCGGGTTTAGGGTTCATGGGGTGGTCGCCCGGGTCGGTGACAACGTATGTTTGGCCATCCCTACCTCCGACAGTGTGTCTGCCGAAGCCGATAGCACAATCGGCCAAACGCCGGCGATTGTGATGCCAATTGGGATCACATCTCCAGCAATCATCAATGGGGTTGCCAGTTCCACAAGAAACGAACCCTAGATTTCTCCTCGAGGCATTGGCGCTTCTGCGAGATCAATTATATGCAATTTGAATTTTGGAAACGATACTCATATTTTTAATTCCAAATAAACTATAAAAAAGATTAATGTAATTGAATTAAAAAATTTTAAGTATAACAAATATTAAATAATAATATTTTTTGGGGGAAAAAAACTCATTCTCCAGTTTTCTCTTTAACGCATCAAACAAAGCATCAAACTGAAGTTTGTGATTATTGTTGGATGCAGACTATTATATATTTGCGTTGAGCTTTGAATAAAAAAAAATGGAATGAGATAAAATGTTAAGCGGTTTTTTAAATATTATATAGCTATAGTATATAGTATACATGCATTTTTATTAAATTATATTCACATATTATTTATCACATAATATCAGATAGAAGCACTTAAAAAAAGACTAGTTCGGATATAATCTATAACACACACATTTCGGAAGCAGCACAAACAAATTGTTGCATTGGTACAAACCTTATTTTAGTGGAGGAAATTAATCCAAGCAAAAGAAAAAAAGACAAAAAAAAAACGAACAGAAAATGGCTCATTCTATTCCATATACAAAATGAACATGTGAGATCTTTCTCCCGTTAATATAGGAAGATTTTTTCCAGAAAAAAAAAAACCGTTTTTTTCATTTACTAACTACAACTATAAAATACTCTCCCTCGCCCTTCTCTTTGAACTCACATTCCTTTTCCATGTACTAAATATGTATACTAGATATTATAAAAGCGTCTTTTTTTTGGCAATATAATATATATATATATATATATAGAGAGAGAGAGAGAGAGAGAGAGAGAGAGAGAGAGAGATCAGATATGAAGAAGATAACATACATTTCAACTTGTTTAACTACAAGCTCAGGATCTTGAAGTGGGGAAGAAGAAATGAAAGCAGGGCAAAGAAGAAGCAAGAACTGCAATATAAGGAACAGTAAAAATGCCATTTATAGAAAGTTTCTTCTTTTAGAGGAAAAAGAAACAGATATACCAGACGAGAATTATTATCAATTACTAGCAGACTGATGAAAATGCAAGCGAGGATGATGACCTTTATATAAGGATTCAGTTTAAGTGAGGATCTAACTTCATTAATTAATAAATTAAACAAAAACCTCATTTTGTTTTTTAGCTAAAGGGATCTAGCCTACACTCCCCCTCACAATTTCTTAATTTATTGGGAGAATCACGGTGAAGTTCTCAAAAGATTAAATTAATGGCAGTTAACTTTTTGATAAAATTTCATGATAAATGAGTTATAAATTTCTATATAGACAGTTGCAAACTGAAAGGTATGTTCAAAATTTAAATGTTTTATTTGTAACTTAATTTTCAAGAGATTTTATTGGGGAACCTATTTTTCGTTAATTTATTCTTTCAGGACTTAATTTTCATTCTTCCTAATTAATTAATTCAAGCAACCCAAATTTTTTATAAAAATGTGAACACATACTTTAATTAACAAACAATTCATAGTTGATCCAAAGTTGAATCCATGAAATCATTAAAGGTTGATACAATATGAAATCAATAAAGGTTGTTACAGTTTATAAGGATTTGGTGTCTAGTCTATTATCTTTAAAGTCATACATTCAAATTATCATGCTATCAATCTGAAGCGTTTTTTTTTTTTAACTCACATGTATAAATAAGAGTAATTTTGTTTGAGGCATCGTCAGACACTAAATTTAGGTACATCTCCCAATGAGAATTCAAATTTTGGTTCACCACATTATAAGAAAATAATCTCTTCCACTAAACCCAACCCATATTGATGATGTAAAGTGCTTTTTAAGACTACTAAATGTATATCTTAATCTTGATAAGTCTCAAAACTCAACTCACTTAAACTTTTTCTTATGCATGTATAAAAGTTGAACCCAATTGAAGGTGGTGGCACTCATTGTTCCGCATGCAAGTATCATATATATATATATATATATATATATTAATATATATAATATAGAGACAGTTATAAGGTAGGTTTTGTTGGTTATTTAAAGATTAATTAATGATGATTGAATTTACAGCCTTTCATTTAATTTGATGTCACTTGAATATACAAATTTTGATGCAAATTTTGAAATGTGATTTGTGATCGTCACTACTGTTGCTTTCATGAATGCAATATGCTTTGCAATGTTATTGGTAATACCCTTCGTGATGCGTCAAGAGGTGTTGGAAAGTAAACTTGGTGTTTTTTTCTTGGCTAAATTTTTAATTTCTGTGGAATTAATTACAACTCTTGATGTAGAATTGTAGCCGTCTATGTCTTACTTAATTATTCAAAAATTGATATTATTTGACACAGGACGGTAAAGGGTCACAGCTTGGATATATTTGACTAGCCAAGAAATAAAATTATGGTCAAATTTAATATTCCCAATTCACAAGCCAAAATACCAACAAAATCTGTGAGAGACAGCCCTTGGAGGTATGTGTGGGGCGACAATATATATATATATATATATATATATGCTCTCTAAAATATAATACAATATAATATTTATTGGAAACCATATTATTTAAATTTCTGCTTTCCATTTAAAAATAGCTGAAAATCTATTTGCAAATTTTATTATATAAAGTCGTAAATAATATATTAGTAGTTACAAATCTCTAGGAGTAATTCAATACCAGTTGCAAATTGTAGAGGTGTGTAGATCCAATACTATCAAGTTAATTAGGAATCTAATTACAAATTTTACTATATGAAGTTATTGATGGTATAATACTAATTGATTGTGCTGTGAATGTGAAACAATTTAGACCTACTGGTCTACGTAATTTTGCATATAAGATTATTACAGAAGTTACTAGTTAACAAAACGGGAGGCATCTTAACCCAAGTTATTTCTAGCAATCAGAGAGCTCTTGTGCCTGATATACTGATACAAGATAACATTTTAATAGTTCATGAAGCTTTTCACTACCTAAAAAAATAAGAAGAAAGGTAGGAAACTTTGAAATGGATGTTAAGGTTGACATGAATAAAACATATGATAGGCTTGAATGAGATTTTATTGAGGATGACATGAGGTGTATGGAGTTTAGTGCAAGATGGGTACATTGGAGAATGGAGTCCCTTAAATATGTTAATATGAGCTTGGTAATGCTGATTCGAAAGTGAAAAGGCGAATTCGTCAAGAGGATCCTCTCGGCTATGGTCCAATGGAATGTTGAGAGAGGCAAACTGAGTGGAATTAAGCTAGCCAGCAAGTAAGTGCCCTGTGTTGACACATTGTCCGTCTGCAGATGATTCTTTCTTCTTTAAGATGCTAATAAGAAGAATTGTAAGAGTTTTGATGAGTAGTCTTGATGATTATTGTATGGCTTCGGGTCAGTTGGTGAATTTCGATAAATCTTGTGTATTTTTTTCCAAAAACACACGTGAGGGGTGAAGAGGGAGATGTTTGATGTGTTGGGAACATAAGTCTTGATGTGGATTTGGCTGGAGAGTAGAGATGGGCCATAAAGTGGTGAGTGTAGAGGAGAATATCCTGTTCTTATGTTGTCTCAAAGAAATTGTGGAATGGTAATGCCTCCTAAATTTCTGCAATATTTATTAAGAAGTAAGACTGAGGTGGAAACAGCTAAGCGTGCTTTGTTTTTGTTTCAATGGGCTCAATTGTGTTGGTTTAGATGACCAAGTGGGTTGAATGGGATAGCATTATTTGCAAGTATTTGCTAGGCCATTTGGAGATTCAGATATGATTTCATTTTTGAGAATGCTGACACTGATGTAGTTTCTTGTCTTTCTAGGACTGTTCGTTTGGCTACTGAGTTCTAGCGGTGTTGATCTGAAAGGAAGAAAGGATATGTAGCTCATGCACATCATGAACGTAAAATGAAATGGTTGAAACCAAGTGCAGAAACCATGAAGATTAATATAGAGGATGCTTAATGTCATATCAACTTTTATGGCTGAATGTTTAGCAGTGATTAAAGGATTGAAGGCTGTGGGGAGATTTCAGGAGTTGAATGATGTTAGGTGTGATTGGAGGTGTAGTAATATTCTGCAGAAATGTTTCATTTTATTGAGATCTTATGCTACTCGTTCTTTGTCCTTGATCTCTCCTGAGGGAAATAAAGCTACAGATTTTTTTGGTACCTCATGAATCGCATGGCAGGCTCCTCATATACATAGTTTTAAAAATCGAATTGGACCAGGCAGCTTAACTAGAAATTGATCACTAGTCTAATTTGAATTACTTCAAAAAATGGCCTTTTTTGAACCGGTCAAAAACAAACCAAATCGGTTAAAAAAACAGAATTGAAGATAAAACAAAACAAATTTCCTTTTTACTACACAATTGGGCCTGAGTTGTAAATTTTGCCAACATACAACTCAGCTCATATGTTTTCAGCTAGCACCCCATGACTCTTATATAACAATGCTATGTACCTCCAAGTCATTCTTTCTTCAATGTGGGACATAGGTATAGTAATAAGCGTATGAAGCAAAGCAAATGCTGTTTTTTTTCCCTCTTTATTCTCATTAATATTGATTAATTCATTTTACTTAATCCTTAAACTAATTTTATAATGTAAACAAAATTATTTAATTTTTATGCTTCTAATTATTTATCTATATTTGTATATGTAGTTTATATTTAAATTTAGTTTTAATAAGTCTCCTAAAAATACCTTATAGTTTGTCAATTTTTTATGTAATTGATATTTATTAATCAACATTGAATAAGTTTGCCCTCTTAGCTTTCAACTTCATTTATCTTACAATAATTTTTTAATCATTATCAATAGATAGTAATTTTTTTAAATATTGATTATCAATATTATACACTAATAAAATTGTATTTCAATAAAAGAGTAAACATTCATAAAATCCCATTTTATAAATTTAATCTTAAAAAAATATTTTAAGATATTAATTATAATATAATATTTAATATATAAAAATTTTAACATAATAATTTAATCATAAACAATTTGACCATAGTTCGACCCTTAAACCATAAATCATTACTTTGACCAATTCGATGACCAGTTTGATTTTTAAAGCTTTGCCTATATGTTGCATGCTTGCATGGATTAAAAAAAATCATTTTAAAACATATTCTCTCTATTAAAAAAAATATAAAGTATTTTTTGAGGAGTTAAATATTTAAAAATATAAAGTATTTTTAGTCTTTTAAGGTGTAATTATTATTTTTTTTTCAAAAGTACTCCTATTGAATAAATTATTATATATTTATTTTAGCATAAAACATCCTATTAAATAGAGGTAAAGACAAGTAATTACCTTATTGGGGGTAAAATTTGATTAAAAATATATTATATTTTTTAACGAGAAGAGTAATTATGAAGTATAAATACTTTGAACAATTTTTTAAAATTATGAGGTAATTTTTTTTATAAGAAATAAATTTTTAGTCCTATAACTTTATATAAGAATTCAATTTAGTCTTTTAATTTTATACAATATCTTTTGAATGCTTCAACCCAAACATTGTTATTGTTAATTTCAAATGACAATTTTTATGCCAATCATATTGTTATTTTTAAGATAATGTTTTGTTATTAATATTGAAAAGTTCAATGTTCATATTTTTTATTATGTTTTATACAACTAATAGATTAAAATGAAAACTTATATGAAATTAATGAGAGACCAAAATATCATTTTGTTTTGTTTTTTCCATTGTCCAAGAGACCGAAGGAAATACTAACGGTTAATCATAGACACCATCATATGTCTTATTATAATAAATGAGTGAATGGTGTATTGCTTATCAGCCCTATTCTTCTTTCTGTCTCTCGTTCATTATTCTGCACTGTTCTGTGTTCTATTATAAGACATCTTTAAAAAAAAAAATTCAATTTTCAATTGTCAATTAATATAAGACACATGAATGATTATTTAGAAAAAATATAATTTTTGGTTTCCATGATTTGCACAAATCTTAGTATAAATCCCTATACTTTTTATCCATTGTTTTAAGTCTATATTTTTTTTGTCAGTAATGTTAGTCTTTTTATTTTTAAAAGGACATTAACATAGTACAAATAGTATTAAAAATGTTGATATATCACTGATATCATTAGTTTTGTGCCGAGGCGTTACATTATTGATGAGATAGATTTTTTAATTAGAAAAGTTTTAGGATGGGAAAAAGTCTCTCCATCAA
The DNA here is from genome assembly GCF_029017545.1 of Prosopis cineraria. NCBI lineage: Eukaryota > Viridiplantae > Streptophyta > Magnoliopsida > Fabales > Fabaceae > Prosopis > Prosopis cineraria. The sequence goes on along the minus strand of NW_026555335.1, from coordinate 33,717,350 downwards.
CTAAACAAAATTTGACTCACTTAATTGAAGGTCACTCAGGCATAATCAAGGTGGGGTCTTTTGATCATTTAATATATATTTAATGAGTCAATTGTTCTTTTTAAATTTTAGGAAAGTAGTTAAAAATATCTTATAATTAGAGAAAGGATTATTATTATAAGAGCACATTTATGAAGTCCATTGCTCTGTCCATTAATTTCATATAAAGTTGAATGCATAAGCTTTTACTCACAACATTACCATCAAATTGCATGACAGTTTGGAGACACAGCAAATCTTAATTAGTAAAATCAACAGAAATTTGAATAGGAAACCGATGAATCAAAATTATCATCAAAGAGGAGAAAGACCACGAAACAAAGCAAGACGAGCTTTATTTATTTATTTATTTATTCATTTTTGGCCCTGAAAGAGCTTGATTTAATAATAACAATGGACTTTAACATCCCCAAGCTGTCACTGTTTCCATTAGCCACCCTCTAGTTTAAGATTTGCATCTCCAAAGTAGTGAATATGATAATCTTACATAGAGTGATTAGAAAATTAATCATGACTATATAAGTGTGTCCTATGACTCCTTCCAAAATAACTTAAGCTAATCTAATATAAATAATAAGTACTAGTTTATGATTAATGTAAAACTCTAGCACAAACCATAAACTTAGGATTTTTGATTCAGAGCAATCCGGATTGTAAGTTTTAGAACTTAAATTCAAACTGTAACACATTTGATTAAACTGGCACAACTCTATTGCGAGTTGAATCAAGGACTTATTGAAAAAAATCTTATTTTATTATTGGTAAGCTCCTAAAGTGAAATGAAGTATAAAAATGGATGGACCCATATCCAATATTGAATGAATAGCTTAAAGAACAGGGCATTTGGTAACGTCATGAAGATTGAATTTGGCGGTGACATTAATAGAAATCGTATCTTGTCAGTAGACACAAACTTCAAATATTGTCACTTTGCATTGTATGCCTTGAATTATTGTTTCAACTTTTTCAATGCTCACACCAGACCCTGTCTCCCTCGAATAATGCTTCCATGATCTTATTCATTCATCCATGTGCTTCCCTGTTTCAATAATTCATTAAATTTCATATCACATTTTCAACAATTAAAAAAAATATAATTCTTGGTTCTATATTTTTATTAGCTTGTTTTGGTGTTAATTCTTGTATTTTTTTTTTTTGGCGTACTCCAAGTCTTTTAAATGTTCTTTATCTGCAGATGTTAGCATTTATCATCACTAATAAAGTTAAATTTGGTTCTGTATACATGACTCTGTTAATTTATTGTTGAATTGGTATGAATACGATAAGTTAGACATTGTATTAGTAAAATTGTTATTAACATGTCTGCTTATCTTCCATATCGGTCTGTCTTTTTTTTTTTTTTTCTTCTTTTATGAAGTTTCTTATCTATTGTGCTTTAAGGATTTCAATTTAATGTCTTGCTTTTTTTTTTCTATTCATTTTTTGCACAATTTACCATAATTTTAACAAGTTGGCACAATAAGTAATGGAATTTATGTACACACATTAGCCACCATTAAGTTTTAAGGGTCATATTTAAAAATATAAAAACTGCCATTGTAAACTGATAAAATTTAAAAGCACTTAGCAGGGGAAAAAATACATGGACTTGTATCAAAGCACATTAAAAATACAGGAATCAATAATTATATTTTCTTTAATTAAATAAAATAAAAAGTACCCCCTTTTTCTGGGTTTGTTGTAGAACATTGAAGCTGTACCTTATCAATTCTTACACCAGCGCCTTCCATAGCCACACAAGCTAAGGTTACAGTGTTACAATACAATGCAAATCGTTACTTAAAAAGTCAAAAACCAATATTCAATATACAGAAAGTGAGGTCATCAGATCATGTAGGCTTCAACTCATATTAATTATATATATTCAGCAACGAGAGCCTTTTCTGCAATCAAGTGTTCCAGCTGCTGCTGTTATAGAACTAACCAGTGATGAAGATTTTGCAGACAAACTCGAAGCTCGAGCATAGCTTGAAGACGATCCTTTCCCAGACAGCGTAAAAAACGCACCGTTTAGCATCAGATCCCCTGAAGACCTCCAGTTCCAGTTCTTCCACACACTCTCAGGTGAATTCTCTCTCTTCATCACCTGAACAAGTCAAACTCAAAAACCATTAGATCTGTGATTTCAATGCAGACTTGAATGAATGATCAGAATCAGAATATTCTCAGTTAATTGAATTTTGTGTAACCTCTTTGAAAGTTCCATCATTTGGAGCGAGAAATCTATTGCCTTGGCTGTTGATAGTTGGATTGGCACTACCACCTATAGCATACATCTGCCACTGAGTGTAATCATTGTTCACCACATGGAAGTACCCATGTCTGCATCTGTAAATGCCAACAACACAAACATAAAACTTGGGTTCATTATGCAGTTCTAATGGATTCAAACCTTGATTCTGTCGAAAAATGAGAAAAGTTGTGACCTTGGCATTCTCTGGACTAGCCGTTCACCGAAATGGTTGAAGGCAATGGTGACTTGCATGTTCTTGTCCCGTTTGTAACTGTCACTGTGACCGAGAAGCATGACCTTGTTATGGCGACTCATGTAATTGTTTGAGATTGTTATCGCTGTGGATCCGTGAATGGCGTCGATAAGTCCGTCTTGGCAATTCCATAAAGAACAGTGATCAACCCAGATATGGCTTCCTCCGAAAATGGAAACTCCGTCGCCGTCCGACACGGTTCTCCACCCGTAATGTGTCGGAGAATCTCTGACGTAGGCATTCCCTCCTCGTTTACAGTCATGAATGTTGATTCCATGGATTATAATGTTGGTCACGAACTGCATTGTGATGCAAGGACCACCTGCGATGTGAACATTCGTTCCTCGTCCGTCGATTGTCTTGAAGGAGTTCATCATAAGTTCTTGTTTGAGCTTGATCACCATGTTGTTCTTGAAGATGATCCACAATGGCTCATCCTGTATCACACCGTATCTAAGTGTACCTGGCTTGGGATTCACAGGGTGGTCGCCGGAATCGGTAACGACGTAGAATCTGCCGTCTCTGCCTCCGATGGCATTCTTGCCGAATCCGATGGAGCAATCTGCGAGACGCTTTCTGTTCTTTTCCCAGTTGGGATCACACCTCCAACAATCATCAATGGGGTTTCCTGTTCCACAGGATAGAAAACCCAAGTTTCTCCTTGACGCATTGATGCTTCTGCTATGGAAAACAGAGTTATGAAACAGAGATTTATGTTATGATCAATATGAGCAAAATGAGAAAATTAGAATGGAAAGAGAGAGAGTGGTGATTGTGAGACATACTTGTGCACTTGTTCGACGACAAATTCTGGATCTTGAAGTGGGGAAGAGAGAATGAAAGAAGGAGCGAGAAGTAGGAGGAGGAATGTGAATGAAAATGGGGTTGCCATATCTGAGTGCAGAAGCTAGTGGTTATGATTCTCACACACACACACACAGAGAGAGAGAGACAGAGAGTGCTTGTGATGTTTTTGTGAAGAACGGTGAAGGCAATGTGAGGATTATATAGTGAAGAGCAGGGGAAGCTAGACTGATAATAAAATGTTGGTTGTAATGGATAACCTTTATTTATTTATTAAATTATTTATTGATTGTTTATTTTTTTTAAATATAAATTTTTATGCTTAAACTTCTCAACTATCCCTTCTATCTCGGAAAAGCTCAATCCTCATAATTTTTTGATGAAGTAGGTATAATTTAATCTTTATAGTTTTTTAACTCAAAACAATTAAATTTTGGAAAAACATAATTTTAAGTTACACTTTGCTCAAATTTTATTATAGGTTACTGCATTTTTTTTTTCTAGGTTCCTATATTTTCCTTTAAATTTTTTATAGTTTCTCTTGATTTAGGAACTAAATTAATAATAATTGAAGGAAAGTTTAAGGAGTAAAATTTATGTTATCCCTTTATTATTATTATTATTATTATTATTATTATTATTATTATTATTATTATTATTATTATTATTATTATTATTTGTTTTTTGGGTTTTGTGTAACGTAGTTTTGTGCATGATTAATTAGGCTTTGTAACCCTAACATTACTGGAGATGTATTATCCTTAAAGAATACTCTTAATCTTACTTAGCTTGCTTGATTCTTTGAATGTCAAAGTATATTATTAGTGAATTATATTCTTGAGAGATCATTTTGAATACGTGGAATAAATTAAGAATAACTTAGGTTAATTAGACTCAAATGGTGAGTGCATGTGTATAACTAAATATATATTTAATATAATTAAGGACGGCGTTGACTATTGCTTAGTCAAAATATTTGAGAGCCGTGTAGTTGTAATGTAGCATGCATATTCTCATGTTAATTTGTCATCTTTTAGAATGCCGAAAACAACGTTGTATTGTGTTGGAGCAAATAGCAAGCAAGCTAAAGCCCCCCCTTCTCTCTCTCTCTCCATACATCCATACATACATACATATCAATGGGATTTTAGACATTATGTTTATCAATGATGGTTTTTGATAAAATGGAGGAAATTAAACTCGATTCTGTTCAAGTGGAATGAATTAGAGAGGGAGGGAGGGAGGGAGGGAGAAAATATTAGTCCTTGTAATGGTATAACTCAAAAATTATAAAAGTTAAATTAATTGTTTTGGGTTGTTAAATTCAAGAGTTAAATTAATAAATGATTGAAAATTTAAGAATTTAAAATTATATTACTATAAAAAAATCATATTAAAAGAAATATATATATTTGTTCAGTTTGATGATACTTGAATTCGGATATCAAGTTGGCCAAAAAAGAATTCGGATATCAATAAAGCGGCAAAATCAGGTGCATGATTTCGTTCTCTTTTTGTATAAAACATGTAGCATTAATTCACTTTCTACCTTATAAAATAGGAAAATAAAAACATATGATTGTAGCAGTTAAGTTTGAGCAATGAAAATATAATAAAGTTTTTACCTCAAAATATCTTGTATTAGCTTAATTTAGAATAGTTTGAGTTGCCATTAAATTATTTTCCCTTGATGCAGGAGAGGTCCAAGATATGAATACTCCATGCAAATATATATATATATATATATATATATATATATAATTTAATATCCAGGTCTGAAAAAATAAAAAATAAAAGGTCTGGCGAAAAACACGTGGGGTAATCGCCAACCGCGTGAGAGGAACGGAAGTGTGATGACGTGGAATGTTGCTGACTTTTCTGGTTCCATTTTCGTTCAGACAATGTTGACCTCTTTTTTTATCCTTTAATTTTTTAAAAGAAATTGCTATTTAGTAAAATTTATTAAATTTTAAATCTAACATTAAGCTCCACATGGGAGGTCCGAGCTATCCGCTGAGTGCCAACGTGGAGGATTTTATAGTTGAATTGAAAATGCATGTTCTCTCCCATGTGTCCTTTTTTTTTTGTTCACACTCATATTTTTCAAATAGACAATATTATTATGAAATATTCTTAAATAATAAGTAAATAAATAAATTGATATTTTAACCATTTTTTTATCTTTTATTTTAAGAGTATTTTTTTTAATTTAGATCTTCTTAATTAAAAACTGATGATATATAATACATTCAGCTGATTGAGCCACTAATTTTATTGGTTTTGATCTATTTATGACAGTTGGATAGACTTGTTCTTTACCGATTTCTTTCAAGGTTATTCCCTCCTTTATTTATATATTCATGAGTGACTAGTTTGCAGGTTTAAACTAAGCTATTCTAATTGTTTTATGTTATTGCTAACCTAATTGTTGCATTTTCAAATAATATAATGTGCGCCAATGGTCTTATATATTGATCTAATATCAGTTTTCATAAAAGCTGGCTAGCTAAAAGGGGAACGTGGGGACTTAATGCCAATTGATGGAGCATTGTTTAAGTCATTATTAATGGATGATACTAACATGCAATTATTATATATTAATTCAATGCCCACTTTTTTTTTCATTTAAATTGTGGGTTAAGATCATGTTTCACACAAACAATCATTAGCATCATCATTGTCATGACCCACCGAAACAAGCGTGATTGACACGAAATACAAGGTAAATCTCAATTCATAAGTCCAGTCAATTATTAATGTCCCTAATCACACTTGGGGAAAAAAATACTTCATTAGTATAGTGATAATTGATATTGTAATGTTCATTTGTGAATGTTTGTATAAAATTCAAGATTAACTCCTTCAAGAGTTGGATTATTGCTATTTTTAATATGAAAAGGCCTAGAGCAGTCAATAAACTTTAGTTGGAACGAAATATAAGAGTTCTTCTCTCAATCTTTAAATAATAAAAATCAACGCAATGGACATCTTGCTTACAATTTTATAATTTTTTTTCAACAAGATCATAAAATAAATTATCATGAATACAGATTTACTACAATAATTATTACATCTATCTAACAAGGGATCCTCTTTTTAATGCAGATGAAAGAGGAGGTACATTTCTATTATCTAAAGTATATAAATAATTTAGTAAGTGCATAATAACAAGGTTCATTGTTAAAATATGTAAAATATAAACAAATAAATACTAAATCTTGTTTAACTTCCTCAAAATGAGAGCCACACCTTGATAATTTGAAACCTTTAAAACACTCATAGTACATGTAAATCGATGTAGATACATATTTGTAGTATTGAAAATAGAAATCAAAACTAAGATTTTAAAATTTTTTTAATTCAATAATAAGAGTTTAATGAAAGCATTTCTCTAGAAAACCAATTTCTTCAGGTGAGCCAACATAGCACGAGACATCTATCATATTCATGGGCACATTGTCCATATAGGAAAATCACCAAGTAAGCGGAGCGTGCCATGAATAACAAGCACGGCTTGAATGTTATGAATAACAAATGTGAGCATATAGTTCACAAGAATATGCAACAAATCTGATACAATTTAAAGTCATGAATATTAAGCATAGACACATAATCTGTGAGGATAAAATAATATATCTGGTGTAGCTTGAAGCCACGAAAACATGCGTGATCGTTCACAACAAACATGTGTGCTTTGGTGCCCCTACAAATATTCATAGAAATAAACTTTTCAACATATGAACCTTTTTATTTTAAAAGAATATAAATAGCATTCATAAACCATTTTTCAAACTTTCTTCTATAGGCTCATCTATGCTTATAAAAATTTCTTTCAGTAATAAAAAGATTCTCATCACTATAAAAGTACTTGCCAAAATCTCAATGTCAATTATGCATCAAATACTTGCTAAATCTTGCTTTTAAATTTGTATACAAATACTTGCTAAAAGCTCTTTTAGCACAATGAGGCCGTCTTTAGAATGGAGATTAAATAACACTTAATTTAAAATAAAATCAAGGCTTTCCTGACATTACAGAAACTAAATTACAAACTTTGTATGAGACCAATATCATAATCAAGTGAAATTTGAGGACTAAAATAGTAGTTCAACCAAATCAATAATTAACAACCTTGAAAGCTTTAAATTTGGGTCCAAGCTAAGACATATAACTATCAACATGGTGTCCAGTGTTTCTCCACTAAACTATGAGACACTTTTAGACTTCTAGTGACTCAAATGCTAACTTTCAAACAAGAAAAATAAATCAAGCATATTCTGAAAAAATAGCAGGGAACACATAAGATCTTATTGACAATCATAAACCTTAAAAATCAAATTTCTTCTCATGTTGGTCATTCTCTTCATATTTGGCAAACCCACTTTCAAAAGATTACTTTCCTACAAGTACTACTAAAAGCTATCTAAACATGAAGTAGAGGAGTATTTGCCAAAATATTAACTGTTGAATCACTATTAGAGAATATGGTTCTGCTACTCATTAGCTTTCAAAAAATGAAAAATTTTGGATATTTTTTGTTTTTTTTCCTCTCTTTAGCCTTCAGTTAGTATATCTTTATAAATATTTGTTGTACGTGCAAGTTATCTACACTTTCCATTCTACTGTGAAATCTTTTTAGTAATTAATTTTTTTAATAAAATAGACAAGTAAAAAAATCAGATGGATCATTTATTCAACCTTAATAAAGTTCATTTGTTTAGGGAATTAGAAGCCACAGCAACATCATGTAATCAATAATAATGCATATATACTAAATAACAATCCATCAAGCATGAAAGATTCTTTTGAGTAACCAACCAAAGCTTTTCACCACACGATATGTGTGTATATAAATTCATATGTATATTCAAGTAATACCTATATCTTTTTGAGTCTCAATATAAAAATTGAACAAACTGCATTCCAATTTTAGTCCTTAATACAACCAACATATTTGATTGCCCCATTCCAATAAAATTCCTCTTCTACATGTTTTAACAAACATCTTATATGTGTTACTTACTAAACCATTCAGTCAAAGTTCTCAAGCTTAAAATTCCTTGCCCAACAATCTCCAAACATCAATATTTAAAATTTATCAAGAAACAATTTAAGTCCAAGAAAAATTCAAATCCACATCTATTTTTTTCAAACATCAACCAGGCAATAATCCAAGTCGCAAAACTCACACAAAAGATGCAAGAGAGAGATGATGAAGCTTGAACTCACCAAGGAGCAAAGGAGGTAATGGATTGAAGGATTTGAAATATTCAAACTCCAAATCTTATGAAAGGTCACAAATAAAGTTTCTACTAGACCACTAATCTTTTTGTTATATATATTCCAAAACTTATAAAAATACACACAAAATACCTTATCATAAATATTAATTAATTTTTTTCAAAATTCCTGGGATATTGCAATCATTATTACTAACAGGTTATTAATTTGATTGCTTGAGACAATAGCTCAAACAATGATAAATCCCATTGAAGATGTCAAGCACTCCCTCCTGTTTGTATTTTAGAATACCTTATAGAAGGTCTCTTTGGTCTTTAATATAAGGCAATTGATAAAGTATTAATTATATTTTTCAAATATTACTCTTACTTCAATTTATTGGCCATGAGAGGGAGTATAATGTAAATGTGAATTTTTTTATTTAAATAGGGATAAAATTAATGGTTTATTATGTTTTTAGACAAGGTTAATAACCACATTTCCTTAGTTCCAACAAAGTAATGAGAGATGCCTTAAATAATTTGTTAGGGAATAAAACAATTTTTGTTGGTGAATTAAAAAATATAATTATTTAAAATTTTATTGTTATAATTATTTATTTATAGTTTTTATACAATTTTATTTTATATATTATAGAAATTATTATTTTTTGAAAAATTATCAAGGCAGTATTTAATTATTCTATTAATTTTACCATATGTTTGATTACAAGAATGGGGAAAGTGAAAGATTTCAATAAGTTTGATTTTAAAAAATATAAAGCAACGTTGTTTAAAATTTTTAATTAATGTTACTTACCTTTTTATTTAACATTTTATCAATATTAAAAATGTTCAATTGTGCTTATCATTTTTTTCATAAATCCTACTGATTAAAATATTCTTTTCTCTTCATTCCCCTAAACTGAGAGTTAGGATTCTCATGCATTGCACAATATAAAATCTAGTTATTAAGATGTGAAATTTATAATAATTAATCAAGCCATCTCTTAAGATTTGTTTTCTTGTAACTAGCCTATGTGTTATCTTTGTTTAAGGGTATGTTTGAGAGTATATGATGAAATGGAAAGGAACAATCATTAATGGAATGAAATATAATGGAGTGGGATGGAGTGGGATGGAATGGAACATTTGATTGTATGAAAGTTTCATTAAAAGAATAAATAATTTTATTTAATTATTATTTAAGAATAGTCATAAAATTAATAGATTTGAATAAAATATAATTATACTTTTTAATTTTAAGGTAAGGGGGTGAAAGAGTGAGAGAGAGTGAAAAAAATAAGTGTAATTTTATAAAAATGGTATTTATATCATATCATTCCATTTTTAGGAGTAAAAAAAAAAATGAGTTTAGGATGGCAAGAGATGACTTGAAAGGCAACCCCAAACTATTCCATTCTTTTTTAAAATTTTCTTTCAAACAATAGCATAAGGCTTCTAGCCATCTCATCTCATTCCATTCCATCTTCCAAAAAAAAAAAAAAAAAAACCCAAACATTACCTAAAGTTGTGTGCTCCTCACATAAAGTGAAAATATTATTATTCAACTGGTTGTTAGCAGTTAAGTTCTCGTGATGCTCTTTTCATCACTTTATATGTTAGATATAGAATACACTTGTGAAAATGCAGGTTTAACATTTGTGCCTATCATAGGTCAATAGTAGTATATGTGCCACTTGTTGAGAAGATTGAGTAATTTTAATAGTATCGACTGAACTTTTAACTAATCTCATTACTAGAATTGTATGAATTAATTAAAGATAAGGAAAAATATAATCATCAGTCCTTATAGTTTGATTAAATTTTACTTTTAGTCTCTATAGTTTTTTTTTTCAGCATTTTTCATTCTTATAATTTCAGCAAGATTGAGTGACATATATTATTTAGGTATCTATGGTTTCAATGTTTTCAATCCCTATAAAAACTGAAAATACTAAAAAAAATTATAAGGATTAAAAGCAAAATTCGATAAAATTAAAATAACTAATGATTATGTTTTCTCTAAAAATAATTAACATCTAAATTATAACCAAGGATGTTGGTAAAATTGTTACCTATTCATTCAATAGTGACGAGCCCATTAAAAGGGATGTTTTGTTGTTCATTTTAAACTTTTATTTTATTCTATACAAGCTTACTAAATGACAATAATTTTTCCATTTATCTTTCGTCTTCTAGAACAAATAGTTTAGAATAAGAAAAAACATTGAAGGTTAATCTCAAACTTTGTTGGAATGGCAAGTTGCTTAAAATTAATATTTACTCTAACTCTCAAAACTGTTATACTCATTCAATATGACTTTTTTGAGAACCAACCTTTTGCTGAAACTATCAAAAAAAATTAGGGAACTCACTATGAGATTGGATAATCACTTTTAACTACATGCTTAGAGAAGCAAATAATGTGCTTACTAGTAGGCACATAAAGCTTCTAATAATTATTTAGATATTAAGATTTTACAGGGTGCTTAAACCTTTTGTATTCTAATATAATTTAATTGCCTTTACTTTTGCACGCACTTTTCACAGATTTGTATTTAAAAAAAATAAGGCGGAAGAGAGGTGATGAATGCTAAACTAATATATTGAAATGAAATGATATGCAACAGAACTTATGATATGTCATTAAAAAACATATTTCATTTCATTTATAAATTAAAACAAGATAATACCCATTTCTGTTGGGTTTGTCATTGAGCATTAATTGAAGATTTACATTACCAACTCTTCAACTTGTGCCCACCATCGCCACAAGCTAAGGTTGTAGTGTTACATAACAAAACCAAAATAAAGGGCAAAAAAAAAAAAAAAAAACAATGGATATACAGAAAGTGAGATCAGATCATGTAGATTTCATTCGTCTTGGCCAGTCCATTAAGAGAACTCAAACTCAATTTCATTCAGCAACGCGAGCCACTTCTGCATTTAAGCGATCCAGCTGCTGCTGTAATAGAACTAACGAGTGACGAAGATTTTGCAGACAAACTCGAAGCTCGAGCATAGCTCGAAGACGATCCTTTCCCAGACGGCGTGAAAAACGCACCGTTTAGCATCAAATCCCCTGAAGACCTCCAGTTCCAGTTCTTCCACACATTCTCAGGCGAATTCTCCCTCTTAGTCACCTGAACAAGCCAAACTCTCAAACCATTAGATAATATTGTGAATGAATGTTCAGAATCAGAATCCTTTCAGTCATTTTAGTTTTCTCTAACCTCTTTGATAGTTCCGTCATTAGGAGCGAGAAATCTATTTCCTTGACTATAGATAGTTGGATTAGCACTCCCACCTATAGCATACATCTGCCACTGAGTGTAATCATTGTTTACCACATGGAAATATCCATGTCTGCATCTGCAAAACATACAAAACTTGGTTTAATGAATCCACCAACATGAAATAGATTCAAACCTTGATTCTGTCGAAAAAATGAGAAAAAGTTGTTACCTTGGCATTCTCTGGACTAACCCTTTACCGAAATGGTTGAAGGCAATGGTGACTTGCATGTTCTTGTCCCGCTCGAAGTTGTCACTGTGACCCAGAAGCATGACCTTGTCATGGCGAGTCATGTAATTGTTTGAGATTGTGATCGCTGTGGATCCATAAATGGCGTCGATGAGTCCGTCTTTGCAATTCCATAAAGAACAATGGTCAACCCAGATATGGCTTCCTCCGAAAATGGAAACTCCGTCACCGTCCGACACCGTCCTCCACCCGTAATGTGTCGGAGAATCTCTGACATAAGCATTACCTCCTGGTTTACAGTCATGAATGTTGATTCCGTGGATTATAACGTTGGTGACGAACTGGATTGTGATGCAAGGACCACCTGCGATGTGAACATCCACTCCTCTGCCATCGATGGTTTTGAATGAGTTCATGATAAGCTCTTGTTTGAGCTTGATCACCATGCTTTTCTTGAAGATGATCCACAAGGGCTTGTCCTGTATGACGCCGTATCTGAGAGTTCCTGGCTTAGGATTCACAGGGTGGTCGCCGGGATCGGTGACGACGTAGAATTTGCCGTCTCTGCCTCCGATGGCATTCTTGCCGAATCCGATGGCGCAATCTGCGAGACGCTTTCTATTCTTTGCCCAGTCGGAGTCGCACCTCCAACAATCATCAATGGGGTTTCCTGTTCCACAAGATAGAAACCCCAAGTTTCTTCTCGACGCATTGATGCTCCTGCAATAAAAACAGAGTTATGAAACAGAGATTGATGGCATGAACATGAGTAATATCAGAAAATCAAAGGTAGGTTTGTGTGGTGATTTCTGAGACATACTTGTGGACTCGTTCGACGACTAATTCTGGATCTTGAAGTGGGGAAGAGAAAACGGAGCAAGGAGCGACAAGAAGAAGAAGAAATGTGAATGAGAATGGAATGGCCATGTCTGTGTAGAGAGAGAGAGAGAGAAAGATTGTGAGATTTTGTGAAGAGAGATGAAAGACAATGTGAGGTTTATATAGTGGAAATAAGAGGAAGATAGCCTGGTTATAAAATGTTGGTGACAGTGGATAATTATTCTTTATTTAATAAAATAGTTGTTTTTGTTTAGTGTAAAGTAGTCTGGTTCATGATTAGGCTGGGTAAACCTAATATTACTCGAATTACATTGTTCTTTTATCATTAGAGAATACGCATTCGACTTACTTGATTCTTCGAGCCTAATTAATTAATAATAGGTATGTATAGGATTGTATGAATTCTTTGGGAGAGCATGAAATATGGGATAGAATAATAAAAAGTTGAATTATGAACTCACATGCTGTGTGTATAACTAACTAACTATACGCATTTGTTTACTTGAAGATAGCGTTGACTATTGCTTAGTCAAAATGTTACAAAGTCGTAATTCTAACTTCTAATTAGTTGTTTGGGATTGAAGAAAACGGCCATTAATAACCGTACGTTGTACTGGTACGTTTGGTGTTGGAGCAACTGCCAAGCAAGGTAATTAGGCAAACGAGGTTGCTTTTGGTCCTCCTCCTTTGCTAATAGATGCCCCATCGTCTATCGAGTGTATTTTAACTAGTAATTTAAGATAATATTTTAATTTTTCAGTAAAACGAATGAGTTTTTATTGGAAAAAAGTCTGCTTGGAAACTACGAATTTGAAGATGTGGATACTATCATAGAAATTAGTTGATTAATTTTTACATTTTTCATTTCTTTTCTTTTCACCTGTCTCTTTTGTTGAGATTTTCTAATCTTATTGTATCTGGATCTCAAATAAGACAAGATACAAGACTAAGATTAATATCATTCTCTTTTTAGGATGGGACATGAGGGCAATCCCAATTTGTCTTGTCCTATGCACTCCCTTAAGTGGTAAGCTTAGTATTAAAAATTGGTTTAATATGATCGATTGAACTAATAAATCATTAAACTAATTACTATTTTAATCAGTTCAATAAAATATTTTTTATAATTATTTTAATCACAATTTAATTATGATTTTAATTATTAATATTTGAACAAGTACATTAACCACTATATTTTTCAATACACAGGCTTGAAGGTGTCTAAAATATATTTTTCAAAAAAATAATTTACCTACTACTACTCCACATTCATGGAAAATATTTAGTTAGAATTAGTACTTTTTTAGGATTATTTTTATTCAAAATATATCAATAAAGTTTCATGGAAAAATTATGCCTTATATTTGATAATAAAGAATCTTTTCATACTATGCCTTATAAGACAACTTTAGAAATATTTTATTTTTTCAAAATATAAGAAAATTCAAGATAAAATTAAGATTTCATTAATAATGCTTTTTAAATATTACCCTTCAAGTAGAAAGAAAATTAAAATAATATTATAACATACTTACTTCATCCCTATATATAAAGTGTTTTTAACTAAATTCTACATACTCATAAAAATTTGTTATTCAGTTGAAATCACATTAAAGCACAATAATTTTTAATTTTGCTCTTAATAATATCAATTAATATCATGATGACCAAGTAATATCTCTTTCTGTTTTTAAGATAAGATTAAAAATATTTAATTACTCAAAAATATCATAACACCCTTTATATTTAGGGACAAAATAAATTTCTAAAAATACCCTATATATAATGATAGAAGGAGTAATAATTAAGTATGTAGAAGCATTTTGGAAAGTTTATAGTTTTATTTAAAAATATAAATTTGTAAAGTGTCATTATTAAGCTTTATTGCTATACATAATTTTGCTCTAAGTTACCTTATAATTTGGGATAGAAGGATTATGATGCCTTATACTTCATCTGTTAAAAAATATAAGGTATTTTTAACTAAATCTCACATTCAATAATGCAGTTATTTGTCTTCAAATTAACCCTATCTTTTTATAGTTATCCATATTTAATAAAATGTTTCACCATAAAATAATTTATTTAATAGGGACATTTTTAGAAAAAAGACAATAATTATATTTAGAAAAGCTAAAAATATTTTATATTTTTTAACACCCAAGCCCTCAAACAAAATTTTATATTTTTTAATGAATGGAGTATTTAATAGTATACATGCATACATATTAAACAGATTCTTAGTGTAACTAACCTTTAACTAATTTAACGAGAAAAAAATAGTCACATTGTTAAAATTATGTAAAATTACTTTGATTTTTATGTTTACCTCTAATGATTAATATATAATAACATTTGAAATAAATTTGTAAAATGCATCAAATAATGGTTTGACGAAAAACACATGGGATAACCGCCAACTGCGTGAGAGTAACTGAAATGTGGTGACGTGGAATGCAGGCTGTCGCTGACTTTTCTGGTTCCGTTTTCGTTCACACTTCGCAATGTTGTCTTTTTTTTTAAAAAAAAAAATTCTCTTTTCCAATTTTTAATTATTAGTGCATATTTGTTATTACTTATTACAGATTATTAATTTATTATTACAATTTTGTAAAGTCCGTCCTCTCGCCTCGTAAAGCTCCACATGTGATGTCCGTACGATCCGCTAATTTACCGACGTGGACGACTTTAAGTTTCATGAAAATGCATGTTCTGCCCCATGTGCCCTTTTTTGTTCACTTTTATTCAGATAAACAATTATTGGTATAAAAATATTAAATAGAGTAATGAAAAAATTTACCAGTTTTGATGGTTCATGGCCCATTCTTGATCATGTTTGGTCGCGAATTTACCTTTTTGTTTGGGTAAAGTAATGAAGTGGGATCTAGTTAATTATTTCCTTTATGTGTACGTAAAGTAAAATGATAAGTGAGATGAGCATAGCAATTGAATCAAATGCTTCTTTAAATATTTTAGTTATCATTCATATATGAGAGCCAAACTTTTAGACATCTTGAAAGGATTAAGTATTTGTTGGGTTGAAAAAATGGATAAGGTTTATGTTTATTCTGACCTTATAAAAGTTCCCACATTAATACATAACAAGTTCTTTACAAATCACCCTCTAATTGCAACTATCAATAAAATTAAAGATCTTGTTATGAAAGATTGGACGATCACCTTCTATTACATTCATAGAGAAACCAACAAATGCACAGATTGATTGGCACATCAGGCTTCTATCGACAATCTTAATGATGTTCACATTTTTGACACTCAACCACTTGGATGTAAAAATCTTTTGCATGCTGACATGATTCAACTAGAACCAAGAATAAGAGTTGGGCCCTGATTAAATAAAGGGTCGGGTTTTAAAAATTAATTTTTTTTAAAGTAACTAGAATTGAGAGCTTAACCCTGATAAGCCTTATAAAAAAGCGCTCAAATTTGGGCGGCCTTTCAAACTCTGTTATATTGTTATAAATTTTTTTTCAGTGGAACACGTGTTTGAAGTGAAGGACTTGCTTGCCTAAAACCTTGATCCTGCATGCAATATATTATTATTTATTTTAATTTATTTTAAAATTAATTTAATATAATTTAATAAATATTAGTATACAGTATAACATTTTTAATATTTTTTTTATTTTTCTATAATTATTACATTTGTGCATTTACAAAAATGAACTATTTTTTAACCAAGATTTGAATTTTTTTACTAAACTTGTAAATGTGCATTGTTTAATTTCTAAAAAATTATAAGAATTTTTATTTTTATTTTTAAAATTTTAGAATATTTTAATTAATTTATTGTGCTTAATTTTATTTTAAATTTTTAAATTTTTTCAGAATAGGGCTTACGGGCATGGCCCTAAACCTTTCAAATAAGGGTTGAGCCTCAAAAAAGTGATGAATAATGAAAAATTAGATTTAAGGACTCAGGTCCATAAGGGTCGAGCCTGCTCATTTTTCCAGCTCTAGACACAACATGTCATCTAACACAGTGTCTCCATTGCTTTTATTAAAAAAAAAAGTAAAATGATAAGTTCTAATTTTTGTATTAGGACAAATTAATTATTTAGTTCTCATAATTTCAACTCATTTATAATTCAATCCTTAAACTTTAACTCATTATAACTCAATTTTTAAAACTTTGACTCAATTATAATTTAATTTTTAAACTTTAACTCAGTGAAACTTAGTCACTATAGTTTAAACTATTTAAAATATTAATCCCTATATTTTAAAAAATAAAATTAGAAAGATTAAATCTTAATAATCTTTATTAAATTAAAAGTTTTAATAATTTTAAATTAGTCCCTAAATGTTAACATAATTTTAATTTTTAGAATTTTATTTTCAAGATATAATGACTAATATTTTAAATAGTTAAAAATAAGGACTACTTTCTTTATCCCTATATATAAAAGGTCTTCTAAAACCTTTTTCTCTCAAAATATAAGATATTTTCAGCATACTTTTTAATAAATGGACCATTATACCCTCATTCCATTGGAAAAAAAAAGATAAATACTCTTATTAATTTACTTTGAAAAAAGAGATTTATTTTTTATTTACAATAATTAGTGGCAACATTGTAATGTTGTTGTGCTTTTAAGAAGATAATCAACTTTTATTGATTTACATGATTTGATTAAAAATATTTTATATATAAGGACAGAAGGAGTAAGTTACAACAAGTCAAAATTTAAGGATTGAATTATAACTAAATTAAAAATCTAAAAAATAAATAATTAATTTTTCCTTTATATTATCAAGTAACATAATGCTTGCCATGTTGTTGTTGATGAATTAGTACCATTTTTTGATAGATAAAAAAATTAATTATCAAATTTTAATATGTGATGTTCTTAAAAAAGAGAACTTCTAAGAATTTATCCATTTTCGTTGACAATGCTAAAAGTGTTTAGATATATTTTAACAAAAATATAATTTTGATTTCTAAAATTGATTATAGAAAATACCTTTTGTGATTTAATTGATCATGTTTTTTTTTCAATTGGATAGAAACTTGTTTATTAAAAGTTAATTTGTCAAAAGTCGAGTTGTCAAAAAATTGTTTATATTTGGATATAGCTTTTTTTTAATTAGATTGATATATTAAAAGTTGTTTAGATCTCAATTATACTTTCAAAACAACAAATACCCAAACAATATTTTCGTTCACATGGTATGCTAAAAATTCTTTTAAAATGAAATATATATATATATATATATATCCAAATACTGCCTTTAAATCATATATGCCAAAATCAAATCTCATTGGCTTTCAAATATAAGTAAATTTTAACCAGCTTATATATATTTTTAAAAAGTTAATTAATCCTAATAAGTATATTTAAAATTAAAATTTTTGAACTAAAATACCCGTGTAATTAATAATTACTTTTTCTCTAACTATCTATTTATGAGGAGTAATTTAAAAGAAAATAATAAATATTTTTAAAAATTTATAATTTTACTTCTAAATAATTGAAGCATATTGTTAGTTTCTTTTATGATAAAAAACCGTAAACCAATTTAATCCAAATTTACTCTTATCTAAGGCTAATTGTTTGGGTTTTTTTTTTTGGGGCGGGGGGGGGGGATCAATCATGGGCACCACCATTAAGGTCGCCAAAAGAAAGAGAACGCGAGGGGTGAATGCCCTGTTGGCGTATTGTTTGAGCCAATCATTTCTGCGGAGAATATTATTCCCACGCCCGTATTAATTCTTTTTTAAAAAAATTAATCTTTTAATTTTTATAATTTTTGATTTATTTATAATTTAATTTTTAAATTTTAATTCTTACACCTCAATCTCTAATACTTTAACTATTTAAATATTAGTCTCTATATTTTAAAAATAAAATTATAAAAATTAAAATTGTGTTAAAATTTACTAAAATTTTAAATTTTTTTAATTTTTAATTTTTAAAATATAGAATCACTATTTAAATAGTTATAATTATAAGGATTGAGTTGAAAGAGGTAAAATTTAAAAACTGAATTATAGTGTTGTTAAAACTATAAATATTGACTTACAACAACTCAAAATTTAAAAATTAAATTATAATTAAGTTAAAATTATAAGAATTAAATTATTAATTTTTTTTTCTTGTGTTTTTTTTTTTGGCCAACAATGCCCATATTAATTGAATGCCCACTTGTTTTAACATTTAAGCGTCATAAGATCGCGTTTCGTACAATTCATCATTAGCGTCATCATTGTATAGTTACTAAGGAGTTTTTAATTGGTTGCCCGTGAATGATGCTGGTTTTAGTAAAATATTGTGTTGTGGAACATAAATTCCCATCAATTAGTAACTGAATTATAGGAGATGATCATGAAACTGGGTTCAATTAATTGATTAATTAATCGAGTACGTTAATGGTACGTTGACATTAATGTCACGCTTCCCTGTTGACGTAGTATTGGGGTGTGTGTGTGCGCGCGCGCGTGTTTGCATAACAAGGGAAGGAATCGAATAAGAATGATGAGGCACAAGCCCCAGATTCTCACTAATCATTTGCAAATCGGGCCATCCTTTATCTCATTGTTTACATGTATTCTTTTAGTGGAAGCAATCATGATTAAAATATAATTAAATATTAAATGTGAACACATTTCTCTATGAAAATTTGCAATTTGTTCATTACATTATGAGGAATTAGTTCATTTTATTAGATTCGATTCTTGTTGATAAATCTAGCCTTTCTTTCAACACAAATATTTATTCCCGTATGCTCCCTTTATCCCTCATGTCCATATAAGTTGAGGTAGAACCGATAATTCAGGCCAAACTAGATGGACTAACTTGAACCCATCCCAAAAATGTTAAGGTTGAGCGTAATTTATATGACCCTTTCTAAAAATGTGTGATACTTTAAGCATAATTTGAATAAGCCCGACTCAAATTAATCGCCTAAGCCTAATAATTCTGTGTATAGGAATTGTCAACTCTATATGTATGTAAATAAGGTAATTCAGGCCAAGGCCAATGGACTAGCTTAAACTAGCTCAAAATACGTTAGGGTTGTACTTGACTATACAAACTTTTTTTTAAAAAAGATGGGATATTTTAAACCTAATCTGAATAAGCTTAATGTAAAATCAGCTTATTTAAATACCGTAATTATTAACTTTGAAGTAATCAAGGGTTTAATCCTAGTAAGAATTACTAAGTTTTCACAACTTACAAATGAAGAAAACAATTTTAAACAATTACAATGGGATCTCAAGAAACCACTTTTAAATACTCCCATTTGCATGTAACATGTTCAAAATTAGAGCATTAAAACCTTTGCGGAAGCCTGGAATTCACATAAGAATCAAATCATTTGGTTAAAAACTCAAAGTTGTGAATTATGCAAAAAATAACATGTGCCTTGCAACTAAGTGCCTTTATATTGTGGCTCATAAGCCTCTGTGTTATATGCTACAGCGCAATGCATGATTTTTTATAATAAACTTCTGCTCTCATATGATAGCATTGAGAGTGAACTTTTGATGTGTCTCAAATTTTCGTTTGATGTTCGATTGAGGTAATTTCGGTATGTATAAAAAACCTTCTCTAAGTTCTAGCTAATAGCATAAGTTTTACACTCAAATTCATTTTCTATAAAGAGTTGGACAATCAAACTCATTTTCATTACTTTTTCACAAAACTCACCACAAGGGTGCCCAAACTCACAAGTGCTAAAAGCCTACACCAACCATCTAATCACACTTAATAAACCCTATAGGACTCGTGCAATGCACCACACTCAACTAAATACACATGTAACACAAATTCACCACCCAACTTCAAATTTCATAAAACATAAAGGGGAGGAAATCTTTGCACCAATCATTATTTTTTCAAAACATCTCAAAATACACATGACACTACTTGCACAAGTGTTTGAGCCCTATACAAGATTTACAACTATAACTTCCTAACCCAGGGCACAAAATACACAAATTGTACACAAATATAATGCAAGTAGCGTGAAAATGGATGAATAAGTCCTAGTTGGCAATTCAGCAATATAAATACATATAAACAAAGCAAAGAGACATACAAATAGGATTTACACCAGAATCCTAAGCCTCAATATGCTTTCCCTGATCTGGATTCAATAAGTTATGCCCTGAAAATATTGAAGATTGAGAGATAAGGACAACCACTCAGTAATCAAGTTTTACCTAATTTATACAGTTGCATATCAATTAAAAATTGAGGCAATTGGTAATAAACACACAAATAATGCACATATGACAATTATAGCCATAGTTCACAACAATAACAACTATATCACTAGGCATAAAATACATCATCATCATCATATTTACAATAATACACATCATGGGGTTGTAGTACCCCTAACACATGCTGGACCACAATAATAACAGCCATATGGTCAGAGCTAAATGCATGATCATATACCAGCCTTATATCCTCATGTTATCTCTAACATGAAATTGATGGCTATTAAGTAGCTACTTTCATCACGAATTAACCCAGCCTTCTTCTTGTAAGGAGCTACTGGATTAGGGTTAATTCACTTACTTGTGTATCACAATTTTTCCTAATATTAATCACTAGGGGTGTTGTACCCCTAATCTAGTCTCCTCATGAACTGATGCAAACTAGTTAAGTTTGAGTCTCATATAAAAAAAGTGGGATAGTCCTGAATCAATCATGGGACAAAAGCTACTTCTCAATTCTAACAATCGGTGCTAAGGAAAGCTCTAGATTCTAACGGTCACTGTCAATATCACGTAGATTTACCAAACTATTCCTCTCTCTAGATGAACTCCTATAAATGATCATGCTATGCAAATTGTGACACATATTATGCTCTTGTGACAAAATTCACAATCATATATCATATTCATATCGATTACTAACTCCCAATCCACTCCACATCATGCATATCGCATATAGTATATTTTCGCAATATCACGTCGTCAATTATCACCACTAAACACAAATATGCCTCATATATAAAGTTCTTCATTTTCTAAAGTAATTTCATATATCATAGAACATATTGCCAAAAATTTCACCAGTAACTTTCTAAGCATCAAACAAGTTCAGATCATCAATTTCAACAATTATCAAATTAACATACAACTATCCAAATTAGATTTTCTCTCGTTATCTCAAACCTTTAAAAGATCAAAGGTTTACTTTTCACAATACTAACTTTCAAAGCTTTTGTCCAGGCTCGAATGGTGCCAAATCAGTAATCTACAATCATTCCACAAGGTCATTGATCAATATCATCTTATGAGTAAATTTCTCAACAATTAACTCCACATTCTCATTCCACCAACACCCTATATTCACTACCCATTATACTCAATGGGTTTATTAAGGTCCCTTGACTTACATTATTACTAGTGAATTATTAAATCATCATAAATGAGCATCAAATACTCCCAACATCATTTATTTCAAAATTCAAATATTAATAGCTCCTAACTACTAACCACTCACAAAACCATTAATGTTAGGTTTAAATTCCTTTAAACAACTCTCATTATATTCATTTTAACTAATAGGTTCGAACCCATAGCTCTTATGGATTGAAAATCAATCTCTCAAGTCAAACTCTAACTTTACTCCTCATAAATATGGTAGATAAGGAAAGAGAAAAGCATAAACTATTTACCTTGGGTGTTGGAAAGCTTTTAAATATCCTCAATGGGCTCCAAGATCATGCCCTAGCATAGCATTATGCATGTCTTTCATTTTCTCACCTTCTTCTCTTTGATTTCACAAGCAAACACAAACTGATTTTTAGATTTTTTTTTATTGTGCATTGTGGCATACGTAGTCTTCTGCCATGGTGCGTGGCACAAAGAGCACCAATCATGATAATTTGCCTCTGTGTGCTACGACGAATCAACCATTTCCCGTGACATATGACATAAAGAACTTTTCTTTACTTTTTCTTTCACTTTTGATGTCTAAATGGCCCGACTTCACTTTGGACCCATATTTATAGCTAAAATCATAATTAAATACACTAATTAGACCCTTATTTGGCCACACACCTCATCAATTCACTAATAACCCATATTAAGCTTAATTAATTGGGTTTAGAAATCTAAATGTTACACCCAGCCTGCTAGAATCACCAGCTCTAGCTTGAGGTGGCCAATTTATTTTTGTTCTACTTCTAATCACTTTATTGAAATCAAGAAGAGATTAAATTATTGATATTTGTTTGGGAAAAAATTTCAGCCTATCTTAATTAACTTTTTAAAAATAGTTTTTCTTTCATATATATAAGCTTTTATCCTATTTATAGATAATTGTAAAATGGTAAAATTGAAAGAAAGTAATTAATGATATAAACTTGTTCTTTGGCAAGATGTCTTATAGAAAGGATTATCAATTTCTTCTACAAAATAACTTGCAACCTTTTGTTGCTGATCTGCAAATGTTATAATAATAATATCATCTCTTTTCTTGATTAAATAAAGTTTAGGTAATATTATATTTCACGAGTCATGATTCAAAAAATATTTATAAAGGTATTTAATAACAACGAAATTCAAATTTATGCATACTACATATATTATGGATCAAAATTTGATGTTTAATAATTATTGCGATCAAATATAAACTATTTAAATTAGATTTAGATTGTCTGTATTGATATTTTTAAATGATAGATTTGTTTTTTTAAAAGGTGATAGTTAAAAATTATATTTAGTTTAGATTTGGAATACATTAAAATAAAAATAATTTAAATATAAACTATTTAATTTAAATATAAATGGTCCATATTCATGATGAGCATGGAACCAGATTCGGAGGGAATATCGCTTACCACTCATTTATATCTTATTTCACTACTTATCACATGAATCAATCAATCATTCTCTGAAAATCTCAAATTGAAATTAATTAATAATCACAATGATGGTATTGGCACTTGTGATGATTTGAAATAGTCATGTGGTGTAGAGAGATGTATATATAACTGCAAGTGTGAAATGAAAACACCTTAATGGGAGAGAAATGATCGTGTAGGTCACAAGAGTTTTTGTCAAAGGCCTGCATGTGATTGCATTGTTATAAATTCTTTTTGAATAAAAAAATAAGAAGAAAAAGAAAAATTGGATAAGGAATAATTCATACTTGGCATGACTCTTGTCATCAACATCCCATGTGTCCAGCTACTATCTTTGTTATACTTTCAATCTATTTTTTATGTTCTTTTGAGTCTGTTCTTTATTAGCAATCATCCGTATCTAATCTTTTTTCTATTGATAGATTCAAACTTTCCAGGAACATAAATAATGGTAGGGTACCCCCATTAATTAATTATAATTTTACTCTTAAAAATAGTGTTTTTTTTTTTCTCAGGAGGTTTTAGGCTTTTCAATGATTTTCTGCTAGAAAGATGATGGCTTTTGTAATGATGGGCTCACTGAATATGGATAGTGATGAAAAGTGAATCATAATGCATGGCTCAATGAGAGCACAACTTTGAAAAGAAAGGCAATTATGAAAGCTTGTAAGTACTGTGAGTAATCACATTATTAACAGTAACCTATTGGGGACAATGACAATTGGCTCCCAAATAATTGAATTAACAATATTTATAAATATTAATTTAAATAATTATTGATAAAAATTCTTGTTACAATTTAAATTTATTTTTATATTTAAATATTTATTTATAATTAAAATTTTTGAATTTATAATTATTTATATAGATATTTATAACTTATTTTTCAAAAAAAAATTATTAAGGACTTCACTATTATTAATTTAATATTTTAAAATTTGATTGTCATACTGCCAACCTATAGCCTATATCCATCAGACATTCATGATATAGTTATGTTATTATGTGGCTTTTGTAAAGTGTTTGAGATATATTTTTGTGTAGATTAGGAAAAGTTGTTACTCTAGTGGTTTAATGTTATACTAGTACACTTTTTTCTAAAATATTACATTAAAAATATAATATATTTTGGGTTTTACAAGGATGTACTTAAAAATGTTTTTTAATTAAGATAACCCACTCCCTTTATATCATAATATAAGTCATTTTTTTAAAAAAGATGTTTTGTCCAAAATATATAACATTGGTTAGGGGTTATATTTTTTTTTCAATTACACTTTTATTTTATTGAGTAATTAATAAATATATTTTAAATAAGTTAAATATTATATTTATTATAGTGAAGGGCACAATAGGAAAAATGTGAAAAATTTTAGAAAAGTAAGATTTTAACAATTTTTTAAGACAATGTAATTTAGTTAATAATGACTTTTGTAATTTTAAATGTCATTAACTAATTTATTAAAAATTGTAAATTAGTTAAGCATGTCTTATAATACTAATTAAATGGAGTAAGTATGTTGCTTTATTTGTTAAAAGGCATCCCAATTTTTCAGCTATACCCTTATTAATTAAATGGATATAAATACCAGGGTTAATGAATAAATAGGACCCTGAATTATTACTCGAGAATCATCATGGACCTTGAACTCTTAAAATATATAAAATAAATCTTAAACTTTTAAATTTATAGCAAAATAAATCCTGACCGTTAACTTTTTAAACACTATTACTGTCCACGCAGGTACTGTAACAGTCAGAGTTAAATTCTTAGAAAAATAAACCCTGAACAGTATCTGTGTAGACAGTAACAGTATTAAAAAAGTTAACGATCAGGGTTTATTTTGCATGTTTTAAGAGTTCAGGGTCTAAAAAAATTTTTAAGCAAGAGTTCAGAATCCTATTTACTCATTAATCCTAAATATTATTATAAAAAATATAACCAAAAAAAAACAGGAGAGGGATACTTTGTTATTTGTGCGAAGTCATTATGTTTTCTCAAGTTTCAAGAATACTAAAAATGGAGCAACGTTTCATATTTTTTTACAACGCATTTTATAATTAATTAGGACCATTTTTTATGGAACAACGTTTCATATTTTTTTACAAAGCATCTTATAAAAAAGATCAAAGGGATCGAGAAGTGAGATTTCTATGGTTGGAGTGAATAACTTTATAGAGACAAGGATTTGTTTAGAATGAAAAGAAAACATGAAAGAGCGAAAATTATGTAAAAAGTAAAATGAAAAAAGACATTTTACACATTTATTTTCTCCCAAGTTTTCCTAAGAGAGGGAGGAAAAACTGAAAAAGAAAATATTTTATGCTAAGAAGGAAAAATGTCTATTTCTTATGTTTTTTCTCTTAATTTTCTCTCATCTTTATATTTTTCTATTCCAAAAGGAGGCTACAAGAACAAAGACATGTTCTTTAGCTATGAACCGCTCTTTCAATTTTCAATTTTTTAAGCATTATATAAATTTTGTCATTTTCTAACCTTTTAAAATTATACAATTTTTATATCATATAAGCTTTCTAATATTGGTGCTCCTGAGAATTAAACAAATGCTGGTTAGTTATCATGTTGTGTAGTTTATAACCATGGTTCTTGATTTGAACAGTTCCATGTTGTGTAGTTTCTTAGCTTTTTACGCAAGCTTGAAGCTTGTGTGAATTACAGAACTAGGATAGATAACTAGATGATGATGTGTGTGCGGTGGCCCATAAATCTTGCAAATAGATAGAAATTAAAGCAAATTTGTGGTTAATGATTGGACCACGTGACGGCCAATTCCAGTAATTTTATTGCTTCACATTTTAATTAACATCGTCTTCTTCTTAATTATTCATTTTTATCCGACAAAGGGAAGCTTTAAAATTGAGTTATGATGGATTAATGCTTCAAACTTACCCTTAATTAACACAAAATTAGTTCATGAACATGAATACCATCCTCCCATGCCTTGCGCTTGCATGAAACATTCTGGATCTGGATACTCTTGAGTGCATTTAAGTGAATTTTTAATTAAGTTTAAATAGAAAGAAAGGGGAATGACAAATAAAACCCATTAAAATAAGCAAATGGCAAAAGAGTTCTATACAATTCGGTGATTAGTCTGAAGTTTGTTGGGACTTATTTGACATAACATTTTTTTTTTTTACAAAATTATATTTTTGACTCTTTGTAAAATAACAGAAGGCATAATTGCCAAAACATAAATTGAACTTGTTAATAAAAAGTGGATAGAGTTGCGTGTATTGACACATCTTAAATTGAATTTGAATATTTTATATACCCTTTCTCAATACATCTTTTTATACTCAATCTTATCTACTCATTTGATTATTCATTTAATTTAATGATGATATATTTATTATCATCACTTAAATGCTTTTAAAAACAAGACCATAATACTTCTTTGTGGTAGTAATTAAATGAATAATTCATTCAATTTAATGTCACAATTAACCATCTTAATTATATTGTTAAATCAAATGAATAACTAAATGGATGGATGAGACCAAATATGTAGAGAGATATTGAAATGGAGAGAGAGAGAGAATACGGAAAGGATATAAATCCATGTTGAATCTAATATAGAACAAGTCTACATTTAAAAATGGAAGAGAAGATAATATCTATGGTCTTGGAGTCTTGAATTAATCTCACTTTGGGTCTACTCCAAATTAAAACATCATTCTTTTGGAAATATTCAAATAGCTCACCATGATAGCTAACTTGGTTTTGAAGGGTAACAAGTGTGGTAATTCTTGTTTTATATCATGTAAATGCCCTTCTTATTATATGTTACATATAATTCCTCATATGCCATCATGTAAGTACTCTTGAAATCATGTTAATTTATCTTCGTATTGGACCATGGCCCAATGAACGTGGCATGATCATCCCTTGGTGTGAATGTATGTGATTTATCAACCTACTGGATCATTTACACCTATATGGGCCTTGCGCAATAGGTGTCGTGGCTTGTGATATGCCAACTCACTTTACAATTCACCTCCAAACTAATAAAGTTGAGTCTAATAGAATGTGTTAGTCTCTTACAACTTGATGAATCAATATTTAAATCTTGTTGAAAAATATGCTTATATTTAATATCCGATAGTATTTCAAACAAGGTTACTTCCACAATAGGAGGATCCCTATAAGAAACCCAAAAAAAAAAAAAACCAACTTGACTACGAGAAGTGATCTAGGCTAATCAAGTTCAAGGTTACAATGGGGAAGGGAAATTAAACCATGATCCATATGCCTAGCTACTATATATAATACCCTTGGTTGGTTCATGACGGGTGAGTAGTGAGTTTATCATATATTTAATTATGATATGCACAGTCGTAGGAAACTGAAAAGCTTGTTGGGCCTTCTTTAAGTGAGGGCTAGTTGTGGTTTCATAGTTCTCTTAGTATCTTGCAGACATGTATGCCACATGAATATTCATGCTTTTTTTTTAATTTTTATTTTTTGATATGCTTATTTAATTAAGTTAGGTTTGAGCATTGCTAGATCTAATTGGGGGTAGCTCTCTCAAAAAAGTTTTATGCATTAAAACGAACTTGAATCCAAGACTTTATGTTTAAGCTGTTATAATCACTTTTGCTAAAATCAACACCTGTTAGTTCCAAGCTGCTACCAACAGTATATTGATAATTCTGATAATCATCATTGATGGGGAGATTGACACAGTTTCATATTGTCTTCCATTAGTTTATGCTCTTAAAAAGGAAAGACTCTATCCATAATGGGAGTGCTCAGCCAATCTAGAAAACACATTGTGAGAGAAATCCAATAAAATTGTACTGGTTCAATCAAATAAAACCTCATTTTTTAGTGATTTTAATTTGTAAATAGAATACCTCTTTAATATTTTACTTTTTTTTTCTTTCTCATCATCAATTTATATTTATAACTACCTGAATGGTATATTTTCATTGAATAAAATATGGATAATATAGTGCATTAGGTCCGTCCAAGAATTTCTCCACATTGTAAATCTTGGTTAATCACTAAGCAAATGTTGCTTTAATTGGATCCCAAAAAGCCAAAACCAGACGTACATTTTATATCGCACATTTTGCGAATTGGACTAATATGCCCCCATCCCTTTTGCCCCCATCCCTACTGGTTCCTCTTGGGGATCATTTGCAAGGTGTCTCTATTCATTTTCATTTCTCATCTCAATCATAAAATTAATTCCAACACTTCAAATTTAGTATTTTACAAAATAATTTAGTTTTAGTTTCCTTTGTTGAAATGCTAAATTGTTTGGATCAAGTTTAGCATTTTTAATTTCTTTATTTGTTTTTTCCCATAATTTCACACTTTAATAATAAATTTATAAAATATTAAATCTAATAAATTGTTCAAATATGATTTTTAATGATTGATATGAGAAGTGAAGTGAGAAAAAAAGGAGAGAATTTCCATCCAAAACATGCTCAAAATTGTTTTGATGCAAGGGATGAAAGATCACAAGTTATAAATTATACAATTCTTACATGGTAAATAAAGCCTCTTCCAATATATTTTCATATTTTACATTGATATTGATATAATCGGCGATTGATATGATATATTTGTGGTTTAAGAGCTATTTAAGTATAGTGGATTTATGGAATTTGTTTTCCTCTTCTGTTTCAATTTTTTCCATTAAGTATTAGATTTTATTTAATCATTTCCCTTGTTGTAAATATTAGTTTTTAGATGTGTTTGGTTGTTTTTAGGGTGTTTCTAGTTGTTTATTTAGTGCATGCTTGATACAAGAAAAATTATTTTTAAAAAGGAAATAAAAAATTGTAATTATTTTTAAAAAGGAAATAAAAAATTGTACTTAGAAAGAAAAAAGAATTGTAACATCTCTCATTTTCTTTCTAAAAAATATTTTTCTATCTACTAAACATTACATTAACGTTTTTGTAATTTTAGGTGACTCTGAGTATTGCACGGATGAAGCTTGATAAAGGAAATTAAATAGGAAAAATGTAGCTTAAAAAGGTCATCTAACACGTCAATAATCCACCATGTAAATTTAAAAAAAAAAACAGAGAAGGAAATTTGCATCATCAATATTTTGAAGATACATACCAATTATTCAATTCTTTCTCCTCTCTTCTTTGTCTCCATAGATTTCTTTATTTGTTCAGAGGCTAGATTAATTTGGATATAGAACTTCTATGAACAATATATATTGTTGGGTTAGGTTGTGTTTTCATCAATTAAACTTAATCATTTGGACATTGGATGTTTGAATCTCTGTTTCTTTGCATTTGGGGGATTCGGGTTTGTCTTTGAAAAGAAAATTTGGACCTATGATCATTAACATAGGTTTAGATTTTCATCTAACTCTCAATTAAGGAGTGAAATAATGCAAAGAAACATAGATTGAAACATCCAATCTTATCATTTCACTCCTCAAATAATTTTTTTCACTCTCTTATTAATAAAATGTATTTTTGAAAGTTTGTAAAAAAAAAATTAAAATTGTATACTATATTTAATGAATTTCATTGATTTGTGTAGTTTTATTGAAATGTCTTATAAATTAAGATGAAGGATCTATTTTTTTTTTTTTGATAGAATGGAAATAAACCAAAGAAACAAAACAAACTAATATTCCCTTGTAAACTATATTTAATAAACATCATTGATTTGTGTAATTTTACCAAGAAAATTCCCTATAAATTGGGGGAAAATGTCTTAAAAACTATATTTAAGTGAACTTCATTGATTTGTATAATTTTATTAAAAAATTCATTATAAATTGTGACGGAGGGTGTAGTTAAATTTTTGATAATATGAAAATAAGCCAAAGAAACAAAACAAACGAAGTATTCCCTTCATTTATTATAAGATATTTTTAACTAAATTATAGTCTCAATGAATTAGGTAATTATTTTTAAAATTATAAATTTTTTACATATTTACCCTTATATAATATAGTATCTCAATTAAAAAATCTTAATAATTACACCCCTAATTAATGATATTTTTCAAAAAAATTTATTAATTATACATTAAAAAATTCAAAATGACTTATATTTTTAACATGATATTTTAAAAAATACTTCTTATAATATTGATGGGAGGGAGTAGTTCCAGCCTCCCTTAGGAAATTTATGCCAACCCACAGCTTGTGTGACAGAATGCTTCACCCAATGTAATTATAACCCAATCTCAATTAACTTAATTAATTCTTTAGCCAATGCACTAGGATGCATTAATTTAATTGAGAATTAGATGAAAGTTTAATTGGAATAATCATCATTAATAAATCCTTATTTTTTAAAAAACATACTCCATCCATCTCAAATTATAAGACATTTTAGATAAAATCTTACATACCAATAAATCTCATTAAATATACCTAACAACTTTATCTTTCCAAAATAAAAATATAAATTTTTAAAAATACCCATAATTTAATATATTAAAAAGAGAATGGATGAAAATTAATTATAGAGAGAGAAAAGAGTAAAATTAAAATTGGCACATTTAATGAAAACTTAATTTACTCAAAATGTCTTATACTTTAAAACAAAAAAAATTTTCAAAAGTATCTTATAGTTTAAAATGAATGGAGTATTATATTTTAGAATTTTAAATTATCTTCAAAAATATAAGGGAAGATAGTTAATGTAACTAATAAATTATCTCAATTAACGATGTCCATTTAGCTAAAGTAATTGAGTAAGAAGGGAATTAGTTGTTTTAGATCACTCTTGACCATTGGAATTTATCTTAAAGAAGCCTCATCATTTTGCAACTTAATTCATGACTTGT
This sequence comes from Prosopis cineraria, assembly GCF_029017545.1. NCBI lineage: Eukaryota > Viridiplantae > Streptophyta > Magnoliopsida > Fabales > Fabaceae > Prosopis > Prosopis cineraria. The sequence goes on along the minus strand of NW_026555335.1, from coordinate 33,685,803 downwards.
ACCTACATTTTCCTCATATTTTTATTTTCCTCATCATTGCTTAATCACTATTAAATTCAACTCCTCATGGAACCATATTCAATTCACTTTTATACTAATTGATTCAGTCCGTACGCTTGCAAATTTTTTGGTTAGTTTTTAGCCATCACAAGTGATTTAATAAGTTAAGTTTTTGTAAGCCATTGATATGGCTTACAAAAAAGAAAAGAAAATGGGAAGGAAGAAAGAAAGACGTTCCATCTCTAGATAATATGGTTCATGCCATGATGTGCTTGCAAGATTCAGCTAAAGACCAAAACTGGGAAGGAAGATTGGTAAGAAAACTTCAAAATAGAAATCGAAGTTGATGTTTATAAACAAGATATTAAAATGATGCAAACTAAGATAATATTTTATAAACACCCCAGAAAGATGGGGGAGAACCCCAACTAAAACAAATCACAAAGCATCAAATGTGCAATTTTGATGCTTGCCTACCCCTTATATACCTGTTGAATTTCTTTTCTTTTTTTTTTAATTGTTATTTTCTTCATCAAATACATGACTAAAAAGTCCAAACCAGAAAGTGAACATGGATGTAAAGAAGCAAAAGAAAAGGAAAATAATATCTATGAAAACAATTCAAAGCAACTAAGCAGTAAATGACCATTCACAATGCATCAAACTATGAAGGACTAATTAAAAGCCTAACGATAAATTATCCAAAGACCATATATATGATAGCAACAGCAACCCTTGAGACTTGATTACCCTGCTTAGACCTTGATATGAAGCTTTCTTTGATTCTATTTACAGAATAAACAGAGACATTTAAACACTAAATGCTATGCATGGTGATGATGATAATAAATAGGATATAAAGAATTTGTCAGCTTAGATCAATATCAACCCTTTCTGGCTCCCCCCTTTCAGTCTGGTCCTCCCCAAGCTGTGTTCCTAGCTGTCCTTTGTCTCCAGCCCCAAATGCAAACAACTTCCCAGATTCAGTAAGTGCAAATGTGTGTGCATTCCAGTACACAGAATTTGTCAGACTGATCTGTACCACCCTCTCATTCGCCTGTTTCAGCAACATTACAATCTCCGGAGTTAAAACATTCGCGTGCCCATTGGCCTGCACAGAGACATGACATTGTTTAGTAACTTCAACAATTCATGATCCTGAGTCTAAATTATCGATACCAATGCATAAATCATTTAGGAGTGTCTCTGGTTTTAAGCCGTGAATAATGCAACTCATCTCAAGATCCATGTAAATGCATGGAGCCTGATCTTGTTATATGCACAAACTGCATTGAATGGCAAATAGGCATCAATGTTGACATCTTATTTAGCTCCAAATGGAAGAATTTACTTTCACATTGGAAAATCACAAGTTCTTTGGGATATAACTTTGGTAACATTGGCAACGTGTTTGCTATTACATTTCTTTACACAAACATAAGTTGCAATACTTTATTAAAAGATAGTCATGAGTCATGTAAGGATGATCTTGAAAAATATACATATATATATATATATATATATAAATTATAGAAGTTCTTCATTTGTCATGTTTTTCAAAGAAGAACCTGCCTGCAAATACCTGAAAACTTTGCCTAATTTTTTGTTCATTGCGCTGGGGGAAAAAAAAATCAAAACTTGTTCATGGAGGGAGAAATAAAACTCCTGAAATAAGGAGAAAGGCAGAAGCAAAGCAGACCTGTCCATCATTTCCAGGGTTATGCCCAAGACTAGCAGAATCTCCACAGCCAAATGAATACACATCACCATTATCAGTCACCACAAAGGTTGTGTAATCTCCAGTAGCAACGTGAACAGCTTTGACATTGCTCAATGATTCAACTACTTTAGGTACTAATTCACATTCTTCATTTCCATGACCCAAGCACCCATAACGGCCCCACCCCCATGTGCATACTCGGCCATCCTGCCCCACTACAGCAGCATGCCAAGCACCAGCAGCAACTACCATGGGCTGAAGGTTTAAAAGCCGAAACTGTTCGATCAAACGGGGCTGTTTCTCATCAGTTCTTGAACCATGTCCAAGCTTTCCACCCAGGCCGCATCCAACAGAGTATACTGACCTGTTATGTTTTCAAGAGAGGATCAAACAATCAGTGAACACTCAAATGGTCATGCCACTAATCAGGCATTTTTGTGCTGATGTGACAAAACAACACTGTTTAACAGCACGTTTTACTTCTATTTGTGTTTTTCAATTGATTTAATGTGCTTCTCAAATTTATTCAAGTTCTTCTGAGGCATTGAAACAACCAACGAGTTGTCTTAAAATTTGAAACAGTCCAACACATGGAGAAAAAATTTGAGCTCACATTCCACTTGGTTGACAAGCTAGGCAAAGAAGATAGCAGTATCCAGCAGCAATTTGCACCACTGGTATGTGTTCAAGAGCTCCTAATAAAGGATGAGGTTCCTGATCATTTGGATCAGTGTGGTGGCCAAGTTTGGTATCGCTACCCCAACAAAATGTATAAACCCTGCCTTCTCTTGACAATACAGCTGTAAAAAAGTTTCCAATTGCAGCTTGAACCACAAATATGCCTTTCAGAGACTCTACCAACTGTGGAGTTGCAATGGAATTAGCTCCTGGTGCTCCATACTCAGCATCCCCAAAGGAGTCTTTCCCAAAGGCATATACCTGCCCGGAATCGCTAATCAACATTGTCCTCCCAACCCCAGCAGCTGCTTGTATAATCCGAATGCCTTGCAAAGCTCTGCAACACAATGGATTTCTATTAACTTCAAATCAAACAGTTCAGTCTCTAGTTTTCCTTAGTTTTAAAGGACAAGCTGTGAGGACTAAGGAGCAAAACTGCTCCAACCTGATAGGCTGAGGGCGCCATTCCCATCCAGTGGTGCCATGCCCAAGTTGTCCAGAACTGTTGGAGCCGAATGAGTAAACAAAACCTTTTGATGTCACCGCAATACTATGACCAGGACCTGCAATCGCCTGCGATTTCTCCCTCCTGCAACATGCTTCTCCAGCCCGTAAATACCTCAGAACAAGTTTCCAAGAGCCTCCACATAATTGCTTCAACTCTTGCTGTTGTTCACTGGTCATTGGCTTAAAAATGGCTCTCTTCTTGCACATATCCAACGCAGCAAGTTCGGATAGTGACAAATTGAAATCAGGATAAAAGTTTGCTGGCTGCCTAAAAAAGGAGCACGTTGCCTGCAACAGCACCACATTAAATGGGGCCAAAAGTAAACCAAAGATATAAAATTCAGTTCCCCTCAATTAGGATTTCACAATTAAAAGTACATCACTTGCCTCCAGCCTAGCAAAATCTTCAGGATCCAAGTTACATGCTGTCAGGACATGAAGAACAATATGAGGGTGACTAGCAGACAAGGGAAACTCCCCAGGACTGGAGTTTCCATAGCAATGGCGTTGTTGTCTTTGAAATGTTGGTAGAGATGTGGCAACAATGGCAGTAACTGGTTGATCAGGAATGCTATGGTATTGCAAAGTTGGGGTTCCACTAGTAGTGGCGTCCATGGGCACTGCGTGAAGTAGGCAGTGCCCACACTTCGCAGAAGAAAAAGGTCTTTAATTTCTGGAAATTACGAAAATATGTGCAAATTTTATTATTACATTAATTTTCTGTTCCTCTCTAATGTTACAGCATCTGAAACAAAAGTGTGTACCTTAAATTTATAACTGACTAGCAAATCTCAGGTCTCAAACCTACAAAGGAAAAAACTGCTTATAAAACCTCCTTAGGTGACACAAAGTAAAGAAAGCTGTATTATGGGCAAACTGTCTCCATTTAATGTGACATGATCAATAATAACACCATAAAGCATTCTGTAGAGACAGAATTCAAGCCATTGGTATGTCACTAATCCATATGGATGAAGATCAGACAGCCATATTTTGTCCCAAAAACCAATTGGAAAAAGAAATCAGAGCAATGGACGTAAGAAAATCAGCATCCATCATTTTGTTTAAAAAAAAAAAAAGATTTAGGAAAACACCCAAATCGTGAGCAGAAGCCACAGCTGAAAAACGCCAATGCAAGGCGAAAACTTTGAGCAGAAGAATAGTATTCTCAAACGAGAGGATATTCTGAACCCAAAAGAAACTCAGAAGGAAAGGAATTCCGAAATCCAAGTTGAAGAAAACACAATCCACGTGAACTCATAATAATTCAACTGAGATTACCCCCAATAAAAAACGAATCAAACCAGCAAACCGGTCCTGAATACTGAAACACAGAAACAGGCTCGCAATCAATTTTTTTTCAATTGAAAAAGAAATTGTTGTTTGACTTCCCCCTGATCACCAAAATTATGAGTAACGCAATCGACAAGCACACTTGCTGAATACGCAACCACAAAATTGGGAGAGAAAGAAAGAAAGAAAGAAAGCATCGAGAGAATCCAACAAAACTTAACAAGTCTCCGATCAGTGCATTATGATCATCGCAGATCCAATCATAAAACCAGGGAAGCGGTGATTACATATAACAGGCATCAACGATTCCAGAAATTGCGTCTGCATCCGTCAACAAGAGCGCAGAATCCCAAAGTAAAAGAATAAATAATCGAGAGTGGGAATCTGAATGATGATGATGACGAAGGTGGAATATGAAGTCGGAGCGAGGGGTTTTCGTTTTCAATGAAGAATTGAGGAGAGAGAAGGAGAGGAATGAAGCAGCATAATTTAAGCTTTGTTTTCCTGTGAGAGTTTCTTCTGCGTCCTCTTGTATCTGCCTTTTCCGAAGCAATGATGAGGTGTCAGTTCGGAGACGAAGGAGCGAAGGTTAGAAATCACTATATATATACGCACTACGCACTCACCCGCGAGTATCTTACACGTAAGTTTCCTCACTATGCCGCAAACATTGATTTTGCAGCGTTCTTGAGCTGAATGTTATTTATTTATTTATTTATTTATGTATTTGGGTTTTCGGCCCCCCTGAGTATAAGGTTTAGCCGTTTTGGTTGGACCAAGCCTTAGCCCAGGTCCCATTTATTATTGAAGTAGAAAATATGTACAAGTGTTTAGCAGGTTAGCTTCATACAAAGACATTGAATATCAAAGGTGGATTCGTCATTGAACAAGTTGATGTAATAGTTTAAAGTTAGTGATCCAATCATAATTAAACCATAACCCAATTAAAATTAAAATAATTTAATTTAATTGAAATATATAAAAGATATTCATGTATAATCTTAAAAAGAGTAATGTTCAAATAAAAAAGATATTAATCAATGAATAAAAAGGACATTTATTTATAAAATATATATCATCCAACAAAACTGAGTTACCAAAGCACAAATTTGGTATAAGGTTATTCTTTTTTTCTTTTTTATTTTTAATTTAAAGATGTTGCTTCAAGCTCAACAAAGAACAAAGAACAAAAATTAAAATCCAACCTAGCTGACCCGATCCAAAACTCTTGACCGAATTGACTATAAGACTAGTCACTTATTCACTACCCTAGCCTGTCAATTTGAGTTGGGTTTTAGCACCATGTTTATAACTTAAAGAGTGAATAAAAATATTTATAGAATAATTGACATTGCTCCAAAAATATATTTCAAATTACTAACAAAGATTGATTCAGATGGTTAAGATTTGACCTATAACTTACAATGTCGTGGGTTCATATCCCACTGTCAATGTGAAAACTTTATTAGAAGGTAATTTGTATGCCTAGCCCTTGTGACATTTGCAGATAAATAGTTATCTAAACTTAGCTATTTATCCAAACTTGGCTTTCTAAATTGATTCTTGTACAGATGGTTTATGAAGTAGAAGTGTTGTAGTATTGTAATTAACTGGCATTTGTCAAGACTTTCTAAATTGGTTATAAAAGAAAATGCTCTTAAAAATATTTTCTCGACTGATTGCCAACACAATCGATCTAGAGAATGAGTTTTTCAAAAAAAAAAAAAAACTTTCCAAATTGGTTTTACAAACAACCAATTTAGAAAATTATTTAATTTTTTTTGAATTTTTTGCTTTCTATACTAGTTTGCAAGACACCCAATTTTTTGTGAAAAATAATTTTAAAAATGATTTTCTAGATCGATTATATAGTTTAGCTAGTGTAGAAGGTATTTAAATATTAAAAAATATTTTAAATTACTTTCTAGATTGATTATTTGGTGCAACCGGTCTAGAAAGTCTTTCTGAACATCACAACCTCTTTTCATAGCCCAATTGCATTAGTTCATCCACATCTTCCTTCCTAAGTTCAAACATTTTTCCAATTCAATCTTCATCATTCCAAGGTCAATCTTCCAGCTCCTTGTCTTCCTTGTCTTCTCCCTAGCTTTGTCCTTGTCTTCATCTTCTTCCTCTTCTCCCTTCATCCTCATCCTTGTCTTCTCCCTCTTCTCCATTCGAATGCAAAAATTACATAACCTACTTAACCCAAAAAATTCCTAAACCCATAAGGCTTTGCAATGCCTAGGTAGCAAATCCTTAAACCCAAAGCTCTAGAAGCCTTCATCATGCTAAGGCAATTTTTTTTTAATATTCTCATTGTGCCTTCATGTTCCCCTTTTTTTTGTTTAATTTTTGTGTTTTAGAACTAGTTTGATTTTTGATTTCTTCATGTTCCTCTTTTTTTTTTTTGGCTTGGCTTATGCTCATTCTTGTTGGGTGCTCTAGTTGGGCTTGCCACCAATTGATTTCTTCAAACTTGTCGTTGCTTCCAACTAATCCTAATATTGCCCATGCATTTTTAAATTTGCCCAAATTATTCTCATGCTTGTACTGCCTATCATCTACTTTGTAACTGTAATATCTTCCTCCTTTTATCTCATTATTAGAACCCAAATCTCAAGAAATTAGGAAAATGAGATGATAAAAAAAAACCATTGAATATAAAATTCTCATTGGCTATCAAAAATAGGGACCCCAAGATTTTAAATCTAAGTCAAATCAAGTCTTGTAAAAAGGCAAAACAGAGTTCGTAAATATGTGGAAGCAAGGGATTATCACATAAATGATTACATAGGTGCAAAAATCTGGAACAAGAAAACTTTTAAAAATTGAAAAGGCGTGCGCCGCGGCTCGATAAAGATGCGCCGTAACGTGTTCGCCTTTATGACACACGCCGCAGCTTGTGACACCATGCGTTGTGGTGCAAATGCACGAATGTTAACAGTGAGTTTGTCAATTTAACAGCTTTAAGGCCAACTTCCAACGCACCCCAAATCTCCATCCAACGTTCGAATGATGTGAATTAGGAGTCTATGGAAAACTCTTTTCGGGCTCTAACTATTGATTGGCATTGGTCCCAGGCTCAAATAATTTTTACAACAAGAATTGGACACCCTTTTCAAAACTTACTCCTTTACCTCAACTTTCGCAATTTTGAGTGTCCTATTCCAAAATTCAAGACCAATAGCCACCGACACCAAACGACCACATACAACTCAACAAAATTAACTCATGCAAAGCATCACAACACAAGAAATATTTTTAGATTAAATTTTCACTACTCAACCCCTTAACTCAAAATCATAAGAAAAGGGAGTTTACCACAATTTTCATCAAGATTTCCCACATCATCACATAATATGCCCTACCTTTACTTGCATTAGTATTTTAACCCTATCAACATAACACATAACATTCAACTCTCTCTCCCTAGGGCCCAAAATACCATTACAATTTACTTTCACTTGATGCATGTAAGTAATAAGAAGGGAAAACGTAGTTGGCAATCGAAATTGTCATACACATAAATTACTAAAAGTAAGGAGGCCTATTACAAAAGACATGTGGTCCTAAGCCTCGAGTTATTTTCCTCTATCTCCACTTTTTGAGCTATTTCCTGTAATATTAAAGATAATGGGGTGAGTATAACTACTTAGTAACTAAAGTCTGACTAGCCCATACTAATGCATAACAATTGATTTAAATGCAAGTAGCAGAAAGTATTATTACTTTAACCCATGAGTAACATTTGAAATAAGAATTCACAACTTAGCTAACATAATTGCATTTACTTGGAAAGACAATGCCTTTAGCATTTTTCATATAAATAGAATTGCTCACACAAGTCACTGACAAGCCTAATGGAAAAAATTATTATCCAATTAAACATATCCATATTATGGATTTAATATAGACACCAAGTATCTTTTCTTACTATATGCATGATCACACCTTTTTTATATTCTCCTTATTCCTCTGACATGAAACCGTGGGCTATAACTCAATAGGACAGTCTATATTCCTTGACTTCCCTAACCTAAACACTTGTAAAGGGATCACCCGGCCAAGGTGTACCCAACTCACTTATAGATCACGGTCTCCTCCATTTCTCACACCATAGGGTGTCATACACCCTAGACTAGCTTTCTCATTAAATCGATGGATAACTAGCTTAGTTCAAGTCCCTTGTTGAACCAGCGGGATAATCCCTCATTGAACAAGTGGGACGATATGGATAGAATCAACCTAGATAATCTATCACATGGATGGGGCCTTACCATGTGGATTTCTCATCTACTCCACTCCCTAGGCAAACTCCCCCCTCTCAAGGTCATGCAATGGACATTTATGCCATAACTTACACATATATGATTCATAGTATGCAATTCATAGACTTCACATTATCACTTTTTATTGAACTTCATCCTTACACAATCATTGAACTTCTCAAACAAAATTTCATGGAACATCAAAACCAAATTAGTCATGGAACTCCCAAATCACAATCATTGTACCTCATACTTTTAAAATCATTGAACTTCATCATTACACAATCATTGAACTTTTCTATTTTCAAAAATCATTAAACTTCTCATAATGAAGATTCATTTTACTTCTCAATTTGTCAAAATCATTGCACTCTCAGTAAACATTAATACGAAAATCCACCACTCTTGTTTTCAAGGAAAATTTGCATCATGATACATAAAACTTCCAAATTTGATCTAGTAGATTTCTTCACAAATTAAGCCATACTTGCATTTTCTCTAGTTTTTACATTTCAATAATAATTCATAAATCAATAAACTAATTGACACACACAAGCATAAGATAGAATTTTCCCGATCATCTTAAACCTTTGAGAGGTCAAAGGTTTCATTCCTCAACAATTCACTCCCAAAACTTTCAAGAAGCTTGAATGGTGCCAATAGTAGTTACACAGTAAGCATTTACCATGCAAAACATCAATATCCATTTTGAGCTATTTTTCATTAACATTTCATCATTTCTTAAGACTCAAGATTTGCTCTAAGCTCATGTAGAAGTACCCACAAGGCTTCTTAGCTTCCTTTAACTCTTATTAATAACATTGACCTCTCAAATGGGCATTAATAAAGCCATATTATTCTCAACCACCAAATTTATGAGAATTTCGGACATTTAATATCCTCCAACCACCAATCATCATAAATTTATAAATATTCAGTTTATTTAGCTCAATCTACCCCCATTAAATCTATTTCAGTCAATAGGTTAGGACCCATAACCTCTAGGGACTGAAAATCATCATTAGAAATCAAACCCTAACATTTACCATCAAGAAAATGGAAGAAGAGAGGAAGATTTAAGCTAGGAAGCTTACCTTGGGTGTTTATGAGCTCTAATTTACTCCTAGCAATTAGTTTCTTCAAGCCCTAGCACAACTTTTTCGCCACTCCTTCATTCTCTTTTGTTTTCTCCTCATTTTTACTTTATATTCGTGACTTAATACTGTAAAATTCTAGCCATGCTCGTAGCGGATGCACAATGCACTATGGCACATGGCACAGAGAGCTTCTCCTAGGTATATTGACATGCATGTGCTGCGGCAGACTAACCCCACTCCGCGACGCATGGCACAGAACCACTCCCTTCAGAAATTCTTCCTCTTTTATCCTCGGGTGACCTGATTCTCCTTCAGACCTATATTTGGTATTAAAATCGAGATTAAACACACTCGTTAGGCCTTTCTAGCCACACACCTCAAAAATTCTCTTTACTAATCTTTTAAAGCTTACTTAATCTAGATTTAAAATTGAGAATGTTACAGTAACACCTTGAGAATATTAATTAGGATTAAGTTAAATTCAATGAGGTTAAGTTGTAGATTTATGTGGTGCATGGTTAGACAGGACTAATGAGTATCTTTGGTTAGGATTTTAGGCATAAATTTGGCATTGAAGTGAAATTGGGTCATTTGGGTATCAAAAGTGGTGAAAAACAAAGGAAAAAAGGTCTCTGTGCTACATACTGTGACGTGTGTGTGGTGTGCTACACCATACTGGGCCAAATAATGAGAACCAGCCTCCTTTATCCCACATGTTGCTGTGCTATGACATGCATAGTGACACACGACCTATTTTCTGTAGAAATAAGGCACAATCAAACTTAAAAATCAAAAGAGAAAGAAATATAAAATGAAGATCAAGTGAAATTGTCTGCTAGAGCTTGCTACATTAGAGGTTTGAGAGCATTTCTGAGCCATTAAATGTAACATCCCAATTTAAATTTTTTAAGTTAATTAGAGTTAATAAAAATTAAGGAGAATGTTTAAAGGTAAATAAATTAATTAGGAGATTTTTTGTTTAACTTAGGATAAAATTTTATATTAAGTTTTTCTTTTAGAAATTGAAATAATAATAACAACAAATATATTATAAAGAAAAGGGGGGAAAGGTTTCTTTTTATGAAAAATTTATGATAAAAAAATAAGGTCCGTTACATTAAACACCTAAGATAAGGTTCTTAAACTTCTTTTCTCCCTTTCTCTTCCACTTGCTTGAAGATTTAAGTTAGGGTTTGAGTTAGAAAAATAATTTTTAGTTCATAGAGACTATAGGTCTGAGTCCATTAGGTTAAATAGAGATAATGAGAGTTATTTAGACTATTTAAACATAAAATTAATGAGTTGGCAAGTAGTTGGGTGGAAGAGGCCATAAATGGTTGAAAAGTTGCACTAATAAAGGTGGTTGGAGGTGTTATGAAATTATTAATAGTGGTTTAATATCTCATTAATGACAATGAAAATTAAATGAATGTAGTAACCCGAATGGGCATGTGTAAAAGTGAGTTTGTAATTTTGGTAGGATTAGAATGTTGAAATTTATCTAAATAAAAATGTTAACAATTATCCTTGTGGTTACATTATAGACTAGCTAAAATTTGGTACCATTCAAGTTAATTGGAGCTTTAGAAGTGTTTTTTTAGGGTTAAACCTTTGACCTCTTAAAAGTTTGAGGTAATTGAGGAAAAATTTAGCTTGTATAATTTCTTGATGATTAATTATTTGTTGAACTAAATTGTTTGAAACTTATTAGGTGTTGTAAACTCATTGATGCATATTTTGTCATGTTTTGTGATAGTGAAAAATTCTTGAAACATGAAAATGAAATGTATATTAAATATATATGTTTGAGGTTTGAGCAAGCATGTATATATACTTGAGAAATGGATGACATGAGATGTTGTGCATATTAAGATGTGTAGAGTATGATAGAGATGTTTTATGATAAGTATGATATGACATGATGGTTGTCAATAATTTTGCATACAATGTGTCAATGTGTGTATGGCATGATCATTATGGCTATAGTTCCCTAGAGAGAGGAGTAGCGTTAAATCCATGTAGCAATGGCGACTTATCGTTAGAATTGAAAGTCAACCAGCTATCAATCATTGAAATCAGGAGGTAGTCATTGTCCAATATTTTATTAGGGACTATCTCACTTGTTCTTTGAGGGACTTGAACCTAACTAATCTCTATCGATTCATGAAGATGCTAAATTAAGGGTATGACACCCCATGATTGTTAGTATTAGAGGAAACCATTAATCATAAGTAAATGAGGTAGCCTTAGTCAAGTAGCTTCTCATGAGTGAAAGGCTTAGTTAGTTAGAGTTTATAGACATAGCTATTGAATAGCCACTGGTTTCATGTAAGAGGTATCAGGAGTGTATAAGGTTGACATTAATCATGTATTTCATATGGTTGTTATTATTGTAGTTCGGCATGATTTGATAGGGGCACATAATTGTTATTACAATATATGTGTATTATTATTTATATATTTTGTAAGATGATATATGTTTGTGCCCGGCCACATGTTTTTTAGTATTGTGGTCGTGGCATCCTTTTGAAAAACATACAAAATTTGTGAAATAGTTGTCATCGTCATTTGTATATATAATTAATTGATATGCAATTATATTGGCTAGATTAACCTTGGTTACTACTATAAGATCTAGGTTAATTAAATTAGCCCATGGAAAAATAAAAGTGAATTCTTTGAATCAAAACTAAATGCAAATGAAGAAATATCTACACTAGGTTAAGTCTTCTTTGCCCCTTTGAATTCCAAAAATTCCTTCTTACACATCATACCATTGAATCATCATTTTGCTTCATCAATGGCCATTAATTTTGTCCACCATACTCCTTTAATCACCCATAAGCTCTTCATGACCTAAAATATAGGATAGGCATGTTAAAGACAAGTCATGTACAATTTATTCATGTGTAATGTCAAATTAATTCAACTTATGTAAAAATTATGGAAATGTAATTATAAGAATTAAAGTAAAATTAGACTACTACAAAAAAAAGGGATAGTTGACGCCCTATAATTGTTGCTTATTTGAAAAAAATGACAAATAAAAAAGGTGAAAAATACTTGACGATTATTATGAAACAAGTGTCAAATATTAAAACACATACTTGACGGTTATCTTATAATAATCATCAAGTATCTATATTTGACATTTTTTTAAAAATAACCATAAGATAAATGTGAAATTTATATGTCGTTCTTGGATAAATAAACATCAAGTATGTAATACATGATGGTTATTTTGAAATAACCATCAAGTATTCTCATTTAAATTTCCCTCTAATTTTTTTTTGGGTCTCCATTTCTACAAATCGTTCATCTTTAAAAACAAATCCAGAGCTATCAAAACCCATTTTTTGTCACTCCAACTGTCAAAAAACACATTTTTTATCTCAATTCTTGAGGGGTTTTTAGATTCTTAGCCTCCATAAGTCTCATGGGTACTTGTTTTTATAGATTCTTAGCCTCCATCATTCTCTAGCACACTTGCCTCTCTGTTTTTCTGCACATTTGACATTCTCTCTTCTTGTTGAGGTTGGTTCTTGCTTTCTTAATTATTAATCTTCATTTTGAATGTGTAGGTTGTTGATTTTGATTTTCATATGCAACAAATAGTTTGTGTCAATTATCTTGATCTATATTATTGTTCTTATTTGTGGGTGTTTAAACTTTTAAGTTTTGGGTGCTTAATTATTGGATTAATGGATCATCCAATTGTTCTGCTGGTATGAGGAGATTTATTAAGCATATAAAAATAGTATACCACCTAATTATCTTGTTTTCTCTACTGGTACACACATCTTTTTGAGTTTTGAGTGTTTGTTCTATAATTGAATGATTAATTTAGATTTATATTCCTTGAGTTGTCAATTTTGACATTACTAGTTTTTCAATTGATTGAAAATTGACTTATATAAAAATATTTTTAAGGTTTTAAATTGATATATATATATATATATATATAGTGTTTGATGTAATTTATATGATTTAAATTAAAATTAAGCTTCTTATTAATGTTATTATTATTGTTGTTGGATCATATATAGTCTCGTTATGGATAACTTAATTTTTCTAAAGGCAAAAAGCCTTGATAATACTCATTTTAAGCCATTATATATACTATCGATTTTTTTAAATTATTCTTGAATATAACTTTATGTAATTATTGTTATGGATGCTACTATTATTATCATTTAGATTAATAGAAAGAGGGGATAAAGCCCAAAAAATTCTCTTTTTTAAGTCATTATGTTGTCGAAATTATTTCAATGGCTAGCATTAAAATATAGTATTAGTTTTAAACAAGATTAAAGAGGGAATATACAAACATGTGATTAGTAATTTATTGACTGATTAATCTTTGTTTCTAACTCTCCTACTACTAGGAGTAGTCAAAGTCACTAATCATATTTTCCTATTAATCTTTCTAGGAATTATGAATAAGAAATGGATATCTGTCAATCATCTATCCAAGGAATATTAGGATAGTGTAGTGAATTTTGTTAAGCTTGCAGTTAAGCATGTGGAGGACCTTACTAGGATTGTTTGTCCATGTTTAAAGTGCGGTCTTCTGAAGTGGGTTAGTCTAGATACTTGTGAAGAACACTTAGTGATTAATGAGATGGATTAAAGTTACAAGTGTTGGACAATGCGTGATAAGACAAGGGATGATATTGGTTGTAGCCTGAAGCATAGTAAAAGCTATGCCTCATCTCCTGATGATTTTGATACATGCATACTTAAAGAAGATTGTTTGAACAGATTGCCAAAGCAGTTGAAGAGGACTTCAAGAATTGTCTGAAAATGTTTGAGAAGTTAAAAAGTGATGCGGAGACATCATTGTATGCTGGTTGTAGTGCATCAAAGTTATCAGTAATGTTAAAATTATACAACATAAAGGCAACACATGGATAGAGTGATGCGAGCTTCACTGAGTTGCTTAGGTATTTAAAAATAGAATTACTTCCTAAGGAAAATGAGCTTTCTTATCGAACATATGATGCAAAACAAGTACTATGATCAATTAGCATGAGTTATGAAAAGATACACGTGTGCCCTAATGATTGCCTTTTATTTTAGAATGAATATGCGTTGTTAACTGAGTGTTTGAAGTGCAATACCTAATACTACAAGCAAAACGGATCAAGTCCCATAAGGCAGTATGGTATTTTCCAATCGTTCCTAGATTTAGATGCATGTATAGTAGTGCAGAAGTTGCGAAAAGCTTAACATGACATGTGGATGAAAGGATAAAAGATGACATGCTTCGTCACCATGCTGATTCTCTACAATAGAGAAAGATTGATTATGAGTACCCTGAATTCAAAGAAGAGAGTAGGAATCTACGCCTTGCATTGTCTACTGATAAGATGAATCCTCATAGGCTTTAAAGTAGCAGCCACAGCATATGGCCAGTCATTTTGGTGATTTGTAACCTTCCTCCGTGACTTTGCATGAAGCACAAGTATATGATATTGTCCATATTAATTGTAGGACCCAAGCAACCTGGAAATGAAATAGACATATATTTGGCTTCTTTAATTGATGACTTGAAGATCATGCGAGAATGAGGTATAGAGGTATATGATGGGTATAGAAAAGAAAGATTCAATTTAAGAGCTATACTCTTTGGTACAATCAATGACTTTCTTACTTATGATAATCTGTTAGGGTATAGCATTAAAAGGCAACTTGGATGCTCTATTTGTGAAGAGGGAGCACATTCTATGAGGCTTCAACATGGGATGAATAATGTTTATCTCGATCACCGTAGGTTTTTACACCAAGAACATCATTATTAGCGGTTGAGAAAAGCATTTAATAGAAATCTAAAAGAAGGTAAGAAACATTTGCTGTTAATTGGTGATGAGATATTTGAGAAGATTAAGAATTTAGATATTGAATTCGAAAAATCGTTTGTAAGGCACCTTGGGACAAGCATATGGAAGAAGAGATCTATTTTCTTTGAACTCCGTTATTGGACCACCTTAGATGTTCGACATTTTCTTGATGTCATGCATATTGAGAAAAATGTCTGTGAAAGTCTTATTGGGACTTTATTCCAAGTGTCAGGAAAAACAAAAGATGGCATAAAGGCAAGGTTGGATATGGTTTCTTTAGGAATAAGAGAAGAATTGGCACCCCAAGATAAGGGAAACTGTACCTTTCTCCCTCTGATAGCTCATACGCTAAGAAAGAGAGAACTCCATTTTATGAGTTCCTTAATGTAGTTAAAGTTCCTGAAGGTTACTCTTTAAACATAAAAAATATTGTATCAATGAAAGATCTGAAGTTGAAAGGATTAAAGTCTCACGATTACTATGTTTTAATAGAGGATTTCATTCTAGTTGCTATACATGCAATAGGGACAATCACTAAGTTATGTTTTTTTTTCAAGTCCATTTACAGTAAATTGATTAACCCACATAAGTTGCCAAGGTTGCAAGCTCAAATTATATTAACACTATATGAGCTTGAGATGTATTTTTTACCAATATTATTTGATATTATGATCCACCTACCTGTTTACTTGGTTAGAGAGGTTCAAATGTGTGGGCCTACTTATTTAATATGGATGTATCCTATTAAGTTATATGAAGATTTTGAAAGGCTATATGAAAAATTGGAGTCTATCGAAGGGTTACATTATTGAACAATATATTTATGAAGAGGCTATTAACTTTTATACTGAGTACCTTAGGCTTCCAAAGTCTCGATATATGGGTAGAATAGGTGAAAAAAGGATCATGAGAAATAAAGTCGTTACTATCTCAAGTGTAAAGTAGGAGCAAGGCCACTTACATGTGTTACACAACACTGAAGAGGTTGAAGAATATATAGACAAGCATATGGCTAAACTTAGGAGGGATAATCTCAATAGATTAAAAATTTGGTATGCTAGGGAACACAATAAAACTTTTATAAGATGGTTTAAGGAGCACATTTTTTAAATGTTAAATGTCAATTCCAATTAGTTTTTAAAAAATTGAGATGATTAACTAACAGTCAAAGCAGACAAGCCATTTCTTACATTGCTTACCTTGTCAATGGATACAAATTTTATACAACGGAGAAAGATGATAAGAGTACAATGCAAAATAGTGGTGTAACTCTTGTAGCTCATTTCATACATATTTTCAGTACTAAGGATAAAAATCCTATCTATGCAAACATGTCATACTTTAGTATAATTGAGCATATATAGGATTTAGATTACATATCCTTTTGGGTTCCAATCTTTAGGTGCAAGTAGATTGATCGACAAAATGGCTTAAAATTTGATTATCAATTTGGATTTGTACAAGTCAATTTGAACAAGGAAGGGTATAAAGATGAGCCTTTCATTTTAGTGCAACAAGGTAAACAAGTGTTCTATGTCCCTGACCTTGCTAATAAGGGATGGTCTATTCTTATATTACATGAAAAAATAAATGAAGATGTAGCAGTTGAAGATGACCCATCTGAAGGGACATCAAATCAAAGTAACGACACTACTGATGAAGACATTTAAATTGCAAAGAGGGGAAATTATTTCAGCATAAAAAGAAAATATTTTAAGAAGGGGGAAGTAAAAAACTAGAGTTAAGAAAATGAAAAAGAGCGACTTGAACATGTAACCTTTGAATTAATTGTGCCATTTTTGTTTCATGTTTGAATTAATATAGTTGATTAATATTTGAGTTAATTATGTCATTTTTGTTTCATGTTTGAATTAATATAGTTGATTAATGTTTGAATTAATTATGGTTGATTAATTTTTTGAATTAATCATGGTTGATTAATTTTTAAATTTATTGTGTTATAGATAAATGGCTTCAGATTTCAAGTCCACTGAAATCCCTCCATCAGATCTCGCTTCAACTTCTATTGATGCTACGTCGTCGCAAAAAAAAAGTTGGAGCCGGAATATAACAATATCTAGTGGGGCCTGACAATAATGGAAGAAGTCATAAAAATAAGAGCTGTAGTGAAAAAAATAGCACTGTAGTGGAACAAAAAAAAGGCAAACTATCAAATCTGCAAAGTTTATAAGTTATATTGGGATTGTGGCAAAGACAACTGTACCTATCACACAGAAATCATGGCGCAAAGTTGATCAAGCCACAAAGGATAATGTTTGGGAAACTGTATCTGTAAGTTGTATTTTATTAAGTTATATTTTATTATAGTATTTTAAATTGATGCTAACATATTTATTTTATTTTACAGTTAGGATTTAAAATAGACGAGAGCAAGAAGGATTTTGTCCTTCAAAAGGCTGGGAGGGCATTACGGTCTCTCAGACATTTTATCACACAAAAATATCTGAAAGACCTTGATATTGAATTTGTAGCCCAAGTTCCTCCCTTAATACAGCCTTTAGTACAACAGGAAGATTGGGATGCTTTTATTACCTCTAATATGAGAAGGAATTTAAGGTATTTGTGTTCTTAAAATTTAAATTTTAGTGAATTTTATTGAATGTATATATGTGTACTAACAGGATATTTTTATTATTAATTAAAGGAACCAAGTGCCTATAATAAAGAGAGAGTGGCCAAGAACGAATACCCTTATAGAGCAGGGAGGTTGGGGTATGCAAGTGTGGAGCAGAAACAAGTAAAGGTTGAGGAATCAGATGTTACTATATCCCGCTAAAGACTCTGGGCATTGGCACGAATAAACAAAGATGGAGTTATTAACAACCCTCGTGTGAAAGAGGTTACTAAAAAAATTATAAGTGTTATTTTTATCTATCAATTAATAAATGATTATGAAAATGCATACTAATCAGCTCTACTTTACACAAGATTCCCTTTCTCAGAAAGTCTTACAAGGCAAGCTTCCTGAGCATGAGGATATCTTGGCTAGAGTGTTGGGGACCCCTGACCACCCTGGTCGTATTAGGGGTATCAGTTTCAGTGTCACGAAGAAACAATACTTTGGCAAGATTAAGAAGCAAACATCAACTTCTTCATCTAAGGTCCAAGAGTTGAGAGAAGAGCAAGCTATTATGAAGCAGCAGCTAAAAGCCCAGGCGAAGTTAATTGACATGCTATTGAAAAGGCAGATCCTTAAGAGGCTTTTGGCTGACATTAGCCTTAGCGGGAAAGATAATTGTACAGTCCTTTCAGAGAAAATACCTAAGGTAATACATTTTATCTTCTAAATTTACTTAACTAATTTCTTTTCTAAAAAATTGACATTGTTTATTTAGGGCGAAAGTGACTACAACTATTTAGCAGACGATCCTTCATGCAAAGTAGATGCAATGAGACGCATGTACAACATTACCGAGGACATAATCTAGAACCTTCCCTTCCCACCGAATTACATTAGGGTTTCCTTGCTTGTTGTAATCAACCCTAAGTATCCATTACCTTATCCTACCAATGAGATGTAGATAGTAAGAGATGCGTTAGGGAACTTCGTTACATAGCCCAGCCACCTTGTTATGGTGGGTACACCAAAGCCGACAAAGGACCTAAAGCCACTAAAGGACCCATTACCAATAAAGAAAAAGGTATATATGATTTAAATAATTATTTAAAATCTTTAATATATATATATATATATGTCTAACTTTTTCATTGTATAGCCAAGAGGGAAAACAAATTAAAGGGCAAGGTGTCAAGCCATACTAAAGAGTTAGCCACGGTTTCGCAACATCTAGTGCCTATGCCTGTTGTAGAAAACAAATCCCATGACTCTCTTGAGACTTATGCTTCAGCTACGAGGATGATTTGTCAAGTGCCGATTGGAGATATCATTAATTTTGACGATGGGCTAGTTAGTAAAGCATCATTTGAAGTCATTCAAGATGAAATTTTAAATGAAATTATCGAGCATGATATGGCGAGTACTAGTTTGATGACCTTCTACCTAAGGTAACTTTTCAATATTTATCAGTTAATTACTTGAATTATAAATGTGTGTGTGTATGCAATCATATTAACTTATATATTTTTTCACCCAAGTCAACTTTATACCTTATTCATGATTCTTAGTGGCCTTGAGTTGAAAATCAAGCTGGTTAATCCTTATGATGTCTCTCCCTATAATAATATTACAAAGGAAGCTCTTGAAAATCAAGTAAGAATTCTTTCAGATCAATTTTGGGAAGAGCAGAGAAAGATACTTTATTTCTCACTCTTTATTGCCAAGGGTGAGTTGCTAATACTTGTTATGGGTAAATATTTTTTTTATATTTGGTAACACGTGCTATTTCTTTTTAGGGGACACTGGTGCTTATTATGGTTAATCTCATTGTTCCAAAAATATGATATCTTGATCCTTTTAATGCAACTGGGAAGATATGATGGTACTTTTTAATGAGAAAGTTAGATTTTTTTTCACTTGTTATTTCCTTTTATTTTTAGTTTCCATTTATATATATTTCTCACATTCATTCCATAGTTCATTCTTATAGCTGTGGTGTTATATCGCACTGTGATCGAAAAGACTGTGTCCCCTCAGATGAGGGCATTCGAATCTTCAGAGAAATTGGTCACTGTTAAGGTATTCATTTAATTGGTCAAGTTTTTAATCAATAAACTATCTCATATTTTACAATTTTATTGATATGTGCTTTTTTTTATAGTGTCCACTCCAACTAAATTAAAGTAATGACTGTGATTATTGCTTGATGAAGTTCATGAAGGACATTATCAACCATGCGGCATGCCCCTACCACATTATCTGACAAGGTATATATATTAAATTTAATTACACTTCAATTATAAATTTTAACCAATTTTAATTAACTACCTATTAACTTGAAATTGTTGTGACTATTTACTTACAGTACTTCGAGGATGTGTACTGCGTTCGTTATACGGCTGCAAATGTAAAAGAAGTCTTTGAAGAGGTGACCCAATGTGTTTTCAATATGTAGGTAGCAACAGTAGTTAGGCCAATACAATAGTTAGTTACATATATATACACATTTTTTGGGTCAATTTTTATGAGATAGGCCACTTAGCTTTGGAACTTTAGTTTGCAAATAAGTTGAGTGTAAATTTTTTAGATTTTAAAGCTAAATGTATAGGAATTTTAATGTTAATTAGATAGTAAATATTATTAAAAATATTATTATATTCTAGTTGCTGGATGGCTATCTTTTATCTATATGTATCTGTATCTTTATGCAGGAGGGCTGCTTTAAAAGCAACCACCCTATTAAAAAAATGCCATAAATAGTTGATGGTTATTTCAAAATAACCGTCAAACATTTATATACTTGACGTTTGTTTCCATATAATCGTCAAGTATTTACAAATACTTGACGCTTATTTGAAAACAAGCATCAAGTATATATTCAAGGGAATGTATATTTAGTTCATATATTTGACAGTTTTTTTAATAATCATCAAGTATTATCTAAATACTTGACAGTTTTTAACTGTCAAGTAAAATTTCTTTAATATATGTCGCATTTTTATTTGACAGTTATAAACCGTCAAATATTGTAAAAAATAAGCGTCAAGTGTGAGTATTTTCTATGATAATGTTATGAAAGGTAATAAAATGGGATTAGCTGTGATTTGTTTGCTAGAGGTTTTTGATTATAGAAAGCTAATCTAGTACACTTTCAAAATTCTCAAAAAGTAGAATTAAAATACAAAAAAGTATATACTTTAAAAGGTGGTTAAATAAATAAATCACAAACTAAGTTAAATTAATTCAAACTAAACTGAGGATTAAAGAACTCAAAATTAACCAATGATGAAGTTTTAAATTTTTCAGAATTTAATATTTTAAAAAATGATAGAATTGCCCCAAAACTTTTAAAAATTACAATTCTGCCCTTAAATTTAAAAAAAATAAATAAATAAATTTTCCAAATGGTCCAAAAGGCTCTAATTTGCTCAAAATATGCCAAATAGATGTTAAAAGCTAAGAAAAAAGAAAATAAAAAAAAATGCAAATAACATGATTTACTAAGGTCACACATGTAGATATTAAAAATGTGTGGTCTGATCATTATTTAATTAAGCCTAAACAAAGTGATATGTTTAAATTAAAATTTTAAGGTTTAAGGAATGTAATTGTCATGTAACTTGTGTAGAGATTGAAGTGATATTTATAATTTATTGATGAACCAGATTATAAAAATCACAAATTTCAACCTATAAATAAGGGTTGTGATTTTTACAGTGAGATTGACAAAAAGCTGATTCTTTTTAACTCCTTGCAAAAGGTCATGAGGAAGTTCCTAGTATTTACATTATCGAAGATCATAATGCCATTTCATCAACCCATGGAATTCTTTTTCACTTGTAACTATGAATTCAAACCATTCAAGTACGCTTCCACACCTAATTTCTTCTATCCTTTGAATTGTTATGAAAGTTTATTTAAGTTTATACATTAGTTTGGAATCCATTCTATGATGTGAGTACAAATTCAATTGATTCTGAACAACCAATTCTGACAACTGATGTGCCAAATGAGCCCTTATACTTCTCTATTATCTAGATAAACTAAAAAACATGTACGGTCAAATCACTTTATGGGTGGGGCAATCTCTTCTATCCTAAATTATTAAAAACATGTTTCCCCTTACTTCATCATTATATTCCCCCTTTTCTTCGCACTTGGCTTCGGTTGAGCATTTTGGACCGTCCGAATTTTTAATACGCAGGTCCAAAATTTAAGATTTTTTTTATATTTATTATAAAAAATTATAAAATTTTAATAAGTCTATCTTATTATCAATATAAACTTCAATAATTTAATTTAATATTAAATTATTTTATAATTTTTATAAATTGACTAACCAAATATATCTTAAACATTTTAGATTTAATAATAAATTTTTTAGAGTTTTTATAATTTTTTTATTTTATTAAATATAGTATTAAAAACTAAAAATAAAGATAATCTTCAGACTAGCGCTTTAAAAAATTAATAAAAATTTATAACTTAAAAATTTTAAATTTAGATTATTTAAAGTACATCTAGAAAGTTAATTTATCAAAATAATAAAAATATTTAATATTAAATTAGATCATCTAAATTAAATTAATATTGTTTAAATTAACGATAGAGTATATTTATTATTATTTATAATTTTTATTTTAATAAATATAAAATAAAATATAAAAATAAAGCCTGTAAACCTGGACCATATAAATTAAAATCTTGATGGTAGATGAGCATCGTGCTGAAACCGAACGCCCTTTTCTTCACCTCTAATGGAGTTTTATACTATTTTGTCAAAAAAAATGTATTTTTATACTATTGAAATTAAATAAATTTAGATCATTGACATTCAATATTTTTGCAAAGATATTATTATAATATTAATTAAAATATAATAAATAAATAAATAAACCTAAACCATTAAAACTAAACTTAAAAAGTCAAAAGCCACCGTGACAAGGAACGAAGCATGAAAGAATATTTGCAATGAAGAGACAAATTAAAGTTGGACTGATCATGATTCATGAATTGGCTCTAGGACAGTAGACAAATGGGACATGCGACATGCTAATTGAAGCCTTAATGAATCAAAATATGAGGAGAATTACATGCAAGAATTTTTCAAAAGAATTATTTATAAATAAAAATTAATATAAAATTACTTGTTGTTAAAATGGTAATAGTAACTTGGTTTATGTCAAACGGGGACTTCTTGTTGATATTTGTTTGGGAATAATTCCCTTAAAAAATCTGATTCTCCCAAAAATATATTTTGGATAGGCAAATGGAGTCTCTTGCTCTATCTTTCTCGCTAGTTTAACACTCGTACTTTGCTCTGTCTCTCTCTCTAGTCTATATATATATATATATACACGTGTATCAGCCATAATCTAGGATATACTACAAACCTTCATATATATATATATATATCATCGGGTACAGGTAATGATGGCTCCTAGTAGCAGTGTTTGTGAACACCAAAACAAGTGAACACTAAAACAAAGGCATGGAGACTCTGTCAAATGCTTTGGTTTGCAGAAACCCCACCACATGTTGCACAGTTACAGCAATCATCATAAGCTCATCGCACGGTACGTCACTTGCCAATTAAGAAACTCACTACTCATGCATGTGCCCTCATGCATGCTCTCTCTCTCTCTCTCTCTCTCTCTCTCTCTCTATATATATATATATACATATTACACACACACACATCTTCTTCTGCGTTGTCATAAGAAATCTTGGAGACATGTGATAACAGCTACACCAAAGTGTCTAACTCTGCATGCATGTCGTCACTTTGCTCTCTGTGTTTTCTGCAATATATATTTAATCCTCTGCAACAAGTTTGCAACAATTCTTTTTTTTTTTTTTTTGTTTTGGTTTCTGACTTGATTCGGAGAGGGTATAACTAGCCTAGCATAAAGATGAGTATATTGAAAGAGTAACTCTTAAGTCGCATGTAAGCAAAGAAAAGTCCTATAAAATCATAAGATAACTTTGAAGTATAGTATCCTTTATTGAAGTTGTTAATTACTGTTAGATAATTGTTAATCAGTGCTATTTAATTTTTCAAATAAATAACTCCACTAATAACTATATACCCAGCAGCAACTGACAAGTTCAATATAGTGAATTGATAATTTCAGTAAAACAACATGAGATTTTAAAGTAAATATGTGATTTTATGATTTTATAACATTTTTTCGTATTTAAATTACTTAGATAAATCCATCAGGTTATATAAATAGTGTTCCATGCTTTTATAGTTTCATTAATATAGAAGTACTCCATCCTTCCAGTTTTTATTAGAAAGACTTTTTCACTGTTTTTAGTGCGAAGTATTTCATCTAAGGTATTTTTTTTCTTAAACATTCTTTGTTTTGATATTCCTTAATCAACTAAACAACCTCCTCTCATTATTAAATTTTTATCGAGGACAATTTTAAAATTTTAGGAGTATCAACTACTTAATTATAACTTTAACTAAATTCCTTAATGTATATGTAAACCATAAATAGATTCTTATAACAAATAGTGTTAACATGGAATTGAGCACTGCATGGCTATCTTCAAATTTAGGTGATGATTTGTATTGAGTTATTTACATTTAAATGATGATGCTGAAAAGCATAAATATTTGTCTATTAGGAGGAGGACAAACGTGTGGGTTGTGTGTCTTGTAAATAATTGAGGACAAGCCATTCATGAATCATGAGGGACCATAATATAAAAATTCATATCAATCCACCCAATTGAATCAAAAAATCATTAAACCAATTTTTTTTCAATTTAATAAATTAAATGTTTTATTTATAATCATTTTGATTATGATTCAGTTACAGTTTTAACCATTAACTTTTGAACCAGTATCTTAATCAGTTTAATAATTGATCTGGTTTTCAGTATTATGTAAAGGAGACCTTTAAAGAAACACATGAAATCACACCTAACTAATAATACAAACCTCATCATTAATCCTCTACAAAGCTTCCCATTCTAGCATGCTACGCCTGCTTCAGCTTTGTCTCCTTCCTAATCAACTTCTACTCCTGCAAACTGTAGGGTTCGAATATTAATTTTACTGCTGAAATAAAATAAAATAACTGGGAAAATAATATTTGAGGACTTCTTGAAATCTTAATTACCGATAATGACCGCAAATTTCCGATATTTTAAAGAAGGACAAATGCTTTTAGTTAGAATCAATTTTTTTAAGTTGGACTTTTCCAGTATTCATGTTTTATTTTCTTAACGCCTTGCTTTTATTTTTATTTTTCCAATACTCATCTTTTAAGAATTTTAATAATCAATTCGGATCTTTTCAATATTTATCTTTAATTATATTTAATACTAAAGGAAAAAAATAAAGGTACAGTATTTAAAAAGTCAAAGCTCAATACTAAAAGACAAAGAAAAATGAATATTAAAAATATTAAAGATAAGTGTTAAAACGGTTGGAGCTGAGCACTCCCTCCGTTTATATTTATAAGAAAAAAACGGTATCAAACAATTTAAGAAAATCATGAATTAACTATATTAATTGGGTTTAAAAATAAAAGAATTGAACTATAATACTTTTTATTAATTGTGTTAGTCAAGCCTTCATTAATTATTTCTTATAAGTATGAATGATAAAATTATGAGGGCTAATTTAGAAAGTTTGTAATAAATGCATATTGTAAAATACTCCCTTCATTTCTATATATAAAAAAAAATGTATCACACAGTTTAAGAAAATTGGTTTGCCATAATAATTATGTTTGAAAATAAAAAATTAAACTAAAATACCCTATGTTAATCAATATAAGAATGCATTAATTATTTTTTGTTAATATAAATTATGAGGGGTGGTTTAAAAATGTGTAATGAATACTTATTAAAATAGGTGATTTTACTTATATAAAAAAAAGTTAAAGAGTGATAATTTCTCCTATAAATAGAAAGAAAGGAAGTATGATTTTACTTATATAAAAAACCAACCTAAAAGTGATAGTTTTTAATATAAATTAAAAACCGAGAGAGTATTAAACAAATGAAAAAGGAATACTAAAAAATCACTCTAAAAATTTAATTATAATTTTTAACTAAAGATCTTGGTCATTTAAAAAAAATCTCAAAACTTTATGATATTCTATTATAATTGGTGATCTTTAAAGGTTCTCAGATATCATTTTCCGAAAACAAGTAAGTATATGAAAAATGAAAGATATAATTTAATTATTTTTTATAAATTTCTTTCATTAAAAAAATTCAGAATCTGACATAGATTATCATACTAAACACTTCCAATCCAACACACATGCATGGCGCTCAAGCGTTGATTTTGCACTTTTCTTCTTCTTCTTCTTCTTCTGTGGGTTTTCATGACATAATTTTGTCGTGTGCTTCCTGATAGTGTGCTCAGAAATAGTTTCACAGTTTCCAAATTGGTCCTTCCGTTACTAGGCCATGTGATCTAATCCAATAATCATATCATTACCACAAAGATCTCAAAGCCACCTTTATATATCATGTGCAATGTAGTCCGAGCTCTTAGATGTTATTGACGGTATTGTCCTTTATTGTAATATCAAGATCCCTAAAATCAACGTTTGGATTGACTCTCTTGGAACTCTTGTGAGTATCAATAATGGGTTCTCTAAGAATAATTCCCTCTATAACACAATCAAGAAAATCAAATATCTCGTTATATAGGACTAGATTGTTTCCTTCAGCTATACTTTTAGATATGCTAATAAATGCACTTTAATGACTAGCTCCTCAACCATCTTACAACTGTCATTATATCACTAATTTGGACTTTTTACTTTTAAGAATTACTCACTCTGTTTCTATGTAAAAAAAAAAAACTGTATCACATAATTTAAAAAAATTAATTAATTATAATAATTGTATTTAAAAATAAAAAAAAAATTAGACTAAAATGTTTTATATTAATTAATATAAACATGTATTAATTATTTTTTGTTAATATAAATTATGAGAGGTGATTTAAAAAATATGTAATAAATGCTTATTGAAATAGGTAATTTTGCTTATATAAAAAATTAATAAAAAATAATAATTTTTCTTACAAATAAAAATAGAGGGAGTAGAATGTAAAAGCTTGTTAATTTCTAACATGACTTAATTTTATCATCTCCTTGCATGGTTTTTCGTGGCCATCAATATTTTAAAAAAATGCCACCGTTATTTATATATTTAAGTAACTACTATAGCTATATCTATTTATTTGACTTCTTATATTTATTATATATATATATATATATATATTAGACACACTTTTGGTGTATTATATAAGGTTTGAATAATAGTCTTACAATACGGTGACTTTGAATATAGATAAAAGACAAGCGGCAACAAGTGCTTGATATTTGTGATTCCCTGTTTCACCAATCATACTCTCTCTTTGAATAATAGAAGATAGAAGAATCAAAATGGCAAAAGGTGTTTTTTTATAATGCTCACACGTATCTTTTGATTGACCAACCAATCTTATTTAAAACATGATCGAGCATTAAATATAAATATATCTTTTATCAAATATTTAAATATTTACCATATTATAAAGTACTAACTCATTATATTAAACCCAACTCCTATTAACATATTGAAAGACATCTTAGTCTTGATTAGCTTTTTTGCGAGAGCATTATGTAAGGATTGCTTTTGGGCTTGGGCTATATGTCGGAGCCCAAGAGGCCGAGATAAGTAATGGAGTGAGATGGGAGCAAGTGACACGTACCAGAGGACAACTTCCGTGGTTTGTGTCGGCCTTTTTTTTTTTTTTTTAAGGTGAAAATAAGGAGAATCCTCCACTGAAATTTTAATTTTTTTAAAGAAATTGATTTTTTCTTTTAAAAAAAATTAATTATGTATGTCATCTCATATTATATACAATATTTCATATACATGTGTGTGTATTTTAATAAAATATATTCTTTTTATACTTAATATATATATATACACATGTAATTATTCATTTTTATAATTTTTAAAATCAATTCCATAATTTTTTTTGAATTCAATTATTGGTACATATTATAAATTAAAATTTAAAATATATTTCGAATAAAAATTCAAATATATGAGAATTATGTTTTGAATTTCTAAGTTTTATTATCAATTAATAGTAATAATTACTAAATTATAATAAAATTAATATTACTTATTAAATTCAAATATCTTAAATTGTATATTTATGCATACTTGTTAAATATTCCGAATGTTATATATCATAATAACTGATTTTAAAATTTTATTTTATAGTTTTTTTAAATTACTAATAATCCTAGAGTAAACTTTTAAATAAATTTAATTCTTGTATAAATTATTTTCCCATTATTTTTATCATAATGAAAAATTTAGGAATAGTTTATGATATAAGATGAAAAAATTAAATATTTTTATGATTAGCAAGGGATAAAAACTCTAACCCCGATCCATTGTTGAATTTGCATAAGAATTTTGTCCATCGCTATTGTTTCATTTTAAAGAAAAAGATAAATATCTCGTTAATTGCCCATGCTAAAAAAAATTAAATATTCTAATATTTTAAACAAAATATTCGTGTTTTAAAAATTTGATTAAAATATGGTTTTCAAATAGATGAGAGGTTGTAAATAGAATGAAAGGCATTCTTTACCCAAAAAAAAAAAAAAAAAGAGAATGAAAGTCATTGTATTTAACTCTACATACTGGCTGATGTGAAGTTCGGCAATTTGTCTAATTTTACATTTTTGTTAAATATTTACTTATCAATCACTGTAGACATTTTATTGATAGATATAATCATAGTTCTCAAACTCTCAAGTTGACTATTTAAATTTATTATTTTATATTTTTAATTTATAAAATTATGTTAACTTATTTATAAATTTTAATTAGATAAAACTCTATTAAACTTAGAAGTTAACTCTTTAAATTTATTATTTTTATATTTTTAATTTATAAAATTGTGCCAACTTATATATAAACTTAAACTAAATGCAATTAGTTAAATTTGTTAGACTTGTTGATCTTAATTGAGTTGACTAAATTAAATATATATTGTATAAAACTCACTTTATAGAAGCAATACAATATGGTTAGAAGAAAAATAAAAAAATTAATATTAATAAAAATAAAACAACAAATTAAAAATAAGTTATCCTATTTTAAAATTTTTATGTTGAGTGTGTTAATCTCTATCAATATAGGTAGATTTAATTTCAATTATTTATATTTAAAATACGCTTAAATCAAATTATGATTATATTTTATATTTTTATTATTTAATTATATTTTAATAGTTATTTGTTAATAAAAATAAAGTCTTAAAAGTTTATAATTTGAATTTATATTACTATTATGAGTTCACTTAAATTTGTGAATTTGACAACTTTAAATATAATCTACTTTCTCCAATAGTAAGTATAGGTTTTTTTTTTCCTCTAAATTCCATTTTTAGATTCTTGAAAAATTAGAGATAATATCACCACTTGCCTAGACCAATCGAATCTCCCACTGTGTAAGACTATTATGACAGATGGTAACCTCATGAGTTTTTTAAGAATATTTTTTGGTATCTTTATGTGGTTATATATTTTATGACTCAAACCCAAAAAAAATAAATTGGTTTGGCTCTTTTAAACAGTTGAATCCAACACTCCTCAAACAAGATATTAAAAAAAGAGGCCCCTTGACTTCTCACTTCATATTATATTTTCAATTTGACCCCATTCGTTACTGCTTTTGTCTAATTTATAGAAATTTAAAATCAAGTTAAATTAGTTATTTGTAAGTAGTATATAAAAATTCGTGATATTTTCAAAAATAAACCTGGCATTTATTAATTTTATTTTTTTCTAAAAAATTGAGTTCTACTTCAAAGGAAAGAAGGCATACCAAATTCAATTCACTATAATCTATCCGTTTCTTAAAATACCTTTAACTATATCAATGAAATCAGTAAGATATACTTAAGTTAATAACTTTGTATAGGTATAAAATAAACTTTCAATTTTATCTTAATTTAAATGAATTTTTTTAAAAAAATTTACATTATATTCTTTCTCATAATTAATGAGTTTAAAAAAAAGTACTATTAAAAAAATGTAAATAATGTTATAAAAAATATAATTAATATCCTATCCAGTGTCATATATTAAAGAGTAAAGAATTCTTCTAAAAGCACCTTATGAGAGAGACTGGAGGGAGTATTTATTAATTTTCATTGATCATGATAACATGAAATATTACTTAGAAGTACTCCACATCTAATCTTATTTACAAGGCCCCGTTCATATTCATAATTTTTAAATATAAGATCCTTTATAAAATTTAATAAAATATTTATCATTTGTTTACAAAAACATCCTTTATAAACTTTTCCATCCCCTCTCTTTTCTCCAATGAATTATACCGATCAAAGGGAGATTCACCAAAAAAGTCCTCCAATTTAGAGAAATATCTTTTATTCATGTCTAAAAGATTTAATTAGAAAGGAATTTTGTTGTCATTTATATTATTAAAAAAAATTAGCAAGAGAAGTCATATTTCTTAGTAGTTACTAAAGATAAAAATTAGCAAGGGGCAATTTAATAGCCTAATTTTAAAATTATTAATTTGCCTTATAACCTGTCTTTTCTCTCTTTCAATTTTAAAAACTTTAAATAATTAAGCATGCAAATATTCAAATAATTAATGAATTTTTTTAAAATAAACATTAATTATTGTAATTAATTTATTATATTAAATATTTATTTTATTTTTTCCAAAATCCTTATTTCATTAATTTTTTTAATTTCGTTTTCAAATATTATTTAAAAAAGTTATGTATTTACTTTTTTTTAAAATATTAAATAAATACGTTTTAAACAAATGAAAAAAAATAAATATAAATTAAAATTTTAAAAAACATATGAATTTTTTTGGGTAGTTGGAATAATTCTTGCATAATTTTTATATTTAAAGAGAGAATATTTTGATCAGATAAATATAATTTAATAGTTAACTATTAGTTGAGTGAATTAAAAAAAAAGTAAAGAAGTTATGTATGTTTTGTAATTATGTATACCATAAAAAATTGAAATAATTTTTAAAAATAATATATATATATATATATATAGATAATTGAGGTAAAATATAGGAAGGTCCTAGTGTCTTATTCTAGTATACTCTTCTAGTCCAGCATATTAGTCACTTTTTATAATATAGTTTGATTCATTTTATTAATTATTTATTGGTAAGATTATTTTGTTTTAAATTAAAATTTTTAAATTATTCTTAAAAAATAAAATAAAAAAATAAAAAGAAAATTATATGATTAACTTATTTTTTATTTTTATTTAAAAATTATATCTAAAATTTTATTTATTTTTATTTTTAATATTTTTATTATATTAATATTAATAAAATTGATACAAATAATTTATACATAAAGTCAAAAAGAGTACAAAGTAACTAAGCACGCTGTACGAAACGTCTCGTCTCATTGTCGAAATTTAAAGGGACACAAATAAATGCAAAGTGATATAGATGAGCGCATCTTCCCAAATTCCAAGTCTGATTATGCTTTTCAAAGTATGGCCGTATTATGTGGCCAAAACAAAAAGTATGTGCGTATTACATTTGGCTTCTTATGATCCCAGCTATGCGTGGTGTCCATTTTCTATTTGTGTTACCAACAAGCACAAATGCATCATTAATCCATCCATAACATATTCAAATGATATTAATTTTAATTTTATTTATAAAATATTGCATTGATAAAATATATTAAAAGTTATTTGTAAATAAAAATAAAAGTAATATATACTAAATTTTATTTTTATTAAAAATATTTCTAATAACCTCATTAAAATTAAGGACAAATGATTAAGTTAATAAATTTTTTAAAAAATAAAATAAATTTTTAAATTTATGCAAATATTTATCACTTGAACTAATATTTATCGTCCAAGAGTTAATATTGAGAGAAAAAAGAAGAGCTAAATGTCACAAAACGATTATCCTCTTCCAAAATTGCTAGTTCATGAGGTGATGGAATGCATGTAACGCACTCAATTATATAGTTAAGACATTCTTCAAGTTCCTTCAATATGACACGTAACAAGTTTCTTACCCACTCTATAACGTCCTCGTCACAAGTGATCCATTGACTGATGAATTTAAATTTAATTTTGATATTACTTTATCATGATATTATTACTCTCTTTTTAAAAAATTAATTTATTAGAGTATACAATGTATCTTTTTATATAATCAAGATCCTCTCCAAATTTTTCCATATGAGACATAATATAAAACTCTGTTTGTTAGGCAATCTGCTTCAGCGTTCAAATCTGGTTCGATATAGACCATCTCCACCGTCCAATCTTGTTGAAGTAGTGATTTGATCTTAGATCATAATCCCATCATCTATGTTTCTAAACGATTATTTTAATAATAAATAAAAGTAATGCTTTTAAAAATTTAAAAGGGTAACAATTTTGAATTCAAAATATAAAATACTAAATAATTTTATAATTTTTTTCATATATACCCTACTTTATTTATTATTTTTTAAAAAATATACATTATAATTTTAATTATCATTATTGAAATATTGATATAATATATTTAATAAAAATATAAATGATGTAAATTTTTTAAAAATTTAAGGTTTTATTATATTTTTGAAAAAATCATGAAATAGTCAATTTTAATGTCATCTATTGTCATTTAGAAGTAGCAGTCAAGTAGACGACGACTTGTAAGATTGGCACAGATTGCTGTCAGGTTATGATACGTCAACGTCAATCATTATCTTAAAAATTAAATTTTAGAATAATTAAAGCACATCTATGATCAGGATTTTCCTTTTTTGTTAATTTGGGATTTTAGTGTGGGGAAGAGACAACACATTATTCGTTGTCATTTATTACCTCTTTATCACATGCTCCCTCGTCACGTCACTGTATAGAATATATTTATAATCAAATCACAGAAATTAACAAAAATTAATTATTTATTTAAAAGGATAATAATATTTAAATTTTATCTTTAATTATTATAAATAAAAAATAAATTTATTTTAAATAAATTTTTATGGATACTTATTTTTTCCTTTCAAATATAATGAAAATATAATGATTCATTTATTTAAAAATACGTTGATAATTTTTTATATTTACAAACAAAAAAGTTTTAAAAAATCTATATGAGAAAAGGAGTATAGAAAAGTACTCTAATGACTAGTAAAGATTTTTTTTTTTTGGCCGAAACAATGACTAATAAAGATGGGAGAATTTTAGTTATGCACACGAAAGAGACTTAATTATCAGTTGGTCTTCAAAAAAATTTCAAACTTCAATTCAGTCCATGAGAGGAAATTTAAAATAATTTTAATGGTAAAAATACCAAAAAACCCTTAACTTGTTATGCAAAATCACTAATTATTAATTTTTTGTACTTAACTTATTAATTTACTAACATAAGTAGTAAAGTACATGAGTTGACATGTCAATAATTATATAAAATTTGACACTAGTTCTTTAATCATAAATAATAACATCAGTTATTAAATTGTTAATTTTACTTATTAATTTACTAACATCAGTTGTAAATTACTGATAGGTCTTGTAATTTACTAACATTAGTTGTAAATTACTTAACAGGTCTTGTAATTTACAACTGATGTTAGTAAATTAACAAGTAAAGTTAGCAAATTAACAACTAATGTTATTAATTATTTGACAATCAAATATAATTTATAAGTGATATTTGTAAATTAACAAGTGAAGTAAGAAAATTAACAACTAGTGATTTTGCATAATAAGTGAAGGGTATTTTGGTATTTTCATTGTTAAAATTATTTTGACTTTTCTTTCCTAAACTAAAATGAAGTTTCAAAATTTTTTGAGATCAACCAATAATTAAGTCTCTTTTGTGGTTCTTAATTGAAATTCTCTCAATAAAGATTGATAGATAAGAATTTAAATCATAATATATAAAATTGCGGGTCCAAATTAGTCTATTGATATGAAAATTTTATTGCTGAGTATCTATATAAGTATTTTTAAATCTAAAAGCATGCCCATCAGGGTAACTATCAAAAGCACATTCAAATTACATCTAAAATATACTTTTGCCAAATCTAACAATAGTTAGATCTCTAAACTATACTTTTGTCATATGTAAATTAAAAATCAAACGCATACTAAACTTTTCTTTATAATAAAGAAAAAAGAAAAGTATTCTAATGAGATACTCTCTTTATTAGTCGTATTTATAAGTTATTTTTAATATGTTTTATTATAATTAAATAAAACTTTAAACTTCATTAAATTTTTCTTAAAATTTAACAACTTTTCACATTTATCCCCTAATAAAGATAAAAAAACTATTTTTAATAATTTTTTTAACATTTAACAAAGGTAAAAAGATAAAAATAAATATAAAGAAGAGTGAAGTGCCTTCTAAAAATAGGACTAACATTAATATTCTCTTTGTGTGATAAACAAGATCAAAGGAATAAGCTTTTATGAAATTATTTTTTTATTTTTATACCCTATTATATATTTATTTTTATCATCTTGTTATTCAATTAACAATTTAAAATATGATAAATGCATATTTTAAAAACTTAAAAACGTGATTACGAATCATATAATTACATTTTCAAAATTATACACTTACCATGTTATTATTAGAGACTCGTACAGTATTATTATATTTTGATCAAAGAATGTGATGATGAAAATATTGGCACACACTTTTATAGTTATATCTTCTTTAATATGTCTGTCACGTTACCTATTGCAAGTATATATGATAATTCTTTTTAAAGGAGAAATTGCACTGCAGGCCTCAAAATAGCTGAATATTGCACTACAGACTTAATAGATTTTGTTATTGCACTACAAGCCCAATGGCCCTTGTTGCAATTTTTTTTGGGAGTAAAAGTATAATTTTGCCCTTATGTAATTTGAAAACTCAAATCATGCACATCAAAATGTTCATCGATGCACAATACTATGTCCATGTGTGTCTAATTAATTAGTAAATTTAATAAAATGTAAAAGTAATGTACATAATATATAACATAATATTCATAAATGCACAACACAATGTTCATACATTCTCAACTAAATATTCATGTGTAGACACACATGAATATTGTCTTGAGAATTTAAGGACATCCTGTTATGCATCTGTGGACATCATGTTATCCATGCAAATAAATATGGTCAATATTGTGTTTTATATTCATGAATATCGTGTTGTCCATCTATGGATATCATGTTGTGCATGATTTGAGTTTTAAATTATATAAGGGCAAAATTGTACTTTAACTCCCAAAAAAATTTAGAATAAGGGCCCTTGGGCCTGCAATTCAATATTAGAATATATTGGATTCAAAGTAAAAATTTTTGCTATTTTAGGGCCTGCAATGGATTCTCCCTTTTTTAATTTTAATTGCTTAAATATTTTATTCTATAAGATCATTAAAAGTCTCCAACTCACCACATAAGAACATTCTAAAACCTTAAGCCGCATAGAAAGGAATGAATTAAAAAATAAAAGTAAAAGTAAAATGATTAACATGTAGATAGGATATAAGCTACTAATGTTCAAGAGGAAGAAAGGATAACTTAATTTATAAAGTTGAAAGTCATTTATGATTTATGAGATTTATAGAGAGTGAAATGATTCAAACATTTATAGTAGTGGTATTTGGTAATTTAATTTATTTTTATTTTTATTTCTTGAGAAATCTAATCCTCAGGTCCTTACGATTTTTTTTCCCCTCTTTATTGGATCCTTATACTTTTCTCTCTATGATGAGCGTTAATCCTTGTGATTACAATCTGTTAATTTTAGAGTGTAATGGTGTTAATTTTTGCTGAAGTGGCTGACAAAGAATGATTAGACTTTGCGTAATATCCTCAATTTTTAACCTAATTTATTTTGTCAAATAGAAGAATACTTCAGTTTAACCCTTAAAACACTTCTTATGGTAGAATATTGTCTACAATGCTAAAGAATAAAAGATACTTCTTGAGACACTATCATGGTAATAAAGGGTGGAAAGAACAAGAGTTATTATTTTAAAACTCTATTATATTAAAAAAAATTTATCATGATAATTAAAAATTAAATTAACTTTTGAAAAGTTTAACATGGTAGAAAATGCTTTTTTGTACAGTAAAATAATTTTTCAAAGTCAACTATCATAATAAAAAAAGGTCTATCATGGTAGATAAAATTAAACACAACAATAAAAACATATTATGGTAACTTAGAAAGAAGCTGAATCAATTAAATGCGTATTAAATGGGATCCCATTCAACCTTAAGACTATATAAATCAATATATTGTCAAAATCATGAATCATGAATAATATTTAAATAAAGCAGACAAGGATATCTTGATCCCAAAAATATGATTTGTATTATAAAAAGATCAAAAGGGATTAAGTGTAAAGTGCGGAAACGTGAAAAGGGCAAGCTTATTAGAGGCAAGAGTCCAAAATGACTTATCTGAAAACAAAAGTTTAAAGAGGGATATTCCTAAAAATATGCACCATTCGTTGCAACTAATGTGCAATCCACCATAGTTGATGATACAAAGGGGACACTCTAGCTCTTGTGTCTTGCGTCGCAGTCAAAAGAGCTACTGCAAAAGTGCATTAACAGCACTTTCACATAATATCTGTTCAAAAAAAAAAAAACACTTTCACATAATAAATAGTAATAGCCAACTTTAAATATGAATAATTTTTACTACACAACTTTAAATTGAGTTATTAAAGTGTTCATATGAGGCTTGCAACAAAAACTAGCTATTGACTTTAATTTAACACAAATTCTCTCATATGAGGTTTTATCCACTAAAACTCATTAAGGGTCAAAATACACCTTCCAACCACCTTAACTTTTCAAATCAACACGGAAGCCAGCAACCATTGTGTGGACCACTTAACCACAACACATGCATGAAAATGACTTAGATAAATTATCACAATGATTATATACACAACAATACACCATTTGAGTTACAACCACCCAATATAATTAAAATTGAATAACTACTAAAACTTGCCATAAACCAATTTTATTATTACTCATAAGTTAAAAATGATAAAAAAAGACCATGAGAGTTAAAACAAGTCTCATGACCAATGTACATAGGTTTAATCAAAAGTATAAGGTCATATACTCAATATACAAAAATATGCCCTATGGTTGACAAAATATACATCAACTAGACAAAATGAGGCTAACAACATAAATGGTGTCCCATGCACTAATACCATGCCTCTGGTGCTTCTTTGACAAGACCTTTTCCAGTAACTAATATTAGAATGTCATAATACATGCTATGCAACCAATCATGTGATTGTTAAAGAGGCAAGTAAATCACATTTTCAAATAGTTTATATTCAAGTTACCAGACATGAAGAATGCATGCCTAATACATTATTTCCTTCTTACACCATGTTCGGTGCCCAACTTACTTGCCTAAGAAAAAGTTAATCCAAGCTACAAGAGCCACCCATTGGATTCAATAGGGACATACCACGTGGTAATAAATGAAACTAGACATGATATCTAACCATACATCGTCTTGACACCAATCTAGTCACGCAGTTAATAATATCTCCAAACACATGGACTATCAAATCAATTATTATACATGCTTGTAAACACATTGCCTCATACTGAACATATTTATATACAAAATTAAATTTCACTTGACAATACAAATTTTCTAAAAAAGAAATAATATTCTTTTCTAAACATATGAATTTCCAAACATATTTTTCTCTAACAGGACACACATAACCAATTATAAAGCACACGCCATAATATAACAGTAGTAGTTAGATTTGCTCTTAACAAGTAAATTTCCTTGAATGAGCGATTGGCCACCACCATTACTTCTGCAATGTCCGTTTTGATATTACCGGGATAATACTCTAACACATCATTATGATAATTAGGATTAATTAAAATTCTTAAATAAAGTCATCACAATCTAAGGGTTTAGAAATAGACAGTTTAAAATATTGAAATTTTAAGAAAACCCCTTTTAAAAAGTCACTTGAACTCAAACTATAATTTAAAACAATTTAAATAAGGTAGCGAAAGAAAGAAGGTCAAGTAACCTATCAAAGAAGTACTAAAAGAGGCATTTCAAAATGCCCATAACATGCTCCATCCGTCGTAGTGCATGAGCCGTCCGCTGCGGCAGATGGCACAGAGAACATAAGGTTCTCACTATGCGATGTGCCATTTTGCCATTCGACATTCAATTTAAGAAGTTCAAGTATCCACACATAACTCTTGAAGCCTTTTAGCTGTTGGCACTAGTCTCACATTTGAATATTCAACCATTTAAAAGTTGAACACTTGAACTTAAATTGGTTCGTTTTCAAACCACAACGCACACAAAGATATCCAAAACTCACAATCTAGTGCCAATAGCTTTAGAACCACTTGGGCCAACTCAAATGGACGGCACGCAACCTGATAGGCCAAATATATTGCAGCAACAACAGTCCAAACACAAAATAACCACCAAATCCCCTATTCCACAATGTGTTCAAGGGGTAATAATATTATCTCAAATAACATGCTTTGGCCATCCACACATACAAAACATTACAAAATTATCACTTGTACTAGTATCTCAACCACTCACAATCATTTAATCACATATACATCATTTTAGGTAATAGAATAATTCACTAATATTAATTAACATGCATAACTATAAGCAAGTAAAACTCATATAAGTAAATACACTCATTTAGCATATTCAACATTTCATTTCCACAAACACAAGTCATTTTCATTCTAGCATGATCATTCTACCATTTGAGCCTCCATATCACCCTAATTGAAATCAAAGGCTCTATTGGACTAAGTACATGTGTGCAAAGGCTCGAGCTCAATTTCAATGGTAAGATCATTCAATCAAAAATGTTCTATCCCACTTTTAAACTATGGTTTCCCTTATACATATGAATCGAGGTGCCATTACTCCAACATTGCATCACACTGATGCTAAGAAGCGTCAATCTCCAACAGCGTACTCTACATGGATACTAAGGAGATAATTTTTAACACCATATCTCACTAGATACTAAGAAGATACATGTTATATGAACTTGTACTACTTCTTTTTATAGGTGAACTCCCACCCTTTATTATGATTATGCTCACACTTCTCATACACGTCACATACTTGTATAAAACTATAATTTACTTATATAAGAAATTTTCATAATTTCATTGTTTTAAAATTTGTGTCAATTCTTTAGCTTTGATGAGTCCACCGATACTTGTCACCAAAGAAATATTTACAAAAGCATGATCACTAACTTCAAGCTTTAACAGCTATCTCCTCTTATTGACATAAATCTTTTGTCGTCTTTGGGCTAGAAGCAATTCCTGCCCCATTTAAGTGAAAATTACACTTCCTCCCATATAATGTTCCCCCAAGGTGAAATTTGGATCATGAACAGTAGCCATTGTTATAAAGAAGAATTCAATTAATGGAGGGATTTCTCAACTAGTACTCAACCAAAAGGTACAAGTCCTTGACATATCTCCCAAAAATTGGGATGGTTTGTCCAATTTGTCTATGTGTCTAGAGTGACAAGTGGTGTTACTCTCATTTTTGTTCCCATGGTTCCTTGCAATAAACCCCCAAAGGTCTGAAGCGGACCTCAGGTTCCGACCCGATGCGGCCCTTCTTAGTACTCTATGTGGACTCTAACAAATATTCTCTTTTTGTTGGTCAAAAAACAGATAGTCTCTTTTTAGAAGTCGAATATTAAATTGATGCGCCAGTCGAATATTCTCTCTTTGTTTTTTCCACCCTCAAAAGACCAAAAGTGGGAGGGAACGTCTAGACATTTTAAATGCTAAAGTGTCTTCAATTCATCTTTCATCACCGTGGTAAATTAATAATAGTTACCCTCTCAGTTTTTTAAGTCACTCCTAATATTGTTTATTAAAATTAAGAAAAGAGTTCATAATTTGTTAACTTTGTTTAAAAATAAAAACATTATCTATTTTTCCATATTAAATATATTCTTAAAAAATTCTTACTTTCCCTATCAACATTAAACATAAGAAGAAAAAATTGTAATAAATAACAATGTGGTTTGCTTTATAAAAAAAACCACAATTTTTTATCTTTGAATGTCTTATAATTTATAAATAGGAGTGAGGAAATATAATAATCTCTATTGTTACTTTGTTGGACAATTGTACACGCCCAACCTGACCCTTCAATCATGGCTTTCATGGCTTTATCCAACGTAACCCTTCTTTTGATGCCTAATTGGACCAATTCCTTTTTAATTAACCCCCTTAATTTGTCATTTCTGTTTTTATATTTATTTCATACACAAACAAACGAAGTTGTTGAGATATATATAATATTCTTTGTGTCTATCTGCTTTCTAAATTTTATATATATATATATATATATATCACACTTCAATTTATTTTCAAAAGTCAAGAGGTCGGAGTTACTTATCTAAGGACTACGTTTTTAATAGAAGAACAATAGTATTAATATTAATATTCAATAGTTATAAAAAAACATTAACATTCAATATATTTTATATAAAGTTTTATAAGCATAAAAAGTCATATTATCCATAATAAATTATAAATATATAGCAATACAATTTTTTTTTAAACTTTTCTTTTGTCTTTCACCTGCATCTCAAGAAGACAACAACATAATTGCCACTAAATAATACTTTTTCACTGAATCACACATATTATGAAAAAAATATTAAAATTGGTTGATATTTCAAAGACAAATTTTCTTCTGCCAAATAAGAAGAGTTTTAAGGTATGAATGATATTTTTTTTGAACAATTAATAATATCATATATGCTTTATAAATGGTCTTATATTACAAACCATGAAAATTTTTTAGGAAAACAAATCTTATAAATAAAATAAGCAGCCAGGAGTATAAAAATAGAAGATATATATTTACTATTTTTAAATTATTAGTCTTCCAAGCACGTGTCATATATACATGTAAAACATATCTTGTTAAATAAACACGCTAGCTAGTGTGATTAAGAGTTGTAATTCACTGTTTAATGATCACCATTAAAATAGCCGTTGGAGCAATAAAATTAAATCAAAGTGGAATGTGTATGCACAATATAATATTATTATTATCCCTTCATACCCACGCAACGATGGTGCACTTTCTAATTCACGATGATCTTTTTTTTGGCCAACTATTCACGATGATTTTAATTTCACCATATTAATGTATCGAAAACGGATGTCACACTGAATAGGTCAGGATATTGATGCAAAGATCAATAATCAAAATCATAATTAAATTGAATCAAACTGGTTATAAATTGATCATTTTATTAAACCTATTCAAGTTAAGCGTTTTTTTTGCTACATTTTAATTACTTTTATGAAAAAATTGCTAGGATGCAAATAGTTTAAGAATCTAGGTGCTTTTTATAGAATAGTTTGAGAGCACAAATTTATCTTAACTTGAATTCATTTGGCATGACATGTGACATTTTCAGTCAAATTTAAGTTCTAGACAACATTTTTAACGATCAACATTAGAATATTTAATATCAAATGTGCTACATTTTAATTACTTTAGAAATGCAATTTTTATGATAAATAATTTAGGGCAATTAGTGATTCTCGAAAAAAAATTTAAAGGCAAAAATACATTTTAACCCAAAATTTTATTATAAATAGCTGAAGGGTAAATGTGTAAATTTAATAATAAATTATTTTTTAAAGAATATTGAATAATTATTAAATGATACAAAATAAATTATCAACTAATAAAATGATCAACTAATAAAATGATAGCGCCAACACTTTTTATCCAAATGATACTAATGGCCATTTTCTCTCCCTCCCACGTTTTCACTCTGCTTTTGTCATCATCCTCATCTGCTTCTACCTTGAAATAATTTATGTACGATTATATATGTCTAAGCGATAAAATGAAATTTATCAACTTCGTAAAGATATTAATGACAATTGAGAAGCTTGAATTATTGAAATGCCATAGAAAAACCAGAGTCTTATTTACAATAATTAAGATACTTCTAGTTATAAAACCGTCCAGTAGAAGGTCATACTCATGAATTTTAAAAAAGTTTTCTGTGAATTTAAATTGAATCACTTGTAAATCTAAGAAACGTCAATTGAGATATAGTTTCATGAATATGTATGTACATTTTGTGAATTTAAGGACAGTTATTTGTGAATTCTAAAAAAATTAATTACTTGTGAATTTATGAAAAATAAGTTGTGAATGAATATTTAAAAACATGAGAAGTTTTCTAAATTATTGATTTATAATTAAGATTATTCATATATCAATTCACAAATGAAGTTTCATATATTTTCCGGTGATATTCATTAAATTCACAACTAAATGTTCATAAGTCACAAGTGGGGGAACCAAAAGTGCTTTTTTCTTTTTTTTTTCTTTTTTTCTTTCCAAGCAAAAATAAATAAAATTTATCAAAAAAATTGTAATATGGGGCGTGTGCCCTGCTTAAGTACACCCTCCATCTGTCGTTGTACTCTATTCACTCACAATCGAATAATTTTCATGCTTAGTAGTATGTATTTGCCCTTTTAAAATTTATAAGTAATCATCCTTAAATTTATAAGTGATAATACATATAAATTCACAAAACCATCTATTCATTTATATTTAAGTTTTTCGGTAATTCATATGTAATATTATTTCAATTCATAATTAATTTTTCTTAAATTCACAACATGCTAATTTTTAACTGTAAATAAAGACATTTCAATAATTTAGAGTATTCAATTGTGATAGATGCCTTCACAACTTCTGGATTTGCCCATTTTCCCCATATATATAATATATATATATATATATATGGTTATGTACATCTATCATTTTTTCTTCTTTCTCCTCCTCCTCCTCCTCCTCCTCTTCGTTCCCATGAACCCACGATAGAGAAGCGATCGCGAGCGAAGAGAGAGAACGGTATGAAAACGACGGCCATTACCAGATTCTTTCTTCTTTCTCTCTTCATCTTCCTCTCTCTCTTCCTCCTCACTTACTTCCGATACCACCGCCGTCCCACACAACCGCAACGCCGTCAGGATTATCTCCGATCCACTCAAGATCTCAGGATCCGACCCGGTTATTCCTCCTATGACGCCTACATCCGTCGCCAGCTCGACAAGACGCTCAACCCAAAGCTCCGGCAAATCTGGACCACGCGAGATTGGGACCGAAAAATATCCGTTTTCTCTCAGTATTTCCAGAAACTTCAGGCCGAGAACCTCCTAAGAAACTCGTCCAAGTCTCTGTGTATCGGAGCTCGGGTCGGGCAGGAGGTGGAAGCTTTGCGACGGATAGGGGTGTCGGAGTCGGTGGGGATAGACTTGGTGCCGTATCCGCCATTGGTGTTGAAGGGAGATTTTCATGAGCAGCCATTCGAGAATGAGACGTTCGACTTCGAGTTCTCGAACGTGTTCGATCACGCGCTGTATCCGGAGAGATTTGTGGGGGAGATAGAGAGGACGTTGAAGAGAGGTGGGGTGTGTGTGCTGCACGTGACGCTCAGCCGGCGGCCGGATAAGTACTCGGCCAACGATCTTTACAGCGTGACTCCATTGAAGGAATTGTTCAGAGGGTCGGAGCTGGTTCACGTACGTAAGGTCGACGCTTTCGGTTTAGACACAGAGGTCGTCTTTCGAAAGAAATGATGACTTTTTTAAAAAAAAAAAAATTCTGGGTGAATTTATAGTTTGTACTTTGTAGATGTTTAAATGAAGCTTTGGAATGATTCAGTTGTATTTAAAGTTTAGAAATTTCATGTAGCTTTTGCTTCCTGTTTTGTTTCGGGTTCGTCGAACCCTTGCATGTTCGTCTACAAAATTGAAAATGAAAGTAAATTAACATAGATTTAAATTATTTAATTTTTATTTTCTTTTTTGGCAATTAATCCACTGTTATATGATGGAGATTTATGGCTAAAAGTAGCAGATTCTATATATATATATAAAAGGTAACATTGGTAAATTTAAATTAATTGATCCCATGAATTTTTGCAATGTGTGGAATTACCAAACGAACATGTCTTTATTAGTCAACAAAGCTCGTTTGGTGTAAATTTAAATTAAATGAAATTTGAAATGAAATAACCTTTTTTTCCCTTCAAACTCCTTGTTGATTTCATCACGCGTTGAAACTTTATATATATATATATATATATATATCACTAAATTATCTCAGTTCAACTTAACGGTGTAATTCAAAATGGCATAAAGTAACTAATTAAAGATGGTAAAAATAATAATAATAATAATTAAAAAAAAATGATTGCTAGATTTGGTGACATTGATTTGCATTAGGTAGGAGAAAATAGAGTGATAGAATAAAGGAAACGAAAATCCAATACTTATCTGATACAAATAAATTCTCAACTAACATATCATGATCGCTTTGATTTATGACCTTCTCAATACAGCTCATCAGATAACCCAACAACTAGGATTCCAATTTGTTGTAGTCCTTGAGAGTCAAATATAAATATAAATATAAATATTATAATATAGAAAAGGAATATTTTAATAGGAAATTAAAATGAAAAAAGTGTAACGTGGACAAGAAGAAGAATAATGGTGTCGAGGCTTTGTGTGACAGAATAAGAACTTGCCCGTG
The DNA here is from genome assembly GCF_029017545.1 of Prosopis cineraria. NCBI lineage: Eukaryota > Viridiplantae > Streptophyta > Magnoliopsida > Fabales > Fabaceae > Prosopis > Prosopis cineraria. The sequence goes on along the minus strand of NW_026555335.1, from coordinate 33,641,131 downwards.
ACAACGGCCGTTTACTTTTTCCGTCTTTGCGCTGCTTTGGACAAAACAAGTGTTTCCCCAGTCTCAATCTCAATCCCTTCATACTCGGATCTAGTTCATTCAATAAACACCAGAATCGGTAATTTAGGATCAAGTTTATAGAAATCATTTTCTTTTTTGTTCTTTACAATTCATCCTTTTTCGGCTGGGTTAAATAGACCTGAAAAATTCAAGCTGATTATCATGTTGGGGCTTGACTTAAATACCTGAAACTTTTATTTTTTTAAGGAAAAATCAATCATTTAATTTGATTCTTTTTGTTTTGCCTTAATTATTGTAAATCAATTATTGGATTTTAATTTGTTATAATTTTGACTCAGTAATAATTCAGTTTTTGAACTTTAATTTAGAGCAACTCAATTTTTATAATTTTAATAATTTAAAATATCAAGCCCTAGATTTCAAAATATTGTTTTTATCTTTTTAAATTTATTTTTAAAAATATAGAGATCAATATTTTAAATAGTTAAATTTATAAGGATTGAGTCGTGTTGAGTTTAAATTCAAGGATTAAGTTGCACTAAATTAAAATTATAAAAATTAAATTATAAGAAGTTAAAGTTCATAAATTAAATTATAATTGAGTTAAAATTAAAAGGGATTAATAATTATTTTTTCTTTTGATATGTAATACATATTAAATATTAATTAATATTTTAAGATTGAATTCATTTTGTTGTAAGAAACTATATGTATATTTGTTTATATTATTATATATATTTAAATTTTTTAAAAGATTCATATTATTATATTTCCATAATTTTTAAGCTTTAAATATTTTAAAATAATCTTAAAAATGTATTCCGCTAGCTAGTTATTTTTTATTTTTTATTTTTTCTTTTTTTATAGGAATGCATGATTGTTGTGGATTCAAAATCTGCCTCTTGTTGATGATTTCATCCAAATGTCTACTGAAATTAAGCAGCATAGTATATACTTTGCTGAATTATTAACTTCTGATGATGGAGATATACTTCTAAGCTCGGTATAATCTAATAATGGTCATTTAGATATCGTAAAAATTGACTAGTGGTGTATTTTGTTTCACGTGAAATCAAACACGCACTAGTTACCTAATATAATTATTAAGCTTCATTATATTACTGAACACGGCATTATTGAATTCATTTCATAGATTCAGCAAAAGAAGGTCATTAATTAATTGATTTCATTTATTTAATTTTTTTTTAACAACAAGGATCCTAGCAATAATTAAAGAGTTTTCAAGTACAGGAATGTGTCAAGCAAGATGATATAACATTTGCTATTGAAATGTGTTGAGCATTCCTGTTGCCATAGATCTCTATCATCAAACTCTCAACTTCTACTAATAACAATCAAGTTATTCAATGGTTTAATTAACATTTTAATAAAAAAACGTGTCTTTCAATGAGTGACTTTATCAATGGTTATCCAATTGTTTTTTTGAAAAAAAAAAAAGCAAACAAAAGTCTTTTTTTTTTTGTCATCCTTTTTTATTGGTTATTTCTTAGGATTTAATTAACAAGCTGTTAGGCGATTACCCATTAAAATTATGATAAACTCAAAGTGGGGTTCTCACAATTAAAGTTGTCAAACTCATGAGTTTAAATAAACTTATAATATAGAGATATAAATTTGAATTGTAAACTTATAAAAGTTTACTTTTATTAATAAATAATTATTAAAGTATATAATTAAATAATTAAAATATAAAATATGATCATAATTTAATTTAAATATATTTTAAATATAAATTATTGAAATTAAATCTACTTATATTGATAAATTATCATACTAAACATAAAAATTTTAAAATAAAGAAAATTATTTATTTTGTTTTCTTTTTTATTAATATTAATTTTTTCTTTTTGAGTTTTATTTTTCTTTTAATTGTGTCTTATTACTTCTATAAAGCGAGTTCTATATAATATATATATCTAAGTTTCTCAACTCAATTAAAAATTGACAAGTTTAACAAATTTAACCAATTGCATCTAGTTTAAGTTTGTGAGTAAGTTAACATGATTTTGTAAACTAAAAATATAAAAATGATAAACTTAGAGAATTAACTCACGAGTTTAACCAATTTTCACCTAGTCCAAATTTATGAACAAGTTAACATGATTTTATAAAATAAAAATGTAAAAATAAACTTAGAGAGTCAACTCGAAAGTTTGACAATCATGCTTGCAATAATTAAAGGAAAAACTTAAAAAAGTAATAATGAAGCTCTTTCAATCTATCAAATTTATCTTAATTATCAATTTAGTCTCTTAAGTTTAATTTTTATTAATTTTTTCTCTTATGTTTTTTTAAATTATTATGTTAGTTTTTAAATCTTTAAAATACAAATAGACTTTCAAATTAATATAATATAATGTACTCTCTCATCCCAATTTATAAGATATTTTTTGATTGAATTGCACATGGCAATAATGTTTATTAAATACACTCTACAATCTTAATTTTTTAAAACACAAATATAAATTTTTAAAAATATTCTTCATTTAATTTAACATTATTTGGCAAAACATTAAATAGAGATAAAGAAAATATAAGGAGGGAAAGGTAATATTGGGACAAGCATAATTAATAATGAAACCTTATTTTTGTTAATATTGCTGAAATAATAAGTCAAGTTATGATTTTTATAAGTAACATTACTAAAATAATAAGTCAAATTATAATTTTTACATGTAACATCATTATAAAAAAAAATTCAAGTTATAATTTTTATGAGTAATATAACCAAAATAGCAAGTCAAGTTATGGGTCTTACAAGTAATATTAATAAAATAATAAGGCAAGTTATAATTTTTACAAGTAATATTGTTAAAATAACAAATTAAGTTATGGTTTTTACAAGTAAAATTATTAGAATAACATGTCAAGTTACAATTTTTTGCTAATATTTATTCTATTAATGTGACTTGTAAAACCTATAACTTAACTTGTTATTTTGCTAATATTGCTTGTCAAAATCATTAGTTGACTTTTTATATCAATAATGTTAATTATAATTGAAGAGCATTTTGATCATTTAAGCAATATAATTTATTTCATTTCAGTGATCTAGGTGTGAAATTTTAGAATTTTTTGAAACTTGGTTGAAATTATGTCAAATCTAAGGCACTCTAATGAAAATTTCCCTAATTTTTGTTTACTGTTTTGTTTTTTTTTTTGGGTACATAATAGGTCAAAGGCCAAACAAAATTACACTAAAATCAATTGTGGATAAATTAAACCCAATCTATTCCTATATAATAAATTAAATAAACCTTCAAGAGACTCACTCAAAATCTATGGCCTATATTCCTGTGATAAACTTCAATTAGCTAATTAATCGACACCAAAATTTCCTTCTCTATAAGCATGTACCACTCATATATTTTAGTTATCATCAATCATATTCTATATTTGACAAAGGATTCTATTCTTTACACAAGAACAATTGCAGCATATTCACACTTGCAATAGAGTTAGATTCAATTATAACCTCTATCAAACCCAATCTTTGCAGTGTGAGGAAACCAGACTATAGCATGTTGTCATGTTCCATTCTGTATAAGCTTGTATCCATAACCCTTATGTATCAACATGAGAGTATGATGAATTTCTTCTTTCTTGTCTTGAAACCCTAAGCTAGCTCATTCCACCTATCTGCATCATTCATGATCTTGTCATCAATCTGATACGTTAATACCTTGAAGCCGCTATTCCTCAGTTGTAAAATGCAGGTCATCACAGTCACAGACAAGATCCATGTGAAAATCAAAGCGGTTGTCATCTTCACCCGCAGACCATCCATATGAAAATCAAAGTCTTGAACCTTTAACTGTGTCATTAGCTTCAAATTAAAAGTCTTGATCCTTGCTGACTCTCTTTTCTTGATTATTTTAAATGAAGTTTTATATAGAGCTGGGAATATGGATGGGCCCGGCCCTTAAGGGCCTGAGTCCTAAAGCCCAGTTTTCTATTTTGAACCCCATTTTTCAAGCCCGGCCCTTATGTGAAGGGCTTAGGGCCGGGCCCGTAAGCCCTTTTTTTAAAAAATAAAAATAATAAAAATAAAATTAAATATTATAAATTAATTAAAATATTCTAAAATTTTAAAAAATAAAATTCTCATAATTTTTTAAAAATTAAACAACACACATTTAGAAGTCTAGTAATAAAAAAAATTTAAATCTTGGTTAAAAAACAATTCATTTTTTATAAATACACAAACATAATAATTATAGAAAAATAAAAAATATTAAGAATTTTATACTATACACTGATATTTATTAAATTATATTAAATCAATTTTAGAATAAATTAAAATTAATAATAGTATAATGTGTGTAGGATCAGGTGAGCAGGCATTGGCTTTAAACACATGTTTCACCAAAGAAAATAATAATAATAATAATATAATATGGCTTATCAGGGTCAAGCCCTCAAGCCCGAGCCCTTTTTTACAGGGCTTATCGGGGCCAAGCCCTCAAGCCCGATTACTTTAAAAAAAATTATTTTCAAAACTTGAACCTTTATTTAAATAGGGCTTCCAAGCTCGGTCCTCCAGGCCCAGCCCTTATTCTCGGCTCTAGTTCCACATATATATATATTCTAGTTGTCAGAAGGTGACAATGATGTATGCTGCTTCTTGATGATCAACTTCTTGATCTTTAATTTTTAGATATGTCGAGCAACGAAACTCATCTTGTAAAAGAAAGTACATTATTTATATAAAAAACATTATTAAAGTATATATATATGTATGTATATTTAATAATGATAAAGTTAAAAAATTTTTAAAGTTTTAGATAGAATTAATGAGTTATTAATATGTTTGGGGCTGTTAACGATTCCATTTGGACTAAAAAAATTTTTCATGGTTAAGTTAGGTTGAACCAAAGTTGAGCTATTATATTGAGCCGAAACCGGAATGGTTTTAAAAAAAAATTATAATTTAAAAAAAATAACTTTGGGTCCCCGCAATTTGCTTGCTTTTTGTTATAGGTCCCTATATTTTTTTTTTTAGTGTTCTAGGTCCCTATGCTTTTATTTTTTGATGTTCTAGATCTCCAAATGAATAAAGTGTAGAAACCTTGTAGAGACCTAGAATACTAAAAAATAAAAGTGTAGGGACCTATAACATAAAAATACAGGGACCTATAACAAAATGAGAGCAAAATACAGGGATTTAAAGTTGTATTTTTTCAATAATTTATAATATTATTAATCTATGATTATGTTGTGTCATTTTATTAACAAATAAACAAATACACATACACTGTAGATTTGTTTTTATATTTATTTTATATTTTTATTTAATATTATTTTTATTTAATTATTATATCATTAGTTTGATTGCTAATCTAACTGGTTACACCAAAAGGATCAAGAATTGTTAGCTTTTCCAATTTAACATCTGGTATGATTTTTAAAACATTGCTTAGACATAAATGGTGTCTCACATATATTTTGATGACAATATAAAAATAGTTAAAAATATTGAGCCAACTTTTGTGTTAATGTGTAACTCAACACAATGAAAGCTTCTTACAAAGCCATCCTATTTATCTGTTTGTGTTAATACTTAAACTTTTTTTTTTTCATTTTCTACTAAATTCTTCGAATTGAAAACTTGTTTCAAACTTCTCAAATAATCACTGATATATTTTAAAAATGAAATATCATTCATGAAAAAAAATGAATTCAAGTTTACTATTGCATATTGTGCTCCAGTTTTTAAAAAAGAAAATAAAAAAAGTACTAAAAATTTTGTGAATAATAAATTTACTCTCCCCTTGAACGAGGTTGCCATTTTTTTTTTTGTTTTTTGTTTTTTCTTTTTTCAGTTGGCAAATGTCGAAACATTTACAGGCATAGGTCAAACCAATGATGTGAGCATCACAAGGATGTCTTGGGGCCCAATTGAACCAAAGGTTCTTGCCGCCACTCTTAGCATTTGTAGGTCGTCGGATAAGGGAAAAAAGAAATTGTTATTATGATATAGAGAAGTAGAGTTGGAGGAATCTCAATTATTAGCAAGTTAGACAGGAAGCTAAAATTTCTTTTTATACAAAAAATTTAAATGAATTGAGTCTCGTGGATTTACCAAAGACAGGGCATATTTATAAATTTAAAAAGTATTTATAAAGATATTTATAAATTATTTACTAATGAAATACTTGCATCAAATGTGAGATTTGAATTATAATCTTATAGATTATTGAGTCAAATTTATACCAACTGGATTGTGAAAAGTTCAAATTAAGAAAAGCACAGGTAAGACCTTAGAAAATGTTGAATTGTGAGAATCATTTGTCAAGGCCCAGTGTTTTATGTTAAGCCCATTAGTTTGGAATCATGATCAAGTTCTATAAATTAGGGCCTCCAATAGTTTCGACATTTGAGGCCTTTTGGGCTGACAAGGGATTTATTGAAAACATTGGGCCCAATTGGAGATAATTAAATGTTGAATGTTTGCATGGGGTAGACCAAACAGTTAATCAGTTATAAATATGTCACTGTAGCCAAAAAATTATAATTATAAATATATTAAATTATCATTTATCATTTGATGAACTAGTTAAATACAAAAAAAAAACATCAATAATTTTTTTGCTGAATATGACAACTAAAGAAGGAAATAAACGAGAATGTTAAGAATTAAGATTTTGTTTTAATGAGAGGTATAATCATGAGGGCAATATTAAGATATGGTCTGTGCGGCTAAATGTGGATGATTCTTTAAATTAAAATTATATGATTATTATGGTATTATTTTAAAATTATATATTAGATATAATTTTATTGAGGCACCGTTTGACTTGCATTTTTCAAACAATATACCATACATTAGATTCAAAAATTTATATCTTCTTGTTACAACAATAATTTTTTTTATAAGCACAATGAGTAAACTCTATCGACAGTGAAGTATTGAGAGTGAAAGTAACAAATTTTCACTTGTTAATAGAGATAACTATTGTGAATGAGTAGACTCTGCCAATAGTGAGATATTGAGAGTGAAAATAACAAATTACCATTGAAGCTAAAAGGTAATTAAAAATGGAACATTGTTTCATATTTTTTTAAAGACATTTTATAATTTAAACCCTTTAATAAAAAAAAAAGACAAGAGGAAGAATTTTCCAACATGGGGTAGTTTTTTTTTTTGACCAAACATGGGGTAGTTTGGAAAAGACTTATAAATGAAGGAGATATATAAAAATTAAAAAAATAATGATCTTATAAATAGGATCAAAATAAACCTACATCTAGCTCTTTGAGAGGAGGGAGTACAAGTTTACTGAGCACTGGCTTTACAAACTATACTGTGACTACTCTAGAGAAATAAATAGATAAGAATACCTTTAAAAACAGTTGAGAAATCTACTGCAATATTTCACGAGATATACTGGATGATTTATAAAAAACTAAAATATATTTTTAATCTTTTAATTTTATATAATATTTTATTTTGATTACTTAATTTTATAAAATATATTTTTTTAGTTCTTTAACTCTAATACTATTAGTTTTATTACAAAAAAATTTTATATTAAACTTTTAAATATTGACAAAACATTTTCAAATATTGATTTATTAAGTTTAATTATTTTTAAAATAATAATAATTGATATAAAAAAATAATTATTTAAAACTAACAGTATTATGGTTAAATGACTAAAAATATACTTTATAAAATTAAAAAATCAAATTAAAAACTTATATAAAGTTAGGAGACTGAAAGTAGACTTTAGCTTTTATAAATATTACCAAAAACACATTTATTGAATTTGGTTAATTGATAGTCATGTTAAAAAAATAAATGATAAAATCATTTGGTAATTGTTATAAGTCACCAATAATGCATGAATAGCATGTATGTATGATGATGAGAAGCCACTCAGAATTAATAATGCCACAACTCGTTAGGTTATCCAGGGCACGAGATTTTTGTGAGTAGTGGTTATCTTTTTTTTTTTTTAATGAAGTGTTTAGTAAGATTTTGTATAATTAATTATTATCATTGCCAATGTTTTTTTTAATAAAAAACAAGTACATAAAAAAATCATTCTCACTGTTTTCTTTCACAAGTATATGAGTCAAGCATTATGTCTTACATCAAAAAAAACTTGAAAAAGGTCTTAGGAATATAAGTCGGTGTGCTGTACACCTTATTAAGCTAGTTTTTTAATGAGAGGGTAATAATCTTGTGATAAAATGGTAATAGAGCTAGACTCAAGTTTATCCAATTAGTGGGCTGTTTGGTGAGTCATCTATGACAGGGGCATCTCGAATTGGTCAGAAGAGTTGTTTTATCTCCTAAGAAGGATTTAGGTAAGGTCTTAAGCATATAAGCAGGTGTACTATACACCCTACTAAATTAGTTTTTTGGAAAAAGTAAAGGTCTTGTAATATAAGGGTATCTTCTTGCTAATAATCAAGGATCCATTTCAAAATATAGAGATCATGAAAATAAACTATTAAAAAGATCTTTTACATGCATATGGTCAGAATTGAACCCTTCGTAACAAGTTTAAGAGACTTCATTGGTAATTGCATCCTATTTTCTTTTTTTTTTGTTTTTTTGTTTTTTTGTCTTACTCAATTTTTTCTTGAAAATCATTTTCAAATTTTATATTTCAAATTCAAATTTCTCAATTATCACTCTTTCTGTATTTTTCAATTTCATTGTTCCTACTCTAAGTCATTATGAAATTCTAATAATATAGATTATTAATCTGTATTTTTAAACATCAGCAAATTTAAACCATGAATTAAATTGGATGGCCTATTTGCAATGGATCATTCATTTATTAGGGAAAATAAGCTGATCATGTTGTGATTAGGGATCCATTAAGTAAGAACTTGATTCAACTGGTAGGGGTAGTGCTTATTTAATTAAAAGTTGAGTTTAACTCTTGAAAATACTCTAATTATAGTGAGACAAGTCTGTAATAATGGGTGGTCTAAAAAAAAAAAAAAAGGCTACAACGGACCTCATAACCTGCTCCAAAAAAATATTGAAATTGAAAATATATATTCTCAAACAATGTAGTTATACGGTTGAATAGACAAACAATGCAAATAAATCTTTTTAAAAGTCATACAGCTGAAAGAACAGTGACATGAGAAAATGAGACTGTGTGTGTGATCCAAATTTTACAATTACACTCTCGCATACAGTCACATGTATGAAGTTAGAGAATCCAAACTTAATTAGGAATAACAACATTTCTCCTCAAGGCCAAAGCTTAATATCTTATGCCTCAAGATTTGTTCTTTATTGTTCATCTTAATCTCACCATTTTTCTTCAATTCATCTAAATGTTCCTCTTTAAATTTTAAATGGTTAAAAGGGCAATTTGTTTTCTAAACTATAAGTCCAAGAGTGTCTAGAACTCTAAATTTATTTTTTATATAAGATTTCCCATCCATTATTGAAAACAGTGAAATGTTGCCCTTATTGTTAGCAATAGTAAATTTTGATCATTAATTGATTGGAAAATAATAAAAAAGGACCAAGAAAATCATAGGAAAAAAACCAAAAATTACAAGAAGGGACCAATAAATTCTTTTGTCCTTTTATATAATTTTTGAGGTCATTTTTTTAGTTAACTAACTATTAAAATTAACTTTTATTAATGATAGGAATAATATTACATTGTTTTTAAAAGTTGAGGAAAAATATTGTATTAAAAATAAGTTTAAGATTTTAGATGGCAGGTATTTTTGAAGTCAAATTATTATTTAACCTAGTTTTAAATCCCCTAGTCCAGAACCAGCTGTATTCATAAACATAAAGAACCAAAAACAAAAAACTGATAAGAAGAGAAACAAGAATCAAGTTTCACTGGCCTAAGAAAAGCAATGCTAGGTGATATATTTGCCTTGAATTGTTAACAAATGATCCTCAACATTACAACGACAAAAAATACTCAGAACATGGTACGGCAAAAAGAATAGACCAAACTATTGCTACAGCCTACAAATACAGACTAGCTTGAAACTTTGAAAGATAGTTTCCCTTATGGCTTATTCCTTCTTCCTTGCTTCCTTGAGCTGCCCTCTCTGTCGAATCCGAATACAGGACCAGAGGCGCAAAGAATCAACGAGAGACTCAGGCAACGACATTGCCAACGCCCACAGGATGGAATGCGTCCAGTGAGGCGAGCAACGAGGCTCATATCCTATCCAACGCACGGCAGCTTTCGCGTATCCCTCACTTGATGGCACAAAAAATGAAGATCTCTTTATGGATGCCATCTTTGTTGCCACTTGTAATGGAACCTGATTCCACAATTCATGGTAACATCAAAAGTTGCCCACATCATCAATTTTTTGTTTTTAATATTAAGTATACTTAAGGATTATCTATTTCATCAAAATAGCTTGAGCCAATTAACTAGACACATCCCAAAGTTTATATATTTCTAATCTACTTTCTAACTATTAGATGTTGGACTTCTTTTCTCTAATACATATATGGTCACCTATAAAAGCATCTCCAATCCATCTGTTTCCCAGGTGTTTTCTGGTATGCAGGCTAGTTTCAGAGGAACAACACTCAGAAGTGAAGATGAATGAAGCGATTCTTTATAATAATTGAAAGAAGAGATAGAGTAAGTTATACACAGTTTGCTTTTCGAAAGTGCTAATGTCCACTTAAAGTGAAAAGTATCAAATATCAAAGCACACACACACAAACCGGGGAAACGTAATACACAAAGAACAGCATCAATGAAAGGAATAGCAGATAAGCACTAGATGCATGCCACGATATCAACCCTGTTCCACCAAATGAGAGGCAAGTTGTGTATATTATTAGGATCATCTTATATCGGCAGAGATATTATGTTTGGTTTTGAGCAGTAGAATTTTGAATGAACAGAAAAATTGGTGACATTATACCATATACCCATAAACAAACATGTTAAATAACTAAGACACAAGCAGACACATATGGCAGCAGAATAGGGATGTGATCAGGTGGAACTAGAGCTAGAGCTGTTCTTTGAGTTAACCCAGACAAATCTAACCTGAATTTCCCTCTTCTAATTGGTAATTTATGATTCACATATACAGAACAATTACTATTTGGTTGATGCTGAGGGTCAAAGAAAAATGCCCGTAATACGGCCTGTAATATGAGCTACAGTGTAAATATTAATACCTGACACTGGACGTCAATCCCACTTTTCTTATATTCAACATAGAGACATCTTGAGAATTGATCTATGTACCTGAGGAAACAAACAGAGAACTTATATTTTTTAGCAGATAAAACAGCACATCCTACAAGATTCTCAAACAGTTTATATGAAGCTAGCACTTTGGAATTTGGAATTAAGAAGCAAACTAAATATAGACAAGCAGTCACTTACGCTTTTGTGGCAGCATACACAGCATAAAGAGGATCTGAAGGAATCACGGCTGATGATCCAGAACCAATATTAACAATTGCTCCTCTCTTTCTCTTGAGCATACCAGGAAGAACAGTTTGTGTGACCATGGTAGTTCCTTCTACATTCACTCTAATCAAGTTCTTGAGCAGCTTCTCATCCACTTCATGGAAGAATCTAGCGTAAGGATAAGATAGTCCAACATTATTAATCAAGACTCCGATCTCCAACCCTTCAATAGCTTCATGAATCTTGACCATACCCTCTGAAAGATCACCCGTAAAATCAACAACCACAGTCTTAATCTGAGTTTTCCCGACCGCAGCTCGAATCAAATTGGAAACATCCTTCAACTTGTCCAGATTCCGACCTACTAGAACCAGATTAAGCCCTGCACGAGCCAACTGAGAAGCAAAACTCTTGCCAATACCATCAGTAGGTGCAGTAACGAGTGCCCAGGATCCATAATTCTTGAGATTTTTGGGAGGTCTGAGAAAATTGACATAGACCCATCTGAGAAAAGCTAAGAAAATTCTCACAAGGCAGAGTAAACCCAAAGCGAAAAGCAAACCAGACCATAGAGGTTGAGTTTCCAGGCTCGCTATTATACAGCATTTCATTGTCAGAGTGAGAGAGCAATTGAGTGAGTTTGGTGAGGAGGGGTTAGTAATAGAGAAGTAACACTAGCACGAGTCCATGACAACGAGTCAGTGAGGACATGAGATAAAAAGTAGATGATTAGAGCAATTGAATTGAATGGCAGGTAAGAACAAATCCACAAATTCAATTTGAACCATAAAAAGGTTCTTACGAAATGGACAAATCAATTTGAGTGAACATAACGTTATTTAATTTTCCCTAAAGATGTAATGCAATGTTTAAATCGAAATGAGATAAATTCCAAATTTTAAGTTTTCTTTCACAATCGTATATGATTTATTTTAGTTTTTTTGTTGTTATCCAAGTCTTTTTTAGTAGTCTGTATTTTTCTTTCTTTGTCTGTTCTCTTTTCTGGGCATCCAGGTTTGAAACCACAGTATTTTTCTATAACAAATGAGAATTACATTAAGTCCTCAACATTACAACAACAAAAAGATAGATACTCAAGATAGCAGAGCAAAAAAGAAATATGAATAGACCAAGCTATTGATCCAAGAACAGATTAATAACAACAAAGATTAAGTCAGTGATACATCAGACACTTTGAAATCTGAAAAGATTGTTCCTCTTATAGCTTATTATTCATTCTTCCTCGAGTCCTTCTTTTGCCCCCTATCGCGAATGCGAATGCAGAACCAGAGACGCCAAGAATCGACCAGAGACTCGGGCAACCCGTGAGCCAATGCCCACAGAATGGAATGGGGCCAGTAAGGTGTGCACCGAGGCTCATACCCTATCCATCGCATGCCAGCTTTTGCATAACCATCGGTTGATGGCACGAAAAATGAAGATCTCTTTATTGATGCCATCTTTGTTGCCACATACAATGGGACCTGATTCCACAATTAACACACAATTCACAATGATATCATAGAAATTTCGCCTCTGACGATCAGTTTCCTAGCTCTTTTCTGATATGTAGGCTATTGAATGACGCAAGATACAAATAGCACTCATCATATCACACAATTCATGTTTCCCATTAAACAACAGTATCATTGCTCAAATCTAATGCGTATACTAGATATTTGTTTCAAAAACTAATATTATTGTTGGATGCATTTAAATCTTGATCTAACAGAAAAGGGCTCATTCACTACACATGATTACACAAGTGTAAGGCCATTTTAAATTAAGAAGTTCCTCACAATAACCGAAAGATAAGATAGAGTCAATTGATCCCAATATTTTTAAAAAGTTCTGACATCCACTTAAAGTGAAAAGTATCAATTCTCAAAATACACACAAACTCGAGAATAATGATCAAGTTCTACACAGTGAAAAGTATTAATCAAAGGAATACCAACTCTGTAATATCACCAAGTAGCAAGTTGGGTAATTTTTTTTTTTAATCAGAAGCAAGTTGGGTAAATTAGGATCATCACCTCAAGTGAAAAGAGATTGGTGACTATATACTTTAATAAACAGATTAAAAAAAAAAAATCAAGAGTCAAAGACATAAGCAGAAACATTTTCAAGTGGAGCTAGAGCTGTTCGGCACGGCTAATATTAACAAATCTCCCCTGAATTTCTCTCCTAAAATAGATAATTGAAACACAAAAATTCAAAACACTACATAAAGAGTCTTAAAAAAATACCTGACACTGGACATCGATCCCACTATTCTTGTATTCAACATAGAGACATCTCGAGAATTGATCTATGTACCTGAGGAAACAAACACACAACTTCATTTCAACATATCAAACAACGTATCCTACAAGATACCCAACAGCTTAAATGCAGTCAGAACTTGGAGATTGGAAGTGAGAAGGAAAGCTATAAGCAGCTACTTACGCTTTTGTGGCAGCATACACAGCATAAAGAGGATCTGAAGGAATCACAATTGCTGCTCCAGAACCAATATTCACGATTGCTCCTTTCTTTCTCTGGAGCATGCCAGGAAGAACAGTGTGTGTAACCTTGGTAGTTCCTTCCACATTCACTTTAATCAAATTCTTCAGAAGCTCCTCATCCACTTCATGGAAGTATCTCGCGTAAGGATATGAGACTCCCACGTTATTAATCAAGACACCAACATCCAACCCTTCAATAGCTTCACGAATCTTGAGCATACCCTCGGACAGATCACCAGCAAAATCAACGACCACCGTCTTAATCTGGGTTTTCCCGTACTTAGCTAGAATCGAATCGGAAACATCCTTCAGCTTGTCCGGATTCCGACCCACCAAAACCAGATTAAGCCCGGCACGAGCCAGCTGAAAAGCATAACCCTTGCCAATACCATCAGTGGGTCCAGTAACAAGCGCCCAAGATCCGTATTTCTTAAGATTTTTGGGGGGTCTGAGAAAAATGACATAGACCCACCTGAGAAAAGCTAGGAAAACTTTCAAGAAGGTGAGCAAACCCAAGACGAAAAGAACACCGAACCATAAAGGTTGGGTTTTCAGCCTTGCTATGATACAGCACTGCATAGTCAGAGTGAAACAAACAAACGGATCTAAGTATCTAACAATGAAAGCGAGATGTTTGGTGAGAGATTAGTGAATGGGTATTTAAGAGGATTGCTAAAACGAAGAAGCTTGAAAGAGTGGGGAGGCGGAGTAACCAAGAACGGCAAAGCAAGGTAGGGATTGGGAAATGGAGAGAGAAAGGGCATTGAATTTATAAGTATAAACTAAAATGAAACGGTGAGACAACGCAAACAAAGGGACAAAGAAGATGAGCGAAAAACCACCAGATTGAAGTAGGAACCGCAGCGCAGACGGTTGATTTGTTGGATCGTGGGGCAGGTAACAACGTATCCGCAAAATCAAAATCAATTTGATTGCTTTAAAACGAAACCAACATTAAATAAAATGCGTGTGAACAAGTTTTCTTTTATTTTATTTTTTTGAGTTTATTTTTCTTAAAAAAGTACTAGTGTACGAATATCCTATCTAAGAGTTCCATATTTAATTAAATATTTTTTTGGTGAAATTGATTTAAAAGAAAATATAATCATTAGTCCTTATAACTTTTTTAAATTTTGGTTTTAATTTCTATATTTTTTTAATATTTTTAATTTTTATAAGGAGTAAAAATATAAAAAATAAAAATAATAGAAATTTAAAAAATAAAAGTCTACCAATCTTTTTAAAAATTATAAAAATTAAAAATATTAAAAAAATACATTAACTTTAATAATAAAGACTTGAAAAACAAACAAAGATCACTCAATTTTTTTAAAATTATAAAAATTAAAAATATAAAAAATATATTGACTAAAAATAAAACCTGATCAAACAATAATAACTTATATTTTTCCTTTCTTTAAATATTTTTATTGGCAAAAGTCGGTAAAAGTATATATAGAATAGCAAAACAGCTTATCTACCCCTTGTATTGTACTCACAAAAAGTGGCAAATAGGTGGCTTTCAATTTGACCTTCCATTCATGCCAAAAAAATTTTAGCTTTTCTTTCCCCACCCCCCTTCCTTTTTTGGGTTTTTTTTGGAGCAAAAGATGGATTTTCTTATTTTTGATCGTTTATTTTACCCCCTTTTTATTTTTTTAAATAATTCTCTCCTTTACTTGTCAGTTGTCACGCATCCGTTGGTTATACTTTGTTATTTTTTGGTATGATTTTTCCTAATATTATTAATGCTTCAATTTTTTAAATCACATTTTCTCAAGTTATTTTTCATCTATTGTAGCAGAAAAATCTGCTATGATATATGAGTATCTTGAAGAACTCAAACTTAATATTTTAGAATAAGATGATTTAACTTTTTTTATCCGTTGAACTAATTGCCCATTAATTTATATACTTTTGATTTTTAAAAAGATAATAACTATAGCAAAGGTTTTTTTTTTAAAGGACAAAATTGTTGTTGTCCAAAAGATAGTAAAGAATATAACTTGTTATTGTGAAATTATGAATAAGAATTGTAGTCAAGAACTGATTTCTTGCAAGTAACCCTCAACTACCAACATGAATAGTTTTAAAACTTGTTCGTTTATTATATCAACCCACATTAAGACAAGCACCTCCAACTACTAATTGTTGTTACGTTGAGAAAATTATAATAAGTTATCATCAGCTTTTTTAAAAAAAATTTAAAAAAATATTTTTAAGCAATTTTTTTATTTTTTTAAAATTTAATAATAATTTTTATGAACTTAATAATAATTTTAAGAATAATAAGAGCTTTTGAAAATATAACCCATATTATAAGATCAAAACAAGTAAACAGTTTGACATTTATTATATTTTGCATCATGCTTGGATTATTATTATATTTGCCAATGATTTACCATTGTATATCAATGGTACAATTATTATAAATTTTTAAATTTTGAATAATAAATTACTTATATATTAATATGAATCAGCTACAATCCTAAATCTTTAAAAATTTATTTTATATTTTTTTGGTGTAAGATTTTTTTTCTCTCAGTAAATTAATTTATCCTTTTTAACTTTCGCCTTTTAAAAATATAGTACTGCACAGATAATTTTTCCATTAGATTTTTTTTTTTCCTAATTGGATTTGATGAGAATTAGGTTTTTTTTTTTTCTTTTTTTGGTCGTCTGAGGATAGGTTCGAGAAGTCAAATTTGGTTGGATTTTGATATACTTGGGAAGCAAACTATGGTACATAACCTGTGCATTCGGAATCCACTGGAATTACCAAATTGTCATTTGCCCACCAAAATTTTGTCAACTTTATCCGTCAATACGGCCAATCAAATTTGCCGTATTGACAAGTGGATGAAGATTCTCTCTTTTACCCTTCTCATCCTCTGTTCCTCTTCCTTTTTTAATAGTTAAGATTAACATTTTAGATGATTTTGGATTTGATTTTTTTATAAAATATATATTGTAGTATAATTTTAAAATATTCAAATTCAAATTCAATTTGATTATTTATTTTTTAATAATTTAATATTGGAATAATCATTTTATAAGAGAATAAGTTTGAAACCATCCCAATCTTAATCTAAAGGTTAGAAAAGGAAAAAGAATAGAAAGTGGTGAGAATAAGAGGAGAGAACCCACCTCCTGACAATCCTACATAATTCTTTTTGGATAAAAAATAAAATAAGCTAATAATTTTTACATGCACCAAATATTTCTTAAAAAAAATATAATCAATGACCCATATAGTTTCATCAGGTATTACTTTTAGTTTCTATAGTTTTTCTATGTATTTTTATTTTCCATAATTTCAACAAGATTATGTGACTTTTGCTCCTCAAATTCCTAATAATATTAAATTACAAGTACTAAAAACATTAAAAATAAATTATAAAAACTAAAAGAAATATCCAATGAAATTATAGGGACCAATAATTATATATTTTTAACTATTTTTTATAATAATGCTTGAAAATGTTAGTGTTTTTTTTTTAATTGCAAGGTTACAACAAAGCCGTGTAGATTAAAAAAATTAAATAAGGTCATTAAACAGTAGATGTCTATATCCAGAAGAATGATCATTTAAAATTCTAATGTCTAGATCATTCTTGAATTTTAAATATAGGCATAACCAAAATTATTGAATTTTAAATAGTATTAGTGAAATTAGTGAGGGACCAAAACTATTGCTAACTAGTAAGGAAAATACAATCCCTCGCTAAATTTAGTGAGCACTTTTTTAACTATGAATTTAATAAAGGTCAAAATTAAAATACAATTTAGTTGAAAAAAATGGCATTTAATAAAGAATTTTTCATTTTTATAATAGTGAATTCCAGAAATTAAACTCGAAAATGATGTTGAAGGATTTCAAACTATTATTATATATGTGACACCCACTTGGCTTTTGATGATATTAATTTAGAAAAGGAAAAAGAATGCCATAACTGTTCGGACAATGTTTGGTATATATAGGTGAACTGGTGGGCAGGGAAATGTTTTTCCATGTTGCGTTGGGCAAGTCACATTCGTAGTTACCTAACATGAAAATGGTACGAGCTTCCTATTGTATGGTCATTTTGGGTAATCAAATATAACTACCAAACTCCAAAAAATAAAAAATAAAAATAAAAACCCTAAAACCTCTGCCTCTAGTTTCCAGACAAAGGCGCAGCTAACAAAGTCAATGTGTATAAAATGAATTGGAGCATTTTTGGCAAAAAAAAAAAAAAAAAATTGGAGCATAGCCCAAGAATAAAGAGTGGGCCAGCAAAGAATGAAGCTGAGGAATAGAATGAGCTCACAAATCAAGTGGATGAAAGTGTTCACAGTTATCAGGGCATTAGAGTGGGTAATTACAGCAATGCAGACTTACTCTGCCCAACTCCAATAAACCTGAATTTCTAAAAAAATCTAAATAGTTAAGCTCAGTTCTAATCTTTTCAAGTTTTGAGCATATTTTAACTGGCCAGAATGCTTGAATAATTGATGACTTTTTTATTGTTTACTGTTTTAAGTCAACTTTTATTTTATTTTAAAATTAATTATTGTTATTATTATAAAAAAATATACAGTATACTTTTCGGGACACAAAAACTACTGGAGACTCAATTTTTTTTAAAATTTTTTTGTTATCTTAAAGTTAAAAAACCAAGTTCAAAATACATTCTAAAGTATTTTATAAATTAAAAATGATAGAAATACAATAATATGGACTTTTTAATTTTTTTAAAAAATATTATAAAAAAATGTACTCATAGAACTATAATCTCTTTGTATAAAATGCCTTAAGTCTTAAAAGACCAATAAATATTCAATATATGATGTAGAAAAAAATAAAAATTAACCTAATTGTGCATGGCTTAAATTTTCTTGAGCATATTCAAACCAACTTGAATGTTTAATAATTGATATTTTTCTAAGCCTGGCTTAAATAATGCTTAAGGATTTATTTGAATTTGATTCAAATTATCGACTCTAATTTCAACCACTACTTTAATGTACATGATTTTACATTTTGAAAATCAAACACATGCTTGCTTTTACTTTCATTGTTTTGAAAGTTTGGATATATATATATATATATATATATATTTAACTTTTGAAACCAAACATGTCATTATATATATCATCATAACTAATTATCAATAAGAAGATTAAGAGCAAGAGATCGAAGAAGCTGACACTGCACGTCAATTCCTTGTGCTTTGTATTCTAAACCAATGCATTTTGAGAGCATCCCAACGTATCTGTGGAAATAAAGAAATCACACGTTTTTTTTTTTTTGCCAAAAAAGAGAAAGAAATACCACGTGTAGTAATTTAAAAATAGATTCAAAATATATATGATTTGCGGTGTGTCTAATTAAATGGATTTAACTATTTTGGTCATGAAATAATTTATCTTCAATCATATATACTTAATATAAAGAATTTAACATGGTATTAGAATCATTTGATCTAGGAACACACACAAAAAAAGGAGAAAAAAATAAAGCAAACAAAAAACCAACAAAAAGAAAAGAAAAAAAAACAGCAAAAAGAAGACTATAAAGAAGAGAGAGACTGAAGATTATGGACCTAATCTCTCCTAGACTTAAAATGTGTACACTATTTTAATAAAATGAACAATCCTCAAAGGTGCTTAATATAAAAAATTTAACAATGACTAGTATGTGTAAGAATTATTAAGTGAAACAGAAGATCTTGTTAAAGCCATAAAAAGGAAATATTTTTAGATTTTGAAGATGAAGAAACATACGCTTTGGTTGCAGCATAGAGAGTATATAATGGAAATGAAGGAATTACGACACAAGAAAAAGAACCAATGTTGATGATGGCTCCTTTTTTGTTTCTGATCATTCCTTCGATCACAGTCTTTGTCACCGAAGTTATTGCTTCCACGTTCACTTTAATAATCGCTTTTTGGTAATCAAATATAACTACCAAACTCCAAAAAAAAAATAATAATAAAATAAAAACATTTGAACGTCTGCCTCTAGTCTCCAGACAAAGGTGCAGCTAACAAAGTCAATGTGTATGAAATGAATTGGAGCATAGCCCAAGAATAAAGAGTGGGCCAGCAAAGAATGAAGCTGAGGAATGTAGAATGAGGTCCCAAAATCAAGCGGATGAATGCGTTCACAATTATCAGGCCATTAGAGTGTGTAATTCCAGCAAGGCAGACTTGTTCTGCCCAACTCCAATCAACCTAAATTTATAAAATAGTCTAAATAGTTAAGGTCAACTCTAATCTTTTCAAGTTTTGAGCATATTTTAACCGGCCTGAATACTTGAATAATTGATGACTTTTTTTTTTATTGTTTTGTGTTTTAAGTCAATTTTAATTTTATTTAAAATTAATTATTGCTATTATTATAAAAAAATATACAATATACTTTTTGGGACACATAAAAAATACTGGAGACTCAATTTTTTAAAGAAAAGTTGTTTATCTTAAAGTTCTTCAAAATACATTTTAAAGTATTTTATAAATTAAAAATGATAGAAATAAAATAATATGGACTTTTAATTTTTTTTTTAAAAAATATAGCTATAAAAAATGTACTTATAGAAAGATAATCTCTTTGTATAAAATGCCTTTGGTCTTAAAGGACTAATAAACATTCAATATATGTTGTAGAAAAAATAAAACTTAACATAGTCAAGTATTCGAGACAAGCTTAAACCTAATAGTGTATGACTTAAATTTTTTTGAGCCTATTCAAACCAACCTGAATGTTTAATAATTGATATTTTTTCAAGCCTAAACTTAAATAATGTTTAAGGATTTATTTAAATTTGGTACAAATTATTAACTCTAATTTCAACCACTACTTTAACATACATGGTTTTACATTTTGAAAATCAAACACATCCTTGCTTTTGCTTTCATTGTTTTCAAAGTTTGGATAAATGTATTTTTTTTAACTTTTGAAACCAAACACGCCATTATATATAACATAATTATCAATCAGAAGATTAAGAGCAAGAGATCAAAGAACCTGACGCGTCAATTCCTTGTGCTTTGTATTCTAAACCAATGCATTTTGAGAGCAACGTATCTGTGAAAATATTGATGATTGTTGGAAATAAAGAAATCCTACTTTTTTTTCGCCAAAAAGAGAAAGAAATCCCATGTTTAGTAATTTAAAAATAGATTAAAGATATATATGATTTGGGATGTGTCTAATTAAGTGGATTTAACTATTTGGTCATGAAATAATTTATCTTCAATCATATATACTTAATATAAAGAATTTAATATGGTATTAGAACCATTTGATCTAGGAACACACACAAAAAGGAGAAAAAATAGAGCAAACAAAAAAGCAACAAAAAGAAAAGGAAAAAAAAAACAGCAAAAAGAAGACTATAAAAGAAGAGAGAGAATGAAGATTATGGACCTAATCTTCCCTAGACTTAAAAAATAACACATAAAATGTGTCTAACTAAATAATTTAAACTATTTTAATGAAATGTATAATCCTCAAACATTCTTGATATAAAGAATTTAACAATGACTAGTATGTGTAAGAATTATTAAGTGAAACAGAAGATCTTGTTAAAGCCATAAAAAGGAAAGATTTTGAGATGAAGGAATTACGACACAAGAAACAGAACCAATGCTGATGATGGCTCCTTTTTTTTTTTTTTTTTTTCCTTTCTGATCATTCCTTCAATCACAGCCTTCGTCACCGAAGTTATTGCTTCCACGTTGACTTTAATAATCGCTTCTATAAACTCAAAAGTCCTCTTCATGAAAGAACCTTGGTTAAGGGTTTACCATGCCTTCATTATTCACCAACACACAATATCTAAACCTTGTGTGTTGCTTCCTTCATCTTCTTCACCATTTCTTCTCCATTAACTTTCTCAAAATCTATCACCACAAGCTTCACTTCCACAAATCCACCATCTGTGTCTCTGATCTCCTTGGATGTAGTTTCAAGCATTTGAGGGTTTCGACCAACTAGAAGGATATTGAGCCCTTTTGGAAGCCAATTCCAAGGAAATGGCTTTGCCGATTCTGTCGGTCGACCCCGTGAGGATAACCCATGAATCATAGGTTTTGAGATTCTTGGATGGCCTCAAAAACATAACCCACACCCACCTTACAAACGGATGAAATCTTGGAAAGAGTGATGAATCCTAAGGAGCATGCTGCCATTAGGAAGATATCTTGCCACTCCATGGCCATACCCATACCCACAATAATTGAGTTCAAGGATCTAACTTTACTCTATAATTAAAATCATATAATATACTCCCTCCAATCCTATTTATAAGGTAGAGAGAGAAGATTTTATTTATTTATTTATAAGTCATCCTATTAAATTTTTATTGTAAATTTTTTCATTTAACTTTCATTAAATGTTGAAGAGAGAAAATATATTATTAATATATATATATATATATATTTAATAAGAGTAAAGTTAAGAAATTGTTAAATTTCTAGACATAGTTAATGAGTTTCAAAATTTTATTTGGTTCTGATAAAATATGTTAGAAGTGCCTTATAAATAGAACTAATAAAGTATATGGCTATTTAAATGCACACATTTACGACTGCCAAAGTCTTGTTATAATATATGAATATCGTATGGTAAGTCTGAGAGAATATATCATTAATTAGTAGTTGAATGAATTGAATATAATGAAGTTATGAATGTACAATGTTTCCAACATATATATATATATATTTCAGTTTAGTAGATAAAACTTGAAAGTATAACGTGATCATCATTTAATCCATTGAGAAAAGTTTAGTCAACTAAATTTATATTGATCATATATGTACATAATTAAATTTAAATTTCTATCTAAAATGTAGAAAACGGTTATGAAACAAAAGTGTATTGCATTTATAAAACATAAAAAAAAATGTTTCATGAAACAAAATGCAAGCTACACTGCTCATGACAGTTTTTTTAGAAAATCTTAATGAAAGTTCATTAAAAAAATTTAATTTCTTACAAGAATACCGACCAGACTTGACATTTGTTAAAATAATATCTAAAATCTTTTTAAGAATTAAGTGCCTGTTTGGTTTTTCATTGGTCAAAAATGAGTTTGTCAAAAGTTTATGTGACAAAAATTAGTTTAATAAAAGTTAGTTATTATAATGCAATTTGTTTGGATATATTTTTTTTCAAAAGTCATAAACTAAAAGTTTTTTAAATTATATATATATATATATATATTAAAAAGTGCTTTTGAATTTAGTATTATGAAAAAGGACATTGATTTTTATGGTTTATAATTTTTGTTCTACAAATACAATATATTAAAAATATTTGAAAAATATATGTGATAAATTATAACTATAGATTTTTGAGTTACAAATTTTAAAAATTCAACAATTAACACGTCATTGTTTTATATTAATATTTTTTTTCGAGTTCTTAATTAGCATTCTCCCTAAAGCCAGCTGGTTCAAGAAATAAATTGATTTATTAACTTTTTTTTAACTAATAACGGTGTTTGTTACATGTAAAACATTTTTAATATTTTACATGGACAATTTTGGATCACAGATATTTTATTTTGATAATTATTTTTATTGCCCACTCTTTTATCCTTCTCTCTCCTCCTATGCGTTTTTTTCCCTCCTCTTTCTGCTAAGCTCAACTAAAGAAAAACGAGAAGAGATACAACTTACAAGTGATGGAAGGGGCAATATAGTAAAATAAAAAAATTAAGTATACATTTAACTCCCTTATTAATACCAAATACACAAATGTGAGTTCCAAAAGCTACTGATAGTTATATTGTTAAAATCCACGTTTAATCACATTTGGAATGTAGTTTGAAAAAGTGCTTTAATTTTATTCATATTTTTTTATCCAAACAACTTTTAATTTTTAGAAATTGCTCAAAGTACTTTCTAAAAGCTAGATGCATCCAGAAACAGAAAAAAAAAAAAGAAAAAAAAGAGAAGAAAAGCTAGATGTATCGAAACAAGCCCAAAGTGTGTGTTTCGTTAACCAACTTTTAACAATTGCGAAGTATTTTTGTGGATCAACAAATGCTAAAGTTGTTTGGTTTACAAAAATAAATTTCAAAGTTTATTGAAAAATTCATTGAAAGTTCATTTCCTTGAACTTTCACTCAAGTTTCCATTTGAAGAGGGGAGTGGGGCAGTGACAAGGAAGTGACAAATTTTTATTTTTGGGGTAAGATTCATTTTGGATAAAGTAGCAAATTTAGTTATATATTATTTTTTGAGGAGCATCTGATAGTCTAAACTATTAAATGGTGCAAAATAAATCACGAACTTTCAAAAATGGAGCATCAGTAGCCCGCCGTTAACTTTAGCTAACGGACATTATGTGGGGCCCACAATAACACGTAGCACGACATGTCAATATGATAAAGGTGCAAATTTAGCCACGAATTATTTTTTAAGAAGCACTGGGTAGCCTTTACTATAAAAACGGACCATCCAATACTTTTCCCTCAATTTTGACCAAATATAATTTATTTTTATACTTATGAAGCCCATAAAGCATTAATCTCTACAATATTCTTGCCTTTGTTCTCAATATCAACTCTAGAAGAAGAGGTTCAGTGAGTTCTTATCTGAAGACATTCACAAGGACGATGTTAATGAAGTAAAAGCTTTATTTTACTATGTATGAAGGAAGCTTGATTCTAGTTTAATTTAATCACGAATTATTCCTTCTACTTTGTTAGCGTTGTCTTTGTGGGTGTCTTCAGATAAGAACTCTTTGAATCTCTTTCCTGAGCTGTGATTAAGAATGAAGGCATGAAGATTGAATAAATTAATGCTTTATGGGTCTAAAAAGTATAAAAATAAATGATGTTTGGTCAAAATTGAGGGGAAGGTGTTGGATGGTCCTTTTTCTATGGTATAAGCTACTCAGTGCTCATTGAAAAATAGTTCATGGCTAAATTTGTACCTTTACCATGCTGATGTATCATGCCCGTGTTGTGCCATATGTTATTGTGGGCTTCAATAATGTCCATCTTTAGCAGCGGGCTATTAGATGCTCCATTTTTGAAAACTCACAATTTATTTTGCACCATCTGATAGTTTATGCTACCAGATGCTCGTTGAAAAATAGTATGTGGCCAAGCAACTTTATCCATTCATGTTTATCCCTAATCTTTTCTTGAGGAGTGCTGGGTACTCTATATTGATAAGTGGGGCAATTTTTTCCTTATTAAACCCTACTTAGTAAAGGTAGTAATAGGGTTTACCCTTAAACCCAAACTAATGAAGTTGGCAATAGGGTCTTATGATACCTTTGTGTTCGAGATGGGGGAATCTATGGTATGAGAATTTGCATGGAGCCTTAGCTAAGTCACCCCTTATGATTGGAGAGCTTGGACTATCCTAGCCATATGGGTTTAGCTCTTAATAATTGTGTAGCATATTGATTCAGTCGATAGTGATGGAGGTTTAGAGATTTGGATGGTCATACATTGCATTGAATTAAATGATATTGATATTAATTGTTTTATAAATTTTTCCACTTTGCATGCCTATGATTGTTTAACTTGCACGTTCATGTTGTAGATTACCTTGGTTGTTGAGTAGTTATACTCATCCAATTATTTAATATTTTACAGGCATTAGCTTTGGTCAAGATAGGAGAAAGGCTCTTAAGGTTTAAGGATTAGCTATTCTCATAATAATGCCTTGTATTCTTTTGTTTATGTGTAATTTATGTTGATATTGTTAACTATGATGTTTATTTTGGATACTTGCATCATTGCATGCATTTAAGTTATTTGTTGGCTGTATTTTGTGCGTTGGGTCAAAATGCATGCATGGTTAAGGCATAATCAAGGCTAAGATACTGGTGCAAGTAGGTTTATGGTAAATGTAAGGTTGCAAACGATTATTTTGGTAATTTGAATTGATAATTACCTTCCTCTTACTTTTGATGAAATTGGGGTTGAGGACAAAAATTGAGTTCTGGTTCACGATTGTGTATATTGTGGTGTATTGCACAGGTCATTCTAAGTCCTTTTAAGTCTGATCTAGGTGGTTATATGAACTTATGACACTTTGGTTGGGGTTTGGACACCCATATTATTGTGAAAAGTGTAAAAAGTGACTAAAAGTATGTTTGGGTGTTTAACTCCTTTATTTGAATGAATTTTAATATGAGACTTATGTCATTAGTTAGCTCTTTGTAAGTGCTATTTGCGATAGATACCTTAATCGAATGTTGGATAGAGACTTGGAGTGCATTGAAAGTTGGCCCCCAAGTCTATCTTTTGCTGCCATGCTTGTGTAGCTTGCTGTTATGAATGGCCCCTTAGCCGCAATGAATTGCACAGTAGAGGCTTAACATGGCACACGTGTGTGTTGGCTGTACTAAATGGCCTCAACGTATGCATCTTTAATTGTAGGGAACAACCTAGGGTTTCATCAAAATTAAGTTTTTGTCCTCTTCTTTCAAATGTTTTTCAAATGAGTGATATCACAAGCTTCCGCACACTCTTTAACTCTAATTTTTCCTTTTTAAATAGATCATTTATAAATGATAAAAACTTGGGATCTTGTTTGAAAAAGCTTAATTATTGAAGAGAATTTTGATTAACTGGTTAAACTGAATTATAATGAGGAGATTTTAGAAATGCAGAAAAGTTAATTTTCCCAACTAAACGCATTCATTCTTTATCAACATTTTGTTATGATTTTACAGATTTAATCTAAACTATCTACATCTTGCTATAGTGGAAAGGAGGGGTAGTGGAGGGGCACCTTAAAGGAAAGAAACCGATTCCACAATGGACACCTCCATTTCGATTGATCATTTGTTTTTCAATTTAGAAACATTTTCAATATTAATTTTTAACATTTTAGACGAGTTATTTGTTTTCTGAAATTAATCATCCAATTCAAATTAATCAAGTCAAATTATGTTTGGTTACTAATTAAATTTACGTACTAGATCTAAATTGAATGAGATCTCCGTGATTCAATTAGATAGTCTTGATTCCTTAACTGAATAAATCCAACAAACTTATAATTTACTCACTTTGATCCTTTTTATAAGGTCATGTTAACTGCTTTCCTGAAACAACTCTTTAATTGGTAAAGTTTATTGGGGAGAAATGATGATAAAAGCCATTATTATAAAGAGACAATTGTATTTTTGGAAATTAGTCATAAATTAGATTTTAACCCTGTGATACACGGAGTTTAACATTTTATTCAATTTGAGGACAATGAAAAAAAAGTAAGAAGAAAATGTTAATATCATTAGAAAATAAAAATAAATAACAATATATTACATCATAATTTTTAAGGTAATTTTTTAATCAAATAATGATTAAATTTTTTTTTTGTTAACATCAAAGGTTAGATTATACTATTTTCACAAGTTGAAAAGAAATATTATATAAAATATGAGTTTATTTAAGAATTTTTCTTGTAATTTATATTTTTTATAATTTGCTGTCCATATCAAAATTTAGTATAATATTTTATTCTAAAATTTATAACCTATGCAATTTACGGGAATAATATATAATTTATTTTTAATTAAATCTCATCTTTTAATAAAGTAGTTATTTATTTTTAAATTAACACTATCTTTCTATATTTACTATTTAATTGGATGTTTAACTATAAAATAATTACACCTTTAAAAATTAAAAATATCTTATACTTTTTAATATCCAAACCTTGAGAAATAACTCTTAAAAATTACCTTATATTTTTAAATGAATGGAGTAAGTTTATTAAAATAATATTTCAAACATGTAGGTATAGAAAAATTAATGAAATTAGACATAAATTAGTTAATATAATTTGTGTTTATGTTTATTTAAATTTTATTACATATCTAGCATCTATTGTTTTTATTAAGAATCTTATATCCATATATAATTTTTGTTATAAATCCTACATAAATTATAGGTTCCACAATTATTTTCTTTATTATTGGCAACTCCTTTGCATATCAAACAGATATTATTTTTATTAAAAATTTTATATTCACACCAAATTTTACCATGAATTCTACGTGATCTTTCAAGATATAAAAATCTTCATATTTTTTATATATTGTCTAAATTTTTAACTTGTATAAATGTTAGTCCCACACCCACATTTTTTAATGGCAGATTACACATATACTTTTTTATCGAATCCCACAACTATACTATTTATTTTCTTTAACAAAATCATCCATTAACTAATTTTTAAAAATTATTTTTTAAAATAATTATTAATTTAATTTTATTAATTAAATTATAGGTCTGTCGACCACTTTTTTATCATTAGAAATTTCTTTACAAATCTAACACATACTATTTTTACCATGGTCTTTGAAAACATAAAAAAATTATTATACCTTACATCTTGTCTAAATTTTTAAAATTTAAAATTATATTCCCCCACTCACATTTTTTAATTGTAGGTCTACAAACCATTTCTTTAAATCACACTATTTTAATTTTTAAAAAGTTAAGTTTATTAAAATCTCACATTCTTTCCATTCCCATTAGATCCTCAATTCATACTGATTTTAAAATGTATAAACATATAAAAGAATCAATAGCCAAGCCCACCTTTTGCACCTTTAGCTTTTAAATTTATTTAGGTTGGTTTAACTATCCCAAATTTTTAAAAATTATTTTATTTTATTTTTCTCTTTATTGAGTCCAGAAACTGTGTTTTTGAATATTTTTTTGGCCAATTTATATATTTAACATGTTAAAAAAGTTACAAAATTAATTTTTTAATAATTTAAATAATTTTCATATAATATTGATATTTAAATAGAGCATTTTAGTTCAACATATATAACTTAATGGTCAACTAATGGTTAATTGAATGAAAATAAAATTTTAAAAATTGATAACAAATTTTAAAAATTTTATATTCACCACCAATTTTTACCATGAATTCTACATGATTTTTCAAGATATAGAAATCTTCATATTTTTTATACATTGTTTAAATTTTTAACTTTTATAAATGTTGGTCCCGCATCCATATTTTTAATGGTGGATCACACATCTACTTTTTTACGTCAACTAATAGTTAGGTAAGTGAAAATAAAATTTTAAAAATAGAAGGAAGGCTTGTATTTTATAATTATCTATATTAAAAAAAATATTCATATAGGTTTCCAAAAATAGAAAACATGTATTATTAATTAAGATAAAACAAAGGGAATGTCAAAATATTTTACTCATTTTTAATTGTAAGTTTCATATTAATAATTTAATTTTTTATGGGTCCCACATATAAAAAATTTATAGTTAAATTTAACTCTTGACACCTCTAGTTTTAGGATTTATTTAGGCTAGATTAACTACTTTAAATTATTTTATTTTATTTTTCTCTTTATTGAGTTTATAAACTGCATCTTTAAATATATATTTTTGACTCATTTATATATTTGATTTTTAAAAAAGTTACAAAATAAATACAATTAGATAAAAAAATTCTTTTTTTGGAAATTTAAATGATTTTTAGGCAACATTTATATTTAAATAGGTGTATTTTAGTTCAACATAGTTAACTAATGATTACATAGATTAAAAATAAAATCTTAACTATTCACACTAAAAGATATTCATATAGGTTTCAAAAAATATAAGAGAAATATTATTAATTAAGATAAAAATAAATAATATATTTTACTCATTTTTAATCATATATCTCACATGTATCTCTTTTACTACATGATCCACTTTATTCTTTTTCTTTTTTATTTATTATAAACCGTTGAAAAATTAAAAAAAAAGTAAAAAAAGTTAGATAGATACTATAGATCTACAACACTCATTCATAACAAATTTTGAAAAGGTCACGGATGGGTACTGAGCAATACCCATCTGTAACAATAACAAATTAACCAAAAAAAAAACAACAAATTTTAAAAAAAGTTGGGTGGGTATTGTAGATATACAGTATCCACCTGATGCTATTTACATAATATTATAGATGTTTCATTAAATTTTATAAATGATCTTATATTAATGATCAATGAGTAGTAAGGTCTTATAAATATGATTGAAGAAAGTATTAATTATTAGATCTAGATCTAGTTCACTTAATGAGATGTGTATTCTAATAGGGAGAATGGTTTTTTCAAAAAGAAATATATCTTGATAATTTTTAAATATTGATAAAAAGTAAAGACTATAATTGAGACACTTGTTGAATAAGTGGGTGGATCTTGAAAAACAAATTAATGAAGGCATAATTTATACTTAAAATAAATATTAATATTTTGAAAAATAATTTGAAATAGGAAAAATGACAATTAAGGATTCCTAAGGACATTAATCTCAATTAAGGACTATAAACTTTTGAAATCCCATGGTTCTTAATTGGAACACAAAATATAGTTTATCTTAAATGCCCTTGAAATTTATTAATATGAAGTGAGATTCACTAACGCCACTTAAAAATTTACTAACCCAACTTAAAAAAAGTACTAACGTATATTGTAAAAATATGAAACCTCACTTAATAATCGATTGTTTAACAAAAAGTGTCACTTAAAAATTCACTAACTCAATTTGAAAAAAATTTTTAAAGTATATTGTGAAAACATAAAACCCCACTTAAAAATTAATTGTTAAATAAAAAGCGCTATTTGAGAATTTACTAACCTAACTTAAAAAAATTTCTAACGTATATTGTGAAAAAATAAAATCTCACTTGAAAATTGATTGTTTAACAAAAAGTGACTTGTTCAAATTGAAATCCATTAATGTGAGATGGGTTTGACTAACGCCACTTGAAAATTCATTAACTTGACATGAAAAAATTGCTAACGTATATTGTGAAAATAACATAATTGAAATTTCAACATAATTTGGTTTTTTTTTCTTAGGAGCATTTAAGATAAACTACATTTTTTTATCCCAAGGTCCTTAATTGAGATGTTAAAATTTTATGGTCTTTAATTGGGATTAATATCCTTAGGGGGTCCTTAATTATTTAAAATATCTATTAGATTATATCAACGATATAATTTAATATAATTAAATACTAAAAAATTGTATAAAACATAAAATTATAATAAGATAAAAAAATCTCTCTTTATACAAATAACTTTTTCCATCTGGATCATATTTTCATTAAATAGAATCTATGAACCTTTTTTGCAATAAAAATTTTTACAAATATTTTTTTAATTATTACTTTTTCATTTTTAAAAATATAGTTATTTAAGATTATAGTACATTTTAGTATATTAATTTTTTAATGGGATAAATGAAATTTTCTAAAGGAACAAGTGAATTTTTTTAGTGGAAAACTTAAATTATTTGGATCATCTTACATGTTCTTTCCTTCAATAGTGGGGCTAATTGCCCCCTCGATGGTAGATGCAAGTATGTCCCCCTTAACAGATTTAAATCACCTACCAATTTAAAATCCTTACATATACGATAAAAATCCCACCATTACATATATATAACGTCAGCCCTTAGTTCCAATACATTCACACAGACTCATAATAGATCAGAAAGAACAAACTCAAAAGCATACAATGAGATATATAATAACTATATATATAGACACAAACATGAAAATCCACAATAACCAAACCACGAAGTTGTACAATTATGAAGCTTTGGAATTAATCCTTACAAAGGGTTTCTTTGCGCAGGGCAAGAAAGGCACGCATGAGATACCAATCACAGAAGGCATGAGGAAGAGCTCCAACGAGAAGTCGCTGTAGAGAATGAACCAAATTAGGTTCACACTCTCTCTCGTGCCCTATACATCCACAGCTTGCTTTACTGTACTTTTCTGCAGATGGAACCAATAGAGACGCCTTCATCTTTGTCATCTTCGTTGCCACATACAGTGGTACCTACATTTCACCAAAAAAAAAAACAAAAAAAAACAAAACAAAATACAACCTTAATTATTTCCATTGATTGAATCAAGACATGACATTAAAGCTCAATCCAGGTTGTCCAGTAAACTGATGAACTAGTCTCCTAGTCAAGAGTTTTAGACAGGTAGATCAAGTTGAATTTTTTTTTTTCTCTCCTTGCCAAAGCTGAAATGACATCGTTTTGAGTTAAAGAAAACAGAAAAAATAGAAATCTGTCATATTTGTGCTTTAATAACTGTGTTTTGTTAGATTATGTGAGGATTATATATGAAAGATCCATTTATGATGGTAAATTTGTGTTTTTTTATTTAAATATTACTCTTTTCAAGGTTTTATATGGAATTTTTTTTTTGTATATTTTTAATCATGACTAGGTTGATCTTGATTTAATCACATTTAGGTCACTCAATCTTGAACCTTTACCTCGACCAATTCAATGATGAATCTGGTTTCTGTACTTTGATCAAAACTCAAAATAACATATTTCACATACATCCTCTTTTTACTCACCTGACACTGGATATCAATTCCTTGCGTTTTGTACTCTAAACTGATGCATTTCGACAACATTGCAACATATCTGTGGAGCCAACGTAATAATAACAATAATTATATATATATGGATCGTAAGTGAGGTTTAACTAATTTTAATCGGTTGATAGATAGAACTTACGCTTTTGTAGCAGAATATGTGGTGTGGAGAGGAAAGGAAGGGACTACAGAAGCAGAAGCTGATCCAATGTTAACAATGGCTCCTTTCTTCTTCTTCATCATCTTTGGAAGTATTGCCTTTGTCATCCAAGTGGGTCCCTCAAGATTCACCTTCACGACAGCATCAATAATCTCAGGATCATTCTCATGAAAGAACCTCGGATATGGTTCTCCTATGCCGGCGTTGTTGATCAGAATTCCCACGTCATCTAAACCTTCCGTTGCTTCCTCCATCTTCTTCACTATTTCTTCTCCATTAACGTTCTCAAAGTCAATCACTGCAAGCTTCACTTCGACTTCGTCACCATGTTTATCTCTTATCTCCTTCATCGTAGCTTCGAGCTTCTTATGGCTTCGACCGACCAGAAGGATGTTGAGTCCCTTGGAAGCCAGTTCGAAGGAAAGGGCTTTCCCGATTCCGTCGGTCGAACCGGTGACGATAGCCCATGAGCCGTAGGTTTTGAGGTTCTTGGGTGGCCTCAACACCATAACCCACACCCACTTCACAAGTGATGTCAGAGTTTTGAGAAGAGTGATGAATCCTAAGGAGCATGTTGCCACCAGGAAAATATCTGGCCACTTCAATTCCATTATGATACAGATTGATTAAACTAAGAGGAACCTCACTAGTTGGAATATGGACTTATTGGAATAAATTATATTTGATGAGAAGATTCAGAAGTTGTTGATCAAGTTGATCCAACTTTCATGAGAGGAGATCCGAATTTTTGTCCCAATTTTGTTAAATTACTAGCATAAATAGGAATATGTTGAAGTAAAAAGGACTGAGTCAGTTGGCTTGCATGCGAAGTGTTGGATTTTAAGAGAAATTGAAGGAGCAGAAAGGAGGAGGAACCACGAACGTACGACATCGTATTTGTACGATGACTTGTCTTTAATTTCTTCATTATTATTATTATGATGTTTGGACTTTGGATCTGTTGCAAGTACAGTATAAAGAGAGAGTTAATTTTAAAAGACTAATTTATCATATGGAGAATCCTCATAAACCACTGCAAAGTGGATGTTCATAGTGAACTCACTTTACGGCACTTCATTCAACTTCCCATCAATTAAAACCTTTTATAGATAGTCCTTTTTCTAAAACTAATGTTTTAATGAAAGCACTATTATGAGTACAAGCTTAAAGAAATAACCCATCTTAAAAATTTAACCTATTGGGTGAAAAAATCTTTTATATTTATAAATTTTATATCAATTGTGAAGCTTTTTAATGTGAAACTTGTGACAGAATTCTACTCGAACTGATGCAGAAAGGCCACCAAACAAACCAACTATCACCACGGAACCATTTTCACTTGCGAAAGGGCAATGGATTCGACCTCGTGAATATGCTGAGAGGTTATTTACTTTTTTCTTTTTTTTAAAAATTGTTATCTGATACATATACTCTTCACAATCGAGGAGGGTCGCGATTGAGCAATGGCCTCGTGAATATGCTGAGAGGTTAGCCAGAAACGAACGATGGTGATTTGTGAAACGGACGCATGAGATCTGCTTCAAAATTTGGGCAAGACTGGAGAGAGCGACGGTTTGAACTTGACAGGTCTTGAAAATCTGTGGGATGGTTGAAGAAGCTACGGTTTTGGAAACTGGACGGATCTCGGATCTTGATTGTTCGGCCCAAGTACGTTCTCTATGGGTCTTGGATCTTCAATTGCCGGCCCAATTTTGAACATTCAAACGAATGACAAATTAGAAAAAAATAAGTTTTTGCTGAGGCCGATACCATATTTATTTTAAATATACATATATATATATATATATTAAATATTAACTAAAAATTTGAGTTTTAATTCATTTTATAATACCAAAAAAATTATATATTTGAGTACATTATTTTATATATTTTTTAATAAAATTAAAAATATTAATGTTGTTATTTTTTTATTATTTTTAGTCTATAAAATATCTTAAAATAATATTAATTTTTTAAAATACTGAGTGTTCTAAATTTTTTAGGTATTCTAAAAATATAATAATTAAAATAATTAATTTTTAAAATTGAATTTAAAAAGTAATTTTTTTTGATAATTTGGATATTCAAACAAGTCCAAAATAAGCTTGAAGCTTGAAAGTATTTGAGACGGACTTAGTCTTTCAGGCCCTTTCATAAGTTTCTATGAAATCTAAGCCCGTTTAAATTATTGGCTTTACACAATATAATAACTACCTACAAATTAATGTCACTTCTAAACATACACAAAAAGTGACCAACTATTAACACACAATATTAATATTATTAGAGAAAATATTAGTTTTAGTCCCTATACTTTATTTGAATTTTGATATGAGTTCCTATACTTTATTTTTAATATTTCAGGTTCCTACATTTTCTTTCATTTGCAATATTAGTTTTTACATTTTCAAAAGGAGATTAACGTGATACAAACGGTATTAATAATATTGACATGTCAATTAATATCATTAATTTTGTACTTACATGCCAAAATGATGCTCAGATGAAATTATTTAATAAGCAAAAATTTAAAAAGCTTATATTAGATGAAATAAAAAGGTTGACCTAGACTTTTTAAACAATTAGCAAAACATACAAATTCCATATAAGCTTTTTTTTTAAAAAAAAATTGGCTTATCCAATTTCATATTAACATCAATTTGACATTTGAGAACAAAATTAATGGTATTAATTAATATGTTAACATTATTAACACTTTTTCTATCATATCAATGGCCCTCTGAAAATGAAAATGAAAGTGTAGGAAGTTAAAACGTTAAAACAAAGTGTAAAAACTTATACTAAAATTCAAGCAAAACGTAGGAATCAAAAATAATATTTTTTCATATTATTAATATTCGACTACTAACTACTTGCTTTGAGTTATAATATAATATAAAGCATTTTTTAGAAACTTAACTTGATTTAAATTATAGTGCATTTAGTAGGTTTCATATATTTTTTAATTATATCCTTTATTTATTATATTTCACTCAAATAATTACTAAAAATCTTTAGAATAAGTCAAATGTTATATTTATTATATTTAAGGGCACGATTGAAAAGATTAAAAATCTGTAGAAAATTAAGATTTTAACAATTTTTTTAGAAAAGTAAATTAGTTAACATTAAGTTATATTATGTTTCAGAAGGAGTATTTTACAAGTTTGAAAAGCTTTAAAGTGCATAGTTGATCTTGGTTCCAAACTTCCAAAAGGCATTCTTTCACTATCAACTAATAAATAATCATTCCAGCCACAAAATTATCGAGCAGGTGA
The DNA here is from genome assembly GCF_029017545.1 of Prosopis cineraria. Classification (NCBI taxonomy): domain Eukaryota; kingdom Viridiplantae; phylum Streptophyta; class Magnoliopsida; order Fabales; family Fabaceae; genus Prosopis; species Prosopis cineraria. The sequence continues at coordinate 33,605,372 of NW_026555335.1, read as the reverse complement.
ATTATTGAAGCAATTAATTAGAGACAATTTTGGAAAACTAACAAATGATAATAATTTCTTACTGAGTTAGAAAATTGGAGCTTATAAATCTCACTTGGTTAACGGCACAAAGGAGATTTTGTCAACCTATATATAGCTACTTTGTTGATATATTAAAAAAAAAGAAAGAAAAGAAAAAAAATTATTTTTCTATTAACTTTCAACGTCTTCACGTATCATCCAAACATGTCTCTCTTTTTAATTTCCTTCACCTTCTTTATCCCCGATTCGCAGCTTTTCTTTTTCTCAGCGAAAGTATTTGAACTCTCTAACTTATTTATCTGGTTGGTTTTGCCGGTTTTTATTTTCAGTCAAATTCGCAAACCCAATCTGGAGAACAGAAGTCAAAGTCAAATAAATGAGACATAACAAAAACCAACAACCAGATAAAAAATTCTCACATGAACTCGGTACACTGTATCATCCATACTTTATCTAATAAAAATATTAATCCATAATACATTAGTCAAATAAAATTTTATGTGTAATTATTTTTAATGATAAATAAAATGTATATTTAACTTCTTATCTTTTTTCATTATCAATATATGGCAATATCAATTTATTTTTGTAAATTTCATCTATTTGACATGTCATGTTTTTATTGAATATAGGATATATGAATGACGTGGTGCACTAACTATGTACAAGAATTTCTCCACACATACAGACAATCCCTATATTTAATAAAATGTCTGATATTTATATTTAGAAACACACATAATAATAACTGTAATCAGACATTGCATCATAACATGCCTGTTACGTCGTAGTAAACTCTCCTTAGAAGCAACAAATAAAAAAACCAGAACAGAGAACTTTCCGTTTATTTCATTCATCATCTAATAACAGTAGTTTATAGCAGATCTATATAATATATTGAAATTCTAATTGTTGTCGTTTACTTGAGATGCTTGTAATGCTTTGAGTTTGGAATACCTGGCGAGTCCTCTTTTACGCATGTAAAGATGCTGTCGCATGAGATACCAATTCACAAGAGAATGAGGAACCATTCGCAAGAGAAGACATTGAATAGAATGTAAGAGGTAGGGCACATATAGACTCTCATGATAACCAAACCATCTGACACAACCTTTGCTGTAATCCTTGGCCGTTGGGATAAATAATGATGTCTTCAGTTTTACCATCTTTGTTGCTACCAACATCGGTACCTGTATTTATAAATATGACCCAACAACACTCACCAGTCACCACCATGGATCTCTTATAATAAACAAATTGTGATAAGCTGTGCTTTATCTAGTCATCAATTATTAGTAGTTTGATTTCTGTGGCCAATAAAATTAGTTGAACTACCTGTCTCTTCAATGTTCGAAATCTCAGCCATTCATTTTAACTAATGGTCAAAGCAATTTCATCTAATTCCGCCAAATGAAGGGTTGAGATATTGGATAGGCAGTAGAGAGGACAGAAAACAAATCTTGATTGGTCCCAAGAATGCTTGAATATATAACCTATAGATATAATAGCCTTACAAGTGGTGATGTGGGGTTTATAAGCTAAGTGTAAAAAACTTTCTCACTTACACTATAAAAAAATGACTTTCAGCGGCAACTTTTAGCAGTGACACTAAAAAGTTACCGTTGAAAGTATGAATTTCAGTGGCGACAAGATATAGTCATCGCTGATTGTTAGACTTTCAGCGGCAACATCAAAATCACACTTTCAGCGACGAATTTTATTGTCGTCGTTGAAAGTTGAAAATCAGCGGTGACTTTTTAGTGTCGCTGCTAATTGCCAGCAATTTTTAAAATATGTTATAATTTTTTTAAAAAAATTATGTTGCAAGTTCCAGCGGTGACATACAAGTCGCCGCTGAAAGTCGAGAATCAGCAATGATTTTTTAGTGTCGCCGCTGATTATCAGCTTTTTTAATTTTTTTTAAAATTATGTTGCAAGTTTTAGCGGTAACATACAAGTCGTCGCTAAAAGTTGACTTTTAGCTGTGATTTTTTAGTATTATTGTTGATTGTCAGCATTTTTTAATTTCTTTTAAAAAAATTATGTTGGAAGTTTCAGCGGCGACATACAAGTCGCCGCTGAAAGTACACTTTCAGCAGTGAATTTTTAGTGTCACCGTTGATTGTCAGCATTTTTTAATTTCTTTTAAAAAAATTATGTTGCAAGTTTCAGTGGCGACATACAAGTCGCTGCTGAAAGTCGACTTTCAACAATGACTTTTTAGTGTCGCCGTTGATTGTCAACATTTTAAAATTTTTTTAAAAAAATTATGTTGCAAGTTTCAGCGGTGAAATACAAGTTGTAACACCCTCAAATTTATAAACCGATTTTTCACAAATTATTAATTCAATAAATTATTTTTTTTCATTGAACCCTTATCATACCCTTATCATGGTAGAAAATTTTTTACCATGGTACATCTAAGACAATATACCACAAGTCTTAAAATATCTCATAAAGCAATTAGAACCATGAGGGACAGACAAGATCCTCATAGCATGATATTTAAATCAGGTCATGAATCAAGAGAGACAAACATAATCCTCTTGGTCATATAAATGCATTTAATAAAAAGGATTAGAGTTTACATGTTATCAAAATAAGAAATGTCTTAGGTTGGCACAAAATACATTGCATAATACAAAATGAGTCTGGTGCTTTTTCGGCCAGACTCGCTCTTGTAAAAATGTTAACCATGGAGAATGAGACTTAAAAGTTCCAGTAACCAAAAATTAATATATAATGATGCATGCGGTTATAACTAATCATGCGATTGCTAAGTAGGCACACAAAACATTTAATCGAACAATATTTTCAAATAAACCAAACAAGTATTTAATTTGCATGATTGCACCTTATATCCTCCTTTCGCATGCTCGGACGCCAAATCACCCAGCCAAAGGTGAGTTGGACCAAACGACACGCCACTCATTGGGTCCAATAAGGGCTTACCACGTGGTAATAATTAACTGAACAAAAATTCTCATTAACACCATACATTAAAATACCCTGACAAGTCATGCATCATTCAAATATCCAAACAGAAATATATCTGAACAATAATATCTCATCATGATAAACAAAAATAAATTTTTTAATCCACTTGGCAATAATTTCAAACAAATATATACAGTATTTATTTTCAATAATTTATAATTTTTTCAAACAATAAAACAACACATAACCATTCACAAACACACCCATCACAATACATTAATAATGGTTACCTTGTGTCTTGAATAACAAGTTCCCCTTCACAACTCCTTTTTCACCACTATCTTTGTCAATATAATCTATATAATTATTTCACAATACTATATATTAATTTTACATTAAAATTAATAAATAACTCTAAATTAAAGAGTTAGAAAGTTTTAGGCCTAAAATCCATATTAACACTAATTTAAGATTTATGCCTCATTTAACTTTTCAAATTCTTTTCTAAAATTCTCGTACCCTGATAAACTATTTTTAAGCCTCAAATCACTTCTAGTATCACAATTTCATCCATCTATATTCTAAAAATTCGTTCAAAAATAAATTAAAAATTTTAAAATTATCCTGAGGTCTCAAATCACCTTTCTATAACCTCAAAAATACTTATTCATACTTAAATAAATATTTAATAATTAAAGTTTTATCCCTACATCTCAGATTCAACATAAATTCAACCATATAGATCTAGATTTTAACTCAAAAATTTTTAAACATGAGTTTCAACCTCAAAAAAATATTCTATAATATTTATTATATTTCTAAGAGTTTTAACCTATATTTTTAATCCATCATATCATTAGATTAACTATCCTATAGAAAAATCCTAATCAGAATATTTACTCTATCCTAAAATAATCATATAACTAGAAAGCTAATATTATTTAGAAAATAACTATAAAATTAATTTTGTAATTAAATAAATTTTTAAATGCTAATCTAAACAGAAAAGTTAGAACATACCTGAAGAAAAAAGAAAATAATCCCTCCTTGCGAGAAAACGCCGAGCAATGTGAGAAGAAGAGAGAAAAATAATATAAAAATAGAATTGTGGGTCCCAAAGTTATATTAAAAAAAAATATAGGTCTGAATTTACTTATTCAAACTTTTGGGCCATTACTTGCAATTTTCACAAATTGCATCTTGGGCCCTTAGTTGCAATTTTCATAAATTGTATAAAAGTTTCTTCCTGCCTCCTCCCTGATGCGCATTGCTCCTTTATACACGAGGAGCATTTTTCTCTTCCCACATCTAACCGATGTGGGACTTCTACAGTTCCCCCCTTCTTTTTTTTACTTTTTTTCTTTTTTTTTAACTCACACACACAAATTTTTTTTATTTTAAATCTTAAAATTATATCTTAACAAAATATTACTTATATAATTTTAAACCTAAGTTTTTAATTCATAATTAAATGCCTAACCATATTATTATTTTAAAATAATATCAAATAATATAAATTCCTATTATTATCATCATTTTTTAATAAAACTTAAATTTCATAAATTTTTTTATTTAAAAATTAGGATGTTACACAAATCGTCGCTAAAAGTCGAGAATCAGCGGTGACTTTTTAGTGTCGCCGCTGATTATCAGCTTTTTTAATTTTTTTTTTTAAAATTATGTTGCAAATTTCAACGGTGACATATAAGTTGCTACTGAAAGTTGACTTTTAGTGGTGACTTTTTAGTGTTGCCGCTGATTGTCAACATTTTTTAATTTCTTTTAAAAAACTTATGTTATAAGTTTCAGCGGCAACATACAAGTCGCCGCTGAAAGTCGACTTTTAGAGGTGACTTTTTAGTGTCGCCGTTGATTGTCAGTATTTTTTTAATGTTTTCAAAATTAGATTAAAGCATTTTTCATAGGAAAAAATATATTTTTATTTTACCAATTTCATGATGTTCTTTTTATTTAAATTTCAATTTATTTTCATTTTCATTTATTTAACCAAGTTGTATGTATATATGCATAGATACACATACATATCTTGTAATATTACAAGTGGAGAGAAGTTTATATTAAGAGATAGGGAAGAGACCATTTAACTCAATGTCTACAAAATTAAAAGTCTTCTAATTTTATAGAAGTTAAAAAAAATCATGGTTAAATAAGCTCTTTTGATTTGCTTCACTTAATTACCTTTTTTTGTTCTTAAATTATTTTTTTAACAAGATTCAACTCTTGTTTTTCTTTTGCTTTTGGTTTTTCTTCTTTTGTCATATTTTTTTTTTACCCGTAATTTCTTGTGTCTTTTTCTATTTCAAAAAGAATTTGGATATTCTGTACAAATATCTCTTTCAAATTTTTCTCTTATCTAATTTATTCTATTTTCTATTTTTGAGATTTCTATTTATTCTTCAATTCTTTTATAATGTATTTCTTTATTTATACCTCTTCTACTTTTCTTTCAAGTTTACTATTCCTATTTGGCTATAGACTAAGACTCTTAAAACTTATCTTATTCTTCTTTTTTGACTTAGATCCTAATATTTTATCGAACCATCTCATATTTCTATTTCTACAAGTTTTATTTTCTATTGATATTATTCTTCCTAGGCTTAATAGGAACACCACTGCCTAACTTTCCTATTCTTTCACAGAATTTTTGAATATTATATTTCTTAAATATTCTCTGTTTGTTACTAAACTTACTTGGCAATATCATTTTTTATAGGTTATATGTGATATTATGTTCATGTATCTTTATTGATTTATTTCAAAAGGGGTGTTATCTATTTCATTTTCTATATTTTCTTCTGCTTTTATTTTACTAGTTATAACGAAGAACAATAAATTCTACTGTTTTAACATATGAGCAAATAATTAATATTATAAAACCTTTAGAAAAGATAATTTTAAAAAATATAAAATAGAACTAGTTTGTTATAAATGTGAAAGATTTGGCTATTTTTATAATTTTTTTTAAAAATTATGTTGCAAGTTTCAACGGTGACACTAAAAAGTCACTGCTGAAATTCAGCAGTGACTTTTTAGTGTCGCCACTGATTGTCATCATTTTTTAATTTCTTTTAAAAAAATTATGTTGCAAGTTTCAACAGCGACATACAAGACGCTGCTGAAAGTTAACTTTCAACGGCAACTTTTTAGTGTCGCCGCTAATTGTCAGCACTTTTTATTTCTTTTAAAAAAATTATGTTGCAAGTTTTAGCGGTGACGTTTTAGTGTCACCGCTAATTGTCAGCATTTTTTTATTTCTTTTAAAAAAATTATGTTGTAAGTGTCAGTGGCGACATACGAGTCACCGCTGAAAGTCAACTTTCAGAGGTGACTTTTTAGTGTCGCCATTGATTGTCAGTATTTTTTAATTTTTTTTAAAAAAATTATGTTGTAAGTTTCAGCGGCGAGCTGTGTTTTTATAATTTTTTTACTAATGTATAATTATTAGTATTTTTACTATTTATTCTTAGATATTTTTTATATTATAATATAAATATGAATATTAAAATAAATAATATAACAACCTCAAGAAGTAAAAAAATTAAAATAAATAATACAAATTATATTGTATCAATTATATTTATAGTTTACTTTAAACAAAATAAATAATATAATTTATAATTTTATAAATTGAAAGAATTAAATTGAAGTATTTAAGGTGATGACACGTGGCGTGTGGTGAGAGTGACACATGGAGAGTGACATGGGGCCACGTGGCGTGAGGTGAGGGGCGACACATGGAGAATGACATGGCGTCATGTGGTGGGAGCTGGGGCCCTATGTGGAAGGTGACATGGCACCATGTGGCGTGTGGTGAGAGCGACACATGGAGAGTAACATGGTGCCACGTGGCATGAGGTAAAGGCGACACGTGGAGGATGACATGGCGACACGTGGTGCGAGGTGGGGCCTTACGTGGAGGGTGACGTGAGGTGGGGCGCCACATAGACGGTGACGTGGTGCCATGTGTGTAAGTGAATCAATATTACTTTTCAGCGACAACTTTTTAATAGTTTCAATGGCAACAATTGTTACCACTGATATTTAACATTTAGTAGCGACAGAAATAGTCACCGCTGATGCGTGGTTTCTGCAGCGACAATTGTCGCCGCCGATTCTCAAGTTTCAGCAGCAACTTTTATTATCGTCACAGATTGAATCAGCAGCAAGAGCTCTCGCGGTGACATTGTGGCGACTTTTTGTCGCTGCTAAAAACTTTCAGCGGCGACTTTTTGAATTTTGGCGGCAACAGATTCTCAACTTTTAGCGGTGACTTTTTTTGTCACCGCAGATTGAATCAGTGACAGAAGCTCTTGTGGCGACATTGTGGCAACTTTTTGTTGCTGCTGAAAACTTTCAGCGGTGACTTTTTGACTTTGCTGAAAGTCAATTTTTTTGTAGTGTTACTAAGTTAGTCTGTTAGTATGGTTTTTTTTTTTTTGAGTTTGCTTTTGTCATATTGGTGTTTTTATTAAAATACTATTGTCATGAAAAGGACTACCTATTGAGTCTTCTGACTAACATAAATGTCGAGTAAAGTGTTATGCTAAGGAGCTAGGGGAACGTCGGCCCTTGATCATGTTGCATTGTAACAAACCTCATATTAAAAAATCTTACAAAATGGTGTGGTTTTTATAAGTGTAAGTGATTTTTTCATCTAATAAGTTAGTCTTTTAAAAATAGATTTTCTATTTGGGCTTCTTTCGTCATGGTAGTTTTATTAAAAAAAAAAACTTGTTGAGCTATTAAATTTTTTTAGCAAAACATTTTTTTTTTCACATTTACCCTTGATTTATTATTGAATGCTATTTATAGATCCCAAGTTTTAGGGAAAATTTTTTTACTGACTCAAAGAATGACATATATTTTGGATCAAAGCACCTCATTATTTAACTAACGGCCTTCTATTTGAGACTAATACAATATATTGATGATTAATAAATTAAGAAGGTTAAGAGTATGGGAGAACCTGGCATTGGACGTCAATTCCTTGTGATTTGTATTCTAAACCGATGCATTTTGAGAACATCCAAAAATATCTGTGAAAATTGGCAGTTATGAAACTATTAGGATATTATACAGAGAGCTTAAATTTTTTAAATGTGAAGTTATTTCATCTAATTTGTTGTTGATTTCATGTGCTTTTATGGAGTCTTTAAAATAATCCAACGTTAAGGTTGAGACCTTTGAATGTTTAAGAGTTGACTGATTTATAATATGTGTGTGTGTGTGTGTGTGTGTGTATAACCAACTTAATCATCACCTACAATTAATTAGGACAACAAGAAACAAAACAGAAAATTCTTAGACATAAAATCAACCGCCTAGCAACCGCGGCAAGAACTTTTAATTGAAAAAAATGGATTTTCATCTAAATTAAAATTAATTGTTTACGTTATATATATTGTTTTTATGATATAATTTTACATAAAAATGAAAAAAATAATGTAAAAATTAAAAAATTTAAAATCTAAAAATTTTATTTTATTTTTAAGTAAAAGAAACGAATAGCTTGAGATTATCATAAAACCTAAACCCGCATGTAACTGTTTATAGTGGGAAGTGTGGAACGATAAAATGGGAAAGGAAAAATTATTTTCATTAATGAATCTGACCATATACAGGATAAGATCAAACTAATAACCATATGCCTAAATAAATAAGTTAAGCTAACTAAGACTAGTTAAGTAAAACTAACTGCAGTTTAGTTAACAATGTCTGTTACTGAATCTGAAGAGCACCCAAAACTTGTGATACTTAGATACTTACAGGATTATGTTTCTAAAGACTTAATGTGGATGGTTTCTTATGCCTGAAATTTAATTTGTAATAATTAATGAAAGAGTTTGAATAAATTAAGATTAGGAATAGAACAACATACGCTTTTGTAGCAGCATAGAGAGCGCAGAGAGGATACTAAGGAACCATTGAACAAGAACCAGATCCAATGTTGACGATGGCTCTTTTTTCTTTCTGATCATTCCTTCAATCACAGCCTTCGTCACCCAAGTTGCTGCTTCCAAATTCACTTTAATAATTGCTTCAATGAACTCCAAATCATCTTCATTGAAGAACCTCGGATAAGGGTTTCCCATGCCTACGTTGTTCACCAACACACCCACATCTAAACCTTGTGTCGCTTCCTTCATCTTCTTCACTATTTCTTTTCCATTGGTACTCTGAAAATCTATCACTACAAGCTTCAGTTTCACCGATCCACCATGTGTGTCTCTAATCTCCTTTGATGTGGCTTCGAGCTTTTGAGGGTTTCGACCAACCAGAAGGATGTTGAGCCCTTTGGAAGCCAATTCCAAGGAAATGGCTTTCCCAATTCCATCGGTTGAACCGGTGACGATAGCCCATGAACCAGAGGCTTTGAGATTCTTGGGAGGCCTCAGAAACATAATCCACACGCATCTCACAAAGTAGATCAAAGCTTTAGAAAGAGTAATGAATCCTAAGGAGCACGTTGCAGCTTGGAAGATTTCTGGCCACTCCATTGTTATCAAGACATTCACTTCTTAAGGCATATGATATGATATGATATGATATATTGTATGTATCTATGCATGTTTAATTTGATTTATTGATTTGATATTACTACTCCCGTTTTATATTGGGGATTGATTAAATTGATAGAGTTACAATTATCTCATTTTTCTAATATTATTCTTGGTTAATTAACTAGAATAATAACTGTCTTACTCACCTCATCTGTTCCCTCTCTCCATCATATAATTATATATAATCCTTTCAGTCCGAATATAAGGCATTTATTATTATTTTTATAATTATACCCTTATTTTATTTATTGTTACTTTAAAAAAATAGTCCATTAAAATTTTAACTGTCATTGTTGAAAATTACAAATTAATTACCAGTGGTCCCTATATTGTGAACTGGAGATAGGACATGGTATAGTACCATAAAAAATTTTCAGAACTAGGTGGCTTATAAATATAGTCATGAAGTACTTTATTTGGAAGAATATTGCCACAAAGATCACTGACCTACTCCGACTTTCATGGCCATATACATACGAACTCACATTTATTACAATTTAGTTGAGAGTAGCGTTGTACCTACCTTCGCAGGCGTTAATTGTTCTTCCATCGTAGTCTTGTTATTAATTGAACATTTAAAGATAACAATCGCGTGATTGGACACATAGGTATCAAAGCTAAATTGGGCTATTCTCATAGGGTCACTTAGTTTCTTAAAATATTTGTTATAATAATTATTTGCTGCGGATGTTAAAAATTCTAACATTAATTGCTAAAAATGCTAATTAAAATTTAAATTTGATTGCAAATACCATCTGTTATGTCAAGTAGATTTAAGTTGAAGTGTATATTTTTTGTGTATTCGAGCATGTGTAATTTTGAATTAGTTAAATTCTAATTGTTGTAGACATTTACTAATTACTTGAGATTCTCAATCTATTGAGTCTGGAAATTAAATACTTGGCGAGTCTTCTTTTGAGCTTATAAAGTCGACTAATCGTGAGACACCAAATGAGGAGTGAATCAGAAAACCATTTGGATCAAAAATTACTGAAGAGAATGCATGAGATAGGGCACATATATGCTCTCATTGTAATCAGACCATCTGATGCAACCTTTGCTTTCATCCTCAGAGCTTGGAATCCACAATGACGTCTTCACTTTCGTCATCTTTGTTGATACAAAACAGTGGTACCTATAAATATAATTCCACGTACACTCACCACAAAAGATGTACATACATACATACGTTCTGACACTACACGTCAATTCCTTGTGCTTTGTATTCTTAACCAATTCATTTTGAGAGCATCCCAACGTACCTGTGAAAACAATGATGACTATTAGAAATAAAGAAATCCCACGTTCAGTAATTAGAAAATAGATTGAGAATGTTTATGATTTGAGATGTATCTAATTAAACAGCTTTAACTATTTGGATCATGAAATTGTCTATCTTTAAATACACTTAATATAAAAAATTTAACATCGTATTAAAATCATTTGATCTAGGAACACACCAAAAAAAAAAGGAAAAAAAATAAAGCAAACAAAGGAGTAACAAAAAGAAAAAAAAACAGCAAAAAGAAGACTATAAAGAAGAGAGAGAATGAAGATTATGGACTCAATTTCTCCTAGACTTAAAAAAAAAACCTAAAATATATCTAACCAAATGATTTAAATTATTTTAATGAAGTGGACAATCCTCAAACATATTTAATATAAATAATTTAACAATGATAAGTATGTGTAAGAACTATTGAGTGAAATAGAAGATCTTGTTAAAGCAACAAAAAAGAAAGATTTTGAGATTTTGAAGATGAAGAAACATTAGCTTTGGCAGCAGCATAGAGAGTATGTATAAAGTGGAAATGAAGGAATTACGACACAAGAAGCAGAACCGATGTTGATGATGGCTCCTTTTTTTTTTTTCTTTCTGATCATTCCTTCAATCACAGCCTGTGTCACCCAAGTTATTGCTTCCACGTTCACTTTGATAATCGCTTCTATAAACCGAAAAGGTGTGTTTGAATTTTAGTTAGATATAACTGATTATAAAAAATTATTAATATGATTGATATTGAATATAATTGATTATGTTATGAGATATATAATTGATTTATAAAATTAATTGATGAGATTGATTTTAATTAAAATTAAAAAGTAAAATTCAAAATCAAATAAAAATATGCATGTTTTTGTGAAAATATATCTAAACATTCTTGTTACATATTAAAATCAATTATAAATCTAAAACCACAGTTTTTTCATAAGCTATTATTAATTGCTTTTTAATTCATATTTTCAGTTGTACTTTTTTAAAAATTTTGTTGAACCTCAATTTTGATGATTATAAAAATAGAGAAGATTGTTCTTGTAGATAAACTATGTGTAAAGTTTTCTGGCTTTTCTAGTCCTCTATTATTTTGTATCCTTTTAGGTTTTGACATTTTTTATCAAGTTGAACCAACTTTTCATGAGGGAAGATCCGAATTTTTGTCCCAATTTTTTAAATTGATTGCATAAATAGGAATATGTTCTAGTGAAAATGACTGAGTGAGTCAGCCTACGAAGTATGGATTTTCAGAGAAATTGAAGGAATAGAAGGAGGAACCACGTACGTACGACGTCGTTGTTTGTGCAATGACTTGTCTTTAATTTCTTCATCATTATTTTGATGTTTGGATCCTAATCGAGCTGATGCAAAAAGGCCACAAAACAAATGAACCGTTTTCACTTGCGAAAGAGCAATGGACTCGACCTCGTGAATCTGCTGAGGGGTTATTTTCTTTTTTGTTAAAAAAAAAGAAAGAAAATTTGTCAGATACATATAGGCTTCACAATTGGGGAGGGCCACGATCGAGAGATGGCCTCGTGAATATGCTGAGAGGTTAGCCAGGAACGAACGATGGTGATTTGTGGAACGGACGCATGAGATTTGCTTAAAATTTTTGATGACGTGGGCAAGACTGGAGAGAGCGACAGTTTGACGGGTCTTGAAAATCTTTGGGATGGTTGAAGAAGCTGCAGGTTTGGAAACTGGACGGATCTCGGATCTTGATTGTTCGGCCCAAGTATGTTCTCTATGGGTCTTGGATCTTGAATTGCCATTCCCAGCCCAATTCTTGACCACTCAAACGAATATGCTTTTTGCTGAGGCCGAACATGATATCATATTTTAAAGTAACAATGTGAATCCACATGCCTTGCTTCCCACCAGATAAAAATTCACAAGAGACTCTGGAGAAGAAATTTATTTTCCATTTACTGAATTGAATTAAACAATGTAATACAATGTGTATTTATAAACCACAAGCACCCAATGAACTAGAATGAAAAAAAAATTAGAGTCAAACTTAACAAAATTGTAAATTTTTATGTTTGAGCCAAATGCTTAATCCAAATACTTGAATAAAATTAATTATTTAAAATATATATATATATATATATATATTAAATATTAATTAAACCTTCAAGTTTTAATTCATTGTATAATACTAAGAAATTATATATTTAAGGACACTATTTTGGATATTTTCTTAAGAAAATTAAAAATGTCAAAATTGTTATTTTTTATTACTTTTAGCTGATAAAATATCTTAAAATAATATTTAAACAATTTTTTAAAAAATTGAGTCTTCTAAATTTTCTAGGTATTCTAAAAAGTATATTTATATTTTTTATAATAATAAAATAATTAATTTTAAATTAGAAATTGAATTTAAAAATAAAAAAGAAAAAATTTAATAATTTGAATGTTCAAGCGGGCCTAAATAAACTTGAAGCTTGAGAGTATTCAAGATATGCTTGGCTATGTAAGTTTCTTTATAAGTTTCCCGTTTGAATAACCTCAACTAATCTTAATTATCAACTGTATACATTATTAGCTACCTACTTGACGCCATCTTTGAACATGCACAAAGTGTGACCAACTATTAACACACAATATTAATATTATTAATATTCAACAACTAATGACTTGCTCTGGATTACAATATAGGGTCTTTTTTAAAAGCTTAACTTGATTTAAAATATAGTGCATTAGTTAGATTATATATATATATATATATATTTAAATTATACCATTATTTTATTATACTCCACTCAAGTAATTAATAAAGATGTTTTGAATAATAAATCAAATATTATATTTATTCTCCTCAAGGATACTATTGAAAAGATGAAAAATTTTAGAAAATTAAAATTTTAACTAATTTTTTTAGAAAAATAAATAACTTACTCCCTTTGTTAAAAAATGTAAGACATTTTTCGAGGAGTTGAATGTTAAAAAATGTAAAATATTTTTAGTCTTTCGAAATGTAATCATTATCTTTTTTCAAAAATATTCCTATTGATAGTGACTTTATATTTATTGTAAGATGTTTAATAGGGATAAATATGAAAAAATAAGGTTAGTTGAAAAGTAGGTAACTACTTTATTGGGGGTGAGATTCGGTTAAAAATATTTTATATTTTTAAACGGATGGAGTAACAATTACTTATATTATAATCTAGAAAAAGTATTTTACAACTTTGATAAGCTTTAATGAGCACAGTTGATCTTGGTTCCAAACTTGCCAAATGCCTTCTTTCACTGTCAACTCACAAATAATCATTCCAGCCACAAAATTATTTCGCAGGTGAATTATTGAAGCAATTAATTAGAGACAATTTAATCAACTCAATGTCTTGCATCATTCATATTCTATTTAATAAAAATATTAATACATGTTATACTAGTCAAATAAAATTTTACGTGTAATTATTTTTAATGTTAAATAAAATGCTTCTTTAATTCCTTTGCTTTTCTCATTATCAATATAAATTACAACTATTTGATATGTTATGTTTTTATTAAATATAGAGTATGAAAAACATGGCCCACCAAATCCAAACAAGAATTTCTCCACACATATAGACAACCCCTATATTTAATAAATTTTCTTATATTTTTATTTAGAAAAACACACATAATAATAACTGTAATCATAGCATTATAACATGTCTGTTACGTCGTAGTAAATTAACTCCCCTTAGGAGCAACTGATCATACACAAATTAAAATAAAAAATGCAGAACAGAGAACTTTCTGTTTATTTCATTAATCATCTAATAACAGAAGCTTATAACAGATCTATATAATATATTATAATTCTAATTGTTGTTGTTTACTTGAGATTCTTGTAATGCTTTGAGTTTGGAATACTTGGCAATTCCTCTTTTACGCATATAAAGATGTTGTCGCATGAGATGCCAATTCACAAGAGAATGAGGAACCATTCGCAAGAGAAGACATTGAAGAGAATGTAAGAGGTAGGGCACACATAGACTCTCATGATAACCAAACCATCTGACACAACCTTTGCTGTAATCCTTGGCCGTTGGAATAAATAATGATGTCTTCAGTTTTACCATCTTTGTTGCTACCAACATTGGTACCTGTTTGCATAAATATGACCCAACAATTTACACTCTCACCAGTCACCACCATATGGATCTCTTAATAAATAAATTGTGCTGAGCTGTGCTTTATTATCTGGTCATCATTAATTAATAGTTTGGTTTCTGTGGCATCCAATAAAATTAATTAAGCTACCTTCTTTATTGTCCTCTTTAATGTTCGAAATCTCAGCCATTCATCTCAACTCATGGTCAAAGCAATTTCATTTAATTCCGCCAAATGACGGGTTGAGATTCTGCACAGGCAGTAGAGAGGATAGCAAACAACCTGGTCCCAACACTGCTTGAATATATGACCTATAGTGATGATGTGAGGTTTAAAAGTGTAAAAGGCTTTCTTACCCACTAAGTATTTAAGAGTGAGTTTTTCCTTTGAATTTGTACTTATCACATTGATACTTTTATTGAAATGTTGGTGTGACAAAAAAGAATTATTCATGAAGTTTTTTGACTGATATAAAGGCCAAGTAGAGTGTTGTGCTAAGGAGCTATTAAGAATGTCAGCTCTTAATTAGGTGGCATTGTAATGAATCTTACATTAAGGAGTCTCACAAACTGGTGTAAGATATACAAATATGAAAGACTCTCCCACCTAATAAATTAATCTTTTGAAAATGAATTCTCCATTTGGACTTCTCTCGTCATGGTAGTTTGGTGAAAAAAAACTTGTTGAGCTATTAAATTGTTTTAGCAAAACATTTTTTTTTTAACATTTACCCTTAATTTATTATTGACATGCCTATTTATAGAGCCCAAGTTTTAGGGGAAAAAAATTTGATGACTTAAAGCGTGACCTATATTTTGGATTATCAAAGCACCTCATAATTAATTAACGGCCTTCTATTCGAGACTAATGCAATATATTGATGATTAATAAATTAAGAAGGTTAAGAGTATGGGAGAACCTGGCACTGGACGTCAATTCCTTGTGATTTGTACTCTAAACCAATGCATTTTGAGAACATCCAAAAATATCTGTGAAATATAATTGGCAGTTATGAAACTATTAGGACATTACAGAGTTTAAATTTTTTAAATGTGAGGTTATTGAATTTAATTTATTGTCGATTTCATGTGCCTTTATGGTTTCTTAAAATAATCCAACATTAAGGTTGAGACCTTTTAATGTCTAAAACTTGATTGATTTTTAGTGTTTGTGTGTGTGTGTGAGTGTGTGTCACCAACTTAATCATCACTTATAATTAATTCGGACAGCAAGAAACAAAACAGAAAATCCTTAAATCAACCGCAACAAAAAGTTTTTGTAAAAAGAATTGTATATTCATCTAAATTAAAATTAATTGTTTAAGTTATATATATATATATATAGTTTTTTATAATTTCATATAAAGTAAAATGAAAAAAATTAATGTGAAAATTACAAAATTTAAAATCTAAAAATTTTATTTTATTTTTAAGTAAAAGGAACGAATAGCTTGTGATTATCAGAAAACCTGAACTCCTATCTGAAGAGCACCCAAAGCTTGTTATACTCAGATCAGTTTTTAAGGACTTAATGGATGGTTTCTTATGCCTGAAATTTAATTTGTAATAATTAATGAAAGAGTTTGAATAAATTAAGATTAAGAATAGAACAACATACGCTTTTGTAGCAGCATAGAGAGTGCAGAGAGGATACGAAGGAATCATAGAACAAGAACCAGATCCAATGTTGACGATGGCTCCTTTTTTCTTTCGGATCATTCCTTCAATCACAGCCTTCGTCACCCAAGTTGCTGCTTCCAAATTCACTTTAATAATTGCTTCCATAAACTCCAAATCATCTTCATGGAAGAACCTCGGATAAGGGCTTGCCATGCCAACGTTGTTCACCAGCACACCCACATCTAAACCTTGTGTCGCTTCCCTTATCTTCCTCACTATTTCTTCTCCATTGATAGTCTCAAAGTCTATCACCACAAGCTTCACTTCCACAGATCCACCATGTGTGTCTCTGATCTCCTTCGATGTGGCTTCGAGCTTTTGAGGGTTTCGACCAACCAGAAGGATGTTGAGTCCTTTGGAAGCCAATTCCAAGGAAATGGCTTTCCCGATTCCGTCAGTTGAACCGGTGACGATAGCCCATGAACCATAGGTTTTGAGATTCTTGGGAGGCCTCAAAAACATAATCCACACCCATCTCACAAAGTAGATCAAAGCTTTAGAAAGAGTGATGAATCCTAAGGAGCATGTTGCAACTTGGAAGATTTCTGGCCACTCCATTGTTACCCAAACTTTCGCTTCTCAAGGCATATACTCCCTCCATTCTTATAGTATTTTTTAAAAGTTTATTTTATCTTTAAATATAAAGAGTGACAATAATATTTTTGAGTAATTAAATAATTTTACTCTTGTCTTAAAAAATAAAATAAATTATTAATTGTATGTTTTCTCTACCATCATTATTATATTAATTATGATATTATTAAAGATAAAACTAAAAAATTATTTTATTTTTATGTGAATTCAACTAAAGAATAAAGATTATATATTGGGAGTTAGGGAGTAATTTGGAAGAATATTGCCACAAAGATCACTCATGGCCATAGACTTGCTGACGCACATTTAGTATAATTTAGTTGAGAGGACTAACGTTGTACCTACCTTTGTAAATTAATGCATTAATTATGATTCCATTGTAGTCTTTTATTAATTGATCATTTGAAGACGCCAACGCAGGGAGCAATGGCAAATTTGGCTCTTTTTTGTGGTACGCAAATTTGGCTCTTTTTTGTGGTACACAAATTTGGCTACTTTAATAAAGTGACTTTGGGTTTTGGTTTTACTTTCTGAACAATTATTAGTTTAGAATTTTAACAAAGCATCATAGCATTTCAGGTTAATAATGGAGAAGAGAGAGATAGGCACCAAGATCTAAAACCCTACATCCTTTGTTTGAATATACGAGAAAATAACCAACTTATATTATTGTCCAAATATAATGGATTATCTTGTTATACTATAAATTAATTAACTATATATAATATATTCCCTCTGTCTCTATATATAAAATAATTTTTAAAAGCTTATTTTGTCCTTAAATATAAGGGGTGACAATAATATTTTTGAGTAATTAAATAATTTTGCTCTTATTTTAAAAAATGAAATAGATCATTATTTATATGTTCCCCCATTACTAGTATGATATTAATTATGATATTATTAGAGATAAAAATAAAAAATTATTATATTTTTATGTGAGTTCAACTAAATACAAACATTTATTAGTATGTAAAATTTAATTAAAAATACTTTACATATGAAGATGAAGGAAGTACATCCTTAACCATAATCTATAACCTCATACAAAATAAATGCATCAGCGGTTCCATATATCTGGGAAATGATAAAATCATGACCTGTGGGAAGTGCATTTCCATTGCAGATATGAAGTCTAATCAAACCATAACTTGAGGTCTTTTTTTTATTTGTGTACAGATGTGTGTTTCTATTGAAGATAACAAAAAATTGCTTAAGATACAATTCAACATTAAATATTGATATATCTTTCAACAAAAATTTAAACACTGATTCATTATGTTGTGAACAATTAGCTCTTTCTGTTTGACACAATTATGAGTGAAAATTGGCCTCCTAACTTAGCGTTTGGCCTAGCCTAAGCTTACAATCAAGTCTATTTAAATAAATAAGCATTTCTTTAAAGGTTCACTTGCAAGCTCATCAGGCCCCTTTGTTTATATTTTCGTAGTGTGTATATATTATACACACAAATTATTTCCTTGTTATATAAATATATGTAAATCTATATGCAATATATTATACTATAATATAATTTAATTAAATTTCATTAAAATATTAAAATAAATAAATAGGGATGCAAGAGGCTTCAACTTGGCTTGTTTAGCAAAAAGACTAAACTTAAACTTAAAATTAGGTCTATTTACATAAATAAGTCAGGCCTATTTAGTAAAACTTTGGCTTGATTTGATTTATTTCCATCCTTAAATGCAACCCATTGGTATAAATTGTGGTATTTTACTTTACAATTGTGATCAGTTAGGGTTCTAATGCACAGGGCCTCTCACTCAACAACCAGAATTTATATTTGGATGTTGAATCACAATTCAATTCCCATAAGTCTTCATGTCACCCACAAGTCTCCACCAAACATTCCGGATAGTAATCAATTAAATTAATTCCATGGGAGGTCGTGGCCAAAGAAAATGACACGTGGCAATAGCAAACAAAAACTATACCTACCAGGCAACTAGCACTGCTTCCGTGTACTAATTTGAGCGGGTAATTCAAACAAGCCGATTATATTTGGCAAAGGACTTAATTTGAACCTGCTTAAATAAGGTTGAACTTATTAAAAATCGAAATAGCTAAGCTCAGGCCAAAACCCGACCAAAACCTCTTCGGGTCCCAAATAGCCAAATTATTAATTTTTTCATTTTAAAAATTAATTTTATACTTTAAAATTAATTATTTTTATTTTATTAAAATAATTTTTTAAAAAAATATTTTGTCCTTTAAATTTTAAAATCAATATTAAAATATATTTTAAATATTATTTTGAGATATTTTATAGATTAAAAATAATAAAAATATCACTATATAATTTTGTTAAAAAAAGCGTACGTAATAATGTACTCAAAGAGCTGATAATTTGAATTAAACTTGATGGGTCAACGTGAACTTGTCTAAAAATTTAGGGCTGGGATTAGCAATATAATATTTTTTAACCTGAATACAAAATATATTTTTAAAATATATAATAAATATTAATTGATTCTTTAAGTTTTATGTTATTTTATATTAAAATACCATATATTTGAGTGCATTACTATATTTATTTTTTAAAAAATATTCATATTTTCGTATTTTTATTATTTTTTGTCAATAAAATATCTAAAAATAATATTTAAAATATATTTTAATGTTTATTTTTATATTCTATGACCCATATATTTAAAAAAAATTGAGTCCTTACATCATTTAAGTATTCAAAAAATATATTTTCTATTTTTTATAAAATAATATAATTAAATTTAAATTAAAAAAATAAATTAAATTTTATTTTAAAAACAAAGTTTGGGCATGTATGAATTATTGACTTTACTACTAGATAAACATAAGAAATAGAAAAATATCCTTGAATAATTATCTAGTTATCGTCCATGCCAGACTTGATAAAAAATTTTAAATAAATTAGAATAAATATCCATTGTATGTAAAGATTAAACAATATAAAAAGTCAAAGAAAATTTTTTTATGAAAAATATATTTTACTCATAATTAAATGACTTTTCTTTATATATATAATGATGACTATTTTTCTCATATTATTAAAAATGAAAATTATAGTTTACCCAAAAGTTATTGAAAGCTTTGAACCAATTGGGACAATAATTTTAAATTTTTGGTCCAACTGTTATTGAATTTAGGTCAACTTGATTATAATTAAAATAGTATAATTTAATTAAAATATATAAAATATTTATATATAACCATGATAAGAACAATATCTAAATAACTATGACATTAATTTACAAGTAAAGAAAATATTCATGAATAAACTACACATAATACAACAAAACAGTAACAAAGTTACTTAAGTATAAAGTTAATAAGTTATTATATTTTCTTTTATCCTTTTAAAGTCAAAATATTGTTTTATTCTCAACAAAGTTACTTAAAAAATTGAAATTGGTTTTAAAAATAAAGAAACAATGTTTTTAAGAAGTTTCGAGCATTTGGGCTAGCCTAAATAAGCCCGAAGGTGTTAGGATCAGACTTGATTGTATGGGCTTTTTATATAAGGTAAGATACTTTAAGCTCAATCCAAATAAATCCAACCCAAATTTAGCTCGGTTGCTCAAATTATGGGCTCTACTTAAATATATGATATTTTAATATAAAATGACCTAAAACTTAATGAATTAATTAATATTTAGAATATTTTATATATTTTAAAAAACATAAGTTTCTTAATTTAGGTATTTGAGCCAAGTCCGAATTCAAATTTTTTTAGCCTATTCGGGCATGCTCGAATAGGCCAAACATTAAAAAAAAATAATTTTATCAATCCTAGCCCTGAATTTTTCAAGCTTGTTTGGGATTGGTTTGAATTATTAGCTCTACCCTTCCACTTGGTCACTCCACATTGCACTTTTAAAAAATGCTTTTGGACTCAATGGATGTTTGAATACAAATTTTTATCCATAAGGACTTTTAGTAGGAGAAAGGTAACTACAAATTTTATAATACTGTTGAATTGAATGTAATAAAGCATGCTTATTACAATGTTTTGTAAAAATTTGGTCTAGTGAAGTGTAAAAATATTGAGAATTTATGTTGCATAAACCTTAGGAATCCTACATTACTTGTTTGAAAAATTTAGGATGTGATGTTGTTTGATCATGATTGATTGTATAATTTAATTATGATGATGGTGTAAATATGATGTATGATGTAAAATTTAATTTTGATGTGAGGACTCAAATATAATTGCTTGGGATGATAGTTCATGATCATTGAACATTATTGAATGATTATGTGATGAATAAAAGTATGCTTTAATATGGAATATATTGGAACTGTCCTATCCAAGAGGTGGCAGCAAGTTGTGAGATAAAACTGATGAAATAAGGTAAGATCGTGATCACGCATTTGCCCTCATCTGGCACGCACAAAATGGCCTCATTTTGTGCTTGAGTTACGCAGTTCTTTTAATCAAGGTTGGGATAAGCTCAGTACATTTTTGGGCACCCTTTCAATCAAAGAGGGAAGTTAAGGCTTGTTATGGAACTATGAGACCTTTAGCCAGGCACCATCTCCTTTTACCTAAGGCTTTAGCTTGCGGAAATAAGGATGAAATAAGGAGGAATAACTTACTATGAGACAAAATGGACTTTTAATCTAATAATATTGCCCTATGAATGGTTTTATACCTTTTAATTATAATATTGATTTGATATTGTTGATATTTTCCAGATAGTATATACTTAAAGTACTGGATGAGGTTGATGGATTCTCACACCTTTTATCAAAATTATTGTGTTATATGAATGGACCTTTTCTAACATGCCTATATCACCTGTGAGATAGTTACATATTAGAGAAAACTTTTTCAAGCATGCTAGCTGGAAGGAATTGGTGAGTTGAACTGAGATACCCTTGGAATTTTTTTGTTATGACAATTAGTTTGAAGTGAAACTTTTTGTGAAAAACCACTGGTCAGAGGGAATACTTAGGGACTGGCAGCTTCGTGAAAAGTATGGCCTTAGAGGAAGAAGCTTGCTACCACAACTAGGCTACCTAGCTTGGATATTTTGTTTATTTAATTGATATTTCTATTCAAATTATATTGCATTAATATATTAGTCTCCAAGCCCCAGGTTGATGGAATTTGACCAAAGGCATAAATGTATAGTTTTAGTTATTTTTGCTTCTATTTATTATTTTCTTTATAATTTATCTAAATTATAATTGTGCAGATTTAATCTTTCCTACTACTATGGTAGGTTGCACAAGGGAGCTTGTTTCTTTCCTACCATACTAGACATGGACAATTATTGTCTCATTCCTTTCTTCATTGCTGCAAGAACCAATAGCTGAGCTTAAGGGAGGGAATACTTAAGGACTGGCAGCTTCGTGAAAAGTATGGCCTTAGAGGAAGAAGCTTGCTACCACAACTAGGCTACCTAGCTTGGATATTTTGTTTATTTAATTGATATTTCTATTCAAATTTTATTGCATTAATATATTAGTCTCCAAGACCCAGGTTGATGGAATTTGACTAGAGGCATAAATGTATAGTTTTAGTTATTTTTGCTTCTATTTATTATTTTCTTTATAATTTATCTGAATTATAATCGTGCAGATTTAATCTTTCCTGCTACTATGGTAGGTTGCACAAGGGAGCTTGTTCCTTTCCTACCATACTAGATATAGACAATTATTTGATTGTAAGTTTACCATGGGATCAAATACTTATATCCTTTTTTGCTATGATAGCCCTGAATGTTAAAATTTTTTACCATAGTAGGCGTTTATGTTAGTTAACTAGGCTTGCTATAAATATTATGTTAGAAATAAGGGTAGTTTTTTTTTCTACCATGGTTGATAAATCCTTTACTACTATGATGAGATATGGTTAAATATGAGTTTTGGGTTAGGATTGTTTCATTAGCTCCGACAATCAAGAAAGGTGCAAGTGGCCAATGAGTGGCAATCACAGTCAAAGACTTGACTGTATCATCTCGAACCAGCTAAACTTGCACACTATGATTCCCCAAGTTTGCATGGACATTGAAGACCACAACACGTGCCTTAACAATATCCAAAATGAGATCAACAAGCATGGGCAACTCTCAATGAAGCCATTGGTGCCATTGTCAAGATGTCCAAGTAAAGAGTACAAAGAGCTCCTTGATTTCTCAATGTCAAATCTAGCCTAGTCAAGGCCACAAAGAAGAGGGAGAAGTGAGGGAGGGAGCGAGTGGGAAGAAGAGTGGAAAAGAATATTAAAAAATGAGTTGTAGGCCCACTAATACCAACATACGAGGAAAATAATAGTAGGATGACGGAGTAGGGAATTTCTAATTTTTAAGGATATAATTGATCAGTTGAGTTTAAAATACGTTTTGAGTAAAATTGAGTGGAAAAAATAATTCTTAACTTTTAAATGTATAGTCTCTTATCCCTATGTAGCTTCCTTACTTATCTCATTCCAAGAGTACATTTGGTTCACAAAATATAAATTGATGAATAGGAATGGAAATAAACAAATATAATTGAAAATATACGGCTTGTTTGGTTTTATTCTCATCTTTTATTTTTAAAACTATTTTGCAAACTAATTTTTTAAAACAACATAAAATAAAATCTGTTTGATTATGTTAATTTGAAAATAATTTTAGAGTTAAAAGATTTTTTAACAATGGTTGTCACTAATGATTAATAGTAGTAACATATGATGACAATTGAAGATATTTTACAATTATTGAGTTAAAAAAAAATAGCTCTAAATATTTTCACTTAATAAAAATAAAAAAAATTTGAAAAAATTTAAATACAAAACGCTTACTCAAACAAGTTTTTTATTTTTAAAAATAAAAAATATTTTTTGAAAACATAAACCAAATAAGCCCTAAAATTGCCACCTTTAAAATTATGTAACCAGTTCAAAGATAAAAATATACTTTAATTCATAAATTAATTATTTTTTAACCATATGAATCATTGTTAGAGCTAGTAATATAAGTTGGGTCTGTATGCCCAACCCATCAAAGAGTAGTGAGTTGGGTTGCATATTCTGATGCTCACTTGAATATGAGTGGTTGTCCAAGCCTGTTGCAAGCTAACTTGCGGGTTAACTTGCTTTATTATTTCTTCAAAAAAAAAATTTAATGTTTAATTATTCACTTTCCCTTCCCTTTGACACTTCCTCATTCAGTCATATATGGATCAATATGATGGCGTCTTTGAGAAAGTTACACATACGCACATGCACACACACACATAGAGAGAGAGAGAGAGAGAGAGAGAGAGAGAGAGAGAGAGAGAGAGAGAGAGAGAGAGAGAGAGAGAGTTAACATATCTTGCATATATATATATATATATTGAATATGGTACACATAAACGAGGCAAATCGATTACACACAAACCGTTTCATTGTACAAAAAAACTAAAATTACATAGGGAGAATTACAAATAAATATTTTATAAAAATATTAATATTAAATTAAGATTTTTTAATGCTGACATTCTCAAATTTCAGTGTCCTTATCATATTTCAGAATTAAAATTTTTAATTTGACATTTATATTCAGATTCTTGCTTGTTAGTGTCCCAAATACATATGTGAACACATGCATGAAACAGGACCCCGTTCAATGAAAACCTGTAGGTAGGCACTAACACGAACGTTGTGATAGACACAACATGCCCAGTGTCATGCTTGTGTTGCACATTATACTAAGAAGTAAGGAAGGGAAAGGTGGTGCAGGATGACTTGATAAGAGAATGTTTGTTGATGTAAAATGAAAAAATTAATTACTTAATATTTATAGTTTTAATTCAAATATAACTCAATATTTAAATCTTAATTCATTGTAACTCAATCATTATAGTTTCAAATCAATTGTAACTCAATCTCTCAACTTTAACTTTCGCAACTCAATCTTTATAACTTTAATCATTTAACATATTAGTCCTTATATTTTAAAAAATAAAATTATAAAGATCAAAATTATGTTAAAATTTAGGATTAATATTTTAAATTACTAAGCACTTTTAATCTTTATAAAGATTAAAATTTTAAAATAATTTTAATTTTTATAATTTTATTTTTAAAAATATAAGGACTAATATTTAAATGATCAAAACTATAAGGACTTAATTGTAAAAGTTTAAGATCAAGAATTGAATTGTAATCGAATTAAAACTATAAGAATAGTTACAACAAATTAAATTTCAAACACCAAGTTACAATTGGGTTAAAACAATAAAGATTAAATGATTACTTTTTCTATATAGAATATTGCATTAATTTGTATCTTTGAAATATTATGCTTGGATTAAACTTGGAACTTCACTAATTGGTGGCCATTTCATTTTTATCAGCAATGAAACTGTCATTTTCCTTATCCATATGTGACAGAAAATTCAAGAGAACATGCACTCACAGAATATGTGGTAATATAAGTGGCCAGACCATGTGTTGTGTTTGGAACGCAAAAAACACAGAAACGTGTATCAAACAAAA
The DNA here is from genome assembly GCF_029017545.1 of Prosopis cineraria. Lineage (NCBI taxonomy): Eukaryota > Viridiplantae > Streptophyta > Magnoliopsida > Fabales > Fabaceae > Prosopis > Prosopis cineraria. Next base: position 33,579,701 of record NW_026555335.1, on the reverse strand, counting down.
TGGAAACAGGTGTTATGCTACAGCTAAAAAGCAAAGGGTACAATCGCAAATAAAAAGACAAATATATAAGACCATAAGATTTCCTACGAAGAAAGTGCACGAGGAACTCCCATTTATCGGCTCAATGATAAACTTGTGACATCTTCGAAAATTGACAGATTAAATTTGTGCTTTAATACCAAACAGCTGTTTTCACTTTTCACAATAAAAAATTTTACACAAAATTAAAACTTATATCATATATTTTCTAGCTCCCATGTTAAGATGTGTCTAGTCTAACTTAATGGACTAGGCTAAAAAAATGTGACATTTGCTATAACAAGTATTATTCCATTAGGTAAAATCATCCACATGAATTACATAGCCTCATTGTATTCTATCAACAACTAAGCCTTTGAGTATATTGTTAATTAGGATTTTGTTTGTTACATGAAATTTAATTTGCAAGCTAAAAGTGTCAATAAATGTTTTTAGAGCTGAATGGTTCAGCCACTTGATCACAATATACAATGTCATATCATATCTGTACAGATTATGCCAAGAAAAATGTAACACCGATGACTCTTTGATCAGACCTTTCCTTGTCTCCTCCCATTATTTCATCTTCTATGGCTGGTGCGTGTCATTATTCTGCGGGTAAGGTTCAACAGAAAGTAAGGTTTAACTTGTATCGCTATGATTCCAATGTTCCCTTAAGCTAGAATAATACTCCATCCGAACTACAATACAAGTCACGTTTGGTTATTAGAATGAAATGAAATAAAATGAATTGAAAAAATAAAGATAAAAATGAAATGATCAAAAGAAAAAGTAAATCATATTCATAAAGGAAGGAAGTAATTTAGTTTATGAGGTTGAAAATCATGATTCATGAAGTTTTTGGAGGATGTAATAATTCCCACATTTGCTCTATATATTAATAAGTTTTATCATATTTATTATGAAAAAGAGAGATGATTTAGTTCATTTTTGTGTTATTTTTTTGATCTATTCCATTTCATTCATTTTTAATAATCAAACATGGCCATAGGGTATTGGTAATTATTTTTTGGTTCTCAAAAAAAGTCAAGTGAAACCTTAATCTCTTAAAAAATTTACATGTTTCCCATAACACCCTTATTAAATATGATATATAAGTGCCTTAATAATGAAAATTAAAATTCTAATGTAGCTTTTTTTTTTTTTCAAAAAGAATAATAAATAAAATAGGGATATGGTTGAAAAAAAATTAGGGAAAACATAATATTAGGTCCCTACACTTGGCTCGCATTTTGATATTGGTCCCTATACATTTTTTTTAGTGCTTTAAGTCCCTACACTTTTGTTTTTTGGTATTTTAGGTCCTTTCATGAATAAAGTGTAAGAATTTAAAATACAGAAAAACAAAAGTATAAGGATCTAAAACACCAGGAAAAAAAAAAGTGTATAGATCAATAGCAAAACGCGAGCAAAGTAAAAGGACTCAAAGTTATATTTTCCCAAAAAATTATAAAAACTACCAAATGTCTTATATTTTGGACTAAGCAAAGCTTATTGAAGATCTTTTATATTATAGCCTAAAAGGAGTAATCTATAGGGCTGCTACCTGATCAAGTGTCAATCATAGCTACGGCCAGAAGAACTCTTGAAAAGTTGGTCCTGGTGAAAAGGATCATCTGCACCATGCACGGAACTCAACCTAGGAGAGAAATTCCATCCTGATATTGGCTCCAGATCATAGCTATCAGATCTCTTCTTGGCTTCTTCCTGGAACTTCGTATAGAACGTTGAGGACCAGTAATCTCTTGCCAGATTCTGAGGAGAAATATTATTGTTTAGATGAAAAATTTACGCTACCCAGATAGTCCCCAGAGATGCAGTCTCAGCTTACCGTTTTCATCAGCTGCATTATTTCGTTTAATGCATTATTGAAGAGATCCGGGCGAGCAAGATTGGGAGTCGTCAAAATTTCTTGCCTGCTTCGATGAGAAATGTTCACCTCCATTGATGCACCTGTACAAATACAATTTACAATTATGGCCAAAAAAGAAAGAAAGATGAACTCAAGCCCCACAAATTTGGAGGGAACTCTTGCAACACTTATTTCTGAGTATTATAAACTGATGCAAAGGCCAAGAATAATTTTCTATTTCTCAAAATCTGGTCCCAATATTGGACCAAGCAGCATACATGTCATTTCCTTCATTGATTAAGTCACTCTGCCACCACTACCCCTAGCCATTAACAACGTACAAAAACCAACACACAGCACATCATTACAGTAAAGCAGCTTCCTAAATTAAAATTACTGTCGTACCATTCTACTCCCAAACCACAAAAAGCCTCATACTTTCGAGTATCATCATCTTATTTACTGGAAAGAGGAAAAATAAAAGCTGAAGAGCTTAGGATCATAACTACATTTCCATCTATTTTTGGCCATCAACTACATTTATGTCAAATGTCCGAGTTCATAGACAATTAAAGAGATTTCAAGGTTTTATTTTTAATTGCTTTTTCAGGCTAACAAGAGATTTCAAGGTTTACAATATTGAAGTAACCCATGATACATGCCGGACAAGCCAGAGAATAAAAAATGAGTAGAAAAGAAAAGGCACCGGAGCTACAGACCTGAAGCAATGTACTTCTCAATAATATGGCGTGCCATATAGATCCTTCTCACTGAATCATCTTCAGGTATTTTACTAAGCTCGTGAACTTCATCAAAGAAGTGCACACTCTCCCCAGCCAAGCAGCTGTAAATTAATTAAACAGAAGAATTACATAAATGTTCGAAGAAAACTTAAATTGTTTGAGTTCATAACTTTTTAGGTCCAAAACAGTCTGGACCTGGTGACACTAGAGTATAGAGATATAGGATCTATTTATCTCTACTCGGGTTCCTACGTACAGATTTAAGCATCTTTCATCTTCAATCAACATTCAGAATATAGTCACTCATTACACCTGAGTACTTCTCTGCCAAAAAATATTCTCAAACATCCACCCAGAAAATGACAGAGAGCTGTCATTTTGGTCAGGTGCCTTCAACCTATATTTTCCTTAAAGTCAACCAAGAATTTGAAATTCAGAGAAGGGTATTTAACCTATCAGCAAAGGCCATAAAGGAGTGCCGGAATCTCTTGTTCAGAAGAAGCTTATCCAATGGCTCATTAGCATCTATCACAGAAATTGGGTCATTTTGTGCTAATACCCCACTATCGGGTATGCCCAGTGCCTGGCCCATCGTGTAAAACTCTCTGGATTCCCTTCGCCTCAAGCTGATTTGTGAGAGCAGTGGTTGTGAAGTTGATATTGAAAAGAAAGCCATAACGAGTATGCTGGCCTGTTAAATGAAAACCTGGAAGTAAATATAAGTTTCAGAAAGTGATGGTCTAATCTACAGCTTTCAATTAAACTAGCAGTGCAAGTTACAGCATTGTCATGCAACAAAAGCAGCAGCAGCAGAGCATACCATAACTAGAAGCAAAAACCGGGAGACAACTTGAAGCCATGAGATATCGTCATGAATTTCATTCAGTACGTAAGCTGTAACCCACACAACTGGGAGCATAAAGAAGAAACAGTAAAATTTTAAGGCCACCAGATTGAGACATTCTGAACCCATTTGAGCTCAATTTTTCATATATTTCAGTTTGAAAGTCACTTAAGCAAGTGAATTAGTATCCTCAGTGGGGTGTTTTCGCAATATTATACCAATCTTTGTAAAGCAGTCAAAATGCTACAAGAAAGGAAGATGCATGTATTATGATTTTCACCTTGACCTTGGACACAAAATTTAGCCATTTTCTTACTTACGTCAGTAGCATATTTTTATGCAGGTCTTTCAGAAAAAGGATCAGGTAATTTTGGTAAATACATCCAACCAATTGCAATCCTTTTACCGATTAACATCTAAGATTTCACAAAACCCTTATCACTTAGTTTTTGACTTTTAAAAAAAGCCTAGATCAGTTATTCAACTTCAAAGAATATTGTTATTCATTAAACCTTAACTTGTGCTTTTAGGGCATTGATTAGGATGACCCTTAATATAAATATAAGAAAATTTCTAAGCCGCATACAGAATCTAGGCAACAAAGTGTACCAATGGACAAAACTGATACAAATATTCCCCGCCAGAGATCTCTGAGTTCATCAAATCTGAACTCTATATGACGAACGGCTCCTGTAACTCCCAGCAAAGTGGTCACATAAAATGCATGGAGACATACAATTGGGATGATCCACTGAACCCTCATGTGACAGCGATAGTTTAGAGGCTTCTTTGTATGAATAACTATATCATGAATGAAAAATCCAGTCACAACTACTTGCACAAAATAAATTAAATAGATGAGAAATATAAATTCCCTGGACAATAAGAGATAAGAAATATATACAAAAAACTTGCTTCTATTGTCATTACAGGCACTAGTTAAACAAGAAATAATTAATAGATTCTTACAAGTAGCACCAGCAATCCAAGGAAGAAGAATAAGGGGAAGAAGAAAATATGATCTGATAAGTGGTAAGCGCCTCCTGAAATATCAAAAAACAAAGTAAAATTTTGACATGTCTAGATATAGAATGAAACTAAAATTCTTGATCATTACATATAACTCAATTAAGATATTGCACGAGAGTTTGATTTCTTTTATTTCTTTTTATTTCAGAATAGAAAGGGTTTGAATTGGATAAGTTCAAATCAAAGAAGGATTTTTGGGGTCTACTTTTTTTTTTTTAATTCATCACTTTTTTCATAATTCGGTATAAAATTTATAAACATTTGACAAGTTCCTTTATCACTATTAAGGAGAGTGCAGTATATAAATAACAATAAAAATAATGAAACATCACGAAGCAAACAGACCAAGGGCAACTTCTTTAGGTTAACAAAGCCTACCAAATAAAAGCCCTATAAAAAAATAATACAATGATCAATGCACTAATGAAACATAGTTTCACTATCAAAACCAGTTAGACAAGCACAACAAAAGATGATACCAAATAACTATTTGCTATATCCAGCACACAATACAGACTGTCAGCCTTTGGATTCAGGTAATGAGCTTTGGCAAGGGATAAGAGATGATCATATATGCTTGAGTGGGCTTGGGTTGCTTGGATGGTTGAGAGTTAAAGCGATGTGGTAGAGAGAAGGAAAAGAGAAAGGAAGGAGAAAGGAGGAAGAGAAAACAGAGAAGAGAGAGAAAAACAGATAAGAGATGAGAAAGGGAAACAGAGAATAGGGAGAACTGAACTATATATCTGAATTTTCTATTTAGCATAGTATCTGACTTACACTTTGGAGCTTATAACAAATCCTAACAAACTAACTCCCTAACTAACAAAACTACTCACTCTTTATTTCTTTATTCTTTACACATCATAAAGACATAGCATAAGGAACCTACTGGGTCATACCGCATAGTCATAATTCAATTCCAATTTGTTACTTGATAGCATCACATGGCTTTACTTACTTGACAAAAATAAAATATAGTTGGAAGGCTTGTGTTATTCGACAGCTTAGCAACAAACCAAACCCTAGCGGACCTTCAACCCAGACTGAAAGCAAATAGAAACACCAAGTTATTACTAGCAAGTAGCAAACATGCTAAGACAATAGAAGCAAGTTACCAATGATGGAGATAGAATGAATTACCAGCCCAAAGATAACAAGATCGCCACCAGTGTCTCCTTTTGAATGTCACAAAATTGACAGACATCTTACAAAAGTTAAATGAGTCAAACATTATATAGTTTACAGGTAAACAGACAGCAACAACAGAAGGAACCGGTAAAAAGCTAGGACTGATTAGATAGCAATCATGGAATAATATTTAATGACAAAGATTCAGAATTTTCATTCTACCGCAGTTGAAAGCAGAAGGTTGAAGCTAGCAACAACTTGAAGAACTGGAATCCAGAAGCTACTGCCTGTAGTACGAGGAACCTTGTCAACTAGAAAAGGAAAGATTGACCATGAGAGAAGCCTGAAAGATGAAAGAACTCTATCAGCAACAGAAGATAACACAATGATAAGACCGAAACAAAAATTATATCGCTCTCGATTGGAATCACATTAATCGTTAAAGACAGAATGATATTAACGGTCACCGTCTCAATTTGAACAAACACAGAAACTAGAATGCTTTCCATAATGATAGCATAACAAAAAGAAAATATATAAATAATTGATAACCATGCTGGAAGTTCTAAAACTGGATGGCACAGAAGTGAGAAAAGAGTTTGCTCATCTGCAGAGGTGACAAATGACTTTTCACCTACCACCAGATAAATTTCCGAAGCAAACGGCAATAACACTATTTCCTAAATCGGGAGATCTCTAAGCAGAAAACGAAGTCACTTAATTTAAGCAGTGAATTAAAATCCCATCCCATCACTCAGGTTTTGCAATTTCAATCGTTCACTGGATTCAATTAGCCTAATTACTGGCTAATTCCTCTTCCTTTGCTCGACTGAGAGGAAACAGAAAATCAAAAAGGAGAAACTTACAAAAGGAATGACAAAATGGAAACGGCGATGGCCACATAGTCGCTGGGACACCCTCCTTCCACGGCACAGCTTGCCATTCTGGGTGCATTGGAAGAGAGTTTAGTTCACTACAACACACTGTGACAGCATTGAATCCAACACAAGCTCGTCTTTCACGCGGTTGCAAGCTTCGATCTTTGAGTACAGGTCGGTCGTGAAAAGGGTCGCCCACTCACGTACCAATTTCCACACTCGCAGTCCTAACGGTTTGGCGTATACGCAAGTTAGTCAATTGATTAATGATAGAAGTGATTTGTCGGTCCAACTTGTAAAACTAAAGTTTAAAGCTCATGTTGATTCCTTTTTCTTTTTAACTTTTTTATTTTATAATTTGTAAAAATTATATATAAGTTTTGTAGGATAAATTTATTTATAAATAAGTTTCACAAAATTTAAAAATCACAATCAGGTTCTTTGAAAATTAAGTGTAATTTAAAATTAAGGTGCAAAGATCATAATACCCTCATTAAAAATATATTACATCAATTAAATAATTTACAATTATTCATTAATAATTTACAACTATTATTTTAACTTTTTACAATCATAACTTTACATATTCAATGGTTAAACTAATCATACATTACAAATTTAATGCTAATTGTATACAATTATCTTATTTATAATTTACAACTATCATTTCAACATTTTACAACTACAACTTCATTTATTAGTTAAACTGATTATGCTTTACTAACAAAGTTTAACTCTAATTGTTTACAACTACCTTATCATTAATTTACAACTACTACTTTAATATTTTACAATTGCAACTTTGCATATTTAATAGTTAAAGTTATAGCATGTTGAAAATTAACCTCCTGTTAATTAGACTAATCAAGAGTAATTTAGTAAAATTAGTATGATATGTGGTTAGAGAGGACTAATGAAGGTTTTGGGTTGTGATTTCAACCTAAGGTTTGGATTTGAAGTGAAGTTAGGTCACTTAGACCTAAGAAGAGGGAGAAAAAAAAAGGAGGATGTTTCTGTGCCAAGTGCTATAGCATTTGACCAGAAAAATATGATAAACCTTCTCTATGCCACATGCCACAGCACATATGACATGCACCATAGCGTATGACCTATTTTTTGTAGAAATAAGATGCAATCATACATGAAAAACAAAAAAGAAAGGAGAGGAAACAATATAGGTAGCGTGGAACTCTACTAGGGTTTGCTTTTAGAGAGAATTTAGATCAATTTGAAGCTATTAAACATTAAGGATAAGTTTCATAATCTTTTTCCTCTCTTTCTCTTCCATTTTTAGGAGTTTTAAGGTTAGGATTTATGTTGAAGAAGTGATTTTTTTATTATAAAAGTTATGGGTTCAAACCTATTGATTTAAATAGAGTTAATGAAAGTTTTTGAGGCATTTAAACTTAATGTTAATGGGTTTACATGTTTTGTTGGCAGGATGGCATATATGAGTGAAAATGCCATTTAATAAGGTTGTTGGAGTTGGTTGGAAAGCCATTAATGATTATTTGAGAGTTTAATAAAGCTTTTGGAAGTTAAAGTGAGTTAATAAGCCTAATGACTAAGCTTAAAATGTGAGAGATCAAGTTTTAAGGTATTTGCATAATTGAAATTGGAAATTTGAATTGTGTAAATATTGATAATGATGAGTTTGGACATGAATAATTGTAGATTAATCATCTATGCTCCTATTTTGGCTTAACAACAAGCTTCAAAGCATTTATTTGAAAGGTAAACATTTGATTTCTTAAAAGTTTGAGGTAATTGAGAAATTTTTTTTTGTGTAGTTGTTTGTTAATTAATTTATATTTTTGAAATGAATTATTTGATTTGAATGCATGAAGTGTATAATTATGTATGTATGTATTTACCTGTGAACTTTGATTTCACCCATTTGGTAATAAATGTAAAATTTGCCATTAAAATAATTGTAAATACCACATTTATGAATTGAAATGGAAAGTTGATAACTTTATGAGATTGTTATATTGTTGTTATACTTTCGAATGTAGCATATGAAAGGTGAATATGCATACGTGATGAGTTTGAGAAAAGAAAGGAAGCATGTAAAGTAAAAATGTTTGCAATGCTCATGCTCATATCTAATAACTTAATGTATAAATCCAATAAGCATACATTATATATGTGAAATAAGTGAGCATGATTCATTGTATGATTGTTTGGCAAGAGTTTGCTTAAGGAGAGGAGTAAATAAATCCATGTGGTATTATATGGCTGCATTCTAATAATTGAAAGCTAATCTTGTTCCACTGTTTGTTAAGGGACTGTCTTATTATTTGTCAAGAGATTTAAACCTAGTTATCTCCACCTGTTTGTCAAGGAGACTAACTTAGGGTTTTTTGACACCTTAGAAATTTGAGAATAAGGGAAGCTGTGATTCAAGAGTGAGTATAGTGATTTTTGGTCGGGTCATTCCTCACAATTGGTGAGCTTGGATAATGTAGTTACACGGACAGAGCCCTATTGAATTGCAACTCACGATTGTTGTTAGAAGATATAAGGATAGTTTGATTATGCATATTATCCGACCTGTCACATGACTATTAAGATTGTGGCAAGTCATGACTATTGAATTGTTATTGCCACATAATTGTTAATATTGTAATAATGAACACCATAAAGTGATTGTGATATGTATGAAACTTATACATATATGTGAATTGAAATAAGTGTGTTCATGTGAATCTGTCGTTGTATTCATTTGTAAATATGTGTAATGTCAATTGACAAGCAATTCCATATATTAGATGTATCTTAGTGACTAAATGATTATACTCACATCTCTTTCATAAATATTTTATAGGTTCTAACTCAAGTGTAGATAAAGGAAAAGCTCTAAAAGTTTATGAATTTTATTATTCCTACTATAAAACCTCCTAGCCTTATGTGTGATTCATGAGATATTATTAATTAGGAATACATTTTGAATATATTTACACTATAGGAATGATCTCGAATTGATTGATCGTATTTTAGGCATTAAAATATGTGTATGTAAATTTGATTATCTCTAATAGTACCAAAATACTAATGCAAGTATAGGTATCATTCATATTGTCCAGAATGCATTAAGGGTGTTCACACATTTAGTTTGGTGTGGTTTTGAGGAAAAATCAGACCAAATCAAACCAATTGGTTTATTATTGTTTGGGACCTATTCGGTTTTTTTCTCTAATTAGTTTGGTTGATTTTTGAGCAGTTTAGTTTGATTTGGTTTAGGTCTAGATCAAGTTTGAACTTTTTTAAAGGAGATATTCTTCATAATCACCAATATATATATATATATATTCATGTTCACTAATCATTTTTGACTACTTATTATTATTTGCAATGAAAAAAATCTCTTGAGCATAAATTTTTTTAACAATTAATTAGCATATTTAACTATTAAAAATCAATGTATTATTTTTAAAACACTTGATTATAAAATTAAAAAATTTATCTTAAACAATTATAAATAAAATTTAGCAAATTGCAACTTATTTTTACTAATGATTTAGAAATAACTAAACTTGTTAATGGGAACAAAACTTCAACAAATTTAAAAAAATATACATAATAAATATAATAAGATTTGGTTCAATTTGATTCAAGTTTTCAAAAGTAAAAACTTGAACCAATCAGTTTTGCCAAAAAAAAAACTAACTAAGCCTCATTTGTAATCGAGTCATGTCAGTTTGGTTTGGTTTGATCAATTTAGATTAGTTTTGAACACCTTTAGCATGCATGAATATTAATGAAATGCAATTGCTAGACCTCCCCTATTGTTTTTGATATTGAGAGGATGATAGTTGAAAATGAGATTTGGTTGTTGTTATGTTTCTGTGGCGTGTTACACATATTGTTTTAAGTCTATTGGGTATGGTTTAGATGTTAAATGTAGCTTTAGCACATGTATTTGGGAATTAGACACCATCGTATTGTAAAAAGTGTGAAAAGTAAGAAAATGTGTTTGGATATCCAACTTTTTTGTGTGAAATTATTTAGAAGTAGAGCCTATGCCATTAACTAGATTATGAAAAGTTTTTTCTATAGTCACTTAAATCACCTCAATTAAACATTGGATGAAAAATTGGGGCAAGTCAGCAGTTGCTTTGGATGCTGTCAAAACATGCAAAGCACTGCAACACATAATTCATAGAAGATATGCCACAGTACAAGGGCGCCATGCTGTGGCTCGTTTGTCAATTTTTGCACAGGCAAAATTTTTCAACTAATCTCATTATTTTGAAATGTGAATAGTATTTCATACTTCTGTAATAATTTATCCTCAATTTTTGACTTAATAAAGTTGTTTTGATTTGATTTTAATAAACTTTAAACTTGAGGTTCTATTTTTGAAAGTAAATACATCTAGATTTAGAAAATGATTTTGAAAGTACTTAACCATAATTGGGTAACCCATTTGGGTTAATCCTATTTCTACTAGAGTAATTATGGTTGAGTGTTAGATTATTAAGGGCGACTTTACAAAAACTAATCATGTCTTGCAAATAAAGTTTAATACTAATTGTTTACAATCATTTTATTAGTAATTTACAATTATCACTATAATTTTTTACAATTATAACTTCACTTTTCAATGTCGACTTAACACGTAAAGGTAATATTGTCTTCACACCTTAATTTTAAATTACACTTAGGTTTCAAAGGATCTAGTTATGGTTTTTAAATTTTGTTGGACTTATTTATAAATAAGTTTGCTGAATCCATACATAATTTTTCCTTATAATTTTTTAGGAGATAATTTACAAAACGGTAAATAAGTAAATTATTACTTTAGGTCCAATGTAATGACCTCAGTCACTACTCCCTACTACCACATAACTTTACATTAAACAACCCAATACTATGATTACTTTACAGCTAATCTTAATTGATTTATGATTAAGTAATTAGTTAATCTTTAATATACAAGGCCAGCCACAACAAGCTGTAAATCGTTGACATAATTGTCTATAAATATTAATGATTACTTTTGCAAAAAATTATTATCCAACTAGCAAATCTAATGCATGCTAAACCTAACTTGCCATGCAGCTTAACATGTCCTGTGCTTAAAGCTTACTTGCTGCGGCTTGTAAGCATTCTCACCTTGACAGAATACCTAAGCAAGTCAAATGCTCGCCTAAGCATGTCACACACTCGCCCAAGTAGGCATCATACATCATCATGTTCTAGAATTGACATCAATATTCCATAAGATATTATTTATAAAAAGCAATTTAATCCCAATTTAGATAATCCCATAATATTTATATAATTTTCTTTTCTTAATTTCGCAAGCATACTTTATAAGTCAACTAGAGTTTGACAATACATAGGAGGTAGAACTCAACTCAACATCTTAGAGTAATAAATAATTAATTATGACCATAAAAATATCAATTAAACCTATTACCACAAGTTCTAGAATATAATATTCTATAATAATTTAAACATGCTTCTAAGACCCTATAGTTGGCAAAATTGATAATATGGCTGTATTAGAAATATTCACTAGAATGCAGAACCACTCTAGTGCTTAGTTCTTAGGGCTTTAGCCTCCTCCTTGCCTTGCTCCTCTCATGGAAAAATAAGATGTAATGGGGTGAGATTTTATACAAAATCTTAGTAACCAAGACTCTTAAAATATCATATGCAGTAATAGCAACTAATAAGGCATACAATAATAAGTATAGCTTAAAACCTCATGCAAACCATCCATCATAATACATATCAAACATTCATTTCTACAATAACTTGTAAATTATTATTCATAGCATGCATGCTAAATTTCCCCTTAAAACCTCCTTATTCCCTCTAGTTGAACCTATGGACAATTAACTGTAGGTCCAATTCATATAACTGAACCAGACTCCCTCTCCAAAACATGAGGGGTTGACCGGCCAAGGGCTTCCTTACTCAAGTTTGGACCATGGGTTCCTCTTACTCAAACCTTAGGATGTCATGATGTGCCCAACCAACACTGTCAATCTAAGTAGTGAAACTAAGTAAGTGTCTGACCAACACTACCAATTAGAGTAGTAAAACTAAGCACACATTTCAATATATATATATATATATATATCTCACTATTGGTGTGCGACCTCAGGAAGGCATACCATGAATTTTTCATAATTACAATTGTTGAACATAATGGCTTGTGACATTATATTTAGCTTTTGATGATAAAAAATATAGATGAGTTAATTAATTAATAATTTTTTTTCATCTACATGCTCTTACTTAAACTTTCACGTAGAAATTTGATTTTTTACATATTGAGCTTATAAAAATTACTTTGATATTCTTGCAATAAGAGTTTAAAACTTGAATTTACTCAAACTTTCTCTTACACACAATTTTGCTGCAAAAAGTTTTGAAAAAACTAAAAATTTCATAAACACCCAATCCATCCCTCTCTTGGGTGTATCACCATATCTAATAACAACTACTCCCCTAACAGGTGAACTCTCACCTTTATGCATGCATTCAGATAATCAGATGTATAAACACACACACACACACACACACACACACACACCATTTTCAATATTCCACACACACACACAGAGACATCATTTTCAATATTCCACAATTCATAAAGTTCTCATAAGACAATTCATATTATAACACAATTTCTAGTAGTAAATAAACATGCTTTACACATACAAATCATATTTACTAGGCAGTGTTACTAGGCAGCTCATAATATATTACAGCTCATAATCATATTTCACAACTCAAGTAAAAATCTCATTATGATCAGTAAAATAACATAATTAATTTACTAGGCAGTGTTACTAATTGTAATATATAACATAATAAGCTCTTAGTTACCTTAAACCTTTAAGAGATCAAGCGTTTTAATCTCTCCAACCCTGAGTTCTATTATACTCAAACCTACATGATCTCTAATGCTATCTCAATCTTAGATGAATCTGGCCTCTAAAGTATCTCATCAGTTGTAGACCATGCAACCCTAACAGAGCTCAGGTTTTTTTTTCGCACTCTATAAAGTGTTTTTATTATGTTTTCCTTGTGTTTTTCTTAGTTAACATGCGTGTTTATAATCTCTAAAATTGTGTTCACTCACCCCAACTAGATACTCACTCGCCCTTATGAATTACACACTTCTCGCCCTAGTGAGTTATCTAGTATGACTCTTGCTATTCTAAACACTTTACCTCTTCACTAATCCCAAACCCAAGTTCATTACCTTATCTTAGGGAACATTTAGACCTTAAATTGGCCTCTTTTCTTCTGATCATGAGGTTATAGCCTAAGTTTTATTTCTCAAAATGTTAGATCTAACACTATAAAATTTGAACTCATTTATTCTACAAATTATTTCCTCGACTTTTGAAAATGATACAATCTGACTCTTGTGGTTAATAAAAATTAATGTTGATTGTTAGTTAACCTGAAAATGATATCAAAATTAAAAAATGACTAAAAAAAATAATAGATGACCCAAAAATTACAAAAAAAAGCCCAAAAAATATAGAAAAAGAACAAAAAAATTTAGTTCTTTTCTCTAATTTTTAAGATTCTTTTCTATCATTTTTATAATCCACTAATGATCAAAATTAACTTTTATTATCAGTTGGAGCTATATTGCATTGTTTTCAAAAATTGAGAGAACAATTTACATAATAAATAAATTTAGGATTTATAGTACCATTGGACCTAAAGTTCCAAAGTTAATTTGTTCATTTACCTTTTAAAAAAGTATAGTAATTACTATAATTTAATATTTAAGTTCTATTGAATAAGTTACTAGAATTCTAACATTATGAATTATTCAATTAAATAAGAGAAATTACATTACTTCTAAAAAAAATTTAACTCTCACCCTCCTTTCTTATCCTTTATCAAGTAGTCTCTGCATTAAATCCTAGGATTGGCATAAAAGTGTAACATGAGATACATTGATCATAATTGATAATTTGGTGATAAGTTTTTTCTTATAATAGAAAGAAGTTCAAATGACAAGGTTTAATCCTCCAATTGCTAAGTTTATTAAATAAATTAACAAGAAGAGGGTTATTTTTATAAAGGGCTTTTATATAGATAGCCCATATTATAAAACCAAGTAAAAGAAATAGCCTATTTTTTCTTAAATTTCAAAAATGGCCCTTTTATTATATGCTTTTTTCAAATACCAAAAGATTTAAAATGCAAGAAATCTCTAGAATAAGAAAGACAAATGCAAGAGAAGACGGAACTTGACGCGACAGAGATGAACGTGAGATAGCAGAGTAGTGTAAGTGAGCTACAATCATGGCGGTGAGAGAAAAACTCGAGTGAGATACATCGACGGTACTCGACAAAATGGATCACACCGACGAGCAAACGAAGCTATAGATTTATGGATTTTTATTTTATTAGTTTAGGTATTTGATTTTATATGATAAGCTAAGGGTCTAAAATTTTTTATAGATTATGTTTGATCTGTATAAGGAAAATAATTATGTGTTTTTTGTATTACTAATCTGCAATACTACATCATTTCTATATGATTGTATATCAATTATAAATAAATTTATGTCTTATTGTCTAGTTATATTGATGTACGATAGTATATCAGTGATAGACTATTATTATATATTACTGATATATAAGACATATCAGTGAAAATTTACCAATTTGTTAATCATTAATATACAACCATATATTAATGATGTAATATTGCAGATCAATAATGAAGTTTCCTCTTCAATGTCTAATGTCCTCTTCGTAATATTTGGGAAAAACAGAGTGGGAGAGAAAGGAAAAGCTCTGTGATGAAAATGATGATTTGGGCAAATGAGATCAAAAATTATGATGAAGAAAAGTACTGTATGAAAGATGAATATAATGATCCAGGAAAATTAAATCAAAAAATATGATGAAAAAGATATTCAAATATGATAAATCAGAAAGGGAGCATGTACAATATGATTTTTGATGATAAAAATAAAAGATTCAATCAATTAAAGATTAGTTAAATTAGATATATTCTGTTTTAATAATAAATTTATTCTGAGAATAAAAAAGAAAAAAATACATCTAATTGATTTTATGAGCGGTCATATTCTAAAATATTTAAAAATCTCATCCATAATTTATGAAAATTATATTTTTTGAGGTCATTGAGCTAATTTTCTCTTTTATAAATTTGACAATTCAAAGAAACTCATTAAGTTTTGAGCATTGATTATAAATTATTTACTTCTGACTCAAATTTTAAGAAAATTCCATGTAATTTCACCTCAAAAAAATTAAGAAGACAACATTATTTAATTTTGAATTAAAACATTAAATTATATTTCTTGAAAATCAATGCATTAACGCCAATATATGATAAAATTTATAATAAATTGCGTTACCCGTAAATCAGATATATCGTAGCTCATATATCAATGCGCATGGAAACTTATCTAATTAACGATCAAAAGGCTTTTTTTTTTTTCCTTTTTTTAAGTATACTTTTAACTTTATATAAAATTTTAATTTAATTCTTTAATTTTATAAAGTATCTTTTTAGTCCTTTAACCCAATTATTGTTAGTTTTAAATGATTATTTTTCATATCAATCATTGTTATTTTGAAAAAAAAATTAAACTTAATATGTCAACATTTAAGAATATTTTGTCAATATTTAAAAATTTAATGTAAAAATAAAACTAACAATATTATGGTTAAAGGACATAAAAAAAAATTTATAAAATTAAGGGACTAAAATAAAACTTTGTGTAAAGTTGAAGAACTAAATGTATACTTTAGCTTTTTTTTTTTGTAAAGTAGTATATTTAAATCTAAACAGAATTGTACCATAATTTTTTTTAAATTTAACCAAAAACTCTTTTATTCAAATAATGCTAACAAGGCATCCTTGTAATGCTTATATTATGGGTTTGCGCCGTGCTTGCAAATGTTTTGGGATTTGCCAAATGCCCAAATAAAAAAATTTAAATTTATTCATTTATCATTATTTATGATTATTGAAAAAAACATAAAAATACAAAATGCTGCTTTGCTTTATTTTTTTAATAATAAAGGGTCATAGTATTAATATAAAGTATTAAATCAAAATAGAATGACAAAATTATAAAAATATTAAATATTCGCCATTGGAGATAACCAAGTTGTTTAGGTTTGTTGGCTTTATGATTTGAAAACGAGTGGTATATTATTTGGAGCAATGGACACATAAAGTGGGACCTTTTAATTTGAATATTACAATCCGAATCGTGATTAAAAAATAAGGCTTTTATATTTTTTAAAAAAATAAAATCAAAAAGATAAATATGCCTATTTACATTACTTTTCGGTGCAAATTAATTAAGAGAAAATCAAATCAAGAGGAGGAACCAGAAGCTGCAAATCCCTGAAACTCCATTTTTCTTGAGCCTGCAATACAATTTGGACGCTTCATAAACACATGAAGACTGACAATGAAGTTCAATAAGAAACCTCTCCTTCTCAAGGACCAAAGCAAAACCACCTTTTCTGCATTCACATCACAAACAAATCATCATCAATATCAGTCTCAAATATAAAACTTACAATAGAATCATCATGTGATCTCCTCCAAGTCACGTGAATTGTGCAATTTATTGGTCAAGCTTCTTCTAATACGTGGAAGGTTTGTTTAGTTAGTGAGGGTGTTGAAATAGCTTGATAGCTGTATTTATCTGATATGACCCAATCATTTCGAGTCGAGTTTGTCAATTTTAAAGGGGGGAAAAAATTAAACAAGATAAGGTCAAGCCGAGCAAGCCCGAATATGAAGAAAGGTTCTAGGCTTGCCTAGCTATGAACCCTAGCTCCACGTAATTATCATTTGTATGCATGCAGTTAAGAAGAAACTAGGTTTTTTATGAATGAATGAATGAAATAATGAGAGGATTGAATATAATATGTTAACCTTGCAGTTGGTCTAGCACATGATCTCAATCATTTTGATCCAGGTCATGCCAATTTTTTTTTTAAAAAAGAATTAAATGAGATTAGATCTAGTTGAGCCAGCCCAGATACCAAGAAAGGTTCTAGCCCTGCCATCTTCGAAGTTGATATCATATACTCCCTCCGTTTAAAAATATAAGATATTTTTAATTAAATTTCATCTTTCAGTAAAATAGTTATTTACTTTTAAACTAATCCTATTTTTTTATATTTACTCTTATTAAACACTCTATAATAAATATAGAGTCATTCATCAATAGACACACTTTTGAAAAAAAGATAATAATTACATCTTGAAAGATTAAAAATGTTTTATATTTTTTAACATTTAACTCCTTAAAAAATGCTTTACATTTTTTAATGGAGGGAGTGTGTGCTTGTAGTTAACCTTGTAGTTATAGTCGAACACATGACCCAATCAATTTTAAGTAGACAAGAAAAAAATAATTAAATGATATCAGGTTAGATTGAGCCAGCCCAGATACCACTCATGTCAATCCTACCCAGCCATGATCTCCCAAGTAGATATCATATACATGCATGTAGACTGTAGTTAAGCAAAGACAGGCCTTTTGATGAAAGAATGAGGGTTGAATGAATGTATTTTCAAGTCGAGTCAGGTCAATTATAAAAAAGAATTAAAGAAGACCAGGCCAGGTTGAGCCAACCCAAACATCAAGAAAGGTCCCAATTTGGCCCTGGCCAAGAAACCTCCTATAGATATTATATATATGCATGTGTAGTTATGCAAAAAGAAACATGACTTTTGATGAATGATGTATTAATAATAAATAACCTACCTTGGAGTTGGAGTTGGGTGATTGTTTCTTTTTATCGTTATGAGAATCAACTCTTCGCTGTGAGGAATGGCGGCCGGAAGCTCCACCGGTTTTTTTCTCATCTCTGGCTTTGTTGAAGATGACTGTAAATCCTTCTGCTGAAGCTGGATCATTCACATCCCATTCCCCAAACTTTGGTAAAGGCCTTCCTTGCTCTTGCTGCACACAAACAAACACATTTAAATCCCAATTCAAATCCAAATCCAAATCTAAATCCAACGATTCTTTCACAGATGAAAATCTTACCGAAGCCATTGGAATGAAGGGGAAAGAGATCAGGGGAAAGGATGTGATTGAAATAACAGAGACACAAGAAATTAATAATTAATAATAAGAAGGAAACAAGGTGGGAATTGACAGGTTTTATGGATGGATGAGAATTCCCCTTAATTATTATGTTCCCTTTATTTTTTTTAACCTTCACTTTTTTCCTTTCTTTGGGTTTTTGGTCTTGGGAAAAGCTCAGAATATCTGATGGATGAAATTGAGAGGTTTATAATAATTTATAAACAATTAAGTTGGGTTATGTTTGTTGTTTCTGGCCAACTTGTCGTTGACGCGTTTGATTTGAGAGAAATGTGCTATTTTTAGGGGAGTATCAATCGAATAAATCTTAGACAAACCAGGACCACCGTACGTTTTATTTGATATCCCCATCAACAAATCTCAT
Source organism: Prosopis cineraria (assembly GCF_029017545.1). Taxonomy (NCBI): domain Eukaryota; kingdom Viridiplantae; phylum Streptophyta; class Magnoliopsida; order Fabales; family Fabaceae; genus Prosopis; species Prosopis cineraria. Next base: position 33,560,723 of record NW_026555335.1, on the reverse strand, counting down.
CACTTCAGTTACAAAAATTAATCACACTTTGCCATTTATAGTAAGCATGTATATAGCTTTTCCACAGTGTTTCCATAACTATGTTTTACGTACTACCCAAGAGTCGTCTCACATATAATTTCACCTCAGAATATACAACGATACTTTTTTGTAGATTATTTCAATGCCCCAAGTGAGTGGAACATGATAATGTAGAGTTTGTGTGTGCATGTGTCACTACAAAAGAACAATTAGTAATGAAATTTAGCAACAGAATAAATTTTTATCACTAATCTATCACTAATCCATTGCTAATTCTGTCGAAAATAGTTTAGCGACTTTTTATTGCTAAATTTTAAAATACCTTATTTCCATTTTGTAACAAAATTCGCATTGCATCACAAACCTTTCTGTCACTAATTCTATATAATTATATATAACATATACTTAGTAATTTATTATTATATAAATAAATAATTTAATAATTATAATTTATTATTTTAAATTATTCATATATTAATAATAATAATTAAAATTATACACTTAATTATTTTTATTTAAAAATAAAAAATATTATATATTATATGATAAATAATACAATATGTAATGATAATAAAATATTTGTCAATTTAATATTAAATTTCCTATCAAAAATATTTTTCGTTAAGAAAAACATAATAGAAATAATAACTATATATATTAATTAATTTATCATGTTAATAAATAAAAATAATGTTAAATAAATAAGTATCTTTAAAAAATATAGGAGTATTTATTAATATATATGTATATGCGTGCACGTGTGTGGAAAGTTAAATATTATATATATAATTTATCAATTAAGAACTATGGATTTGTTTCAACTTAAATTGGCAACAAGGTAGATACAAAAACACTATAGAAGTGTAAGATAGCGAGTTTGAGCTGTGCCAAGGCACATTTAAAGTTAATTTAGGTCAATATATGATGTGGCAATGATAGGTGATGTGGTGATGAAGTAGTAATGGCATGAGGTCCATCAGGTGACTTGGCAATGATGATATTTTTGTTGGCCTAAAATTTTTAATGGATTAGCAATGAAATACATTTCATCACAAAATAAAGATAACTTATCCTTGTTTAATGATGAAATTTCAAGAATCAATGATGGTGTTTTTACCAACGGATTAATGTCATCAATCTGATGTATTTATGTAGTGTCTGAAAATTATATGTATTTAGTTTGTGCGCGCATAATATGCACATATACACACTCAGGCATCTTTTAGGCTTGGTTTGGATGGAAAGAAAAATGAGAAGAAAATAAAGAGAAAAAAAAACTAGGAAAAGAAATTTTCAAAAAAAATAAATTTTTTTACTTCTTTTAGGAATTTTCTCTCCTAATTTTCTTTTTTCTCTATTTTTTTCCCATCCAAACAAAATATTACAGTTGAGGGTATGCTGGGACTTAGACATGAGATAGTTTCATGACAAACTTACGAGAGACTTGTAAAAAGAGGAAAGTGTCATCGTTGAATTCATGTTATATTTTATTAGAGTGAAATATTGATTTCTCTCGTGCAATTTGACTTAAAATTTATTCATGTTCATGTATTTTATATGTTTGACATTTAATTAAACAACACTAATATTGAACTGCTGTAATTTTTTTTCGTTATTGTAGGATTATGGAGGAAACATACTTGTTAGCCATACAGAATGAATTATATGGAGAAACGGAATCATGATAGAACTCAATTCTGAGTACACAGCAAATAAACGAAGTAAGGAGTTTTCCCAGTATGCTTCACGTAAAATATACAGAACAAAAAGCCTGATCTATTTTACACATTGGCCTCATCATATAACGCCCATGCACACATGATAAGTTTTTTTGAACGTAAAGAAAATGCTTCCACTTATCTTTAAACAAGAAGAAAATTGCACTTAAAGCCCCCCATACACATTACACGTAAGAACCCAAACCTTCTTAATATTCTAACAAAACCCCATTTTATACTCAAGCTTATATTTGGGCTTGACCTAACCATCAAGAGTGGATATCTCAACAGTTATGATAATGAGGAGAACACGTTTATACTATGTTATATAACTATTGTTGTGAAAAATGATATTTATTATCTAAAAACAAAATATATCAATCTTGTGTAAATTTATGTTATATATATATATATATATATATAGTATAACTTATTCTTATATTCGCACTTTTATTTTAAATATATTAACTTTTTTATTGGACAACCTACTATTTTAGACTTATTACCTTATTTCAATTGGAAGATTTGACAAGGTTCAAATTAATATGAATTGATGAGTTAAACGGATTACAAAAGAAGGCACTACAATAAAAAAATACTTTTTACACCAATTAAAAAGGAATCGGTATAAAAACTATGAGCTATGACATTTTTGTAAATAAATAGATTTGAAATAACACTTTTTACACTAGTTTAGCTACCACTACAAGAAAACAAGGGATTTGGGACGGAATTTTGTGACAGAACATAAAGAGTCACAAATGCATCTCAAATCCATTCCAAATTTTGTCCCAAATATTTGCCACAGATTTTGGGACACTAAATTCTGTCCCAAAAGTTTGGGTTGCAATTTGGGACACAATTTGGTGTTTCAAATTATTGCGACGGACTTTGGCATAACAAACGGCGTCCCAAATATTTGTGACAGAAAGTGTGACTAATTTATTTGTCCTAAAAATATTTGTGATGGATTTTTGGGATGGAATATTCCTTCACAATGGATTTTGTCCCAAAGGCGTGACAAAGCCGTCGCAAATATTTAATGATATATATTTATATATTTTAATTATAATTATTTTCATAATAAATATGATAACAGGTCAATTTAATTAATATGAAATTATATAATTTTTTTAATTTTTTATTTAACACAAATGTCAATTTTAGTAATATTTTAAAAAAATATATTTATACTAATTTTTTTGATTAATTTATATTATTTAATTATAAATTATTTGATTAGAATAATATGTTATTGATTATAATTAAAGTTAAAATGATGAAACACAAGGTTTTATAAATTGTTAGTTTGAAAATTATTGACATTAGCTAATAAAAATAGGTAGAACGGAATCTTTGATTACACTATTCTGTTTATAGTTAAAATACAAGGGCACATTCCAATCTTTGATTATAAGTGATTTACCTTTTTCAACAATCTCATCATGGTAAGAGTAATCTTGTTTAACTTCTCTACTAATCAAATTATTATCTTGTTTAGAATTACTATATACACCTCACATTTCTTAAATCTTTGTTTGACCAAATATTCTATTGAATAATTAAAGTTTTATTTTTGATATAGCACGTGGGAGGTCATCCAATAGATTTATAAAATCTTCAATCCAATGTATATTAAAAAATAAGTTTATAATATAAAAAAAACTATAAAATATTAATTTAAATATTTTAGACATTATTTAAATATATTACATATATATTTAATGTTAAAGTACTGTCAAAGGATGATACCTAGAGTAGTGGGTGTTCAGCTATTTTCCTTGCGTGATTTTTTTTTCCCAATCAAACATTAAAAGTTAAAAACTGATGGTTCAAACACAAACCCATTGGATAAAAAAAAGTTCCCTCAACTAACATGCTAACGTGATACAAGCACCACTGAGTTCCATTTTTTATTTAAATAATTATTGTTTCAATTAACAAAAGTCCAAATATTAGAATATTTTCCTCCCTCGGTTCCCTCGTTCATTTCGAAGAAAAGCCAAAAAATTCCCTTTTCTCCCCTCTTACTTCTCATTTTTGTAGTGGGCACTGTAGACCTCGTTCATTTTCTCCATTTTCAGCGGTAAGTCTCTTTTTTGTTCCTTTTACAACTCTCTTTTTCTTTCTCTCTTCATTTCAACAACTTACTCTAATTTTTTCCCCTTCATTTCTCAGTTATAACAGAGATTCTTTTCACAATTTTATCTGACTTGGGGTTTTAAATGCGCACTTTTGAAGTCTTCCAAGCTTTATATTCAAGTGTGACATTGTTCTATTTGAGATCTTTCCCAGGTTTGTCTTTTTTCTACTTTACTATTTATTATTTTGTCATGTGGGAGCTGCTATTGACTGAAAAAAAAGTGGGGCTATTATTTTCTCAAATTTTATCTTTTTTATGCTTATTATAATACATCATTTTTGTATTTTAGTGTACTCTTATGGGTCATGTTGGTATGCTATGAAAGGCTTTGTCTTTCTTTATCTTATGATGCTACCAAATTCTTGTCGGTCATGTATAGGATCAAGAATAAAATATATCTCTCCATTTTCCTATTTATGAAACAACCTTCGTCATTGTTGTAGCTCGTGCGTCTTTTTCTCATTAATTAACTCTAATGTTCTTCCAATCACCCATTCTTCCCACAAGAAAGAAAAGCTAGTGTCCTATCTACATTATTATTCAACCTCCCCTGCTTGTTTTGATATTAAAGCATTTTACTTTGATACATGAAAATTTTAGAAGCCTAACCTTGTTCCTAAATTATCATGCATTAATTAAACAAAGAATGTAGCTATAACACTCCATTATAATCAACTTGTGCCTCTTGTTCCCAATCTCTCCCACCTACAGTAACTATGTGTCAAGTGCAAATATTTTCTTATTTGAAGACTATTGGTTCATATGCTTATACCTTTATAATGTTTTAGACTTGTTCATTTGTAATTATATATCTTGAATTCTTTAGTTTATATACGGAGTTGTATATTGAATGAAACTCACTTTAAATGAATCTCAAAATAAAATAGTGAGGAGAATGGATGCTTTAAAAAGTCATAGATGGATGTACAATAGAATAGATTCAAGATATGGATACTTGACAAAAGAATTTATTGAAGGTGTCAAAGGGTTTCTTAATCACGCATGTCAATTGCCTTCTTACATAGATTCAAGAGAAATTAGGTGTCTATGTGCTAGGTGTAAATGCCTAAATCATGTATCTCTTGATAATGTAAAGTCACATCTCTATAAATATGGGTTTAAGGTAGATTATTATCAGTGGACTAGTCATAGTGAAGAGTCTATTGAGGCAAGTACAAGCCTCAATCCACTAAATATTAATAAAAGTAATTCTCATGATCAACTTGGTGAACATTTCATCTGCTATGAGTCTATGGTGATAGATGCAGCAGGGCCAAGCTTTAGGAATAACTACAATGACAATCTAAAAGAAGCACTAAATCTTGATGCACAAGCCTTGCATGAGATGTTGCATGCTGCACAACAACCTTTATAGGAAGGTTGTGATGATTGGTCTCAACTTGCAGTAGCTGTACACTTGCTAAATATTAAGGCAAATTCCAACATGTCACATCAAACTTATAATGAAATTTCATGGTTTGTGAGGGCTGTGAATCCTAAAGGCACTTGTATGCCAAAAAATTTATACTAAACAAAGAAGTTAATGTCAAAGCTAAGGCTTGATTATAAGAAGATTGATTGTTATGAGAATGGGTGTATGCTATATTATAAAGATGATTTAAATGCAACCCTTTGTAAGTTTTGTGGTGAAGCAAGGTATTTTGAAAAAAAAATAATAGGGGAAGAAAAAAGAAAATTGCAAAAAAGCAATTACGGTTCTTACAACTCATACCTAGACTTCAAAGATTATTTACTTCTAAAAAAAATAGCAAAGGAAATGAGGTGGCACTATGAGAATCATTGAGATGTTGGCATCCTGTCTCATCCCTCTGATGGAGAAGCATGGAAGGTGTTTGATAACACCTACCCTGAATTTGCATGTGATCCACAAAATGTGAGACTCAGGTTATATGTTGATGGGTTTAACATATTTGCCCAATATGGAAGGAGTTACTCTTATTGGCCAATTATTGTCACTCCATATAACTTGCCACCTGAGTTGTGCATGAAAAAAGAGTACATGTTCCTCACATTGATTATTCCAGGACCAAATAATCCTAAGAACAAAATAGATGTTTATCTCCAACCGTTGATAGATGAATTGAAGTTGTTATGGGAAATGGGTGTACTAACATATGATGCTTCATTAAGACAGAACTTTCAAATGCGTGCCACATTATTATGGACAATCAATGATCTTCTCGCATATGCCATGCTGTCCGGTTAGTCAACCGCAGGGAAGTTAGCATGTCCTGTATGTATAGAGAACTTAAAGGCATTCACATTGAAGCATGGGAGGAAAATATCTTGATTTGATTATCATCGTCAATTTCTTCCACATGATCATCAATATAGGAGAAATAAAAGATCATTTTATAAGAATAGAGTTAAGAACTCAATGCCTCCACCACGGCTAGATGGGGAAGAAGTTTCATGAAGAATATGCAATTTGCTAAGAATAATTGAGTATGGAAAAGTTTGAATTGAGGGGTATGGGGTCACTCACAATTGGAAGAAACAAAGCATATTTTGGGAGTTACCGTATTGGAAAACTAATCTCATTCGACACAATCTTGATGTCATGCATATTGAAAAAAATGTGTTTGACAATGTCTTTTATACTATCATGGACATAAAGGAGAAAACTAAAGATACTTTGAAGGCTCGAATGGACTTGCCAGAGTATTGTTGACGCAAGGAACCTAAAGTACAATATTCATTCAATCTTGAACAAAAACGAGCTATTTGTCAATAGGTAAAGAACCTAAAACTCCCAAATGGGTATGCATCTAATTTGGTTTGATGTGTTAATATAAAGGAGGCAAAATTACATAGAATGAAAAGTCATGATTGTCATATGTTTATGGAACGTTTGCTTCCTATAGCTTTCAATGCTTTGCCAAAAGTTGTTTGGGAACCTTTAGCTGAGTTGAGTCTATTCTTTAGAGAAATTTGTTCAAACACCTTAATGATTTCTAAACTAAAGGTGTTAGAGAAAAATATTATTGAAACATTGTGCAAGTTAGAAAGGATTCTTCCTTTAGGGTTTTTTGACTCAATGGAACACCTACTAATTCACCTTACTTATGAAGCTAAGGTTAGAGGACCAATTCAATATTGATGGATGTATCCATTTGAAAGGTAGTAAAAGTTGTCTATATATTTTAATAAACTTTAACTTTATTTTAAAACTAGGTCACCATGCTCATGGTCACTTGATGTAGGTTTCTACACACCTTAAAGCTTAAAGTGAAGAATAAAACTCATGTGGAAGGCTCTATTTGTGAGGCTTATATAATAGAAGAGATTGCAACATTTTGCTCTCATTACTTTAAGCTAGATGCTCAATCAATAATGATGCGACTTCTAAGAAATGATAATGGTGGAGAATAAGATCTACCTATAATTTCCATTTTTAACTATCTAGGACAACCTTATGGAGAATGCAAATCTCGTTATTTAGAGGATAAAGAAGCAAAAGCTACCACAAGATATATTCTATTGAATTGTGATGAAGTACATCCTTATATAGAGTAAGTGACATTAATTAAAAACTTGCATCATTGTTTATTTACAGATTAATATACTTTTTTTCTACAGGTTATTTGTTCAATGTTTAACTTCATGTAGCCCCTAAATTTTAGATAATGAGATAGAAGATCAAATTAAAACCCAATTCTCTATTTAGTTTCAAGATCATCTAACATCAACCAATAATGTTGACCTGCTTTTACATGACATTGCTAAAGGACCAAAACGGGTAGTTACAACATGACCTGTCTACTTTGTTAATGGTTATAAGTTTCACACACATTCATACACTCATAGAAAATCTACTATAAATAGTGGAGTTTGTGTTAAGGGTTCTAATTATAGCGAATCAGAGTGTGAGTACTATGGCATACTACAAGAGATTGTGCAAATAGAATATACTGAGCTTCTTGAGAAAAAACTAGTGTTGTTCAATTGTGAGTGGTTTGATTCAACTCCTAATCATGGTATGACAATTCATGAGCAATACAAGATTGTTGAAATTAACACATCAAGGAGGTATAACAAGTATGATCCTTTCATTCTTGCACAACAAGTAATGCAAGTATATTATACATCTTATCCAAGTTGTGTTCATTAGAAATCTAATTATATAGTTGTCATTAAAGAAAAGGCTTGAAGCATAATTGATGCGCCACTATGTACAACTAACATTGGGGCATTTCAAGATGATGGGTTGCAAGTTATATTACCTTTTTTTATTTTTCATGATGATGAAATGTACAACCTAATGGATATTGAAGATGGTTGTGAAGTAGGTGATAAAGAAAATAAAGAAAATGATGAAGAAAGAGAAGGAAGGGAGGATGAGGAGGAGGAGGAGGAAGAGGATTGGTACTTAGAAGATGATACTGAAGAAGGTGATGATAAACATGATGTTGAAAATGAAGAAGCAGATGATTCAAAAGATGATATTTAGAGGAATTCATAGTGCACGTTAAATTCTCGATTTGTTTAAAATTTCATTTTTTATGTATTTGATTTTATTTTTAATATGTTACATATTGTTATGCAAATGTAACTTATTCATGTTAATTGTACACATGATAGGTCATGGCATCAAACATTGTTATTGCCGGCTTAACAGCCTCGTGACACCACCAGCTGGTGTTGGATCATTATCTCCTCCTAATCAATCTCCTTCTGTTGGCATATCTAATCCCTCTGTAGGATCTACAGCAGAGCCTATCATATCATCTTCAAAACTTAAGAGTCGAGATCCCATAGATGGTCAAATTTAGGTAGAACTTGATAATGATACATAAGCTAACAATTTTGATATGTTACTTTATTATAAATTTTATGTTTATTTCAATTTTGTAACTTTTTATAACAATTGGCTGTGTTGATCTAAATGTAGGCTTAACCCTGCTAATGCTGTTAGGAGTTTTCTTCCCATTATTAAATCCAAATTTGAGTACCCATGTTTCACAATAGGGAATACACCTCCTGAGGTTCAGGGTTACTGGTTCTCTGAATGGATGGTATTTCTATTTGAATATTTTGACTTAATGTATTTGAGTTCTTATTCTTTATTTCATTAATGATTTATGACCTTTTCATTTTATACATAGAAAAATTTCAAATGGCTACCATAAAATGATGCAAGAATTAAGACTAACTAGAAGAAAAAGTATGGTGATATCTTGAGAAAACATATGACTAGAGTCAAGAGTTCAAGTATTAGGCCAAATTGGATTCCAGAAATAGTATGGAAAGAATTAAAAGTGCAATGGAATAAGCTAGAATATCATAACAAGAAACAAAAGGTTAAGGCAAATTGAGCCTCTGCTAAAGGAGGAATGAAGAATAGATGTGGTAGCATTTCTGTATCTGAGCATAAAAGAAGGATGGTAAGTTTTTTTTAAAATCAAATTACAAATTATTTCTCATATTGAATGAATATTTATAATTATTGTTAATAATTGTAGACTATAGAGCTTGGAAGAGAGCCAACAATGGTTGAGCTATTTAAGCGCACACATTATAATGAAAAGACTAGACAATTTGTTGATCAGAGGTCAGCTGATGTATATGTAAGTTTATATATATATTTCTTTGTTTTGATTTTTTCATTGGGATTATATTGATGGCTGGAGGCTTGACTACCTATTGTGGGAGTCATTTTTATCATTGAAATTTTTTATACTTGATAAAGTTGTGAGTTATTAGATTTGAATGAAATTGACATAAAATTGTACTTCTCATTGTATTTTTTTATGGAATGTTAAACATTTGCATTTTAATCTTTCTTTATAGCTACCTTGTCAATTTGTTAAGTTAAATGAATGCTTATCAGTCAATTTGTTGAGTTATGAAATTGAGTTAAATTATAATTTAATTACCTATCTTTTTATAGGAACATTATATGACTCTAAAGAGGTCTAGTAGATCCTCTAATCAAGGAGAGCTCCCAGATATGGATCCACCTCTTGAAGAAGTAGAAGAAGACTATGCTGATGATATAGAATTATGGTTGAAAGTTGTGGGTGGTGTTAACAGGAAAGGATGCATTTTTGGTATTAGATCTGAGGCTCCTTCATATCATAGCTCTTGCTCTGTAGAGGATGCCTCTTATCATACAAGACTCCACCCAGAATTTGAAAATGAGCTGCAAAAGCATGTAAATGCTTTGACAGAGATGAACAAAAAGCTTGAGTCACTAATAAATGAGCAACGACAAGAGCTTCAAAATTGCTAAAAGAATATCAATATTTTGCTTAAGCATATACTGCCCGTGGAGGATGAAGATAAAGATGAAGATGATGAAGCTCAAGCTTCTGTTTGATGTTGTTTAGTGATTATGATGTTATTTGACTACTTTAAATGCTTTTGAATGATTTTCCTATGCTTTGACATTTGAGTATGATTGTATCAAATTTTAAGTACTAAATGAGATATTTTGTTCTTGATGCTTTAAGTTAAATTTCTTATAATTTTACTTATTTTTATATATAAAATTATTGTTACAGGTTGAGATTGTAAAACAATGATGGGGGAAATAACAATTGAAATTAAATAAATAATTAAAAAATATTTCTTTCAAATATAAATTTGTGATGGATTTGTGACAAAAAAGCCCTTCATAGAATTTGAAACACATTTGCGACGGAATTTCCTTCACAAATATTGGCACGTGTTTGTGACGAAAATTCCTTCACAAATTTTTGGGACAGATATGTGACACCATAATCCGTCCTAAATTAGGGACACCATTGCGACATTAAGATCTATCCCAAATTAGGAACAGAAGTTCTGTCTCAAAATATCCGTCTCAAATTGGAATGCAATTTCAAATTCCGTCGTAAATAATTTGTAACCAGCAAAATAGTGACGGAAGGTTATCTGTCACAAATTCCATCCTAAACTACATTTGTGACAACAATTTCGTCCCAAAATTAGGGTAAAATCCATCACAAAATGGATGTTTTTTAGTAGTGTACATCGATTCCGCATGCAACTAGTGTAGAAAGTTTGGAAAATTAAAAAAAAATGTATATATGACATTTCTACACTAGGTCTTCTTATACCAAGTGTAGAAAGTGGTTACATTTTTTACAAAAAATATATAAAAAAATAAAAATGTTTCTATACTGATTGTAACTAGAATGGGTGTACTTTCTATTCCATCTTTTTATATTAGTTCCGAAATTGGTGTAAAAATTTATTTTTAACTAATGTAAAAAGTGTTTTTTGTAATAGTGCGGAAAAGCTTTCCTACCAAATATTTAATGTCTCTACATTCTTAGAAATAAAATTCAAGACATTTGATTAAGATAATATAATCTTTGCTAATTGAACAAACTTAAATGCTCTGGGTGATATATAATTTTTGTATTAAGTCAGTAACTTATTAAGAGTGATAAGATTTTATAGATATAATCATCTTGACTAAGATATTATAAATATATATATATATATATATATTGTTTGTTTGTATTATTTTTTTAAATTATTTATATTTTTATACATTGATTTTTGTTTCAGGGAAAATTGCCATAAAATTTAACGTTGGGAAGGAAATTATTTTGAAGGACCAAAACCAATTTAAAGACCAAATACATCCCAAGCCAAAAACCTTACACCACAAGTCTCTTACCTTACACACATAAAGATCAAAATTTCATTAAAATACAACCTATTACCTTGAAAGTGATAGTTTACCAAAAAAATAATAATAACATAGACAATGAATTGTTCAAGCCGCAAGCATGTAAATTACATAATATTTCCAAAGGTTAACATATAACTTTGTTGTGCAAGATCATAGGCTTGGGGTACAAGGTGATGAGCTTAAGATATAATTTCACAGGCTTAGTGTGCAAAGTAATAAGCTTGATGTGCATTTAATTCTTAAATTGGTCTTGGTCTCTTTACACAATTTTACTAAAGGATTTTATGGCAATTTTCCCTATTATTTATACATTAAAGTGTTTATCTTATTACTAATTGTAATTGGTTACATCAATGAGTTCTATATATAGGGTTAGACAAACTGGCGTCTTGATGAAGACACCCACACATAATGCACATGCTAATAGTTTAAAGGGTAAGACTTATTTATTTATCTTGATATGCTTAATATACTTATATCTAATTAAATTATTAGAGGTTGATCTTAATATGTTAATTAAATAAATAACAAGAAACCAAGAAATTTAATCTTCGAGGTAAATCCTTGATGATTTCATTTAGAAGTCCCAAGCTCAACACCAAAAATAAATAATTAAATAACAAAAATTTATTATAGAATAAGTAATCTATAGAAGATACATATATCTTGATTTAATTAAAAAAATGCATTAAATACATAAGCCTAAATATATAAGTTTTAGGGAAAATGACAATTAAGACCCCTAAGGACTAAGGGATTTAAAAAAAATGTAGATTATCTTAAATGCCTCTGAGAAAAAATATCAAAATACCCACACATGCAGCCCTATTTCTTGTTCTATTTTGGCATCTCCTTCTTTCTTCTTTTGTTCCTATTCTTTGTCGTTTCTTGGCGTGTCCATATTAGCTCTAATATTGTGAACACATCATACCAGATTTGGGATTTGTTGCGGTTCATCTCTGTCAGAGCTTTGTACTCTTTCCTCTCACTCGACTTTACCCTTTTCAAATGGTAGTGACACTATCACTATTGAAGAGAAGATTGATTAAGAAAGCTAAAGAAATTGTTGATGATGAGCATGCCATTGAGTGAAAAAGTGCACTATAGTGAAGAGACTGTTTAGAACAAAAACTTACAAATCAGGAATGGGGAATGTAGAATTGGCTATTTCAACAAATGAAAAAGAGAAACTCTCTCTAAAAAATAAAAATGACGTCTACTAAACACACAAATTAGATCATTCCTTCATTCCTCACCTTCAATGACCTCAATACCAAACATGCTTTAATGGATGAACAACAAAAAATATTCATACTAAAAAATCATTACAATAGATAAAAAATGATCTATGATAGTATTATTAATAAGCTTTGAGTGAGAAATCTAGACCAAAAATCAATGTAGCACATAGGAGTTGAACTAATACTAAATACTAAATAAAAGGCAATAATAAAATAGTAAAACCAACTAATACAAATATGATAACCCATAATGAATTCAGTGCTGTTATTTAACTCCATTCCCATAAGACAAATAAGAGACGAAGCTGATAACAACATGAAAATTTTTTGAGTTTTTCAAACTATGATCCAGTTAGTAACGAACAAAGTATAGTTAAACTCAAAATTAAGTAAACCAAAATATACATCCATGTTAAACAATATATTTTTTAAGTGGGGTTTTATGTTTTCACAACATATGTTAGGCATTTTTTCAAGTCCGTTTAGTGGATTCCTAAGTGACGTTATTAGATCCTAATTTGGACAAGTCACTTTTTCATTAACAATTTATTCTCAAGTAGAGTTTTGTGTTTACACAATTTATGTTAAGCATTTTCCCAAGCCGGGTTAATGGATTCTCAAGTGATATTACTGGAACCCAATTTGGACAAGTCACTTTTTGTAACATCCTCAATTTTAAATCAAGATTAATTAAGTTCAAATAGACTAATTAAGAGTATTAGTAAGGTATGTGGCCAGAAAGGCCTAACGGGTATGTTTTGTCTCGATTTCAGTTCTAAATGCAGGTTCAAAGGAGAATCGGGTCACCCAAGAATGGAAGAGGAAGAATTTTTAAAGAAAGTAATTTTGTGCCATGCGCCACGGCTTGTGGATGGGCCGCCATGATGCATGCATGATAACACACCTGGAAGAGGCTCTCTATGCCATACGCCGCGACACATTGTGTGTCCACTACAGTGCATGGTCATTTTTCTGTTAAAATAAGTCGTGAATTTGATACATCAGAGAAGAAAACAAATGAAAAAATGAAAGAGCAATGAAAAAACAGTGCTCAGGCTTAAGAAAATTAAGTATTGGGAGTATTTTAAAGCTCATAAATATCAAAGGTAAGCTTTTCTACTTAAATCTTCCTCTCTTCTTGCATTTTCTTGATGGTAGAGGTTAGGGTTTGATTGATAATGGTGACTTTTGGTTTATAAAAGCTATAGGTCTGAACCCATTGATTAAAATAGAGCTAATGGGAGTGGATTGAGTTAAGTAAACATGATATTTATGGTTTTATGATGATTAGTAGTTGAAGGACATTAAATGTCCAAAATTCTCATAAATTTGGTGGTTGGGAACAATGTAGTTTCATTAATGATCATTTAAGAGCTTAATGTTATTAATGAGAGTTAAAGGAAGCTAAGAAGCTTTATGGGTACTTTTACATGAATCAAGAATAAATCTTAAGTATTAAAAATTAATGAAGTGTTAGTGAAAAATAGTTCAAAAATGAATATTAATATTTTGCATGGTAAATGCTTGTAGAGTAACTATCATTAGCATCATTCAAGCTTCTTAAAAGCTTTGGGAGTGACTAATTGAGGGGTGAAATTGACTTCTCAAAGGTTTGAGATAACTGAAAAAATTCTATCTTATGCTTTTGCGTATCTATTAGTTTATGAATTTATGATTTATCATTGAAATGTGTAAATTAAAAAGGCATGCAAGTGTGGCTTGATTTGTTAAAAAATCTACTAGATAAAATTTGTGAGTTTTATTCCTTTTGATGTAAAAATATCTTAGAGAACAATATCAGTAGATTTTCGTATTATGTTTATTGGGAGTTCAATGATTTTGCAAATTGAGAAGTAACATGAATCTTTGTTTATGAGAAGTTCAATAATGTTTTAAATAGTAAAGTTCAATGATTTTGAAAGTATGAATGTACAATGATTGTGAAGTTGGAGTTCAATGACTTATTTGGTTTAAAGTTCCATGAAAATGTGTTTAAGCAATGATTTGTGTAATGATGAAATTCAATGAAAATTGATAATGTGAAGTTCTATGAATTGTATATGTGTGAATTATAGCATAAATGTGAATTGCATAATCTTAAAAGGCGGGAGTTCGCTTAGGAAGAGGAGTAAATGATAAAATCCGCATGGTAAGGCCCATTCGTGAGATGGTTTACCAAATTGATTATATCTATATTGTCCTACTGGTTTAATGAGAGACTTAAACCTAGTTAGCTATCCACCAATTTAATGAGGGGGCTAGTTTAAGGTGTATGGCACTCCATAGTGTCAGAAATTAGGGAAAACCATGTTCCATAAGTGAGTTAGGTATGCCTTGATCAGGTAATCCCCTCACAAGTGTTTAAGCTAGGGAAGTCATGGAATATAGACTATCCCATTAAGTTGTAACCTACAGTTTCATATCAGAGGAATAAGGACGATATAAAGGAGGTGTAATTATGTATATAGTGAGTAAGGGCGCCCATTGTCTATATTGTGTCCTAATGATGACATCACGAGTTGAGTCTTATTTTTTTTCCAATGTATTTGTCAATGAATTGTTTGACTAGCTCTCTTTATATGAAAAGTGCTAAAAAGCATTGTTTCTCAAGTAAATGCTATTATATGAGTGAAATTGTGGATATCTATTTTCAAATATTTTACATGGGCTAAAGTATTGACATTAATTGTCACTTGCATTTAAAGTAATTGATATGCATTAGTATAGGTTAGTCAAACCTTAGTTACTAAGTAGTTGCACTCACCCTATTATCTTCAATATTATAGGGAATAACTCAAGAGGTATGCACAGAGAAAAAAACCCAAAGGCTTAGAACCATGATCCTTTTATAGTATGCCTCTTTATTTTGAGTAATTATATGTGTGTGACAATTTTAAATTGTCAATTAGGAATTCTCATTTGTTCTTTACTTGCATTATATGAATTGTAAATGGTAAGTGTATTTTAAGCCTTGAGGAGTAAATTGATGAATACGTATTATTGTGATAAGGCCAAAATACTAATACAAGTAAGAGTAGTGCATATTATGAGATGATTTGGAAAACTTAATAAAAATTATGGTAAACTCTCCTTTTTTATATTTTTGAGTTTAAGGGGTTGAGTAGTAAAAATTTAATCTAGGAGTATTTCATGTAATATGGTGCATTGCACGAATTAATCTTAATAATTTGAATGTGGTCAAATTAGTATCGATAGCTATTGGCCTATGGTATTTGGTTTGGACACTTGATTTTGCAAAAATTATTGTAAAAGTGTAAGTTTTGAAAAGTATGTCCAATTTTTTTAGAAAGAATTTGAGTCTAATACTAATGTCATTAGTTAGAGCTCGGAAAGAGTTTTCTGTAGACAACCTAGTTCATGTCATTTAGACATCAGATAGAGATTTAGGGCTCGTCGGAAGTTGGCCCTAATGCTGTTAAATTAATAGCAGAATTTATTGTCAAAATTCATGCAATTGTGCCACGATGTGTGTCATAGAGGCGAGCACACCACGACGCATGTTCAACGAGCTGTGGTGCACGCCTCAAAATTTTTTAAAAATTTTCTTGTTTCAAATTCTTAAACAAATGCACTCATACAAGTAATGATCCCATGCTTCCACATATTTATGAACTCTAATTTGTCTAGTTGCAAGACTTGAAAATGATTTTAGTTTTGTAAACTTGGGGTCTCCATTTTGCTAACCATTAAAAACTTTGTATTTTGAATATTTACTATAATCTCATTCCCTAATTACTTGGGATTTGATTTTAAATATGGGATTAGAAGAGGGAGGATATTACACTTTTTCTTAAACAATCTATTTCCAAGTAAGGTTTATGTTTTCACAATATACATTAGGCATTTTTTTAAGTTGGGTTAGTAGATTCTCAAGTGACGTTACTAGATCCCAATTTGGACAAGTCACTTTTTTTAAACAATCTATTCTCAAGTAGGGTTTCATATTTTCACAATATCCTATCTATCTAAATGGTACTTATGTAGTTTGCTTCTCAAAAAACAATGTAGACTGCAAGCTTATTTACATAACTTGCCATCTCCACAAATACAAAAAATATGGTGTGGGTGTCTATATAAAAAATTATTCAATAGCAAAATGCACAAAATATGTAACCAATTCTATGAGTAAGGCTGTACTTATATAGTTCTTTTCTAAAAACAATTGCATCATCAAAAGTCTGGCCAATACTTATAATAAATCCTTCCATTTTACTAAATGTTACTCAGACAGCGATGCAACAGCATTTTGTATTGAACATGGCAAAGAAGGTGATATACTTTTAAGCTCTTATTTAGAGGAAGATGTAACATCCCAAAAATTTTAAGACTCAAATTTATTTTAAAAAAATAAAATAAAATATATATATTTAAATTAAAATTTAGAATAATTTGATAGAGGTCTAGAGTTTGAATTTTTCTCATCAAAATTTTGGTTTTGTTTGATTTTTAACTATGGAAAAAATTACCAAAGTTGACCCAGGCTTTTGTGTTATAATAAAAAATGTTGGGCCCTTTATTGTAATTTTTCTCAAAGTCTAATATCAGCAATTTAAGAGGGAAAACAGACGCAAAATTGCAGAAAAGGAAAAGGAAAAGAAAGGAAACGTGTGAGAGAGAGAGAGGAAGAAGAAAGGAGAAAGAGAATGAGTTAGGCTCAGATCCAGGAGACTTTGCGTCCATTGCGAGCTCGGCTACGCAATATGTAAACTCCCTACTTCAATCTTCTTCCCTTTCTCTTTGTTTTTCTCAATTTTTGGAAGAGAAAATTTGTGGATTTTGATTCCAAAGGCTTTATTCTTGTAAGCTTTTATTTCTTTGGATCCTAAGGAGGATGTTTTGAGTTTCTATATAATGATCTAATATTTTGAGTGGATAATTGGATGAAAAGAGGTGTTTTGGGCACAAATTAAACCCTGAGAGATTGGGTTTTTCTCCTCAATGGTTTAAGCCTATTGATTTAGTTATAATTGTGCTATTTAAGCTCAATAGGATTTAAATTAAGGTTTGGTTTTCATTATAAGGGCTAATAGTGAAAGTTGGTGACACTAAGTGAGGGTTTTTAATTGATTAAAAATTATATAAATTGGAAATTAGCATAGTGATGGCTAATAAATGGTTTTGGTGGTTAAGTGATACTATGTGAATGGTTGGTTTAATATATGGACCATTGGGATGGATTATGGCTCATAGACCCAAGTTGTGTGGTATGAGTTATAGTCTTCATTAATGCTATTTGACATGATAAGTGATGTGGATCACTTATATATTGTAGGAATTGTTGGTGGAATTTGTTTGAAAGTTAAGGAACAAGTCGAGTCCTATTTTATACAAGAGGAACCCTTTTGGTACCAAAGGGTTGAGGTAACAGAGAAATTTATATTTCTTATTTCTTTGTTTTAGCTATTTTTGAATAAATATTACTAGCTATCATGCATTACATGTTTTAAAAGATTAAATGTGCTTTATAAGGGGTTATGGGGTACTACTTTGATTATAGTGTAAATATGTTTTCTAATTGTTTAACAACAATGTTTTTATGGAAATGAGATTTGTTTATATGTATTTCAATCATAAGGAATAGAAGTTGCACTTAAGGAAGTGTAACTAAGTAAGGTACCTTAGATAGGCTAAGGAACCGTTTAAGGGAGATTTATAAATGTTATACTACCTTAGAGTGTTGAAGTGGTCAATACTCAGGAAAGGTAGACACGAATAAAAGGCATGATCTCGGTAGGAGTTCACCAATGAAAAGGTGTGGACTTTTGATATTCTATGGCACACTGCCAGTACCCAGTATTGCCTTACGTATTATGGGCTCAGTGCACTAAAGTGGTTAGTGTATTGAGTGTTCGACACCTCTCAGTAGGGGAGGGAATCCAACATATGAAGTGTGAGGTTGAGTGCCTAGGTCAAGGTAGCCCTCACATGGAGAGTAAGTCGGGCTAGCTCTGGAAGGGAGTTAGCTTTGACTGCTCAGGATTCACGTCGAAGGGGCATAGGCGGTTCGGTGAATTAGATCATGCCTTAGATTATGTTTTGTGCCTGTGGAGGTACAAGTAGGTATAAAGTTTACCTGCAAGTTAAAGAGAACCAGGGGGCATTCTGTTGGTCATGAAAGGCCATACCGGCTTAGATCATGCATTCATGCATTTTAAATGGCTAAATTATATACTATGTTGAATTTATTATTCGCTTATTTGATTATGGCTTGCTTTGTAATAATCAATGTAGATTTCTCTGTTACTGAGACTATAGTTGTCTCACCCCTTTCTTTTCAATATTCTAGGTCCAGGCGAAGGAACCAGTGGAGGACGGGAAAAGGAGCAGAGCTAGGGGTTATTTGTGAATTGTAAAGAACTGCAACCCCTTTCTTTTGAACAAATATATTGTAATATATTTAGGATTAGGGTGCTAGTAAGATATGATTATGTATATGTGCGTGAGTATGTGTGGATTGTATGGCTTGTGTATAAATTTTTAATTACTTGTAGACTTGTGGCTAGGAAACTTGGCTATGGTATGTGGTTTTGATGAATTTATTTAGTAGATCAAGTTTTCACTGTAAAAAAATATTTATTTTGATATATATGTGATTCTACAAGCAAATGCAAAGTGATTGCATTGCAAATGGTGTGTTATGGGCAAACATATATCTTGGATATAGAGAGTGGGTGCGTGGGCCCCACAAAGATCTCTGAGCCAAGTGAAAATGTTTAGCGTGTATATTCATATGTGTATATGATATTTGGAATAGTTTTTAATTACTCTTGTGTGATTTGTGCATTTTGGGGGTTTAGGGTCCATTTTGGGAAATGGCACCTGAGTGGTCAAATTTTGGTATAAAGGGTTTTTCTACCATTTAAATGTTCTATCAGGTGTTTTTAGTCCTATTTGACATGTCCAAAATGTTCCCACAAGTTTGTGACCATTAGGATAAGATTTGGACAATTTTGAAAATGGTTTTTACCAAAAACCTGCACTTTTGCATCCAGGTGTCCAAATCTTAATCCGACCGTTGGATTTCTCTAAAATTTGGGTCACAAGTAAAACCTTTTATAAGCTTCGTGTGGGCTTTGGAATCACTTCGATTAGATATCGAATGGAGAAACAGCGCACTCTAGAATTTGGTTTGGAGGTGCTGTCATGACAGCAATATATGTTAATGTTGCAACATACACGAAATTTAATCTATCTGTTGGATCTTTTCAAAATTTGATATTTTAATAGTACTATTTAAAAGTGACATGTGGGCTTTGAAATCGCTCCGATCGGAGGTCGGATGATGAAATGGTGCACCCCAGTAGTCCGGAGGTGCTGTCATGACAGCTTTTTAGCTGTCATGACAGCAAAAATAATTAATCTTTTAACATGTCTAATTTTTAATCCGACCGTTGGATCTTTTTGAAATTCAGTACACTTATAGTACCCTTTGAATGTAACGTGTGAACTTTAAAATCACTTCGATCGAAGATCGAATAACGGAATGACGTCTCCCGAAAATTGGCCCGGGAGGGCTGTCATGACAGCAATTTAATGCTGTCATGACAGCATCTTTTTATTCCACTTTTGTCTAACTTGCTTCGGTGCGCTATAGGTAGAACTTATAATTTTTTAAGGTTTTAAATGATTTATTTCTCAAGTTGGTTAGAGGATCAACTACTTAACCACACTTAGTTTATTTGAATTATGTGATTTTTGGATAACACTCGGGGTAAGTGTTACGGAAGATCCTAACAGTGGTAAGAAATCCTCAATCTTGCATTTACAAGTACTCACAGGTCAATATAAATGGTGATTAAACTAATTAAAATCACTAATAATTAAGAACAACAACTTCCTCCATTGAATAATATATTGCTCCATGTATTTCATTATCATTTCTCTCAACATAAAGTTGTACTGACTCATCATTATACTTTATCAAATGTTGTACTCCCTCATCGTCTAATAGATCTATGTATGTGTTTGCATTAAACTTCACTGTAAATTTTAAGTCAATTGCAATACTTTCAACTCTTATCACTGATGACATCATCTTCAATAGCTCTTCACAATTTATGCCTTTACTAATCTAATTAGAAATTAATCTCCCACTTTTATAGGTCATTCTCCCTTGTGAATCTTTTACAAAATGTTCTTTAATGTGAAAATAACAAAATACTTCTTTTGTTGAAGTGCTTACCATATGAGAAATAAATCTGAAACAACTAGAAACAACATACAAATTTATTACTTCACAACTATCCTTCCTATAATCCCAACTATGACTACAACAATTCAACATCCATGTTGCATTTTTCAACATTAATGCATTTTTTATTACAAAACAAAAAAATTTAGCATCCTTGTTACATCTTTCTTGCTTTTTACTCAATTTTTTTAACATTATTATTCTCAAAAATCATTTGTGTGTGTCTATATATATAATCTATTAATCATCAAAAAAATTACTTATTTTTAACTATAAAAGAGAAATGGTGTAAGACAGCATTTACAAAGATATAAAAATTCTTTTGTGCATGCATGACAAAGGGGATGTAAAGATAAAGAAGAGGAAACTGTAGATTTTTCTTGCATGCATGATAGAGGAGAAGATGTAAAAGAAGCAATGCATGTAATTACCTATTACCAAGAAAGGAAAAGATGATGATCCACTCGATTAATTTTTCGCCCAAATTTTTCGCACACAAAAGCACATGAGAGTAGATTTTTTGCACTCAAAAATAAGAATAGAGTACACAACATAACCTGTTTTGCTATTACCTTTTAGTATTTAGTGAAGGGGCAATTTTATGAAGTTAGATATATTTTTATCCTAATTAAGGACCATAAATGGGATTTCAAAATTTTGTGGTCCCTAATTGGGATTAATGTCCTTAGGGAATCCTTAATTATTATTTTCCCTAAGTTTTTTCTTAGTTTAAATTATATTCTTTGCAGTGCACATGTCAACATTCTAGTTTAAAGGTATTTCTTATGTCAATAATTCATTCAATGTGTAATTATTATATTAATTTTAATAATATATCAACACACCACAGTATGAGAATAGTTGTGTCCTATAATTTGATGGCATTTAAAAATTAAAACCCCCTCTTCCCCTCATGAAGGTTTCTAGTTTCTACGTGTGTTTAGTTAAGAAATAGATTATTCTATTGAAGGTAATTTCTTTTCTAAAGGAAAAATAATTAGCTCTAATTTTTATTAGTTTTTCAAAAATGTTGTTCAGGTTATTCTGGCATGGGTACTCCATAAATCAATAGGTAAGAGACCTCAAAATAGAGTTGTATTAAGAAAATTTAATTATTCAATAGGTTGCATGCGAATTGATAATTGCATATAGCTAGGAGTAGAAATGGGCTAAGCCCTTGATATACAGGCTAGCCTATTTTAGGCCAGGCTAGGTCTATTTTTACTAGGCCTAGCCTATGAATCTTATAGGCCAGCCTATTTACATATATATTATTATATAATATATTACCTATATATAATATGTAATATATAATATTTAATTTAGAAATTTAGATATAGTCAACTCTATCTATCCCCTTTTCTTCAAGCCCTTCTCGTTCTTCGAGATCAAACTCAAAAGCACTAGACATTTCTTCCTTGCCTATGTTCTTTTTTATTATCTTTTACAGGATGAATTTATTATATGCTAGTTTGATCACCATTTAATTTTTTAATAAATATATTCCTTTTCATTTATAGTTTCTCAATTATGTTTTCAATTAGATTAAACTGATGCATGTATTGATGTCAATGTTATTACCATATCGTTGTATTGTATTGTAATCGATAAGTCTTCTTCCTATTATATATTTTAGTTAGTAAATTAAGTTGTACATATGTAGGTTTTAAATAATCCTAAAAAGGCTAAAATTTGTGAGACTTTTAAAGCTTTTTATGCAAGCCTAAAGTAAGCTTTTAAATAAGCTTTTAAATCAGGTCAAGTTTTAAATAGACTCAAGCTTGAATCATAAAAAAAGCTTTATATAGACTTCAGGTTAGGCTTAGGTCTCTAACTTATCATAAAGGCTTAGGCCTATTTATTCAAAGCCTGACTTGACCCAGCCTATTTTCACCCTTACATATAGCCCTAACCAAGAGATTATTCCTTTTTTTTTTTAGCAAAAACCAAGAGATTCCATTTGATTGTTGTAAATACCACTCAATCCAAGAGATTTGATTTGTATTGTCTTGCTCTGGTAACTTTAATGATCTATTATTTACAAATGTGTCATATATAACTCTAGGTTCTTTAATTTATAATTTACAGCTAGTGTGAATCCTATATGATAAAAATTGTTAAAACTGTTCATGTCCTACAACTATAAAACTTTTATATTATGTATAGTTGTAATCATGCCAGTTCTCTCTCTCTCTCTCTCTCTCTCTCTCTCTCTCATATTTAATGGCACTCATTCAATTCAAGAATAGATAAATAACAAAGGATTGATGTTGTACTGTTGCAATGAAGCATTGTAGTTTTGAACCAAGTACTTCCCCCAGAAGCAATTATTTGCAGATTGATCCTTTCCTATGCTTAAAGTACAGTGTCCACAGCATCACAATATCCACATGAACAAAACTAATTTAGTGATCCAAAATATTGGTAAACACAAATATCTGATAACATGCACAGAAAACGAACTAAAAAAGATCCTACACGAGGAGTATAGATAAAAGAGAAGCATTGTCAATAAGATTGTATCATCATCTTCTATCATGAATTAAACTAGTCTCTAAAATATCCCCAAACACATAAAAAACTGCATTCTTTGAACCCATAAAATGCCAATGTAGAGAACAAAATGGGATAGTGACTATAAAAAATTACAAACAAATTACGATCTTTTGAAGCATCAATGTTTCATGATATATATACAATTTGAAAATTCAGAATTGAAATGTCACTGTTGAATTGCAAAGCAAGGGAGTCATGACAAGTAGACAGCTCTGGTTAGGTATATAGTGTTGCACTGCTGACTATTTAGCACGGATACTTCAAAAAAGTAAACGTACCCGTATCCGATACGTATCCGATACGATACTTGTAGGATACTTCTGCATACGTATCCCAGATTCTAACATTTGTGATATGATTTTTTTTCAATAACTTCTTACTATATCACTTAAAAACTTGGAAAAATACTTAATATTTTAGTTAATTACTATAAATATCTTTATATTACTATAGAAATTCTTGTTTAAAAATCAAAATACCTATACTTATATCATAAAATGTTGAAATATACATTATAAATATCCCTGTACCCGTATCCTAAAATTTTGAAAATTTGCCGTATCCCCGTATCATGCTGTATCGTATCGGATACTCGTACCTGTATCTATGCAACCTAGCTGCTGAGATGGATGATGATGATGATGACAACTTCCTCTACAACTACAAGATCGTTCCCAATAGCCATACATGCAAGATGAACAAATAACCAATAACTCCTAACCTTGCTCTGGGACGACTCATGAGAGCCTGACCACTAGATACCCTGCAGAAACAAGTTAATTATTGGGAAGTACTGCATTTGAGACTTGAGATTTTACATTTGCATTTCAAGTTTCATCGCTCATGATTGGAGAGAATCAACAGTTCGTGAGACAAACGACTAGAGAAACACTTACCAGATTCCATCCAAACGATCTGCAATTAACTTTCCTCGTTTGGGTACAAATCCAGTTGTGTTGAGAGACTTGAATAGATGCCCTGTACAACAATCTAGAGTTAAGTCTTTCAATTTTTGTTGTAATATATGAAGCATATTTGAGTAATTGGAATCTCATAATTACCTTTATCATCAATATTAGCTTCTTTGATTAAGCTATTAGATTCTGAATCAATATCAACTGCAAGATGGTCAGTAGACCCTTTTCGCATATTTAGCATGTGAGAAGCCGGTGGGATAGAAGATTTTGCTTTCATTCCAAGGGATCCCTGTAAAAGGAAACAAAATTTTTACACATGCAACTTCATAGACTAACTTCCACCAAACCACCTTTTTAGACATCAAATATTGATACATGGGATGATAGTCAATCGGCAACTAGCCCAGAGACAAAAATTATGCATCTTCAGCCAACATAGAATCCGATTTGATATAGATGAAAACTTCAAATGATGTGAGTTTAATTGAATATCCCTCCTGCTTACTCTACTGTATAGAGGAGCTTTTCAGTGGTATGATGTTAAGAATTCAGTGTTCTATGAAATAGGTCTCAAATGCAATGAAAAAAAATCTTTCTAGACAAAGCATCAGGCATTGTATTTCTTCCCAAAAAACTCGTATGGATGCAGTAAGCAGTCAAAGCTAATCAGATGAAGGAACATCAAATAGAAAATGGAGAAACAAGAAGAATAGTAGATATAGACCCATGTATTAACATAGTATATGGATTTTTAAGAATATAATTCATATGTGTCAGTTCCAACTATTCAAGTTGACATTGGAGTCAAACTTAGATGGGGATGATATACAGTATAATCCAATTATGTCAACATTAACATTTGAGAATGGACTCTGTTAACATGATTATGAAGCATAACTTTAACCACCTTTTCAATTTCAGATATCTCAGATGCAACGGGTAATGAGGCTACTTCAAATACGCTCCTTTCTTGATGAATCTCTGGCTGAGAAGTCCCATTTTGAAGTGAATGTTCAAGTAACTTGACCTTGGTCGTTAATTCATCAATGACCTTCTGGCTACCAAGCAACTTACTACTCAGTTCCTGGTCTCTAGCTTTTAATTTTTCAGATACTAGAAGAATAGTCGCAACCTGCTTGTCCAGTACTGTCATTAGTCCCTTCACACCTGCGGACTTTTTGTCTTCGTTCCAATCACTGCCTCCCAACATATCTAGTATTTTCTCCAAAGAAAAGGTAAGCTCAGAGTCATCATTCTTCCCATTTTTGGAATCTTCCCAATCTCTATTAAGTTGGTTGAGTTCCGCCTTCAGACGCTTAACTTCAAGAACTTTTTTGTCAATGGTTAAATGCAGCTCTTCTTTGTCACGAGACAAAGAATTCATATGTTGCTCCAAACTAGTAACAAAATCAATGATGTGAAAAAGCTTCTCTACAGTGGCTGAAGTATGGGACTCCATATCTTCTTCTGACTCCATGACAGGTATTTCAATCTTATCTATCTCGCCAGAAAGGGCCCTAACCTCAGATGTGGAAAGGAGAGATCTCTCTGTCCCTGAAAAAAGACATCATATCATATACGAGCAATGAAAAAAAAAGCCAATATTTAAGTCAAGAAAGATTCCAACATTTACCTTGTTCTTTTGCTGATAAAGTACTATGCAATGATAAAATTTCTGTCTCTTTTTCTTTTAACTTGTCTTGTAAGGCATGATAATCCGCTAAATCATTTCTAAGCTCCCTGCTTGAACTTCGTAGTACTTGTATATCAGACTCTAGTTGTACAGATCTATTTTGATTAAGATCTCTTTCTTCAACGACCATATCCAAATCAACTCTTGTTCCATTCAACCTATTCTGCAGATCTTCTACTGTAGCAGCTACCTCCTTGCTTCTTAGTTCAAATTGTTTCAAAAAAGTTTGAGTTATTCTAGTAGCATTTATCAACTTTTGTGCTGCTTCCATATATTTGTTGTTCTGCTGATTGCTTTCTTGTACATCTTTTTCATTTTTAAATTTTTCCACCTCAAAATTGGAATCTGATTCCATAACATGCCTTTCAATTTCTATCTGAAGTTCTCTGGTTGAATCAATGCACGCAGACATCAAAATTTCAATATCATTCTCTAAAGTGTCAATAGTTTTTTCCTTCTTATCTCTTAATATTTCCATGGTATTTGCTTTTTCTTTCAGAGTTTCCATGTACTTAAAGGTAGTTTCCACATCAGTCTTTAGTTCTTGTAGTTTTGCTGAAAGAAGAGTGACTAACTCGTCGATACAAACAGAGAAAGCATCAAACTTTTCAGCAATGAGTTTGTTTCTCACCTGAAACTCTTTCACTAGTTTTCCAAATAACGAAATTATACCATCAATATCAGCATCATTTATCTCACTGTTTTCAGATTTGTCGTCAAACCTTTCAATGCCATTGGACAAATCTTTTCTCACAAGCAAATCTTCCTGGGGTAAAAAATTATAAAATACATATTTAGAAAAGAAAATAACAAAAATGGCATTCGGTTAATAATAGTCAATAAGTTAACCAATGGAGAGAAAATCTAAAATAAAAAGGAAAAAAGATATATAAGATATTTTAAGGGCTAAGACATTTAATTTCAAATAAAACACACAGCCTATGGGGGCATACGTGTGCAAGTCAAAAGATTGTCGCTTGAGAGAAACAATAAGAAATAATAAAGAAAAGGTAAAGTCACTATTACGTCTAGAGTAAGATGTCTTTTAGGTTCCATGCCAGTCATGTCATAAATACGGTCCCTGGTATTTTCAATAAGGAGATCCATGGTCTTCAGGCTCTCAAATTTCTTTTCCAGACTTTGTTTTACTCTGGGAGATAAAGTATCCTCTTTAATAAGAACTTGTAAATCGTTGAGGAATCCAATGAGCTCAACAGATTCATTATGAAAGCTGCGGCCCTTACCAGCTAACTCATCAAGGCATGAATTTAACTTGAGTTGGAGTGTTGATATCTCCTCTTTAGCAAGTTTATTTGCATCTTCAAGGATAGAAATATCATCTTGTGCTTTCAGCAATGCATCGTTCAAGGATTTGATAGTTTCAGATGAATCCTTCAATTTCCGAGCCTGATAATCAGCTTCATCTTGCCATTTTTCCAACTCATTTTCCATGTTGGTCTTGATAATTTGATCATTATTATGTTTTCCGGTCAACAAAATAACATCACTCTTAACCCCAGATAGTGCATTTTCTATATCCTCTATATTTTTCCTGGCATCCGCTAGTTTACATGTTTGTGGTGTAGCTTCTTCTTTAACTCTCTCTAAGTCCGTATCTACAGCTTCCCTATTGTCTTGATCCTGCTCCTTTTCATTGGAGAGAATATAAATAGAATTTTCTGTCTGTAATAATGTATCTTTAAGTGATATCACACTCATGCAAACCTCAGCAGCTTCTTCTTTCACTTTCTGTAATTCCTCCTGAACGTTCATTTTCTCAACTTCTAATTCCCTCTTTTCTTCAGCAAGTTGAAAAATACTATTCTCTGAAGAAGATAATGCTTTCTCCATGGATTTAACATTTTCCTGGGCTTCAGCTGATATTCTTTCAGAAACACTGGCTCCCTCCTTTACTAGCTGCAACTCTTTCTCTGCAAGTAGTTTGGCATTCAAACATTCACTGACATAACCAGCAAGCCACCTCACCTTTTGCACAGGTTTTTCAAATACTAAATCAACTGGAAGAACTATACCATTTATCGACTCTGCCAGTCTCTGTAACAGGTTATTTCTCTCTAACAAGAACTGCTCAAATTGATTCCTTTCATTTTCCATTGACAGAAGATCAGACTTCAGCTTTGGAATGCTTTCCAACTCCTGAGATAATCTATTAATCTGTTCCCTGTAATTGGAAATTACAGATTCTTGATTTTGAATATCAAGCTTTAACTGCTCAATCCCCAAGGTCTTTTCATCTAGAAAACTTTTTAGGTTGTCCCTGTCTTGAACTAACCCTTTGCCTTTGTTAACTGCCATGGATAATTTATCCCTAAGCAGAGCTGCCTTCTCCTCAGATCGTCCAAGATCTTTCTGTAGGGAGCCCTTCTCTTCTTTCAATCTTAGAATTTCCTCACGTGCCACTTTCAACTCATTTGACAGCTTATTCATCTCAGATCTAATCAGAATCTCGTCTTCTAGTACATCCCCATAGAGTGTTAATTCACTGTCTTTAAGATACAAGAGACTTTTAATTCTTTCTAGCATTTCAGGGGACGGACCTCTATGTTGTTTTATCATTTGGAAGCAGAGGTTAATGATCGCAAATGTATCAGAAGAAAATAGGTCAATATTATTATCTGCCATGTTAATGTTGGAGAGCTCAACTAAGGTTTTCACAATATAATCCTTCTCTTGTGAAATCTGAAGACTCTTTTGAAAAATCTCCCCATATTTGTCCCTCAAATTAGCCAATTCGGCTTGAAGGTAATATTTTTCCTGGAATCCCATCAAAAGTGATAGACTTAAGTGGTCTATACAGTCTTGGGCTGATCCCTTAATCGTAGAAATTTCTTCATGCAAAACATTCATATCATCCCTGGCACTTCGAAAAAAGCCACTGAGCCAATTTATTTGAGATTCTAAATTTGATGATGAGACAGGTTCTGGCATGTCCATCAAAGATAGAGCATCCTGCAATTTTTCGAACTCTAGGAATGCATCCTTGAGCATATTTCTATCATCCACAAGCCATCTTAATCTCTCCTGCTCATCTGACAATTCAGGTTTATCAGGTTCAGTTTCTGACAAGATTTCTTTTGCTTTTTCAAAAAATGTATTACTTTGTTCTAAGGAATTCTTCAGGAATGCAATCATATTTTCACTCCGGACTAACTCCTCTTTTGTAATTTCAGCAGCTTCTAGCATATCTGACTTCTCTTTCAACTCCATCAAACAGGCCTCAAGCTCAGTGGATTTAGCAACAAGAGACTGCTTTAATGTCTCACGCTTCAGTATCAATGCCTTTCCTTTTCCCACTGCCTTACTAAGCTTTTCTTTGGTGTTGGCATAATTAACCTTATACTGCTCGAGTTCCGTTTTCATATTCTCAAGTTCTGCATTCAACGTCCTTGTCAGTGCCCTCACCTTATCAAGTTCTTCCACCATTTCCTGATTTTCATCATCTAAATGAGCTACTTTTTCAACGAGTTCTGCTTCCTTTCTCTTGAGCCCTAGTAATTCATCACAAGCAGCGACAAGGATGTTGTTAGCACAGTTCTCCCTTGTATCCAATGCTACCTTAGAGAACGATTGCGCAAATTGTTCAATTTCAGACTTGATTTGATTATAGTTTTCAATCAAAAGAGAAGTTCCTTTTTCAATATGAACTATTTTGCCACTAACAGAATCATCCAATACTTGCTCTTGATTGACTACTGTTGCAATTGAGAGTATTATTTTATCCATCACAATCTCAATATTACGATACTTTTCAAGCTGAACTTCTGAATTCTTCTCATTTGAGTCAAAGGAAGATGCAACGCATTCAGCGACATCTTGTGATACTAATGAAACAGCAACCTTTGTATTAAGATCTAGTATCTCTTTATCTTTCATTGAAAGAAGGGATTGAAGGTGCCTCATGGTAGCCTCAGCGTTTGATCGTTCTTCAGAAGTAGTTATAGCAAACTCCAAGCATTCATTCATCAGTTCCTTCGTTGGAATATTAGCCATTTGAACCTCCTGATCCCTAACTTCAACATTAGCGTCATTTGGCAATGACTCCTCACCAGCGAGAGCCTTTAGCTGACGGTGAAGATTGAGCACAACTTGGGCTAAAGTTTCTCTTTCTTCCTGCATCACAAACAACATTAATTGTCTAATCGATACAGAATTTGAACAGAAAAATTAATATTACGCAATGGACCTTGTATTGTTGCGCAATACTATCTTCATCAGTAACGGTCTTGACCATTGAATGCTGCGACTGTTCTTGCTGGTGTGTCAGGTAACCATCTCTTACCTCATTGCCCAGTTCACCAGAATAACTCGGCCGTTGTAGAGTCCGATTTGCTTCAGATTTCTCTTTCGCTTCTCCTACTTCCACTTCTTCCTTCGTATCAATTTTCCTAACATCGTACGTGTTAAGCCCGTTTGGGTAATCAACAAATGCATCGTCTTTTGCAGTATCCGTAGATCTCTTGTCAACGTGATCTTCTCGTGCTGTACCTATCAAAGCCGCATTATCCAGATCAACACTTTCTATCTGCGCCAAACAGTTTCAACAATGTAACACACAATAGATAGGCTATCTACTCGATATTTGAATGAAAAATTAGCATCCGTCTAATTTAATTTCCATAGCTTCTGTACCTGATTACTATCAGTGGAGGGTTCAGGTGGGGATTGGATAGTTCCATTTGATTGTTCTTCAGTTTTGGCCGCATGGTCATGCCCCAAATCAGATGCTCCAGAAGTATCCGGATTCATTGCCAGATATTCATTTTCATTTGAGATCCCCTCTACATTTTGCTCTTGGCTTCCTCCAGCAGCTTCATAGCCTTCGGAATGCTGTCCTGACTCGTGATTCACTATCTTATGCTCGAGATTCTCAGACATTCAGACGATCATGATCGAACTGCCTCGCAAACGAGATTCAGATCTGCATCTAGTAAGTGCGCTCGCGTGTGCATATATATTGAAATTGAGAGATACAATTAAAAACCAAAACTCAAGCCGAGAGATGATAAACTTATCAACTGAACGGACCAAAGACATTAAATTACCGAAACTGGAGAAATGATTGTCTGGCTCGAAGAGTGACCGATTCGAGAATTCCGAGAGAATGCGAAGCAAACTTGAGTACCTGAATGTGTAAATCGAAATTTGGAACCTCGTTTCTCTTTTTTCTTGAATAGAGAAAGAAAGAGAGATCGTGTTCAGTTATTTGGTTGCCCTGGGTTGGTTGTCACTTGGCGCCACAAGATCAGGCCCTGCATTTGTCGTTTGCCTTTCAATTTTTTTTTTTTCCCCCTCAGCCGACGCCTTTTTAAATTTTAATTAGTTCCCTCCTTTAAAAAAATAAAAATTTAAGAAATTTAAGACCTGTCTGATTTTTATTCTCCCTTTTTATTTGTAAAAATTATTTTATAATACAGTTTTTAAAATAAAATAATAAAAATTCATTTGGTTATGTTAATTTAAAAATAATTTTAAAATTAAAAAATAGATTAATAGTAATAATTATAGATGGTTAATAATGATGATTTTGTATAAAAATTAATCAAAATAACTGTAATTTTTAATAATTAAATGTGGTATATTTTTAAAATAAAAAAAGAAAACAACTTGAACTTTTATTGTTTTTAAAAACAAAAAATGAAAACAGTTTTAAAAATAATTAAATCAAAAATATTAATTCAAACAAGTTTTAAAATTTTTCTGTTTTTAAAATAAAAAAATTAAAAATAGCAAGCAAACAAACCCTTAGTTAATTTTAATAATTGTATCTAAAATTAAAAAAAATAATTTTATTTTTAATCTTTCATTTTTTTTAATTTAATGATATTATTATTTAAAGAGAATAATAGACGTTTATAGCTGGTCCCAAGCCCGGGTAAAGGAGGAGGGTTGTGTTAGGCCATCACCAGCCAATGTAAAACTTTATTGAATCTATCATGAACATGGACAATAGACGTTTGATCTTAAATGTTTTGATGGAATATATTCAAGGAAAAATTCCTAAATGTATGCTCTTCGCGAATGATATAGTTCTTATAGCAAAGACAAGAAAAGAGGTTAATTGCAAACTTGAGTTATGGAGGAGGACATTGGAGTCGAAAGATTTTCGTCTGAGTAGAAGTAAGACGGAATATTTATATTGTAAATTTGGTAAAGGGCTATTCGATAATAATTTGCAAGTGAAATTGGGAGATCAAATTATATCTCAAGTGAAAAAGTTTAGATATTTGGGAGCCATTATTCAAAATGATATTTCACATAGAATTCAAGTTGGATGGTTTAATTGGAGAAAAGTTAAAGGAGTTATTTGCGACCGTAAGGTGCCTAATAAACTTAAAGAAAAGTTTTATCGCACTGCTATCAGACCGGCAATGTTATATAGTAGTGAATGCTGGGCTCTAACGGGACAGTAAGAGCATAAAGTTGGAGTAGCAGAGATGAGAATGTTACGATGGATGTGCGGACATACACGTAAAGATAAAATTCGAAATGAGCACGTACGTGAAAAAGTGAGGATAGCACCTATTGAGGAAAAAATAGTAGAAAATTGGTTGAAATGGTTTGGGCATGTACAAAGAAGACCAAGGGAGGCACCAGTGAGAAGGGTGGAACATATAACTTTGAGTCAGATTAAGAGAGGTAGAGGAAGACCTAAGAGAATACTCTTGGAAGTTGTTAAATACGATCTCTTAATTAATAATATTCCTAAAAGCTTGATAAATGATAGAGCACAATGACGTCTTGCAATCCATGTAGCCAACCCCACCTAGTGGGATAAAGGCTTGTTGTTGTTGTTGTATTATTTAAAGGAAAATTGAAGAAAGATGTCATTTTTTTAAACAAAGTCAAATACTATTAACTATAAAATGAGAACAAACAAAAAATGCCTTTAAAACATAAGTTCCAAAAGCCCAGGGTGACACAGCATTACAGTCACGCCAATGCAAGAAACAGACACAACATTACAGGCTTGAGTGAGAAAAACTGAAACAACAAGAACAAGAATAAAACATCAGCAACTTGAACAACAAACCAACAAAAATCTGAAGTTATTATAATTTTGATCACGTAGATACGATGTAACTTTGAAATTGACATCAGTCAAGTAAGGAAACAGTTCAATAACTGGTTCAGAATCTGGTATAAAAAGTCCCAAGAGCAAGGAAATGAATTAATTTTCATTAAACTTTTTTGAGAAAATCAATCTACATAGAAATATCATGTAGGATTTGAGATTTGAAAGCCAAACATGTAAAAGACTTAGTTTTTTAAAACATCTATATGCATGAACAAGGATATAACAACCATAGACCTTACAATAAAAAAGAACAGATAATCAGAGAAATATCTCATAAATATTTTTTGAAAATTATTGTTTTTCTTATAAAAAAATAATGTAATTTTTGTATATATATTTAAAAAAGGAGACACTACTTAATATCCAGTTTTCCAATGAACGAGTGACATTTGTATCTCTTAAACACATCATCAAGTATGACCGTGAAATAAATGGCTTCTTTGTCTCCATCTTCCATTCTAAAAGAAACATACATGTGGTTAATTCTCAACAAGACTAGAAACTTTTATCAAAGATGCAAATTTAACACTACTATGCATGTCAATGATATAAATTTTGAGTTAATTTTCAAGTATCATTAATTTCATTGAAGAATGTTATTACAAAATTGAGACTTGAGATCGCTTTAAACAATAGCAAAAATTTTAGTTCTCCCTCTCCTTCAACCTATTTTTTGGAGGTTGTCCTCAATTTCTCACACTCAGTCTCACATTTTCACTCCATTTACTGTCTCTTATCTCAAATTCTGTTCCTTAGCAAAGAGTCTCTTCATCTTCTTGTCTTTTGATCTTCGTTTAATTTTTGTATGCTTTAAAATTTTACATTTCATTTTTATTAGGATTATTTATTATTTAGTTTGACTTTAATTTTGTAAAATATTAAAAAAGAAAATTAAAATTATATTCTTGCACAAATAATCTAAATTTAAATATAATGAATTCAAAATTTAAATTTATTAAGCTTAAGTGAAACATAAAAGACTCCAATATTTTTAAACTCATACATTTTAGTTTGCCATTATTTAAAACTCCAACCTCCTTGTTATAATTTTTTTCAAATTGAGGGCGCTAATTGCCCACCCTCAACCATATGTACGTCCGCCACTATTTAATTGGAGAACTTGACAATAAATACTACTTCAGTTAATATTATAAGATATTTTTTAAAAATATTATATTAAAAAATATAAGATATTTTAAATCTTTTAAAATATAATTAATAAAATTTAAAAAATATATCATTAATTTGGGGTGTAACACTTCAACTGCTCAACTTGCATAGAAGTTTTGAAGGCCATCATCGTGTTTTGTTGTTTAGCTTATGTTTCCGTCTGCTTGATTTTTGTGTCATTTTTGTTTTTGTTTTTTTTTTTTGTTTTTTGTTTTGGTTTGTTTCTTTTCTTTTCTTTCTTTCCCTTAGTTTTGAACAATGGGTATGTTTGTGTCTGCGGCTCTGCCTCGGCCTGGGAGATTTGTTCGTTAATCATCTGGGCCATGTTCCTTCATTGTAATTGTGTTATTTTAAAACAATTACATACAAATCCTACACAACACATTTAAATATTACAAAATTCATTAACAATTAAGTAAATCTTTTTTACTAAGTTGTTAGTTGACTTTGTAGTATTTAATTGTATTATGAGTGACATCAAAGTAATTCTCTCTTTATTTTAACAAATTGATTGTTGTTCAAAAACAAAAAATATGCGGGATATGTTTTGGCACATAGAAAATAAATTTATAAAAAATGAAAAAAAATATGAAAAATATCATTTTTAATAATATATATTTGAATTTGGACCCTCTAAATTAATTAATTAAACTTGAAAAAACTCAAATCTTATTTTATAATCCCTTCTTTTAACTTTTCATGCATTTAGCTTAACACGCAATATCAGGAATTATCATTGATTCCCCTCAATTTCTCATGTCAAATAAATGATCTCCTCAATAATAACTTAATACACCAATGAAATTGTGAAAACATCGTGAATTCATTACATAACCAAATTTCAATATAAATTCATAATCCTGAGCAACCTTTATATTACTCCCTCCAGACCATAATATAAGTTATTTTCTAAGAGCTTTACTTTATTCAAAACATAGGCAATTAGGTAGGTGTTATATATATTTTTCAATTATATCCTTACTTTATTAAATAATTAATACAAGTTTTTGAATAAATCAAATTTTATATTTATTATACTCAAGAGCATGATTGAAAAAATATATAAAATTTTAAAAAATCCATATTTTAACCAACTTTTATAAGAAATGTAACCTAATTAACAATGACTTATATTATAGTTTGAAAAAATGAGCAACATGGTTGCAATAAATAACTAATTCATCCAAACATAACAATTGCTTCCTCTATTCTTATTTTTAAATTACTTCTTTCATATTTTACTGAAAAAAAAAATTAAATCTCATTAGTTCTGTTTCAAAATTCAATAACTTTCCATCTCTATCCTTGATAAGAATAAAAAAGATTTTTTAAATAATTTTTTAACATTTAATAAGTGTACAAAAGTAAAAAAAAAATATAAAAAAAATAAACAGCCTTATAAATGAAATTAAATTTAACTATTTTTTTTTACCATATAAATAGAACCAAAACATCCCCACGAAAATTTGTTGAACGCTCAATGAATTACTTGAAAAGCAAGAAACTCAGCATCACAATTGACCAGTCCTCTTCAACGAAAACAACTCTAGGAATAATGATTCAATGACTTGTCGTTTATCATGTCAACAGCACAAAAGATTGCTTTGAACGTTGAAACCAAAACGAAGCAATGTTCGGCCAATTTCGTCAATTCGTCCCACATTAAATGTAATGCCCATTCTAAAATTGGCCGAATTTGTGGGCTTATCCGTCCACGTCAATGCTTCAATGCCACATATTATTACTATATTTAATATCATGTTTCAATGTGATTTCTGGTTTAGATTTGAATATTTATAAAAGAAGATTCGATTTTCAACTGTCCCTCACAGAGTATATAATAATGACACCCACCTGGACTCTGAATTCGCCAAAGATATAATCTGAAGTGAACAAATGAAGAAAATAAAAGAGCAGATTCTCGATGAAGTCAGCATGAGCTGTTCAAACACAATTTTCAGGCTCCATGAATGCTACATGTATAAATCACAAACAGGAAATAGTTAGGGGAAATAAGAATTAGGGAGCCTATAAGAAATATTAATAATAATTATAGAGTTTCAATGATTAAAATCCAAAAAAAAAACATGATTCTTACTTACAATTAAAAAAAATCTTGAAAAATCTACCAATTACAACTGAAACTATTTTGAATGTTAGTTGAAAATTTATAAAAATTAATTAATAATTTTAATTTTTTATTGTCAATATACAGATAAATTATTTGAAAAATTAAATAAATATACTTAAAATTATTTGTAATGTTAGTTAAAAATTTGTAAGTGTTAGTTGTAAATCATAAGCCAATTATTTATATTTTTTACTTTTAATATATAAATAAATTACTTGAAAAATTTACTACATACACTTAGAATTATTTATAACATCAATTGATAATTTACAAAAGTCAATTATGAAATAAATCAAAAGTCAATTGCTCATGATTTTTTGCTATACCTTATGAAATCAACAAAAGACTGTTGGAAACTTTGTAGTTTTAGTTGAAAATTTATTAAAATTTGTTGTAAATTTCAAGCCAATCAATAAAAAATAATTTATTATAAATAAGGACCATGGTTTGTTATTGATATTTTAATAATTTAGTGCATGTAATTGTCATTAATATTCTTATAGAATTTCTAATTATCATTTTCTCACATAGTTATGCCAAGAAAGTTGTAGTAAGGCTACGAAATGGAAACTCGGTGCAGTATTATAAGATACTTTTTTATGAAATATCATGTTAAAAATATTTGGCATTTTAAATCTTTCAAAATGTAAATAACAATTTTTTTTTCAAAAAAAGGCACTTACTTGAGGAGTGTACTTGTGTGATTAAAAAAAATTTCTAATTAAAACACCATACTAAATTAAGATAAATATAGAAAAAATGTGTAGTTTTTTAATTAAAAGCACTTTAAAATTCTAAACCAACGAAGTACCATTGGCTAACAAAAGGAGGGGAAAATAAAAATTAAACCCAGAAAAAGATCAATTAGTGAGTTAAACAACAAATTAGCAGTTAAAAAGGAAGAGTTGCTCCATTCCATTCCTAATTGGAAAACTAAACCTAAAAAAAGGGAGTGACAATTGAAGATCCCGCAAGGAAATTAATGCAAAGTAAAGACTTTTAAGTTGTAAATTCCTAATATTTCAGTTATGAATTCTTAATGTTTCAGTTGTGAAATGTCTAAGATATTTTTCAAGGATCCTTACTTGTTGTTCTTTCAAAAAAACAATTGGCAAGGAAGAAGCACCCTATTTTCATTTCTGAACATGAACAAGATATTAAAAACTGTATCAATTATTGAATTGGTTGAAACAATAGTTCAAGAATTAATGATCCAACCATCATTAAACCAAGATCAATTCACTCATAAGTAAAATAATATAGTTTAATTAAGGTATGCAAAACATTCCTATATTATAACCTCAAAAAAGTCAGATTTAAATGAAAAAGATATTAATTTACAAGTGAAAAAAATATTTATGCATAAATCACACATAATCTAACAAAACAGAGTTCTTTTTTTTTTTCAATCAACAACAAAAAAAAGTTATTAAACCACAAATTTGACGTATTGATTTCATATTTTTTAAAAAAACTCAACAATATCGTTTCACACTCAAAAAATAAAATAAAATCCAACCCAGTTGACCCATCCAAAACTATTAACCAAGCTAGCTAAGGGACTGGTTCACTAGTCTGAAAAGCCAACCCAAGTTGGGTTTTAATACCATCATGAATTCAAGACCTGCTCCAACAAGTAACGTAAAAGATGGATTTGAATAAAGGGTCCTCTACGATGACTTCGAAGAAGGGGTCCCTATAATATACATTATAAATTGTCTACAATGACATAGATATGCATGGACTAAAATTCCATAACTTTATCTTATCAGAGCAATGCAGAGTTGTCTAGAAACATTTCCCAGCACCAGGCTGTATTCACATTTGCGGCCTGGCTTTCGTTTCCTGTACATGATGATTTTCATCATAATCATAATATGGATAAAATCAAATCAAGTATTCATAATACATTAGGAAGAGTGCATCCGGGTAATCTTTAGGTAAGCTATTGATGTAGAGGTAGAAACGCAACAAGTCCTCTTTCGACACTGTTTCAGAATCGACAACGTCTTCGTTACAAGTCAGTACCCACAAGTCCTCTGAATTAACTCTCCTCAAGCTACCGCGGCAAAACGGACAAGACTCTGACCTTGTGTTCCTGCAAGAACATAAAAGAGCGTAAAATTCAAAACACATTTTGCGTACAGACGACTCAACATGTTTTCCTATACATTACACATGGTGGGAGAAATGAAATATAACCACTCACAGCTTATAAACGATAAAAAAATTGATTATTTGATCCTGAATATCATTCATACACACAATTCAATCCCTGGAAATTGTTTACTTGCTGTTCATTAGTCTTTTGGAACAAATACAATTGCCTTGTCTGCTCCTGTTCAAGATTGACCAAAGCCAACTATCAGAGTTCAAAAATTTTCAGAAGACTAAAAAATGCATTCCCTCAAAACTGAAAACTGGTTCTAACCAGTTTTCACCAGTTCTTGACTAGTTCTCTTTCTTCCCAGTCCAGGGGGATGACCGGATAGGAGCACAGGCCAGTTTCCACTGGTCGAACCAATTAGTTTAGATAACATTGCAAATTAGAATTTCACATGGTGGATTCTTTGGAATCATGTGTGATAAACAGAGAAGTAAACACAAACTAAAACTAAAAGAACGTCTTGCAGGTTAAGATAGAACATAATGCGCTTACCACTTGCGGTAGCATTTAATACACATGGCATGGCAGCAATTAGGCAAAACCATTTTGGTGCAAGGTTCCAAGCAAATTCCACATTCATCCTCTCTCTCAAGGTCCACACTGCTTAGTCTCCCATCTGCTTCAATCATCTTCCTCTTAGAACTTGAACCTTCTATGCTAGAATAACCTTCCTTAGAAATTTCCAACTTCTCCAAGCTCCCATGAAGCCGCTGGAGAGATGGTAATATAACGGCTAAAATTCAAATTTGGATGACACAAACAAAACGAGATATAATTAGTAAAGACATCACAATCAATCATTTTTTCTTTTTGTAAGATAAAATAAAGTTCCTTTTCGGAAGTCCATAACTCACACACCATAAAAGTCCCTGATGGTAGCCTTTCTTCCATAAGTAGATATGTTTGATCTTCCCTCTTTGTGAACCTATTATAAGTAAAAATAGGAGAGCCATGAGGAATAAGACTCTAGCAAACCTCTCCCAGAATAGAACACAATGGATCAATACACAACCAAATTTCTCAAAAGAAGCCCTGTATATGTCTAAAACATATCCAACACTTGTGTCCATCACTTTAAATTACAAATATACACTTTCACCAAAAACAAAATTTACAAACATACACTTTAGATTTTATCAGGTGATGGTGTGCTTGTCCTTGTCAGTGTCATGTTCATCATCCATGTTTCCTCTAGCTAACAATAAATGAAGCTTACCTTATAGATAAGCACATGAAAGAGACTCAGATATCTGTGAAGAAAGCAAGAGCAAGAGCAATCCATCCACTGTAGCAAGAAGAAAAAGAGTGGAGCCCAGTCATTGTAAACCAATTTCATTTGAAGAAGAGTCCCACCCTTGGTTCTGGGAATCGCAGCAGCCCTACAGAGTACAGACCCAGAATCCAAATTTAGAGGGAGGAAAAACTGCCCCCAAGCAATATGACTATAAAATTAGGGCTATGAGCTGCAAATTCGACGAAGGAGTTCATTTATACGGTTGAATTTAATCGACTTTTTAAGTTGGAATAGCCACAAACGACGAATTACAAACGAAAAGGCTTTCATATGCGTCTCAGGGTTTAGAACAACCAAAATAATCAAAAGCGAGTAGCGTATCAACCACGGTACTGATCGCAATGACTAATTCAACTTCCCAACGACAATGATCAAAAACTGCTAAAACGAACAAGAACCCAACTTACAAACCTCAGTCTTTTCCAAAATTAACACGATCATCAGAAAAACAAAAAAAGAACAAAGAGAAGAAGGGAAATTAAATTGAACTTACAAAGCATTGGCATGCTGAATATCAGCCTCAAGCACTTTGAGGGAATCCTGGTAAGGTAATCGGGAAAGCTGGTATGGCATCATTTCCATCTTTCCCAAAACTTTTTGTGGGGGATGAAGAAAAATCAACTGGAGAGCAATTAGGTGAAGAAGATGGCTTAGAAAAGCAGCAGACGTGGTGGGGTTTTCAAAGCAGAGAAGGATAATGTTCCAGCGAAAAGCAGAAACAGGAGAGAGAAAGAAGGAAAATACAAAGAAAGAGAGAAAGGAATCGGCGAAGGAACGAAAGGGGCTTTCTCTTTCTTCAACCTTTGCTGCTTCAGGATCCGAAGGGCGGCTCTGGATATAACTCTTGTGGGGATGGCGAAGACGAAACGGCTAAGGGTATGTATTGCCGTAGAAGAACGAATATAGAGTGACGAGACGAGACTTACGAGACGATAACTTGGATTTGTTGGGAAGCTTAGCACCGTATATTCTTATTTTAAGAAAATATATAATCCCATTTTAAAAAATTCACTTTTCATTTTTTATACTTCTTGAAAGATTTTATTATAATTTTTCAATTTTATAAAATATTTTTTCAATCTTCTTCTAAATCTAAAATTTTTTAACTATTGATATATTAAGTTTATTTTTTAAAAAATAATAATGATTAGTGAAAAATATATTTTATGAAATTAATGGTTCAAATTAAATTAAATCTTGTATAAAATAAGAAGGTCAAATATTGATTTTTTATATAATTTTTGTTTTTTAAATAGAAACCCTCAACGTTAAGAAATGGGTAGGAAAAACAGAATTTTTTTGACCTGAATCTGAATGGTAAAATGAGAACTAAGGCATATAAAAAATTAAAAATATAAAATATAATTTCGGGTGGGTTAGCGCCGTGGATTCTGATTTAATTATAGTTCCTACTGTATTGTCTCTTTTGAGTTGGTTAAGTTTCTATTCTATGTTCCTTTCTTATCAATATCATTATAATATAATTATAAATTTAATTTAAATTATAAATTATTTATTATAGTTGAGTAGAGTAAAAATGACCTATTTTCTTAAATAAGATTGAGAGTCAAAATCTTATGAATAAAAAACATATTTAAAATATTACCCTTATTGGAGCAATCTTTAATAATGACAATAAAAGGTAGATGCTCCCTCTGTTTATAAATCTAACGCATTTTTAATTAAATCTTACCTCTCAATAAAATAATTATTTATTTTTAATTAATCATATTATTTTATATTAATTCTTATTAAACACCCTACAATAAATATAAAGTCATTATCAATAGGGATACTTAAAAAAAAAAAGTAATGATTACACTTTAAAAGACTAGAAATCTCTTATATTTTTTAATATCCAACTCCTTAAAAAAATATTTTACATTTTTAAATGGTGGGAGTATCATATAATTAATCTATGCTCTGTAGTCCAAATTGTAAAACATTTTTAACTAATTCCTACTTTCAAGAAAACAATTAATAGTATAAAAAAAGCCATATATTTTTTCAAGTTTTTGTTATTTAATAAGATAAGAAAAGATAACTTAATTACAAATAAATATAAAAATTTCATTAATTTTAAATACTCCACAACAGCAATTTTGGAGGAAATCTCTCAATTAGTCTTAGTAAAATGTCAAAATTCCTTATATTTTTATGCATAATATTTATAAAAATGTCTTATAATTTTAAAGCAGGAAGTATTGTAACATGAAAATTCTAGCAACTTGTTTTATTTATAAATCATCCAGTGCACAACACTCAATCGCCATATTAGTTGTGTACATAATTACATATACATATAATTCTTTCTAAAGGCCAACTAATTTCTTAATCATGAGAATACATATCCACTTTCTTTCATGTCTATAAAAATTTAATTTTTCCTCTCCAACCTCTTTTGATATATATAATATAATATAATAATAATTTATTGACTGATTTCCTTCCTATTCTGGTGTTGAATTATAAAATGCATATGTTTCCTATTTTTTAGGGGATAATGCCAAGTACCTCATAGGTAAAAGATTTATAGATTTGATCTCTTAAATTTAATTTCCATATTTTAAGAATTTATTAATGGAGACCTTAATATTATGAGAGAAATTAACAATGTTAAGTTACACTGACATAGCTAACGAAATGATGATATAGCATCCATGTAAATTAATAATATGGGAAGCAAGAATAATAATTTGGATAAAAGGGGGAAAAAAGCCATGCAGATTAAGTGTGCGTTTGGTTTTCAGTTTGCCAAAAGTTCATTTGGTGAAAGTTCATTT
Source organism: Prosopis cineraria (assembly GCF_029017545.1). Lineage (NCBI taxonomy): Eukaryota > Viridiplantae > Streptophyta > Magnoliopsida > Fabales > Fabaceae > Prosopis > Prosopis cineraria. The sequence goes on along the minus strand of NW_026555335.1, from coordinate 33,517,915 downwards.
GGAGAAAGTCAGTTTAATGAAAGTCAGTTGTTGTAACGAAATTTGTGTTTGGATATATTTTTTTAAAAGTCAGTTTGATACATTGAAAGTTGTTTGGTTTGTCATAGTGAAATGTGCTTTTGAATGTACAATTATCAAAAAGGACATTGATTTATAATGATTTATAATTTTTATTATATAAATATAATATATTCAAAATATTTAAAAAATATAATAAAGATTATAAATAACATAAATTTTGATCTATAATGCTAAAAATTTGATCTTTAATTATTTGTATTTTTTAATTTGTAATTTTAAAAGATGTAATAAAGATTTGTAATTTTTATTATACATTAATGCTAAAAATTAACATGATTAATTACTTAATTTATAATACTAAAAAAATTGATACCTAATTATTATTATTAAAATAATAATTATATTTTTAATGAATTAACTATTTTTTAAATAAAAAATAAGAGATTAAACTTAGGGTAGTATGGTCAAATAACATCCTACTTTTCAAATCCACTTTTCAAAAGCTTCAGACAGTTACGTTTCAGAAATCCACTTTCAACTACTGTTTGAATGTACTTTCAGGATGTGCTTTTCTATCAAATATTTTACCCAAATAACTTTCAACTTTTTGAAAGTAAAATTTTACTTTCTGAACGCGAAACGGAGGAAAACCAAACGCACCCTAAATTTGAGCTATAAAATAGTAAAATTAATGATATCTCAGCAGTTAAAAGCAGGAGATTTGGCTTATGTGTGTAAGTGTAATAATTAATCCATGTATATATATTCTACATCGGCAGCCCAATTTACTCGTCATCTTTTTTTTTTTAATGTTAATTTGTCTTGCAAAACTTAAAAGACTAATTTAATAACTGAAGTAAACATTAAAAACTAAAATGATAGAAAATAAATTTAAGAATCAATAACTCTTTCAAATATAGAAACTAAAAGTTGCGTTTTTTTTAGTATGGTGGGATATTTTCTTAGTTTCACAAGAAATTATAATACTAACATACTTGACATTATATACTACTTTCATTTTAAATTATAAAATAATTTTAAAAATTTTAACATTTTAAAATATAAGACAGTTTGATAAAAATAAAATTTTATTTATAATACTTTTTTTATATTATATTTTTCATTATATTCTTTTTCTTTAATAACATTTCACAAAGAGGAATTCAAATGAAGAATAATTTTTAAAATTTATATTTTATTTTTAAAAAATAAGATTGCAAAGTATATTTAATAAAAAATTTTAATATATGTGATTTTTTTAAAAAAAATATCTTATGAATTAGTAGAACGGAGAGAGTATTAAAATTAAACTTATTAATTAACAAAGAAAATCAATAAATTAGAAGCGTCTACTCCGTCCAACTTTTAACCACCTTCTAATAATATTGAACATCCACTCATTTGAATCTAACACCGCTTTCATTAAAAAAAAAAAAAAATTAAATTCAAGCTAGTATTAAACAAACTTAATATGCGCGTGATGTGCGTGTGTGTGTGTGTAATGATTGATGAGGATAGATTCTCGTTTTTAATGGTTGTTATTTATTTATTTATTTATTTATTTTTTGAGAGAGTATATGCTTGTATTTAATTGCATTCCATGCTTTAACGATACAATAATACAGAGGCTGATATCAGAACATTAGATATTTGTCCAATTTGATGAGTAAATATACTACATTAATTAAACAAATTAAATAAAAACATGCAAGTGATCAACAGGAGTTAAGTCTAATGGATGAACCTTATCACTTATAATATGATAAATCAAAATTTAAATTCTCATTAAAAAAAATTTCTACATTTAATACCGTACTTCAAATAGAATTATGCCTATGGTCAATTAAAAAAAAAAAGGCATGCAAGTGAATGGAAATCCAATTAATACCATATGAAATCAATTAGTTTACAGATGTACATTAGGTATTTAAAATTAGATCAGTCATTGAATTGATCAAGACAATGAATTTCAAGTTAATAGTTCAATCGGGGGTCAATCTAAAGTCAAACCGATCTTAATTAAAATAATTTAATTTAATTTAATTTATATACACAAAAATATTCATATTTATATAAAAAAAATATCAAAATAAAAATCATTAATTCTCAATTATCCATAAAATCTTATACATGTCGCCATAATCACAATAATAAGTTAAATAGTTTAGCTTGAACAACCTAACAGAAATTTAATATAAAATTATAATATTTATTTAAAAAATCATGATAATAAAAATAAAAACAATTAAATAGTAAAAAAAATTAATAATGATAACATAAATATGAATTTGGAATCTGGAGAACTAAAAAATAAAAAAAATTAAAATATAATTGAAAATAAAAAATATTAAAATAAATGACCTGATACACTAAATAAAATATATAATATTAAAATCTGATTAGTTATTAAGATATACTTATCAACATATATTTGATAATATCAAAATCAAAATTTAAAAATCACATCATCTAAGAAAAGTGGGGAAACTGTGCATTTGTGGAGATATTTTGCCAGTTTCAGTTGCTTTCTTCTCCTCCTTGTTCTTTTCTTCTGTGTCTCTCCCAAAAATTGAATCAACTCCAACAACGAGATGAAGACAGTGGGCACCAACAAGAAACTAACACCAAAACTTGACACCATGATGAGATGAACGATCAACAAGGCAAGATAGAGTTCGAACCAAGAAAGTGATGGTCAACAAAACAAGTTCAAACCAGGAGAGCGACAATGGTAGAGAGGACAATGATGATAGCCGACGATTGAGGATTCACCAACCAAGGCCAAAGAGAGTAACGATCAACTTGAGCTAGGGCTAGAGATGACTGGTGAGAATTTGAAATTGATTGCAGGCATTCGACTTTTAAAATTGAGTTCAGTTTTACAATTTTTAGTTTTTTTAATTTTTTTAAACCCCAAATAAGCAGCCTGATCAACTTAGCTAATTGTCAGATTATCCCAAGTTACACTGGGTTATGTCTTCATTGGGTTAGATGAAAAACTAGATTGATAGAGAGGTCAATTCACAAGTTGACCATGCCGGTTCGATCCGGTTTTTCATACAATAGATGGACATATTTTAATTAAATTAAAAAACAAAATAAAACTCATGAGGCACATATGTTACATATGCATCTTCTCCTTACTATGGAAATTAAAATATTTGAAATTATTAAATTAGTTATAAGTTCTAAGTCTTAATGAGAAATAAAATAAAAAAACAGAACGTAAGACAGAGAGATTTCTCGTACATAATCATTCATCAGTTAAATAGGTTATGGAATGGAATTGATGATGAGTTGGAATTCATATTTTTATTTATTAAAAAAATGTGCTGGCGGATCAATCAATAATCGATCATTTGCTTTAAGTTTATCCAATTTCTAGTGGCCCGCTATCTATTAATCAATAATCACTTAATTAATTGACTTAATTTTTTGGTAATCAATTTTTTTTTGGCCAGTGTAATTAATTAATTGAATTCCGCACGTGAAAGCAGCTGTTTTTGAAAACTTTGGAATTAGTTTTAAATTTTAAAATACTCATTGCTAACGTACGATATATGTATAAATGTCAGAAAAGTTATTGACGATATAAATCAATTGATAAAGGTTTTTTAACTACGTTTTACTAAAATATTTTTTTTACTATTTTTCTACCTACTATTAGAAATATTTTCTTACATTTTAAAGTAATTGTTACTTTATAATTTTTATTTTGTCCAAAATAATTGATTGATGGTAACTTTAAGATTCCGACAGAGTATTACCTGTATTTTAGCCCTTTTTTAATTCCGGATATCTATGGATGAAGTGAATCTGTAAAAGATAGTAAAACAGTTAAAATAATAATATTTTAATCAAATGATGATCAAACTTTCTACCTTGCTAAATATTCTAACTTTCCTGATATAATAAAAAATTTCCCACCGGCTAAACTATTTAAAAATTAAATTGTTTTAAATATTTGTGCATTATGTCAAAGAATAATGATCAAAATTTTGACAATGAAAATTATTTTCAAATAAAATTAAAATATTGAAATGATATTTCATTTAAATTAAAAAGAAATGCAATCTTTCAAACCAAAAAAATATGAAAAATTGTTTTTCCCAGAGACATAAAAATAAAATCTCCATTAATATATTTATATTTTTGTGTAAAAGAGTAAAATGACCCCTAATTTCTAAACCCTAAACTCTTTTTTTGTGTAATGTCTTCCTTCCATTTTTTAAAATAGTGCAATCTAAATCCTACTATTAATTCACCAAAAATGACATAAAAAGACCACAAAATTATAGAAAAGAACCAAAACATTACAGTATAAGATCCAAAATTACATGTAAAGATTCAAAAATCACAAGAGAGGATAAAAAATTTTATTGGTCTTTTTTTATAATTTTGAGATCCTTTTATGTTATTTTTTAATTAACTAACAGTCAAAATTAACTATTGTCAATGATATGAGCTAAATTGGGTTGTTCTCAAAGTTAAAAGGATATGTTGCATAAAAAATGAATTAAAGTCCTAAATGTTATAAAACTTATAATTTAGAAATCAATTTACTTTTTTACCTTATATTTTTTCAAAAAAAAAAAAACTCCACTCATCTTAAGTTCATATTATGTGAGAAATTTTGAAATATAAAGAACATTAGATGAGTTCACAAATATGGTGAAAAAAAAACAGATCAGAAATTTATAAATAATAGATGGATAGCTATAATACTGTTGATTGACTTGGATAGAGAATGATTGTTATTGATGACCACATAAAAACTAACCAAATATATAGAAATAAATTTTAAAAAATAAGTAAAAGGGAGTTTGTGACTGTGTAACTAGAAAGGTATAAATGTCAACAATCATTTTGATTCTCATCCTCGGTTTATTTTATTTTATTTTATTTTTTATTGTGCCAACAGATTCTTAATTATGACTAATATTTATAATCTCATTCAGGAAGCGTATATGAGACAGTTGTTGGCCACCTAAATAAATAATTAAATATGTGGCCAGTACTTTGGATAAACAAGCAATAATTTATTTTCATTTAATAGCCATATTTTCATAATATTATAATTAGGCACGCCAGTTAGGTTTCGGACATGCCATTAAAAAAAAAAATCAAGCATTTTACTTAATAGAGTTGGGGTTCTCCAAATACGCAATCTATGAAAATACAGGTCAAATATACGTTAAATTAGAAAAATAATAATAATATCTTTTAAATTATATAAATAATATTTTTAATTTCTCAAAATATTATAATTTTTTTTTAAAATTTTTAGAGACTTTTTTTATTAAAAAATTAATATAAATGATCAAATTGGAGAGGTTAGCAGTTGTGCCATTTGTTGGCCGCTAATGATTTTGTCACATTACATTATTTTTTGATCAACTCTCGTCATAACGTATTAAGTTGGAGGCTGAATGATGAAAGCGTATGCATGATAGACTTGACTAGTTTTTAATCTTTTTCTGACTACAAAACTCTTTTCATTCCAAAAAAAAAAATTGAGAAAAAGGATGATTAAGTTGAGATTTGAAATAACTAAAGCTAGATTAAGAATTGAAATTTTAAAGAAATTGCAATAAAATTTGGATAAATCTAATCCATAAATTAATAGTAGATTTGGTTTAAATGTAAATATAAATTTCCACTAATTCAAAAATAACAGTTTATGATTTCTGAGTCATATCAAATGAATGTGTTCAAGGAGAGAACAGGAAGCACCAATTTTAATTGCTTGTGCTGTCATAATCTGGTGACCTCTCATGCTAATCTGGTCCTATTTAAAGGCAATTTCAACATGTTTCACCATAACTAAAAAAAACATTAAAACTCGTTAATTTTATCTAAAAATTTAATAATTTTTTGATTTTGTCCCTATTAAATATATATATTTTAACAATGTATTTTTTTTCTCCAACATTCAATAAAGGTTAAATGAAGAAATTCACAATAAAAATTTAATGAAGTGGCTTATAAATAAGACAAAAAAAATCTTCTCTCTCTATTTTATAAATAAAATCAGAGTAAGTATATAACAAGAAAATAAGCACATTTCTTGGAATTAATCATGATTGATAGCCATCATGGACAAGTATATTAATCATTTCTAGCTGTTGGAAATTTAAATTTGATTTTACTAAGTTTAACTTAACTGTCCTTTATTCCAATTCAATGATACGTAATATGAACAATAAACCAAATTAACATCCATTCCAATCCAACGGTCACACTTGCGCCACGTGCAGATGAAACATTTATTACATAATATTGAAATTCTTCGTATACTTTTCATCCAAAACTATGTTGCTTCATAATGCCATCCAAAACTATGTTGCTTCATAATGCTTGTTTGCACTTATAATGCTTCTACTCTTACTTAACGTGGGACTTGATACCTTATCCAACATAGTCATTACTTTAAATGGTACAGCAATGAGAAGAAGTAGCATTTACAATGGAAATGGCTTAGGATGATATAGAGAAATTTTGGAGTCCTGATGCTAAAATTTTAATTATGATAGTCATTTGCACTTCAGAAATGAATCTAGATGGTTTCATTTTTTTTTTTTTTACATGTCAGTGATGTTATTGTGGAATTTGATTATGAAGAACCCTCTTGTTATCGGTTTGGATGTGGAGAAAAATCTAGAGGAAAAGAAAATGAAGGAGAAAAGTTTTTTAAAAAATAACGTTACAATTCTTTATATTGGATGGACATAAAAAAAACACGAAAAAAAAAAAGCTAATGTTGTGAAAGATTGTATACGTCTTGAAGGGTGAAACAAACTTAATCTTATTCAAAGTACTGTTATATATAAATATAAGTACTTTTCTTTGTAAAAATTTAAACCTTATTTTACTAAGTCATGAGGAATTAGCCCATTCCGGTAAACTTAATTCCATTAATTAAATAGATGTAGTTTGTAAGAGATTTGTGCCAGGGAGGAACTTAGGAAGCCCACCTTCATTTTGATCCTTAATTAGTAAGGAATTTTAATTATAGACATATTTTTCAATAAAAATTTAAATCATATTAATTTGTCATGGTATAAGAGATTAGTCCTTCCATTAGACTCAATTTTCATTAATAAATTATAAAAATAATTATATACAATAATAATATAATCAATTAGATGGAACACAAGTGAATGGCAATTCGCGCAAATGGTTTGATAAAATGATTGTAAAGAAGTTATAACAATAAAATAATATATGATTACACTTTCTTTATGAGTAGGCTTTTATAGAATTAAATAAATAAAATTATATACTTTTCTTTTATTTAATTAAAGTTATCAGTGAATTTGTTAGTTCGCTTGATCGTTATTTGATTATATACATTCGTCAAATACATTATATGACCACAAATGATCTGACGTTGAGTTGAACGAGTTTAGCTTATTTATCATTGCTATCGAGGACTCAAGCTCTAAGCTCTAGTTTCAATGGAGCCATGGAAGCAAAATCTGTCAATTCAGAAAACACTGAAATTTGTAGACGTTGTTATTTCTCATCATTATCCTCTCCACAGTTACTATCGTGTAGGCATATGCAAGTGTATCATTCATCATTCTCATAAACATTCTTTCAGAAGATATTCACAAACCCAGACCAAAAACTACATTCTAATTACCTTGCGGTAGGGAGGCAACCATTAGACAAGTCAGGGGTCTCAATTTCAAGGAAGCTTGTGAGTAGAGTTTTTCTCGAAGTTTGAGCCTTCGAACTACCTGAGGATGATAATTTCATATCGCTGTTTGTTCCTTTCTCAATTTTGACTGCTTCTTGTATTGCCAGTATGATCTCTTGCATCCTCGGCCTGCACGCCCCGTGTTGTTCAACGCATTGCATCGCGATTTCAGCAACCCTCCAAATCGATTCCATTTTCACGTTCCCTACTAAACAAGGATCCATGATACTCATCACATCGCCTTTGCGTATTAAGGATCTTGCCTGCAATCCAATTCAACGACGTTTAGTGTTCCCGCTGATTTTGCTGAACTGAATCTTACACTGTCATGATTTTTCGTGCATTCTATACACTCTTTATGAATAAGCCGAATGATTCACTGTAAATTCTACATTTTATACTGATATATTGAAAATAATGAGACTGGCAATTATGGTGTTTTGGCATGATTTTCCAAACATACCCAGTGAACAATATTCATTTCGGCACCGTAATCTTCTGATGACACAGGCTTTCTTCCGGCGATCAGTTCAAAAAGTACAACTCCAAAGCTGTATACGTCACTCTTCTCTGTCAATTGCTGAGTCGCATAGTACCTGTTGGACAAATTTACCGACTGAGCTTAGCACGTGAAGGAGAAGAACAATATGATGATCACGGACAACACAGGACCAGACCCATAATTACTTACTCAGGATCCAAGTAGCCTACAGTTCCCCTTGCAATACTTGATATATGAGTTAAATCTTCTTCAGCTAATCTTGAGAGTCCAAAATCTGACACTTTTGCTCTCATGTTGATGTCTAGGAGAATATTGCTGGTCTTCACGTCTCGGTGTATGATACTCGGATTGCATCCTGTATGTAAGTATTCAAGACCTACAGGGATCGAAAATTGTTGTGTGATTTTCTGCTTGTATAGCACTTCTTCAAATTCATTTTCAAAAAAGAAATCAAGAGGATGCAAATTGTATAATTACTTGTGGACCAAGATGGTGGTCAGAAACTAACCTTTGGCTGCATCTTCTGCTATACGAAGACGACTTAACCAGTCCAAGTTTTTCTTCTTAGCAGAATCTGTCAAGAACTAGGAAATTTATTTTCATGAAATAATATTTTACTGCCAAGCATATAAATGAATACAAGGGTGAGGGATTAGACCATGAATGTGATCGCGCAAGGTGCCATTGTGCATATACTCGTAAACCAGAATTCGCTGACATTCTTCTTCACAATATCCAATCAAAGGAACCAAGTTTCTGTGATGAATTCGGGACAGAAGGGCAACCTGAATTTGTGATTTTTCAATCAATTAATTAAGAAAGCTTTTATTAAAATTCTTATAGTTTTTCTTAGCTAGTGATGATGAAATGTATGCTTTAAAGTGGATCTTCTGCAACTTGACCTCACCTGGGAGACCAATAAAAACCTAATACTGTTATAGCAGTGCAATATTTACATTTTAACTATGCAAAATGCTGTGCTAATGGAATGAAAGCATCTGATTTTTTTGATTGAAGATGTATCTTCTTAATTGTGATGATTAATAACTGAGAACAAATTCTACTGAATGTGCAGTAAAAAAAAAGTTTTCTTTCGGGATTTGATTAAATATAAAAGTTCTTAAAGGGTTGAATTTGAACACTACCTCAGTCACAAATTGATGGTTCCCATAGGTGGATGAATCACTCATAATTTTAACAGCCACTTCTTTTCCATCTTTCATTTTTCCATAGTAGACAGATCCGAAGCTTCCTTTGCCGATTTTCTTTGCAAAATCGTTAGTAGCTTCTTTCAAGTGTGAGAGCCCAATGTAGCATGCAATACCTTCATCCATTAGACTCCCTCCCCGAACAAGTGAGTATGGACCTATAGGTTTAGTTATACTGCGTCCAGAGATACCTGATGGGCACAAGAAATCTCAGTTGGAAAAGTTAGCTTCTCTATCTGGTTAAAGTTACTAGATTTGACTTCATTGACTAACCATTTTCATTACATTTATGTTGAGATGCCCTTCGAAGATTATGCATTAGCATCAAACTTCCTAAAAATAATATCAATAGAATCACAAGAACTCCTATTGAACTTCCCAGTATCAACTTGAAGTGTTTCTTGGTCCCTCTATGCAGTCCAGGATTACCATCATAGCTGGAAGAGAAAACAAGTTGACCATTACTTTCTACGGTACTTTATTATGTTCATACTGATATTCCTGTCAAATGTTTAGCATCTAATCGAAATTTACTTCAATATTAGAAATATATGCTGTTGTAGGCACACTTACTTGAAAATGATTTTTCCAGATACTAATCCTGCTGGTATTTCCCCAGTAAACGAGTTATTTTGTATGAACCTGACACAATTTGACAAATGATGCATAATCAATGGACATAGAGAAGAAATGCACTGAAATGTCTCATTTTTCCTGGAATCTCAGGTTTCTAACATTGATGAAATAAGATTACTACATACAGTGCTTCTAAGCTTGGCAAACTACCCAGGTAAGAAGGTAATGGACCACTCAATTGGTTGTTCTCTAGATGCCTGCAAGTCATTGATTGCAAAATTGAAGTCAAGGGAAAAAAATTGTTTTTCACTTCAAGAATTTGGAAAAACCAGTTCCTACAGAACACTCTAAAATAAGTTATTCAGGAAACTGAATAACTTACACAATCTTTAGATGGATAAGATTGCCTATGTCAGGCAGTGACCCTGTAATCAAGTTTCCATCCAACCACCTAAGAAAACCAGAACACATCACCAAAGAAATTATATCAGCGTATAATTTGAGAAATTTACTGTCGAAAAAGTTATTCATTACTTACAACTCCGTCAATTCTTCCATGTTGTTAATGTCAGACGGGATTGTGCCCGTAACATTCCTTCTTGACAGGTTTCTAACACAAATAACTAGAGTTAGTAAAAATGATTACAGCTTAAACGTCTAGCATATATTTCAAATGGAAAGTTCTCTTTGAATCTCAAATGTGTCTAGTTAATCCTAAACAAAATTTATCCCAGCATCTCAAATTCTTGGAAAGCAACTCTTTTTTGATGCAGGTTAGAAGTCAATATTCTTATGTGTTCTAAGAAATGCTATGGAATGTCTGATTAGTGCAGCGGCAATGATACTGACATGAAATAGACTTGACAATGAAAAAGTAGGGAGTAATTACATTTTTGTGATTCTTGGAAGCGTGGCAGCACTACAATTTACCCACTCCCAGGGAGTTGGAACACAAGGATCACCTTCGTTCTTCTGGACACTTTCTACGGACATGGAGGAAAATTCATTTACAACAGTCACTGAAAAACGATGAAAAGGTCAGCAATCAGTTTTACTCGATACAGCAATGTAAATGTTGGAAGTTATTCATACAATTTCATCAAGACTTAATTACCCATCCATATAAACTAATGTTGTACCCCAGCCAAAAGATGAAAATTTTCACGGATACATACTGACTGTAATGACTTACAATCTTGCCTGTCAGTCTTTAAAGCAATCCGTTGGTATTTGCTTATTTCCATTGCATTCAGAAGTGGCCCTCGAGTAGAATCCCGGGTCTTAACAAAGGAGAATGACAGAACAAAATCCAGAGTCACATTCATGTAACTAGGCTCATAAAGAGTGCAGCTTCCATTGGCATTCTCAGCAATGTTAACCACTGCATTGCTATAGTCAGGAATAAAGGGTTGCTCCAATTTGAATTTTCGGGTCTCATTCTTACCCAGATCTTCAATCTCTGCGAAAAATGCATAAGCTCGAGCATTGGCAGGGAAGTCTTCCAGATTAATTCTGTAGCTGAGTAACCCTTTTGTGCCAACAACTGCAGTTTGCATAACTTTAACAGGTGGGTATTCTCTTGTTCCTATCTCTATGTTCTTTGTTGTATTAATCCTTTCTGTGCCTGGGGCCACTCCAACAAGATAGTTTTGCCTTTTAACAAGATCTGATTCCCAAATTCTATCATAGGGGTCATCAGGATACCTGAAATTTATCGATAAAAAAAAAAAGAGATTAATTTAAATTGATTACATCACTCATCCGGATATTTTCCAATAAAACTAGCTCTGGTTCAAGTGATTGATTTAGTTTCTCCTCCTATCTATCATTTCAGGTCCAATTTTAAAATTCTTCGAGCAGATATAGAATATCTAAACCTGATAGCATCCTCACTAGAAGCACCAAAATTGATTCTTGCAGCAACTTTTAAGAAGAAATCGTCTTCAAAATCCGTAGCATACATAGATTGATTCAAGGGCCTTAGCTCTAGAGTTGAAATGAATGGTGAACCAGTGGTAGCACAACACATGCACACATCAATAGAGTTTGAAGGTGCCCTGATAATCATTTCCTTCACATAAATTCTTGAGGCATCGTATATTGACACAGTAGCCCATTTGGTTGCATCCAAGTAGAGCTGAAACTGAGGGTATGTGTCTCCACTTTTCAAATTTCCATACTGAAACGTTGCTCGCACCAGGTATCTTCTTCTCTCCTCGGTGTTTAGCGTGTAACAGTATTTCCTGTTGTCTATGGGAAAGTCTCTGCGTTTCTGATACTGTATCCTGTTTCCATTCGGACCTTCTACTTCCACTGGAGTGCCATGGTTCATAATCCCATAGTCTGAAATCCATGCCAACCCTGTGCTTTTATCAGTGTAATTACCACTTCCTCCACAGTCTATGCTGATGAACTCTGCATAAAATCCAATTATTGCACAGATTTAAAACCCAATGAAGGTCCTCTTTTCTTTTTAGTAGCATTACATGGCATGATTTTCCAAGATTATGCAGCTTCTACTTTGGGTTTCTGTGTCGGTGTGATTCGTGAATAAATTGAAGTTTAAGCATGCAAGATTTCTTCAGCTGAAACTGAAATCTGAAGCTACAGAATACACAGACATACCTTGAACTTGGCATACTGCAGATGATATTAAAAGATAAAATATAAGTATAATCAGAAGAGAAAATACACCCATTGAAGCCAGGAAGACAAACTAACAATTTGCATTTAAGAAATTTGAGTGATTGGTAAAAATTAACTGCTTGTTAGATTTCAGCATCTCAACCAGCTTTCGTCCACTTACCTCTCTCATCTCAACTTTTATTTATTGATAAGTTTGTCGATTGTTCATTCACTTTTGCATCTTTACTGGTGTTGGAATCTTGCTTTTTTCAACAAAAGAAGATTTCAGGCTTCCTTTTCTTTATTTTTTTTTTCTTCTTAAAATTAGGGTCACACACGCCCTGGGCTCAATCTACAATGCCCAAAAAAAAAAAGGACCTTCGAGACCATTCACTTGCTTATATTATAACATTGATTTTATGCATAAAAAATTCTTGGGGCTACATGACAACATGTAAAGATATGATGTCGCGTTATAAAAACAGACTGTACCTATATTTCTACCATGCACCATATTGATGGATTTGCTTTATCTTGTTTTCTTGTTAAATGATATATCGGACTGAATTCAAAATAAGTTCTTTGGTGGTATGGGAATGGTTTATAAAATTACTGTTATACTATCTCTCGGTTTATAGTATAAGATATTGATAATCACATCACTATTTTCACAGAAAGTTCGTTAAAATCTTGATCTTTTAAAAAATTATATTTTTTTAGTTATACTTTAATTAAATATTTTATATAAGTATCTTATAATGACAGTGAAAATTCAGAAGAAATAATAAATAAAGTAAGGAATAATTAAAAAATTATAAAAGCCAGTTAATGTCTTATATTTTGAATCAAATAGACTAAAAAATGTTAATGAAGACATTAACTCACATTAAAAAAATTTTATTGTAAAAGGGGGTATGAAATCCCAATGGAGAATGAAGATTAATCATTGGTTTCCAGGGCTCATAATCTTATCAACTGCGTAACTTTGGACCATGTTGGGTTCAACTTTATAAAGTTTGAAAAAGTATGCATATCATGAACGTCGGTATCTGGTTTGGTGCATGTGGTCCCCTCTTCTGTCTAAATACAATCTGTGGTACAAATATTTTGCAGAGTTTTTTGTCCTTCTGGGGGAAAAAAACTCAAAACACTCTTCTACACCTTGGGCTCAGTCTTGCAACTCGAATTATGCAAACAAAAAAAAAAAAAGAATATTTTATCGTCCACCAATCATCAATTTATATTTTAGGGATTGTATTATTTCAAAAGAGCATAAATATTATCCATATAATACAATTGGCGAATCTAGATTCAGATATTACCAGCCATCACGTGCAAGCTGGCAAATAGCAAATCATTTTATCCCCCCTCCCAAAAAGGAAAAAAAAAACTAAAATACACAAATTTCTCCCAAATTTTGAGGTAATTACGTATAATCCTCTTATTTTTTTATTTTTAATTATCTTACTAAATGTCATATAAAAAAAAACACATAACAGCTTACTTGACATTTAATATAAGTTAATAATAACAAAAAATTATGGATAAAATTTTTATAAAGCCATTATTAGCTTATATTGAACATCACATAAGTTGCTATTAAGATGACAACTTTTTTTAGTAAGATAATTAAGAAATAACAATAGAAAAGTCAATGATAAAAAAATAAAAGATTAGAGATATTAATTTTAAACTTATAAAAGTGAGGGGCATTGTACACAACTATTTCAAAGTCCAAAAATTTTTGTATATTTAAGCCAAAAAAAAACTCATTTAAACCATAATTTAAGGCACTAGTCTTTTTCTTTTTTGCTTTTTTAACCTAACCCAAGGGCTATTAAATATTATCATTGTTAGTGGTGAAAATGTGGAAAACCACATTTTTTAAAAGATTATTTATGAAAAATGCAGTTTTTTTAATAATAGGCCACGGGAAAACTGTGCTATGTGATACAATGTCTCATATCAGTGTACAAGAAATTTATACAAACAAGAGGCGGAGTATTAAAAATATGAACTCTAGGGCTTCTGATGGGAGCTTGGTGAGCTAATCAATTCGTGCATTTATTTGCTTCGCTAAAAACATAATCAAAAGTGATCATCCAATCTCTCATAAGGATATCTCTGATTTTATTGATGGTTGCAGTAAGGGGATGATTTGTAGAGAATTTATTGCGTATTAATGCGAGAGCTTCTATAGAGTCAGAGTAGAAATTAACCTTATCAAATTTTTTCGCCTAGCAAATGTTAAGTCTTTTTAATATACCCATAAACTCTGTTGCCGTACTTGTGTGGTAACCAAGCTATTTAGAGAAGCCTTTAATCCAATTGCCTTTCCCATCTTGAATGAGGCTGTCACAGGAAGTTGCACCTTGATTATTGGTGGAGCTATCTATGTCAAGTCTGATCCATCCGTCTTCAGGAGATAACCATTTAGCTTTAAATCTATCGCTTTTTTGAGTTAAGAAGTTGATTTTTCATTGGAGGAATTGATCATTAAGAATATCTTGGATGTTAATGAATGTAATGTCTTTGTTAGGAGTGTCTTCCTCAGAATATATAATTTTACATCTTTCTTTCCATATGTTTTAGTACACATGGGAGAAAAGTCTTTGCCAGGAGATCTTTCTAGCACAAGGTTTGCTCACATCATTCTTTGCATGTTAAAGTATCCATTACTGTAAAGGGAGAGAAAAGAAAGTGTTAAGTATAGACTATTTAACTAATTTTTTTCCAAACCTCTTTTGATTTCTCACAATCTTTAAGGATATGAGCAGTTGAGTCCAATGTGTTACAGCCAAAGGGACAAGTCCTAAGGCAGGAATTATCACTATTAGAATAGGTGAATTTAGGTTAAAGACGATCCCAAGCTACTTTCGAAAGAAACATTTTAATCTTCTCATATGTTGGCCATTTACAAATCACGAACCAAATTTTAGATCTAAAAGTGTCATAATGATTATCAATGGTCTTACAAGCAAATTTGATTGTAAAATTGCCATCATTAGAGGGCCTCCAACAGATAACATTATCATCAACGTTAGGATTAGGAGGTTGAACAATGGTGATTTGTTTGATGATATCATGGTGAAGATATCTGTGTAACTGTCCTACCTTCCAACTACTTGTAGCAGTACAAAAATCAGACACTTTTTTATAAAGAATCGAGTCAGCATTAGGGGAAGCATAATTAACTAAAGGTTCAGGTAGGGGACACCATTTGTCATACAAGAAAGATATTTGGTTCCCCTTCCTTACCTTCCAGGTCACATAAGATATAAATTGATCCCAGACTTTGCAAATACTGGACCATACATAAGAACAAGAGTTAGATTTACAGACCATGGGAATGATAGGGTTATTGCATTTGTATTTGTCACGAAAAACACAAATCCATAAACTATTTGGTTTTGTTATGATTCCCTGATAGAGCTTCATAATATAGGCCTTATTTTGACTTTTAAGATTTTTGAAGCCAACACCTCTATGATTTTTTATCCTTGGTGATATAGTCCCAAGATAAGAGATAGGGCTTTTTAGTTCCGTCTGTTGAATCCCAAAGGAAATTATAGGAGTAAGATTTCATTTCAGTCATAACATTATCAAGAAAGAGCATAGTTTGCATAGTATAACTAGGAATAGAAGAAAGGACGGACTTAATAAGAATAGCCTTCCCAGCAGTGTTAAGAAAATGACTCTTTTAATTGGAAAGACAAGAGTTAATTTTATCAAGTAGAGGAGAGAAGGTGAGTTTAGAAACTCTTTCATGAATAATAGGCATCCTTAAGTATTTGCTAAGGTTTCCAATCAAGGGTATTCTCATTTCTTCACTAATCTGATTGACTCTATTGATATTGACATTCTTGGAACAAAATAGCTTGGATTTAGTATTGTTGACTTTTTGTCCTAATGCATTGCAGAAATTAGCAAGACATCATTGTATAATCCTCGCTTGTTTGAGTGAAGATTTTGTAAAAAGAAATAAGTCATCAGCAAAAAATAGATGTGAGATAGGGGATCCATTAGTTGTTAGGCTAATGGGTTTTCATTCATTTTTATCAATGCTACTATAGATGCTATCACTCAAACATTCGATACAAAGAATAAAGAGATAAGGAGAAAGATGATCTCTCTATCTAATGCCACGTGGTGATGAAATTTCATTTGAAGGTTCTCCATTCCATAAGACTCTCATATGAGTAGTAGAGATGGCTGTCATGATGAGCTTTCTGAAGTTCTTATTGAGACTGATAATATGAAGAGTATCATTAATAAAATCCCAAGAGAGCTTGTCGAAAGCTTTTTCAAGGTCGATCTTAAGAGCGATGAATCCCTTCTTCCTAACTTTTTTCTCATAGAGTGGATGATCTTTTGAACTATAATGATATTATCACTTCTTTATCTTCCTTGTAAAAAGCTACATTATTTATCCCTAATCAAATGATTCATGCATTGTTGCATTCTATTTGAGAGGATTTTGGTGATAATTTTGTAGCTTACATTACATAGAGATATCGGACGAAAATCCTTCATGCAAGTGAGGCTCTCATTTTTAAGGATAAGAGTGATAAAGGTGTCATTGATTCATTAATGATAGAGGGGTCAGTGAATACTCTCTTGACATAATGATTTTAAGGTCATGTGATGCTAGTTTCATACAATGCTATTGGAATGACCTCAAAGATAGCATCAATCATTGTGTCAAGAGAGTATTTATTAACCCCTCTGTCATTAAACATTTGTTATCCCTGCTAATAATGAATAACTACAAAAGCTTTAATTTATTTGTCAACATTCTTTTATGAGAGAATCTGATTTAGGGTCTCTAGAAAACAAAAATTTGCATTTAGGATCTAACAGAATCTAAATATTCACCCCAAGCCTGAGGGCATTTCTTTGCAAATTTTATTGTATTTGAAAAGATGCAATTACCCTTGTCTCAACAGAATGTATATATATGCACAACATGAGATCTACGAATTCTTAATACAATGTTTATAAATGCACAACACATTTGGTGGATGTAGTTTAACTTGAAGTGAAATGTACAAGCAAGTAAATAATGAATAACACAATGTCCATAAATGCACAATACGATATCTATCAATTATTGACACAGTAAACATATATAGACCTATAATGTTTATACAACATAAAATTCATAATAAACAACATACTTTAAGTTAATATTCATCATATGTGTTGTGCATTCATAATATTATGTTGAGAATTTATGGACATAATGTTGTGCATACATGAAAATGTTGGAATATTGATTTATTTATGGATTTACATTAATTAATAAGCCTAAACAGATTGGTCTTTATGATCTTGTGTGGACCGTGATAGGAAGACCACACAAGTGAGTTCAATGGGCAGAGGCCCAACCCACAACCCAGTAGCCATCAGTTATTCTCTATCTCTTAACTGATTGAGTTAGAGATAATAAAATATATAATTATTTATTATTTAATAAGGCGGTTACCGATCTGATCTATATAACACGATTAGTCAATAATTGCAAACACACGACTCATTTCTTCTACTCTATTATCTCTAAACTTTCTGAAGGTTCTGGGGACCTGTGGGTTGTATACCTATCTATACTCGAGGTAATCGAGATTTCTCATGCACCCATGGATTCTTCAGGTACACATACATTACTTTATTCTATCATATTCAATTATATATGAATTAAGATATTTAAACATAACACTTGGTATTAGAGCTTAGTTATAAATATTAATCTATATCTCTCAATTCATTATTTAATTTTGCGTATGTTATGAATTAATAGAAATTCACTTATGAGCATGTTCAAATTTTATTAACGTGCTTAATAATTTTTCCTTCTATTATTGTTATTGAAATTGAGTATGATATTTAATGTATTGCCGTGTGACTCTCTCCCTTCTCTTCCCTTTTATTCCTGTTTTAATCATTGTCGGAGGAGCTTTTTTTTCGTTGGCTTCCATGGTCCAAGCGACAATGTTCTTTCTCGCCAGTGTGATAGGTTCACGTTCTTCCTACCGTGTGAGCGAGCAAGGTTCGGAGTCTGAATCACGTGTATGACGATCAATGGGCAAAAGGGAACCAAAGCAAGTCTCGCCTGATGAACAGTCGCCGTGAACCACGCGTCGTGGTGGCTGGCTGCCGCTCCATGGATGTCAGCATTGTAAGGGTGGAACAACCATGAATGCCAGTACCCCCTTCTTCCTGGTTCCTCCTGTGCGGTAGTCACATACCTAGGAGAACAAGGTCAAAAACTGGATCTTAGGGATTCGGTTTCCTGGGTACTGGGCCTAACGTCGTTACAATTAAAATATATATATATATATATATATGTAAGGAATTTAGGCCACATGTGAAACAGACAGTTTCACTTAGCAGTACCGGGCCTTACTCTCGGCCCAGTAGTACTAAAAAAAGGGTTTCTATTAATTATGTTTTAACTCCAGGATAGAATTACCTCATTCGGCCCAAAATTTCTAGAATTTCCTCCATGACCTCAATAAATTTCTTAAAATTATATTTTAGTCCCTTTAACTTCCAAAATTGCAATTTTAACCCAAATCTCTTTTAGAATTACTTATTTGCCTCTTATTACCTTTTAAAATTTCACTTAAGTCCTAAATTTGTTCCTTAATTCCCAAAAGACCCTAAGGACTTTGAAATTATTTTCTTTTATCCTAAGGTCATAAAATTTGTGACTTTGTGAATTATTGATGATGTTTAGAATCTTATAACATTGACAATGGATATACCCCGTAGGTGTGACATTATTAATGTGATTTGATGGTTGGTTTTAAGGATAGGCTAATAGCACTCATTTAATGTGTTAGATATTTGTTGTACCCTATAGGTATGGAAATGTTTAATGCATTATTTTGTATGAACTTTTGTATGAGCTAAATTTTTATGGTATATGAGCCTTCTTGGTGCATGATTATAGTTGCATAATTGATAATCGCTTGTTGGGGAATTCTATTTTATAATTATGTTGTGCACACATAATTAATATTTTCCATTTTCTGTTTTGCAATTTCAATTTTCCCTTTTACGCAACTATCTTTTATGAAGGCTCTCAATGGGACTAACTATGATGACTGGAAAGAGTCCCTGAATATATATCTGACCATTTTTGAGAAATATTTAGCTTTAATAGAACCCAAGCCTATGAATCTCTCTTCTGAGTCCAGTGCTTCTGAAATGGCCTTCTATAAACAATGGAGTAAGTCTATCCAGATCTGTCTAGCGATCATCAAGTACACAATTGAAAAGAGAATTAAGGACAGCATTCCTGAAAAGGATACTACAGTGGAGTACTTGAAAGTTATTGGTAACAAATACAAGAAGCTTGACAAGACTCAAAAGAACTATTATCTGTCACTTCTTGACAATACTCAATATGACAGAGTTTCTGGTGTCAGGGAGCACATTTTGAAGCTTGTTCATTACTATAACAAGTTTAAGTCATATAGGATTGATTTGGGTGAAAGCACCTTGATTTACTGTGTTCTTTAATCACTGCCATCATAGTACGCATTCTTGAGGCCTTCATACAACTCACAAGAAGCTGAATGGTCTGTTGATCAGATGATATCGATAGTCACTCAAGAAGAGGAAGCCATAAAGAAGAATTCCTCTCACTCAATAAACTATGTTTCTCATGGCTTTAGCAGCAAATTTAGAGGGTCATATAAGAAAAAGGGGAAGAAGCATGATGCCCCAAAGCCTAATAATCCAACCTTTAAGAAGGATAGTGACAAGAGTGAGAAGTTAAGGAAGAAACCCTTTAAGGGGTTATGTAATTATTGTAAGAAACTGGGTCACATTAAAGCTAATTGCTTCAAACTGAAGAACAAACAAGAAAGTGAAGGTACAATTCTTCAAACTGCCCCTCTAGCTCTAGTCTATTTTAAATCTAACACTATTGAAACTTCCTTTGACTGATGGTGGCTAGATTCTAATGCCATTGTATATGTTGTGAATTCTCTATAGGGGTTAAGAAACTAGAAGGTTCCAAGTGAGGCACAAAAGTCAGTCTTTGGTATAGTAGGGAGCAAGGCATCAGTTGAATGCATTGAAACTTTTTCGTTGTATTTAAATTCTGGTCATGTTTTACATTTGAACAATATTATTTATGTACCTTCTGTGAAGAGGAATTTAATTTCAACTTCTGCATTGGATATTTGTGGCTATTCATTCTTCCAAGAAAATAGAAAAATTGACATTTGTTTGATTCCATTAATGTTGGTGTCGCTTCCTTGATATATGGTTTATATCGATTGAATCATTGGTCATTTGAACTTCCTAATCTCCATATCAATGCTGCTATTGAGCATAAATGTCAAAGGCCCAATAATAATTCCTTTATGTTATGGCATCGTTGTTTGGGTCATATCTCTAGAGAGAGATTGGAGCGCATGACTAAGCAAGGTGTCTTACGAGACCTTAATTTCTCAAATTTTGAGACTTGTGTTGATTGCATAAAGGAAAAATTCCCTACTAGAGTAAGAACCAAAGGGGCAAAGAGATTTGAAAACACTTTAGACCTAATCCATATTGATTTTGTGACCTATCACACCTCCGGCTATGGGTGATTTTAGATATTTCATCACCTTCACAGATGATTACTCTCATCATGGATCGATTGAACTCTCCCTTAATGCATTCAAGACCTTTAAAGTGGCAGTCGAATTAAAATCTGGTAAGTTGATCAAGTTTGTGAGATCTAATAGAGGAGAAGAATTTTATGAGAGATATACTGAGACTGGTAGGAACCCTGGGCCATTTGCTTTGTACCTTCAAGGGCATGTCATTGAAGCTCAGTATACTATGCCTGGAACCCTGCAGCAAAATGGGGTTGCAGAAAGACAAAATCATACTCCCATGGATATAGTTAGAAGCATGATCAATCACTCCTCACTGCTGGAATTCTTGTGGGGTGATGTACTTAAAATTGCTGTCTATATTTTGAATCAAGTTTCTAGCAAGTCAGTTCCAAAGGCTCCATATGAGTTATATTTGGGAAGGGCTCCTGTACTGAAACATATGCGAGTTTGGGGTTGTAAAGCACAAGTAAAACTTTACAATCCATAACAGATGAAGCTTGATGCTAAAACTGTTGATGGTTTCTTTATTGGTTATTATATCGAATCTCATGGGTATAGATTCTATTGTCCAAGTCATACTACTAGAGTAATTGAATCTGACCGAGATTATTTCTTTGAAGATGCCTTAGACAGTGGGAGCTCTGTGCCTAGGCATATTACTTTACATGACGAAAGTAGCATTTTGCCTATGCCTATCTTGACAACCATTCATGTTGATAGAAATAATGCCGTGAATCAGGATGAAGCTCAAGATGAATCACCTTTAGAGGGTGATAGGGATCCGGTTATTGAACCAAGATGATCTTAAAGGGTTCGCAGGTCTGGTATTCCAGATGATTACATAGTGTATTTGTAGGAATTTGATTCAGATGCTATTGATAGTTTAGACCTAATATCTTACCAAGAGGCTATTTCTAGCTCACATTCTTCTGAATGGTTGGAGGCTGAGTGAAGAAATTGCCTCTATGTACCGCAATCATGTATGGGAGCTTATAGAGCTACTAAAAGGTTTTAAACCAGTGGGTTGCAAGTGGGTTTTTAAAACAAAATGAGGAGCTAGAGGTGAAATTGATAGATATAAAGCTAGACTTGTAGCTAAGGGCTACAACCAGAAAGAAGGTATTGATTACACAGAAACTTTCTCTCCGATATCTACCAAAGATGCTTTTAGAGTAGTAGTGGCTTTAGTTGCACAACTTGATCTTGATCTTCACCAGATAGATGTTAAGACTGTGTTCTTGAATGGCTATTTGTATGAAGATGTCTACATGATACAACCTGATGGTTTTGTTGAATCTGATAAAGAACATCTAGTGTGCAAATTGAAGAGATCCATCTATGGGCTAAAACAGGCCTCTAGGCAGTGGTATCTGAAATTTAATGAAGTTATCACCTCGCTCGGTTTTATTGAGAATGTCTCAAATTAGTGCATTTATCAAAAGTTTGATGGGAAAAATTTTGCCATTCTTATTCTTTATGTTGATAATATCTTGTTAGCTAGCAATTCAATAAATTTTCTCAATGAGATAAAGCACCTATTGTCTTGTCATTTTGACATGAAGGATATGGGTGAAGCCTCCTTCGTTCTTGGGATACAGATTCACCGTGATAGATCTCGTGGTATTCTTGGTTTATCACAAACCACTTATATTGAGCGGGTACTTAAGAGATTCAAAATAAATTTATGTTCTCCCTCACTTACTCCTGTACAAAAAGGTGAGCTGTTGTCAGAGTTACAGTGTCCTAATGATGATAAGAAGAGGGCTGAAATGAGAAAGATACCATACGCTTCCGCTATCGGCAGCCTTATGTATGTTCAAGTGTGTACTTGACCAAATATAGCTTTTGCCATTAGAGTGCTGGGTCAATACTTAAATGATCCAGGTCCGGATCATTGAAAAGTTGCTAAGAAAGTTATGAGGTATCTTCAAAGTACAAAGAATCATATGTTGACTTATAGAAGGTCAAAATCTCTTGAGGTTGTTGGGTATTTTGATTATGACTTTAAGGGATCAAAAGATCTTGAAATTGTTGGCTTTTCATATTTTAATTTTTCCTCTTGTCTAGATGATCGTAAATCCACGATCGACTATATTTTCATATTGTCTAGAGGAGCTGTCTCTTGAAAAAGTGTGAAACAGACACTTACAGCAATTTCATCTATGGAAGCTGGGTATATTGCTTGCTTTGAGACTACACATCACGCTATATGGCTAAGGAAGTTGATATCTGGCATATGCCTAGTTGAATTAATATTACATCCTTTAACCATTTACTGTGATAACAAATCTGCAGTATACTATGCTAATACCCATAGAAATTCTAATCGTACAAAGCATTTTGATATCAAACTTATGTTTGTGAAAGAGAAAATTGATGAGTCTCAAACCCATGTGGTACACATTCCTAGCACGCAGATGCTTGCAGATCCGCTGACCAAGGGCTTACATGTAGAAGTTTTTCAAAATCATGTAACTTGTATGGGTATTGTGAATTCCTTTGATACCCTAGTTTAGTGGGAGTTTAAGAACTTTTTATGTTGCAATTTCTCTTTAGGCTTTGTTTTCTTCTGTGAGTTATGTTCAGTTTAGTTAGATGTGTCTATATCATTTGTATCCCCATAGGATTCAATGATTCTGTTGTGGTATGCTATGCACGTCACTTGTTTCCCCATAAGAATCTATGATTTATGAGCTGTGTTTGGAATAAAAATTTCATATTTTATTCAGATTATGAGACATTATATCACTTGTTTTCTTATAGGATCCAGTGATTTTGTGGAGTTTCATTTTCTGAATCTTGTTTGTGGCTTGTTTATACAACTTGCTTAATTAATGCAATCCAAGTGGGAGATTGTTGGAATATTTATTTATTTATGGATTTATATTGATTAGTAAGCCAAAACAGATTAGTCTTTATGATCTTGTGTGGACTGTGATAGGAGGACCACACAAGTGAGTCCAATGGGCAAAGACCCAACCCATAACCCAGTAGCAATCAGTTATTCCCTATTTCTTAACTAACTGAGTCAGAGATAATAAAATATATAATTATTTATTATTTAATAAGGCGGTTACCGATCTGATCTATATAAGACGATTAGTCGATAACCGCAAACACAACTCATTTCTTCTACTCTATTATCTCTGAACTTTTTGAAAGCTCTGAGGACCTGTGGGTTGTATACCTATCTATACTCGAGGTAATCGAAATTTTTCATACACTCATGAATTCTTTAGGTACATATACATTACTTTATTCTATCATATACAATTATATATGAATTGAGATATTTAAACATAACAGATAATTTTATTAAGACAAAGGAAAATGCACCTTTTAGTCAATAACAAAAGTTGCAAAAAGGGCCATTGGAACTGCAATGCGTTTTTAGTTTCTATTAGATTTAAATGTAAATTTTTGTATTTTGAGGGCTTTAACTGAGATTTTCCCTTCTTTTGTTTTGTTCGTCCTATACCGTTATGCAGATTGTGCACATTTGCTATTTAATTCAGTGGGCAAACACAGAGCCCCCCTTGACTGATTGAATAACTTTATTCTCTGTGGTTGGTCATAGTTCTAGTGGCCATGGATTAATATTTAAAGGGTTGTCACGTTAAATCGGAAATGACAATTTCAATAATCCAAGACTTTGATGCTTTTTAATTATAATAAAATATAAGTATAACAAAATGAAATAAAACTACAGAATTATTCAGTCCACACACAAATGAAAGGGAAGAGAAATGTATCATGGGGAAAAGTGTATTCTCATTATTTTTTTTTTAGTATGGTTAACGCTGAATTAAATTGGATATTTGGAAATGAAGTTGATCAAATATTTAGATAATTTAATGTAGAATTATTAACGGCTATGATATTGCTTGGAAACTAAATTAATAACATATGTCTCATAAAAAATGAATAACATATTCAAGAAAGAAGTTAGCTTTTGGAAATTGACAACTAGTTTTTTCTAATAGTGACAAGTCAAGTTTAAATATCAATAAGTGATTGTTTAGATGTTAACATCAATTCATGAAAATTCTCAGAACCCAAAAATTATATATATATATATATAAAATATATATATATATATTTATTAAAAAATATAAGGTATTTTTAATCGAATCTTACCGCTCAATCAAACAGTTATTTGTATTCAAATTAACCATTTTTTTCATATTTACTTTTATTTAATGAGATTTTTCATCATAAAATAAATATAAAATGATTTATTTAATAGGGACATTTAAAAAAATTGATAACATTTTAAAAGACTAAAAATATTTTACAATTTTTAATATCCAACTCCTCAAAAAATATATTACAGAAGTATTATTTTGCATTAGATATTTTAAATATTTAGTTGGTTCAATGGTTTTTTATGTTTTGGGGAACTAAGGAATAGTGTCCAAACCCTCTTGATCCCCTTCTAGAGTTATCTACCATTGGTCATGTTGCTAGCGTTGAAGTTTCAGTGATCAATGACGGTGGCTTGGTGCTTGTGGCCAGCATGTCTTTTTTTTTTTTCAAGAACACAAGGGCATTTAGGTAATTAAGTCATAGAAATGTTTAAGATCTTTAGGCCTTTCACGTAATTTCAGAATACTTGGGGCCTTTCATGTTATAAATTCTTTTTCAGGTCCTCGCATTTTATATTGTCCCTAAAAAAATAAGAAAAAAAAAAGAATAAAATAAATAAAAATAAAGCATAAAGACCTTCCATCATGGTGCCACCACGCACTCTCTTTTCTAGGGATGCTTTTGCGTTGTTGCTAATTAGTCTCAGTCAAAATCAGTTGCGGAAAAGCATGAAGGACAAGATGATTCCTTAATTTAAGGTTAATTCTCATAATTAACAACCGTAATGCACTCAACCTGATCAAAAATAATATTAGAAAGGAAAAAATGGTTTTTAGTATAAGTCATCAAAATGGTGTTTTCATTACATTTTTCTTTTTCAAAATTGCTCCAATATACACTGCTCTATTTTCAAATACGTCAGAAAAAATAATCAATTTACATAGATTAAAAAAAATAGTTAAGTATAATAATTATATCTGAAATTTAAAAAAATTAAACTAAATTGTCCTTATAATTAATGAGATAAGTTTGTCTGGTAAGAATAAATATTGATTTTGTAAAGGATAATTTTAAAAAATGCGATAAATGTTTTGTGAAATTTATAGTTTTGTTTATAAATAAAAATAAAAAGATGAATGGTAGTTTTTCCTATGTTCGGAAACGGAGGGAATACTTTGAAACAATTTTCTTCGATGGCTCTTTGAATGCAATCGATGGTTTTAAATTTGAAGATATTTTTAATTTAAAAAAATTAATGATTTAACCAGTTTTTTAATTGCTAATAAGAAGGTTAGAAATTTTATAATAAAAATCATAAGGAATAACAATGCTGAGATGTTTGAGTTCTCTCTAATGCATGAGTTGGATTAAACTTAAAAAGCCACTCCCTCCGTCTTTTTGCCGACAGCTACTCCCTCCATTTAGAATTATTATAAAATATTTTTAACTAATTTACAATTAAAGTTACTCCTTTCTAAATTATAAAACATTTTTAGATAAAATCTTATATACTAATAAATTTTATTAAATACACTCACTACTACAGAATATATCTTTAGGAGCGGGTATTTAGGAGTACTTTTTAAATAAGCGCTATAAAATGTGAATGCAGAATTTACCGGAGCACTTTTCTAAACAAGTACTCCTATATGTTAGGCTTCTCAATAAAATAGTGCTCCCAATTAATATAAATAAAATATTGTAAAAAATTTAAAAATACCTTCGAGAGTGCTCGTACTTAAGCGCTCTGGAAGATACTGTTTAGGAGCGCTCCTTCACGAGTGCACCCAAAGATTGAATATTCCGGAGCCCTCTTAAAGAGCGCTTGACGACGAGCGCTCCAGAAGAGCTTTTGGAGCGCTCTTCGACGAGCGCTTCGAAACACTGATTCCACCCTTTATTTATTTTCCATCAATTTTCTTTTCTTCATTCAGTTTTTTTCAAACCTCTCTCTCTTTTGCTGAGGCCGTAAGTTCCAAATCTTTGTTGTATCAGTCTATCATCATTGGTGTTTGCTGTTCCAGTTTGCTGTTCGCCGCTTGTCCATCTCTGTGTCATGCATCTGTTTCTGTTTCTGTGCCACGTCGCCGTTCATCTCTGCCGTCGCAGTCGCAGTCCATCTATCTCTGTTGAGCGCTGTTCACTGTTTGTTGTTCCAGATCTGAATCTCTGTTCCAGATCTGCATTGCTGTTGCAGATCTGTGCCGCTACTATACACCGGAGGAAGCAACGCCGTGAAGACCTCTGTTGCTAACGTGCATCGCTGCTGTACACCGGAGGAAGCGACGTCGCTGCTACCGTGAATACTGCCATTTTCTGCCGTGAAGACTACACTTTAAAGGTATTTTTTTAATAATTAATTTATATATATTTGAGAATAAATTTTAAATTTTTTTTAATAATTAATATTATAGATAATATATGAATTGAAGTTATTTATATTAAAATTATAGAGTATTTGTAGTTGATAATTTAGATTAAAGTTGAGAAAACTACTTAAACATTTTTATTTTATTTATGAAATATACTTTTAAGGGAGATTATTATTATTATTAATTAAATTACAATTGATTGACAGAATTTAGATGCATTATGCTACTAAATTTTTATTTGGATGAATTGACTTTTTTAGTTTAAATGTATTGTGTTGTGGAATTCAATTATTTGTTCATTTAGGAGGTTCTTCTTTTAAGGAAGATGCTGTTTAATTTTTTTTATAGAAATCTAAGTCTTTTGTTTATTGAATTTTGATAATCATATTAGTGATTGAATCGTAAGTGGATGTCAGCTAATTGACTATCTAGAAAATATTAGGATGGTGTGGATGAATTCATTGAATTTGCATTTTGTCGTGATCAAGACCCCTGTGGAGTCATATGTCCTTGTTTGAACTGTTGCTATGGAAAAAGAGTAAAGCCAATATAATTGAAAGATCATTTAATATGTAATGGGATTGATCCAACTTATACTTATTGGATCATGCATGGGGAGACAAGGAATAATGCAAGTGATTGGAAGGATAGTGCGAGCTACTCAACATTTGATTGTAATAGTGGGATATATGATGTTGACTGTCTTGATAAAATGATTGATGTGATTGAAGAGGATCTTAGGGACTGTCTTGAGATGTTTGAGAGATTGAACAGTGATGCTGATAAACCATTATACCCCCGTTGTAAAAAGTTCACAAAACTATCAGTTATTTTGAAACTATACAACCTAAAAGCAGCGAATGGATGGAGCGATAAGAGTTTCATGGATTTGCTTGAACTCTTATATGAAATGTTACCTGAGTACAACGAACTTCCACCTAATACTTATGAAGCTAAAAAGTGCTCTATTCTATTAGGATGAGCTATGAGAATATACATGCATGTCCAAATGATTGTGTCCTCTTTCAGAAAGAGTATTTAGCCTTAGATAAGTGTCCAAAATGTGATGCATCACGATACAAAAGAAATGGATGTAGCCCAGCGAAGGCATTGTGGTATTTTCCAATCATATCAAGATTTAGACGTCTATACAGCATTGCAGAAGATGCTAAACACGACATGGCATGCTGATGAGAGAATTAAGGATGGCAAGCTACGGCACCCTGCAGATTTTCCTCAATGGAAAAAAGTTTGATCTTATATACCCTGAGTTTTGGGTTGAAGATAGAAACTTACGTCTTGCACTAGCCATTGACAGAATGAACCCATATGGCATGCAAAGTAGTACTCATAGTACATGGCCGATTATTTTAATGATCTACAACCTCGCTCCAACATTGTACATGAAGCGCAAATTTATGATGCTGTTATTGTTGATTTCTGGGTCTCGACAATCAGGAAATGATATAGATGTGTACTTAGCTCCTTTGATTAAAGATCTAAAGATTTTGTGGGAGACAGGTGTGGAAGTTTATGATGGGTATAGAGAAGAACATTTCATCCTGCAAGCAATGTTGTTTGGTATCATAAATTACTTTCCTACCTATGGCAATTTATCAAGATATAGTATCAAAGGACGAGATGCATGTCCAATATGTGAGAAGCACACTTATTCAGTGTGGTTGGAACATTGTAGGAAGAATGTCTTCATTGGTCATCGACAATTTTTGCCACAAACACATCATTATCAACAACTGAAGAAGGCTTTTAATGGTCACCTGGAGAAGGGTAGAGTTCCCATGCCATTAACTGGTGAGCAGCTCTTTGAAAAGGTCAAAGATTTAAAATATTAATTTTAAATTTTTAGGGCGAGTCTCAATCTCAATTATGGTTAAAATCACCACATTGTCGTGTTGTGGCACTCGGATCTGTGTATAATGACAATAGTATTACTATACACTCGAAATCGTTGCCTGCTGATCACTTAAAGGTGACTATAACTATTCAAATGGAAAATGATGCTGAGTTGCCAATGCAAATAGAAGATGAGGATATATTCACAATTTTTGATGTCGTTGAAACTTATGTGGCTTGGCCTTCAAAGCTCATTAAATTACATGTATAATAATTGATGGTTCTTTAAAACCATTCATGTTTTCTTACGGCCTTACCAATCCATTTTACATCTTGTAGTCCTCAAAATTTAAAGAAGTTATAAAGAAGCCAATCAAAGTAAAAGGAAAGCCGTCGAAAGGATCTACTTCTGTGACTAAGGCAGGGAAGACCAGCACAGAATCCACTCAGTTGAAATATCCTCATCAAAATACACTTGAAGTGATTATATGGACATTTAAAAATGAGATCCGTGAAGTACAATTTAAAAAGGAGATTTATGGTGAAATAATTAGTGAAAAATTAGCAGCTGAAAATATTAACGAGATTCTGACCAAGGATTGGCTACAAATCACACAAATTAGTTTATACATCAAGTACTTTCTCAATTTTATTACTTATTGTGGTATTTATTTAATTTTAGTTGTGAATGATTCTATTTGTTTTCATTTTAGGTACTTATATCATACTTTTGTGGTGCCGGGCTCATTGATAACAAAATTTTCATTTATTAGCCCGCATAATACTAGTACCTACAGTGTTGAGTACCATTCTCAAAAGATTACTGATGCATTCAAAGCCAAAGGCAAAAGAAACATTTATTTTTAGCTCCTCACAATTTAGGGTAAATTGTTATTATTATTTATTTTTAACTTTAGTTGATATTTTAGTTAATGAAATATTTTATTTTTTCAGGCAACATTGGGTGCTTGTTTGTATCAATCCATTCGTCCCTGTGATTTATTATCTTGATTCATTAAGAGATAATGACTTTAAGAACTACAAATCTATGAGGATATTATTTAATCAGAAAGTTTTTAGTTCTATATTCTTTATATATGTTTATTATAACAATTAATTTTTACTTGGTATGCTTAATCATTATATAATAGGGTTGTAGCACGTTATCGAGGAGGTAAAGGTATCCTTCCAAATACTGAAAGATCTGATCCTGTTGAGTTTTATTCATGGAAAAGAATAAAGGTTTGTATTATTTTTTTAATAAAACAAGCTGGTACATATCTAAATGATTGTTTGATTGATATTTTATGTTTGTTATTATGAATATGTTATTTTGGATTGATGCAGAATTTTTAAAAATTCTAGAACTTCCAAGTTATAGGGGAGACTCTGCCAGATTTTCGACAGCAAATACTTGTATTATATATATAACTTCATTACTGAAGTATTTTAAATTAAGTTAGAATTTATTTCTACCATATTTTGATAATGACATCTTTTATTTTTTTATAGGTACCTACACAATTACAAGGTTAGGAGTGTGGATATTATGTTATGAAGTTTATGAGAGAAATAATCACACAACAAGAGTTGATCATTCCTGAAAATGTAAGTCAAAAGCTTTGAAATTAAGTTAATATAATGTTAATTACTTATATATTGCTTTCATATCTTGTGTAGTATTTTGTTGGAGCAAGATATTCGTATTTTACTATAAAGCAAATAAAAGATTTAGTTGAAGAGTGATTAAAATTTATTATTGGCTGTTTGTGATAGAAAGTTAGATTTCAATGTTAAAAAAATAACAATAGTTTTATTTGTTAGGCTTGTTAGAAATTAAACTAGGTTAATTATAAAATTAAAATTGTTGTATCAGTTTCAAATTCTTTTCTTGTATATAAATTTTTATGTTGATATTATTTTTAAATTAGTTTTTGATATTATGATTTGCCATTATTAAAGATATGTAAAAGGAGAAGTTTAAAAAACTTGATTTAAAAAAATAAAAATAATATACGAGAGCGCTCATTTAAAGAGCGCTCCTATAAAGTAACTTACGAGAGTGCTCTGATTCTCTACAAGAGCGCTCCTCGACACATACGAGAGAGCCCTTTAAAAGAGCGCTCCGGTAAGGTGTCAGCATACGAGAGAGCGCTCCTGTATGGCGGCATACAAGAGCGCTCGCTCCTGTACATGACGTGTGTCGTTATAAACCAGAGCTCTCTTACGGGAGCGCTTTTCTAAAAGCGCTCCTATATATCATACATACAGGATCGCTTTTTTTAAGCGCTCCTGTACATTTCGGAGTGCTCGATATGAGAGCGCTTCAAAAGCACTCCCTAAGGTAAAAAAAAAAAAAAAGCACTCCTATAAACTTATTTTATAGTGGTGACTTAACAAACTTATTTTTTTAAAATAAAAATATAAATTTTTAAAAAATCTATTATTTAATATATTGAAAAAATAAGGGACGTAAATTAATTATAAAGAGAGAAAAGATAATATTAAAATTAGTTCATTTAATAAAATATTAATTTATGCAAAGTATTTTATATTTTAGAATAGAAAAACTCCTTCAAAAGTGCCCTACAATTTAGGACGAAGGGAGTATTAGATAATAAAAAAAAGAAAAATGACAATAAAATTTCTTTCAATTATGTTAATGATATTTTAATTTCTTAAAATTTCATAATTCTTCTAAAATCTTGAAGACTTTTTTGTTATTAAAGAATTAATGTAAATGATCAAATCACCCTAAATTCAGGATTTTAAATGTGAACTTACGAATTACTCTTGCATTATTGTGATTTTAAGAAGAAAAATTATGAATCTCAAAACGAAACTTGTGAATGGCAATTGATATTTATAACACTTAAGGAATATGGAGATTTCGAATGTGAACTTACGAATTGCTATTGAATTCTTGCAATTTTAAAAAGAAAAATTGTAAATCTTGGAACAAAACTTATGAATGGCAATTGATATTTGAACTAAGGATAATTTAGTTATTTATATTAATTTTTTAATGACAAAAAAGTTTCTAAAAATTTCATTGATATTATAACATTTTAAAAGATCAAATTATCATGCATATAATTTAAATAGATTTTATTGTCACCTTTTTGTAAAAAATATACCTTCGTCACATGTTTAATCTTATTTTATAGCTTCTCTCAATCATTAATTTTACATAATGGTATCTTAATTTCTTTTCTCGACAAACTAGCATCTTTTCAATTTATAATACTACTAAAAAATATAAAAATAATGTAATATTTT
The DNA here is from genome assembly GCF_029017545.1 of Prosopis cineraria. Taxonomy (NCBI): domain Eukaryota; kingdom Viridiplantae; phylum Streptophyta; class Magnoliopsida; order Fabales; family Fabaceae; genus Prosopis; species Prosopis cineraria. The sequence continues at coordinate 33,485,075 of NW_026555335.1, read as the reverse complement.
TTAACATTGAACTTTACCAAAACTACATTATGATTTTAGAAGGAGGGAGTAAATAAATTCAGTTGCATCCTTAAAATTTAATTTGAAAATATATACAATTGGAAATTATATAATGAAAAATCAAGGAATAACAAAACTTTTACTCCTTCTGTTCAAAAATATAAAATATTTTTTGAAAAGTTGAATGTTTAAAAATGCAAGGTATTTTTAGTCTTTTAAGTGTAATCATTGCCTTTTTTTAAAAAATACACCTATTGATAATAACTTTATATTTATTATAGGGTGTTTAATAGGGACAAAAAGGAAAGATAGGGTTAGTTAGAAAATAAGTAGCTACTTTATTGAAAAGTGATATTCAGTTAAAAATACCTCACATTTTTTAACAGAGGGAGTAATACTTTAAATTTATTTCTATTATCAATTTGATCCTTTAAATTTAATTTTTATCTATTTTTAGTTTAATTTTATCACAGTTATTGTTTTAGTTCTCATTATATAAAGAGAAAATAACATTTTTAAAATTTGATGACATGTATGATAAAATATTGATAGCATCTATGGATGTAGATTAAAGAAAAAAAGTGTAATTATTTAGGTAAGAAAACATATATTCAAAAGTTTTTCAAAAAAAAAAAGATAAAAGAACAAAAAATAGTATAAGATATTATATTGATAAAAATTAAACTGACTTGATAGATAATTTATCTCATTTAGTTGTATATACATAATAATGTACGTACTTTATATATTAAATTAATTTAAGAGTTAATATATTTTTAAAACTTAAAAAACTAACGTAATAATCTAAGCAAACATAATTGAATAAATTGATAAAAATTAAATTTGAGATAATAAGTTAATAATTGAGGCAAACTTGAAAGATTAAAAGTTTCATTATTTCAAAAATTAATACTTTTTTTATTTTATTTATAAGTTATTTTCAGTATGTTTAACCAGAACTAAAAAAATATTAAATTTTATTAACTTTATTTTAAAATTTAATAAATTTATCCTCCCTTGCCCCCTAATAAGGACCAAAAAATTTATTTTTAACAATTTTTTTAGCATTATAATAAGGGTAAAAAAATAAATATACACATAAAAACGATGAAATGTTCTATAAATATGATTTAAATTAATCTTTTTTTACTATTCTATAAATAAGATCAATGGGTAAAAGAAATTGCAGTGAAAAGAAAATAACAAGTTCACTGAACTCAACACCTACTCTAACATCCTTGAAGCCATTAGGCTCATAGCGTGCTTTTGCAATGATAGTTTTATATTTAAAATCATCCACAAAGATGTTGGGTAATTACTTTTAGCCACATCATTTGAAAGCTAACAAATATGTCTACCAAACTTCTATTGATGATTAAGATTTTTTTTTTTTATAATTCACCCTTAACGTGCAGAAACATAATAAGTTCTGATCATATAACCAGATTGTTGTCCTTTGTACAGTTCTCCCGTGGCCGCACTCAGAAAAAAAAAAAAAAAGGTTTTGATGTGAGTAGAGTTCTTCACGCGTCTTGAGCTGTTTCTAGTTTGAAATTGGAGGCAATCTGTGTGTGCCGATGGAGGGTGAGACAGAGACATATCCTTCTTTTGCAAAAGCGTCAGACTTGTTATTGTCGTTTCTTTCTTTTCTTACGACAAAACTTGCTTCACCAATATTCCATCCCTTGAATAAAATTACTATCATTAATTATATATTCCTGCCTTCTCAATCCCATCGTGCGTTATGTGTACACCTCAATTTTGACAACCCACTTGTCCTATTTGGTACGTAAATTTTAATTTAAAAAGATTTCAATTAAGATTGAGATTGATATTGAAAATAAGAATGAGATTTTAAAATTATGTTTGGCATGAAGTAATACTTACAAAAAAAAATATTTATTTTTATTTTATTTTATAATTAAACATAAGTTGTAAAAAGACTATAATAACCCTTAAAATTTTAAAAAAAAAATTGTCCAATCCTCCTGAACCTTCTGACGAGCAACCATGGCAGTAGAGTGTCATCTTCTCTGACAAAGCTCCACGCTTCACCACCACTTCGCTGCGAGATCTAAAGGCCGGTGGTTGTGAGATCGGAGAAGGAGAAGGTGGTGGCGTTTGCTAGACCTAGAGGTCGGTGGCAGTGAGATCGAAGAGGAGAAGACAGCGATGTTTGCAAGACCCAGCAACCCTTGGGTGCGAGATCGGAGAAGAAGGAGAACCTATCAAAGACGGTGGAAGCGAAGGCCAGAGACCGAACGTGTGTGACGGATCTAAGCAAAACTGAAGAAGATGATGACTGATTCGAGCAAGCAAATGCAACGACAGATATCGTCCTTTGGAACCAGATCTAGGGTATCCAAAACTGAAGTTGACGATGATGGATCGAGGACTGAAACCGACAATGGATCTCAAACCAGTGAAGGAAGAAGATGAAGTGGACAGGAGGGCGTTTCAGTCTTTACAAAAATCAATCCCTAGCTTGATTTTGCAATACCGAGGGGATGGTGGTACTGAATAATCTCACCTAGATGGAATTGAAATTGGGATTAAAATTTTCATTCCCACATACCAAACACAAAAGCTTGGAATTAATCTGTCCCAATCCCAATACCATTCCCTCATTTCTTCATACCAAACATGACCTTATGGTTTGGTTTTGAAGCTCATTTGTCAGATTTTATAGAATTTATTTTTTATTTTTATAATAAAAAATTATAAAATTTTAATAAATTGATTGCATCATCAATCTGGACAATACAGAGTATCTAAATAGTCCATTTATAAAAATTAAAAAAAATTAATATTAAATTAAACCATTGAAATTAAATCTGCATTGTTTAGATTGATGATAAAATAGATTTATTAAAATTAATATAATATAAAATAAAATATAAAATAAAAATGATAAATCTGGACCATCCAAATTTAATTGCCACCAAAACTAAATGCCCCACTTATACTGCTCATGGCCTTAGACACGGGCCACTTATCATAATTTTTTTATAATTATTATTTGGTATCAAGTATTGCTGAGTTACTTTTAAGTGTGTGTATATAGAATTCAAATCTAACATGATTTTTCTCTTTCTCTTTTTAATTGTGAAACGTTCAAACTCGCATCCTTACTTACTTAAAAGATATATATCAAATCCCTTACCTGTTGCTTATGGCTTAGAACATGGTGGTTTATTATAAATTTTAAAATATTTTATATTTTTGTACGATTCTTATATCAAGTACTATTGGGTTATATTTTATAGATTTTTTTTCATTTACATGATTATATTAGAATTCACAACCTTGGTAATATCAAGTTCTTTGAACTTGAGGCATGCAACTACCCATATATCGGTAATGTTTGATGATGATATTTGGTTACTGCAGATGAATGCTTTCTCCACTTGCATGGGCCTTCTTTACTTTTAATGGTATTATAGTTGAGAAATCCAAATAGTATCATCATGCTATACTACATGCCAATAACGGAATGGGTTTGGATATTCATCACTGTTAAAAGATTTGAACCATTTAAATTTTAATTTAAATAATTTGAATTTAAAGTATTATGACATATTATATTTATTAAAATAAAAATATATAAAAATTATGAAATAATTTTAATAAAATTTTTATTTTTGATATGGTTTACATTTATTTTAAAAAGGTATAATTTAATATTAAAATTTTTATAATTGATATATATTGACTATCCAGATGTACTTTGCACAGGCCAGATTAACACCAAATTAAAATTGAACTGTGAAAAGTATATCTGGATGGTTAATATATAATAATTATAAAATTTTTAATATTAAATTAGACTCTTTAAATTAAAGCTAGATCATATTAAAAATAAAAAAATTATTAAATAATTTTTATAAATTTTTATTCTAATAAAAATAAAAATATATAATAATTCTTTAAATCTGGACCATCCAGATCAAAATATGGATGGTCTAGATTTCATCACGAGCACCTAAATTAGACTCTGCCAATAACACCATCTAATAATTATAGGATACTTGGATCAATTAGTTAGAAAATTAATTTAACTTAATAAGAGGTTTCGAGTTCAAGCCTTTTATATATAGCAATAATCATTAAATTATTTTTAAGAGGTATGCTCTAGAAAGAAGTGTTTACAAATTGTCAACTAGATTATTCTAGGTCAAAGATTTAGGAAACTGGAGTAAAAGAAAAGAATAACACCTAATATTAGCTCCTCCTCATTTATTTTTGTTGCCAAAAGCCTTATTATTTTTTTCATAAATAAATTGAATATGTTTTTACATGCAATCATATATGATAGAAATAATGGATGAGTTTTACCTTATTTGATACTCCATATTATTATGTCATATTTGAGTATTGAACCAAAATAAGGTAGTTCTCTGATCATGATGTGTTTCTTATTCATAAGGTTAAAATCCACAATTTTCTTTTAAGATATTGAGTCCTTTTCACTCAATCAAACCATGCATATAAATAAGAACTCTCTTAGTTACTAGCTAAAACCAAGCCTAAGAAATGGGAATGATGTCCCCATTCCATAAGCAATTAGTTACATGTTGGTTTTTACGTCACCATTTCTATTGGAAAAGCTCATCACCAAATTTCTTATAGAATCATGACATCCATCCATCAAGTGTTTCATGAATCTTAATTCCGAATCCAAAGAATCCTCATATGAACTATATATATATATATATATATATATGCACCTTTCACCTTCATCAACCCTGTTCCCTCCTTTAGCCATCCATCTCAATCTGACCTCTTTTTTCAATGTTGCTCTCCCATGATCTCCCACATGCCAAACAAGTTCATGCAAGGTAAGAATTCCTCTCCACTCTATCCATTCCATTGCAGCTTTAATTATAACAACCAAATAAGTACTGTTTCAAGATTCAGACTGGATCAGATAATAGTCAAATCACTTGGATCATTAGCTGAACTCATTAACAACTCAGTTTAAACTAAAAAAAATTATAGTCTTCGTTGAGTTAGATTAGATTGAAGTTAAACTATAATTGAACTAGAAATTGAAATATTTTTTAGAAATACTTTCACATGCATATATGATTTTGAGACTATTTTCCTAAGAACATATTGATATCTATAAATACAAATGCAGTTTTTAACCTACTCATATTTGATAAAATCCACCCATGTTTGGTAATAATGTTGTTGATTTATGGTCATATTATATTATTTTATTAATAATTGGACATATTGCAGATTTATTTTATATATTTAATATTATTTTTATCTAATTATTATGTCATTGATTTGATTATCATTCAAATTGACAGGACCATAAACAACGAAGCTTGTTAACCTTTTAAATTTAATGTCTTACGTACAAATGGGTCCTATATCAGTTGAGAAAGATTTAGGATGTCTTGCCCACTTATTTGGGCTTTCTCTTTTTTTTTATTGTTTTTGGAAATCAAATTAATATGACCCAGCCATGAGGGATGGCCCAATACTAGTGTGGGCCAATTTGGGCCCATGACATGACGTGAAGAAAAATGTGAAGCGGCACGTCAACAAGTGGCTGACATGACTGGACGCAGTTAGATTCTCTGCAGAAGCAGCACCCATGGTCATATATTTTGAATGCATTATTATTATTATTATTATTATTATTATTATTATTATTATTATTATTATTATTCAATATTCAGCATCTTCTCGTCTTATTATAATAGTGACAATGTATAGGAAGAAAGAAGAGTGAAACACACAACACACAAAAAAACAACACAACACAAAAAGAAAGAGAGAGAATAAAAATATGTAAAGTGGTGGGAACCAAATGGGAGAGAATAAGAGAGAGTGTGTCTCATTGTTTTTGTGTTTAGCTTTTGATTAAACAAATGAAAAGCTATGCTCCACTTTGCTTAAGTTGCATGGAGTTGATCCTTTTCCGTCTAACCAAATTTTTCCTTCTTATCCCCAAGAATTTCTTAGTGGGAATTTCCTTTTTTTTCAATTTGTTGTTTATATATACTGCTAACTCCACTCCCCAAAAAGTTAATTAGCTTCAACGAACTCTTAATTAATTAATTAAAACTAGCTACAGACAATATATAAATACCACAAGAAAATGTTGATTTTTTTAATGAAAATTTCTTACATACTAAAAATAGAGAATTATTTTTTTTTAATGAAAAAATGTTTTCCCCCGTATAGTTTGAAGGGAAAACTCCATGAGAAAACAAGATAGGCTTTTTAATCTTAAATCTATGTATATATATAATGCATGCATGTTTTCACTTTGATATTTTATTATTCTAAATAACACAAATTTAAGCATCGAGTTTAAATAGAAAGTAACTCTTTTAGCATAATTTTTTTTTTGGCTGTTTACAAGGCTCAAATAGATATATCTGATTTCCTTTTCACACAATCTTGTATGGATTTTTTTGTTCTTTTTATTGCTAGTACGTGATTCCTATACTTATTCCTAATGGAAGTGAGACTGATATGCAATGTGCAAAATGAACAAATAATAAATTAAAAATTTTGAAGAATTGAATGGAATATTTTGAATGTCAAGTCAGAAATTAATTCTTTTTAGTTATAAAATTAGGCCCAACAAAAGGTTAGTGAATATGGTGGGTAGTATCCATATGAAGAATAGGAAGTAGTGGAGGGAAAGGAAAAAGAATAAAAAAGAAGAGGAAGTGGACATGACGACGTAGAACTTTGGTGATGTTATTTGTCACGCAACTTGAATACCTTAATTATTTTAACATTTGGGGTTATAATTAATCAAGATTAATTAATAAATTAAATGGATATATCCTATAAAGTTTAAAGTTGTTTTGTGGTTCAAGCTTGTACAGTAATTCTCTAAAAAAGCCTGTGATGGTTTTTGACATGCATGATAGATTTTCAATTTGGATGCTCCTTCCATTTCATCTCAATTAATATCTTTTTTTTAAATAATGGATCGTTGAAAGTAGAGCTCAAAATTTGGGCAAGTCAAACTTATATGGCTTGGATCGAACAACCTCAAATATAAATAATAATACTTGCATACTTAGCTTCTTTCAAATTTCAAGCCATATTTAATTATATCTCCTCCATTCTTATCTCCGTATATATAAAAAAAACACTTAAGGAAAAAGGAGAGGGCTTATTTAGGCTTAGCCCATAAGTTTGAATATGAACTTTCACTAATTTCATTGAACACAACTTTAGAATTTATCAAGCTTAATTATTTGGACTAGTTAGACCAAGCTAGACTTGCGTCCGGACTCCAATTCAAGTTCTGAGAATGTAATAGTATTGGTGGCAAAATTTTCATCAAAAAGGGTTTGATGACCCAATTCAATTTGATAATTATAGTTTGAACCTTTGTTGAAGTCCCCCTAACTTAATATGAGGCAAATCTAAGATATCGGGTGTTAGATGATTTTTTTTTAGTGGAATATATTGATTCAGTTTTCATTTTTAAAAGATGTTGTTGGACGCAAAATGCATTTTAATCTTATATTAATTAGTGGAATATATTGGTGGCCTATATCAACGATTATCCTTTGCTAAATGCCCTACACTCTCATATTAGGATTGATATTGGTACCTAGGAAGAGGCTCATTGGGTATTTAAAAATTGGTAGGTTTTTAAGCTTTCTTTAAAACTAAGCACCCATAAGAGATTTTTTTTTAATTTTAAATGCACATACACACTCTTTTAATAAAATGTTACTCAATTTTACAATTTATTGGTTGTTTAGCACATATACTTCAAAAAGTTAACATATATTTAACATATATACTCGTATCACATACGTATCCAATGCAATACATTATTGTAATTCATGACACGTATAATACGTTATTTTAAAATTTTTATTATTGATTTTCTTTGTACTGTTCCAAAATATTTCGAAAACTTAGTTTTAGTTTTAATATCTCTATATTACTTTTGAAATACTCATTTATAACTCAAATATTTTATATGTTTCATTTTTATGATACTTTACAAAATATTGCCATAACTAAATATGTATATTTCCCTTACCCATGTCCTAAAATTTTAAAATTTACTGTAATGTATTGTATCATAAAGGTTGTCCAAAATGAGTCTCATGCACAATTCCCATTATGTATTTTTTTTCCAGATATTTAAAAGTTTATAATTATATATACTAACAATTAATTTTTAAAATTAATTTTTTTGTGAAGAATCATGAAAATAAATTATTACTGATATTTTCTATTTTACAATTTATAAACTTAAAAATATAATATGATAATTTTACATTGAAAAAAATAATATACTGTATTATTTGTGAATTAAAAAATTATTATAATATTGAAAATATTATATTATAATCTACGAATAGAATTAGAGTTGTAAGCTTAAAATGCATTAATCAGACTCCATACAAATACAGGAAATATATTGGAATGAGTATTACATGTTAGAGTGTTTAAGTGTCATTTTTGTTTATTATTGATGGTAATTGGCTAATCATAGTGATAGTTGGACACTCAATGATCTCTAAATAATATATATATATATATATATAAAAGGTTAAGTGTTATTTTTATTTTTAAACTGTATACAAAAGGTCACAAATACCTTTAAATTTAACTATGAGTCAATTCTGTCCATCGACTTTAAAGATTTACTTTGTCATTACCTTGCTATTTTCTCACCATTAGTTGACTATTAGTAGGGCCCCACATTATATTTTTTAATATTTTTTATCATAAAATATTTGAGTTGAGAGGCAAAAATCACCTTAATCAGATCAAAAATATTAAAAAAATAATGAGACTTACTAATAACTAAAGAACGTTAAGTGTTTTTAACGTTAGGGTGATGAAGGATGGAATCTTTAAAGTAAAAGGGACATAATTGACCCATAGTTAGGTTTAGATATATTTGTGATCTTTCGTATATAGTTTGAAGATAAAAATAACCCTTAACCCTATATTTTATATATATATATATATATACATGCATGCATGCATGATGGCTTAGCTAACAATATTGAGCACATATAGCATTCGTTTGATTTGCTAAGTCATTCCTATCAACTTTTTCAGTGCACTCTCCATTAATTTGATGCCTAGCTCCAATTCTTAGTTTTTAAAGTGGCTCTGTCAATTAATGCTCTACAATGTTTTTGCCTTTAGAAGAAAATATTAAAGATACATTATTCACTCCCAATTCAACAAGACAACGACCTAGCCATACAATGCATGGCACAAGGCTAAGGTGGAAGTTGGCATGTTTTTATGTATTTTTTTTAAGGAAACAAATTGTTTTTTGTGTTTCATCACATTAATTAAATTTTAATCTATAGTTATATCTATAATGCGACTTGCATTATAGCTTTGTGCTTATCTTTTTATGACCTATTATTAACATTTTTATTTTTAAATATGTTATGCGTGTGAATTATAATCTATGTCTGTATGTTGGGAAAATATAATTAACGTTGTAGTTAATTAAATTTAGCCAAAGTTTACAATAATACTTGAATCTAATCCAATAATACCGAATAATAGATAGCGTATAAAAAGAGAAAAAAATTAATCCACAAACCACAAGTCTTTATAATTCTTCTCAATTTTAAATTAAGCTTCTATAGTTTATTCTATTTTACTCAAGTTCTTAAAGTTTAATCCGTAAGATTGAATAATTTTTAAAGGTTAAAATTCTTAATTTTTCTTAAAAAAATGAAATTTAAAACTTCTATAATTTTATTAAAATATTATATAACTTTATAATTATTAAATACATAATTTTTATAACTCAAAATTTCTATAATTAGGTTATGTCTACTAAATAATTTTTATCTATATAGACTTTTTGTAAAAAAATTAATTAAAATGTAAACATTGAATTAAATCAAATTTTCTTTGTTCTTTTTTTCACAAAAGTATTGAATCAAAATTTCTATACACTTCAAAGGTGTTTTTGTCTTGGAAAAGTTAATCATTCATTAATAATTTTATATTTAACCTTAAAGGAATAACATATCAAACATATTAAACTATAAGTACTTGATTAAAGTAAAATAAATTACATGGACCTAGCTAATTCAAAATTAAGGAAAACTATAACAGCATGTGTATTAAATTTTCCAAATTTGCATTGAACTTTGTATGTCATGTTCTTCTATCATTAGTCTTTTACACACACACACATTCTCTACTTTTATATCATTTTTAAGTTTTAAAATTTTTTATTTGAAATTTATTCAAACTAGTACATATTTCATATAAAAAATTTCTATCAAGTTATTATCCTGCGTATTTTTTTACAACCTCTTAAAAATAATGTGTTCGGATATATATAAAATATTTTTTTGAAAAAATGAAATGACATGAAAAAAAAAGTAAAATTATAAATAGTTCAACTTAATATATATAAGCTTTATATTTTCGTAAAATTAATATTTTTGCTATATAAAGTTACAATTGACAACCTTGTTTGATGGGAACACGAACAATTACTCAATCATCTGAATTAACTGTTGCTGGTAAGTAATTATGTTATAATTTATTATTTATTACTCTCTCATATCTTTATTATAAGACGTTTTAATGACCTCACCAAAATCAAGAAAAAGGTGGGTAAGTAATTAAATTTTTATAAAATTAAAATAAATTTCCAATATCTTTTGATACATGAAAAAACAATAAACTTTCAATTTTATTCATATTTAAATGAAAAAAATTATAAATTTACATTATTTTTTTTCATAGTTAATAAATTTAAATAGAAATATTATTAAGAAAATAAAATTAATATTCCATCAAATATTTTATATTAAAAATAAAAAAATTTCGAAGACGCATTATTAATGTGATTGATAATTTCTTGAGAAAAATCGTGCATGCAAATGTTACGATGTGCATGTTGATGTGGCGGCTTGTTTTAAAGGTGGTGGGGGCTAATGAAGAAAGATACCGGGAAGGCAAGAATGCGTGGAACACACGCAACCATAAGAGGGTGACAGGAAGCGTTATTTTGGTTTTGAAAAGACCAATATTTAGTGCTTGCCTAATAACGTATTTTGAAATAGTTTTTTTAAATATTTTAAAAAATAAAAAAATAAATAGTATTCTCTAAAATAAAAAAATAAATTTTTTTTAAGTTTTTTAAAATTATTATTATGAAGAATAATAGAGAATTTAAAAATATAAATTTTTATTAATTTTTATTTTTAAAACAAGTTTTATAAAGAACCAGCTCTTAATACAATAAAACAAAAATAATTTTAAATAAGTTCTTAATTTCTGCTTGTCTAGTATCATCTTTATATTAAATTATAAGATATTTTTTAAAAAAATTTAGTATGCAAAAATATAAAATAATTGAATAAAAATAATGTTTTAATAATAATATTTTTTTAATATTATTTTTATCATTATCTTTCCTCTTTAATATCTTCACAAATCAAAATATTAAATGAAAGATTTTTTTTAAATTTTATATTTTATTTTAAAAAAATTATAAAATATAATGAATTATAATAATATGAATAATTTTATTTAAAAATGTCTTATGAATTAATATAGAAAAAGCATGTTTTTGATGAAAATATTTTTCTTTTGTTTTTATGTTTGGATGTTTGTGGGACTGTCTTTTTCAAACTTTCAAGTCTATTTCATGTTGGAAAGCAAAGAGGGTCCCCACATCCCGAAATAAAAAGCCTTAATTTTCGGCCAAGCTTTTTTTCTTAACTTTATACCTCTCATTTCACTTGGCCAACCAAAATTCCTCAAATTTGGGGATCTTCTTGGTAACAATCTTATTTGAGAATTTTTTTAAAATATTTTTCGTAAAATCAAGACAAAAATAATATTTTTTTAAAAAGTATTTTGATGGGAATCATGTTCTGGTCGATCGGTTGGTCATTTTAGTTATTTTAAAAATATTTTTATTACTTAAATATATATTTTACTTTAAATTTTTAAAAAATATTATTTTTTATTAAAGTCTTCCCACATTCAAAACAAAGACAAAAAAACTTAATGAAGAAAATGAGGCGTCTCATAGTTACTTGCTATTGGGTTTAGATTCGGTAAGCCAAATAAATAAATAAATAAATATATATATATATATATATTGTTTTTTTGACCAAATATTCCATCTATTAAAAAATTTAAGGTATTTTTTGAGGATTTAGATGTTCAAAAATGTAAAATATTTTTAATCTTTTGAGGTGTAATCATTGCTTTTTTTTAAAGTACCCCTATTAATAATGACTTTATATTTATTGTAGAGTATTTAATAAAGGTAAATATAAAAAGATTGAATTAGTTAAAAAGCAAGTATCTATTTTATTGAGGGGTGAGATTCGTTTAAAAATGTCTTATATTTTTAAATGGAGGGAGTATATATTTGGGGTTTTAATTACATACAAAGTTTGTCAAATAAAAAAATTATGATTATATATCGTTACAAAGTTAGACATGATTCCAAAACTTAAAAAAATATATTTTCTTAGAAAACTTTATAGAGGTTTAACAAACTAATAAACGAATGAATGGTTGAGGATAACTAAATTGCAAATATATAGATTAATTAAGGACAGACTCTTTTTCTATTGTGTAGAATATCTGATATAGGCCTACCTCACATTGAGTTGGGGGGATTTAATGAGAGTTTAGACTAATTCAGATCAAGTTAGGATGAAATCTTTTTGAGCAAAAGCTCTACCACCAACACTAACTGCTTCATTTATAGGACTTGAACTTAAAAAATTTCAGTTAATTCAGTACAATTTTATTATTAATTGAATCAAGCATCCGGTAGTTATTACTTCTAAATTGAATGAAAACCCTCTTAGTGACTCTACATTCCTAACACTTTCACTCACATTATTCAAGATTGAATAATTGATGAAGGCATAACTTAACCATGTTTAAGTAAAATTAATCAGAAAGATTACAATGGCGGAAAGCTGGTAATGATGGTTTAATTTTGAATTTTGAGAATCCATTGAAATTGAAATTAAGTTTCAAGTTCGTATATATAGTTTGAGTCATGTAGCTGAAAATAAAAACATTCATGCATGCGAAATGAATTATAAATTTAAAATATAAAACAACAATACATTGATTTATATGTAAAAAATAAAATTTATTGCATTAATTAATTAAATAACAACAACACCAACAATAATAAACAATGTTATGATGACAACCAGACCGGTCACTGAAAAATATTAATTTACAGTTCAATGGTTAGACCGTGATTTGAACTATAATTCAACTGGTCATGAATAAATTAATATATTTTAAATATTATATGTTTAAAATAAGAAGAAATGATCATATATAATAAAAAATGAATATTTAAATTTGAACAAAATAATGATGTATACAATAAAAAGGATAATATATACCAATCAATATTTCATCACTTTTATCCAAAATATATACATATATACATAATTCATACAAATTTCTTACATTTTTTCATTCATAATGTTTATTAGATATAACTATTATAAATTATAATTTAAAAATGAATGAAAAATCTAAAACTAAAAAAATAATATGCCCAATTCAATTAGTTTTCCCGCCAGTTTTACTAGTTTTAGTCGGTTAGAGGCCGGTTGGACCATTTCTCAAAATTGCAATTTAGTCTTCATAACATTGATAATAAACATTTCTGGGATAAAGTAACAATTCTTCATCATCATCATCATCTCCTCAATGCATTAAGAAGAGAACATTCCATGCATCAAGTCATGGAAGTGCATACCACGTGCCTTTCCACCAAAACATGAAATGAATCTTTTTGGGCAGAAAGCAAAATCAAATAGAGGTCAGGCCATGGTCTTCTTTTTCTTTGATTCTTGTCAATAAATAATACATATAATATATTTGAAGAACAAGCCAATAATGTTTGGATTCCTGCCTTGTAGGCCGTACATTTGTACCCCCATTGTCATAAAACAAATATGTTAAAGTGAAGCCCACAAACCTACCCTCCTCTCTCCTATAACACAATTACATATTGCATTACAACTTTGTAATATAATATATATATATATATATATATATTTTAACTAATTAAAAAAAAACACTTGTGATTGAAACCTTGCTTTTCCGTGTTTCATGTTCTTTAATTTGTCTTTCGGCAGTAAAAGTTTTCCTAAGGTTATATATTTGTCTTTTTTTGATACATTATATATATATATATATAGATATATATATATATATATATATGTCTTTTAACCCTCTCTATCATATTTCTAATTAACCTTAAGCACACCAATACCACCACTACTGCAATAAAGACTAATTATGTTGGTTATTTATGATATTTTATGTCAGTTACATTAGTGTAATAAATTTAAGGGACATAGAATATAGTTATTCATGTGGGTTGTTTAACCGGTGTATAAAATATTTTCTATGTTTTAGCATTTCCATCAGCCATAATCTTATTTCTAATGGCTAGAACTATTTATAAACTATAAATACAACATTGTTTAAGTTGGTTGGTAATGAATTAAGTAATTATAACTATTTTATCAACAACTGCATCGATTTTGCTGATAAAAAAGCTCTCACACTATTTAAGGTTCATTATTATTCATTTAACCTTTTAGAGAGGTTTATAAACATTCAATTATCAAAATCTTTTCCGACAGACTCAAGGTGTGGTGTTCTTGAGTGGATTTGAGTTCATACAGGGTTTTGCAAGGGAATCAGAGGTTATTCAAGACAAGTAATCTTAATGTTGTATTGTGGTAACAAGTAGTCATATGAAAACTTGCAAATTTAGTTGAAGAATTTCAAGAGGCTTCTTGGAGACTAGACATCGGTCAAATGATTGGGTTTCTGTTCTTATCTTAATTTTTTTTTTCTCTCTTCAATTTATTTGGATACTTCTACTTGTGCTCTGTTTTTCATTCTCTAGCTACACTATTTATTAGGTTGGAAGGTTTTTCAAAAAAGAAAAAAATTAAGACACTCGATTCATCCCCTCATGACTGTCAACCTTATTCAACATTTGATATTAAAGAAATGTGCTTTAATTAAATACTTAATAGTCTAAGAGGTTCTTATAATTGGCTTTGATGACAGTGTCTTACCAAAAGGTGCCTCAATTAGTAAACCTCCATGCTTTAATTGCGATAATTATGCCTTTTGAAAAAGTAAAATGATACTGTTATTTAAGGCTAGCAATTTGGATCTTTAGGGTATTGTGAAAAATGTCCTTTTATTCTCATGCATGAGGTCATTCTTGAGAGGGTTTTCAAAAGTACAGACGAGTAGAGGGAAAAAGAAGAAATGAAAGCCTTACATAATGGAAAGGTTAAGCTGGTTATAGCTAGTGCCTTAAGCTAACATGAGTGCTTTAGAATGTTCAATCTTGAAATTGCTAAAGAAATATGGGATGCTTTGGAAATAGCATATGAAGAAACATGAGGAGTCAAGGAGAGCAAGATGAACACTTTGATAGGGCCATATGAGTTATTCAAAGTAAATAATCACTACTGGTAAATAGGAGATTTGTGACGGACTAAATTGCGTCGCAAATGTATCACAAATCTGTCCCAAATATTGGCGACAGAATTGAAGACAAACATATCACATCTCAAAAATTTGCAACAGAAGTTGGGACACAATTTGTGTCCCAAAAATTTGTGATGAAATTTGATACAAAATATTGGATCTCAAATAATTTGAAACGTAAGTTGGGACGTAATGTTGTGTCTCAAATCATTTGGAAAGAATTTAGGACAAAATGTTATGTCTCAAAAATTTGTAACGGAATTTGGGATAGAATGCCATGTCTCAAATAATTTGCAATAAAATATTTCATTTAAAAAATTTGTAATGGAATTTGGGACAGATTATTTTGTCCCAAAATGTTTGTGATAGAATCTTGAAATAAAATATTCCTTTGCAAAATATATCTAAATATGTTAATTTTAACACATGTTGATTTTCATTTTAATTGAAAATAAACATGTAGTATTATTTTTTATTTGTATTGAATCATACAAATTAAATATTTATAATAAACAACATTAGTATATGTTTATAAGATTACGTATAATAGTTATAATTAAAAGTAAAATAATGAAATTTGGGTTCTTTTGTAAATTTTTTATCCAGAAATTATTGACACTTATACTAATAGAATATATATACATAGATCGAGATTATGTTGCGAAATTTTTGTACCCTTTTATTTACTTAATAGATTTCAATAATATTAGTTTAAAAAAAAGATTTTGTAGAATCCTAACTAGCGTGAGAGTACATATGAAACGAAATTGCATTACTGATGAGTAATCACAATAAATGCTCCGGTGATTGAAGGGAAAAGAAAAGTAAATAGTATTGGAAATCTAGATTTGTGTTATTCAGAGTTACACTGAGCGAAGTTGGGTGACACTAGGTCAATTTGACATTGAGCTGAGCAAGTTGGTTCAAGATTAAGTGTTTAAGTGTTCGAGAGGGACCTTCAGTTACACGCTTGTTGCTCTATAGAGAGAGGCAACAATGAGCTCTTTCGAATTTGAATTGCACCACTAAAAAGGACAATAAATATTTGCACTGATTTGGGTACCTAGAGAAATTATATTTCTATTAACTTATGGCAATGAGAGGATGGATCTTTCAGACAATTTTAAAGGCAAAATACTTTGTGTGTATGTATTCACGATTAATAAATTTGTATGAAAATTAATATAATTACTATATATTTCTAATTTATGTTACATTAATCATATAAATTGAAAATATATAATATTTTTATTTCTGACTTATAAAATGTAATATTTTAGTATGTTATATAACATTTTAGTACTAGACTATAATACATACAAACACATACTCCTTCCGTTCAAAAATATAAAGCATTTTTTAAGAAATTGGATGTTAAAGAATGTAAAACATTTTTAATTTTTCAAGGTGTAATTATTAATTTTTTAAAGTGCTCCTATTGATAATGACTTTATATTTATTGTAGGGTATTTAATAGGGATAAATATAAAAATATATGGTTAGTTTGAAAGTATGTAATAACTTTACTAAGGGTAAGATTATGTTAAAAATGTCTTATATTTTTAAATGAAGGGAGTATATTATATAAATATAAGCTTTAATATTTTCAACTAAAATAGAAGTGTGTGTATATATATATTCATGATTAATAATTTTGTATGAAAATTAATATAATTGCTATATATTTTAAATTTATGTTATATTAATCATATAAATTGAAAATATATAATATTTTTATTTCTAACTTATAAAAAAATATAATATTTTAGCATGTTATATAATATTTTAGTATCAGACTGTAGTACATACAAGCATATATGTTGTATAAATAATATTTTGACTTGACCCAAAATATTCACTTGTCCGCAAGTGAGACTTGCCTTTTACCTCTTTCCAAATTTCTCTTCTTCTTTTCTTTCTTCCACCTACTGTATCTTCTTCCATTTCCTCTTCCATTTTAAAACCCTGACTAATTTTCTTCTCTCCATTTCTCAATTACAGCAATGCATAAGTCTTCCAAGCTTTATTTTCACCGCCCACACTGTGAAGTCTTCCAAGCTATGAACACCCATGTCGTTCTCTCCCTCCAGGTTCAAGTTTTTTTTTTATTTAATACTTGCTTTTTTTTTAGAATGTTTTTTAAAAAATTCTAACTGAATATTTTTAGTTTAAAACTTACATTCTCTCCCACTTGTCCAATTTCTTCATCTTTGGTTCGTGAATTTCTCAATAATTGTTGATTGATTTGAACCTAGGACTAGGACTTGGTTATTATTATTATTTTTTATAAACAGGAAAAGCTAAGACAATAAAAAAAGCAGAAAAAAGAAAAGAAAAACAAAAACAAAAACCATTAAATCTAAGGAGGTCTCGAACTAATTCTCCAACCAATGTCCTCTATAGAAAGATGATAGAAGTCAGGTGCAAGGGTCAACACTCGTTTTGCCTACCAATCTGTCTCATCATTCAAGTCACAAGGAATCCTATGTATGGTCACCTGCCATTCATGTTGCAAGACTTCACGTAACTTCAAGATGATATTACAATACTCATGAACCTTAATGGACTCCTCATTGATTAGACTGATCACATCTACTAAGTCATAGAAAAGGCAAACCCTCTTAAAATTTTTGTCCCAAGCATATTTCAAACCCATAAGACATCCCCATATCTCTCCGGCAAGAGCATCCCCATCATGTATCCGAGGCATAAAAGCCCCCAAAACCATCCCATTATGATCTTTTAATAGTCCACCACAGCCCGTGGCCTGAGTTCCAACAGAGGGAGCTCCATCTACCAAAATCATAACCTCATCTGTATTGTAAATTAACGCTGGAAATTGAGTGAGGATTATTAAGGTGTCATTAATGAAGAAACACTCTCAGTACAATAATGCTCTCCAATTCCATTACTTTCTGCTTGACTTAGTTTCACAAAAAGTTCTCAGTTTAATGTTTATTTCTTCTGTCTTCTTTACAAATATTTCTAGAAATATGGAGCAGTTGTTTTGCCATTGAGCGTCAATTCACCATATTATGGGACAAATAAAGCTCTTTGAATAATAAAAAAACGACTGGGTTGGACAAAAAAAGAAAAAAGCTATTTGATAGGAAAATGACTTTTATCTTTGGGACTTGATGAAAATAGGATAGAGTTCAGCTTCTCTAGCTACTGGACTCTGTTATGTGGTTTTAAATAATTTGATAAAGTAACTTTTGATCCCTTATGTTTGAGACTATTATTGATTTGGTCCCTTGACTTTAATTTCTATCATTTCAGTCCTTAATGTTTGTTTTTGTTATCAAGTTATTCCTTTAAGTTTTGTAGAGCAAAATAAGTCCAAAAAAAATTATGTGAAAATTAGATTATTGATGTGGGAATATGCATGTTGATTAAATAAAACACGTCAGTCAAATTTGTCAAGTCCTAATTACTTATTTGTTATTTATTTTATTATTTTATAATTTATAATTTAACTTTATACACTTTTATTAGGGCCTATTTAAGATAAATAATAGATAATTATGACTTGCCAAAGCTAACTAATGGTTATTTAATCCACGTGTATATATCCACATTAGCAATTTAATTTCCACGTAAATTTTTTTAAGGCTATTTTTTTTTACAAAGCATAAAGGAGTAACTTGATAACCAAAACAAACATTAAGGATCGAAATAATAGAAATTAAAGTTGAGGAATTAAATTGATAAAATTTCAAAACATATGGGACTAATAGTTGCTTTATCCCTTAAATAATTTTTCTTGTTTTTAATTGTTCATGTTTTTGTGCTATCCTCATAGGCGTTGACTGTTACGTTGTCTATCCAAAATTAATCACTTTCCTTTACTTTTTGTCTTCTATCCAAACTTACTATTAATTTCTCTTTGACTATTTCCAGTACGGAGTTGGATGATACTATGGGAATTATTATGGTCTTAAGATTGGGTCAAGAAAATGGTGAGCTATGTTCTCTGTTACATGATTATTGTTTTGCTTTTAGTTTACTTTCATTTCATGCAATTTAGAAACTTCTTTCCTTTACATAACTTCCAATTTATTACTTTCATTTCTTAGTATGCCTTCCTTTTTGTTTAGTTGTTGCATACCATCTTGATACTTGAATTTTGGCTTCCAGATGAATACTGTCATTGATATCACTCATTTGAATTCTACTTTATAACAAAATATTTAGTACATGATCATTATCATAGAGTTTCTAATAATTTGTGTCTATGAGAAAGATGAGTAGCAACAAGAGCTCAAACATTGCAAAAGGAGTATTAGTATCTTGCTCGAACATGTGCTACTTGTGGATGGTGAAGATGAGAGGTGAAGATGGAGCGATGAAGTTGACAGTTATATTTAGTGACATATGATGTTACTTGTCTATTTTAAATACTTTTGAGTAATTGTAGTATGGTTAGACATTATGATATGTACTTTTGAGTATTTAAAAATATTTGATAATGTTGTGATATATCTTATTATGATTTTTTTTAAAATATTGTCATTAAAAGTTATGCTAATGAAAATGACAATTATAATTAAATTAATAATTGGACAGCGTACTGTATAGTTTTTGGGATGGATTTGCAATGTATATATTTATTTACAAATAATAAAATTTTGAGATGGATTATTTTGTCCTTCACAAAATTTAGGACACATTTGCAACGACAATTTTTGTCACAACAATTGGAACTAATTTGACATGTTTGTGATGCCTTTGTGACAACAAATTCCGTCACAAATTTGTGAAGAAACTCCTTCACAAATGTTGCATCGCAAATTTGTGACGGACATGAAAATTCTGTCTCAAAAAAATTGCAACAAGCATATTCATGACGCCACGGGTTCCATCGCAATTTCTGTTGCAAATAGGTTGGAACTGAAATTCCATCACAAATTTAAGGCAATATAATTTTCATCGCAAATCACCTGTTTTCTAGTAATGAATGGTGAAACAATCAAAGAGATGGAAATCAAATATTCTCATATATATCATTAATCAACTATGGTTGCACTTAGAATGACTTATCCTCAAAGAGAACAAGTAAGAAAAATCATGAGAGCTATCCTTGTTGAATGGCAATACTACTATTGAAGAAACAAGAGGAGATTCAATGAGCTCATCGATAGCTGCTATAGCATCAAGGTAAACAAGTCATGCTCAAGTAGGATCATGATTAAAAAAACGTCTTTGGCATTCAAGGCCACATACATACTCAGCGGCGTTAAGAGAAGAATTTGAAGACAGCGGAGATGAATCACCAGCATATTATTAATTTTTGTTAAGTGATTTTGAAAAATTTCTCAAAAAAGGAAACTCAACAACATAAGATTTCTAAGGAACGACACTATAAGAAGAAAATTAAGAAGGACGATAAGGATCAAATTATTTATTACAGATATTAAAAGATTGGTCATATCAAATGGGAGTGTCCTCTTTTGAGTAAGAAGGTAAGGGCGAGAGAATTGACAAGCAAAAGATGAAAGCCTACGTTTGCTCAACATGTGGAGAAAACTGAGAAGCATAAGATAAAACCTAATTTTTTTAATATTATTTAAATTTGTTTGAAATGTGTAGAAAAAGGTTGGAGAAATAAAAAAACTTAAATCAAACTAAATAAAAGAATAAAGAGAAAGATTGGAATTAAGAATAAAAAAATTGTATAGGACTTGACAGGATCTACGCTATTTTTACTTATAAATAGTATATTTGCTAAAAGCATTGATTTTCATATTGATTCGCCTCTTGTATTGTGATACATACGTGAAGCTGGCCAAAAAGGATATATTGAGGACAAAGAAAAAGACAATGAGTTTCGTTTCCATCTTCAAGTCTCAAAGAGAGGCATACGATAGGACCATTTTCTTCTCCTTTCCTTTCTTTTTTCCGTCGTGACTTCAACAATACAATTCATCTTGCTGAAGAAAAATATATTTCAAATAATGTTTATTTCTATTATCAAAATTAGCTTTCGGGAAAAATATAAGTTTTTAATCCCAATAGTTGTGATTAATTTGTTTCAAGTCTTTGTAATATTGATCATTAACAAATTTAATTTGTTCTTGGAGTTTCTGATCAAAACTAAGCATAATTCTAAAGATTGATTTCTTGATGATAAATGACAAGGCTATTCGCCTACCTTACAAAATAGTATTAAGTCTAGCCCTAAATGTAATAAAAGGTGCAACCTAGGTCATTTCTTTAGAAGTGGCTAAATTAATTGAGGTTATCAAGGCTACACATTATTCAAAGTTGTGAGAATTTGACTAAACCAAACTATCAAAAATACTAATATAAACGAAACCACTAAGTGAATGAATTACCTTTATGACAAATATGGAAACCCCTAGAAATCGAATGTTGGAGATTTCATTGTTCACTTCATTAATTAAATAAGTAACCCACCTTGCTAGATTATGCTCTTCCTAGATTCATTTGAATCCAGTTAGATTAGCTAGCCAACCTAAACCAAATCTCCTAGATTAAGGAAGATTAAGTCTCACAAGTGTCCTATTGTGTTTTTTCTACTCCTAGCAACTGCCAATGCAGGAAAATGACATAGGAATATCATAACATTATGCAATACTCTAATATAAGTTAAGAATCAACCCACAAGATTATGTAAAGGTAAACTCAAGACATATCATATCAATTATCAACACAAGATTATATGTTAATAAGCTATGGATGAGATATACATTGACTCAAAGCAAGAGAATAGAATCAACCAAGCCTTTTCTCATTACAAAGATAATGAACTCAAATTAGATTCATAAGCCAATCAAATTGCAACCTAGATCTAGCATTACAATAAGAAGTAAAACAAGAAGAGAATAAGTTTAGAAAGCTCTTAGCCAAGTGTATACTAGATGGACTCCATCTCCTTCATCTTCCTCTTAGAAATCTTCCTTGATCTCTAGCCTTTCATCTCCATTGTTGAACTCTCCAAGTTCTTCCTCATTTGGCAACATATTGGTGACTCCTTAAATAGTTAATTTGAGCCTTCAATCATTAAATAAATGGGAGATTTTGGACAACAATTGTGAGCAGAGAAGAATGAGAGTGATCTTGTTTGATTTGGTGAAGAGATGTGAGAAATGTGGTGGATTGAATGGAAAAGAAAATTGATGTACAAATGAGAAAGTGAGAGAGAGAATATTTGAAGGTGAGAGAATTAAGAGAAATTTGAATTGAGAATGAGAATATATGAATTGGGTAAGGAGAAACTGAAGGAAATTGTAAGAAACTTTTCAAGTAGTTGCGGTCTCCCAACAAGAATTGACTTCGCCAAAAACTAACACCCAACTTTAGAGGGAACTGATGATAATTCCTATGTGATCTTCCATTGCAATGCACCTTTAATTGCTTAACTTGCACCTTCATGAGTCTTCATTTCATGCCACTCTTTACCTTTGAAGGACTCTTTGATTTGCTTTGAACTATGTCTTTATATCTCACATTAATTCACCTATGTCACAATTTAATTAAATAATTAATTTACTATAGTGTGATATATATTTAACTAGGCTAAGGTAAGAAATACTTAATAAGACCTAGGTAATTAAATGAATAAAGGAATGTGAATAGAAAAGCTTCACAAAAACAAGTGTAGAGATGCGCACATTTGAACTAAAACTTAAACCTAAATGAAAGCCCTTAGAGAGACAATATTAAAGTATGTATTTTCTTAATAACTTTAATTTGAGATGAATTAATGAAAATTAATTTGATCAATCATCTTAGCTCATCAAAAAAATAATTCCAATGCTTAACCTCATAATTGTGAAAAAGTACATTTTATTACTAAAATACCCCTAATGCATGTAACTTGTAGACTTAGGCAAATATGCATAATGGATGTAATATGAATGCATTAGGCGTGTAAAAATGATGAAAATAAGTTAAGAAATGTATATAAATAATGAGTATTATTAATAAACTACCAAGATCTTGACCCATGTTTGATCAAAATTATAATGATAAAAAACTATGGGCATTTTTAATATTTTACTTTTCAAATTTCTTTAAAATAAATGTTTAAATATCACATTTGCTCCTAAAATATTGGTCTAGAATCATTTAAGATCTCAAGCTCATTTTTGGTGTAATATTCTTTTCAACTTTTAAAAATAATGCAATCTAACCTAACAATTTTTTTAACTTTTAAAAATAGTATAATTTAACTCTTATCGTTAATAAAAGTTAACTTTAATAAGAAAATAATAAAAAATAATCTTAAAAATTATATAAAATGACAAAAAGTTACAATAAAAAACCCAAAAAGTACAAAAAGGGACCAAAAAATTTCATTGGTCCTTTTTGATAATTTTTGAGGTCTGTTTTTATTATTTTCTAATCAACTAGTAGTCAAAGTTAATCTTTATAAATAGTAAAATCCATATTATGCTGTTTTTAAAAGTTAGAGGTTAATTTTCACTTTTGTCCAAAACAAAAAGATAAAAAAACCTATTTCAAAATGTATTTTTTGATATTAGATTTGAAAAAAATGTTAAAAATTGTTCTGAATTTTTTTAAAAATAAAAATATCTTTTTAATGGTTTGTTAACTTTTGTTCTACAACATTAGAAAAAGATAAAAAAATCATGTTTTTATTAATAATAATCATGTTAAGAAAGCAAATCATTCTTCCACCTTTCATTTCATCATTTTAAATATATTTTTCAAAAAAAATTCAAACACTAACAAAGGTTGATTCAGTTTAAAAGGTACAGCTAGATCTGGCTTCTCAAGTGGGAGGAGGTCTTCATGACCAAGTTCTTGAAGGAGCTCAAAAAGAATATTCCTTTCTTTAGGAGAATTTGGGGGTCTTAACCCATTTTCTTTTTATAGATTGCTGGAGGCCATGGTCATCATCATCATTCTTTGAAGGTTGCTTATGCCTGCATGGAGATCTAGGATGTGTAGACTTCCAAATCCCATATCTGATGTGAAGATCTTATTGGTGAGC
Organism: Prosopis cineraria; assembly: GCF_029017545.1. Classification (NCBI taxonomy): domain Eukaryota; kingdom Viridiplantae; phylum Streptophyta; class Magnoliopsida; order Fabales; family Fabaceae; genus Prosopis; species Prosopis cineraria. The sequence continues at coordinate 33,460,582 of NW_026555335.1, read as the reverse complement.
AACCTCTCTAAGCGCTCTTTGAATTTATAAGCATGCTTTGATCCTAACTCACCCAAATTTTAATTTATCACATAATAATAAGTTTTAATTTTATCTAAGCTTGGTGAAGCTGCCTTGTAATTCAAGTGAGGACATGTTTAAAATATTGTTATTTAAAAGTTAACATTAGTTTTTTAAATTTAAAAGTAAAATAACTTTTAAATTTTTTTATTCCATGGCTGGTATTAACATCTTTTTCCCATACTAACATGAACATTTTAAATCTTCATTGGGTACTATTTTGACTAAAATCAATTATTAATTATATTTTTTTGGGGCGATTCATAAATCATGAAATGTATAATAATTAGACAAATGAATTAATTAACATAAATGAAATCAATTTGTGTATTTCAAAAAATAGATGTATCTAGCTTTTTAAATTCCAAATGTTAGAAGCATCTAAACGTATTTTTAAAATTAAAATATTAGGACATCAATTATGTTTAAAATCATACTCAGCCTAGACCTGAACAAACTTGAATTTAGTTAATTAGAAAAAAATATAATAAATTAAATTATTCATGAAATATAAATATTATAGTTTATTTTATAAATTCCATTTTCTTAAAAAAAAAAATTGGAACCCCCACCAGTTTTCCCTACAAACTATCCTGCGCCGCGGGAACGGTTAGCCATCCGGCGCCAATATTCGTTGGTGGACTCTCTCTCTCTGCTTTTTCTTTTTGTTTTTCGCCACTCAGTTTAAAATCCCAAATGAGCCACCTTTTTCATTTCTCACAGGAAAGCTCGTCCTTAGCTCACTCACTTCTCTCTCAATCTGAATCCCGACTGTGCTACAGCCTTCTCTTTCAACAAACATGGACAGTGGTTTCTCTTCTCCACGACGCGACAATTTTCCAGCTGGTCTGCGAGTTCTCGTCGTTGATGATGACCCGACATGGATCAGGATCCTTGAAAAGATGCTCAAGAAGTGCTCCTATGAAGGTTTTCTTCATTCTTTGCCCGCTTCTATGCTCTGTTTTTTTTTTTCCTTTCTTGTTTCTGCTACTTATATAACGTGCTGATGGCATATCAGTGTAATAATCCTTCAGCAAGGGGATTAAACATATAATGTAATTTAAAAAAAAATTGTGCTCTGTCTGTTGGTTTAATTATCGGTGTCCCGATTTCGGTCCAGTTTTTGAATATTTGATATGTTTTGGGATAAGTCATATTGATTCTGCTTTATTGTTTCAGCTTCTCTCTTTAATGTGCTACCAAAAAGGTTCCCTCATGGTTATGTAATAAGGCTTTGAATATTTAGCTAATTTTAGGTTAAATAAGGATAGTTCTGATGATGATTACATGCGTTTTAATTTTCTGGTTGAATTTGAAGTGTTTCTTAGTGATTTAACCATATGGGTTTATTAAAGTGAGAAACTTGTCAAGAAGAAAAAGCTTGATCGCTCTGGGTTCTGTTCTTGTATGGTAGATTGAACGGGGTCATCATCAAGTTTTACACTTTGTGTTTTATGTTGTCATGAGTCTTTATCCAATATGGCTTTCTGTGGAAGAGCAATATAGAGAATGTAAAAAACAGAAGCACCTTTGTCGAATTTGATTCCTTTTGATCTCTCAACTGTAATGGCATCTTTAGAGTTAACTAGTTTAATGACCTCTTCTCTCTGTCCATCGGAAACCTGTATAGTTGGTTCTCACATTCATGAAAGAGGAAAGTTTCCCTTGCTTGCTTTTATACACTTGTTAGTAGGCTAATTGATTGTAAGATAAAACTGCAGGTATGTTACAACCATAACAAAATATAAGACTGAATCTTTCAAGTATTATAAGTAACTGAAGTAAGTGAGATTATACAGTTTCAGTGTCATCTTCAATTGTAAGATACGAATGCGATACATGCAAAAGATATTGCATTCGTATCCGGTGGTAATATTAAAGAACTGACATGGGAAAAATTGTATATATATTTACCTTTTGTACTTAAGCTTTGGGCCATTGGTTCAATTTAGTTAAGCAAAGTTACAAATCTGTTTTTCCCGTTCCTATGAAATTGAAGGTTGAGACTGCCCAACTTGGGTGGTGTCTAAATAGCTCGATTGACAAGTCTTAGCTAACCTTATTTCGGTAACAGTTTGAAAATGAAAATGAAGAAGGTTTTCCCTCATTGAAGACCAGAAGCAGACCACGTAATATTATATTAGAATCTGACTCAAATAATCTTATGAGCGTTATGTCTTCTTCATGTAAAAGGCCAATTCAAATCTGGTGTTGCAGCTTGCCTGTAGTTGAGCATCTAATAGTTCTTCATTAACATGCGCATGAAAATACACATATCATAATGTACGATTGTGATTATTAAAAGTACCCTTGAAACATGATTGAACTATTGATATGGTTGCTTTGAGATTGGACAATGAAAACGCTGCGTGATGGTTAATCTAAAAGGCACTGTTACCGGTTAGAGTTTTTACCACACTACTAAAGGTGTTTTCATGATTATCTGATAATCAACATGTTAAATTGGCCTTCAAGTCATTAATCATATTGGCCTAATGCAGTCATTATTTCACGAGCTTGTTCCTGTCGTTTTAGTTATTCTAATTCTATATTGCATTAATAAACTGTATTTTTCCTTGAATATTACAAATCGCAGTGTCCCTGTTGGACATCGCCCTTCTTGGTATGCTTTGCCATTGCATTGCCTGATTTCTAACAATGACTCGGATTTTTTGTGTTTCATGTTTCAGTGACTACATGTGGTTTAGCTAGGGAGGCTCTGAACTTGCTTCGCGAAAGAAAAGATGGATACGACATTGTTATCAGCGATGTAAACATGCCGGACATGGATGGCTTTAAACTTCTTGAGCATGTTGGACTTGAGATGGATCTTCCTGTCATTAGTCAGTTCCCTTAGAATTATATATCCAACTATCTCTTTAAATGATCTTTGATCACATTGACTCAAAAAGTTCATGCACTGACAAGCTGCAATTTGTAATGCTGGGCAGTGATGTCGGTAGATGGAGAAACAAGCAGGGTGATGAAAGGTGTTCAACATGGAGCATGTGATTATCTCCTCAAGCCAATTCGAATGAAAGAACTGCGAAACATATGGCAACATGTGTTCAGAAAGAGGATTCATGAGGCAAGAGAATTTGAAGGTCACGAAGGATTTGAGGGCATTCATTTAATGAGAAACGGATCAGATCAGTCTGATGAAGGGTTGTCATTTGCCCTAGAAGATATGACCTCCATGAAGAAAAGAAAAGACCTTGATAACAAGCATGATGACAAAGAATACGGAGATCCATCTTCCACCAAGAAAGCTAGAGTAGTTTGGTCTGTGGATCTTCATCAGAAATTTGTTAAAGCAGTAAACCAGATTGGATTTGACAGTAAGTTCTTTGACTTTAATTTGAAATCTACAACCAAAGAGAAAAATCTAGTTGACCTCTCTCTGTTCAAAAGTGTGGTACCAAAGCATAATATTTTTGGCTAATATGGCCATTTTGTCTTTCAAGCATAAGGATATTATTAATGTCTATCTTCTGTTTGGCAGAAGTTGGCCCCAAGAGAATTCTAGATTTGATGAATGTCCCATGGCTGACGAGAGAAAATGTTGCTAGCCACTTGCAGGTATATGCGTCTTGGTCTTGTGCATTGCCTCAGTAGCTAATTGATATTACACACACAGTCATACACACACCTAATACATTATCACTGAAGATTATCAGGAAAGAAACTTGGATCGTGTCGTGCAACAACTTCCCCACCATTGGTCTTTAAACAAATTTTGGAGAAAATTGTTGTTCTCTAATTAGTTTGATGTTTGAAAACAATGAGGCCTGATAGAGAAAATTGTTTTCTGCAGAAATACCGGCTCTACTTGAGTAGGTTGCAGAAAGAAAACGATCAGAGATCTTCCTCAAGTGGGACCAAGCCATCGGATTTTCCTCTAAAAGACTCTGCAGGAAATTTTGGATTTCAGAACTCAATAAACAGGCAGCAAAATGATGTTGCAGTTAACAGCTACAAATATTCAGATGTAACGTTACAGAGTCATGCTTCTGAAACGAAGATTCACGACGGTGATCTAAAGGCTATTGTTTCAGATTCTGCATCAGAAAAAAGAAGAGCTTTGTCTAGCATCATTCCTGATGCAAAGGTATGTTCCAATATAAGCCTTAACCATTCTTCTTTTGGACCTCTTGAGTCAGAAGGAAGCCATACAGTATTTGATTGCACCATCCCAACAACACAGTACAGCTGGAGTGAAGCTCCAGAAATGCCACTCCAGAAAGAACACAAGTCATTTCTTCAATTAAAAGATAGCTTCAGCCAGTTACCATTACACGTCAGGAAGCACCCGATTCAAGTTGACCAATCACATTCAAATGCTTCAGTTAGTTCCAACCCCTCTATCACAGAGGGAGAGATTGCTGCCTGTATTGAAACTAAGCCCATGTATGCTGATTTCAAAAGTGGTTATGCTAGTCCTGTGAGCTCAATAGGGAGTGTAGTGGACACCTTTCCTACTCAGTCCAAGAGCTTTATGGAGAATGTTCAGCTCTCAGAACCAACCTCAACTAAGAATTTGGGCATGAAAACTCAGGGCTTCAATCTAGGCTGCAATTCTGATCTAGAATTTTACCCTGAAAACCTAATTTTGGGAGGCGAGGTGGCTTCTGAACCTTCGGATGAGGACTTGCACTTCTATTGGCTGCAAGCTGAACGCTACAATATGAACTGGGGACTGGAGAATATAGAGATGCCAGAGTATTATGATCCAGGTCTTGTTGCAGAACTTTCAAGTCACCTACATGATTCAGCAGATTATACTCTGGTAGATCAAGGACTATTCATAGCATAATCACCTTTCATGCATGAAATGACTCTTTGGTGCTTGTTGGTAAATTGCAATTTGCATCTACTATAGAAAGAATTCCAACTGTCAAGGTTGGGACATTCATTCTCTTATCTGAAAGGATTTGGATATGACTATTTGTATAAAATGTGGGTGATGACAAGATTAACGTTAGTAAGGTTGCTTCTTCAAGCGTGTTCTGTATCTTTATTCTCCCAACCAGGGTTAGCTCAGCAGACTCTAGACTGTATGCCTGATAATAAAAAAAAAAAATTTAAAATATGCAGAAATAATTAAATTTAAACTGGGGTGAATAAAGCTCCGCATTTTATCCTAAGGTCTTAACCTTGTGGTTTTCTTTCAATTTCTAAATTTTAGTCATTCCAAGTGTTCATTGTAACAAATGACATGTAATTTTGGTGTTTTAATCAAATGTGCTTGAAGTTGAGGATATTATTGAAGTTGAGTATATGATAAAGTGCACATTTGGTCTTTTAACTTATACTCTTTCCGTTAAAAAATGTAAGACATTTTTAAGGATTTGAATATTAAAAAATATAAGACATTTTTTATGTTTTAAAGTATAATTAATGTATTTTTTTTAAAAGTACCTTTACTAAATATCACTTTATATTAATTTTAAAGTGAAACACCCTCTTAAATAAAGGTAAATATGAAAAGATAATATTAGTTTGAAAACAGATAATTACTTTATTAGAGAGTATATAAAAAATGTCTTACATTCTTAAATGGAAGGATTATGATTTATTTACTTAATTTTATAAAGTATGTTTTCAATTTTTTTACCCTAATACCATTAATCAATCATTGTTATTTATTTAAATAAGTTAAACTTAATATATCAATATTTGAAAATGTTTTATCAAAATTTGAAATTTTAATGTAGATATTTTTGTTAATGAAACCAATAATATTAAGGTTAGACATTTTATAAAATTATAGGATCAAAACAAAATTTTAGATGAAATTAAAAGATCAAAGGTGCAATTTTGTCCCAAAATCAAAAATCTACGGACAATGTGTAAACCTATAGCTAGCCAAAGCCTAATTTCAGGACAAATTCCCAACTCTGAAATATTTTTTGCCATAAATTCTTTTAAACTTGATGCATAGCTTAAATATACCAAAGAAAACAATAAGGTTAATAGAATGGAGGATCCTAACAACGTCATTTTTACCCTTGAGATGCTGAATATTAGGACAAGCTTTTCTTTTTTTTTTTGGTAAAAGGTAAATATATTAACAATAAGGGAAAAGTTTACCATGTTAGAAATACAACAAAAACATTAAAAGAAGAAAAATTAGCAGGAAAAGACAAGCCGTGTGGACCACATTTCTGAATTTTCAACTATTGAAGGTGTCCAAAATCTTTACAATTTCCTTATCAATGAGGTGTTGTCGGGTAAGAGAAGCATTTCTTGTGGGGCCTTTCTTTGCCGGTGAAATGAATTTGCCTTTTTTATCCATTTAATTTTACTTGTATCATCTTTGGAATTATTGTAACTAATTAATGGGAGGCTACTTAGAATTCTTAGACTCCTTCAATACGCTTCAACTTTATGTACTTACCAAGCAGTGTTCAACAGATGAATAAATGGAGGATAATATAAAAGAATGATATGGACAAAATTAATTTGTGATAAAATTTTCTTAATTTTCTTCCATCGCACATTTTACTTCTTGATGTAGTCATCCCTGTTCTGTGATCAAGGTGGATCATGATATTCTTTTCTGAAAATTAGAACTATGTTCAATTTAATTTAATTTAATTTTTTATACAATATATTTTATTTATTTTCGTGATCTCATGTAAAACACAATGGCATGTTTGAACATTTAACAGGTTCTTTTAAAAAAAAAAAACACCATGGGCCTGGGCTTTGGACCATTGTTCAGCAACCCTTATCCAAAGAAAATTCTGTGGCCCAAGAGTACATGGAACATGGTCATTTTGTGGCTAGTTAGCAAATCTTTCAATAATTCAATTTATTATTGAATTCAATGTGATTATTAAACTAACATAGCCAAATAAAAAATTTGAAACAAAACTTCATGCAATAACTTCCTTTTAGAGGGAAGAAAGAAACCATAAATTCAAGATCAAGACATTTATCCCATCTATCTCTTATTTTAAACGACTTTTACATCTGCACTTTAAACTAGTTAAAAAAACAAAATCGATATAGAAAGCGTACACGGTGGCATTGTTACCAAAAAAAAAAAAAATCTACACCAATTGTAATAGTAAACGGTGTAATAAAAAGTTAAAGATATTTTTTTTTTCAAAAATTGCTTGTTTTTCTTCGTTGTTTGTGTCTAATAATATAGAAAGTCAGATTTTTTTAATTAATTTATTTTTTATACTTTCTACACCAGCTGTATGCATAACCAAGATAGAAAGTCAAATAAAAAATAAAAATAATTTATTTAATTTTTTCATTGGTTCTTTTGAGACCTCAACCAACAACTTAGTGATTTTGGAGTTGATAGACTCAACGCCTAAACGCCCACCAAATTTGCCTCTGGGTTGTCATTTTCCTTCCATTATCATCAACCTCAATTGGTTTCACCAGTAAGATAGCAAGGGTGGTTAAATTGGTAAAAAGAAACAGACTACATGTCATCTCAACATTAAAAAAAGAGTAAATTGAGATAAGATCCATAACCATATATGGATCAAATTGTAGATTCTCACATCCATGCATGATGCCGGCCTATAGCTAGACAGCAAAATTCTTCAAGGTTGACATCATGTGAAATGAGTGTGTCTATACTTAATTAAGCCCATATGATGTTAATGAGAAAATAAATCCGACATATGCTCTTATGAGATAAGAGTGACATCAATCACACACACACACACATTAAATAACTACATTTCGAAATCAAGTAAAAAGATCTTTGCTTCATTATAGTGTGAGTCTTGTAAATTAAAGGAAATAATAAATCTTTTTATTGATGTCCTTTGATTTGAAAATATTATGGAGATAAGTTATACAGCCTACTACTTTACCATATATATCCTATAATCATGGTAGGCATGATCTAAAGAAGTTATCCAAGGAAAACTGCTGTTTCCTATCTAAATGATATATGGGCAAAAGGATGATTTACTTTGAATGTATAGCTAGCTAGTGTCTTTATGATATCAATTTTCAGTTTTAATAAGTGTGGATACTGTACATATAAGAAAAGCAATCCACTATTAGAAAAATGGAATTTAGCAAGGTACATGCCATTTTTCCTCTCTAAATTGCGTTTTAGTGAGGGATTTTGTCCCTTGTTAAATTCATAGCTAAAAAAGAGTTCATTAAATTTAACGAGAAATCATATTTTCCTCGCTGATTAGCGAAAGATTTAATCCCTGGCTAATTTTTAGTGAGGACTACATCCCTCGCTAATGTTACTCAAAATTCAATAACTTTAGCGAGGGATTAGCCCCTCGCTAATCTCTTACTAAATATATTTATATTTAAAAATGATGATGTTAAATCACCCGTCATGTGTACGTCAATTTGTGACATATCACCAACAACCTTGTGCCTCGTTAATTGCTATGTCACATACCACCTTGTGCTCTAACACTTGCCACATGCGTGACAACTCATGACTTATCATTGTCCACTTTGTATCATGTCACTTACTCCTTGTCACATGTCCATTATGTTTATGCAAAAATTAAGACTTGAACCCTTAACCTCATACCTTTTAAGTATTATGCTTTCTTTCTTTGCTAGTTGAATTGAAAGGTATCTGTAGTCATTATATGAGAAATTAAATATATATTATTTACCTACATAAATATATCAAATAATATATTATAAAAATACACACATATATACATATTAAATTTTATTTTCAATTATTAATATGTTAAAAATATTTATATTTTATTTAAATTATTCTTTAAGTTATATTTTTAATAAAAATTTATTTTATTAATAAAAAGAAACTTAAAATAAAGAAAATATTAAATATTAAATAATTTTATTATGAATATTTTAGTTAATTTTTAAATTTAATTTTTATTTTTATTAAATATGTAATTAAAAGTCATTGCCAAAAGTTAAATTTTTTTGTAGTAATTAGCTAAGGATGAAATCTCTTGCTAATTGTCTTATTCTAGATAGGGATTGATAGCCTCTCACTATTTTTCTCACTAATTGTCTTATTTTACAGAGAAATTGACAGTCTTTCGCTATTTTCTCCGTTAATTCTCTTATTTTAGAAAGGAATTGATAGTTCTTCACTATTTTCCTCGCTAATTTTAAGTCAAGCTATGAAATCAACATCTCTCGCTAATTATTTGGTATTTTGGAGAGGAATAGATGATCCCTCACTAAATTCTCTCGCTAATTTACATTTTTCTATAGTGATCTAAGTCTTATACTAACTCAAGAGGTATTAGAATGGCCATGAGAAAAAGTTGATGTAGAATGGGAAAGGGCAAATGGAGAAGAGAAGAAACAAGGGAGAGTAGAAAGAGAATAGAGAACGTTAGAGGAAAAAGATAAATTGAAAGGAGAGACAAAATAATTGTAATTCTTAATTATTCAAAGGCATGTACAAAGCTAATGAGTTATAAAGCATAGGCTTTAACCTAACTCTAGAATTAAATATTAGAATATTTTAAAAATTCTAAAATTAAATGTAAATATTACAGTAATTGCTGAAAGATAACAATAATTCAAATATTATAATAATTAAGATAAGATATTCCTAATTAATTTTCATTTTTTTTTGTTTCTATAATTTTTCTCCCACTTAAAGAACTTTCCTCTAGAGATTAAAATTATGGATGTACTTGGAAAGTATGATGGGATCAAAAGATTTCGAGTTGTGTCTTTGTTAGGAAACTCTTTCTAGCAAATTAAATCAAATACCAGTAAATGGCATTAAACGTACATATCTATGAGTATATTATTTAATTAGTAAGTTTTCTATTCTATATTCTTTATACATGTCTATTATAAAAATTAGAGTAAGAATTTTTAGTTGATATATATGATTAATTCTTATAGGGCTGCCAAACGTTACCAAGGTAGTAAAGATCTCCCTTCAAATACCAAAAAACTTGAGTTTTATGTAAGGAAAAGAATAAAGGTTTGTATTATTTTCTTAATAAAACAAGTTGGCTTGCATCTAAATGATTGTTTGATTGATATTTTAAGTTTGTTATTCTAAATATACTGTTTTGAATTGATGTAGAATTTTTAGAAAATCTTACAATGTCCAAGTTATAAGAGAGACTCTGCTAGATTTTCGCCAGTGAATCAGAATTATATATATAATTTGTTCCCTAAAGTGTTAGTAATTAAGTTGAAATTTATTCTATCATATTTTGATAATGACATCTTTTATTGTTTTATAGGTACCTACACAAATATTGGGTTGGGAGTGTGGATACTATATGATGAAGTTTATGAGATAAATAATCATACAATAAGAGTTGATCATTCTTGAGAATGTAAGTCAAGTGTTTTAAAAAACAAATTATATATTGATTACTTATATAAAGTTAATTTACTTATACATTGCTTTCATTTCTCATGTGGTATTTTGGGGGATCAAGATCATCACATTTTACTATAGACCAAATAAAAGATGTAATTGAAAAGTGGTTAGAATATCTAATTAATTGTTTGTGATAGGTAGTTAACTTTTAATGTTAGAAAAATATCAATACTTTCATTTGTTACACTGACAATAGATGTTATAATGCTAATGCTAGGCCGTTACCCGTAAATAACATGTTGCATGGCTCGAGTATACTGATAAGTAAGTTAGAGCTGCTGCATTGATGCTTGGATATAGTGTTAAATAAGTAAGGGCTATCGCATCATTTTAGACGTGTGCGGTTAAAGAAGTTAGTCTATGAGAGCAAGATTATATTTAGTACTTGGAATATTGGTATATTAAATTATAAATCTGTAGATGTTATAGGGGTTATGATTTAAAGAAAAATCAGTATCCTATGCCTACAAGAAACATAATGGCATAGAGAAGAAGCTAAAGATATTTAAGGTCAAACTTTGGTATACAGGAAAAGTGAGCACACACAATGGAGTAGGCATCATTATTGGTAAGGAGTGAAAGAAAAATGTTGCAGAAGTTAGCAGAATTGGAGACAGAATTATTTCCTTAAAAATAATAGTTGGACGTGAGACTGTTAATATTGTTAGCATTTACGCACCTCAAGTCGGGATAGAAGCCAGTCTTAAGGAATTATTTTGGGAGGACTTGGAGGGGTTGATTCAACATATACCATAGAGTGAAAAGATTTTTATTGGAACTGACTTTAATGGGCATGTCGGGAGGAAGGCTGGTCATTATGCAAGAGTGCATGATGGTTTTGGTTTTGGAGAGCTAAACAATGAAGGACAAACTTTTTTTGATTTCTTATTGGCGTATGATTTTAAAATTGCCAACACTTATTTTAAAAAGAGAGATGAGCATCTCATCACTTACAAAAGTAGAGCCTCAAGTCACAAATTGATTTTCTCTTAGATGGGAACAAAGATAGAAGACTTTATAAGAATTGCAAGGTGATTCCCAGGGATGCTGTAACAACACAACATAGGGTCCTTGATGTCTGTATTATGAGAAACACTTAAAAACGTCGACAGGTAGTAGCACCAAGGATTAGGTTGTGGTAATTAAAAGGTGAGAAGTAAGATATTTTCAAGTACAATTTTTTAGATAAAGGATTTTGGGAATCTCAGGGAAGTGCTAACATCTTGTGAGAAGATATGGTTAAAAAGATAAGGGAAGTTGCAAAAGTAGTTTTGGAAGAATTAAAAGGATTTGGTCAGAGAGATAAGAAGTCTTGGTGGTAGAATAATAGTGTATAGGACAAAATCAAACATAAGAAGAATTGTTTTAAAGCCATACATTTGTGTAATAATGAGAAAAATTAGAAAAGGTACCGTATGGCTAAGAAGGGAACTAAGAAAGCTGTGAGTGAAGCTCATTCTAAAGCTTTTAAAGAATTTTATAAGAGCCTTGAGACAAAGAAAGGAGAACAAAATATTTATAAGATTGCTAAGAGTAGAGAAAGAAAATCAAGAGATCTAGAATAGGTAAGGTGTATAAAGGATGAAGAGGGAAGAATTTTAGTTACAGATGATAAAATTAAAGATAGATGGGAGACATACTTTTCCAAACTTTTCAATGATGGAAAGGGTTTGTTTAGTAACTTGAAGGATTTAGTAACTCGTGAAGGAGAACAAAATTTATCATTCTATTAAAAAATACGTAAAAAGGAGGTAAAAGAAACTCTTAAGAAAATGGCAAATGGTAGAGCCAATAGACCTGATTGTATATCTATTAAAATGTGGAAATGTTTAGGTGAAGAAGGGGTGAGATAGTTAACTAAGTTATTTAATGTGATTTTACGGTCCAAAAAAATTCTAGACGACTGGAGGAGAAGTACATTAATTCCTGTTTATAAAATAAAGGGGATATTTAGAATTGTACTAATTATAGAGGGATTAAACTCATGAGCTACACAATAAAATTATGGGAGAAAATAATTTAGCATAGGTTGAAATTGAAGACAAGTATTTTTGAGAATTAATTTGATTTTATGCTAGGTAGATCGACTATGGAGGCAATTTATCTATTAAAGGGATTAATGAAAAAGTATCATTGTAAAGATAAAGATTTACACAAGGTTTTTATTGATTCGAAAAAAGCTTATGACAGAATACCAAGAGAAGTGCTTTAAAAAGCTTTGGAAAAGAAGGGAGTATGAATTGCTTATATTAAAGTTATACAAAATATGTAAGAGGGGGTAAAAACTAGTATAAGAACATCTAGTAGTCAAATAAAGGACTTTCCTATAAAGATTAAACTAATTAGGGCTCATCTTTGAGTCCTTATTTGTTTACCTTAGTCTTAAATGTTTTCACGGTTGCAAATGATATATTTCTTATAGCAAAGATAATAGAAGAAATTAATTATAAACTTGAGTTATGGAGGAGGATATTGAAGTCGAAAGGTTTTCGTCTAAGTAGGAGTAAGACGGAATATTTATATTGTAAATTTGGTAAGAGACTAGTTGATAGTAATTTGGAAGTGAACTTGGGAGATCAAATTATACCTCAAGTGTAAAAGTTTAGATATTTGGGAGCCATTATTCAAAATGATGGAAAAATTAGTGGGGATATTTCACATAGGATTCAAGTTGGGTGGTTTAATTGAAGAAAAGCTAAAGGAGTTATTTGTGACCGTAAGGTGCTTAATAAACTTAAAAGAAAGTTTTATCATACTGCTATCAGACTGACTATGTTATATAGTAGTAAATGCTAGGCTTTAACGGAACAGTAAGAGCATAAAGTTAGAGTAGCAGAATGTTATGATGGATGTGCAGACATACACATAAAGATAAAATTTAAAATGAGCATGTACGTGAAAAAGTGAGGGTATCACTTATTCAAAAAAAATGGTAGAAAATAGTTTGAGATGGTTTGGGCATGTACAAAGAAGACCATGGGAGGCATCAGTGAAAAGAGTGGAACATATAACTTTGAGCCCTATTAAAAGGGGTAGAGAAAGGCCTAAGAAAATACTCTTGGAAGTTTGTTGAACGTGATTTCTTAATTAAAAATATTTCTAAAAGTTTGGTAAATGATAAAGCACAATGACATCTTGTAATTCATATAGCCAACCCCATCTAATAGGATAAAGGCTTGTTGTTGTTGTTGTTTCATTTGTTATACTAGCTAGAGATTAGACTAGTTAGGAAATTGAATCAGTTGTTTTATTTTTAAATTCTTTCATGGTATACAACTTTATATGTTTAATAATATTGTTTCTAGATTAGTTTCTGATATGGGATTAGTCATGTAAAAAGATACAAGAGAAAGTTTTAAAAATTTAACTAAAAAAAATAAAAAAAAATATACAAGAGCACTAAAAAATAGAGCGCTCTTGAAATCGTGGCATATGAGAGCACTTAATGTATTAGTGCTCCCGTATGCATGCAAATGAGGGCACTCTAAAAAAGAGCACTCTTTTATACATACATACGAGAGTGCTTAGACAAAGAGTGCTCTCATTTATAAGGCATATAGGAGTGCTTAGACGTGGAGTACTCCCATATGCCCGTAAGCTAGCATATACCAGAGCGTTTTTTGTAAAAAAGCTCCCATGGGTCAACATATATGAGAGTGTATGTCACACTTACTAGAACGCTTTAGGAGCACTCTCATACACTCTCATATAGATGGGAGCACTTCTAAAGAACTCTTATAGGTTAAAAATAAGCATTCACGTAAGGTTATTTTGTAATAGTGGTCAAGCCACTCTATGAACACAAGCTTCAAACAATGTTGATAAGCTTTAGAACACAAGCCTCAAAATGAATTAAAGCTCGAAACAGCAACACCGACTAGAAATTTGAGGAAGACAAAGAGGAACTTGGACTGATTAAAGTTCAAGAACTCGAGGATGAGAGGTGCAACAAAAGTTGGAACAAAAATTCAAACGTGAGGGAGAGACTGAAAAAATGAGGAAATAAGTCTAGTAAGGTTTTTCCTAAATTTAGAAGGAGTTTCTAGAGTAGTTACTCACAAAAACCGATCTAGAAATTAATTAAATATATATATATATATATATAAAATTAAATTATATATACCTATATTAATTTTTAATACTTTCTAGATGGGCCAGTTGCACGAACAACAAATCTACAAAGTTATTTAAATAGTTAATTTTTCAAAAAAAAAAAAATCTTTCTAAACTGGGTGTAGGCTAGCCTAAGCGGTCTAGAAGTGTACAGAATTTTTTTTTTTAAAAAATCCAAATTGGTTCTGCACTTGTTCAATTTAGAAAGTACAAAAATTTAATTTTTAAAAAAACATATTCTAGACCAATTATGTTGTCAACTAATCCTGAAAACATTTTCAGACAGGTCCTTCTTGAAACTGACTTAGAAAGTCTTAACAATACGTTATTTTATTACAATACACTTCCACCGTCTCTATTTTATAAAATGTCTTTGAAATAACTGCTTTTAAAGAGGGAGATTTAAAAAGCTAATTTTCCATTGGTGTCTTAAAATCATTATCTTTTAATGAGAGTCAAGATAACAAGTTGTAGAGAAGAATGGATTGAGGCAAACAAGCACCCAATTTTGTCTGAAAAGATAAAGTATTTCATTAACTCAAATGTCAACATTAAAGATAAATAAGAATAACAACTCAGCCTATATTGTGAGGAGTTAAAAATAACATGTTTCTCTTACCTTTGGCTTTAAATGCATTGGCAATTTTTTAAGAATGATAATCAACATTATAAGTACTTGTGTTGTGAGGGCTAATAAATAAAAATTTTATCATCATTGAACCGGACACCATAAAAGGATAAAAGAAGTACCTAAATGGAAAAAATAGAAACAATCACCACTAATATTTAATAAATACCACGAAAATAATAAAATTTAAAAATGTATAAAATAATTTGTGTGCTTTGTAGCCAATCTTTGGTTAGAATCATTAATATTTTTTTCCGTTGATTTTTTGTTAATCACTTCATCATAAATCTTCATTTAAAATTTTATTTCAAGGATCTTAATTTTAAATGTTGTTTGCATAATCACTTCAAGTGTATTTTGATGAAGATATTTTAACTGTGAGGATTCTATGTCAGTCTTCCCTGCCTTAGTTATAGATGTAGATCCTTTTGATAGATTTCCTTTCAATGGCTTTCCTTTTGATTTGATTGGCTTCTTCACTATTTCATTTGATTTTGAGGACTACAAAATGTAAAATTAGTTGATAAGGTCAAAATTAAATGTGAATGATTTTAAAAAACTGTCAATTATCATACTTTTAACTTAACAAGTTTTGTAGGCCAGGCCACATAAGTGCAACCTGTGTCAAAAATTGTGAATATAGCCTCATCTGCTATTTGCACTGGCTACTTAGCATCATTTTCTATTGGGATAGTTATGGTCACTTTTAAGTTACTGTGTATAGTAACAGATCTGAGTGCCACAACATGTCAACGTGATGATTCTAACTATAATTGACATTTTTCTTGCCTTAAAATTTAATAAATTAATATTTTAAGAAAACTTGGGATAAAATTTGTGAATAAAGAGAAATTATAAACTTGGGAAAATCTTCCTTAGCATGAAATGAGCGGCTATCTTTATTATTAGAGCTGGCTTATGTCACAGTTACTAATGCAATTATTTTCTCTAATCTATTTTCCATGTAATCTTGAATTTTTTTTTTCCATTCTTGTTTCCAATTCCACCATCTTTGCATTAAAATTATCTTCGATAAAGATTTTTGATTGACATCTAAATTAGATGTCTTGAGAAATTCTAAATTTGATTCCTCTAATGTGACTAGAGACATCTTAGGCTTCCAATGCCTTACTAAGAATGTCCACATATCCACCCATATCATCCTGTAATATTAATTGTGATAATACTTTTTGTTGAACAAATTGTAAATTAGTTACTAAATAAATAATGTAAATAAAATAATGTAATAATATATCAGTACTCACACAATCCTCCTAGAATTTTTGAGTGCATTCATAAGGTAATTTTCCTTTTTTATTTTCAAAATCCTCCAAGTTGTCTTGTCTATGCTGGTAAGTTTTCTCCCAATGATTCCACCTTGTTCACCTATGGTATCTTTTGTGTATTTTGGCAACCTAATAGCATCTATATTAGAGAGATATCTAATGTATAATTTAACTACTTCTTCCACGATATACCTCTCAAAAATATAGCCCTCAAGACCACTTCAATTTTTTACATATCCTTTTAATACCTTCAAATAATGCTTTATTGGGTACATCCATCTTAAATAAGCAAGGCCATACAATTTTATCTCTATAACTAAGTGAGATGATAAATGAACCATAATATCAAAGAATGAAGGTGGCAAATACATTTGGAGCTTACACAAGATCTTAGCTATTTCATGTTCCAATGTAGGCAATTTGTTCTGTCAATCACCTTGTTACAAATTGCCTTAAAAAAAAACAAATTTTGGTAATGGTTCCTTATACTTTCTTAGGCAAAATGGATCATATACCTCATGATGATATGACAGTCATGAGCCTTCAAGCCCACTATTTGAGCTCTTTCATGGATATAAGGCTATTGACGTTTGAAGAATATCCTTTTGGCACTTTAACTCCATGTAAGAATTCATAGAAAGTGAATTTTTCCTTTCTAAATAAGGTGTGAGTTGCTGGAGGTAGAAATGTGCATTTTTCCTTTCTTTTTGGTGCCAACTCTTCTTTTAGTCCTGTACTAATCAAATCAATCCTTGCATTGATACCATCCTTGGTCTTTCTTGAAATATGGAGTAACGTGCCAATAAGACTATCATAGGCATTCTTTTTGATGTGCATTGTGTCAAGGAAATGCCTAACATCTAGGATCTTCTAGTATGGCAATTCAAAGAAGATGTACTTCTTTTTCCAACCATTCTTAACAACCTTGCCTACAAATAGTTTTCCAAATTCAATATTCAAATCTTTAACCTTTTCAAAGAGTCGCTCACTGGTTAATGAAAAAGGAACTCTACACTTTTTTGGTGGCCATTGAAGGTCTTCTTTAATGCTAAGGATGTGTTGATGGCAAAAATTGATGATGACTAATGAAGACACTATTCTTATAATATTCCAATAGTATTAAACAAGTGTGCTCCTCACAAATTTTGATACTATATTCTAACAAATTGCCATAAACAAAAAATTCATTTATGGTGCCAAACAACATTGCTTGTAGGATGAAATATTCTTTGTAATGTCTACCTTAACATTACCAAAACAACACTCTAACACATGGTTTTGATAATCTGGATTAATCAAAATCCTAAGAAAAAGTTATTACAACCCAAGGATTTAAAAGTAATTAGTTTAAAATATTGAGATCCCAAGAAAAACTCTTTTTCAAAAGTTGTTTGAGCTCAAACTATAGTTTAAAATGAGTTAAACTAAGTAATAAAAGCAAGGAAACCATTTAGCATTTGAAACCAAGCTAATACATTATGAAAATTTTCCAGAAATTAGCTCATCCGCCACAACACAGGCCATACCTATTGTGGTGAATGGCACAGAGGGACAAATCCCTCAACGTGTAATGCACCACTGTGCTAGCCCATAGTCATAACAACACTCCAAACTTTCACCATCTGACATCTAATTTAAGTGATTCAAGTGTCTACACAAAGCTTTTTGAGTCCTCTAACTAATGGTACTTGTCTCATACTCAAATTCTTAACCATTAAAAAGAATACCTAAACCCAAAATGGTCTATTTTCATTTCAAAACACAACCAATGTTATCCAATTCACACCACTAAATGCCATTAGCTTCGGAATCACTTTGACCGACTCAAATGAACCACATACAATATATATGGCCACTTATATCATACAAATAAGCATTCACACTTAAAATGACCACCAAACCCCTAAGCCTCAATAATAAAAAAAGGTGGATAAAATTCAACATAAATCTCATTTTGGTTATTCCATCACATAGTTAACACAATAAATCACTTATACTAGTATCTTGCATCACAATTTTAGGCTAAGATACACACACATTACACAAAGTTTCATATAAATAATAGTAAAACAATGTAATGATCCTAAATGGCATTACAGCATAGCATATTTGTTACAAACCCAAAATAGAAAAGTGAAGAGCTATACAAATAAAGCTCTTCACTCTTCGATCATCCTTTCTTTTCCTTTGTCCTTACTGGAGCCTTCACCTATAAAATATAATCACATGGTGAGATAAATATCTCAATAATAGAATAATTCATTACTATTAATTAACATGCATAACCACATTGGAGTAAAGCTATTATACACCAAAACATACTTTTAGCATATTACAACATAACTTTTTTCATAATAAATGTTTAATTTTACTCCAGCATGATTATTATACCATTCAAACTTTTATATTAACCTGACTAAAATCATAGGCTCTTGGACTAAGTGCATATTCATAATGGCTCGAGCTCACCATCAGTAGTAGGATCACTCAGTCAAAGGTGTTATATCCTACTTCCAGACTATGGTCTTTCCTATCGTACATAAATCGAGGTATCATTACTTGAACACCGCATCAATGATGCTAAGGAGCGTCAATATCCAACGTTGTATCTTATTTGGATACTAAGGAGAAAATCTCCAACATTATGCCTTACTACACATTAAGGAGATATATGTCATATGGACTTCCATCACTCCTTCCTATGGGTAATCTCCCACCTCCTATCATGGTCATGCTCACACTTCTTATATATAACACATATGCATATCAAGTTCCTCAACCAATCTATATAAAATTTTCACCATTTTCATTGTTTGCAAATCATTTTACATGCACAAAATTACATTTCACAATATGCAAAGTTATCAAATTTCAAGTAACAATTTAACATATCTATTCACAAACAGTTAAGCAATATAATCAAATAGTGTAAATTATTTTATTACCTCAATCCTTTGTCACACAAAAGGGTTACTATGGTTCAACATTATCTCCATACTTTTTATACACACGATAAGGATTGATAAAACTCAATCTACACAATTTAGTAATAATCATTAATTATCACTTTGAATAAACTCTGAATTCACTAGATTTCAAGTACCCATAACTCTTAAATTTCTTATTTAACAATATCAACCCTTTCAAAACACTCTAACAATCCTATTTAGCATCCAAAATTGTCATCCAACTATCCACATAATCTAAAAACTCTCAAATTATACTTAGGGCTTATCCAAACCCTGAACAAAAATTTCAAATCTAAACCAAACCTATAAACCTAGGGTTAGAGGCTTGATTTAACTCTTTAATACCTTAACTAAGTCAATGAGTTCATCCATTACCCAAAAACAACAAAAAAAAAGCTCCCCAATACCCCAAAAGTCAAAAATTTCACATCAAAAGGGAAGGAGAGGGAGTATAGAACTTGTTCAATGATGATTCAAGCTCTAAGTACCTCTAAATCTTTCTCAATATTGAGCCCTAACAACCACAAGCTCCTCCTCCGTCACTCCCTTTAATTTCTCTTATCCTACTTTTGATTTTGGGTCTATTTTCACGAATTGATAAGTGTTAATTTTGCATGAGTACTGTGATGCATGGCATAGAGAGCCGCACCATAATTTAAACTTTCCTCCGTGCAATGGCCAATTTGAACTTTGACCTAGCCTTCTTCTAAGGTTGTCCAATGATCTAAAAACTCTATTAGTCTCCCAAAACCACTATTAAGCAATAATTTATCTAATTTGACCAAAATACCCTTAGAAACACTGATAATTCCTAGATTGAAAACTTAGGATGTTACTTTCTTCCCTATACCCATTATAAACCTCCATACTTGTCTCCTACAGTATCTTCAGATCTTTAATCAATAGATCTAAGTACATATCTATATCATTTTTTAGTTGTCGGGATTTAGAAATTAACAATGATAGCATTATAAACTTGTGCCTTATGCACAATCTTGGAGGAAGGTTATAAGTAATCGAAATCATCGACCATGTGAAGCACTACTTTTCATGCCATAAAGGTTAATTTCATTAGTGGCTAATGCAAGGCACATGTTTCTATCTTCAACCTTGAACTTAGGGTATATAAGATCAAACTTTTTCCATTGAGGAGAATCTATAGGGTACATAGTTTGCCATCTTGAATTCTCTCAACAATATGCCATGTTAAGTATTTAGCATCTTTTGTAATGCTATTTAGGCATCTGAATCTTGGTATGATTGGAAAATACCACAATGCCTTCGCTGGGCTGTACCCATTTCTCTTGTACTATGAGGCATCACATTTTGGACACTTATCTAAGGTTGAATACTCTTTTTGAAAGAGGACACAATTATTTGGATATGCAAGTATCTTCTCATAGTTCAACCTAATATAATAGAGTACTTTTTTTAGCCTCATAAGTATTAGGTGGAGGCTCATTGTACTCTAGCAAGATTTCATACAAGAGTTCAATCAAATTAATGAAACTCTTATTACTTCATCTATTGGCCACTTTTAGGTTGTACAATTTTAGAACAACCGACAATTTTGTAAATTTGTTACAGTTAAGGTATAGTGGTTTATTAGCATCACCCTTCAACATCTTAAATATCTCAGGACAGTCATCCTCTTCAATCATATCAATCATCTCATCAAGATGATCAACATCATATGTCCATTTATTATGATCAAATGTTGAGTAGCTCGTACTATCCCTCTAATCAGTAGTTTTATTCTTTGTCTCCTTATACATGGTCCAAAAAGTATAAATTGGATCAATCTCATTACATATCAAATGATCTTTCAATTTTATTGTTTTTACTCTTCTTTCATAGCAACATTTTAAACAAGGACATATGACTCCATAGGGGTCTTGATTATGACAAAATGCAAGCTAAATAAATTCATCCATACCATCTCAATATTTCCTAGATAGTCCATTAGCCAACATCCACTTACGATCTATATCACTAACATAGTCATAGAAATTTAAGAAATAAAGATTTAGATTTGGTTTTTAAAAAATTTACTAGAGTCTCCCCTACAAAAAGAACCTCCCAAATAATCAAACAATCAAATCCTACAACATAATATTTTTAAACTAAATATATCAATTTATCCAAATAAAAATTTACTAGCATGATGCATCTAAATTCTATCAATCAATTATAGTTTAACAATAATCCCCCTTAAAAGTGAAACCTTCCAAAGAAGAAAATAAAACATTTCATAAATAAAATAATAAAGTTTAGATAGTTTCCTTTACAATTTATTAACCTTCCATCCATCATAATTTACTTCATTCAACTTTAAGCTAAACTAAGATAAGAGAATTACAATCATGAAATTAACAACATCAAATTTCAATACAAATAATTTAAATAACAAATTATCTATATATTTTTATATTTAAATTATTCCAAAATCTTTAAAAGAATTTATTATAATATTAATTATTAAAAAATACCTTCAAGTGGAGGTGACGGCGATAGAGGCCTTTCAGTGAGGATGGAGCAATGAATGGCAAGGGCTTTTCAGGTTGAGAAGTGACGACAATAGTGATACAGAATCAGAATGTAATAACCTAAGAATTTTAAGTAAAAGTTTAAAATACATAATATTGTGTTTTAAGTATATTTATATTAATTTTGGAATAAATTAACAAGAAGTATTGTTAGTCTAGTGGGAGTTGCAATGATAATTTATATGTATGAGGTCATGAGTTCAAATCTTTTGAGGCTAAGAGTGCAAATTTTCCCTTATCTTTTTTCTTCATACTATTGATAAAAATTACCATAATGCCCTTCTGTAGAGAGAGAGAGAGAGAGGTAGAGATCTAAAATACATGGCTTCTCCACTCTCCATATTTTTCTTTTCTCTGCCAAAAAGTCAAGAAACCACAAAGAGATAGAGAGCTTCGATCTCCCTCCAATCCACTGTCATTCCTTCCCTCCTTTCATTAGCTTCTTCCATTGTCCTCTATTGCCTAGTCCATTGCTGGTGTGTAAGTGGCTGAGACCTACTGATGCTCCATCGAACTTATATCTCTTTCATCCTCTTTGCTTTACTATTGTTGAGCTCTTCTTCATCCTTAGTCCTTACTGTTGTGCGTGTGTCAGACTTTCTTCCTCATCCTTGTCCCTTGAAATCATTGTCTATCCCTTTCCTTGTTCTACACCACATACTTCTTCCTCTTCTTCTCTACTTTGTCGTGCTTGATCTAAGGTAAGGGTCTTCACATTCTTCAGCTCTCTGCTAATGTTGTGTGTATATGTTTTTTTAGGCTGAAATTATGATTTTCCCTTCTTTCTATGTTAAAAAAAATTGTGCGTGTATACTGATTGGGCTAGAGCAATTGTGATTCCTCCTTTTTGTTCTAGTCAATGCAAAAATAGGAGTGTAGAAGAGCATTATATATATATATATATATATAATTTCATTATAATTGATGGATTACTGTTGATGAAGATGAATGTGGATTGATTTTTCTTTGATTTTAGAATTAATTTATGTTGATAGAATGAAATTAGGAATACTTGAAAGGGAATTGAATAGGAGGAAGCTTGGTATTGTAGTTTGAATTTTAAAGCACTCTAGATATTCGATAAAATGTGTAGAAGAATTGTAGTGGAGTAATTTCAGTATAATTGATGGATTGCCATTGATGAAGATGAATGGATTGATTTTTATTTGATTTTAAAATTAATGTCTATTGATGGAATGAAATTAGGAATACTTGAAAGGGATCAATTGAAAAGGAAGAAGCTTGGTATTGTAGTTTGAATTTTAAAGCACTCAAGGTGTTTGATGAAATGTGTAGAAGAATTGGAGTGGAGTAATTTAGTATTTAAAATGTATTATGGCCTAATATTGAGGGTTTATATTTTTTTAAATGGATTTAAATTTAGGTTCTGTTTTAATGGGAAGCATAGAAAATTTATATAGATGCTTGAAGAATCTTTGAAAAAGAAAGTAAATTGGTTGTTGTATGATTGATAATTTATAAACCAGTATTTTGTTTATGATTTGATTTCCAAATGTATCTAAGATGTTCATTAAAATGTCTAAGTGTGAGTTTTTACACATAATAGCAAGATACATATGAGGAATATATTGTTGCTAATTAAATAGTGATTAGAGGATAATTATTCTCTTTAGTGGAAGTTGGAAAGTTTGATTAGTTCAAATATTGCTTTAGGAAAAACCTTAGAGAGGGAATTAAAGAGGAAAAAGCTTGATATTGGTTTGAACTTTGATTCATAGAAGACACATGATAAAATGATTGATTGATAGGAAGAATTTTAGGGTATGGTGGGATAAATAAATGTGTTAATTGTATTAGTGACAATTGAGTTGATGTGGGAGATAATTATTGTCCGCAATAGAAATGGAATTGAAGATAGAATTTTTGAAGAGAGAGTTTTCTTTAGTAACTCATGTACCAAATTTTTATTTTTGCATTGGTCTATAGTATATATATGGAATATCTAGTATAATGTTTGAGGTTTGCTTGAATTAAAATTTATTCATTCCACTCCTCTAAATTAATTTGGAGTAAATAAGGTGTGATGTGTGCATATATATATCCTTAATTAAAATTTAGCTACATGTGTTTGAGAAGAGTTGGGAAGATAAATTGTTATAAATTAAATGCTATGTTAGAAAGTGTTTATATATGTTTATATATATAGTATGGTGGAGATTGAAGGATCAAATGTATAAATTGAATTGGTTTGAGAACTTAGTAGATTGCGGTGTTGAAAGAGGTTATTAAACTTGAATAAATGCCATTAATTTGTCTTTTTATTTGTTAGGGTGTTTGGAGGAAGGAAAATTTGATTATAGCTTTGAAGGGTGAATTTTAGTTCTAGGTAACATTGTAGGTAAGTGAATAATGTTCCAAATTCACTTATATATTAGCAAATTTTTCTTTTATCAAAATATTATTTCAATATTTTATAGTTATTAATATAATTTTCTCTAGCATTGATTACTTTTATCAATTAAATTTCTTTAGCACTTGAAATCATAACATATACTTATAAGATTGATGAAAATACTTTTATGAGTTCTAGTACTCCTTTATTTGATAAAGATAATTATGGAAAGTGGTGAAGAAGTTGAAAAATTAGTTGTAAATTTTCATATTTAATAAGTTTGATTTTTTAAATAATTTATGTGAGTTTGTTATCAAAAAGAGAAAATTGTATTTTGATAAGTGATTATTTTCTCACATGTTTGAAAAGTGATTTTTAGAGGACTATAAGCAGAACACTGGTTGCTAACGGTAGTTCCGTTAGCCCTTGGTGCTATACTCAATGATTAACTAGCTTGATTTTTATGAGTTCTATTATCACGTTTGTTATTTATGAATCTCGTACTTGCATTCAATTTTGTGGCGTCGAACTGCATTTGGTTACTTACCATCATAGACTGTGTGTCCACATCTGTTTTCATGGTACAAGTCGCATTTGTTTAGCATTACCTTTGTGAACTGTGTGTCCAATTTATCTTTGTGGCTTCGACTGCATTTGGTTATTTACTTTTGTGAACTGTGTGTCCACATTTGTCTTTGTGGTATAAGCCATGTTTGGTTATTTGTTCTAGTGGACTGTGTGTCCACATTTGTTACTTTTTCTATTAAGTACTCATATTTTTAAACTTTTCATTGACTTATGTATTTAACTTTTATTGGTTTCAATTAATAAATATGCCACTTCTTATATTCATATATAATTTATTTGATTCTTCAAGAGCTAATGATAGAATATTTTAATTTATTTATACTTAATGGTTTATGATAATTGATTCCAAGATTTAGTGAGCATATTATATTGTGTTATTATCTTTCTAATTCTTTATATAATTGCTCAAGTTTATTTATTTTATTCTTCTAAATTTTATTATTATTATTGGGATGTTATTCACTGAAAATATGGTCTCAGATAGCGCACTTAATTCTATATATTTCATAAATCATTAATGGAATTTTTCTACTGAATTGAAGTTGGGATGCCATTTTGGTTAATTCCATCTTGATGTAAAACTTGGATTTTTATATATATATTGTATCTTATAAATCTTGCTTTAGGTGTTTTACATATGCTATAGCTATGATCCTCTTTTTGATTAACTACTACTGTCTGTCTCTTGATAAGGGCAAAGCTCCTTGTTATTGTGTTGAAATTGCTATAGAGTTTTTTTTTTTGGAAAATCCTATTGTTAGGGGAAGTTCTATCAAAATTGCTATGAATAATTTATATATGACTTTTGTTAACATGCAAATTATATAAATAAGAGTTCTACCTTTTATTATGAATGTATTTGTGTTTAAAAGTTAGGAATTTCTTGAGTAAGGCTTAAGGGATGTGAGTTTCTGTATACATCCCATGCCAATCACGCCTAAAGTTGGGGCATGACACAGAAGATGGTGATGCAGATTTGGTTGGAATCAAGCAGCAAGATAGACTTCGAACAGTGACGAACTGAACTTTGAAGGTGCTCAAAACTGAGAACGATAACGTGGATGGATGATGTGGTGGGATGGATGACGGTGCATGACTAGACTTAGAATGGCGCAGACTGACGAGTCAGATCTATTTCTTGAGCATACTCTCGAATTGATGCTCAAAAAAAAAAGAAATTGATGCTTGAACATAAAGGAGAAATTGATATAAGCGAAAAAAATAAAAAAATTTGGCCTTCTGGAGCGCTCTTTTTAGGAGCACTCATTTAAAAGCTCTCCCAAAGGCTAATTTTTTTTAATTTAAACTTTTAAATAATGCTCTTTTATGAGCGCTCTGAAAGATTTGATGTACAGGAATGCTTATTCCAAAAAGTGCCCTGATATGTTTTGCCTCAACATACTATAGACTTGCTTCGGAACATATATGTTGTAGTAGTGGACCTAGGACCTAAGCTTGTGTTCGTCTTCTGGGCTAATGCTCGTGCAACCCTGATTTGTATTTTCCTTCTCTTCTTCATCTTCTGGATTCAATCTTCCATATGGTTATGTCTTTCGCATTCCACAAGCTTCTAAATGTCCATAACAAGACTAAGACGTCTCAGAAGAAAATTCGACCTTATATTTAACCAAACGTCTTCTTTTATAAATCTGTATTTTTATTACGTAAAAGGTAATATAAATTAAAACATTCATACATATTATATTATATTATGTATAAATATTGTAGTCAAATTATTAAAGCCGAAGTTTGGGCAAAATTTTTTTTGAAGCTCTACACAGTTTCTGCCAAGCTTCTGTACCTAGAGTGAACTCGGACAAGTCAAAGATGTTTATTTCAAAAAAATGTTAATTTTAACCAGCAGGTGGAACTGAGTCAGATCTTAGGTATAGGAATCACAGCAGACTTAGGAAAGTATCTTGGAATACTAATCATCCATTCTCGTGTCACTAAATCCTTATTTCACCCCTTGATTCAGAAAGTAACGAAGCAAGTATCAAGATGGAAAAGCAGATATCTTATCTGTATTAATTAATAATATAAAATAAATGAATAAATAATACCTATATTAAATCTATCGTTAAATAGATAAGAAACTACTTAAAATTAATTTTTGGAAACATTTGGATTGTTGGATTTGAATTTAAATTTTAAATTTAAAATCTTGCATTTCAAATTGAGATTTAAAATTCATGTATTCAAAATCCTTTGTTTGAACAATTTTTTTAAAAAAATTTAAATGAAGAAAAGAGATGAGTTGAGATTTAAAACAAAAATGAAAAATCCAAAATGATGAGTTTACCTATATTTTTCTATAAAGAAAAAAAAAATACGAGAGTCATAAATGCATCAATATATAGAAAAAAATGAAGAGAATGAAGTGTTTGAAGTAATTAAAATTTTAAATAACTAGGGTATAAGATAAATTCAAAATTACAAAAGAAATGTAATAAGAGATGGATGTGGATTTAAATCAAATCTAAATTCATAAAAATTTGTTTATCCAAATGAATGATTTGATCCAGATCCAAATTCCTATTAATCCAAACGCACTAGGATATAATTGCATTTTTTATTTTTAAATTATAAAGTCACTTATATTTCAAGGGGGGCAAAGAAGTAATAGTTTACTCATTTCTGGTGCAAAATATTCCGACATTCCTCCAACAATAGCTTTATATAAAAATATATTTACCATTCCGTGTCGAACGCATGAACTTGCAAGGATAATTTATATTTATATTTGGGTCAAAAAATTTCCTGTCCTTGTTAATCATTTCTCCAATATCAAATATGTCGACAAAAAGTTAATTTTACTAATAAATAATTAGAGTGGTATTGGGGGAAAGAAAAATAGAGCGGGTCCCATGTATTTG
Source organism: Prosopis cineraria (assembly GCF_029017545.1). Lineage (NCBI taxonomy): Eukaryota > Viridiplantae > Streptophyta > Magnoliopsida > Fabales > Fabaceae > Prosopis > Prosopis cineraria. The sequence continues at coordinate 33,432,821 of NW_026555335.1, read as the reverse complement.
TATTCAGCTGCAACTAAGTTGTATTGGTTATTGCTGGTAAATATTATTTAAAAAGAAACTTTTTTTGAAATATAACGATTGCAATTCACTTTTTTAACATCTATGCATTGTTTTTTAAGAAAGAAAGAAATAGAGCCACCAACGAGGATTGAGTCAAGCAAAAGAGGCTAGTTTCTCATAATATGATAAATTAAAATTTGAATTTATGTTAAAAAAGACACCCACATTTAATATTCGACCGTGAATAAGATTGTTTTTAATGAAAAAAAGCACTGATGCAGCATAAAAAAAAAAAAAAACTTCCCAATTAATCCATTGATTGACAAATTACCCCTAGGGCCCAGATCCAATAAAACAAGATTATAAGACTACATCCCTTTCTTATCATCAACCAATTCTTAAGGTGAGGAGACTTTTTAATTTCTTACATGCCTTGGTATTCCGTTTTCTTTGCATGGTTTGTTTATTTTGATGACCTTAGCTTGTATTAAAAAAAAATAATAAGACTACAAGATTTATATGCATTTTCCTATGTTTTTTGGAATGAAAATTGAATTTTATGCATTAGTGTCACCAATTAAGGTTACCATAGCATGAGTGGTTGGGAATTTTGTTTCTTCTCAAACCAATGGTTGGACTTTGATGTCTAATATTTATGTGTGAAGCAGATAAAGTTGAAAGAGGTCTATTCTTTGGCCTTCACTACTTTCACTAACTCACGATAAAAGATGCTCCTTATCCATACCAAGAAAAAAATAATAATAAATTATGACCACACATGTAAATATAAGCCTAATTAAGTCTATTATTTGTTAGTACTGCTATTACTTAATTAAGCTTAATTAAAATGATCTAATCAAGAATTTAATTTTTATGGATCAGGGTATACTTTTCGGAGGAATTAAGCATAAAAATATGCCAAAATTCATAGTAATTAATTTATTGGATAGGTATTTTCCTTTATTTTTTAAGAATTATCGTACATAATTTTTTTTAATGATACAGAAATCTTAAAAAAAAAATACCAGATAGTTTTATATTAAACTAAAAAACTTATGAAAATGTATCAAAAAGTTCATATTCTCAAATTTTGTGGAAATTAATCAATATTTATCCAATGTTAACGATAAAAAATTGTGTTTAGAAGAATCTGGCATATAAATGATTTTCCAAAATCAAACAAAAACTTAACAAAAAACAGACTCTGTGTGTGTGTTAAATATCACCCTCATTTTATAAATAAAGAGTTATACTATATATTTTGCCCTTCGAATTATATGGTTACATTTTTATTGTGTTCTTATCAGAACATAATTTGGATAGTTTTGAATCATTAAGAAATTTGGATGTTTTTTTGGTGTAATGGCGCAGAAGATTACCGAAGGGGTAAAAAAGAAAAAGAAAAAAGAAAACTAAAACTATAAACAATTAAGATCGTTTAATATAGTTAGTAAGAACATTAATTATGCCTGTATCATCATGAAGACCTCTTTAGTTTCGGTTTGAATCTTATAATGAGGGATGCTAATTATTAATGTCACGCTGATCACTCCATGTCATCATCTTTATATCAAATCCACAAATCCTAACCCGGAGAAGTATTTTTGAACTTTGAATGATGAAACCCTCCAACTACAACACCAAATGTAGTATATAATATTCTTTCCAATTTAAAATATAAACAGCCTTTAAAAAAAAATCACATACCAATAAAATTCTCATTCTCATAAAAATATATATTATTTTTCTTTTTATCTTTAATTTTCAATTACCAATGCACTTCATGATAAGTGAGAGATAAATTTATATAAGAATCTAGGTTAATAAATACAAGGAATAAAATAAAAAATATACATATATTAAGTTATTTATATTTTGAACTAAGATTAGTTGAGAGTAAAATATTTATATTTTAGACCGGAGAAAGTATTTTAAAAAAATTTAAATCTCTGAGGCCACAAAATAATTTTATATTATAATTAATTATAAGATTGATATAAAAAGGAGAATAGATGTATAAAAATTAAGAAAATCAATAATAAATGAGTATATATTCTCTTCTCTTTCCCTTTTGGTTGCATAAATCCAATTAAATAATATTTTAAAACTACAAATTTAGGTAGATTTTATGTATGTTTGGCAGAAAGGAAGATCTCTAAGTCTACAATAAGTTACTATTTTTAAAAAACATGGTTTAATGATTAGAAGCAAATTGATCATATCCTCCTATATGTAGACCTATCTGGTTGAATTTTATTTCATTCCGTGTCATGCTTCTCCCAAATACAATAATCTTATAAGTTGAAAAATTAGTTTGAACTTGCACTATTATGAAAAATTAAAAAAAAAAGATAGCTTAAAAATGTGATGGTTATTTTGTTGACCGTCATGTGTTTATTTAATGAAATATGATGTTTCATATGTCACACACTACAATATATACTATACTATACTATAAATATCTTAAAATACTTGAATTTTTTAAATTGAAAAAAAAATTTATATAATACTTCCTCTTTTAAAAAATATAAGGCATTTTTAATCAAATTTTATCCCCCAATAAATTAGTTAACTATTTTCATACTAATATCATATTTTAATATCTACCCTTATTTAATAGGATATTTTACTTAAAAATAAATGTAAATGATTTACTTATTAAGGATATTTTTAGAAAAAATGCATTAATTATATCTTAAAATATTAAAAATGTCATACATTTTTTAATATCCAACTCCGAAAAAATATTTTATATTTTTAACGGAAAGAGTTCATTTTAAATGAAATGAGCTGTACTATATTTATAACTTGTCAACAATGTATGTTGCAATTTGCAATATTTTATGTTATATATATATGTGTGTGTGTGTGTCTTAAAATATTTAAATATATTTTTATTATTTTTAATCATACGAATATAATATTATTTTCTATACCTTTTCTTTTCTATCTCAATGTTTCTACAACTTCATAACATTCACATTAAGGCACACTTCATGCTTAAAAGTTAAAACTCATAACTTGTGCGCCTAATCTTTATTAGACTCCATGAAATGTAGAGCTTGCTAGGACTAACCATGTCTTGTTCAATGCTTAATATTGACGAGACTTTTGAACAAAAACTACCGTTGGGACTTGAGTTGCGAAGCGAACACGAGAAAAATGGGGAAAAAAATAATACATGAGTTTAACGTGACTCAATTTCTCAGATAGATTTTTTCCACAATTTTAAAAAGTGTAATTTTACTAACATGCGCTAATCACACCTATTTAATTTCCCTGCAAGGCATTCACATTAACTAATTGGATTCAATGAGTGATCTAAGTCTACTAACTCAATAACTTTCTAGGTATTACATGACACATCTCTTACAACTATTTGATTAAATCAAACGATTGTTATGGTATCATGTGAGATACTCATTGAATAAATGGATTTAAGCCAATCATCAAATCTAAATCCTAGTTTTAGTATGTTTTAAGAAAGCAATAGAAAAAACAGATGATGGACATAAGAAAAATGGAAAAACTAATAAATGAGACGTTTGAGTATGACTGCAAATCGTAGAAAAATTGAACTTACTTTTCCTGATGGTTTAAGAAATCCTGTTTTATATGACATATACTAGAAACATACATAGCCCTCTGCTTCACGTAAAAACCTAATGGGTTATCTTCCAATCTATTTTAATGGATGAAGGTAAATAAAAAAATATTTTTTATATCAATTTGCATTACGTAGACATACCTAGCGTGAAGGTCACAATTAAGTCAACCAAATCTACAAGAAAATGACTAATTAAGTTAGATATTATCACCAACAAAAGTTATGTTTAATTAGTAAGGATTTGGCTTATAATTGTAACCCACAAAGTCATGAAATCAAATTCCACTGCCAATGTAATGACCTTGTTGGTAGGCTTATTGGTAGGCAATTTGTAAGTACTTCTATAAGATTTATTTGAATTTGGAGGCATTCTTTAATGTTGAGAAGTTCCGGGATCCAATTCACCTAAACTTTATTTTATAAAAAAAAGAAAAACAAAAAGAAAAAAGGTTAGGTATCATCCTTCAACTATGCCATCTTTATCATTTAATGAGTGTATGATCCACCTTGTGTATCAATTGGTTCCTTTATATAGGTGTTATTTGCAAACTCTGAAACAACACAACATGAACATAAACACACTCAAAGAAATCATATCTTTGTGCACAATGACGATGAAGTTCGAAATGGAAGTAATCTCCAAAGAAATCATCAAACCTTCGTCTCCAACGCCTCATCATCTTCGACGTTACCAGCTTTCTTTTCTCGACCAAGTCTCTCCATTAGTCTACAATCCTCTCGTCCTCTTTTACTCTCATAATATTTGTACGAACCCTAAACAGGATTTTTCCGACATCACCACTATTTCCGACCACCTCAAAAGATCATTGTCACATGTTCTAAGTCATTACTACCCTCTCGCTGGGCGACTCATGGACAATACCTTCATAGACTGCAACGACGAGGGAGTTCCATACTCAGAAACCAGAGTGAAGGGCCAGCTTTTGGATTTTATTCAAAACCCTAATCCTTCTGAACTTAACTACTTGCTTCCATTTCAACTTGACAAGGTTACTAAGATAACCTTCGGCGTCCAGGTCAATGTTTTTGAGTGTGGTGGGATTGCGATTGGTGCTTGTCTTTCTCATCAGATGGCAGACGCTTTGTCGTTTTTCACGTTTCTCAATCGTTGGGCTTCTGTTGCTAGTGGCAGCGGACAAGCTGATGAGTTCACAAGCTATCCAGCAAGGTCAGCGTTGCGTACTCATTCCCGGTCAAAATATGTCTATTTATTTTCGAAAAGCATAATAACGATTCTTTTTTTAATTTTCTAGACTTTGTTAGTTCTGAAAAATAATTGTTTTGATTATGTTACTTGCAAAAGGTCAAATCTGTTAATTTTTTTTTATAGCATAAGCGTGCCCTTCTTTTCGGCTAGACTATATATGTTAGGTTTGAAAGAAAATATTTGGAGCATGTTTTGTCAACAAATTTTATACCAACAAAAATTTTCAAGCGAGAATGACAGTTAGATCCTAGGAGTTTGGGTTAATGACAGTTAAGTTCCAAGAAATTTTTTTTAAAAATGAATTGTAAATATCAATTCAAATAGTTACAAATAATTTTTTTTATAACAATCTAAGAGTTATATTTGATACTAAAATATGTATTTGCAATTGAAACTCCTGAAATTGGAATTATTTGGATTGATATTTCAACTTATTTTTTAAAAAAATTTATCGGGAACATAATTACTGTCATTAAGTTAACATTCTCAGACCTAATTGTCATTCTTCCAATTTTTTATCAATTTAGAATTTATTTAATTATTTAGAAAATTTTTATTAAAATTAGAAAGGAGAAACTATTTCAATTTTTACTTTATCTGTATAGAGGAGTTGTTTTTTAAGAGATGGAAAACTGAGTCTGATACATAATCAACTTCTTTGGGACTTGAATCTCTTCTCGTTACAAAAGTAACTGCACAGTATATCAATATATGAAGATAAAGATACAAGAAAAATGAGTTTCAAAACTTTTGCATTAAATAACTGGTACTAGATTTTTCTTCTTGTAGTGATAGGTTTGTGTCGGCTAATCTCTTCCCACCGAAAAACACACCAGGGTTCGATCCTAGGTCTGGGATCGTAAACGACAACATCATCTCCAAAAGGTTTGTGTTTGATGCTTCAGTTATTGAAGCCCTCAAGACAAAATATGCTCAAAACGACGATGATAAGCTCCCCTCAAGAGTAGAAGCCTTATCAGCTTTCATATGGAGTCGTTACGTGGCAGCGACACAAGACCCACATGGCACACAAAAAACCTATGCTGTCGTTCATACGGTCAACCTCCGTCCGAGGATGGAACCACCGTTACCTCCGGATTCATTCGGAAATTATTACCGTTTTACAATGACGTTTATTCCAACGTTAGAGAATGAAGAGGAATGTAACTATGGAATTTTGTTTGTAAAACAGGTAAGGGAGCAAATGAAGAAGATTGACAAGGACTATGTGAGAAGAATCCAGGAAGGAACAAATGAACACTTGGATTTCCTTAAGGATATTTCTAACAGAGTGCTTGTGAAGAGAGAGATGGTTTCATTTAACTTCACAAGTTTGTGTAGGCTTCCTCTGTACGATGCTGATTTTGGTTGGGGAAAACCTACGTGGGTAGGTTCCCCTGCGTTGACTTTTAAGAATTTGGTTGTGTTTATCGACACCAAGAATGGTGGTGGCATTGAGGTTTACATTGGCTTGACGGTGGAAGACATGGCCAAGTTCGAAGCTGACAAGGAGTTGTTCGCATGTGTTAATAAATTAGATGGCTGATCCATGCATCTCGATCTGCGGAAAGGTTTCGAGCCAAGGATATGACAAGTGATGAGAGAAATATATATTGTAGAATATAGATAGTGTTGTGAAGTAAATAACTAAATCGTAAATCCGATTGTTGAGATGTCCAATATTGATGTCTTTAATTTATATCTATGCTGGTATGGTCAAGAGTAGTAGTAGAATATGACCAGTGAAGAGAGGCCTATGTATGTCTGAGTCTCTGAGATGTCCTGTATTAATCAATATTAGATACCAGAATATATGAGGAGCAAGAGTAGCAGTGGGCTTGGGAATCCTCATGTTGTGTAAGTTCCTCCTAAAAAAGAACTATCATGTATACAATGCATACATATTTGGTACTGCGCGTGTTGTACTGTTTGGAAAATTTAAAGGTGAAAGTTCCTTCTATTCAAGCATAATTAATCGAAGGGTATGAGGGCTTGTTTGATTGTGTTTCTATTTTTTTAAAATATTTTTATAAAAAAAAAAACTCTAAAATATTTCTATTTTTGTTTTTAAAACAAAAAAAATGAGAATATTTTTTGAAAACATTTAAATCCAAAATACTTACCCAAATAAGTTTGTTATTTTTATTTTTAAAATAATTTTTTTTGAAAACAAAATAAAACATGCCCTAATTTCTCATCTTAATCTGATAAACTGTTTGGTCTTTGTATAGTCTTTTAAAATTTAAAACTCATCTAGTAACATCTTAATTTTTTTATCTAGAAGTTCGGTCAAGAATATGCCTAAATTTAGTAAGCTATTAAGTTTAGTTAAGCAGAAGTCCTAGATGTGTCTTGAAATGATAGAATCACTACAAAAAAAAAAAAGCCTTTGGTGGTTATTTTTTGTTATTGTCAAAAATTCAAAACTCATCGCTAAAGGTTTTTAACAGCATCAAACATATTCATCACTAAAAAAATTTTGCTGCTAAAAGTTTATTTTTAGTGGCAACATATGTTAAAAGTATAGTTTTGGTGGTGACTATATTTGTCACCACCAAAAACTATTAATAATGAGATTTTTGGTGACAACTTTTTTTACAATAAAAAGTTATTGTTAAAAATCTTTAGTGGTGACTTTTTGTAACTGCCAAGAGTCCTTTTATGTTTTGCAAAAAAAATTAAAGAGCCATCTCGTGCCATGTCACCTCTTATGTTTGTGCCTCATCATGCCATGTAATCTAGCACCTTACTCCACATCATCTTGCCATATGTGTGCTTCCTCATACCGTGTCACCTCGCCATCTCACTTCAAATCATCCTGCCATGTGTCACTTTACCACGTGTGCATTTTCTCATGCCACGTCATCACTACACATCATGTCACATATTCATTGTGAAATATGCTCAAGCCAATATTTGAATCTTTGATCTCCATGTCTCCAACCTTAAGTCTTCATTTTTTGCTAGTTAAATTGAAAAATACTTGCAGTTATATTAAATATATGTTTGTTACATACCTAAACACACACACACACATGCATACATACATATAATAATATTAAATATATATATATATATTTTATTTTATTTCCAATTATTAATATGATCAAATAATTTTATACGACTATATATATTATATATTTTAATATAATATTATTTTTAGCAGAAAATATTATTTCTTTTAGGAAAATGAATCTAAAATAAAACAAATTTTAAATATCAAATAATTTTCTTATAACACATTTTAATAGATTTTTAATTTTAATTTTTATTTTTAAATGAAAATAAGTAAGTATATAAGTTATTTATAAGTGTGTATTATATTAGTTTATGTTAAATATCTTTTACTTTTATCTTCTCCATATTTTTCTCAAAAATTAATAAATAAATTACTAAATTTTTATCTTTTCCCAAGTTAAATGCTTCCCCTTCTTTTATGAAATATAAAATTATAAAATTTTATCTACAATTTTTCAATTATCTTAAAAAAAATTTAACAAAAAAATTTATTTTAACTATATAAATTTTGTTAATAGTCATGCAATTTTGAATTTTTAATAAATACTAATAGCTTTTACAATACAAAATAGGGCAAAGGGGTAAAAATATGTACGAAGTCATCAGCTAAAAACATCTAATAGCCTAAAGTGAGAAAAAGAGCAAAAATACTCATAAGATTATCTACGTTGGTGTAAGAGTTATCAATCCATTAAATCCCTCAAATGTTGACCATTTAGTTGGCACCTAAGCAAATGTTGATCATTTTTTGTTAATGTGGACTAAAAAAGGAGTAAAAATACACATGAAGCTATCAACTAGTGTCTTCTAGTAGCCTAAAGTGAGAAAAAGGCTAAAAATACTCATAACGTTATTTTAATAGGTGATATAGTGACCAATTTGTTAAATCTTTCAAACGTTGGTTGTTGAGCTAACACTTAAACAAAAGTTGACCATTTGTCGTTGATATGAACTAAAAAATATTCTTAGATGGAATTCTATGAAGGTTGATTAGTCATCATGTGATAATGAGTCTCCACTTGAGGCTCTGGTTTTATAGTAGGGAAATGTCATTTTGACCGAATAATAAGTTAAATCACTCGCTTCTTTAAAAATCTTGTTTCCTATAAGCTTCTACTTGATGAACTAAATCAATAAAGGAAGTTCCTTGCAACTCAATTTCCTTTCCAATTTCATTCGCAACATCGCGTCACTTTCTAGCCAGCTCAGCGGCTCAAGTTTAATGCGTAGTTCAAAAGGTTCTAGAAGATCGTGCTTAATCATTAGAAATTTCTCCAAGAAATCTTTGCCTAAGAAATGTTTGAAATCTCTATTAAAGGTGTCACATGTCGATACTAAGGGTATGATTCACATGGAATATGAAGTGAACACACATTCCATAAGCCTTGATTAACTAGAGATTAAGCTAATAAATAGAAATATATGCAAGTTATATATATAATAGTAAAGTTTGTAAAGTTTTAAAGTTTTTGTAGAAATTTTAACAGAGTTTCCCCCGACCTCTCAAAATTTCCACAATAATAATAGAACCTACCAACCAGACTAGCAAGGAGTCTAGCTCCATTCCAGCAATTTTTATAATAACAAAAGAAGATTAGGATCTAACTATAGTGTACGTGGAGTATTAACTTATAATTTATAAAAAACAATATAAGATTTCACCAAAAAGAATAATAACCTTGTGCTTCCTTTTTCCAAAAAGCAAGAAGGGCCCTAAATGGTTAGTTGAAGGCCTAGGTCAGTTATAATATTTGAGACTAAAAATTTTTTTGGTGAGTAGCATTCGAATCAAGATTATAATAAAGAAAATATAAAGATAATAAATAACAAATTTAACTTCAAATAATTTAATGAAATAATGAATTATCCAAAATTGGAAATAAATAATGATTTTTCATAATAGTGTGATTGTGAATTTATACAAGGTTGATAGAATCAAATAGGTGTATTAAAAATTTTATTGCTCATAAAATATAAAGACTACAATAAATATAGTTTGATAAAGTACTTTCAGAGAATTTTCAAAAAATGATAAATTTTAATTTGAAATTTTAGGATAGCTTTATCAGAATGAATAACAAGCGTGGACACAAAGTTCACAAGAGTAAGTAACTAGTCAATCATGGTCAAAAGCCATGAAACAAACACGGCAGAAGCTATAAACCAAGCGCAGGCTTGAAGTCTATGAATATAAGCGTGAGTACAATACTTATAAATAACCATCCCTCCATTCCATGTGCGTTGGCCATCGCACGGGACTAGCACCTCCTATAAATACCTTGCTAGCTAGGTGTATTATGGTGCACCAAGGGCTAAAGGGATTGCCATTAGTATGCAGCATTCTGAACTCAGTCCTCCTCAATAAAATCAAGCATGTATGGAGCAAGAAAACATTTTCAAGATTTTCTCTATCAAATACCATTATTCAACCATCATTTTTTATTGTCTAATTCAATCATTTCTTTCCTTTATATATGAGTCATTACATTAAAATTTTACATCAACATAAAATTCAGTAATTAAACTATTAAAAATGTACATCATTAATCATATGTATGTTTCTCTTGTTACTTATCAACAATTTAACTCATTCATAAAATCAAGATATTTTCACTGATAAGACATTTATTAGAACAAAAATAGGATTAACAATGACACGTGTACAATTTATAAAGGATTAATAGTAAAATTTAAATAAAGAATTTTATAAACACTTTACTAAACATTTATTCAGAATGCTACCCACTTACTTGAGTTTCCAAAATCTTATAGTCCAAATCTCACAACTCCTTGCTTATTCCAATGGTGTTCCAAAATTAATCTAACACATAACCCAATAATCTTCTTGTCATTATGAATATTTATAATTTCTCTAGGCTTTATTATAAACTCTAACAATCTTATTTCCACCCATAAATTTTTCAAGTATATTTACAATTACCAAAAGAACATGCACCATACTAAACCATAAAGCAAGCATCCAAGTAAAACTAATAATTTCTATCTTCTAATTTCTTTTGTAAAGTTCTAACTCAACATATACTAAAATAGTATCTAATCCATACCACCCAATTATTTCTACCACCTTAAGACAATAATATAGGGAAATAGAATACATTTTCAGCCAGTGAAGAAAGAAGAGTAAATTGCATAGCATACTAAAACCTATACTCACAGAGGAAAGGAGAATCAATATCTCACCTTGACCAATACGTAGTAGTAGGTGCTACATACACACGACTTACTGATAGCACCAAAAAAAAATTAAATGAGCTAAAACCCCACGGTCCAATAGGAGGAGACAAAGCAGACTTCATTGACAGAAATGAAGAAGCAAAATATTAAGCTTTCTTCATGCATGGATGTTCAATAGATGAAGATGAAGGAAATTAAAGCTATTTTCCCACTCACCACTGACAAACTTTTTTTAGAAAAGAACAACAGAATGCTGTAACTTTCTCCCTCCAACATGACAGCCGAACAAAGAAAGAGAAGAGGAAGATAACAACTCGGTAGCCAAGAAAGAAGTATATTATTGCTCAGCTCTCGTTGACACAAAAACATGATGATAGGTAAAGAGAATCAACAGCTCACTCCACTACGGCTGGCAAATATGAATGGGAAGGATGGCAGCAAACGAAGCAACAACAATGAGGAAAACACCCAGCTGATAGCTAGCTAAGAAAGTTGATAAGAATCAGAGAGATAAACCGACTATGAAAGTCTAGAGAAGTGTATAAGGGTGGTGGAGGAAAAAAAATACAATGCTCTATTTTTATTTATGTGAAAGAGCTGATTCAGAGCAATAGAAGAAATGGAAAAAATTACAAAAAAGAGCACGAGAAATTTTCAAGAAACGACACAATTTTTTATAATTTAAAACTAAATTTCTACTTAAAAAATTTGGACTTTGGATCTTTGCAAAAGTTTTTAGCATAATTTTCTATAAACTATCCCTTTTTAATTACTATAAAATTTATTTAAATAAAATATTCATTAGAGAAAATTTTTGTTCAATCTAAAATTTAGGGTCATTACAAAAAGCATCATCGGATGGAAAGAAACCACATAGCATGCACTATTAGAATAATTCCAACCAGTGGCAGACAAATATATCATTGCCAAGCAAAATTTGTCATTAATTTTGGATTTAGTGACAATTCACTTATTTTCATCACAAAATATAGTGTCACTAATCCTGGATATAGGTTTGTCACTAATTTGGTGATAGAAATTATCCATCACTAATTTATTTTATAATTAATATTTTTTTGTAGGTCCAATCATTGCCACATCATTACCATATCACCCACCACTGCTACATCATCGCCACTTTGATCTCTATGTTAATCATGCTATGTCACCCACCATCTGCAATATCATCAGCATTTAGACCTTCATCCATGCCATGTCACTGCCATATTAGCAACAATTTTTTTAATTCTCTTTAAATTTGACTTTATCATAGCTCAAACCCAAAAACTCTCCCTTTTTGTTGACTATCTTTAATTTCATTCTTAATATAAAAAGTTTAATATGTGTGTGTTACTTAATTCATCACATATATTCAACATAATGTGATGTTTATTTATTTCATATATTATTATTGTGTAAATATGTTGATAATATATATTGTCACACACACACATTAACACACTTAAATGTATAAATCAATATATATTATTAATAAATAAATATATTATTCAAAATTAATTAATATATATTATTAAAATAAATATTTGTGTATATCATTTTATATTATCTATGTTATAATTAAAATATTTCATATGATGAACATTTTATTTTTATATGTAAATTAAATTAACATAATAAGGTAAGATAAAAATTATTTTCTATTATTTTTTATATCACTTAATATTATTTATTTTACTTATAATTCAAAAAATCATTTTTCTATCTTTGAATAATTTTTTATGTGAATAGCTGTATATTGTAATCTTTCTAAATCAATAAAATATTTAGATACATTTTATTAATTTTTAATTAAAATAAGTGTTCCTAATACAAAGATTTAGTGCTGTAAAATAGTGATGGATTTAAATCTATCACTAAATTTGTAAAATTTGACAAAAATATGGTGACATTTTATATATCCATCACTAATTTATGTAATTAATGACATATTTTAGTCAATAATAAAAGTTTGGTCACTAATGTGTATGATTAGTGACTAATTCTGATTTTTTTAGTAGTGATGGATTTTGAAGGATTGATCAATATTGTACACACCAAAGTAATATTATGAGTATTCTTGCCTTTTTTTCTTACTTTAGGCTACTTAATGCTTTTGGCTGACTATTTTACGGGTATTTTTACTCCTTTTTTAGTCCACTTTAGTGAAAAAAATTGTTAATATCTGCTTAGTGCTCTTGGACCTACATAGGTAACATTATGGGTATTTTTATTCCTTTTCTCACTTTGATTATTGGATGTTCTTGGTCGATGACTTTGTGGGTATTTTTACCCCTCTACCCTACAAAATAGTTACAAGCATCACATGTATGATTGATTTAGCTAACTTTTAATTATTCTCTACCTCATTACAAGCTAGATTTGAATAATTTTTCACATTCACTTCTTAGTTATAATCTGCCATAAAAATTTTATTAGTAACTTCTTTTTTTAATAACAATGGAACCTAAACACTAGAAAGAATCATAATACATCCTTGTGAAACAATTATTAGAGTTCAGTAGATGAAGTAGACACCATTAAAATTTTTTAAGGTCAAAGTGTAAATATTCTAAGAAATTATGGAATAATGACCCGAGTTGGATAATAAGTCATTTAAAGTTTAGAAGAGTCTAGGATAGGCCAGTAGGAAAATGTAAGACCTAAAAAGGCAATAAAGACATCTAATATGAGTCTTGGAAAATAATCAACACAGTTGATAGATTTAGTAAAGATGAAATTATTTGTCAAATTTATCATTAGATCTTAAGTTTCCTAGAGAAGGATAGCAATAAACCCCTAAGGGTGACAATAGATCTATAATGGGTATAATTTATGCATTGTGATCTGATATGAATTTAGCTCCCAATTTGAAGTAAGTGTGGCATAAAAATAGTTGAAAAATAGAATATATTGCCTTGCCTTTATGTGTTTTGTAGAGAAAGGAAGTTGAAAACGACAAAAAACACATCAAAGGATGATGAAGAATCATGCCTTTGGTTACATCTGGTCATGGATGAGGAAAAGTTGAGAAGGTTGATACATGCTTTAACCGCGGTCGGATGAAATTACAAAGGACATGACCGTAGGTGAATGAAAGTTTGGCACATGCATATCGATTGCAAGCAGATGAAATTGGAAAGGGCACAACTGCAAGCAAATGAAAAATTAGAGACACATGATAGCTATAAAATTAATCTTGAATTAAAAGAATTAAAATAAAAGGGCCGTGAGACTTGTGCTAATATATAATGATCCTAAATTTTAAATCAAAGCAAATTTTTCTTTCAATATATATTTTATTTAAATAAGTTTTATAACAAGTGGAAATTGGTAGTTTGGAGGAACTTAAGCAAGAAACTTGAGGATCCAAATTTTAAATTCTCTAACCAAAAGTTTGGTTTTAAATTATAGGAAAAGTTTTGTGCTCTTCTTGGTAATATTTTTGTACCCTTTTTTGTGATTTTCTCATGCTCTTTCTTGTAATTTTCCCACAAATTTCTTGAATTAGATTTGAACATGATAGAGCATTCCTTTCATCTTTTTCCTCACCGCCATGAGAACTTCATAGAACATACAAGAGACAGATTTTTCTTCGATACTCATTCTTCAGCTCTCTCTCTCTCTCTCTCTTTCCGATCATGTTCCTTCTCTAAGCCTTATTGGCACAAAAACCACTCTTTGAACAAAGTTCTCGATTTATTCTCTAATTTGATGTCTTACAAAGGAAATGACATGGCTATTTATACTAAACCTTAGACCCAAAGACTTAAATGTTGAATAAGGAGTTTCAGCTATTACATAAGCTATTACATGTGTTTATTGAAAAGTTACAGAGAGAACTATGGCATTCAAGGTTATCAATGGAGGAGTTATGCTCAGATTTCTGTTTCATCTTCCTCGTGTTCGAAAAAACTCGCTCTTGAGTCAAATTTGGCATTATCGTCAATGCAAGGGGATAGATCAGCAATATTGAAGGTGGCAGACACTTCATAGGATCCAGGCAATTCCACCTTATAAGTATTGTTGTTGATCTTTTGCACAATCTTGAATGGACCATCAACTTTTGAGGACAATTTGGCATTCGATTGTTTAGGAAATTGCTCCTTTTGCAAATGTATTCACACCAAGTCTCCTACCTTAAAAGTCTACTATCTCTGATGCTTGTCATGTTGAGCCTTGTATCTCAAATTCTGCTTTTGGATTTGCTCATAAACTTGCTCATGAAACTTCTTAATTTCCTTAGCCCTTTGGTCAGCATTAGAGCTATATTGTTACTTATCAAGTGAAGGGGTCAAGTCTAGCAGACTAAGTAGACAAGTGCCATAAACAACTTCAAACGAACACTTCCCAGTTACTTAGTTGATAGAGTTATTGTAAGCAAATTTAACTTGAGCAAGAATGAGATCCTATTGCTTCAAATTCTTTCCCATGAAATTGTGAAGAAGATTACTAAGAATCCTATTTATAGCTTTAGTTTGACCGTCTGTCTGTGGATGACTAGCAATACTAAATTGAAGCTTAGTTCCCATCTTCTTTCATAACATATGCCAAAAGTGGTTGAGAAACTTCACATCACGACCAAAAGTGATAGCCTTGGGAATGCCATGAAGATGCACAATCTCCTTAAATTATAAGTCTGCTACTTGAATAGCATCATTGGCCTTCTAGTATGGAATGAAATGGGCCATTTTTGAGAAACGATCCACAACTACCATGACATAATCTTTTTGCCTTTGAGCCTATGGTAAACCTAGAACAAAATCCATAGTTACATCTTTCCAAGGTGCTTCTAAAATTGGCAAAGGCATGTATAATCCAATATTCTGACCCTTGGATTTAGCCAAGTGATAAATTCTACATCTTTATATATATCTGTTGACATCTCGTTCAAGTCAAGGCTAGTAAAAGTTCTCCTTCACCAGGTTAACTATTTTATCTCGTCCAAAATGTCCAGCTAATCCATCATCATATGTTTCCCAAATTATGGCTTCTCTCAAGGAACCCTATGGAATGCATAGGGTTTTGCCTTGAAATAGAAACCCGTCGTGTCTATAGAACTGGTTGAAAGGTTGATTTACAATTGCTTCCTACACTCCTTAAAAATTAGGATTATCTTGATACAACTCTTTGACAAGGTCAAATTCAATAACTTTAGTTTGTAGTGTTGTGAGTAGCACATGTCGATGGCTAAGAGCATTAGCTACAGAGTTCAAAGTTCCAACCTTATGCTTTATAAGGAATATATAAGACTACAGGAGTTCACTCCAACGGGCATGTCTATGGCTAATCTTCTATTGAGAATTCAAATACTCAAGAGCCTTATGATCAGAAAAGGGTATAAATTCTATATTTAGGAGATAATGACTCCAATATTGAAAAGCTCAAACAATGGCATAAAATTCTTTATCATAGGTAGAATACCTAAGCTTGGCATCATTGAGCTTCTCACTAAAAAAGGCAATGGGATGGCCCTCTTGGCTTAATACAGCACCAATGTTGATGTTAGAAGCATTATAGCTAACTTCAAACACTTGGTCAAAATTAGGAAGAGCTAGAATTAGAGCTTTAGTTAACTTCTTCTTAAGCTCTTCAAAGCTTTTTTGAGCTTGCTCTGTCTACTAAAATTTCTCTCCTTTAGTGCAATCTGTAAATGGTGCAGTAGTAGAGCTAAAATTATAGATGAACCTCCTACAAAAATCAAGAAGCTAATCCATGGAAGCTTTGAACCTTCTAGATAGATTTTAGAATTGGCTAGATATCAAAGGCTATAACTTTGCTTAGATCAACTCGAGCACTCTCTGCGATAATGATGTAACCTAAGAACACAACTTCATTGGTGAGGAAGGTGCACTTCTTGAGATTTGTATAAAGCTTTTGTTCATGTAAGGGTTGTAAAACTTGTCACAAGTGATCTAAATGTTCTTCTTGACTTTTGCTGTAAATAAGAATATCATCAAAGTATACAACAACAAATTTGCTAATGAAAGGTCTCAATACCTGATTCATCAGGTGCATAAATGTACTAAGGGCATTTGTTAACTTAAGAGGCATCACATTCCACTCATACAAGCCATCTCTATTCTTAAAAGAAGTCTTACACTCATCTCCTGGCTGAATTTTGATTTAGTGGTACCTACTATAGAGGTTAATTTTGGAGAAGGTAGTGGCACTATACAACTGGTCTAGCATATCATCGAGCTGATGTATTGAAAACCGATAGTTAATAGTGATCTTGTTGACAGCTTGGCAGTCAATGCACATTCTCCAACTCCCATCCTTCTTAGGTACTAAAAGAATAGGTACAACACAAGGGCTGACACTTTCTCAAACTAACCTTTTCTTTAACAAGTCTTCAACTTTCCGTTAGACTTTGGTATGTTCCTAAGGACTTATCTTGTAAGCAGGCTTGTTAAGAATAACTGCTTTTAGAATAAAGTCAATGGCATACTGTATGTCTTGTATTGGAAGCAACCCCAGTGGTATCTCATCAGATATTACATCTAAAAATTTTGACAGTAACGGAATGACTCCTGGTGGATTGGCTAACTCGTCGTTCACCTAAAGCACTAGAATAAAGCTCATCATTTGGGCTTCAAACTTTGTCACCTTGAATTCCTCCTTAGTCATCAAAGACACCAATAACTTAGAGGTACTAGATTCCTTAAAAAATTAGCTAATCTCACTGGGCGGTAGAGGTACTAGTGTGAACTTGACACTATCTTTAATAAAAAAAATAGGTGTTTGCTCACCCGTTGTGCATAGCATGTCAGTCATATTGCCATAGCTTCCCCAAAAGAAGGTGGCATGCATCTAAAGGAAAAACACCACATAAAACTTTGTCACTATATTGATTCATAATAAAAAATTTTATAAGACATTGTTTAGAAACTTTTACCTCATTCACTTTGTTGAGCTAGTAAAGCTTGTAAGGTTGTGGATGATTTTATATTGGCAACTTCAATTTCTCCACCATGTAGTCAGATACTACATTTTCACAGCTTTCATTATCAATGATGACATTACAAACTTTTCCTTGGGCTCTGTAACAAGTGTGAAAAATGTTGCGTCATAGCTAAGGTTCTTCTTTGACTATAGTTGTATGTAGACTTTGTCTAAGCACCAATGCTTCTCCCTGATTAGCAGGCGTGACCTCTTCATCATATACGGGATTAATGCCATAGAACTCAGCATCCTCTTCATCTTTTTCAGGTGCTTCATGCTCTTATCCTTTCAAAATGGTAATAACCCTTTGAGTAGAATAGTCCATAGTAATGTGGCCAAATTCTTAGCATTTAAAGCATTTGATTGCTTTAAAGCCAGATTCCTTAGTAGCATTAGGTGGTGGTTTGTGCATAGTGGCAGATTGCGGCTTGCTTGAGGAGTTGATTTGTTGAAATTCTACCTTACGAGCTTTTGGATAACCCTTAGAGGAAGAAGGGTAGAAAAAGGATCTCTTAGGTGTTTGCTTTCAACATGCATGGCTAGATAGATGACATCATCCAAGGTCTAATATTACTGAAGTTGGACTGGATGACTGATATCTGTGTTTAAGCTTGCAAGGTATGGGGCTATTGTTTGCTCCTCCTTCTCTTGAATGTCACACTTCATCTTGAGTTGTTCAAATTCCCTAGTACATTCTTTTACAGATAAAGATCTCAAATTGAAGATTTTACAGCTGGATAAAATTATCGTGGTGGTAATGGTCTAGCAGAAATTTCTTGATGAGCTGGCATTTCATTTTCTCTTAGGTCTCAATCTTGTGCTTTCCCTCATGTTCTCGCTTTCCTCTGAGGTTTTTCCACCAAATGGAAGTATGTTTCTTGAGTTTGAGGGTGACAATCTTGACTTTCTGCACATATGGAATCTCCTTATACTCAAATACTCATTTAACAGTTTGAAGCCAGTCTATAAACTCGTTTGGCTAGATTCTTCCCTTAAATTCAAGAATATCTACCTTGATATCATTATGATAGAATTGTTGTTGTCGTGGATTGTGGCGGTTGTTAGTGGATGACGAACTGCTGCTTCCCGAATCTCCTTTTAGGTTTTCTCTGTTATTATTTAATAGAGTTTGTTGCATTTCTATAGTGGCTTCCAATACTCGTATCCTATATCTCATTTCTTCATCTCAACCTCATACATATGCTTGTGTCTTGGAGGCATTTTGATAGATGTTAAGGCTAGAGATATTGAAAAGATTGAGGTGCAAAATGGAAATGTTGAAAGGATATAAGGGTAGAATGAGACTTATAGAACGTATAGGACTAAAATGGGAATTTTAGGCAATTTAGGGGGTAAAAATGCAGATTCTATAAGTATAGGTAGGGGTGCTCACGGGACAGGATGGGACCGGGACACCCCCGTTCCGTGTCCAGTCCCAAAAAAAAGATCGGGACTGAATTTTAGTCCCGTGTCCTGTCCCGTCTCGAAAGTCGTCCCATCCCGTTAAGAGTCAGGATGGGACCGGAACAAGATCGGGATGTCCCGCCGTTCCGATAAATGGAATAATATCAAAAAAAGATCTGGATAATAACGTTCATTAAAATTTTAAATCATATAATTTATTAAGTTTAAAATCAAAACAACACAAGCACATAAATAACAATAATTTAAAATCAATTATTGAATTATATTAATCACAACTACATATTATAACAACAAATATAAGTGATCTTTATGCTATAAGATTAGCAATAACAGGCAAGTCAAACACAATATCAAATTATTGTTCTTCTACTTTAGTGAAGATGTACTAAGCTAATTACTCTTCTAAAAATAAGCAAGAAATATATTATAAATAAAATTTATTAAATATATAGATACAAGAATAAATTATATTAATATAATTAATATATTATAAAGAAAGATATCATCATATTTGCTCCATGCCATTAAAATTATTAATATAAAAAACTTTAGTTTTAAATAAGAATTGCAAGTATTAAAATTATAATTGATATAATTAATATAAGTATAAATTATATTAATATAATTAATATATTTAAAATAAAAAATAATATATATAATATTTGGGACGGGACGGGACGTCCCGATGGTAATCTGGTGTCTCGTCTCGTCCTGAACCCCTTTCCTATCCCGTTTTATAAAGTCCTGTCCCGATTATTTTTCAGCCGGGACAAGACTCGTCTCGATATGATCGAGACGATACCGAACCAATCGGGACGGATCCAAACTAAACACCCCTATACTGTATAGGGGTCAAAGTGTAATTTATGAAAAAATATAGGGGTCAAAATGGAATTTAGGTAAAATTAAGGAGCAAAAGTGTGATTTCATGAAATATTAAGGGTCAAAATGTAATTTCAAAAAATTTTGGTGTCAAAATGAAATCTTAGAAAGTTAAGTGGTCAATATGGAATCATGAAAAGATTTAGGGTGAAAATGTAATTTTGAGAAATATGGCTGACTGGGTAGGGTGACGTGGCTATAGTGATATGAGGTGGAAAATGATTGGGCTGACCTTTCATTAATCGATCAGACTGATGATGTGGTAGATGACATCATTATCTTCTACCTACAAATGGTGCGTGAACCAGCGGCGAGGTGCGTGGACTTCAGGCGGTGGTGCGTGACGGTGCATAGATGATTTTCTGGCGATGGGGAACCTCCTGTTCTACATTTTTTGACCTCCTGAGCACGATGGTGATGTCAGTATTCCAAGAAAACACCTAGATTGCAAAACACGAAGACTTTAGGTACTCTTCTTATGAATCTCTCTCTTCTCCGGCGTACTTCCTCAATTGTAACTCACTCTTTCACTCTCTGGACCTACTCTGATACCAAAATGGCACAGAAACCACTCTCTAAACAAAGTTCTCTATTTATTCTCTAATTTGATGTCTTACAAAGGAAATGACACGGCTATTTATATTAAACCTTAGTCCTAAAGATTTAAACACTAAAGGAGTTTCAGCTGTTACATGAGCTATTACATGTGTTTATTGGAAAGTTACAGAGATAATTATGGCATTCAAGGTTATCAATGGAGGAGTCATGCTCACGCTTCTATTTCACTCATCGTCTGTAATTTTATGGTCGCCTGACGGCGATATTAGCACTCCATTCTCCTCCATAGCAGCTCGACTAACCTCTGCTCTCCTCAGTTTGACGTGCTTGATGACTTGGAAGAGGCTAGGATTTGCTTCTTCTTCTTTGCATCTGCATAAGAGAGTAGTTGAAATCCTCTATTATTACTAGTAGCGTCACTCACCATTACAGCTCCGTTCACACCTGTGTTGGCCATCTTTTCTCTATCTCTCTTTCTAGATCTGGCATGGTGTGTATAGGTTATTAGAGTTTGGGTGTCTTAATTGTTGCTCCCTCCATCTTCCTCCAGCTGCCAACGTGATTAGAAAGTGGAGAGGTTGAATATCTTCCTTGTTTTTACTTTATTTTATGGCCAACGGAGTGCATATATGGATCGGACCTCTTATCTTCTCCTTCTTCAACGCAGGTGAGTGGCTGATTTATATTTATTGCCACTGAGCTTTGTTGAGTTGAGATGCTATTATCATTCCTTCTTTTTGGATTATATAGCACTACTAAATCATTTCCTCCTTTTTCAAGTTGATTGATGCAGCCCCTGTTCCTTATAGTTGTGCGATTTTAGTTAGGATGAAGGTGATATTTTGTGGTTGATGCTGGAAATTGTTTTATGGTGATGTTAAGCTAAAATATAATTCTGAAATTAAATGTCGAGAGTTGTGGAAATTTCTTGGAGAGTTTGTTTCATAACTTAATTAATGGAGAATGACCTTAAGGCATTTGTGGAAATGTTTGAAAGAAGATATTGATGCAAATAATGTTGCTAAATTGGTATAATGAACTCAAAATAAAATATGAGAGTAATGGCTTAAGTTATTGATTGAATATTTATTTAATGATCAATTAGGATACATACAAGGGGATGTTAAAAAGTTTAAAAGAGCAATTTGGTTGAATTAAAATGGTTAATTTCTATTTAGAAGTTTAGTGAAATATATGTGATTGTTTGCATATGTATGTAATGTGATGCTAAACTTGAGATATATAAGAGAAGCATTTGGTAGAATTTAAGTTATTTAATTTTTTTACATTAATTAGTTTTGAATGAACATGAGTAAGCAGTGATTTAAGTCATTAAATTGGAAGCCTAATGTAGATTATGTTAAAGTAAATGATGGTTGTGATTGAATGCTACTTAGTATTGTTGACTACTTGATAGTAATTGTTGAAGGGTTTAGTGAGAATTTAAAGAGTTAATGAGAAATTTAAAGAATATTTAAAGAGCTTGAATGTTAATTTTACTTGTTTATATTAAGAAGAAATATAATAATGACATAAAATGTGTTGGTTTACATGCTAGCTTAATTTGGGACATCATTGGAGTAAACAAGAAATTGAGGAAACTTGACTATAAGATTTTTAAAAACTCAAGTGAGTAGGTAACGTTTTAAATAAGTTATAGAAAAATGTTTAAAAATTCCTTTATTTAAGTAAGTTTAATATTGTTCTTCTATAAGCTGCTTAAACATTCTTGCAAATTCTATGCTATAACAATTGCTTTATAAATGATAATTTCTTAATTTCCACTATGATTTATATTATTGCTAAACAAAGATTGAAGTTGATATATGACAAACTATATTACTTTTCAAGAGTAACTTATTTACTAAGTTCTAATATTTGATATGAAAATTTTTAAAATAACAATTCATGCATGGAGGATAGGAACATGAATATAGGAAATGCAAGTAGATAATTGAACAATATGACTGAGAGAGAAAAATTTTGAAATTTTATTCTTGTTCCATACATGCTTGATTTTAATTACGGGGACTAAATTCAAAATGTTGGATGCTAATGATAGTTTCATTAGCCTTTAGCACGTCATGGTATACCTAGCTAGCAAGATGCTTGTGCTAGCCCCATTTGATGGTCAATACATATGGAACAAAGGGATGGTTATTCATGAGCATCATACTCACGCTTGTTTTCATGGGCTTCATGCCTACGCTTGATTCATTGCTTTTGCCGTGCTTGTTTCATGGCATTTAGCTGTACTTGACTAGTTACTTACCCTTGTGAACAGTGTGTCCATGCTTGTTATTCGTTTTGATAAAGCCCTCTTACATTTAAATTTAAATTTTCATTTCTTTATTAATTCTCTAAAAGTATGTTATCAAATTGCACTATTGTTGAAAATTTTTATATTTTATGAATTGTACAAACTTTAAACATTTATGTGATTCTAATAGTATTATTTAATTTCATAGTTATATTACTAAGAAGACCCGTTATTTATTGTTAGCTTAAATATATGTTTCATTATTTCTTTGAGTCATTTTGAATTAAATTTATTAGTTACCATTTTCATAATTTTTTAAATTATAATTTTTATTGGAACGCTACTCATTAAAATTTTCTTTAGTTTTAGATATTGTAGTTGACCCTGTAGTCCTACTAATCATTGAGAGGCACTATTGCTTTTTGGTCAGTGGAAGCACATATTGACATTTAGTTTGATGTAAATATACATTATATTATATTATATAATTCTAGTTTAGTACTTTACGTACGCCATAGTTAGATTCTAGTTTTATTTTACTTATATGTAAATTGCCAACATGGAACTAATCTCTTTTGCTAGATTGGCTCACAGCTTTGCTATTGTAGAAATTTTGGAGGTCTAAATTAAGACTTTACAAACTTTATAAATTATATATCGATATTTTAACTTAACTTTTGGTTAGTCAAGGCTTATAGAATATTGGTCTATCTCATATTCTATACCAGTCACCCTCTTAGGATCGCTGTGTGACATAATAGGCTTATAAGTTTTAAGGGTGTGAACATTATATAAAAAAACATTGAGGAGCCTCATTTGGAGAATACAGTTTCAAATTTAAGAGCTAGGATGTAAAGCATGGAGTACGGAGGAGTTCTTCTGAGTTAAGAGTTTTTCCTCTTCTCTCTTTTTCGGATTTAGTTTGTCTTTTATGGTGATGTTTTGCAATGACTTTATGAGTTCTTTCTAAACTCCAAGTTATAGCTTAGCTGAGATGAATTTTTCTCTTTTATTTGATTTTATTTCTTTTTCTTGTTGAACATGATTTCTTGTCTATGAGAATTAAGAATAATTTAGGATTTGTGATCTAAATAGTACCTTTTGAGTTAGGTGGAAGCCAATTCAACACTAGTTAGTCATACCCTAACATACTGGAAGGTAATTACAATACCTTAGGAATGATTGTCACTATAAATAAAAGAAAAATAATTAATTAAATTAGAGTAAGCCATCCCATTAGGTAAATCCTCATCCCTAACAATTGTTTGATTGTTCTAGTTCATGGCTTTATATCATTGCTTTTATTTTGCATTATTTGATTAAATATTAAATCTCTTTTTAAAACTACTATTTTTTATAAATAACAAAGTGAATTTTTTTTCCCTCTGGGTTCAACTCCTAGAATACTCTAGGATTTTATAACTATATTGATCTCATGCATTTGTGGGAGCGATCAACTTGAAAAGGCTCAATGAGATCATAGTTAGATTTTCAGATTATGGTTAGATCTTATGGTTGCAGTAAACCAATTAAAAAGTTATTGAGCCACAAAGTATGACAATTCTTTGGTAAGGTGATGGCCAAAGATGAGTTTAGAACACGGTATTGGGTTTAGGCAAAGCTTAAATCTAAATAAAGATATGGGTTACACAATGTGGTTCAAGTAAAGCTGTGAGTATATGATAATTATATTTCTCAATGAATTTGCTCTTCTCAAGTTTGATGAGCGTTATATTGTTCACAATGATTAAAAAAACCATACTAGACCAGATGATTAGATCGTTGACTAGTCAAGCTAATAGCTTAGTCAATAAAAAAACCTGTTTGGGAAGTTGGGCTTGACTAGACCACTTTGGACTAGCTTTTAGACTAGGAAACAGGATCAAGCCAAGAACTAGATCTGATTTTTAAAACTAGATGACTAAAAAAATACCCTTTTTTAAATTTTTAATTTTTTCTTCAGAAAATGACCCATTTTTTTAATGATTTGATGTTATGTTGTATAATGTAACTTGTTAAGTCATGAAAACCTTAAAATATTTAGTTTTATTTTCATGTTAAGTAGTAATTTTATATTTATTTCTTATATTTAGATTATTATATACATATATAATTTTTTAATTTAATTATTATGTCATTAGTTTTACCATTGGTCCAACCCAATTGGAAAATATAAACTGTGAACCATTAGCCTTTTCAGTTCAATATGAAGTCTGGTTCTAAAAATATTGATTGTTGATATTAATTTCATTCTATGTATAATTGATGAAAAGCTCGATGACTAACTATAATACTATAATGCATACTCAACAGAAATGTTTGAATATGTTTAAACTAAATGATTTATGTATGCTAAGTATTATGATTAGATAGCATGATGATAAATATATGAATATATATAAGAAATTGTCAATGATATGATCGGTTAGATAGAATAGGGGTTAACCAATCCCAATGAATTTATTGGGGAAGGAAATAAAGAAAAATATACAAAGATGAGTGACATGCTAAAAAATTGTATTGTAGAATGAACATGTTCCCCCCATATATTTATTAGATACCTGGTAAAGTTATTTTGGGGCTAGAAAGAGTGCCTATACTATTTATTAGGTACTCCTTCTATTTCTATGTATAAAAGAAAAAAACTGTATTACACAGTTTAAGAAAGTTGTCTAACCTTAATAATTATGTTTGAAAATAAAAAAAAATTAGACTAAAATGTCTTGTGTTAATTAATATAAGTATGCATTAATTATTTTTCCTTAATATAAATTATGAAGGATGGTTTAGGAAATGTATGATAAATGCTTATTGAAATAGTTAATTTTGCTTATACAAAAAAGCAAGTGAAATTAAAAGTGATACTTTCTTCTACAAATAGAAATGGAGGGAGTACATGAATAAAGTAGGCCAGTAATGAATTTAAAGATATGATTCCTATAGATGAGGATTCAACAATGGCAAAGTAGTGGTAAAATAGTAAGAGTTTTGAGAAATCTAGTTGACTGCTAGACTAATTAGTAATAGAAGTTTTTTCCGGTAAAGGAAGTAGGAACTAAATTGCAAAGATTATTGATGTAAATCAAGTGAAACCAAGTTATAGGATGAATTAGGGAGAACCCTAATCATAATAAATTAGTTCAAGTAATATTTTTAGGGCATCAAAATAATATTTTAGGAAGGAGAAGTGGAAAATTAAAGATGTTAAATATTTATTAATATTCATGGTTCTTCATGTTAAACACATTAAGCTAAGAATTATTGAGAAATTGAATGACAAAATTATGGACTAGTAAAATAGGAAGTGCATCGGATGATCACATATAAGTAGGTTCTTTAAGTTTGATGCTTGAAGAATAATATGTATTTTAGTATTCACTCTTCAATTTGTTGATTCATCCACACTCCTCTCCATGTCATTTATCCTATAGGATGAAAAATACCATTGAAAGGGGAGGACATACCATTAAAGGTAAAGAAAATAAAATTAGCAGTAGTTATTATATTTTTAATCCTTTTGTAATAATATTATATTTTAATCCTTTATTAGAGGTAAAGTGTGTTAATAGATACTCCATTTGTTCAAAAATATAAAGTATTTTTCAGGAGTTGTATGTTCACAAATGTAAGACATTTTTAGTCTTTTAAGATATAATTATTGTCTTTTTTTTTAAAGTGCTCCTATTGATGAATAACTTTATATTTATTATATGGTGTTTAATAGGAATAAATATGAAAACATAAGATTAGTTTGAAAGTAAGTAACTACTTTATTAAATGGTGAGATTCAATTAAAGTTGCCTTATGTTTTTTAACAGAGGCAGTATATATTTGGTAATTGCAAATTAGAAGTACATGATCCACTTCCTTTATTCCATTCTTTTTTTTTTTTTTGGCATTCCGATTCTATTTACTTAAGTGATGGTACCAACCAAGCAATTCAAGGGGTGAAGCATTAATGAGATTAACAAGGTAATTAAACGTTTTGATTATGTAGCAATGAGATTGCAAGAGAAGAAATTATATTAGGTGGCATGAATTTAGACAGAATTTCTCAGAATTACAATGGGGAAAAAAGAAAAAAAAGTATAGGCAGCAGTATTTGGAAATTCCTTTAAACTAAACATTATAATCGGTTTAACCTATGAATTAAACCACTCAACTACTCTTCTTTTCAATATGGATGTATGTGTGTATGCGTGCGCCCCGCGCATTAGACTTCCATCTCTTTCATTAATGTCCCCCTGCTTATCCTTTGCTTATAATTGGTTAAATAGATGATCTATCCATCAAGGAAAAAAATTAAGTTTTCTATCCTAATAAAGTAAAATTATTATTATAAATATAATTTTTTACTTAATTTAATATTACATCTCAGTAAATTTTAAATTAAATCACATAAAATTAAAAAATTTAGTATCATCAAGCTGTTGGGATTTTATTTAGGAACCATGTGTCCATTACTTGGTGTCCACTTCACTCATGAATTCCTTTACTGTTGCCATTATCCAAGTAATTTCATTTGTCAGATATTGCGGCATGATTTTCGGTAACCACTTTTCTGATTTGTTTTTTAGTTGTTGCACGTTTATCAGTTTCACCATTGCATTATCTCCATGATTTGGTTGTTGCAGGTTATGGGGATTTATTTAAGTATTTTATTTTATTTACTTGATGATGTAATCTGCCTATTTAAGGCTACGTTTAGTGAATAAACAGTACTGAATCATTCTCCAACTTTCCTCTCTTTTTTTTCTTCTAATATTTATCAGTGGTTTCAGAGCCTGGTTTAGAGAGTGCAATTTTGGGAGTGTGCAATATTATTTTTTTCTTTGTTATTATTGGCACGATTATTGTTTTTGATTGCTGTAGCAATATGTCTTCTTCAGACTCTAATTTTGTGCAGCCATCTATTCCACACTTTGATAGTCATTATGATCATTGGAGCATGTTAATGGAGAACTTTTTGAGAACCAAGGAGTATTGGCAAGTTGTACAAAATGGTGTCGTGATACCTGCGAATGCATATTAGAAGTAGAGGCCTTAAAGCTGAAGGATTTAAAGGCCAAGAATTATCTATTCCAAGCAATTGAACATCCCATCTTGGAAACTATTCTTTGTAAAGATACTTCCAAGGATATATGGGATTCCATGAAGAGAAAATACCAAGGCAATGCAAGAGTAAAGCGTGCACAACTTCAAGCTTGGAGAAGAGACTTTGTGTCACACCCCAAAAAATCAGGTGCGATCGGCACAGGATATGAGCACAAAACTCATATCCCTTAAGCTGTAATCGGATAAACTTTGAAATTAATACGTTAAATACACTAATAGAGTAATTAAAAATTGTTACAATATTAAATTAGATATTCAATTTTAAAAGAAATGTGAGGATCCTACCTGTAGTCTACCTGGAGCACCTAAGGCCAGATGCCAACATAGGTATAAAGTTTAAATTTGTCATCAAATTAGGACTTGACTAAAATAATTCTTCTGCTTCAATTCAGCAATAAAACTCTTCAGTGGATATCTCGAGTCACGAGTTCAACTATACCATCTGAGACCAAAATATCTTTTCCAGTGAATAACATCCCAACAATAAATAATTGAACATGAATAAAAGGAAAGTTTGAAACAATTATGCAATTCAAAGAGGCAACGATTTTCATAAAAATTTAATAAACTTCAAAAATAAAAGAATTTTATAAAGTTTAAATACAATCTTGAACTATTAAAATATCATATTGAGTATTATTATCACTTGCTTGCAAGAAAGTAAATATATAAAATAACTAATTATAAATAATTCACTAATTAAAAATCAATGGAATGTAAAATTATCAAATAATCAAATTCATATTACAGGGACTTATTAGAACAATTACCAAATGTGGATATAAAGTTCACGAGGGTAAATAACTAAACGTAGCTCTTGTCATGAAGACAAACGTGCACACACAATCTATGAGGATAAGTAACCAAATGCAGCTGAAGCCACGAAACAAATGTGGATACACAGTCCACGAGGGTAATGCTAACCAAGTGCGTCTTGAAGCCATGAAACAAATGTAAGTACAATGCTCAGAAATAATCATCCCTTCGTTCCACATGCGATGAAACAAATGAAACAAAATTTTGACACTACTGTCGAATAGCACCAAAATTAATAAAAACTAGATTTTGCAGTAAAGTGCAACCTAGGTCGTCTCCCTAAGAGTCAATAGAGTAACTATTTAAATTATGATTATGAAAAGGTAAATAATGGGGGGTTTTTTTTATGATGAAATTAAAAACTAAATTATAAATAAATAAATAGAGGAAATTCAATTAAGAAAATTACCGACAACAAGCAGCGCAATCAATCATAACCCAATCACCTAAATTTAACCTTCCTCGTTAGCTTTGAATCTTCTCTTGTTCGTGCATAGGTCTTTCAAGAACTTTGCATATTTAGGAATTTGCTTTACTGCCTCCAAAAGGGGAATATTGACTTCAACCTTCTTGAAAACATCAAGCACTTCTTTCTCCAATTCATCTTCCTTTAACTTCTTGCTTTGAGTCTCCCTATTTGGAAATGGAAGGATCTTTCTTGGTTCCTTTTCTTCATTAGCCTCCTCAAGTGTGACTTGTGTTGCTGTAGCCGACTTATTCTTGATAGATGTTGTGGAGGGCTCTGGAAGCTCCTTTCCACTTCTAAGAGTGATAGCACTAACATTACTACAATTAGGATTTACAACTGTTTGAGAAGGCAACTTTCCAGAACCTTGACTCTTCAATTCATTAACGGAGGTGGACAACTGCCCAATTTGATTCTCCAATTTTTGGATTACTGTCTCAGTGCGTTGTTGAAATTGAATGTTATTAGTTGCCATTTGCTTCATTAACTCTTCTAGACTTGGTCCATCATTTTTAGACCCTGAAATAGGAGTAGATTGCCTCATTGGTTGCATAGGCTGTGAATTTTGACCTGTAGCATTATATTGTTGTTGTTGGCTTCCTCCATATCTGAAATTAGGGTGATCTCTCCACCCTGGATTATAAGTGTTAGAGAAAGGATCATATTTTTGGCCCTGTTGCATAGATCTAGTTGGAAAAATCCCAGCACAATTCTCAACTCTATCATCCAACTGTGGGCATTGATCAGTAGTGTGTGTGGCTAAAAAACAGATGCCACATAGAGGCCCAGCTAAGGCAGAAGATGTGGTAGCTTGCTGAGGATTATAAAATTGAGGTTGTGCACACGTCTGTGAGGGATACGCCTGTGGAAAAGTTGGCACTGCTGGTGAATTCATTAATTTTTGTTGTGTTAAGGCAATGTGCCGAACCATGCTAGAGAGCTCCTCCATCTTGTTCTCAAATTTAGGATCATATTGTGGTGTTGGAATCTCATTCACCCCCTTAACTGCTTGGTTAGCTCGTGTCCCAAATTGTTGAGAATTTTGTGCCATCTTAGAAATGAGATTCATGGCATCAGTTGGAGTAA
Organism: Prosopis cineraria; assembly: GCF_029017545.1. NCBI lineage: Eukaryota > Viridiplantae > Streptophyta > Magnoliopsida > Fabales > Fabaceae > Prosopis > Prosopis cineraria. The sequence goes on along the minus strand of NW_026555335.1, from coordinate 33,402,223 downwards.
GTTCTACCAAAGCACCACCAGCTGCGGCATCAACAAACCACCTATCTGTTGGTAAGAGACCTTCATAAAAATGTTGAACCAGCTGCTGATCAGGTATTTGATGGTGAGGGCAGCTGGCACATAATTTCTTAAATCTCTCCCAATATTCATGAAATGTCTCCCCAGTCATCTGACGAATCCCACAAATATCCTTTTTAATTGCAGCTGTGCGAGAGGCAGGGAAGAATTTTTCTAAGAATAACTGTGTCATTTGATCCCAAGATGTAATGGCACCTGGTTGCAAGTAATACAACCAATCTTTTGCCACTCCATCCAATGAAAAAGGAAAAGCCCTCAATTTGATTTGCTCTTCTGAAACTCCTTGAGGCTTCATGGTGGAGCACACAATATGAAATTCCTTCAAGTGCCTATTCGGGTCCTCTCCTGTAAGACCATGAAATTTAGGTAGCAAATGTACTAAACCAGATTTCAATTCAAAACTAGCATTTGCATCTAAATTAGGATATTGAATGCATAAATTTTGATAGTGTGCATTAGGAGCAGCCAATTCTTTAATTGTTCTATTACCATTATTATTTTCAGCCATATTTTCCAACTTAACTGTAGAGTCTAAGTCAGATTTAGAATCACTAATAATGCTATCAATCAATTCAGACAAAATTTCAGAGATCACACTATCCCTAATTTTACGGTGCTTTTGATTTTTACGGTTAGTACGACAAGTTCTCTCAATCTCAAAGTTCAAATCAATTAATTTATCTTGTAAAGATCTTGTCATGCACTAATAAACTGGAAAAACAATGAAAAACACCTAAAACAAGTAAAGACAAAAAATAATAATAAATCTTGAAAAAAATAAAAAATACTAGAGAAAAAAAAAAAAAAAAATAAAAATAATGAGAAAGAAGAAAAAAAAAAAACTAATAACCAAACTCAAAAAGTTAACACCTTTGACTCCCCGGTAACGGCGCCAAAATTTATGCATTCAATATCCTAATTTAGATGCAAATGCTAGTTTTGAATTGAAATCTGGTTTAGTACATTTGCTACCTAAATTTCATGGTCTTACAGGAGAGGACCCGAATAGGCACTTGAAGGAATTTCATATTGTGTGCTCCACCATGAAGCCTCAAGGAGTTTCAGAAGAGCAAATCAAATTGAGGGCTTTTCCTTTTTCATTGGATGGAGTGGCAAAAGATTGGTTGTATTACTTGCAACCAGGTGCCATTACATCTTGGGATCAAATGACACAGTTATTCTTAGAAAAATTCTTCCCTGCCTCTCGCACAGCTGCAATTAAAAAGGATATTTGTGGGATTCGTCAGATGACTGGGGAGACATTTCATGAATATTGGGAGAGATTTAAGAAATTATGTGCCAGCTGCCCTCACCATCAAATACCTGATCAGCAGCTGGTTCAACATTTTTATGAAGGTCTCTTACCAACAGATAGGTGGTTTGTTGATGCCGCAGCTGGTGGTGCTTTGGTAGAACTTACTCCAACTGATGCCATGAATCTCATTTCTAAGATGGCACAAAATTCTCAACAATTTGGGACACGAGCTAACCAAGCAGTTAAGGGGGTGAATGAGATTCCAACACCACAATATGATCCTAAATTTGAGAACAAGATGGAGGAGCTCTCTAGCATGGTTCGACACATTGCCTTAACACAACAAAAATTAATGAATTCACCAGCAGTGCCAACTTTTCCACAGGCGTATCCCTCACAGACGTGTGCACAACCTCAATTTTATAATCCTCAGCAAGCTACCACATCTTCTGCCTTAGCTGGGCCTCTATGTGGCATCTGTTTTTTAGCCACACACACTACTGATCAATGCCCACAGTTGGATGATAGAGTTGAGAATTGTGCTGGGATTTTTCCAACTAGATCTATGCAACAGGGCCAAAAATATGATCCTTTCTCTAACACTTATAATCCAGGGTGGAGAGATCACCCTAATTTCAGATATGGAGGAAGCCAACAACAACAATATAATGCTACAGGTCAAAATTCACAGCCTATGCAACCAATGAGGCAATCTACTCCTATTTCAGGGTCTAAAAATGATGGACCAAGTCTAGAAGAGTTAATGAAGCAAATGACAACTAATAACATTCAATTTCAACAACGCACTGAGACAGTAATCCAAAAATTGGAGAATCAAATTGGGCAGTTGTCCACCTCCGTTAATGAATTGAAGAGTCAAGGTTCTGGAAAGTTGCCTTCTCAAACAGTTGTAAATCCTAATTGTAGTAATGTTAGTGCTATCACTCTTAGAAGTGGAAAGGAGCTTCCAGAGCCCTCCACAACATCTATCAAGAATAAGTCGGCTACAGCAACACAAGTCACACTTGAGGAGGCTAATGAAGAAAAGGAACCAAGAAAGATCCTTCCATTTCCAAATAGGGAGACTCAAAGCAAGAAGTTAAAGGAAGCTGAATTGGAGAAAGAAGTGCTTGATGTTTTTAAGAAGGTTGAAGTCAATATTCCCCTTTTGGAGGCAGTAAAGCAAATTCCTAAATATGCAAAGTTCTTGAAAGACCTATGCACGAACAAGAGAAGATTCAAAGCTAACGAGGAAGGTTAAATTTAGGTGATTGGGTTATGATTGATTGCGCTGCTTGTTGTCGGTAATTTTCTTAATTGAATTTCCTCTATTTATTTATTTATAATTTAGTTTTTAATTTCATCATAAAAAAACCCCCCATTATTTACCTTTTCATAATCATAATTTAAATAGTTACTCTATTGACTCTTAGGGAGACGACCTAGGTTGCACTTTACTGCAAAATCTAGTTTTTATTAATTTTGGTGCTATTCGACAGTAGTGTCAAAATTTTGTATCAGCTTTATTTCATGAAGGAATGCAGTGCCAACCCCCTATGCCCTTAAAATGCAAAGATCCAGGGAGTTTCACTATACCCTGTACTATAGGAAATTTAGAATTTTCTAACGCTTTGATTGATCTTGGTGCAGCGATAAATGTTATGCCCAAGTCTCTATTTTCTTCTTTGCAAGGTTGTGAGATGAAGCCAGCCGGGATTATTGTCCAATTAGCAGACAGGAGACTTGCCTATCCTAGTGGTATGCTTGAAGACATTCTAGTTAAGGTAAAAGATTTAGTCTTTCCTGCTGATTTTTATATTTTGGATATGGGTAAAAATGATAGTCATGGGCCACCACCACTGATTTTGGGTAGGCCATTTCTTAAGACAGCTAATACTATCATTAATGTTAAAGATAGTACTCTTTCCATGGAATTTGCAGGACGTGTTGTTCAATTTAATCTTTTAGAGGCTATGAAACATCCTATAGAGGATCATTCTGTTATTAATGTGAGCATGCTTGATATGTTAATTGATGATACATATGATGAGCTTTACAATGAGATGGTTTCTAGTTCTCTTGAGATTGTTGATTTAGATAGCAATACACATTGTTCTGACTCTATTATTTATGAAGATTCTTCTGACTGTTCTGGTTCTGATGATATTGTTGAGTTATTCAAATCCATGCATGATATTGGCATTGAAACTTCTAGTGACTCTGATATGATTGCTTCTGACTCTGAAAGAACTATAGACTTTGCTATCAACTCTATGTCATGTAATTCTATTAATAATGATAATTCTAGTATTCTAGAACAAGATACTGCTGCTTCTTTTGATGGAATGCAGGTTTGTGGAGTTGATGAGCTAACTATCGATAAGCTAGTTCCCTCTATTCAGCAGCCACCTATACTTGAATTGAAAGATCTACCAGAACATTTGAAATATGCATTCTTAGATGAAGGTAAGAAATTACCGATTATTATAGCAAAGGATTCTGATCCTTGCCAAGAGGTAAAATTGTTAGAGGTACTGAGAAAGCACAAGAAAGCTATAGGATGGACACTAGCTGACATTCCAGGCATCAGTCCAGATATATGCATGCATAGGATCTTAATGGAAGACGGTGCAAAGCCATGTAGGAAACCTCAAAGGAGGCTTAACCCACTTATCATTGATGTGGTCAAAAAGGAGGTAACAAAACTTCTTTCTGCAGGTATCATTTACCCTATTTCTGATAGCCAGTGGGTGAGTCCAGTACAGGTAGTGCCAAAGAAGAGCGGGATCACAGTTGTAAAGAATGAAAAGAACGAGTTGATTCCTATGAGAGTGCAAAATAGCTGGAGGATGTGCATCGACTACAGGAAGCTAAATGATGCAACCAGGAAGGATCACTTCCCTTTACCTTTTATTGATCAAATGCTAGAGAAATTAGCAGGCAAATCTCACTACTGTTTTCTAGATGGTTTTTCAGGTTATTTTCAGATTTGCATAGCTCCAGAGGACCAAGAGAAGACAACATTCACATGTCCATTTGGCACATTTGCTTATAGGAGGATGCCATTTGGATTATGCAATGCCCCAGCCACATTCCAGAGATGCATGATGAGTATTTTTGCAGATTTGCTAGACTATTGCATAGAGGTTTTTATGGATGATTTTACTGTATATGGAGATTCATTTGATGAGTGTCTAGTAAATTTAGATAAAGTACTTGAGCGATGTATTGAGAAAAATCTTGTATTAAACTTTGAAAAGTGTCATTTCATGGTTAGACAAGGTATTGTATTGGGTCATGTTGTTTCTGAGAGGGGGATAGAAGTTGATAAGGCTAAGGTAGATGTGATTACTTCTTTACCTTATCCTACTAGTGTTAGAGAGGTCCGTTCTTTCCTTGGACATGCAGGATTTTACAGGAGGTTTATACAGGATTTTAGCAAGATAGCCTTACCACTCTCAAGATTGCTGCAGAAAGATGTGGATTTCAAATTTGATAAAGCTTGTGAGCAAGCATTTGATGAGTTAAAGAAGAGATTGACCACTCCACCAATCATTCAACCGCCAAATTGGGATTTACCTTTTGAATTATTATGTGATGCTTCTAATTATGCTCTTGGCGCAGTACTTTCACAAAAAGTTGATAAGAAATCACATGTCATAGCTTATGCTTCCAGAACTTTAGATGCAGCCCAAGCCAATTATACTACCACTGAAAAGGAGCTTTTAGCTATTGTTTTTGCATTAGATAAGTTTAGATCATATCTTTTGAATGCAAAAGTTGTTGTGTTTTCTGATCATGCAGCATTAAAGTATCTCTTAAGGAAGCCAAATGCAAAGCCACGATTAGTCAGATGGATGCTCTTGCTACAGGAGTTTAACTTAGAGATAAAGGATAAGAGTGGAGCTGAGAATTTTGTCGCAGACCATTTGAGTCGCATTGAATCTCCTATGGTTCCTTCTATTCCTATTGATGATAATTTTCCTGATGAATGCTTATATGCTATGCATGATGTTACTCCTTGGTATGCTGACTTAGTTAATTACTTAGCTGCCTCTGCATTGCCTGTGCATTTAAAGAAACATCAATTAGATAAGTTCAAGAGGGAAGCTAGATATTACATATGGGATGATCCATACCTTTGGCGCATATGTAGTGACCAGATTATTAGGAGATGTATTCCTGACATTGAGTTTGAATCCATATTGCATTTTTGTCACACACTTGCTTGTGGAGGACACTTTGGTCCACAACGCACTGCTAGAAAGGTTCTTGATTCTGGATTGTACTGGCCTACTCTATTTCGTGATGCATATACATTTTGTAAACATTGTGCTAGATGTCAGCATACAGGAAATATCTCCCGTAGAAATGAGATGCCTCAACAACCTTTACTTTTCTGTGAAATATTTGATGTATGGGGTATTGATTTCATGGGACCTTTTCCTGTTTCATTTGGATTTGCTTACATTTTACTAGCTGTGGATTATGTTTCTAAGTGGGTGGAAGCTAAAGCCACCAGAACTGATGACTCTATTGCTGTTGTAGATTTTGTTAGATCACATATCTTTTGCAGGTTTGGTATTCCAAAGGCCATTATCAGTGACCAAGGCACCCATTTTCGTAATCGGAGCATGCAGAGTTTATTGGGTAAGTATGGGGTCGTGCATAAGATGGCTACCCCTTATCACCCCCAAACTAATGGGCAAGCTGAAGTCTCGAATCGAGAGATAAAGCAGATTCTTGAAAAAACAGTGCAACCTAATAGGAAAGACTGGAGTAAGAGACTTGATGATGCATTGTGGGCATACAGAACTGCCTACAAGACTCCAATCGGAATGTCTCCTTATCGGCTTGTTTTTGGGAAAGCTTGTCACTTACCTGTGGAGATTGAGCATAAAGCTTATTGGGCAGTAAAGCAGTGCAATATGGATTTAACTAAAGCAGGAGCCCAAAGAAAATATCAATTGCAAGAGCTTGAAGAATTTCGCTTGGAAGCATATGAAAATTCAAGAATCTACAAGGAAAAGACCAAGTTAATACATGATAAGCTGATAGTTAGAAAAGAGTTCAAGGTGGGACAAAAAGTGTTACTCTATAATGCCAGATTGAAACTTATGCCAGGAAAACTTCGTTCTAGATGGGAAGGTCCTTTTATAGTTACTAAAGTGTTTTCTTATGGTGGAGTAGAGATTATGGCAGAATCTACTGGAGCAAAGTTTAAAGTTAACGGGCATCGGTTAAAGCATTTTTATGATGGATTTGAGACACACATTGTGGAGGAGTCTTCCCTCCAAGATAATACTTAATCGATCAGGTTGTATCATTTCTCTTCACTTTTAATTTACATTTTCCTATACATCTTTCGAACTATGTTCTACATTGAGGACATTGTAGATTTTAAGTGTGGGGGGAGGTTTTTTGCTGTTTCTAATTTTTTTTCTTGTTTTCATTTTTTTTTATTTTTGTGTTCTTGTTTTCAAAATAAAAAAAAATAATTTGTGCGAAGTTGCAAATTTAAGACAATTTTAGTTTGAATGCATTTGAGCATGATAAGTAATTGATCTTATGTTTAGAATTTAAGTTAAGTGGCATGAGTTTGGTTTCAATGAATTAATGTGATAGCCTTTAGCTTGTAAAGATTTGAGCCTAATATTATTCTCTTTTTGTGTGTATTCTGCTATCACTACTCCCACTCTAGAACTTGTCTTGATTCTTAGTTGAGACTATAATTGCATATGCTTTGCATGAAGATGATTTAGGCATTCTTTTAGCCTACTTACCAAATAGCCATCCCATGTAATTTATCCCTTGTTAGCCCCTTTGAGCCTAAACCTTTTCTTTAAAATTTTAGCCAATTGAAAACATAACCTATAAAAATATTTTCCTTTCATTCTTCTCACCCCACTTTAGGTGATGAAAAGTGTATTATAATATTTGTTGGAATGAAAGAATATGCTTGAAGAGAGATTTGGGTTATTTTGAAAAAAAAAACGAGAGAAAAAAAAAAAGCAAAGAAAGAAAGGAAGAAAAGAAAAGAAAAGAAAAGAAAGAGCATAAAAGTCATAACACAACAAAAAAAAAAAGGTGCATGAAGCAAAGGAAAGGAAAACAAAATAAAGAGAGAAAAATAAACCCAAATCAATTTATTTTGTTTCTTTCATTCTATATATTTCGTTTCAAATATACTTTTCATTATCCTAAAGTTTATTAACCTTCATTTTCCTATATCATACCTTTACCTAAGCCCCATTACAACCTAAACTAAAGTCCTATTGATTCTTACATTGCATATGACATAAATAGTGGAGACCTAGATGATAAACAAGCCTATGGTAGTGAGGTTTTAATAGGGGAACTTGAGTGAAACACTTACCTATATACATTTGAGAGTTGAGAGTTAAACACTTGACCTTTGTGAGGGGCTATTGCTTAATTTATTCTTACCAAATGAAATTGCCATGATACTTGTTATTCTCAATATAAGAGATATTGATTAAAGTGTTAAAATGTTGAAGAGCTATAATTATTTCTTATTCTTTGTTGCTTCCACAGTTCTTTTCTTAAATTTGAGATTTAAGTTTTGCCCAGGAGTGCAAAAGTCTAAGTGTGGGGGAATTGATAAATGATAATTTTATATATTTTTATTCTTTTAATTTAGACTTTTAATTATTTATTTAAGGCTAATTGAGTTTAATTAGATATTATTTGATTTTATTAGCTAATATTCAGTTTTGGAATTTTAACTAACTAAATCTTTGATTTTAAAATATAAATAATATCTTTAATATTTTTGCACAGGTGCTATTTAATTTTATTTTATTTGTGCAGATTTTCTAGATTCAATTTGAAAGATATTGATGAAGAATATTTTGGATAAGAAGAATATGGGCATGCTTGGAGATCAAATCAAGAATCAAATCTTTAAAATTTTATTTGAATTTATTTTGGATTATTTAGTGTAATTTTTAATTAGGGTCCACTTTTCATATATATATATATATATATGAATAGATGGGGGACGGAGAGGAAGCACGATCTGGGAAAAAAAAAACGAAAGAAGGGAAACAGAGCAGCGATCGCCATTCGTCTTTCCTTCTTCCAATTTCTTGGGTGATGGCTTCTCAATTTTTCATTTCATGTTGTTTGATTTTTAATTCTATGGAGAGCTAATTTTTTTTTGGTGTGATCAATCACAAACCATGATCCTAAATTTTAATCAGAGTCTTTAATATTCAGGAAAGATTTTATTTTAGCTTTATTCCAATTTTCTCTTCTTCTCTCTACCTCTAAATTTTATGCTTTAATTACTATTACTGATTAGAGTAGCTTTATTGCATAATTTTTGAGTTATAAATTTTATCTGAGGTTTTAATTGCTATAATCGATTGATATAGCATTGTAAGAGTAATTTGGCTTGGCTTGGGTGATTATCCATGCTTTGTTTTTGGTGTGGCTATAAAACAATTGTTAGGTTGTGGGTTAAAGGAGATTTCAATTAATCTATAACTTAACTTCTTGTTTAATTCTTGAATGATAATTTGAGAAATATTATAATGAAACCAGAATAATAAAGTTGAATAAAATTAATTTATTTTGTAGACGAGGAAGGTTAAATTTAGGTGATTGGGTTGTGATTGATTGCGCTGCTTGTTGTCGGTAATTTTCTTAATTGAATTTCCTCTATTTATTTATTTATAATTTAGTTTTTAATTTCATCATAAAAAAACCCCCCATTATTTACCTTTTCATAATCATAATTTAAATAGTTACTCTATTGACTCTTAGGGAGACGACCTAGGTTGCACTTTACTGCAAAATCTAGTTTTTATTAATTTTGGTGCTATTCGACAGTAGTGTCAAAATTTTTGGGACTACCACCTCTTATAGACACCCTACTAGTCGAGTGAACTATGGTGTGCCAAGGGCTAACGGAACTGCCGTTAGTAACCAGTGTTCCATATAAAGTCTCTTTCAAATTCAATTTCAAACATGCAAGAAATTGATCACTATTCAATTAAATTTTCCTTTTCAATGTTGAACTTGCATGAATCATTTTTCCGTAGCAATTCAATAATTTTTGAAATGAAATTTCACAATTAGAATTCAAACTTGTGTTTATTGATTAACTAAAATGATCAATCTGGTAAAATAATTTCACGAAATAAAGTAATTTAATCAACAAAATATCTCATAATCACATTGTTGTAGTAAAAAAAATTTGCATAAAAATGCAATATTTGAATAAAGGAGATTTTAACGAAATATCAGTTGGGACGCTATCCACTCACCTAAGAATTTTCAAGAGTTCTAAAACTTGACCCCATCAAATTCTTGCTTACTTTAGTGATGCCCCAAACAATCTAACAAAAAATCCAACAATCCACATGCCACTGTGAATTTCCTTTCTCATAATAAACGAGCAAAATTATCATTTAACATCTTTAATAATCCTTTAAATTTCTCACTAACTCCTTAAATTTTTTCTAAACCCTTCAACAACTTCTATCAAGTAGTAGACAATACTAGACGGCATTGAACCACAACACAATTCTTATTCCAGACATAACAAAATCTTAATTGTCATTTAGTCTAATAATTTCTCCTTATGTGCTACACGATTTCAATGAATAGCTCAACTTTATAATTTGCGTGTAAGAACATATATTCCTTCAATCCCTAGGCTCTACTCTAAAATTTCAACAATCTTATTTCCACCAACAAGTCTTCCAAGCATTTTTACAAGCATTATGAGAACATTCACCATTAACTAAACCATAAGGCAAACATCCAAGAAAATTTAACAATTTTCAACATTTGATTTCTTCATTCAAGCATTTTCACAATCACATTGAGGGCATCCAATTTCAGCTCACAATAATCATCCATCATTTAATCAACCTCCCACATGAATTTCATGAATTTTATCATCAACATTCAGCTTAGCATCACAATAAAAATATGTACATCATTCACCAATTCAGCCCCTCAATTCCCAAGCAACTCACGGCAGTAACAAGAATAAATAGAGCCAAAATTTTTGACCAAAGGAGAAGAGGAAATTGAACTTTCCACACTCACTCACATAGCACCCACTAGCAGAAGAGAAATGCAACATAAAGATTAATAACACACGATGTCAACAGTTGAGGAGGAAGAGAAGATAAGAGCCGAATACATGCCAAAATCTGTCAGCCACTACGCAACGAAACAAAGAACAACAGCAAGAAGAGTGGGAATCCATCCACTTCAACTCCTTAAGCTGCGAAATTTTTAACGACAGAGCTAGAAGACTGATGGGGAAGCTAGAAGATCTAAAACCACTTACTTACCTCAGACACAGAGCAAGGGACGATGATCGAAAAGGAATCAATGATTCAACCCCACTGCTATAATAACGTGAAAGGAGGGAAGAAAAATAGATGAGCAATGGTGGCAAAAAGGGAAGTCAATGATGAGGCTCAAAGTTGCCCACCGACGGTGAGAAAGGAGGATCCAAATGCTCTATCATTTTTTTTTCTCTTTTCGCCGGTCTCGTCTTCAAATAACAGAGGAGCAGAATAAGAAGAAAATTCTGGAGCAAAACTTATCAGGAAAATTACAAAGAATGGAACACACAAAAATTACCAAAAAGAACACATAATCCTTAATAATTTAAAACAACATAAAAACCCCTTTTTTTGTAGAATACGAACTCTGGACTTTCAAGAAATTACTCACACAAGTTTCACTAAACTACCACTCTCCACTTGTTAAAAAATTAATTTAAATAAAATATCTACTAAGAAAAATTTTATCCAATTTAAAATTTTGGGTCATTACAATTTGAGACTCTATAAATGAAGGATGGTGAATCTGTCTCTAGTTATTGTCGCATGGCCTTGGAGATAAGTTACAGAATGCATTTATATGGTGAAAAAAATGCAAGATATTGTTATTGTTGAAAAAAATATTGTGTTCATTAACTCCCAAATTTGATTATGTTGTTTGTTCTATCAAAGAGTCAAATGATATAGATGCACTCTCACTAGATGAATTATAAAGCTCTTTGTTAGTCTATAAGTAGAAAATGAACTGTAGTTCAACTTCGGAGGAGCAAGCTTTAAAAATTTCAACTATTACTCATTCCTTAAATTCTAGAGGAAGAGGTTGAGGTCGAGGCAGAGGCTGTAGTAGAGGAAGAGGAGGCAGAGGCCATAGAGATGACAAAGAGGATGAGGATGAATCTCAAGGCAAACATGAAGAACAAAATCAACAATCTGAAAAATCTAAGGTAGAATGCTTTAGATGCCATAAATTTGGTCATTATCACTTTGAGTGTTATACTAGATTGCCTAACAATAAAGAAAAAGGAGAGAAGTCAAATTTTATAGAAAAGAAAGTTGAAGATATATTACTAATGGCATATCAAGTTATAGAGGCACCTTAAACACATCTTTGGTATGTGGATACTGGCTGCAGTAATCATATATGTGGAAATAAATATTTATTTTATTCTTTAGATGAAGGTTTTACTTCCACTGTAAGTTTTGGTGACATATCTACTGTTAAGGTGATGGCAAAAGGCAATATTAAAATAAAGACTAAAAATGGCTTCATAGAAACTATCTCTGATGTTTATTATGTTCCTGCTTTGAAAAGCAATTTATTAAGTGTTGGTCAATTGCAAGAAAAAGGCTATATTATTACTATTGAGCAAGGGACTTTGTGAAATATATGATGCTTTACGAGGTGCTATTGCTATTGTTCTAATGAGATCAAATAGGTTATTTCAATTGGAGATTGAAACTATTCAATCTTGCTTATTGACTAATGATAAGGATGTCTCGTGGCCTTAGAATTATCATTATGGCCATTTGAACTTTGGCGAGTTAAAAACTCTTCATCAAAAAAATATGGTAACCAGACTTCCTCAAATTTATGCTCCATCCCAAGTGTGTGAAGAGTGTGTTGTTGGCAAATGACCACATGCTCAATTTCCTTAAGGAAAGTCATGGAGAGTGAAAGAAGTCAAGGAGTTGATTCACTCAGACATTTGTGGGCCCATGTCACTGACTTCTAATGGCGGTAAAAAATATTTTATCACATTTATTGATGATTATACTCAAAAAACTTGGGTCTATTTTTTGTAGGAAAAAAGTAAAGCTCTTGATACATTTAAAAGCTTTAAAGCTCAAGTTGAAAATGAAGCAAGAAAGAAAATTAAAACTCTGTATAGATCATGGTGAAGAATATTGTTCAAAAGAATTTGCAAATTTTTGGAAGCATTGTGGCATTTGAAAAGAGCTATCAACTGCTTATACACCATAACAAAATGGTGTATTAAAGAGGAAGAATAGAACCATCCTTAACATGGTCAGAAGCTTGCTAGCAAAAGGAAAAGTCAGGTTTCATATGAGAAAATAAAGAAGCTTGATCATAAAAGTGAAAAATGTGTTTTTCTGGGTGTAAGTAAAGTGCCTAAAGCTTATAAATTATTTAATCCTCTAACCAATAAAATTGTGATTAGCAGGGATGTTATTTTTGATGAGGAGAGTACTTAGAATTGGGATGGGCAGCAGCCTTCTCCTATTATTACTGATAATGAAATTGAAGATGAAAAGGAGCAATTGTCGTGCCCAAAGAACACTATTGTTACAACACTTCAAAATGATGCAGAAGAAATAGAAGAAGTACCAACTACTGCTATAGTGAAAGAGTCTCTCACTAGTCAAACTCAAAAGAGACCATCTTGGATGATGGATTATGTAAGTGGAGATCACTTATTTGATGATGATTTAGAAGCTCACCTTGCTTTGTTTGTAGATTGTGATCCCCTCACATTTGAAGATGATGTTGAAGATACAAAATGGCAAGTTGTCATAGATGAGGAGATCAAATCTATAGAGAAAATAATACTTGGAAATTGGTGGAGGTCTTGAAAGTGCAAAAATCCATCAGTGTCAAATGGGTCTATAAAACAAAGCTAAACAAGGATGGTGAAGTTGACAAATATAAAGCATGCCTTGTTGTAAAAGGCTACAAGCAAGAATTTGGGGTTGATTATAAAGAAGTTTTTGCTCCAGTTGCAAGCCTTGACACTGTTCGTTTGGTGTTAGCCTTAGCTGCCTAAAATTCTTGGTATGTTTATCAGTTAGACGTAAAATTTGCATTTTTACATGTGAGTTGTAGGAAGAAGTTTATGTTGATCAACCACTTGGATATGTAAAGAAAGGCATTGAAGAAAAGGTTTATAGATTGAAAAAGGCTTTATATGGACTAAAACAAGCACCACAAGCTTGGTATAGTCGTATAAATGCCTATTTCTCTAAAGAAGATTTTCAAAAAAGTCCTCATGAGCATACTCTCTTTACAAAATTTGGCAGAGATGAAAAAAATGCTTATTATGTCTCTCTATGTTTATAATTTAATTTATACCAAAAATGACAGAGGTATGATAAATGATTTTAAAAAGAAAATGATGGAGGAATTTTGAGATGACTAATTTGGACTTAATGCATTATTTTCTTGGCATTGAAGTTGTACAATCATCATGTGGAATTTTTATTTCACAAAAGAAATATGCTCTTGAGATTTTGGACAGGTTCAAAATGAGGGATTGCAATCCCATTTGTACTCCAACTGAGTGTGGCATAAAGTTAGTAAAGGATGATGGAGGAAAGAAAATTGATGCTACTCTTTTCAAGCATATAGTTAGAAGTTTAATGTATCTCACTTCGACAAGGCCTAACATCATGCATGGTATTAGTCTTATAAGTTGTTATATGGAGAGTCCAATTGAGAATCATCTCTTAGCTGCAAAAAGGATTTTTCATTATTTGAAAAGCACTGTTGATTTTGGAATTTTTTATAAGACAAACCGAAAAAGAAAGTTTCATGGCTTTTTTGATAGTGAATATGTTGGAGATCTTGATGATAGAAAGAGCACATCCGGCTCTATTTTTATGATGTGTTCCAGAGCTATGTCTTGATCTTCAAGAAAACAACAAATTGTTACTTTGTCGACTACAAAAGCTAAATTTGTTGCTGTTGCCACCTGTTCTTGTCAAGCTATATGGCTAAGAAGATTGCTTGAAACACTACAAAGTCTACAAAAAGGCCCAATAAAAATTTATTGTGACAATTCTTCAGCAATTAAAATTTTCAAAAATCCAACGTTGCATGGAAGAAGCGAACATATTGATGTGAGATATCATTTTTTGCGTGACCTTGGCAATGATGGCATTATTGACTTGGTATTTTGCAAAGGTGAAGATCATGTAGCTGACATTATGACTAAACCACTCAAGCAAGTTGTGTTTATGAAGCTTTGAAAAATGCTTGGCATGTGTTCCATTGAAGATTTTGTTCGAGGAAGGGCCTAACTCAAATCCCTATACTTTAAACTTAAATGTTTGCAAACATTAGTTTAAGGGAGGGATTGTTGGGATTTTATTTAGGAACCACGTGTCCATTACTTGGTGTCCACTTCACTTATGAATTCCTTTACTGTTGCCATTATCCAAGAAATTTCATTTGTTAGATATTGTGGCATGATTTTCGGTAACCACTTTTCTGATTTGTTTTTTAGTTGTTGCATGTTTATTGGTTTAACCGTTGCATTATCTCCATGATTTGGTTGTTGCAAGTTATGGGGATTTATTTAAGTATTTTATTTTATTTACTTCATGATGTAAGCTGCTTATTTAAGGCTACGTTTAGTGAATAAACAGCACCAAATCATTCTCCAACTTTCCTCTCTATTTTCTTCTTCTAATATTTATCACAAACGAAAGTTAAGGAACATATACATTAACTAATTTCTCTAACCTCATTCATTAATCTTAAGCATGTACATGATCTAAAATTTTAAAATTATAATAAAATAACTAACTAAATATAATAAAAATAATTAACAAAAAACAAATGAAAAAATTACTAACCTTAAGAGAAAAGTTTTCTGGACAAATATCACTCGTAGAATACTTCAGCAACATGCAAATGAGTAAAACGCATCAGCAGTGTTTGCAAGGCATTGCCAATGTTGACCTTCCTGAAATGTTGTCATTGGTAGCGTTTCTCAAGAAATGACGACAAAACCTTTCTTTTTTGGAAATACCGTAAAAAAAAAAACATGGCCAATGCATTGCTTTTATATAGTGGTAAAGTAAGAAATTGGCCAAAAATAATATAGAGATCAGTTACTTCCTAGGTTAATTTAGCATGATACTATAGAGGGTTTATTTTCTAGAGAAATTTTCTCATTTTTCCAGATCATTGATCCAAATATGCTAGAGTAGCAAGACGAGTCTTATTAGGATATAGTTACATCTAATTCTCCCAAGAAATTAAAGTATAGGTGTGCTGGCAGCCTTATAGTTGCGCCTTTAGATAATGGAGGCAAGAGAGAAAAATTGTCTTCTCTAAGAAGATCTAGAATTGGTAGTAATATTTATACTCCCCTATAGTTTAGAACTCTTTCAATGTATGATGAAGTACAAAGTTAAGGATTAGTGATCACAACGATGAGTATGGGACTCAACGAAAGTTAAAGAAGTTAAACAGAAAGCTAGATTCTACACGAGTGACCAGTTGATGACTAAAAAGTAATAAGTAATCATAGATTGGAGCTAAATCATGTAACAAGTGCATGAAGGCAAGCTAAATATATGTAAGTGAAGCTATGATAAAAGAATGAAAAAGCCAAATAGAATACCCTAAGTACAGCCTAACAAGATAAATTAGCAAGGAAGAACCAAAGATAAAACTAAAATTATAGTGTGGCATGTGTAAGGTCACCCTTAGCAATCCAACTCTTAACCATAATCTCCTAGATAATCCATGGGACTAACCAATTAGGTTACCTATTCATGGTTAAGCATTTAAAAAATTCAATTGGTAACATTTACACAATTGAGATCCCAATTTTTTTAATTAAAATGAAATCAAGATAAAAGGAGCTTTATTGAATCTATTTAGACATTTAAGAGAGTTACAGAAGAATGGAATACCATCTACATTATCAAAATATTGAAAACAATTGAACAACACGCTCAAAAATGAGAGACGCGCCATTTTCAAATTGTGAGAAGTAACCTGATTAAAGATAACTACACTCACTCTTAAAGTACGGCTTCCCCTATTATCAAATCCCTAAGGTGTCTTAAATGCTAGGCTAATCTCCTCAACAGATTGGTAAAGTTAGCTAGGTTTGAGTCCCTCAACAAACAATAAAATAATGCCTCAATAAATAGTGGGATATGACTTGTCCCTCGATTCCAAATATTGGCAACTATTATCATGTAGATTTTATCTACTCTTATCCCTAAATGAACTCCCACCAAAATAATCATGCAATGAAATATGCTCACTCATTTCACATATACAAATACAAGCTTATTTGCTTCACACAACAAGCTATCACATGTCAACATCCCAATTCTTTCAATTATCACACTTCACTTCTATTTTCAATATCATTTCACATTAGCATATTCTCCACTTCACTCACATATTACATTTGAATAATATAATGACACAATCATCTTTTCAAATTATCACTTCTTATTTCAACACATAATTGTGACATACAAATATCTCAAATTCAAGCTTTACATTTATAGCCAAATTAGGTTAATCAAAACTTCACATGATTGGCATATATTTACAATCATGAAATTCAATTGTTCATGTAAACTATTTCATTTAAAAAAACATAAATCAATTAATAAATAACTACGCAAAAGAGATTTGCCCTAATTACCTCAAACTTTTAAGTGGTTAAAGGTTTACCCTTCTAATAAATTACTTTCAAATCTTGCTCTCGACCCAAATTAGTGCACAAATGATTAATCTACAATTAATCAAGTCTATAATTATCAACATCACCATTTACATACTTTTAACTTCCTATTCCAATATTTTAAATATCCTAAAACTCTTATCTCTAACATTTAGGCTTAACCATTAGGTCCATTAGTTGCCTTTAACTTCTAAACTTCATTAAACTTCCTAAACAATATTAATGGCTTTCCAACCAACTCCAACAAGCATATTTAATGGTATTTTCGGACATAAAAGCTCAACCACCACTATTAATGTATAAAACCTTCAATCATTGAACTAAATAACTCTTATTAACTCTATTTGAATTAACGAGTTGAAACACATAGCCTCTATGAACCTAAAATCACTTCCCTAACATAAACCTAACTCTAAAACTCTCAAATGAGGAAGGGAAAGGAAGAAAAGAGATGGGAGAAATTACCTTTAGTGTTTCCTAGCTCCAAATTGCTTCAAAAGCTCGAAGACTTCAAGCCCTACCACAGCTAACTTGAGCTCTCTTCATTCCACTAACTCTTTGTTTTGTTTTTTCATAATAGATCACACTCTAATTTAACCAAAATGTGAGCCATGGGCCACAGCATGTATTACAGAGAAGGCCTTTTATGTTTTCTGGCCAAAGGTGCACTGTGGCATGTGTTATGGAGCCATTTTTCCTTGTTTTTTCTTCATTTTTGAGGTATCCGATCCAGACTTGAATATAGGGCTGAAACTATAATCCAAAATATTTTTTAGCCCTCTTTAATCACATACCACAATAATTTTAAACTACTCTCAACATAGCCATTAAATCTGTATTTGCCATGATTAGTCTCTTGGAAACCTTAATTTTACATTTAATAAATCCCAAAAATCTAGAGCTTCCCTCAAACCACAAATCATTATTCCAATACCTTGCAAATATTTTTTCTAAATCCAAATAAACTCCTAATCATCACAAAGAATCCCAATTTTCTGTAAACCTTATTTCTTTAAAAATTTCAATTCACTACCACAAATAAATTTCTCCATCCCAATGACATTTGTATAATTTAATAACCTCATTTCACTCATTAGAGCTATTAAACAATAGTAATTTTCTCAAGTCATTCTTAATCTTAAAATTCCAACATTTACAGCACATACAAAAATCATTAATATTCACATTCAATGATAAACCACAAAACCAATCCATTTAATCATCATCATAACTTCCATTAATCCAAAATAAATCATTAAATTTGAAATATATTACTACAAACAATATACTCTCTCAGTTCAAAAATGTAATGTAAGGCATTTTTAACCAAATTTTACCCCTAATAAAGTAGTTATTTATCTCCAAACTAACACCATCTTTTTATATTTATAACTATTTAATTGGATATTTCACCTTAAAATAATATAAAGTAATATATTTTTTATGAGAATTTTTGGAAAAAAAATATAATTATTATACCTTGAAATACTAAAAATGTCTTATATTTTTTAACATTTGACCATTCAAAAGATGCCTTAAATTTTTAAACGGAGGAAGTAAATCACAAATTTTCAACTAAAACCTAACTTTAGTTCCCCAAATCAACTAATTGGGCAAAATTTATACCATACAAACTCTTATTCCAACGTCATTAGCTTCATTAAAAACTAAATAATTAATTGAAATACACAAAAGCTCAAAATCTATCAAACCCTAGGTTTTCCAGAATTAAAAAAATTAAAAATTAAAGAGGATAAATAATTTTAAAAATTAGAACACTTACAAATATCTTGAAAAACTTCAACTCACACCCTAAAAATCTTATTATAAAGCTTGATTTCCAACTCTCTCCCTCTCTCTCTTGGATAGATGCCTATACTATTCGAAGAGAGGATCTGGTTTCCCTATTCATCATAGGGATGAGCACCATGATGAGATTTGGACCATTTAGATTTTAATTTGAATGGTTTAGATTTAAAAAATTATTATATTTTTATTTTATATTTATTAAAATAAAAATTTATAAAAATTATAAAATAATTTTAATAATTTTTTATTTTAAACTAATCTAAATTTAATTTAGATAATCTAATTTAATATTAAAATTTTATAATTGTTATATATTGACTATTCAGATGTACTCTGCATAATCCAACTTTAATTTAGTGTTAATCTAGATTATGCAAAAGTACAATTGAATAATCAATATACATGAATTATAAAAATTTTAATATTAAATTAGATCCTCTAAATTAAATTTAGATTATATTAAAAATACAAGTATATTAAAATTATTATATAATTTTTATAAATTTTTATTTTAATAAAAATATATATAATATTTTAAATTTAAACCATCCAGATTAAAATCTGGATGATCCATATTTCATTAAAGAGACGAGCAAAGAAACCAGTTCCCTGAAAGAGAAGAGAAGGCGAGAGGAAAATGCAAGGGCAGAGATGGATGAAGCGAGGTGTGTATTTAATAATAGTGTAGGCTCCACATTTTTTTTTGTTTTTTTTCCTTTTTTTTCCTTTTCTTTTTACCATAACCTTTAATAATCTTTCTAGAAAATTTAATCATACATATTATAATTAATTTTTTTATAAGACTCTTTTAACATCTTAAAAATTAAACTCTACTAATGTATTTTGCTCAAACAAAAATTATATAATGTATTTTGCTCAAACACAGTTTCTTTAATATTTATATGAATATGATTTCTTAAATGGGAAATAATTTACATATTTTTATTTAATCTCATTTAAAATAAGTTCTTTCTACTCAAATAATTATATGATAAATTCCAATTACCATGAATTAATTGCATTAAATTCAATTCACTGCTTATAAATATTTACTACTTTTAATTTTTGTATTTCATCATAAAATAATAATTTGATGCTTTGAAAGTACAATTAGAATCAATTTATCTTGATCAAGATTGTTCTCAATTTCATATTTTATTTTATTAAATCACATTCTTATGTGTCTCTATGCCTCATACAACATAACTTATTTGCCTTAATCCTCAATTTACTTAATAAATCATATATGAATATTTCTTAAATTTTATAAATAAAAATTGGGATATTACATAGCATAAGCGAGAAAGATACATTATATATTATGAAAAAGTTAAGATACCAGTTAGACATAAATGCATCCCAAAAGGCCAAAAGTTAGCTAAAGTTAAGACAGAGTACCCTATATTAACGATAACAATTTGTTTGCGCTTTTAACAAGTGCATGGGTTGTAATAAGACCTAGGATTATGTATTTGTCCTTTCATTTTATAACATTAAAATTACATTCTCTCATACAATTCTAATGAAAATAAATGCTAGGGTTCTAAATGTGCTTTAATTAGCTCTTTCTAGTCAAGAACATATGTTTAATTTCATTAATTACTCATTCTCTTGTTATAATTAATAAAGCCCAATTTTTAAGCTCCAACCCTAATGCGGTTATGAAGAGTTAGCAGGTATATTTTTATTTTATCAGCAAAACCATCCATTCAAAATAGAAGTGGTATTATTTTTTTAAACTAACAAATGTCACTTGCAAATTTTTGTTTTGATGGTCGCAAATTATGAAATGTGAGTAGCAAACATTTAAACCAATTCGTTAATGGACCTTTGGACCTCAATGTTTCTGATTCCCAAATTGTTTGGTCTTTGTTTAAGTTTATTTCAACATTTCGGTCCTTTAATATCATTTCCCCACTAAAATATGCAGGCTCCTAAGTAACTAAACAACCTCAGCTCCTATAATTAATGAAAAAAATGCATTGATACTAATTTTAAAATTTTAAAAACTTCCAACTATTTTTAACTAAATTACTCTGCAAGTTCTATTTATAGGATAAAGAGAGTATTTGTTTTAGTTCTATATTTATATGGCATCTCAATGCTTATTGCAGGTGTCCATCATTACTCTTTTGCCCCTCTTAAAAGTTAAGAAAGTTATTAAATGCTAGAATATTAAAATCAATATATTTAATATAAGGAAAAGTTGAAAACATATTGAATTTTTAGACAAAAATTAATGAAGCTTAATGTTTTCTTTCATTCCAATAAAACAAGTTAGAAATGACTTATAAATAGAATTAATACTATGTTTGGATGCATGAGGATTTGAATTTAGATTTGGATTTGAACCAAATCCATTGTTTGGGTAATTAAAAGAGTATGGATCAAATCCAAGTTTCACCTCAATCTCTTTGTAATTTAAATTTTTTTAAATTCCTATTATTTCAAATCGTACATCAATATTTTTGTAATTTGACTGGCTTATCAGCAGCACCAAACAGGACCAAATTGCCAACATAGACTAGGATCAGACTGCTACCATCGTCCACCAGGACTGGGCCATAGTCGCCAACTGGGACCAGATGGTTGATACCAACCTAGATTAGACGGCCGACTTCCATCGAGATTGAACCGACTGTGCCAACCTAGATGAGATCATCAGCAATGACTGGGGCCTAAGCACCGGTGCTAACCTGAACCAGAGTGCAAGCAATAACCCAAACCAGACTGCCAACTTCTATAGGCACCGGATCACCGGTATCAACTAGGACCAGACAACTGACTTCCATCAGGACCAAAACTACTGGCACACCAACCAAGACTGGAGTGCAAGTGATGGTAAGACCGGACAACCGACTTCCACCAGCACTAGATAGCTAATGATGACTAGGATTGGACGGTTAACTTCCATCGACATTAGACTAGGACTAAAGTATAGGTGACGACTGAGACAGGACATTTGACTATAATCAAGACCGAATGATGCTGGTGAATGTTTTCCATTTGATCCTAATAGATACTAGTAGTTCTTGGTAAAAGTCGACCATCCAGACTATCAACTTTGACAAGGACCAAACTATTGACGTTGTCTAAGTTGCTTTAAAATTCAAACATAAAATTTAAAATTTAGCATTTTACTTAATATCCAAACATTTTACTTAATATCCAAACAAAGAAATTTAACATTATAATTTGAATTTTTAGACAAAATTAATGAAGTTTAATGTTTTCTTTCATTCCAATAAAACATGTTAGAAATAACTTATAAATAAAATTAATGCTATGTTTGGATGCTTGGGGATTTGAATTTGGATTTGAACCAAATTCATTGTTTAGTTAATTAAAAAAGTATGGATCAAATCCAAGTTACACCTCAATCTCTTTGTAATTTGAATCCTTTCTAAACCCTTATTATTTCAATCATAATCAATATATTTGTAATTTGACTAGCCCATCAATGGCACTAAACAATACCAAATTGCCAATGTAGACCAAGATTAGATTGTTACCACCGTCCACCGAGACTAGGCCATTGTTGTCAATTGGGACCAGATGGTTGACACCAACCTGGCTTAAATGGCTGACTTCCATAGGGATTGAACTGACGGTACCAACGTAGATGAGATCATCAACAATGACTAGGGCCTAAGCATCAATGTCAATCAGAACCAAAATGCAAGCAATGACCTGGACCAAACTATTGACTTCCATAGGCATTAAATCACTACCATCACCAGGACCAGACGACTGACTTTCATTGACATTAGACGACTGACTTCTATCAAGACCAGAACTGCCAGCATCGACCAAGATTGGAGTGCAGGTGATAGCTAGGATTGGACAACTAACTTCCACCAGTACTAGACTGCCGATAATGACTAGGACTGGATGATCAACTTCCACCAGCATTAGACTAGGACTGGAGTACAAGCAACGACCGAGACAGGATGGCTAACTTTTATCGAGATCGGACGGTGTCGGTGAATGTTTTTCATTTGATCCCAATAGACATCAATAGTTTGGTCTCGATGAAAGTCAGCCATCCAGACCATTGACTTTGACAAGGACTAGATTGCCAATGTTGTTGGAGTTGCTTTGAAATTCAAACATAGAATCTAAAATTTAGAAATTTATTTAATATCCAAACAAATAATTTTAATATTATAATTTGAATTTTTGTATATCATCCAAATAAAAAATTTAAAATCTATAAGTTTCAAATGTGAGATTTCAAATATGAGATTTTAAATCTAAATTTTCAACTCAAATTCACCTATCCAAGTGCAACCTAAGGGAATATTGATCTACATAAAGTAATCAATAGATCCTTACTACGTTCCCTTCCATATGGGTATATATGGGTATATTACTATAATTAACTATAGTTCGATCTTAAGCCGGTAAGCGCGCGGAAGGAAATAGTTTGTCAATCTATACATATGGGTATATTATTTTCTTGCACGCAACCACAAACTGCACTCTTCACGTGCGGCTATAACATGTTTGATAATGTAAACAGCACTGAGAGTGTATTAACTATTAACAATTGATCTAGATGACACACAATAAGAGGAAAGGTTGTCCCAGGAAAAAAAAAAAAAAAAACAGACAAGCAAAATTTTAGGGACAGGTTTACTATATATCCATGATTTTCTCAAACCCATCCATCTAATTTCAATGATAAAAAACAACACAGTAATGAGATAAGAACTAAGAAAATGAGGCTACAAGCCTACAAGTTGAAGCAATCTGCGAAGAAATGGTCTGCGCTCACACGCACACGCACATGTAACTATGGAGTTTAGAAAATGTTTGATATTGTAAATAACACCTAGTGTGTATTATTTATTAACTCGTGTTATTGATGACACATACATATATCGTTTAGGAGAAATTAATATGTTAAAATTAGATGGAAACGTGAATAAGAAGAGAACGCGCTGGCCAAGAAGGAAAAAAAAAAGAAAAGGACAAATTGTAGTGACAGATAATTTTTTTTTTTTTGGCCAACTTAGTGACAGATATTGTTTGCTACAAATCCATGATTTTTTTAATCTCTCTTGATGACGGCATCCTCACCCACCAGGTTCACTGAAATTAAAAATACGTATAAATTATATTGGTGTTGTTTGGTCAATAGTCAGAAGCAACAAAGTAAAGAGATAAGCATTAAGAATTAAAAATGAGGCTAGAAATTGATGTATCTCTCATGAAATGGTGAAGCTATCGTCTCCAACACCTCAACGTCATATGGATGTCACGTATGTTATATATATAAATATATATAGGATAAGAAAAAAAAAAATCTTTTGCTTAGAAATTATAGACCAAATTTTTAAAATTGAGAGTATAGCTGGTTCACATTGATATACAAGGAGCTTATTATTAAAAATTTATAAGGAGTTTATTACTGATATATAACAATATATTATTGACAAATATAATAAACTAGTCATAATACAAAATATAATAAATGTCGGACTGTTTACTTGGTTTAATTTTATATGTGTGTTATATCAGCAAAACCCCTCTATATATATATATATATAGCCTCTTATAAAAAGACAACATAAACAGAGACAATCACACAAGTTAAACACGCTCATCTACATGCAACATGATGATGAAGTTCGAAATGGAAGTAATCTCCAAAGAAATCATCAAACCTTTGTCTCCAACACCTCAACATTTTCGACGTTACCAACTTTCTTTTCTTGACCAAGTCTCTCCATTAGTCTACAATCCTCTCGTTCTCTTCTATGCTCATAATATTTGTACGAACCCTAAAAAGGGTTTTTCTGACATCACCACTATTTCCGGCATCCTCAAAAGATCATTGTCCTATGTCTTAACTCATTACTACCCTCTCGCTGGGCGACTCATAGACAATACCTTCGTAGACTGCAACGATGAGGGAGTGCCATACTCAGAAACCAGAGTGAAGGGCCAGCTTTTGGATTTTATTCAAAACCCTAATCCTTCTGAACTTAACTATTTGATTCCATTTCAACTTGACAAGGTCACTGAGATAACCTTTGGCGTCCAGGTTAATGTTTTTGAGTGTGGTGGAATTGCGATTGGTGCTTGTCTTTCTCATCAGATCTCAGATGCTCTGTCGTTTTTCACGTTTCTCAATTGTTGGGCGTCTGTTGCTAGTGGTAGTGGACAAGCTGAGTTCACAAGCGATCCAAGGTTTGTGTTACTCACCAACAGTCAAAATACTTCCAATTTTTTTTAATGGCAATAGTGCTTCTTCTTTTATATCTAGTCCTCTAATTTTACATAAGATTTTATTTTGGTCCCTTAATTTTATAAAGTATACTTTCAGTCTTTTTTAATCCTAATACCATTACTTTTATCACATTTTTTTTTACATTGAATATAAATATGGACAAAATATTATCAAATGTTAACATATTAAGTTTAATTTTTTTAAATAACAATGATTGGCATACAAAAAAATCATTTGAAAATAACTGTATTAAAGTTAGAGTATTGAAAATATACTTTATAAAATTAAAGGACCAAAATAAAAATTTACATAATGGTAGGGACCAAAAGATTCTTTAGCCTTCTTTTTTAATAGACTGCGTTGGCCTTAAACAAATTTTCTATCAATAAAAAAATTTCCTTTCTATTTTTTATTTTTATAAATCTTTTATTAGAATTTAGAGAGGAGAAACTATTTCAATTTTTTTCACTTAGCTTTTATCTGGACGCAATAATCCACCATGATCGAACATATGCAAAGAGTTACAAAGAGATGAAGAAAAGACTGGGTCTAATACACAATAAACTTCTTTTAGGATTTTAATATTTTATCGTTAGAAAATTACTTGCATAGTATATCTAGAGAGATAAAAGTGAAATAAGAATGGGTTTAAAGAAAAAAATATTCTTTTACAAACAAAATTTTTGTATCATAAATGTATATTTATATCACAAATTCATTATTTCAATCTTTTGTGTTACTTTTTTATACAAACTTTTGTATTAATAACTGGCAATAGTTTTCTTTTTAAATCATCGTCCAAGGTTTGTGTTAGTTACCAACCAAGGAGGGTTATGTGTGTTGTATGCATTAGATTTAACTTTTAAAAATATTTAAATTTATAATAAATAATTATATAGCAGATGGGTTGGCCTGTCTTACCCATTATTTTTTTTTAATATTGCTTGAGTTGAGTTTGGATTTCCAAAACTGTTTTCCCTCAATCCATACGGATTAGCCCATAGGGCAAAGGATTCAAATTTTCTCTTACTTTGACCTGTACTTATACTAAAGGTTGAAATCTCTTACAAATTTTAGGTTTGAAATAATTTTTTTTAGCATGTCTAGTCAATTTTTTTTTACCATTAATCATGCATAATAGAATTTCTTATGAAATACAGAAATAACATAATCTGATCGTACATATATAATCAACTTCTTTGAAGATTTGAACC
The DNA here is from genome assembly GCF_029017545.1 of Prosopis cineraria. Taxonomy (NCBI): domain Eukaryota; kingdom Viridiplantae; phylum Streptophyta; class Magnoliopsida; order Fabales; family Fabaceae; genus Prosopis; species Prosopis cineraria. Next base: position 33,375,851 of record NW_026555335.1, on the reverse strand, counting down.
TTTTTCTGTTGCAAAAGGAATAACATATATATAGTATATCTAGAGAGACAGATAAAACAAAAATGAAGTTAAAAGGATAAAAATATTCTCGTACAGATATGTTTCATAAACCCTTCCTAAATGTAAGATTATAATACATATGAACGTTTTGTATATCGTATGATCGTAATACATATGAACGTTAAAAAAAAAAAATCCAATTTGATATCTCCTCTATTTATTTATTTTTTTAAACAACTGGTATTAGTTTTCTCAGTGATAGGTTTGTGTCGGCTAATCTCTTCCCACCGAGAAACACATCAGGGTTTGATACTCGGTCTGGGATCACAAACGACAACATCATCTCCAAAAGGTTTGTGTTTAATGCTTCAGTTATTGAAGCTCTCAGGACAAAATATTCTCAAAACGACGAGAAGCTCCCTTCAAGAGTAGAAGCCTTATCAGCCTTCATATGGAGTCGTTATGTGTTGGGGACACAAGACCCACAGGGCCAACAAAAAACCTATGCGGTGGTCCACGCCGTCAACCTCCGTCCAAGGATGGAACCACCGTTGCCTCCGGATTCATTTGGAAATTATTACCGTTTTACGATGACGCTCATTCCAACGTTAGAGGATGAAGAAGAGGAACGTAACTATGGAGTTTTGTTTGTAAAACAGGTAAGGGAGCAAATGAAGAAGATTGACAAGGACTATGTGAGAAGAATCCAAGAAGGAGCAAATGAACACTTGGATTTCCTTAAGGATAGTTCTTACAGAGTGCTTGTGAAAAGAGAGATGATTTCATTTAACTTCACAAGTTTGTGTAGGTTTCCTCTGTACGATGCTGATTTTGGCTGGGGAAAACCTACGTGGGTAAGTTCCACTGCGTTGACTTTTAAGAATCTGGTTGTGTTTATTGACAACAAGAATGGTGGTGGTATTGAGGCCTATATTAGTCTGACAGTGGAAGACATGGCCAAGTTCGAGGCTGACAAGGAATTGCTCGCATGTGTTAATAAATCAGATGGTTGATCAATGCATGTCCGTGATGTCCTATACTAAGATAAATACCGAAATTGATCATTAGAACCTTACATTCAAAGTGTGTGGGACAAAAATAATATTAGATTATAATGTGTCAAATCTTTGAAATCTCCTCATGTTGCAACCCTAAAAAATGGGACAAGTTCTCACTAGAAAAGAACTTTTTATGTTGTATATGTCATAACATGTCCATATTTGATATTGTACATGTCGATACTGTTTAAAATTATAAGAGTGCGTGTTTTTCCTTGTAGTCATGCATAATTAATTAGAAGCGTTAAAATCAAAGGCTGTTATTTCTCGTCTTAACTATACCAAATGTTTTAAATTATTAAGTCTCGACATATACAAATAGGAAAATGACAGTAATGAACGCATAACTTAATCATCTAAGAATAACTAAGTGTTGATATTTAAAAAATCTACCGTTTTTGAAGTTATAATACAGTACTTTTGTCATTATCAAAATAGTCAAATTGATGCCTAAATCCACTCATTTAGTAATCAATATCCTAATTACAACTATTAAATTTCATCAATATTTAAAAATTATCAAGATAAATTTCTTACAAAAATTTCAGAACATCCCTCTCACATACGTCATCCCCTTCAAAAATTTTAACAACCTTTGATTTGATTTGTGATTTGATATCATCTAATCTGAAAGATAAAATTTAATGCTTTATATATGAGCAATCATATAACAAAATCTCTAATAACTATTTCATTATTAAATCGAACGGTTGCAATCGTGTATGCCACACATGATACTCACCAAATCCTAGAAGACATGGCCAAGCTAAGTTCAAGGGTGATAAGGAATTGCTTGCTTGTGTGTTAATGAGACAGATAATATTTTGATACAAATGAGACAGATAATTGATCCACAAATGTCTGGGAAGAGGTTTCTCTGAAGGCCCATTATCTTATAGGTATAGAAAGAGAAAGAGATGGTTTTTGGTGGGTCTTACCTAATATGTGGTGGTCCATCGATCTATTCTCTTTTTCTTTCCACTTGAACTTCATGAAAACTTGGTGAGAAATTGATTAATCTGCATGCATGTTTGATCTATATTATAATTTTGAGGTTGTATGGACAAGTTTAGTGGCAGTATATGGGTTAACCCATGAGAATTTCTCATTTTGCACCCTTTAATGAAAAAAAAAATGAATTTATAATGGATATCCATATTTAAATAATTCTATTTATAAATCATTTTGAGCATGTTTCACAAAAACTTAAAAAAAATATTAAACTTCATTACCTTTATGTTAAAATTTAATAAGTTTCCACATCTACTCCTAATAAGGACAAAAAAATTATTATTTAAGAAATGCTAAAACTAAATATAAAAAATAGTAAAGTGTCTTATAAATAGAAATAAATATAATCTTCCCTCTCTATCCTATAAAAACAAAATAGTGAAGGTTCCTTCTAGTCATGTATATTTATCAAATACCACTACAAAAAAAAAAACACAACTTTCAGCAGCGACACTAAAAAATCACCGTTAATTCTCAACTTTGACTGACGACAATAAAAGTCACCGCTGAAAGTGTGACTTTTTACGGTGACATTTGAAGTCACCGCTAAAATAGTCACTTTCTGTGGCAACAAGATATAGTCGCCGCTAATTGTTAGACTTTCAGCGGCGACAAGTGCATGTTGCCGCAAAAAGTCACACTTTCAATGGCGACTTTTACTGTCGCTGCTAAAAGTTGAGAATCAACGGCAACTTTTTAGTGTCATCACTGATTATCAATATATTTTAAAATATGTTATAATTTTTTTAAAAAAAATTATGTTGTAAGTTTCAGCTAGGGCTAAGTAAACAACCTACAACCTGCACAACCCACTTATACACGTTGAAGATGGGCGGGTAAAAACCTGCCCATTTAACAAAAAAAATGGGTAAGCTGTAATTATGGGCTAGCCCGTTTATAAGACATACGGGTGAGACAGGCTACGCGTTAGCCATTGGGCTGCCTATCCCGTCCCGTTTTAATTAAAAAAATTTGCAAATTATATTTTATGAGCACACTGAGTTAGAGAAGAGTGAAGATGCAGGATGCTGCATTTTATGGTTTGTTGCCAAAATCAAAACCCTCAGTCCCTTGCAAATTATCTCACGTAGACCAGGCAGCTATAGTTCCACTCGGATCAGACTCGCAAACGTAGAGAGCAGAGTCACAGTTGCACACCTCCACAGCTCCAATCTCACATTCTCATAGTCGCAGAGGCAAATCTCGCTCAATTGCTCTTACACTTCAGTTATCAGGAGTTCAAGACCTTATCTTCACTGTCTCTACTGAAAACTCTTCACAATCTTGCTTAGTCACTCAGTCGCAATCTTAGTCTCACTGCCTTGCTGGCTTGCTCTCTCCCTGATCTCAGTCTTACTCCTGTTTTTCATACGCTGTTAGTCTTCACAATTGGGAGACGCAAGCTCAGCACTCACTATCACAGGCTCAAAGTTTCCAGCACACGGCTACTCGAGGCTTAGCTCAACTCAGCTACTCAATGCTCATTCAAACTCGATCTCGTCTCTTCTTTATCGTGCTTGATACTTGTACGTGTCTTCCTGCCAAGCTAAGACTAGGTAAGTTATTAACATTGTAGTGATGATTCTTTGACTCTGCCTCTGCTCTTAGCTATGAATTAGTTTAACTGAATTGGATATGCCACCAATAGATTTCATTACCATAGTTTAGAGGTGACATACAGATCCTTCCTTTTCAATTTCCAGTCCTGCTTGTGTGTCCAACCTGTAGTTAATTAATATCTTGAACACCATATTCCCAAGCAGTGTTGATGTGCCTATAACCAGCTTGCAAAGAAGCATCAGATTCCATGAGAATCCCACAAAAGAATAGATGCATAAGTTAATTAACTTACTTTAGTTATATTGAATTGTTTCATAATCTAAAGATCTCCACATTGGTGGGAACATGTATAAATACATTGCTTGACTGAAATTATGCTTGAAATTATGTGATTTTGTTTGTATTATGAAATTATGTGGCTGCTTGATTGGAATAATTGTAGCTTCCTGATTTTTTAGAATTTAAAAGGATGAGCAATACTTAAACCCTAAAGTAAATGTCGAAGAAGGTGATATTGAAACTAAGGCTACTGCGACATCACACAGTCCCACTACTTGAGTAGAGAATGCCACAAATAATGAGGGACAAAAACAAGTACCGGCTAGGAAAAGGAAGAAGAAAAGATCTGAAGCTTAGAAGCATTTTACAAGGATGCCACTTGAGCAAACTAAAGGGAAGCACCATGCCAAATGCAACTATTATAGCATGGATTATGCGAGTCATCCTTCCAACCATGGGACTAAAGCACTTTGGTAGCATTTTGAAAAGTACCCAAAGAATCCAAACAAAGCCAACAAGACAACACAATCTTTATTCTCTGTTACTTGTAGCCAAACAATGTCTACACAATTGTTCAATCACTACTACAAAAATAACTTTTTACAGCGGTTAAATAGGTGGTGTTGTTATAGGGCTTTCTACATTGGTTATATGACCGCTGTAAAAAATACATATTCTACATCGGCTAACTATAACCGATGTTGAAAATAGTTCAACGATTCAAAAATTAAAAACTGAAACACTTTCTACACCAGTTAGAACCCCAACCGCTGTAGAAAGTCTACTTTCTACAGCGGTTGGCCCTCCGACCGCTATAGAAAGTTTATTATTTTACACCAGCTTTTTCATTAACCGATGTAGAATATTAATTTCTACACCGGTTATGGTAATAACCGCTAAAAAGTGTATTTTATTTTAAAATAAACATCCATATGTTTAAATTTACTCTAAAATAAACACAAAATATGTTTACCACAGCTAAAAATTACCACAGCTAAATCAGACAACTCAATTTATTTATAATTTTCAATATAAAATTAAATAAACAACTATCCAAAACTCAAAGTTATCTATGAACTATCTAAGAACTATATATTGAGCTATCCAAAACATTGTGTCAACAAATATTTTCAAAAGTTATCTATAACTAACAAACTTCTTAAATTGTACAAAACTTTTTACAAAACTCACAAATTCTCCCCAAAATAAGTTGCCTAACGTATGTGAATGTCTTCAATTTCAGCTTCAGGGAATGGATCTGAATTGTCAAACATCTAAAATATAATTTGTAAAAGAAACTTATTATGTACTCTCAAATAACATAATAAAATAAAACTCTTAAAAATATATTTACCTCTTTTGTAAATTCCGTCATACCCAATGTGATAATGTTGAGCATATGTCGCATGACATATAGGCCGCACAAATTCATCTTCATTGGTTATCTACAGCTCTGTATAAGAATAAATTATAAGAAATCAATAAAAAAAAAATCTTAGTAATTGAACATATTCATAAAGTATAGCATTACCTTTGGCTCGATCCATGTAGGATCCTTGAGCTCATGTCCGTGCTTTTGCAAGACCACATTTTGATATGTTTTCATTGCTCTATGTTCAAGATCACCAAGTTAGTAACTAAAATATTTAGTGTAAATTATATTAAATATTTTTGCACAAATATACTTACGAGTCTATCGTCTTCTTCATTTCCTTCCCAAGTTTGTAATGGAGGGAACATAAGAAAACAATAGTGTTGCTCTTCATTGAAAGAACAAACAACTGCTAATGGTCCCTGTAAAATATGACGAGTTAAAGTAAATCTACATCAAAAAAACTATTAATTACAAATTGATCCTTACGAGTGCACATATGGAGCCATAAAAACATCTTTCTTGACTTCACATATTCTTTGCTGGAGATACTAGGCCTTTAACTCTGAAGTATTCCCTTTCTCTGTCATGTGATGTGGGCAAAGGAATTCAAACTTATCACCTTTGCCCAATGTGATGCACAAACGATGAAGGTACCTACAGTAATGTATTTGTGTTAGATCACTAGACTTGATAATTAAGTTAATTTTATTAAAGAAACACAAACTTACATCATAAATAGTTCAATGTGTAGTGTGCTAAGCTGACTATCTGACAAAAGTCCAAGCAAATCTTCCCGTTCAATTGTCACTATCATATCTTTCCTACCTACAACCTCCAGATCCATTTCCAAATCTTTGAATTTGAATGATGGATCATACGCCATTAAGATCATTTGTTGGTGTGGAGTTAACGAGGGTTCTGGAAGTTTCGGGAGATTCGGTGAGAAAAGCTATTATACATAATAAAAAAAAAAGAAATAGTTAGTAAGAAAACATTTTAAGAAAGCTGCAACATAATAAAATTACATACCACAGGTTGAACCATATTCACAAGTCTCTTGGGCTACAGGATAAAATTGCCAACAGCTTCTACTACAGTCTTCACCTTATCAGTAGGGAATGGAACCAACACGTTTGGCACTTTTGGATCTTCAACCACCACTCTTACTTGATAATCTTGAATTTACTTATGGTGGATGGTTGACCCCAAGTTGTAAACGCTACTAAGATCAACCAAGCATCTATCAGGATCTTCTAGAAACATCTCACATGGTTCACCAATATTGTCACTAGAAGGACCTTCTGACACACGCTCAAGAACATTACTCCCTTTTGTGCTATGAAATCCAAGAGATGTATGAACTGGTTCAGTAGGCGTCTCCTGTCGTGAGTTCATCAGGCTCATCATCTCCTCCTTCATTTGCTCCTTCATTTGTAAAAGCCGAGCCTCGAATGAAGCTTCAAACTCTTCTTTAGTTTGCTGTCTCACAGTGGATATCACTGTTTCAAGTTCTTTTCTAGTCACTACACCTCCTGAGTTTGGGCGTAAAGGTACTCCAAAGTAGTCTCTTATACCCATACCATGTCCAACGCCCCTCACATGACCCGGACGCTCTGGTTTTCCTGTTGCAACCGTCAAGATATCATTTCTGCCTTCTGGAATGAAACTTCCTTGGGCTTGTTGCTCCTTAAGAGCATCCTGTAATATAAAAATAACAATCTTAATTAATATTATATATAATTGCATAGAAATTTAAAGGGACAAGAAATAATAATATTACTTACAATCCTCTTAACAATCTCGCACACCATCTCGTTTGTATAGCCTTTTTTGCCTCCTTTTTTGTATTGGTGTCCATATCTCCATTTCTCCTCTTGGGAGACGGGGGATGGTGGAGAAAGGAGTATGGAAGGATCAGACTTAGCTTTTTCTTCTCTCTTCTTCTGTTTCTCTACCATCAATATATTTTCAGCCCTAGCATAACCCCCACGAGACAGCGTGTAGGGGCATTGATTCTGTCGAGCAATTTCCTGCCCTCTAGCTCGTTTTTCCTATTAAAAAAATTATCTTTAAATTTTATAGTTGAATTAAAACTAAACAAAATTTAAATTAATTAGAAATCAACAAACCAAAGCTTTTTCAGAAGTTCGAATCCTGACAAATTCTTGCCAAGTATCTTCATCAAGGAACTGGTATGTGTCGAGAGAATTAAGAGGAGCCTGACCCTCTGGCACCTCAATATGGATATATTTCCTACCAATATCAGTCTTGAAATTTCTCCAACGTGTTCCACAGTAGGAAATCAACATGTGTCGGCAATCTTGATTAGAAAGAACATCGTACATGAGCTGTAATGAAAACACAAGATGATAATTGGTAATTTAAAAATAATATATAAATATATGCATAAATTAATTACGTACCTGAATACTTTCCCATATCTGGTCCTTCACACGTTCTGGCATATCAGACCAGTCCTCAAATACAATAAGGGGCTTGGTACGAGATAGGAGACCAAGAAAACTAACAAACTTGGCCTTGTGTTCCCCTATCGGATTCCATCTCTGATCAAATTGGATTGGTAACCTATGCCCAGCACTCCTACTTAATGTCAAATCTCTCAATCGTGTGCCACGTCTACCTCTCCTCACAGACTGGCTCTCACTAAGGGTACCCTGACTTGAGTCATCACCAAGTGGCTGGCCAATAGTGGGCTGGCTCTGAGTATCATCACCATGTCACTCTGATACTCCATGTTCCTATTAATTCATATAGATTAAATTAATTAGAAAAACAAACAAATATAAGATAGTTACAAAACATAATATAAATTTAATTAAACTTAAGAAACATACTTTAATTTAAAAACTAAATTCATATAGGGATATTCTCCCATATCCCTTCATGGTGATCATTTCTTGTAGCATGTTCATCATCTACTTCATCTACTACATTCAAAATTGGTAGCCCTGATGAGAAGGTAGGGGTTTCAAAAATATCGAAGCTTGATTCTTGATTATCATCACTATCAATCACCGTTTTTCCTTTCAGTGCTATTGACCAATTTTTATTTTCTGGATCTGTTACATAGAAAACTTGTTTAGCTTGGTCTGCCATGATAAATGGATTCCCATAAGTTAGTTTTTTAAGATCAACTATTGTAAATCCTAACTTATCATCAGAAATACTGTTGATGTCAACCCATTTGCATTTGAAAACAGGAACTCTAAATTTTGTATAATCAACCTCCCAAATCTCTTCAATAACCCCAAAATAAGTCCTTGTTGCTAGTTTAGGTTTCTTATCTTTTGAGCTAGAGAAGTGAACAGCTTCAGCCACTATCATAACCCTACTATTTTGCACTGTACTATTTTCATCCAAAGACTTTGTGTAGAAAGAATACCCATTAATATCATACGCACTCCAACATATAACATCAAAGTTAAGACCTCCTGCTAACCATTTAATTGTATCAGAAATGCTACTTTCATTCAAAACTTTCTGCTTGAACCAATCTACAAAAGTCTTATTATACTCTTTCAACAACCTTTATTCAGTCATTCTCATTTGATAATTTTTTGCCTTTAGAAGTTCGTTGTGAGAAGAAATGTATTCTTTAACTTTATCAATATTATTCCAGATATATAAATGTACTTCTTGTAATTCATCATGACTTATACTCTTTATTGATACTCCACGTGTGCCTTGACCTAATTGCCTCTTCTCACGATGAGATTTAGGAAGTCCAATTGATTCTGTACTTGATAAGTAATGAGATCAAAATTCCATGGCTTCTTCGGCAATATATTTTTCAACTATCGATGCTTTAGGTCGATATGGATTCTTGACATACCCTTTTAGTATTTTCATGTATCTCTCAACTGGATACATCCATCGTAAATAAACAGGGCCACACAATTTTACCTCCCTCACTAGATGCACTATTAGGTGAACTATAATGTCAAAAAAAGTAGAAAGAAAGTGCATCTCAAGTTGGCACAAAATTATACAAGCTTCTTGTTCTAACTCTTCTAGTTTACAAGGATCTATAACTTTACTGCATAAAGCATTGAAAAAGAAACAGAGTCTAGTTATTGTAAGTCTTAAATCTTCTTTCAATATACCTCGAATAGCCAAAGGTAATAGTTGTTACATCAAGACATGGCAATCATGAGACTTTAAGCCTACTAGTTTCAACTCTTTTACAGACACAAGCTTTCTAATATTTGAAGAATACCCTGAAGGAACTTTAATTCCATGTAAACACTCACAAAAATTTATTCTCAGACTTGCACAATGTATGAGAGGCTGGGGGACAATAAGTTTGCTTACCTTCTCGTCTCGAGTGTAAATCCTCTCGTATTCCCATTTCTTTCAAATCCAATCTTGCGTTCACACCGTCCTTGGTCTTTCCTGGTATGTTCAGAAGCATTCCAATAATACTATCACATACATTTTTCTCCACGTGCATAACATCAATACAGCTTCAAGATTGTGCCAATATGGAAGGTCAAAAAAGATAGACCTTTTTTTCCATATGTTTTTTGCACCAATGTTCTTTTTAGTCTTACCGAAGACAATATTGATATCTTTCACTCATTCAAACATTTAATCCCCAGTCAAAGCATCCGGAGCATGATTGTGCTCTTGGTGACCATGAAAAGATTTCTTAAATTTACGATAAGGGTGATCTCGTCTAAGAAACCTCCGATGGCCAAGGTAGATTGTCTTCCTTCCATGTTGAAGTTGATGATAGTTTGTGCTTTCTTCACAAATTGGACAAGCTTTATGACCTTTCACACTATATCCAGACAAATTCCCATATGCAGGAAAATCATTTATAGTACAAAAGATCATAGCATGTAACTTAAAATTTTCCTTTTGATTTGCATCAAACACTTCCACACCTACCTCCCACAACATTTTCAAATCTTTAATTAGAGGTCTTAGGTAAAAATCAATATCATTTCTAGGTTGTTTTGGTCCTGAAATCAACATGGATAGCATCATGTACTTTCATTTCATGCACAGCCGAGGTGATAGGTTGTAAATCACCAAAAGAATAGGCCATAAACTATGTATACTACTAAGACTACTATAAGGATTCATTCCATCAGTAGAAAGTCCGAGCCTCAGGTTTCTTGGCTCATTACCAAATTCAGGAAATAATTGATCAATTTTCTTCCACTGAGGAGAATCGACTGGATGTCAAAGTTTTCCATCAGATATCCTCTCATTTGCATGCCACATCAAGTTCTTCGCATCATTAGTATTTGCAAACAAGCGCTTGAACCTTGGTATAATTGAAAGATACCATAAGACCTTTGCAGGAGCCCCCTTCCCTTTGTACCATGGTGCCTCACATTTCGAACACTTCTTCTCCCCTTCAAGCTCTTTTCTATACAACACACAATCATTAGGGCATGCATGTATTTTTTTATACTTTATACCCATTGGACGTAATATCTTCTTGGCATCATAATAACGATTTGGTAGTACATTGCCTTTTGGCAACATTATTTGAAGTAACTCTAGCAACCTAGTGAAACTTTAGTCACTCCACCCAGCTCTTGCCTTTAAGGTAACCAGTTTTAACACCCCAGATAATAAACTAAAATCAGTGCACCCCGGGTATAGAGGCTTCTCCACATCAGAGCACAAGTTATCATACACATGTGCTCATTCAAAAGCTTCTTCCCCCACATTACGGATCATGTCCTCTAGCCGATCTTCATTCATATCTATTTCATCATCTAGATTATCAATTTCCACGTATTGAGACGTGTTATTATAATTTTCCAATCGTTCACCATGCCAAATCCATACTGTATAATTCTTGCAAATCCCATCACAAATCAAGTGCTCTCTTATTTCAACAGCACCTAATCTCCTCTCATTCAAGCAATTAACACAAGGACAATAGAACCTTGCACTATTGTCAACAGCATTTTTCTTAGCAAATTCTAAAAATTCCTTTACCCCATTATCATACTCATCACTCATTCGTCTAGCATTCATCTAAGTACGATCCATATGTCAACTCCTAAAGAACATACTAATGTTAAAAATTGGACTTTCTTAAAAATGACCACATGCAAACAACTTGATGAGGCCTTCTTAAAAACTAAATTTAAGCAATTCAAGGGAAAAGAATGAATTTTAAAAATTTTCGACAGAGTCTCCCCTAAAAATTGGACCTCCCAAGACTTTTAAAAAAATTTAATAGAGAAAATTGATAATTTTAAATAAAATTAAAGATCACATGCAACAACTTAAGGATTTATAAATCCACTAATAGCACTCCCAACAATAATCAATATCATTATTATCATATATATACACATATCAGCTTAATAAATTAACAAAAAAATACAATCAAATAAAAAATTATCTTTATAAAAATTAAGAGCCATACCTAATCAATCAAAAGTGGCAGCAGTAACAAGAGGAGGAACAAGCAGGAGGAGGAGGAGGAGGCGGTAGAGGCAGGGGGAGGAAATGCCAGCAAAAGGGGGGAGGGGCAGCTGCAGGGGGAGGGGTGTGGGGACAAGGGAGAGGGGCCGAGGGGGTGGCTGGGGACGGGGGAGGGGGAGGGGGGTGGGGACCGAGGGGGGAATAGGGGCGAGGGGGGTGAGGACAGGGGTGGGGACCAGGGGGGCTGGGGGTCGAGGGGGAATGGGGACGAGGGGGGCTGGGGAGGGGGAGGGGGGCTGAGGGGGTGGGGACGGGGGTGGTGATCGAAGGGGGGCTGGGGGCCTAGGGGGGCCTGGGGAGGGGGGAAGGGCCAAGGGGGGGGGGAAAGGGGCAGTGGGATCGAGGATGGGGGGCGGGGGGCGAGACCCGAGGATGGGAGTATGGGAAGGGGGACGAGGGAGGGAAGCATAAAAGAATGTTCTGAAGGCATGAAAATGAGGAAGGAGAAGCGCGCATTAAAAGTTAAAAAAAATTTGAACCACTTTCTACAGCGGGTCACCTCCACCCGCTGTAGAAAATAAGTGTAGAAATTATTTTTAACATCGGTTGTCTGTTCACCCGGTATAAAAACTATAATACGCATTGTCAAAATTACAAAAATGCCATCACCTTAACTTTCTATATCGTTTGCCTTTCAACCGATGTAGAAAGTACCCCTTAAATTTCATCTTTTGTACTAGTGAATCAAGGGAGGTGTAGGAAGGATCTTGCAAAATTTATTGTAAATGATGAGATGCCTTTTTGAGTTGTGGAAGGGGAGGGTTTTGAAGATCTATTACATGGACTTGAGCCTAGATTTCAAATCCCTTCACGATGGACAGTTGCTAGGGATTGTTTCAAGTTGTATCTTGAAGAAGCAAGGCATTTGAAGAAATGTTTTAAGAAATCTAAGGTTCATGTGTCCCTCACCACAGATTGTTGGACTTCAATCCAAAAGGCCAACTACATGTGCTTGACTGCTCACTAGATTGATGAGAATTGGAGATTATAAAAGCGGATTTTGAATTTTTCTGTAATTGAAAACCACAAAGGAGATACCATCAGGAAGGAAATTGAGGAATATTTATTTAGTTGGGGTATTGACAAAGTATTTACCATTACAGTTAACAATGCTTTTTCTAATGACACTGTAATTGCATATTTAAAAAAATGCTTGAGGGAATGGAATGACCTTGTATGTGATGGAGAGTATATGAATATGCGATATGCTGCTCATATTTTGAATTTGATTGTTTCTGAAGGATTGAAGCAGATGAATAAGTCCATTGAACTCATTCGGCATGCGATAAAATTTGTTAGATCTTCTCCAGCTAGGCTACGTAGATTTAAGGAGCTCATAAGAAAGAAAAGAATTGATTCAAAAAGTCTACTTATTATGGATTGTCCCACTAGGTAATTTTAATTATTTTTATGAATTGTTAATTTATGTTTACTTTTCTAATATTAATTGAGCTTTGTTTATGTTGTTAGGTGGAATTCAACATATCTTATATTGGAAAATGCTATGAAGTTCATTAAAGTTTTTGATCAGATGGAAGAAAAAGATGAAGATTACAATGAATGCTTCAAAAAGAAAGTTAAAGAAGAACCTCCTAGTCTATATGATTGGGGTGTTGCAAAGGAGTTTATAGTCTTCTTGAAGCTATTTTACTCCATGACATTGAAGTTTTTTGCATCAAATTTTATGACATCTAACACATGTTTCTAGTAAATAGTTGCAATGCAAACCAAGCTTAAGACAAGTACAACTAATTCTAGTGCTTTATTGGTTGACATAGTGAGAAGAATGCAAAGTAAGTTAGATACATATTGGGGTAAGGCAGATAGCATGAATCCATTATTGGTGATAGCAGTGATACTAGACCCTAGATATAAATTTAAATATGTCCAAGTTGCTTTAGAAAATATGTATTCTGAGCCTAGACAACATGAGCTAGTCATAAAAAATATCATGGATGTTTTGTATAACTTATATAGTGAATATTCGAAGGATGTCTTTGATGGTGAAGCTTCTCAAACTCAAGCAAGAGTAGAACACGGTGATGACAATGTTGGGGGGAATCAAGATTCAATTCTCGATGATGATGTCTTGGCAATCATGGATAATGAAACAATGAGACAATTCTATACAATTGCAAGCATTAAACACTAAGAGGAAAATAATTCAGAAGTGGATGAATATCTTCATGCTGAGTTAGTTGCTTCTCATGATCTAAAGTTTGATATTTTAGCTTGGTGGAAAGTGAATGCTTTCAAGTATAAGGCCTTGAGTTTGATTACACGTGATGTGTTGGCTTCATTTGTCTCTACTGTCTCTTCAGAATCTGCCTTTAGTACGGGTGGTTGAGTACTAGATACTTTTAGGAGCTCCCTCTCTACAAAGATGGTTGAGGTACTCATTTGTGCTCAAAGTTGGCTTTCTCAACCTACCTTCAAATTGAAAGAGCTTCATGTTAATAATTTTAATGAGTCAGACAATCTTGTTGTTAGTAATTTCATTAACATTTTCACTTTATATTACTTCACATTGTTCAAATATTAATGAATATCATTTTCTTAATTTGTTTTGTAGAGGAAGAATTAGGGGTTCAACGTTCAACCATCTCTAGTGATTCTGAAGATGATGATGATGATGATAATCCAATGCAAGATTAAATATGTGACTGATTGTTTAGTTGTTTTGTTGCCTTATTGGCTTGTGAGTTGTGACAAGACTATTTGTGTTAGATTGTTGCTTTTTGCTTGTGCCTTGTGGCAAGACAATTTGTCAATTTGTGTGGTTATTTTGATTTAATTAATGTTATGTTTTGAAGATTGATAATGCTTGGAGCCTTGGATGACTGTAATATGTAACTACTAATATTGAAATTTATTTCCTTTGATGATGGTGATATTTGAACTATTTTTAGGTAGAATTAAAAGAATTTTAAAGTATAGAATGTTTCTTTTATTTTAAGGCAAACTGGGGGCTATTTGTCTAAAACTGGCTGGCTGGCTAGCTCGCCCAGACCCATTTGCAACCCACCCAGCCCATTGAAATGGGCTGTAAATAGGTACGAGCTGGCCTAGCCCGTTTTGGACAAAACGGGATGGGCCACGGGTAGCCCTATGGGCCAGCTTGTCTCGCCTGTTGTGCAGCCCTAGTTTCAGCAACAACATACAAGTCATCATTGAAAGTTGAGAATCAATGGCGACTTTTTAGTGTCACCGCTAATTGTCAACATATTTTAAAATATGTTATAATTTGTAAAAAAATTATGTTGTAAGTTTTAGCAGCGACATACAAGTCACCGCTGAAAGTTGAGAATCAGCAGTGACTTTTTAGTGTCGCCGCTGATTATCAACATATTTTAAAATATGTTATAATTTTTTAAAAAAATTATATTGTAAGTTTCAGTGAAAACATACAAGTCACCGCTGAAAGTTGAAAATTAGTGATAACTTTTTAATGTTGCCGCTCATTGTCAACATTTTTTAAAATGTTATAATTTTTTTAAGAAAATTATATTGTAAGTTATATGTCGCCGCTGAAAGTTGAGAATCAGCGACGACTTTTTAGTGTCGCCACTGATTGTCAACATATTTTAAAATATATTATAATTTTTTAAAAAAACTTATGTTATAAGTTTCAGTGACAACACTAAAAAGTTACCACTAAAAATTTGATTTTGTATTGTCATCATAATTTTTTATTTTTATTTATCTAATATTTAATATTTTAAGACATTAATTTTGTTGTATTATTATAATTTTATAATGAATATATAAAATAACATAATGAGTTTTTATTTAATATATTCTATGGTTAAATTGTAACTTTAAGATAAGGTTAAGGTATTATTTAATACTGATGAGCTAAAGTAAAGAATTAAGCCAAACCATATTATTTTACATGTGTGTTTGTATTAAAAAATTTACAACTAAGGTTAAGATTCAACTGAGGTTAGCAAATTAAGGTTAGAAAAAAAGTCAGTAAATGTAAAATGATTTATGTTTGGATATTTTTTTTAAAAGTTTATTAGATAAACTAAAATTTGTTTGGATAATTTTATTCAAAAGCTAGTTAAGATGTTTAATGGCCAAAATAAGCATGAAATTTTTAATATATATTTTTTGACTAATTAATAACTAAAAAAATTAAATTTAAAATTATAACTAATAAGTAAAAAAATCTTAAATATTCAAGATAGAAGAGAAGAGAAAGAAAGCATAAGTTATCGGATCAATATAAAAGTCAATAACACTACTTGTTTATAACAAATAAACATGTAATATTTAAATTTATTCATTCATAGAATGATATTTTATCTAATCTTTTTTTAATTTAAATTGTACATTTAACACCAGTAACTTTAAAGCTTGATGTTAGTTTAGAAATATAAATAATTATAAACTAATATATAATCATCAGTATTTTTACTATTTATTCTTAGATATTGTTTATATTATAATTATAAATATGAATATTAAAATAAATAATATAACAACCTCAAGAAGTAAAAAAAATTAAAATAAATAATACAAATGATATTGTATCAATTATATTTATAGTTTACTTTAAACAAAATAAATAATATAATTTGTAATTTTATAAATTAAAAGAATTAAATTGAAGAATTTAAGGATAGTAATGATATTTTATAATATTTAATATTTAATATATATGTGTGTTTGTATAGTTTAATAATATGTATGTGTGTGTGTATATATTTAATTATGCAATAATAAACTATAGGTTCATTCCAGCTCAGTGGCAAAATGGTTGGACACAAAAGGAAGAGGTCATAGGTTCAAACCTTGAAGGAGACAACTTTCAAAATGGAAATATAAATTGGTGATATGATGACACGTGGTGTATGGTGAGAGCGACACATGGAGGCGCCACATGGTGTAAGGTAGGGCGACACATGGAGGATGACATGGCATCACGTGGTGCGAGGTGGGGCCCTATGTGGAGGGTGACATGGCGCCATGTGGTGTATGGTGAGAGCGGCACATGGAAAGTGACATGGTGCCATATAGCATGAGGTGGGGGTGACACATGGAGGATGATATGGCACCGCATGGTGCGAGATGGGGCCCTATATGGAGGGTAACATGGCGCCACGTGGATGATGACATGGTACCATGTGTGTAAGTGAACCAACATTACTTTTCAGCGGCGACTTTTTTCGCGACAACAAATGTTGCCACTAATACTTAACATTCAACGATGACAAAATATTGCCATCAATTTTCAACTTTCAGTGACAACTATCATTTGGCTGGAACAAATTTTCTTTTTTGTGGTAGCATTTATCGCCGCTGATTCTCAACTTTCAGTGACGACTTTTATTGTCACGGTAGATTCAATCAGCAACAAGAGCTCTCGTGGTGATATTGTGGCAACTTTTTGTCGCCGTTGAAAACTTTCAGCGATGAATTTTTGACTTTCAACAGCGACAAATGTCACCGCTGAAAGTCAATTTTTTTTGTAGTGTACTTTGGTAATGTTTCTTCCATTATCTTTTATCTTATTGGTTAATAATTAATTAGACAACTTCTCCTTCAAACATACCTACTCGGAAACCTCTCCGGCTACGATAGTTAGAATTCATGGCTATTTTTGCTAGTTGTACTGAATTGTTTTGTAATTCCCTTGATCATAATTAATGGAACTATTGACATTCTTTGTCCTCTCATATTTCTTCCTAATTTCAAGTTATTTAGTAGAGCGGGGAATTCAAGACAACTTGTTTTCCCCATATTTTGTATAGTATCAAGCTTGAGAAATTGGGGACAAAATGAGTAACAAGGCTTTCAAGCTCGGGGTTAAAAGCCTGTAAAAAAGGAAGGGGAAGAAAAAGAGAGCCGAGAGCTAAGGCTAGCCTAAAATCCATTTTCTATATTTTTTTAAGGTTCCTTATTCTATTTTTTTCCATCTAAAAAAAAATCTCATACTTAGTCTCAAACAATCAATCAAACCCTAAACACTGAAGTGTAAACTCTAAAATTCTCCCTCGTCTCACCTTCCCTCTGTCTCATCTTCTCGCCCACTCCATTAGATTGCAAAGCTTCCTTCAGATTGATGGTGTCTAATAAGTAGCCCCAGCACTTGAGCTTTCTTTAGCACAAGATTCAAGTTCAAATATATGTTTCTTTTTCATAGCCCGGTATCTTGGGAAATCTAGAGATATTACTACCACCTGCCCATAGTTATCCACTTGCAGGATTGAGACAATAATCAAACTTTACCAAACTACGTTAATTTACTTAATTCGTATTTACAATTTTACCAAAAAGATATCTTATAAAATAGGGCAGAGAGAGAGTATTAATCTGGAAATATAAAATCCTAAATTCCAGTTCTTCATGTGGGGTTCAAACTAAAATTTTTCAGATGAAGAAATGACTCAGTATTTGAATATATTAATATTGTACCAAAAAAGAAATTCAATATATCATAAGTGACCAACCGACCGTTTGTTTTTAGTTAAATAAATGCGATAAGTTTGAATTTAATTGCACTAAACTGGGTCTTCGCCTCCAATAAAATGTATTAAACCACGCTTAAGCCAAAAGGGTAAACAAAAACGACAATGCGTATTTTGCAAGCACTGTGACATTTGTATTCTTTTCTTTTCCCCCATCATGATATATATATATATATATATATATAATATGGGGCAATGATTTTTGCCGAATTTGTCACTGAAAGAATTTTATTGGACGAATTTTGCGGTGATAACATCAACATGTCTTGTTTGTTTACGCAAGCACTATAAATAAGTGAGGCTCTCCTGCTTCAAGAAATTGCCAAAAAGATCCCGTCAAAAAATTGCATTATTAAAAATATAGAATATTTAAAAAAAAGATGCTAATTAAATTTGAAAAGCCAACATCTGAAAGAACAATGATAAAAAAAATGAGAAGAAATTAAGATGAACGATAAAATATTATGAATTCCGATAAAGTGTATTATTATTAAATGCATTTAAATTTCTCATTCTTATTCTTAAAATTTAAGAGTTTAATTTTTTTGAGTTACTTTAAATTTAATTAAAAATTTAATGTGTATTTAATTATTTATTTAATTTTCAATTCACAGAACAATATTTTTCCCATGATATTATAACCATAACCAGAGCTCCTCTGAAACCGGCCGGCAATAAGTATTTTATCATCAGTGTGTCTTACTTGCACGCAACCACTTTTCACATGAGACTATATAAAAGGTTTGATAATATATAGGGAGACATTGTAGCTATTTTATTTCAAATAAATTCCAAAAAAAATTAAAATTACACTGCAGGACTAATGATTTAATTGAAGTTATGTTTTCATGGTGAAATGACTAAAATGCCATTTATTTTTTTTTTAATTATCCATCTACCATAGACGGAGCTCTGACTGCAATCATCGGAGTTCTGGGACCAGCTGTCAATGATAAATGCAGGGGGGCTTAAATCCAAGACCCCTTTGGTGCACAAAAAATTAATAACCACTAAGCTAATGATGCTTCATGATTATGTAATGGCAATATATATATATATAGCATAAACCAAATTTCCAAACCAAGGCTAAGCAAACTTGTTAATAATGTTACTTCACCAATAATACTTGGTAATCCACTAACAAAACTAAACTCATTGATAATACCTTCTACATATTTAATTCTGGTAACTTGTTAGTTAATTTAATAATATTACTTGTTAATGTACTAGCACAATTTGATGAGAGTGCCTTTTACATATTCAATCCCAATAACTGGTTAAGACTCTAGCATAACTTGTTAGGTTATTAATGCTACTTGTTAATACCTTTTTCATATTCAAAAAGTTTCACCGCTGGCTCAATGTTGGTGGTGTGGATTAATTGAAAAGAGCCCACATCTAAATGAGCTCCGATTTGACAAACTTAACTTGCCGCATTGGTGGGTCCATATTACCCACCATCAAATAACGCCTAAAGTACAAGAGATAATGATAACAAGTAACCTTTGATGAAATTATCAACCATTCAATAAGAGGACAAGTTATAGTGACAGGAAATAGTTTATTATCCGCGATTTTCTTAACAGCTATCTTGACGATGGCAACTTCTCGTCCATAGAGTTATATCATAAAAGAACTGCTTGGGCAATAATTAGAAGCAAGACGGTAAGGAGAAGAGAAGCACCGAGAAAATGAGTCTGCAAGTTGAAGTAATCTCTCGAGAAATGGTGAAACCATCATCTTCTACACCTCAACATCTTCGCGATTACCCTCTCTCCTTCATCGACCAGATAACTCCCCAAATCAACAATTCTATGGTCTATTTCTTCGAGGCCGATGATAATGCCGCACACAAATTGAGCATCAACGAAGCTTCCGATCTTCTCAAGAAATCGTTATCTCATGTCTTAACTCACTTCTACCCACTCGCCGGAAGACTCATCACCAAGAACTTACTCGTAGACTGCAACGACGAGGGTGTCCCTTACGTGGAAACGAGAGTCAGGTGCCATCTCCGCCACATCATCGACAGCCCCTCTACTGCTGACGTCAGCAAGCTGCTTCCCTACGACATGGATGAAATCGTCGACACCGTCCTAGGTGTCCAGTTCAACGTCTTTGATTGCGGCGGAATGGCAGTTGGTGTCAGTCTCTCCCACAAGATTGCTGATGCGATGTCGTATTTCCAGTTCATCAAGAGCTGGGCAGCCATGACACGTGGCGAACCAGAACCAATCAGAACCCACTTTCAATCCTCCTCACTCTTCCCTCCAAAAGACGTGTTTGGATACGACCCGAATTCACACATCGGGCAACACAAAGTCGTTTGCAAGAGGTTCGTATTTGAAGCATCCGTAATAGAATCTCTGAGAACAAAATATTCCAAGAAGGTTCAAGAAGGCCAAAAACCACCTTCAAGGGTCGAAGTGTTATCAACTTTCCTATTGAACAGGTTCGCTGCTGCTACAAAAGATCATGAAGGGGGCAATAATAAGATTCACTTGGTGACATCTACAATGAATCTACGCCCAAGGATGGAGCCTCCATTGCCAGAATATGCGTTCGGGAACTATTACTGGTATGTTCAAACGTTTCCAACGTTGGACGGGAAAGGAGAGTGCAATGACCTAGGAAGACAGCTACGAGAAGAGCTACGTAAAGTGGACAATGATTTTATTGAGAGGCTTCGAGAAAGCAAAGAATGGAACCCTAATACAGAAGAGATGGGCAGAGCAATTGAGAAAGGAGAGTTGGTGCTAGTTACTTTCACTTCACTTTGTAGGTTTCCGGTGTACGAGCTTGATTTTGGTTGGGGGAATCCAGCGTGGATCGGACCGCCTACGTGGAAATTCAAGAATGTGATTGCTCTTAAAGACACCAAGTCTGGTGGTGGCATTGAAGCTTATGTCAACATGACAGAGGATGACATGGCTAAATTTGAACGGGACGAGGAAGTTCTTGCTCATGCTTCTACCAAGTGGTTCAAATAATTAATGTCACACCAATGTTATAATCGTATGTCTTGGGTTTTCTTTTTCTTTTTTTCCTTTAATTGTTACCGTTCACGTACTGTGATCTTGTCAATTGTCTACCGTCATATGCGTTATTGAAAGCTTATCTTTTAATCGCTGAATTGATTAGTGAAAGTTAGGGGTTTGCTTTTCTGATTAAAATAAAGATTGCAAGTTGTTGAATAGCTTTACAATTAAGTCAGACGTGACACCAGCGCATTATTATATTACTAAAGACCGCGACAATTAAATTAAATGGATTGAATTATTTACTAATCACATGCTCGATACCATAAAGTATTAAGATATCTATCTTACCCAAATAAAAAGGTATTAAGAAATATCGGATATTTTGATTTCTTAACTTCTGATTTAATTTGGTAGAGCTCTTATGCTTTAATTTATTTGTCTTTATTATTCAGAAAATTTCATCCCCCCCCCCCCACCCCTCCTTTGCCAGCTATAAGACCATACAGGTCCCCATTCGGGTTTGGAATCTCAAATATGCCTTCCTCCAATGTACTTTATAATATCTAGCATTTTTTATTTCATTTTTCTCTAATATCAAATTTTATGGTATTTTTCTTTAAAAATCACAAAAAAAAATGCAAAGCCATTCCATTTTAAGACTTCGACATTTTATAATGTCTCTTATTCAGCTGGTCCTATTTATAAGTCACTTCCAACATGTTTGTCCGAAACCCAAAAAAGAAAACTTTAAAACTCATTAACTTTATCTACAAATTTAATAATTTATTAATTTTTTCCCTATTAAATATATATACTTTAATATCATATTGTCTCTCTTAAACATTCAATGGGAATATTTTATATAGAAGCCAAATGATTCAAAGAAAAAACAAAACAAAATTGTGAGGGCGAGACATTATAAAAGACATTAGAAAGACATGTATTAGAGGTCTCAAGTCCAAGACGATACAAAATTAAAGGTTTTAAAAGATTTTCAAAATCATATTTTTCATTAATACGCGTTCAAGATCATAACCAGGGGCTCCATGGGTTTCTTTTCATCTTATTGCACTTCAAACACACACGTATAATGGAAGTTTACAAAACACTCTTTTCAGCTAATATTTGTGCTTTTGTAAATTAATATTATATGATCAAAATTCAGAGATAATGTCTAACTTTATGTCACTGTGCCTGAGAAGGATATAGACCCTACTAGACCTTCCACCACAGCAATGTATATTATTTTGACCACACCTACTTCCTGATGAGTTTTACGTATTAGCAGTACTATTCTATCTTATGATTTTTCTTATAATAATAATTTGTCGGATTTCGTTTGAGTATGCTAATTCATTTATCTTAATATATGATAATAAAAATATACCAATTCAAGATTTTCAACCTCAGTTATTCATACGGTGTGACTAAACTACTAATGTGATCTTATTATATGCCCAAAAGGTTGGGTTACTTCTTGGATGATGTTTTGGAGATAAAAATTGGTGGCTGAGAATTACTCCATTGTTATTGGTGTATATGTTACACATTAACGTCATTTTACTGATTTAAGAAATAGATTTTTCACATGTTATAATGATGAATTCCAAATTTAATTATTTTTTTGTAATATTTTTCACCTTTCTCGTGTTAATCTGGGAGCCGTCAGCATAGTTTATGTTGATTTTGAGTACTTATTGAAATCTCATTTATTAATGTCATTAATTGTAAATACGGGTTTTCTTTTCTTCAATTAGTGTTTTTATGCCTGGTTAGTTTATTTATAAGGTGTTTTTAATCTTTGCAAGGAATCCAAACAATAAAAACATAGGATGATAATGAAGGAAAATAAGAGATTTACGAATTACGGGAAATCAAAAAATTACCCCATCATGATAGACTTCAAGATTAGAACACATCGCATGACTTATTTTGAGGGTTTTAAGGTATTCTTTTTCATGGTTCATAAATTACTAGGAAAAAGGATGCATGTAACCTCATTTCTGGGTTTTTCAATATAGTTTTGGGAGATTCATGGAGCCTAAGATAGGTGGAGATACTGGCTAGAGATTGATGGCCTTCGCTTCCTACCGATCATTCATTTTTTCTCCTTTGTTCTCTCCAATTTGTGGTATTTTGATTTTTTTTTTATTGAATCTAGCTATTTAATTTTTGAGAAACACTTAGATAGACCAAATTCACCATGTCATTTGTGTTTTGTCCAATTAAAATACATCAAGTAATCTAAATAAAATCTTGTGTGACATTTTTTTAAATTAAGTTTATTTTTATAATATAATTCATATTTGATTTATTGACTTTTCTCTTTCTATTATCATTAATATCATAATCAATTTATATTTAATGACATATAAATATCATACAAATGACGTAGTGTAACCAATCTACCTGAGTATTTCTTTTAATTTTTGGCTAAACCTCCTCTAACTTGGAGTATCTATATATATACCTACTCGTGAATAAGGGGTTGATTAGTCATTTGATTGTGACTAATTTAGGGTGATGCTTAGGAAAGAAATAATCTTAAATAATGGACTGTTGAACATTGGGTAATTCAAAATCAGGTTATGATTTGAATTGTGTCTAGCATAGGAATCACATTAAAAAAAAAAAGGTCATTTTAGGAACATTTTTTTGGTCATTGGTGGCGTTTTAAAATGTCTCTGGTGATAATTTCGGCATTTTTCAAGAACACAACCTAAATAGACACCTCAATTACTTTCGTGGTGTTTTTTCAAATATGCAGAAATTGTCAAAGAAATGTTGTTAGTGACAGTGTTTTTTTTTTTTTTTGGGTAAAGAAACCCCTCATAGAAAGGTATGGGAATGGTCCACTGCCACATGCCCCCACCCGAGTAAATGGGTTAAAGAGGTTCCACTCTCCACTCCATCAAGGACACCTAGTGTGTTACCTTTGACAAAGGGGGAGGGCAAACAATGAGAATAAAGACAAGAGTAACATTCTACCTAAAATTGACTTTCAAGTTGCCGTTGAAAATTTTCGACAGCTATAAAAAAATTGCCATAATGTTGCTGTGAGAGTTTGTATTACTAGTTTTATTTGCGACGATAATAAAAATCATCACTGAAATACTACTACAAAATAATCTTACAGGAGTCCTTATTTTTGACCTTTGAAAGCGCTTCTACAACTAACACTCCCGTATATACAAGAGCGCTTTATAAAGCACTCCTATAAGGGTGCCTTATAAGGAGCTTTTATAAAAGCACTCCCTTGTAGATTGACCTACAAGAGCGCTTTTTATAAAAGCGCTCCTGTATATCCGAATATATGGGCATATGAGAGCGCTTTTACAAAGAATGCTCCCATATGGCAACTTATAGGAGCACTCTACAAAAGAACACTCCCATATGTATATTTATGGGAGCGCTCTATTTTTGAGCACCCTCATATGTTGTTTTAATTTTTTTTAACATTTAAATTTTTGGGCCCCATAGCTTGAAAAATTAGCCTCTTCTTCACTACTAACTTTGAAATTAAATCTCAAAAACTCAAGTTATACTGGCCTAAACAAAAAAGGCACTTCGGCAATGTATTTTCAAAAGAATTTTCTGTTGGCAAGAAAATAATTAATTCTAAGTGAAAATTACAGAGGCAAGAGAATAAGATATCCCAACAAAGCAAGTGACGAAAAAATTAAGAAAAAAAGAAAGTAGGATGCTAAGGAAATAAAATAATCTAACAAGGTATGATGATAGGACATGTATAGATTGCTTTAACATACTTGTAAGTAAAATAATGCAACTTAAGGAACTGCTAAAGTAATGGCCAAGTTATATTGTGGTCATACGCTTCCCAGCTTCGACTTAGATATTGCATCAAGCATATCTGATTCTGCTTCCTACAAGAGATAATTTAGATTGAAACACTACTAGAAAAATTGAATTTAGTGAGGGACGAATCTCTTGCTAAATGCCATTTTTCATAGCTAAATTATACTTTAGCTATAAATTTTTTCCCTCGCTAAATTCGTAACTAAAAAAAGGCTCCCTAAATTTAGCGAGAAATTGTATTTTCCTCGCTAATTAGTGAAGGATTTAGCGAGGAATTCAATCCCTCGTTAAAATTAGCTAGGGATTGAATCCCTCGCTAAATGTGCTTACATTTAAAAATAATTATGCTACATCACCCACCATATGTGATATCAACTTGTGACATGTCATCAATAACCTCATGCTTTGACAACCACCATGTCACCTACCATCTCGTACCCTATCACCCACTACATGTGCGGCAACTCATGACACGTCATAGTCTACCTTGTGCCATGTCACTTACTCCTCACCATATCATATATTCATCATGTTTATGCCAAAGCCAAGGTTTGAACCTTTAACCTCATACCTTCCAAGCTTTATGCTCTCCTTCTTTGTTAGTTGAACTGAAAGGCACCTACAAGCATTATATGATAAATTAAATATATATATATATATATTATTTAACTACATAAATATATCAAATAATATATTATAAAAATACACACATATACATATTAAATTTTATTTCCAATTATTAATATGTTAAAAATATTTATATTTTATTTAAATTATTCTTTGTATTATATTTTTAATAAAATATTATTTTATTAATGAAAATCAACTTAAAACAAAGAAAATATTAAATAATTTTATTATGAATATTTTAGTTAATTTTTAAATTTAATAATTATTTTTAAATGAAAATAATTAAATATATAATTAAAAGTCATTGTCAAAAGGTAATTTCTTTTATAGTAATAAGCTAGGGATAGAATCCCTTGCTAAATCCCTCGCTAATTATCTTATTTTAGAGAGGGATTGACAGTCCCTCGCTATTTTCCTCACTAATTCTCTTATTTTAGAGAGGGATTGACAGTTCTTCGCTAATTTCCTCACTAATTTTAAGTTAAGCTATGAAATCAACATCCCTCACTAATTTTCTCATTAACTTAATATTTTAGAAAGGAATAGATGATCTCTCGCTAAATTTTCTCGCTAATTTACATTTTTCTAGTAGTAAAGTCAAAAAGCAATAGAATAAAAAGTTCGGGTCATGAATGTAAACTGATTTTTCAAGACAAACAGTGGTATTTATAATATGTATCAACAAAAGGAATTAGTTCAACGAGAATTTAAAAAAGTTAACTC
This sequence comes from Prosopis cineraria, assembly GCF_029017545.1. Taxonomy (NCBI): domain Eukaryota; kingdom Viridiplantae; phylum Streptophyta; class Magnoliopsida; order Fabales; family Fabaceae; genus Prosopis; species Prosopis cineraria. The sequence goes on along the minus strand of NW_026555335.1, from coordinate 33,349,471 downwards.
CTACATGTATTATTTAAAGAGTTAAAAATAAGAAAATTTACAAATAATGGGAATGGAAAAACAGAGAAGTGATTATACGTTCTCCAAGGCAATGTGAAAAGAAACAAAGACCAAACATAATCCAAAAATAATGGATAACGAGCTAGATATTAATCAAATAAATCATGCAAGAATAAACACCAAATCAAATATCTATAGAGGAAAAAAGATGAATGGGCTCAAGAAGTGGATAAGCCTCGAGTTCATGAGATTTTCTACCATTAAGATTCCTAGCAAAATGAACATAGCAAGTAAAATCATCCCCCTAAAATGACAAAAAGTTCAAACAGGAGAGTTATGCAACAAAGAAGTTCAGTACAAATTCAGAAAAGATAGACAAAAAAAGAGCACTACCTCCAAAGATCCTCTTAAAACGTTATACAAAGACCATGTGTGTATAGATTGTAGGCTGAAAAAAATTCAGAATGATGCCAGAAAAGCATTACATCAAAACTATAAATAACCATGTGTGCTGTGTACAAATGCCAGTAGTACTTTGGCCTTCTTATAAGTATATAGCCACATTAACTAGACCACAAGTAAGTAGTAACTAAGTAGTTATATGTTGTCTCAATCCAGATGCACAAAGATGCATAGTTTATAAATGTGTACTAAAAAAACAAGGTAATGGTAAATGCTACCTTCAGTGTAATTGTACCCACAAAAGCCAGCTTTGACAGTAACAGGAAGTTCTAGCGAATTTAGTGGCCCTGCCTTCAACTTTAAATCCTTAAGCACTACATCACCTGCAAAGATGACTTGCTTAGTGACAAAATAGAGAAATATATGTTGAACTCGTAGAAAACAATTATATGCTGTGTAGCATAGGTAGACACTATCACAGCACAATTTAAACAATAAAATAAGAGGTGATTATACATCAAGAGAGGCCAGGGGGAGAGAGGGGAGAATGCTAACATCATTAACTTATGGAGGTTAGCATCATCAACAATTTATCATGAGCCAAAAAATATCCCCTTCTATTTCAAAGACAAATAAATGCACTGATATTTATGTCATTGTGTATGGATTTAATATCAAAATGACTAGATGTGTCAATTGGTAATATTTATAAGTTAATAATTAAATTAAATTATTTCTATAATATTTATAAGTTAATTCTTAAAACGGATAACCAATTGGTAAGGACTAGATGTGCCAATATTCATTGTCAATACAAATAAAAAATTATTTAAACAAGAAGCCAAAGAAAAAGCACTACAACTAATTAACCTTATCACTTATCACCTCACGATAAATGCCAAAAGAACTATAAGCTCCAAAATAATTTTCATTAACCTTTATGATGTGCTTTGCAAGATGACTTGCAGAGTTAGATATCTAACACCACCATTCTATGGGACAAATTCATTAAAAAAAAAATCCCAGCATAGCGAACTGCAATCTGCATCAGTTTCGCGGTTTGGAACAATAAATATTACAAGACTTGGGGAAAATGCACAGAAGAAGATGATTTAAACTTAATGACCCAAACAAGACATAAAATAGAAATAAGTGCCTACGTCGCCAATTTACGCAACTCAAATCCTTCACGCAAATCATAAATTCAATGCATTGGAAATCAAATGGGTGTCTTTTTCTTTTTCAATAAGTGGATTAAAGACAGTTGTAACAGACACAAGTGAACAAATCTAGAAGCAAGAGCCAACACCAAGAGCAATAATCAATTAAACAAAACAGTGTAAGGAACAATATACTGAAAAAAGGGGACAAACCTGAGCACGTGAGAGGACTGAGAGCACGACAATGAGGCAAAGTTGGAAAGTGACAATGATCTAGAAGACGGAGCTGAAGTCGAACTTGAAGAAGCTGAAGATCGAATGAGAAGAAGCTTGGAGTTCAAAGGAGGAGTAGCAAATCTAGTTTGAAGATTGAAGGAGAAGATGCAACTGAAAGGAGAAGAAGTGGCTGAATGGAGAAGACGCGGCATCGACACTGTGGCTAAATAGAGAATACAAAGACATAATGAACAAAGATATGTATAGGACGCGCGACACTGCTGAACGGACTTCTTCCATGGCGGCGCAACAGCCTTAACGGACATTTGACCGCGGCAAGGTGAACTGAGTGGTGGTCGGCGGCAAGGGTCTCGATCTTAGGTCTCTTAACTTTCAATGAAGGTGAATCTGAAAAATGGGTGGGCATTTCACAAATGATATCTGATGAAAATTGTGTTTTTTTTTTTTTAAATTCCTTTTGAAGCACTTTTTCCTCAAGTGCTCCGATAAGATCCTATAATCCGAGCGCTCCAATATGATACTTTCTTTTCTTTTAATTATTTTTTCCTCAAATCTCTAGAAGCGCTCTCTCAAGGTAAATTTGTTTTTATTTAAATAATTTAACAATCATTTTTTAGAGAGCTTTTGTTCATAAGTGCTCTTGAAGGTTTCCTCTGTAAGAGCGCTTATCCAAAAAAGCACTTCTATATGTTTCGCTTGTATTTTTAAGAGCATTTTTTTATAAGCACTTTGAAATAGGCGCTCCTAGAGGACTTTTTTGTAGTAGTGAAAGTACAGAATAAGTTAGATTTAGTTTTGAAGCAAATACAAAAGATTAAAAATCATCGATGAGCTTACTTCTATTTTTCAATTAGTAAGAGACAAGAGGGTGAGAGATGAGGATAGAGGCAAGAGTAACATACTAACAAAAATTTGACTTTCAAGTTGCCACTAAAAATTTTCAATAGCTACAAAAAAATTGTTATAATGTTGCTATGAGAGTTTTTGTCTTTGATTCTATTTACGGTGATAATAAAAGTCATTGTTGAAAGTATATAATTAGTTAGATTTAGTGTTGATTAACTAAAACCATTGAGCTGAATTGGCATAAATAGTTGAACTAAATCAAACTGAACATTGTTTGATAACCAAAATCAACTTGAAATAATAAGGTTGGGCTCAATTATTTAGTCTGACTCATTAGTATTAAATAATACCTTAATTATATCTTAAAATAATTTCATTATTTTAAAGTATCAAGTTAACTATAAAATGTATAAAATGAAAACTCATTACCTTATTTTATTTAGGGAGAATGACAATTAAGGACCTGCTAAGAACATTAATCCTAATTACAGACCGTAAAATTTTAAAATCCTAGTTAAGGACCATGGTCCTTAATTGTGATTAAAAAAATGTAATTTATGAGGTGGGATTTATTATTGCCACTTGAGAATTCACTAACCCAACTTGAGAAAATTTGTAACGTATATTGTGAAAACATGAAGCCCCACTTGAAAATGAAATGTTTAATAAAAAATGCCACTTGGGAATTTACTAACTAGACTTAAAAAAATTTCTAACATATATTGTGAAAACATGAAACTTCAGTTGGGAATTGATTGTTGAATTAAAAACACTAATTTGAATAAGTCACTTTTTATTAATGATTCTCAAGTAGAGTTTCATTTTTTCACAATATACATTAGAAATTTTTCAAGTCTAGTTAGTTAATTTTCAAGTAGCACTTTTTGTTAAACATTCCATTTCCAAGTGGGGTTTCATGTTTTCACAATATATATTGGTAATTTTCTTAAGTTGGGTTAGTGAATTCCCAAGTCGTGTTAGTAAATCCCACCTCACAAATTACTTTTTTTTTATTACAATTAAGGACCATAGTCCTTAACTCTGATTTCAAAATTTCACAGTCCGTAATTGAGATTAATGTTCTTAGCAGGTCCTTAATTGTCATTCTCCCTTTTATTTATTCATCATAAAATTGTAGTAATACAACAAAATTAAATTAATGATATAATTAAAATGTTAAATATTGGATTAAGCAAGAAAATAGAAAAAGTATGATGATGATGTCTAGTCACTATTGATTGTCATTCTTTTGGGGAGATTGTTTTAAAAATCAAACCTTTAAATGTGACTTTTAAAAGTTACCACAAAAAATCACACGTTTTGCAATGCCGCTCAAAAGTTGTCTATACTTTTGAATTTTGAGAGGCGGCTTAGATATTATCATTGAAATTTGTCGCTGAAAGTTTTGTTTGTGTTTTTTTTTTCTTTTTGATAGTGACAAATGTAAAACCTATGAATTTTAGCAAAATTATAATTTATAATAAAATATTTTAATTATATTTTTACCGATCTTTTTGAATTAGATATATCGAAAGGGAATGTTAGTCTAGTGAAAATTATACTAACAACTCATTTGCTAAGTGCCTGGTGTTGAGTTCGAATCTTACTATTGTAAAGGGGACGATTTTTATTATTGGTTACATCCCTTATTAAATTACCATCTTGCCCTTTTCTATTTTTTATATAAAAGAATAAATAAATTTAGAAGAATCAAATTAAAATATGAATCAGTTCTCCATTTTCTCGTGAACGCACTTGGAGACCGAGAGTGAGTGAGCCTCCAACCTTAACTTTCTATGTCTTCTTTGATCTTCCTCTCTGTTTGTCGCCTGTCATTGTGAAATTTCTAGAGTTTCCTTCTTTTGTCCTCCTCTATTTAATCAAGCTGTAAGTGGGCATCATAATCTCCTTCCTTTGTTATGCCTTCATAGATCACTGTTGAGGGGCTTGACGAACTCATATCCTTCTCATTATCGACATCAGAGACTATGGCAGCCAAAATCCTTCCCTTCGTCGCTTATCTTCACCTACTCCTCCTCTGTGGTATGTTGTTATGTGGTCACTGCCGTTGGTCAACTCCTCCATCCTTGCCATGGAGTGGAATGCATCGTACCTTTAGACCTTCTTCATCTTCCTCCTCCACTACAAAAAAAAATAGTGGATTAGCGACGAAAAAATTCCGTCACTAATCAACACAAATTCCATAGCTAAATGGGTTAGTGATTGAATAATTTTGTCAATAAAAATACCATCACTAAATATATAATTAGTAATGAAAATTGTAATTCCATCGCTAAATTATGAAATAATTAGTGACAAAAAATTTCTGTCGCTAAACAAAGATAAGCTATTCTAATTCTGTGATGGAATGTATTTCATTGCTAAATTCGTTGCAAATGAAAATTCTATAAAAAATTACCATTGTCATATCACCTAGTGAGCTAGTGCCATCTCATCGTCATGTCACTGCCATCTCATCACCCGTCCTTGCCATGTCACCTCCATGTCACCATCTACCTAAGTCACCTTCACATTATATATTAACTTCAAATAACTTTAAATGTACTTTGGCCAAGTTTAAACCCACAACCTCACACTTCGTGAGCCTTTGCATCCAACCTTACTACCAGTTGAGATGAAAGAGATCTTTAAGCTTTAATTAATAAATTAAATATATAATATTTAATCGCCCACACACACACACACATCTCAATAAATATATAATTTAAATATATTTATTTTATTTAACACTATTTTTATTTATCAATAAAATAAATTAATTTATATAAAAATTAATTTCTATATATATTATATTTTTTAAAAATTATTTTTTGATAAAAAAATTTAATATTAAAATGAAAAATACTTTATTCACACTATATATTTTATTAAAATCTTTATAATATATAAAATTTTATATTTTTAAATTATTTTTTAAATATTTTTATTTTTAACTAACAATACGTAGGTATGTTACTATGTTATCAAAAAATAATTAAATATATAATTTAAATTTTTATAATTATTATTAATATCTAAATAATTTAAATAATAAATTATAATTATCAAATTATTTATAGCATAATAATAAATTATTAAATAAATTATATATAAATATATATAGTATAATAATAAAATTTAAAACAATTGATGATGAAATTATGATGGAAAGTCAAATGCTATCACAAAATGAGAATAATGTATCTTGAAAATTAGCGATGGGCATTTCCATTGAAAAATTTCGTCGCTAAATTATTTCTGATGGTTTAGCAATAGAATAGTGATAGAATTTTTAGTGATGGAACGTTTTGTAGCAAAATGCCATTGGTAAAATTATTTCTGACAGTTTAGTGATGTAATGGCGACTAATTTTTTAATTATGGATTGTTCAATCACTAAATTCCATCAATAAATTAGCGATGAAATTTGTGACGGATTAGCAATGGAATAAATTTTCATCACTAATTTGCTATTCTTTGTAGTGCTCCTCCATGGTAGCGCGACTGAAGCTTCCTCTTAGTTTTGCTACCGTGAACAAAGGTGAGATCTTCGAATCCCTCCATAGTTCTGTGCGTGTGTATGTGTTGGAGGAATTATTGCTCTAGTGATGAGGGGCTTTGAACTCTCCTTCTTGATGATTTGGTGCAGGTGTTTGATGTACAAAGATTGTGATTTTTCCCCTTACTTTGCTATTGTATATGTTTGAATAGAGAATGAGGGGTTTAGGCAAGCTAGAATGTTTAGATTATTAGAGCTAGATGTAGTATGGGTTTAAATTTTATTTGAACATTATTTTGATTTTGTTGAAAGAATGAAATTTGAAGATTGATTAATCTAACTATTGATATTGAGAAACTTTGGAAAGAAAGTTGAAATTAGAAAAGGTTTTGAAGAGAATTTTTTCATTGATAATTCAAGTACTAAATTGCTATTTATGTATTAATCTTTGAAATATCTAAGGAATATTGTGGTTATGTTAGAAGGAAGTTTGTTGGATTTTTAGGGAGCCTAATAAAATTTTATTGCATATTATAAGGAGATTAGAAGAGAAAAGGACTTGTTGGTATGGTTTAAGCAATAGTTCCTACAAGATGTTGGATAAAGTGTATGTTAGAATGAGTGTTGTTTGGTTATTAATTTTCTAAAATTTCATTAACTTTTATAAGGACATATTTGGTTTGGGTGTTAATTGTTCATAGATTTAACTTAAGTTTTGTGAAGAATTTTGATTGTGAAGCTACTGTAAGACTAACTAGATACTGAAATATTGTATGGTTGATAATTATAAATGATAAATAATTTATTGGTTATGGTATGACTGTAACATAAAGGTATCATTGCTAGTTAGAGAAAGAAATAAAATATTTTAAATATCATGTATAGGTTAGGATAAATATTGATTGAGAAAATATTGATTAGTTCTTGACAAGATAATTAGTTGATGAATTTTATTGGTGGTATATGAAGTGAACTTATCGTTAAATAAAATTATTTTATTCTTCTTAATTAGGTAAATAGAGTAGCCAAAAGACAACTAAGAGGTGTTTAGAAAGAGCAAATTTTTGTCTTGTGAACTTTCTAAGTAAGTGAATAGTGCCCCAATGACTTAATTATTAGCAAATTTATTATTCTTGAAATTTTGATTAAATGTATTCATATATAATATACTTAACCAATATCATGATTTATTTCAATTATCAATTACTATATTTTGGGAATTTTTCCATTACATTGAATTTACAAAAGGAAGAATTAGTTTTGGAATGAATGGTCGCAAGTATCATGATGTTAATATTGATTGGTCTTATGGTTTAAAAAGGAACATTTTATTATGATTCATGTGTGAGAAAGCATTGAAGATACTGTTTTAAGTGGTTATATTGGAAAGAATTAAATTTATTCTTCAAATAAATAAATGAAAATATTTTTGATATTTGATAATGCTTATTTGATCATAATTCATGTATTGGATAATTACAACTGAATTTATTTATAGTGAGTATGATAAGAAATAATGTTGAAAACAGATAATAAGTTAATTTTATAAACTTATAGTACTTTATTTAAATTGTGGGATTGAACCAAAACATTGGTTGCAAAAAGTAGTTTTATTAGTCCTTAGCATGCCATGGTACACCTAACTAGCAGGGTGCTTAGAAGATGCTAGCCCCGTGTGATAGCTAATACATGTAGAATAGAGGAATGTCTATTCGTAAACATAGTATTCACACTTGTTTTCGTAGGCCTTGTGCCCGCACTTGATTTGGTGGGCCTTGTGCTCACACTTATTTTCATGGCTTCTTGCTGCTCTTGTTGGTGCTTTACCTTTAGGGATTGTATGTCCACACTTATTGGTTATTTACTCTTGTGAATTGTATGTCTACACTTGTTAATTGTTCTAATTAAGTTCTGCTAAAAAAATTTTTGATGCTTATTTTCTTTAGGTTTGATTTTGAAATGTAAACGATTATTCTCACTGTATATGGATTTTGTATTTAGAAGCATAAATCCTAAAGTGTTTAAGCATATGAAGAAATTAAAGGCGGAACTTGAATTTGTAGTAATTTTTAATTAAATTCATATGTTCATATTTTATACATTTACATAGTTGTTCATGTTGATGTTTATGGGTATCCGTTTATATTATTACAAATGATTATTTTAATAAGTTTACAATTAACTTATTGATGTTACTTTCCATTATTTCTTTCAACTATAAATTGGGACATTATTCACTAAAAGTATTTTTAGTCTCAAACAACATAGTTGATGTTATACCTTCTGTTGACCCCTAAGAGGCTCATTGCTAAAATGATTAAAAGATCGTTTGAGGGCAACTTCCTCTTGATGTAAATGTTTACTTATATGTTATATTTTGAAATTATGATTAGTTGCTTCATGTTAACTATAGATAGGATTTTGATCTGTGATCTATTTGTTTGTCTATTGTGGAAGAGCAAAGCTCTGCATACCTAAAGGACTGTATATTGTTGTTATAAAGATCTCAGGGTTCCTATTTATAGGGAAAGTTTTGCGGAAATTTTTACAAAAAGTTTAGGAATCTTTTGTTCATATGAAAATGTTCTAATGACTTTCTATCCTATTTCAAATGAATTAAAATACTAGATTAAAGTTTCCTTGACCAAGGCTTAAAGGATGTATGATTGTGCATATATCGCATGCTAGTCACTTTTAATTTTTGAGGCTTGACAACAAAAGTACCACTAGTGGAAACATGAAGAAAATGAGAGGATCAATATTGAAATTTCAAATAAACCAAAATCTAGAGAAAGAATTTGAAATTATATATAAAGAAGTTATAAATAAAACATGGATTAATTAAATCCAAATCCATAAATTTTTATATATTTAAATGAAAGATTCGGTTTAAATTCGAATTCAAGTCCAAATCCTCATAATGATGTAAGCGTAGCTTAAGTTCAGCATTTCATCCTCGACCATCAGCTTTGGACTTCTGCGGCATTATTATTTGTAGTTTAGACCTTCACATTTCATTTGGATGGAAAGAAAAATATGACCCACTATCATTGAAGATCAAGACTAACAAAAGGGTGAGATCTCTAGCAAATCAGCAAAGTTGAATAATCCAAAGTTTCCGATTTTCTTCGATGCTTTAATTTATCTTATAAAGCTTGTGATGATTGGCAAATAACTTTAACCACTTAGCTTAATTATAACGTGTCTTTGTTAAGACATGACTTGTAAGCTACTCAACAAGTTGCCAAACACATTTTAAAGCACTTTCTTGACAGATAAATTAAAACTCGACCTTTTTTTATTTCATTATACAACAAACAAACCCATAACATTCAGACTCAGTCATTTATCTTATAAAGCTTGTGATGATTGGCAAATAACTTTAACCACTTAGCTTAATTATAACGTGTCTTTGTTAAGACATGACTTGTAAGCTACTCAACAAGTTGCCAAACACATTTTAAAGCACTTTCTTGACAGATAAATTAAAACTCGACCTTTTTTATTTCATTATACAACAAACAAACCCATCACTTTCAGACTCAGTCATTTATCTTATAAAGCTTGTGATGATTGGTAAATAACTTTAACCACTTAGCTTAATTATAACGTGTCTTTGTTAAGATATGACTTGTAAGCTACTCAACAAGTTGCCAAACACATTTTAAAGCATATTCTTGACAGATAAATTAAAACTCGACTTTTTTTGTTTCATTATACAACAAACCGACCCATAACTTCCAGACTCAGTCAATTGACAGATAAGCTGGCAATAAGAACCCTGTGCGTGTTACAAACAAAACAAACAGCCGTAAATTATAACATTGTTTCAGGGAAAATTGCTGAAATAAAAAACCCCAAAATCTGCACTAAAAAACCTCAAATTGTAGCATTTTTTCAGGGAAAACTGGCTAAAAGTACCAAAAGACTCACATATTTGAGTATAAGTCCCGAACTTAAAAATAAAGCTTGCAAGGGATCATGATTTTGGAGTGACAATATATTTTAAAATAAAATAATAAAATACCCGTTCCTTTTTTCTTTATGAATTTTCAATAATGTATTTTAGAGGCAGGTGCAACTAAAGGAAGGGTATTTTGATATTTTCTGAAAAACATATTAACCCTTAAAAACCATGATTTCTTGTAGGCTTTATTTCTGTATTTGAGACTGATGCCCAAATATTTAAGTTTGTTGTTGTTGTTTTCTTTTTTTTTTGGCATCGTTCCTTTTAGCCAATTTTTCTCTTATTTCAATCTTGCTATAGAAACATAAGCAAGAAGTTCCTCGTCACGTTCAAATTTAGCCATGTCATCCTCTGCCAAGTTGACATAAGCTTCAATGCCACCACCTGATTTAGTGTCTTTTAAAGTAACAAAATTCTTGAATTTCCACGTAGGTGGTGCTGCCCACGTCGGATTGCCCCATCCAAAATCAACCTCGTAGACCGGAAACCTGCACAGAGACGTGAAAATAAACAGAACTATCTCTCCCTTCGCAATCTCGCTACCCGTCTCTTCTCTATTAAACTTCCATTCTTTGCTTTCTCGAAGCTTCACAGTAAAATCCTTATCCACTTTTTTTAGCTCTTCTCTTAACTGTCTTCCAAGATTCTTACACTCTCCTTCCTCCATTAATATCGGAAAAGCTTCAATAGACCAGTAATAATTTCCGAATGCATATTCTGGTAATGGAGGTTCCATTCTTGGTCGTAGATTCACTGCGTATGTCAGTAAGTGAATCTTGTCGGGACCTTCGTCTTCGTTTTTGGTGGCTGCAATTAACCTGTTGAATAGGAAAGTTTGTAACACTTCGACTCTTGAAGGTGGTTTTTGGCCTTCTAGAACGTTCTCCATCTTTTGGGAATATTTTGTTCTGAGAGATTCTATTGCGGATGATTCGAACACGAACATCTTTCCCACGATTTTGTTCTCTCCGATGTATACATTCGGGTCGTATCCGAAAACCTCTTTTGGCGGGAAGAGCGAGGAAGATTGGAAGTGGGTTTTGATTTGTTCTGGCGGTTCGCCACGTGTCACGGCGGCCCAGCTCTTGATGAACTGGAAATACGACATAGCGTCGGCGATCTTGTGTGAGAGACAGACTCCGACAGCTATTCCGCCACAATCGAAGACGTTGAACTGGACACTTAGGACTGTGTCGACGATTTCATCCATGTCGTAGGGAAGCAGCCGGCTGACGTCAGCAGGAGAGCGACTGTCGATGACGTGGCGGAGGTGGCACCTGACTCTGGTTTCTTTGTAAGGAACACCGTCGTCGTTGCAGTCGACGAGTAAGTTCTTGATTCTGAGTCTTCCCGCGAGTGGGTAATAGTGAGTCAGGACTTGAGACAACGATTTCTTGAGAAGATCGGAAGCTTCTTCGATGATATTGAACTTGCTTGTGATACCATCGTCGAAGAAGTAAACCATGGAATTGTGGATTTGCAGGCTATACTGGTCGAGGAAGGAGAGATGGTAATGACGAAGATGTTGAGGTGTTGGAGACGATGGTTTCACCATCTCTTGAGAGACTAGTTCAACTTGCAGGCTCATTTTTGTTAGCGCTTCAACTCGAAGATGTTGCTCCTGATCTTATTGCCATAACAGTTTTAATCCTTAATATAGATCTGATGGAAAAGGATATCATAATCAAGAGATTAAGAAAGTCATGGAAGAAGGTAAGCTATTTCTATCATTGCATTGTCGTCGTCCAGACGTCTCTCTATCATTGTGTTATTTTATTTCTTTAGAACGATATAATGCTATTTAACTATCTGACCATAACGGTGTTTGATTCTTAATTAATATAAGTCCACTTGAGAATTATTAACTAACATATTTCAATTTTAACCCTAATAAGTTACTAAAAAGAGAATTTAATTTTAATTTAATATTTTTTATTTCTCATTGAATCTTTCTTTAATAACAAAGTTGAAATACTATTTAATTTTAAAACAAATTTAATGAATTAACGTCCTTTTTTTTCTTAAATTTCGGTGAAATGGTTGGAACTTAAAAGTGATTTATAATAAAAACATGAGTAAAATGTATAAAATTCTCTGAAATTTGATATACTTGTATATAATCCGTCCCTTATCTTTAAATGTTCAAAATTACTCCTCCAATCTTTAATTTTATTTTTCAATGCCCCTATTATTAATTATTCTATTATATTATTAACAAAGTTTTCTGTGTCAAATTAATAAAAGCCACATAGAAGCTTACATGACATCTTATGTAAGCAAATAGTAAATGTAAAAAAATTATATTATTTTTATAAGGATTAAAATATCATTTATCTTGCCAAAAAAGTTGTTTTAATTGATAAAGAATAATAAAATTATAATTTTTCCCCTTATATTGTGTTAATAGGGAATAATGTGAACAATGTCACTCAACTAAAAAAATGAGTGCATGGTATGCAAAAAGTAAAAATTATATATAAGTTAAAAGTAAAAATTATAGTTTCACCTTCCTTAAATTACGCTAGAAATTAATAAAAATATTTTCCACATGTGACATGCCATGTATACTTTAGTAATCTGATATGACAAACTTTATTAATAATATAATAAAATTAATTAACAATAAGAGCCTTAAAAAAGTGGGTGTGTGAGAGGGGGAGAGAGAGAGATACATCCAGTGCCGGCATAGTAATAATTAATTTCAAACTTTTTCCACTCCAGTGTGAATAGGGGGAATAGGGGTTGGGGTTGCTCGCGCAAGTACCACGCATGCATGATAAATATGTATATGTATATGTATATGTAAATATCTGTGTGTGTGTGTGTGTCTTTTTTTTTTTTTTTTTGCCAAAGCCTGATAAAAATATTTGTTGCCGGCGGCTTGAGGATATATGCATATATATATATATATATATGTTGTTTTAGGTATCTGTCGTTGTTTCTTGGGATGAAAGCGAAAGTGAAATGATATATCTTGCAGCCATAGTTGTTTTATAAATTAAAAATGACAAAGATAATAAAATATACGTTGGTTTTTTAAAGCAATTTTAAAAATGAAGTGTTAGATTATGCAAGAATAAATGGTAGATTTAAATCAACGTGAGAAATTTCACAAAGAATAAAATTGAGTTTAAAAATTTATAAATTTTTTACAGTTCATTTGAATTTTCTTTTCTTCTCCCTTCTTTTATCATTGTTGTTTTAAAAATTGACTCCTCAAAGTTAACTATTTAATCTCATTTAGATTTATTTGAAAATATCTTGCAATGAAAGTTTTCACTTTATCGTCCAAAAATGAAAGTCATGACCTATGATTGAAGGGATCCTCTTTTGGCGATTTCTTGTTTGCAGGAGAGCCTGACTTATTTAATTATATTGCTTGTGTATTGACAAACATGACATGTACTTTAATGCGAGATTCGTCCGATGATGAATAACGCCAATTAGTGTAATTAAATTTGAACTTATGGCATTTTTTCACTCAAACGACACATGGTCAGCTGGTCACTAAAATATTTAATTACTCACTTTATTAAAAAAATATAAGATATTTATTGAAGAGTTTGATATTAAAAAATATAATATATTTTTAATATTTTAAAGTATAATTAACATATTTTTTTTCCTAAAGATGATGACCTTAATAAATAGAGATAATGACAAAGAAGTTTCAAAATAACCAATTAATTCAAGTTAGATCTTAAGTGCCAAACTCCAAAAATTTATAACTCAATTTCTCAATTTTATAACTGTATTGTGATGAATTTGCAACTTATTTTTCAAATTTTAACCTGTTCGAAGAATAAAAAAATTATTTTCTCTGTTAAAATTTACAAAACAAGTTACAAATTCATCATAATGCAGTTACAAAATTAAGAGATTGAGTTGCAAATTCTTCAAATTTGATACTTGGGACCTAACCTTAGTTAATTAGTTTTTTTAGGACCTCTCTGTTATTCTCTTTAATAAATAAATAAATTTACATTTATTTTTAAGTAAAATACTTTATTAAATAAAAGTAAATATGAAAATATAGTATTAATTAGAAGACAATTAATTAATTAATTGGGGGGGGGAGAGTACTTCTTTTGTTTGGGACGTTAATATATAGTCAAATTTTATTTAGACTGCTAATCATTTCTTTGAAAAATTTTAGTTATTGCACCCCGTACTACCAAAAAAAAAAAGATGTCATTGCTAAAAGTTTTTAGTGACAACTTTTCACCACTAAAGGATAATCATCAAAAGTATACCTTTCCAAAAGTTTTCTCTGTCATCACTAAAGGTATACTTTTGGTGGTGACTATGTTTATCGTCATAAAAAACTATTAGCTACAAGACTTTTGGTAGTGACCTTTTAATGGTAAAAAGTCACCGCTAAAATCCTTTAGCGGCGACTTTTAGCAACTACTTTTGTCGCTACCAAAAGTCATTTAAAAAAAATAAAAGAGGCATTTCATGTCACGTCAGCACCTCATTATGCCATGTTAACTAAATTTTATGCTACATTACTTGTCATGTGTGCACCTTCTCATGCCACATCACCTCACCATATATATGCTACATGATGCCACGTCACCTGACAATATGTGCCACGTTGCCACCGCGTGCCATGTTACATATTCATTGTGAAATATGCTTAAGCCAGCATTTGAGGCCTTAACCTCTACCTCCCAAGCCTTAAGTCCTCCTTTACTGCTAATTGAGCTGGAATGCATTTGTAATTATTATATGCGAAATCAAGTATATATTATTTAACTACATACACATATATCAAATAAAATATTATTAAAAATATATACATATATATTTTATTTTATTTTCATTTATTAATAAGTTAAAATAATTTCTATGAGTGTGTGTACATATATATATTATATATTTTAATAAAATATTATTTTTGTTCAGAAAATGAACTTAAAATGAAATAATTTTTAAATATTAAATAATTTTCTTATAAACATTTTTACCAATTTTAAAATTTTATTTTTATTTTTTAAATGATGATAATTAAGTATATAATTTATTTATAAGTATGTATTATATTATTTCATGTTAAATATCTTTTACTTTTTTTATATTTTTCTCAAAAATTAATAAATAAATTATTAAACTTTTATCTTCTCCCAAGTTAGATGCTTGCCCTTCTTTTATTAAAAATAAATTTTATCTACAATTTTTCAATTATCTTAAAAATATTTTAATAAAAAATTTATTTTAACCATATAAATTTTGTTAATAGTCATTTTGAACAATTATTCTTTATTATCTTTGAGATAGAAAATGGCTGGACATCTGATAAACTAAAAGTAGATGCTAAATAAAAAAACTTTAAATTAAAAATCTAATTGAATATTTCATAATCAAAATAGAAGGAATCTTGTCTTGACTCGATCTAAATTAGTTAAGACTTTTATTAAAGTCTCCTTAATAGAGTCAATCTAAAGTTAATAAGGAATACTTTTCAATAACTTTACAATTTAAAATAAATAAACTTTAATAAGTTTATATATAATTTCATCCATAATTCAAAAAGCTGCTAGGTATTCTCCACCTATTTTTATTTGTTGCTTATTTTAAATAATCATCAAATATGGAGCATCTTATTTAAATAATCATGTGATAATGAAAAGTAGAGCTCAACAAATGAAGTACATATCATTTGTATACCAAGCCAAGTATCAAGTGCGTAATGTGTCAAGTAATCTACGATGCCATTTGCATCTTACAACATCTAAACAATTTTAACATTCTAATATTTATTCATAACTTTAACATTCTAATATTATTTATTTCTTATTCTATATATAAAAATACTTTTATTGGCAACAAATTTTTCTGCTAAAAGTATTTATAAAATATTTTTTATGAAAATACCTTTGGCGGTGATAGACTGTGGTCGTAAAAAGTAATTACATAAATTATTTTTAATTTTTTAATATTTTTTATAAAAATACTTTTGACAGCGATTGTTTGTCATTGCCAAAAGTAATCATATAAATTATTTTGAATTTTCTAATTATTTTTTATAAAAATCTTTTTGGTGGAGACTATTTGTCGTTGCTAAAAGTAATTATAAAAATTATTTTAAATTATTTTAATTATTTTTTATGAGAATAACTATCACCGTTAAAAAGTAATTACATAAATTATTTTTAATTTTAAATTATTTTTTATGAAAACATTTTTGACGGTGATAGTTTGTCTCCACTAAAAAGTAATTCCATAATTTTTTTAATGTTTTAATTATGTTTTATGAAAATACTTTTGGCAGAGATGGTTTGTCGTCACTAAAAGTAATTATATAAATTATTTTTTTGTAAAAATACTTTTGGCAGTGACAATTGCATAAATTATTTTTTCTTATTTAATTATTTTTTATAAAAATACTTTTGGCGGCGACAAAGCAAAAAGTAATTACAAAAATTATTTTAATTTTTTAATTATTTTTTTGAAAATACTCTTGGTAGTGATGGTTTGTTATCACTAAAAATAATTTTTAGCAACAATGATTAAAGATCACTATCAAAAGGGGGCCTTTGGTGGCAACAACTAAAAATTGCTGTCAAAAGTTTTTTTTTTTTTTATAGTGTCGATCAGTTGAAAGACTAGAATTTATGATTTTAGCTTCAGATTAATATCATATTGTGTAAAGCTACAACCAGCAAGCATACAAACATTTAAGTGCTACACTCTTTGTCCCAAACTAAAAGACAACTTTGGAGAAATAATTTTATTATTTCAAATTATAAGATAATTTGAAAAAAAAGGTTTCATTAGTTATACTTTTTCAATATTAACTTTTGAAGGTGAAAGAGAATTGAAATCATATTGTAGTGTAATAATTTTGTATAGGGAAATTTTTGAAAATTTATAGAGAAAATTTCAATGAAGACCCCTTGACCTAACGTAGTTCGAGTCAAAGCTCCTAAAATTATGAAATTTCACTATACATCTAGGGGATAGAAATGAAATTAAAGAGATAATTGAAATGACATTGTTATTCTTGGTGAAATAAATAACTAATATATAAAAAATGAAAAAGTGACATATGGAAAATGAATAGCTGACATAGATAGAATTCTCTTATTAATAGCATAACACCACTATAAATATGAACAAGTGAAGTCAGGCACATGAATAACTTATGAATGAAAAATAAATAATTGATATAGGTGAAATAAGAGTTACAAATTCATAGTGATTTATTGTACTGTTAATCAAAGTTGTAAATTCTATTTACATCAATTATTCGTTCCATACATCAGTTGTTAATTTTCATACTTGAATTATTCATGTGCCTAGTTTCACCAAGGAAAATAAAGTTATTTCAATCAGCCTTTTAATTTCATTTAAGTCCCTACATGTGTAGTAAAATTTCAAAATTTTAGGGACATTGATTGTAATTAAGTTAGGTCTAGGGGTTCTCACTGAAATTTTCCCAAGTTTCTATAATTTTGTTTTAAAAAGTAAGCTTGTAAAGTGTCATTATTATATTTCATTGATATGTATAATCTTATCTCAAATTGTCTTATAATTTAAAACATAGAGAATACTTTCTAGTCCTAAATATAAGTTTGCATTTACTTACCTGCACGTGTTAAGAAAATTATTGTGGTTATCAATATTTTTTTCATTAAATATGTATTGATTGCCTTTTCAAGTTTGAACTTGATAATCAATGAATCAAAGTTTAATTATTTTTTATTATTCCCTCATTCCCAAATTATAATACACTTTTATTGGAGATTTGACATTCAAAATATAAGATACTTTAAAAATATTAAGATTTTATTAAATAGACTTATTCCAATGTTACCCTTTCTCTTTCTTTATTTAATTTTTGTCCCTCTCTCTTTTTAGTATATTAAATGAAGGGTATATTTTTTAAAATTTATATTTATATTTTGAAAAAATAATGTTGTTAATTATATTTAATGAGGTTTATTAGTATATAAGATTTTATCTAAAAATGTTTTATAATTTGAAATGAAGGGAATATCATTTCTCATTGCTTGTTGACTCCCAAAATTTAATTTGGGGTATTTGTAAAAGATGAGCATTTAGTAATAAGGTAGAGATGGTTTATATTTTAAATCTTAGGAATTTCTTTTTTAATGTGAGATTAGACAAAAATACCTAAGAGAGGAGTAAATTAGGTGTTTAGGAAATTTTGACAAAATAAAACTTTTCACAAAGTTAAGCACAATTTGAAGGTGCAATAAGAAGTTTGACAAAGAACAAGTAAGCAAGACTCAAGTACTTCTATTACAAATGCTACTACAAAGGACAAAGTAGAGAACACTTTATATAGGACAGTTGTATGCATAATTATTATAATGGCCCTCAATTTAAATTTTAACTTAAATTATTTTTTCTCTCCTAGTAAACATTTTATTTAAATTAAACCTATAGCAAGTAGAGGATGGTGGTTTATAAAAATTTATTCTAGTAACTTTCATGAAGATTCAAAGTTAAAATTTTATTAACCAAGTTTGGTTTTATTGTTAATTTATAATTTTTCTTTAGATCTCTCTTGTAAATTTCTCAAATACCTTTTTTATTCTCTCCCTTTTCTATTTGAATGCGAGAACGGAACAGGGGAAGGGCGAGGAAGTCTCTGAAAAATTGTCGCAGTCTTCTTCCTCTCCTCCTCCTCATTCTTACTCGCATTTCTTGTTCCTCACCGTTAGTCTGCGTCATTCTCACTGCTACCCGCTTCTCCATCTTTGTTCGTCCATTGAAGGGGGTAAGTCGCTGATTTCTTTCCCTGTTATTGATCTCTGTTTCATCCCTGGTTTGAGCTTTGAGTGGTCTTCAAGTTTCTTTCTTCCTCAATAGCTAAAAGTTTCGTGTGTGTATGGTAGCTCAACTCTTTCTTCCACTGGTCCGAATTTCGTGTAGCAAGCTGAAGTTCTTCTATTGTTTTCTTCAACAGTGTTGATCAGGTGTTGGCTCTTAGTTGCTGCACTGAAGTTTCGTTTGAGTTAGGCTGTTGGTTTTTCTCTCCTTCCTCTTTGATTTCTATAGCAAAATGAATTACTCTCTTCTTCCTTGGTTGAAGAGCATTTGAGGAAATTAAAATATGTTTTGATTGATGCTATACACATTTTTGTTGTGATGCTAAGCTAAATGTTGATGATAAAGTTTATGTGGGAAGTTGATTAATTGGCTAGATGAATATTATAAGTTGAGATTGGATGCTACCAAGATGCTTGTGAAAATGCTTGAGTGAAGAGTTTAGGTGATGTTTTGGATAATACTAAATGCTATTTTATTAATATTGAGCTAAAGATTGATGAAAAAATTAAATGTTGGAAATTGTTGGATTTGCTTGGAAGCTTGCCTCATGATTTAGTTAATGATAAATGTTCTTACAGTGCTTATAAATATGTTTGAAAGAATTGTTGGTGGAAATGAGATTGTTAAATTTTTATAATAGAACCTAGATGAATTATGAATATTACTCGAAGGACTACATGTAATTTTTGAGATTTTAAAAATACTAAAATAGGAGAAAGGAATGCATTGAATGCTTGCATGCTATGTTATTAAATCTAAAAGAAGCATTGGAATGGTTAATATGAATTATTATGGCTTGTGGTTGAGAATATATATTACAAGGGAGATATGAAGATGGATTGAGAATTGATCAAAGTTTAACTAACTCAATTATACCTGAAATATAATTAGTTATAATATTGTATTTAATATTGTTTGAATTAAATTTAAATGCTACTAAGTGTTTGAAGAAATGACTTAATAAATAATTTTAAAATTATGATTTATTTGTCAAGAAATTAAGAGTAGCAATAGAATTAGAGAGAAAAGTTAAGAGATGTAAACTTTATAATTTTGAAAAACCTTCAAGTGAGTGGGTAGTGTCCCAAATACTTTCTTACAAAGTGTTCATAAATTTTTTTATTTAATTTTTACATTATTCCTTTATAAGTTGTTTAAATATTGTCAATTTTAATTGTAGGATTCACATAATTATTTTTTCCTACCTAACTTTTATGTTAACTAGTTATTATGGAATCTGATTTATATTCATTAAGAATTATGTTATTATTAAAAATATTTGGATGCAGTATATTATTAACAGAATATTTATTCTAAACATTTCTATTGTTTAAATATTATGATTTATATTACAGTTATTAAAATGATGATTCGTGCATGGAGAAGATTGAAAATAAAATTTGATAGTTGAATTTATATTTTGAAAAGAATTATTTTCAATGAATGTTTCAACTCTATGCATGCTTGATTTTAATTAAAGGGACTGAGTTCAGAACGCTAGATGTTAACGATAGTTCTGTTAGCCCTTAGCATATCATAGTAAACCTAGCTAGCAGGGTGTTTGTAGGAGATGTTAGCCTGTGCGCAAGCCAACGCACATGGAATGGAGGGATGGATATTTGTGAATATCGTACCCATGCTTGTTCCATGGGTTTCATGCCTACGCTTATTTCATGGCTTCTAGCCGCGCTTGATTATTTTGTGAT
Organism: Prosopis cineraria; assembly: GCF_029017545.1. NCBI lineage: Eukaryota > Viridiplantae > Streptophyta > Magnoliopsida > Fabales > Fabaceae > Prosopis > Prosopis cineraria. The sequence goes on along the minus strand of NW_026555335.1, from coordinate 33,328,853 downwards.
TTTAAGCCGCGTTTATTGGTTATTTACTCTCGTGGACTGTGCGTCCATGCTTAAAGCTATGAAAACAAAATATTTTTTAAAATATTTAAAATATTTTTCTTTTTAGCAAGACTTTATTAGAATGGATAATAAGCATGGATACACAATTCACGAGGATAAATAACAAACAAGCATGGACACACAGTTCATGAGGGTAAATAACCAACGAGTATAGCTTAAAGCTATGAAAACAAGCGTGAGCATAAAACCCACGAAATCAAGTACAGGCACATGGCCCATGAAAATGAGTATGAGTACTAGGCCCATGAAAATGAGTATGATTACTATGCTCATGAATAACTATCCTTTCATTTCACGTGTATTGGCCATTGCACGGGACTAGCACCTTCTAAATACTATGTTAGCTAGATGTACCATGAAACACCAAGGGCTAACGGAATTACCGTTGGCAAACAACATTCTGATTTGGTCCCACACTTTAAATCAAGTATGCTAAGGTTTATAGAATCAACATTTTATCACTTCTCAATATAAAACAATATCATTTATATTCTCCCATGCAAGAATTAAAATAATAAATCACTTCTCAACAAGTATATAAAACATTATTAATATGTTAAATATTTAAAAATAATCATTCAAAGAATAATTCTATTTTTCTTTAACGACATAGCATTAACATTTATTTCCACTAATAATAATCAACACAGGGATGAAAGTTATAACAATATAATTGTGCCAATATATTCAACAATAATTTAAAAATAAGAACTTGCTACTATATATTTTGGGATATTATTCATTTACCTGAGACATTGTTAAATATATAATTTACTCCTAGTTAACCACTTTTGTGATATGGCCTGAACCTTAATTCCCTAATTTCTAAAGGAACATTCTTATTATCTCCTTTATACACTTTATAAATCCAAAATCTTCAATCCAAACAAATTTAAAGAATTGAAAAGGAGACTCTCAATATAAACTTTTCATAAATAAGAAGTCATATTAAATTTAATGATAAATCTCCAACAAACACATATATAAATAATAATCGAGTGTACCTATAGAAAATAAACTTCTATACTAATCAATATTATGACTAAGGTAAATCCAATTTCACAAACTTTCTTCTTCTAACATTTCATCTAACACTTTATATGTGCCAAAAATCTAACATAAGAACAACAAACTTGGACATATAATTATTAACTAATTACCTATTTCCAACCTTTCACTATAGAGAATAATTTAGTTCACAATAATACATTTTTTATATTTATTTGCTGTCCTAGACTAAAATTCTTCTATCAAACAACTTATTAAATACCTTGTGGGCATTCAAATCAAACCATACAGCCACCATCCTACTCTTTAAATGTCTCTCAAAATTTTTCCAATTCTCATCATTTAGATTTGTTATGCCTCTCAAATTCACTTCCTTGCCGAGAATCAATTTCAGCTAAAAGAACCAATCTAAACCTCCTCATTTTTTATTAAGTAAAAGAGGAAAATATCATTACTTAAAAGAAGAATACAAACGCAGCAACCAGCACTATTTTATAGAATAAACTAATAGGCAACATGATAAGAAGAACAAAAGCACTTAGCACCATTAAATAAGAAAAAAGCCATGCGAGAAGCTTCTGCTAAAACTTCATTCATTCACTAACAGGTGCACGAATCCATACCTATTTTTTTTTTTTTAAACCCAAGAAAGCAATTAAAGTGGAGCCCACCCACCGAATGTAAACTCCTCAAGTTTCAATTTCAGCAATAGGAGAGGGGGGGGGGGAAAAAACCTCCCTCTCCTTTTCCTACTCCCGATTACAAACTAGAACAGAGGAAAGAAATAAAATTCAAAATCTCAGCCACCCAATCAAACACTCAGATGCAGATCAGATATGAGGAAAAGAAAAGGAGGTGGAATTTGGCTCACCGATGAAGCAAAGAGGAACGCTGAGAAAGGTTCGAAGTCCCTTCACCAGAAGGGAAGTGTGGTGCAGCGGAAGTAAACGGAACCAATGAACTGAGCTACAACCAGCAGCGTGAACAGAGGAAGACAAGAAGAAGAATGGAGGCTTTGAGCGCACGTGCTCGCACCCACAGAACGACATCAACAGAGGACAGGAAGGAAAAGAAGGTTCTGGCGACGAAAAACAGAAATGAGAAGAAAAATCTGGTGGCAATGAACCCACAGCAATGGAGGAAGCACAGACGAGCTGTTGCACTGGTCGACGGCGGCTGAATGGCGGAGGAGGAAAAAGGGGAAACGGACGGTTTGAACGAAGATTGATCTCTCCCCCCCCCCCCCCTCCTAGTTTGTCCTGGAGCAAATGAAAATGATTGACCAGAGCGAAAAGAAATGGCTGAAGTGTATTTCATTTTCGTTTTTTTCCCCCCCAAAAAGGGCATTTCATTAATTTCATGTAACTTGGCAAAATAAGCTATCGCGCCTAGACGAAAAATAAATTTTCCTTGAAATTTATAACAATACTCTTAAAATATTTTATCCTAAATCTTAATTTTCTTAACTAGTTTTTTTATATTAGATTATTGCCTAACTATTTTTATTTTTTACTTTTTTAATATTGTTGGACCCCCTTCATTTTTCTTTCCTTTACAATTATTGATTTTTTTTCAATTTATGATTTAATGCATTTTTTTTTAAAATTGTAAATTCTCATGTCATTACACTGGTTGTCTTTTTTCTTTCCTAATTTCTCTGTGAGTGCTTGAAAATTGAAACCCCAATTTGTGAAAATCAAACCCCAAGCTTGTGGTTTGGTCGAAACACTCCCTTCTCTTCTAACGTTGCCAAAGGTATTTGACCAAAACTTTTTCTCCTTTTTTAACAATGTAGTTCAATTTTAGCTTGAGAATTTTTAATGGAGGTTATGGGTAGCTTGAACATAATGATTTAGACAATAATTTATGATTGAAATTGTAGATTATGTTCAATTTATTTTTTAATAAATTTTATGCGAATTTCATGGATATTTTTATAATTCAAAATCTAGAGCTTATTTGATTCGGAATTTTTGTTGGTTAGAATCTAGACATTGAAATATATAAGTGTGTCAAATTTCATAAGAATTGAATTTGATTTGAGTTACTGTTAGTTACTCATAAATTTTACTTTTTGAGACTTTTGGCTATATATAATTTTGTAATAATTGTTGTGGGCGTTATTGTAAATATTTTTGTTGTTGATGATGTTATTGTTCTTGTTGCCACTTAAATGAGGGCAAAATGCTTGGGAAAGTGCCATTTGTTAGTTGTTATGCTACTAGATTTTAGTTTAAAATTAATAGCTAGTTTGAAAAATTCTTCTCCTTTCCAACTTCAATTAACTTGAATAAAATGCTTTAAATTTTTTTTCCTTGAGTTGTGATGTTGTCTACATTATATATGATTGTTGTTCTTGTTGAAAGTTAATTAGATTCTTCAATTTAATCTATTATTAGACTGGTATTGGTTAATTAGATTGTTCATCTTATCTATGTTGGAGTAGATGTTCATAAAATGCAATATAATTTTTGTCTTAGTTTCAAAATCTTGGTTAATGATAGAACAGTCATGCAATCAATGTAACTGACTCTATCTAGTAAGATAAGGCTAGTTGTTGTTTCAAAATCTGATGTTACTTGGTTATACGTTGTCATGGATAAGTGTTACTTTTTGTGGATGAGTTATATCTTTTGACTTTCTTCATAGATTGCTTTGGCTTGCACTATAAAGGATCTTGTTACAAATAAGAGTGTTCAATTGCTCAATGGTTTGCTAATGATGGCAAAAAGGATACAACAATCATTAAAGTGCTTAATAAGTATGATCAAAATAAATATTCTCTCTCTATTTTATAAATAGTATTAAAGGAGTAGATTTTATCAAAACAAAGTAAAGCCAATACGATGAAAATATCATACTTTTTTGGAGATTGAATCTTTCCCTCATCTTAACTATCATAACTTATGAAGCGAAGTCTTCTCTCCTTTCCTAAGTCTATATATTGATTACTATCATAATTTCACCCCATTTCTCCCCCCCTCTTTTTAATTATCTTTAAAGTGAAGTCTTCTATCCTTTTCTATAAGTCTTCCCCTTCTTGAAAATCATTCCTTATTTGTTGTTAGCATTTTTCACAGTACATTTATTTAGCTTTTTTTTAATTTTGAAAAAGTATACATTTAGGTTTCTAACTTTATACTCCCTCCGTTTCAAAATATAAAGTATTTTTTAGGAGTTGAATGCTAAAAAATGTAAGGCATTTTTACTCTTTCAAGATATAATCATTACCTTTTTTCAACAGTATTCTTGTTAAATAAATCACTTTATATTTATTTTAGGGTGAAACACCTTATTAAATAGGAATAAATATGAAAAAATATAATTAATTTGAAGAAAAATAATTATTTTATTAGAAGTAAAATTCAATTAAAAATGTCTTAATTTTTGAACGAAGGGAGAATAAGATTTTAGTTTGGTTCCTCAATTTTATAAAATATATTTTTAGTTCTTTAATTCTAATATTACTAGTTTCGAATTATCATTTTTTGTTTCAATCACTGTTATCTTAAAAACTTAAACTTAATATGTTATTTTATTAATATTTAAAAGTTTAACGTTAGCATTTTTTGCTAATGGAACTAATGACGTTAGTATTAGAAGAATATGTTGAACACTTGAATAATGAAAGAAAGAAGAATACATTCATGATGATTATTTTTGAACGTTACATGATAACCATTCATTTGAAGAATTTACAACAATCCATCCCTTAACCAGAAAGGTGAAATACAAACCCCAAATTATGGGGACTAACCTTGAGGGATTAGATTCAATTTCCCTAACTCAACATATTGATATGTGTAAACATCTAGCATTTCATGTCATTTGAGCACATTTTGCATATTTTTAATATTCAAGTTAGGAAATTTTGGCACAATTGCACATATTTTAAATATTCAAGTTAGGAAATTTTGCATATTGTTTTGAAAATTCAAACTATAGCTTGATTTGGCATTTTCAAACTAATTTATTGATATTTTGGTTCAAGGTCTGGTTGGATGCATTTTTGGACCCTTGATGATACTTTTGGAAAGCTTTTACATGAAGAAATCAAGCTCAAATATCTAGTTTTATCAATGGTGACTATAAACTCCTTGAGATTAAACTACAATTGACTCCAAATTATGGTAATCCAAGGTTTAACCCTTATAAGATTACCAAATTGTAAAGTTTTATAAAAGAAAATCTTTAAAATTCTTTCAAAGAAATCCCAATCTCAAACATGATTTAATAAGTCCAAATCAGGGTTTTGAAAGTAAAGCAGAAGCTTAAAAATTAATTGAGACAAAAAATAATGAGTTTTAAAACTCGATTTTGTGCAGAAAGTGTCACGTGCACCACAGCGTGTCTTCTCTATGCCATACACCACGGTGCATTGCACGAAATTTGACAGTATTAGTGCTATCATTTGATAGCATTGAGGCAAACTTCTGACGCGTCTCAAATCTTCGTCCGACGTTCGATTGATGTGGTTTCGGTGTCTACACAAAGCTTTCTCTTATCTCTAGCTAATGGCATAAATTACATACTCAAACTCATTTTTTATAAAAAGTTAAACACTAAAACCCATTATGATCACTTTTCACAAAATTTTTCAAATGGGGTGTCCCAACTAAACCATATGTGCTGATAGCTCACATCAACCATCCGACCACACTTAATGGATTCTTCAAGACTCGTGCAATGCACCATGTACAATCAAAAATGCTTATCTCATGAAATCACTACTCAACCTCGATTTTTACAAAACATAAAGGGGGAAGAAATGTTGCACAAAATTAACAATTTCATTCCAAATTTCTCAAAAATATATATGTTTCTACTTGCACAAGTATTTTAGCTCTATTCACGGGTTTATAACTAAAACTCACTAACCCAGGGTACAAAATACACTAGTCATACACAAAATTATGCAAATAGTGAGTAAATCATGTCAAATAATCCTAGTTGGCAATTACATTAACAAATACACATGAAAGTAACAAAAGAGAGGTATATAAAGGATTACTCTATCAATCCTAGGCCTCTATATGTTTTCCCCAACTTGAATCCAATAAGCTAGGTCCTAAAAATAATGAGAATTGAGGGGTGAGTACAACCACTTAGTAACCAAATTTTACTTAATCCATACAGTTGTATATTAATTATAAATAGATACAATTAGGCAAATAAGCACAACTAGCATATAACACTCGACCGCTGTTCATAAAATTAACAACCATGTGATCGAGCTTACCACAAAATACTTTATTATATTATTTAGCAAAAACATAACACAGGGTCATAAAAATAATAACTATGCTCCCTCAACACATGTCGGGCCACAAAACTAACAACCATATGGCTGGACTTATATGCATGATTATATACTAACCTTATATCCTCTTGTTATCTCCGACACAAAACTAGTGGCTATCACATGACTACGTCCTTCACAAACTAACCTAACCTTCCACTTGTAAGGAGCTATCGAGCTAGGGTGAACTCACTCACTTGTGTAATTCAATTTCTTCCAATACTAACAACCATGGGGTGTCATACCCCTAATCTAGTCTCCTCATAAATCGATGAAGACTAGTTAGGTTTGAATCCTTCATAGAATAAGTGGCACAGTCCCGAATCAACCATGGGACAAGAGCTACCTCTCAATTCCAATAGTTGGTGCTAAGGCTAGTTTTTGATTCCAATAGTCACTACCAATATCACGTGAATTTTAACCAATCTACTCCTCTCCTTAGGCGAACTCCCGCCAATGATCATGCTATGCATTCTCACATTATTTGCATTTTAAAAATGAATTCATAATACATGAGCTCACATAACTCAATACTCCACGATTCAATGCATAATATCACAATTCTCCACTTATAGTAATAAATTATAATCAATTTCATAAAACACCAAGGGTGGCAAAATCAAGGTTTTTTTTTCAAAACCATTTCATAAATCAAACATCTTGCCAATATGCATCATTAATTTAACTCGTAATTCACATTTCGCAACACAATTAACATTCAATTATAAAGATTTAAGTTTTCCTCAATTACCTTAAACTTTTGAGAAGTCAAATGTTTACCCCTCACTATAATAACTTCTCAAAGTTTCAATAAGCTCGAATGGTGCCAAAAAATGAATCTCCCTACATCCATACTACAAGAATTTTATTATTGTCTAACTCTTAAAGCTTTATCAACATATAACTTCACACACTTTATTTTTATCAACTCATAATCACTACCTATTTATACCCAATGGGCTCATTAAATTTCATTAATGCGTATTATCATTAACAACATTTCAAACCATCATTAATACGCATAAACCTCTCCCAACTACTATATTTATAATAATTTTTAGATAATAAATGCTTTTATGGACTATCCACTTTCAAAATCATCAATGTGGTATTTCAATACATTAAACAATTCTCATTATACTTATTTTAACTAATGGAATTGGACTTATACTCCTATGGATCGAAAATCCATTTTCCAATTCAAACCCTACCATAAATCATCTTAAATGAGGGAGAGAAAGGAAAAATGAGACTTAGATTACCTACCTTGAGTGTTTGGGAGCTTCAAAACATCAACAATAGAAGCCAATGAGCATGCCCTAGCAGAGCTTCAATGTTCTCTTCGTTTTCTTCCTCTTCTCTCTTTTCTTTTCTTGCACAAACGTGATCTAATTTATTAAAAATTTTGCCCATGTGTAGCGGTGCATGATGCCCTTCACGTGCCGTTGCATTTAAATTTATCTTTATGCACCGTGGTGAACCAACCATATGGTATAGAGAATAATTCTTTACTTTTTCTTCCTCTTTCCTTGCCTGAATGGCCTGCCATCGATTCGAGCCTACTTTTAAGGCTGAAATTACAACAATTATACCAAATTAAGTCCCTCTAATCACACACCTCATTAACTCACTAATTACCATCAATAGATTAATAAACTAAGGTTAAATTTTCTCAGATGTTACAGCAACTCTCACTGTTGAAAATAAAGAAGTTAGTTATAGACCATTGAGTAAAAAGTTATCAAATATCAGTTACAAACCAAAATAGTAAATAAAGTAGTCATAAAAAATAGCAAAATAACTAAAAAGAACTAAAAGCAAAAGAAATAAAGATACTAATCAAAAAGATATAAATCAACCAAAGTGAAAGCTCAATATCATGGTGGGTTCAACCTGAGAGGGATCCATGGATGGAATAGGAGAAGGTGCCATAGATGAACTAGGCACGTCATGACCTGGTATGTGTAAGTGTTGCATGATGAGGCGTAAATGCTCTTCTAACCTCTTAACGGCATCCGCTAATGACCCTAATTGTTGCTTAGCCCACACATTAAAAGGAGGAGAATAAATAGGGGTGGGCCGACTGACTTCTTTCCTTTATTCTACCAGAGACTCCTCTACTTGAGATGATTTGGCATGCATTTTATGGTACTTGATAGGCTAACGGGGTTGTTGTTAGTTTTCATCATCAGTAATGGGAGCCTTGGCAACAAGAAGCAACTTAGTAATCAAATAAGGGAAGGTAAGTGCTCTTTTAGTCTTGACATTGATACATTACTTAATAGATTCATAGATAATAGTAGCTAGATCAACTAATTTTCTCTCCATAATGCAATAGATGAGAAAAGAATGATCCTTGTTCATTTTCAATGCATTTGATGTGGGCATGACATTATGAGCCACAAAATGAAACCAAAATGTGCTTTGCCTTGTAAGTGTACCCCTCAATAGCCTCCTTTGACAAAAGCCAACAGATCTAAAACATAAATGCTTGGCTACTGCATCTCAATTAGGTGTAAAGATGTTCATCTTGTATTGGTGATAAAGACAGTCAGTAATAGAAGGGAAGCCATAATAATTCTAAAAAACCTCGACATTAATTACTATTTCCTTATCGCTCACCTAGTAAGTGTCATTACATCAATGAAATGCATTTGCATAAAATTACCTAACTAGAGTAGGGATATAATATTGAAATTTTTCATTTGTCAAATACACCATTCATCCCCTTCACACCATTGTTTAAAAGGCAGCTTTGGAGCATAAAATTGCACAATAATAGTTACAAATAAAATTATTGGATCCCACAAGAGAGAGAAATCTGTCTTGGCATGCATGATTCATGAATTTCTCATTATTGAATGGTTGCTTTGACTTTTTAGTAGCTTTATGACCACAAGAAGGGGTAGTCTTGCATTTGGCTCTACTCTTGTGACGCATGGCTAAAACATAAACAATAAAGATAAGCCACAATAAGTCACATTTAACAAACCACCACAGAAGTAATCACATGCCAAAAATTAAATAAAGACAACCAAGTGAAAACAAGAGTTAGGCTAACATGTGAAAGTAGGAAAGTCAAAATAAAGGCCCTACTCAAGCCATAAGAACATGTCAGATCAACTTTCAACATAAGCAAATAAAAAATAAAATTTTAAGATTTAGTGCCAAAATTTGGTAAAGTCAAAGAATATTTAACTAAACCAATGTACCTTCAATATTACAAAGAAAGTGATCCTTACTTTGAAATTTCAACTTATTAACTAAGCTAAATAACCATTGTTCAGAGAGCCAAAGCAATATGCACAATATTCAAAACACCTAATTATAAAAAACAAATAGCATTGCTCACAGCTGAAATTTATCTCAAATGAAAATTGTAAGGATAGTTCAAATCATAAATTTTACATTGAGATAAGGATGGGTCCACGCAATGCACAACAAATATTCAATTCAAAGTTCAGAGCATAATTCCAATCGAACCAATTCCAACCACCAACGCCCATTGCAACTCTCACAGGCTATACGAAATATACACACCTCAAATCAGATATAATGTGTGAGATTTATACCTGGAGCTTGACCGAAAATATGCACAATAGGAAAGGAAGGGAATTCAGCATGCACAGGTGTAATAATGAAGTGTTAAATGATGACTTACACAAATGGAAAAGTAAAATGTGATGACTACAAATGGCTGTGCAAGTGGATTAAAATAAAGTAGAAGCTAAAATAGCAACAAGCCGAGACGGTGGTGAGTGTACCGATGTGGAAGAGAAATGAATATGGTGATTTAGGAGATGAAAAGAAAGAGAAAAAAAAAAAAATAGCAGAGCTCGACGGGCAGAAGTAGAAAGCAGAGCAAAATAGAAAAGAAAGTGACGAGAAGCAGGGGCAAGTTAGAGGCTCAGAGTGAAGGACGATGAAGAGAGGGGAGACGATGAACAGAGGTTATGAAGGCGAAGATGAGCCACTACGAAACTGAAGAAGCTGAGAGCTGAGGTTATGAGTAGTGAAAACGAGCTTCATACAGTGCGAAACAGAACAGAGCAAGGAAGTAAGTAACGAGGAGCAGGGACAATGGCGGACAAGGGCTGTGAACAATGAGGAAAGGAAGCAACACATATTGATACACAATGGAGATGCTGGAACGAACCTATTAGCGGCCGAAGAAGAAGATGATAATGGCGGAATAATGCAATACACAGCGGAGGACGATGAAATACGGTTGGAAATAGACGATGAATGAAGATGCATCACCTGAGGAAGGAGAATAAGTTGCAGACAGAGGTGAAGCACGCCGGCGGTGGAAGACACACAGAAAAGAATATATGGTGGAGGAATTTTGTACACGGTGGAGATGCTGGGGTGAGCCTTGTGACCAGCTGAACAGAGGGAAGACAGATGAATGCGAAGCTGCTGGCAATGACGGAACACTGTGGCTGTGTGGCAGTGAGAATGCTCGACGGAGGAACGCTGCACACGGCGGAGAGGCTGGAGTGAATATGGGTTGAACGAGGAACAAAGATGCAGAACTGAGGAAGGAGGAGGAGTGACGGCAGAGGGTTGAAGACAGAGAACAAAGGTGAAAGGAAAAAAAAAAAAAAAAAAACTAGGATAAAATGGCAAGAGGGTAAAACTGTAAAAACAAAAAAAATATTTTTGATTTAAATTTTGTTAAAAAATAAAAAAAATGCACAGTTCCCTTTTTTAAATATGAAAATTTTTTTTAGTGCAATTAAAATAAAATAAAATAATCAATAAAATATATAAATATATATATATATATATATTTGAATTTTCTTAGTAAAATAAAAAAATAATAAACTAAAATAATATATATATTGTATAAAAAATTTTATTCAAAATAAAATATTTTATAATAATGAAAATTTAAATTTTTTTAGAAAATAAATATTTACAAATTTATTTTTATAATTAAAATTTTTTAAACTCAATTAAAGATTTTATTTTAACAAAATAAAAGTTCGCCCTAACTAGCAAATGTAACAATCCTAAATTTTTAATTAAAATTTTTTTTAATTAATATTTAATTTATTTATTCTAATTTTATAACAAATAAAGATTAGTAGCTTAATAAAATTTATGCTAGTTATTATATAGAGTTTTAAAGTTTGAATGTTACTTAAAATTAAAAGGTTAGTTTTATTTTCAATGTATGAGAAATTATTAAATTGCCTTTGTTCTTATTATAAAAATATTATAATAACGATAATAAAAACTGGTGGGGGTCACTTTTAAAATTTTCCCTGGCAGAGTTTGGGTCTTATTTTATAATTTTCCCAATGAGCTGATCATTTCAAATATCCACTTCCTCCTTGATCGGCTAAGAGTCGCAGAACGGAGTGGAGAGCATTCGCACCTGTCTCTGTTTTGTTTCGTTTCATTTCCCATCGCATAGGCTTCAATCTCTTCGTTGCTGTGCTCATCTCCTCACCGTTGGTAAGAATCCATCTCTTTCCTCGCTGTTCGTCCATCTCTGTTAGGTGGAATAAATGAATCTCTTCCCCTGTTTCTGTTTTGTTCGTGGCTGACGGAGGTTTATGGGTGTGTGCGTGCCCTGTTTTTCTTTTTCTTCCTCCTCAGCTGCTGGACTTGCGTGTGTGTGGGCCTAGAAAGCTCAAATCCTTCCTCTTTCCGGTCTGATATTCTGCTTCTCCTTCCCATTAAGCAGCTGAGTAGAACTCATCTCTTATCGTTCGGTGTAGTCAATGAGCTGAGGAGTGGCTGTTACTACTGCACTTCTATTTGGGGTAAGACGTTGATGCTTTCTTTTTCTCCTTTGGATTCAAAAGCAGCGTGATCATCTTTTCTCTTCTTCCTCTGGCCGTAGAGTGCGTTCCTCCTCCTTAGGTTTGCTGTCATAATTTTGAGGAAATTAAACTATATTTTGGTTGGTGCTGCGTGTTACTATTTTAACTTGGTGATGAGCTGAATATTGATGAATATTGATGATAGAGTTGATGTGGTAGTTAGTTAAATTTGTTGAATGCCTACTGTGAACTGAATTTTGATGAATGCCCTCAATATGTTTGTAAAAATGCTTGAGGGAATGATGTTAAATTGTCGTAGTATAGCTTGAAGGAATATATGTGAGTAATGGCTTTAGCTAAAGATTGAAATTTTAAAATATCAAACGAGGAGTAGTGATTACATAAGATTTTTACATGACACTTTATTAACTTTGTAAAGGTAGCATAAGAATAATTAATATGATTTATTATGATTTGTAATTAAGGATAGGTTATGAGGAGGTACAATGATGAATTAAGGTTTGTCAATAATTTAATTCACTCAAGGATACTTGGAATAGAAGATAGTGCTATCTAGGTTACTGCTTTCAAATTATGAAGTTGTTTATAATTTTATTTATATTATGTTTTAAAGTATTTGAACATGAAAGTTAAAGGAGATATGACTATTTAATTTTCATATTAGAACCTTGAGGGGTTATATATGATGTTTGCAAAAGTATGTCTTCACATAAATTGTACAGTTGATCTACCTATTGGAATTGTACAGCACCTGAAAGGTGATTATTAGACTAAATGATGATCAAGATTTTGTTAAGTTTGGAATAAAAGTAGTGTTAATAGTGTTGGTTGAATGTTCCTAGTGTTGTTAACCATTTGATAGAAGTTGTTGAAGGGTTATTGAAGATTTAAGGTATTAATAAGAAATTTTAGGACCTAGTACAGATTTTGAATGTTAGTATTGTTTGTTTATTCTAAGAAAGGAAATTTGTGACATAAAATATGTTAGTTTATATGCTAGACTAATTTGGAGGCATCATTGAGTAAGCAAGAAATTGAGGGAGTCTGATTATAAAATTTTTTGAAAGCTTAGGTGAGTGGATAGCATTCTGAATCAATTTTTAAAAAAGTGTTTATAAGATCCCTTTAGTTAAATTTTATATTATTCATTTATAAATTATACAAATATTCTTGTTTATCCTATTCTTCCAATAATTGTTTTATTAATGCATATATGTTGATCTTATTGATAATTTATTTGTTGATAAGAAATGATTGAAATGAATGTATAATAAATGATATTATTTCTCAAAAATAGTTTTAAATACTTAATTCTATGTAGATATAAACATTTGCAATTCAACAACTCATATATGGGGAAAATGATAAAAATTTTGGACAAATGAAAATGATAGTTGAACAATGTTTGAAAGAGAAAAGTTTGAAATTATTTTCTTGCTTCATACATACTTGATTTTGTTGAGGAGGACTGAGTTCAGAACACTGAAAGCTAACGGTTTTGTTAGCCTTTGGCACGCTATGATACACCTAGCTATTAGGGTGCTTATAAGAGGTGCTAGTCCCATGCGATGGTTAACGCACGTGGAACGGAGGGATGGTTATTCGTGAGCATTGTACTCATGCTTATTTTCATAGGCTTCATGCCTGCGCTTGTTTCGTGGCTTTTAGCCGTGCTTGATTGGTTATTTATCCTCATGGCCTGTGTCTCCATGCTTAATTGGTTATTTACCTCGTGGATTGGGTGTCCACATTTGTTATTCATTCTGATAAAGCCCTCTTAAATTTAAGTTAAAATTTATTATTTCTCAAATAATTCTATGAAAGTACTTGATTGAACTACATTATTATTGAAAATTTTATATTTTATGAAAAAAAATTAATACATTTGATTCTATTAGCAATATCTAATTTTCATGATTATATTATTGAGAAATTATTATTTATTTCTAGCTTAAGTATATGATTCATTATTTCATTAAGTCACTTTGAGCATAATTTATTATCTATTATCTTCATATATTTTCATTATAATTTTTATTGGAATGCTACTTACCGGTAATTTCTTTGATCTCAGATATTATAGTTAACCCTGTGCCTCCAGCAGATCATTAAAGGGCCATTTTGTTTTTTGTTTTTTGAAAAAGAGGAGGCATGTTGTGATTATTGTTTGGGTAAAACTATGTATTGTATTTTGTAATTATAGCCTAGTGTGCCACGCACACCATACTTAAATCTTAGTCTTATTTTGTTGTTATGTAAATTGCGAGAATGGAGTTAGTTTCCTTGTTGGTTTAGTTGATAGGTTTTGTTGTTATAAAAATTTTGAAAGGTCCAAATTATATGGGGGCTCTGTTAAAATTTTTACAAAATGCTTAAAGCTTTATGAACTTTATTGTTATGTATAACTTACATGTAACGATAATTTAGTTTAGTTTTTGATTTGTTAAGGCTTATGAAAATGAGTTCACCTCATATTTCATGCCGATCACACCCTCAATATCAGGGTGTGACAGCAAAGGTGCTCTCTATAAGTTGGTTAAGCATTTTATAGAATAGTCTTTCGCTCTAGCAAAACAAAGTTTCACTCTAGTAGAAATACTCTCTGAAATTTTGGTAAAAAGTCACAAAGGCATCTACCGCTAGAGCAAAATAAGATTTTGTTGCAGTGAAGGTGCTCTCTGGAATTCTTGATGAAAAGTCATAAAGACATTTACCGTTAGAGTGAAATGAGATTTTGCTGCAATGAAAGTACTCTTTGGAATTTTTGACAAGAACACAGAGAGACCTTTTGCTAGGGCAAAATCTTCTTTTGCTGAGACGAACAAGACAAAGAATAAAAATACTCAAAATCTAAGAAAATATGCAAATGAAGTAAAAACTCACAAAAAATAGCCTAAACATTCTCCCAATCAACACAATCATCATATCAAACCCGCTTTTACACCTCCTAACATTTAATTAACAATTTTCAATTGA
Source organism: Prosopis cineraria (assembly GCF_029017545.1). Lineage (NCBI taxonomy): Eukaryota > Viridiplantae > Streptophyta > Magnoliopsida > Fabales > Fabaceae > Prosopis > Prosopis cineraria. The sequence goes on along the minus strand of NW_026555335.1, from coordinate 33,313,715 downwards.
AAAATTCATCAACACAAAGATCTTGATCCCATATAAACACCTATAAATATCATCAATTAAGCACAAGGATAGAATACTCCCTCAAAATATTATTGGCTCATTCTTTAATTCCAAGACTTGGCTTTAAGCTTCCAAATTCTTCAAGAACTTTGCAATCCTACGAACATACCAATATAAAAGAAGCACAAACCAAAAACAAAGAAAACAAACAAACCAAAAACACAAGTAAAGGGAAAATAAACTTAGGTTGCCTCCCAAAAAGCACTTGATTTATAGTCTTCAGCCAGACTCTCTTAAATCATCAAGCTGGATCAGCTAGGTGGACAACTAACTTCAATCACTTTATGTCACCTTCCCAATAATGCTTGAGTCTTTGTCCATTAACTTTGAAAGATCTATCCATTGTTTCATCAAGAACATCAATTGCACCATGTAGTGCTACAGAAAGTACTTTAAAAGAATTAGACCATCAAGATTTCAGTTTTCCAAGAAACAACCTTAATCTTGAGTTGAAAAGAAATACCAATTGTCCTGGCTTTAAAGTCCGATGCAAGGTACGTTGGTCATGCCACCTCTTAGTTCTCTTATTATAAAGACTAGTACTTTCAAAACCATGGAGTCTAAACTCTTCTAACTCATTCAATTGCATTATCCTTAATGCACTAGCTTGCTTAGGGTCCATATTCAATTGTTTAATCACCCACCAAGATTTATGCTCCAATTTAATGGGCAAGTGACATGCCTTTCAAAAACCAAATGATATGGTGACATCCCAATTAGAGTTCGAAAGGCTGTGCGATAAGCCCATAAAGCATTATCAACCTTGTCTGACCAATCTTTTTTAGTAAAACCCACTGTCTTGTCAAGTATCTACTTGATCTCTCTGTTAGTTTGCTCATAGAGATCATTAGTTTGTGGGTGATAAGTAAGGGACAGCCGATGGTGGACTCCATACTTTAACAAGAGAGCCTTGAATTGCTTGTTATTGAAGTGCGTACCCTCATCAATGATAATGGCTTAAGGAGTATCAAATCTTGTAAATATGTTCTTCTTCAAAAAATCAGATCACAATATTACCATTATTTGATTGACATGCTATAGCCTCTACCCACTTGTTCACATACTCTATAGCAACAAGTATGCATTGATTTCCTCTAAAACAAGGAAATGGTCCTATGAAATCTACATCCCAAACATCAAATAGTTCCACTTCTAAAATCTCGAATTGAGGCATCTAATGTCTCTTAGAAATATTTCCTATCCTTTAACATCTATCACATTGGCAATAAATTGGTGAGCATCTTTAAACAAAGAAGGCCAATAAAAATTATAATTAAGTACTTTAGATACAATTCTTTGTCCCCCACAATGACCCTATATGCAGATGTATGATAAGCATGTAAAATGGCTTCTTATTTTATTTTAGGGACACATTTTCTAATGATCAAATTAGCACATCTTTTAAACAAAAATGGTTCATTCTAAATATAAAAGTCAACATCATGCAAAAATGTTTTCTTTTGAAAAGGCTTTAAATCAGGAGATAATACTTTACACACAAGATAATTCATAATATCCACATATCATGGTAAAGCACAAAGTATCAACAACAAATAATTGCTCATCAGGAAAATTTTCAGCAATCAACAAGTCATCACCACAATCAAAGACATGAACAAGTCTGGACAAGTGATTAACAACCTGATTTTCAATTTCTTTCCTATCAACAATTCTCACTTTAAATTCTTGTAACAACAAAACCTATCTAATGAGCCTAGGTTTAGATTCTTTCTTATTTAACAAATATCTAATAGCAACATGATCAGTATAAACTATAACCTTAGTACTCATCAGATAAACTCTAAACTTTTCAAAAGCAAAAACAATTATAAACATTTCTTTTTCAGTAGTTGAATAATTTACTTGTGCACCAGCTAAAGTTTTGCTTGCATAGTAGATAAGATGAAAAATATTTTTGTGCCTTTATCCAAGCACTGCTCCAACAGAAAAATCACTTGCATCACACATGACCTCAAAAGGTAGTGACTAATTAGGAGCAACAATGATAAGGGTAGATGTTAATCTACTCTTCAACTCTTCAAAGACCTTTGTACACTCTTCATTAAAATTGAAAGGAGTGTCTTTTTCAAGTAGTTGAGATAAAGGCTTTAAAATTTTGGAGAAGTTCTTGATGAATTAACGACAGAAGCCAGTATGTCCTAAGAAACTTCTCACAGCCTTCATATTAGTAGGTGGTAGCAACTTCTCACAGCCTTCAACTTCCTATAATCCATGCAAATAAACCATCCTGTAACTGTTTGAGTTGAAATTAACTCATTTTGCTCATTAGTAATTACTGTCATTCCTCCTTTCTTGGGAACACATTGCATCAGGCTAACCCATATACTATCAAAAATGGGATAGATTATCCCAACATCTAACCATTTAATAATTTCTTTTTTTACTACTTCTTTCATCATAGGATTCAACCTTCTCTGATTGTGAACGGATTTCTTACGGTCATCTTCTAATAAAATTTTATGCATCACAATAGAAGGACTAATATCTTTAATGTCTGTAATTGTCCATCCCAAAGCTTGCTTGTGATCCTGAAGAACTTTGAGTAACCATACCTTTTGATCATTAGACAAAGTAGAAGAAATGATAATAGGCAATGTCTCAAATTCACCCAAATAAGCATAAGTAAGGTGTGGTGGTAAGGGTTTAAGCTCTAAAATTAGTGCTTGTTCAATTGAAGGCTTTAAAGAAGGAGCTGCTAGATTCCAACTTTAGAAATTCAAATACTCTTCTTGAATTAAGAAATTGAGTTACTTGAAGTAGTTTCTTGTATTCAACAATATCATCATTTTCAACCATATTATCTCCTAATAATACAGCATGTAATAAGTCTTTCACAATAAAGGACTCTAAAGTTTCTTGAACTACTTCATCTAGAATCTTCACTCTAGAACAAATTTTAGATTCCTCAGGATACTTCATTGCTTTATGCATGTTGAAGCTAACTTCTTCATCATTTAGTCTAAGCTTGATCTCTCCTCTCTCAACATCAATGAAAGCTTGTGCTGTAGATAAAAATGGTCTACCCACAATGAGTAGGGGATTTTTGTCTTTATCACAATCCAAGATAATAAAATCAATAGGAAAGATAAATTTATCAACCTTGATTAATACATCCTCAATTTTACCTTTAGGAAATGCCAAACTTCTATTAGCTAATTGAAGAGTTACTGAAGTGGAACTAACTTTACTAAGTTACAATTTTCTAAACATAAAAAGTGACATCAAGTTGATACTTGAGCCTAAATCACATAATGCGCCACCTTGAAATTTATCTCCAATCACACAAGGAATTGAGAAACTACTTGGATCATGGCATTTTGGAGGTAATTTGTTCAAGAGAATGGCACTACACTCTTCAACAAGCGTAATTATTTCACATTCACTCAACCTCCTCTTCTTGCTCAACATCTCCTTCAAGAATTTAACATATTGAGGCATTTGCTCCAAAGCTTCAATGAGAGGTATGTTGATGTGCAATTGCTTGAAGATTTGCAAGAATTTCTTGTATTTCTCCTCTAATGCCTTCTTTTGAAATCTTTGAGGGAATGGTAGTAATGGCATCCAAGAAAGATGATCACTAGTTGGTCCCTTTTGGAGACTCCTTCTCAATATCATTTCCAACAATCATAACTTTAGCTTTAGTAGGTGTAGAAGATACCTCTTACTCAGTTTGATCAATTTCTGGCTTAGGTGTAGACTCAGAAGTAGGAGGGAAAATTTTAGATAATTGCTTCCCACTCTTTAAGGTAGTTTCTTTGTACTCCTCATTTCCTTCCCTATGAGGATTAGCCTTCGTATTGCTTGGCAATCCCCCTTTATGAAGTGCAATCACTGCAATTGCAATTTTCCACATTTAAACCTCAAGATTCTTTAGAGATGAATCAACTCTTGCATTAATACTAGCTTGATCTTGATTGTTCTTAATCTGAGATTCTACTAATTTTTCCATTACTTCTTTTAAGTTAACTCTTGACTCTTGACTCTTGAATAAGAATAGATTACTTTTCAACTTAAGGAAAACCTGGAGAAATGATTGGCTTTGCACTAGAAGATGAAGCTTGATTAATGGTTGCACTATTTTTCCAAGAAAAATTAAGATTTTGATGCCACCTAGGATTGCAAGTGTTTGAAAATGGGTTGACTTAATTATTACCATGATAATTCCCAACATAATTTACCATCTCAACTTGTTGAGAAAGATGGCAATGTTCAGTAGCATGTGCATTTTCACAATAATCATACTAAGCATATATGGCATGAGCTCTTATAGGCCTACCATTGTTCCGATCAACACATGCTTCTAAACGGTCAAATCTTTGACTCAGAGTCTGAAATAAAGCTACTACTTGGGAAGATGAAGAGTCATCAGTAACTTTCTTATGGTCTCCCAGGTCTTCTCTCATTGTTGTTCTAGATATAATTAACAACAAGATCACCTAAATAATTCTAGACATAGTTCACCAGTTGCTTTGTAATCCCATCATTAGTGACTGAATTCATTTTAGACTTAGATTCAGGTGTCAACCGGCTACTAAAAACTTGAATCAAGACCAATTTCTCTTGATTATGCCTAGGACTTTGCTTCACCAATTGCTTAAAACTTTCCTAAGCTTCATACAAATGTTCACCAAACTGTTGATTAAAATTAAGAATGTTGGCTCTAGAATCAACCATCTTGTTAAGTGGGAAAAATCTAAATCTGAACTTGCCTTCTATTTCCTCCCATAATGAGACATTAGCCTTATTCAAATTGTTAAGCCAATCCTTAGCTTTTCCTTCTAGAGAGTAAGGAAAGAGGTGAAGAAAGATGACATCTTGATAAACCTCATTTTGCTTGATTGAGTCACATATATTAAGGAAGTTCACTAAATGTCTATTAGGATCCTCATCTTGATTTCCTGCAAATTGCCCATGCATCTCAATCATCTTAAGCATGGTTTGTTTAATCTCAAAGTTGTTGGCTTGGAAGTTAGGCACTTTAATCCTAGATTGGTATCCTCTAGGTTGTCTACCCAAGAAATTAGTAACATATAGCCTATCATTCTCATCCTTAGCCATCTCTTCATTTGTAACTTTTTCACTGTTCACAGGTTGAATTTGATGTGAAATAGCTTCCAAAATTTCTTTGAGACTCTTTATTCTCACAAGTATCTTTTTTGATCTAGCTCTACGTGGCATGCAAAATAGTCCTACAAAAATAAGACAAGATCAAAGACCTAACTGAACAAACAAAACAAATAAAAAAAATCACAAAATGAATGCTCAAGCTAAAACTACTCAAGGTCCTCTATTTCTAATTATCAATTGCATAGATTCCCTGGCAATGATGCCAAAAACTTGATGCCAAGTGTACAGTTCATAATTAGAAAGTGGCAAATCAAGGTCAATTCCACGAAGAATCAAGTTAATTGATAATTAGGCAATAAAGTCTCCATTTTCATTTAAGTTAAGCAAAGCAAGATATGGATTTGATTTTTGCAAAATAAGAATTGAAATTAGAAAAATGCATTAACATTAAAATTCCAACAACCACAAACAATCAAGGCAACCTAGTGTGGCTAATTTCTTTTTCAATTCATAGAGCATGCAATTATCCAAATAAATTCACTTAATATTAATTTTTTAATCTAGAGAATTAATAGAAATAATTATCTATCGATTAATTACACGCTCTCTTGAATTAATTTGCTATTTCTAACACAATTACGCAAGAGGCAAAATGGCACAAATTCACTCTAATGTGAGTATATGGGTCCAAAAGGTATATTTCTATCCTATTGGCAAATTAGAATAAATTATAATCCTACATTACTCAATCTAATGGCCAAATTCAAATTTTCCTTTTCTAAGAAAAAACTTAAACTTTCAAATTCACACTCAAAGGCAGCCAAGCATTAAGTGGACAAATAAGCAAATGATTAAGTAAACAAAATTAATTAAACTCAAATAAATTGTTCAAATATGTTTTAATCCAAGAATTAGTTCATAGCTACCCTAGAATAAGAGAAAATCAGCCACACATAGCTTCTATGACAGCAAAATCAATAATATACAGCAAACCAAGGAGAAGAAGGAGAAGAAAAGCTTAATGGATCAATCTTGAGCAAAACCCTTAATTTTCTACCAAACCCAAACTTCTCCAACCCATTTTTGGTTCTTTTCCCTCTTCCTAGATGTTCTGCAGCTATTAGAGGTGAAGAATGATCGAAAATGAGATGCCCAAGCCCTAAAAATTTGCTAAGAGTTAAAATTGTGTGTTTTACTAAAATCATGAGTTTTCGCTGTAGTGAACATAACCTGTTTATATTTTCTTTTTAAATTTAATTATTTTGACTTAGGCTCCAAAATTTTCTTCTTTGGGCTCACAAATTGGACCTCTCTACATGCATAAAACTTAGAATAAATGATATAATTGGTCCACTATTTTCTAACATATTTTCAAGCCTATTTTTACACACATTCATCCACTTAATCATATTTTTGCTAACAAAATCAAATAAATGACTTCCAATTACATTAAAAATATCAATAAATTTAATAAAATATTGGAAGTTTTGTCAAGGTGCCAACACAGCCACGTCATTGATAGTCCGTCTCCTGCTGACAATAGCGATCTGCTTCATTACGACATGGATGAAATCATTGACACCATCCTGGATGTTCAATTCAATCTCTTTGATTGTGGCGGAATAGCTGTTGGTGTAAGGCTCTCCCATAAGATTGCCGATCCAATGTTGTTTTTCCAGTTTAACAAGAGTTGGGCAGCCATGACGTGCGTGAACCCGAACAAATCAGAACCCACTTTCAATTGGGTCCGGATCCTCTCAAATTCCTCTCCATCAGTGTCCCTCAATGGCAGCAAAATATCTACACTTCAATCCTTATCTAATGCCTCATATCTTGCCACATCATCCAATATTAAAATAATTTAATTATAAAAATAAGTTTTTACACCTTATTTCACTACTTCTTATATATATATATATATATATTAGGATAATGATTCAAATTGATTTTTTTTATCTTCAAAACTTATCCTAAAAGATTACTCTGCAAATTTTTTTAAAATAAATTTTTATTAAATAAATCTGGCCAAAGTTTGAATTAGCTTGATTATGAATCCTTGCAAGCTAGTTTGAATGAGTTAGCTTGTAGGAATTTACAGTCTGACTTATTCAAATTCTAGCCAAATTTATTGAACAAAAATTTATTTTAAAAAGAACTGCTAAGTAATTTTTTAGGACAAGTTTTGAAAATAAAAAAAAATCAATTTCAATTATTATCCTAAATATATATATATATATATATAAGTAGTGAAATAAGGTGTAAAAAATTATTTTGTAAAATTAAATTATTTTAAGATGGGATGATGTGGCAAGATATAAGTCATTAGATGTGGATTGACGAGTAGAGATTTTGTTTCTGCTGAGGGACGCTGAGAGAGAGGAATTTGAGAGGATCTGGTTTTCTTTCAATCCTCCTTACTCTTCCTGCCAAAAGACGTATTTGGATATGACCCAAATTCACACGTCAGGCAGCACAGAGTCATATGTAATAGGTTCATACTTGAAGCATCCGTAATAGAATCTCTAAGAACAAAATATTCCAAGAAGGTCCTAGAAGGCCAAAAAACACCTTCAAGGGTCAAAATTTTATCAATTTTCCTATTGAACCCGTTCGCTGCTGCTACAAAAGATCAAGGGGACAATAGTAAGATTCACTTAGTGACATCCACACTGAATCTACGCCTAAGAATGGAGCCTCCATTGCTAGAATATGCATTCAAGCACTATTACTGGTATGTTCGAACGTTTACAACGTTAGACGCGAAAGTAAAGTGCAACGACCTAGGAAGATAGCTACAAGAAGAGCTACATGAAATGGACAATGATTTTATTGAGAAGCTTTGAGAAAGCAAAGAATGGAACCCTAATACAGAAGAGATGGGCAGAGCAACTACCAAAGGAGTGTTGGTGCCAGTTACTTTCACTTCACTGTGTAGGTTTTCGGTGAAAGAGCTTGATTTTTGATGGGGGAATCTGACGTGGATCGGACAGCCTACGTGGAGATTCAAGAATATGATTGCTCTTAAAGACACTAAGTCTAGCGACGGCATTGAAGCTTACATCAACATGACAGAGGATGACGTGGCTAAATTTGAATGGGAGGAGGAAGTTCTTACTCATGTTTCCACTAAGTAGTTGAAATTGTTAGATATTTTATATTAAGTATAATTGAGAATAGTATACTTTATCAAGATAGTTTAAGTTATTTAGTTAGATACTTTCTACGTTTATATATTTATGATTTATCTTCTAATCTTTACATGTGAGACTTCTTCTATGTTCTAATATTCCATCTACTACTTTTTGTTTCTCTATTTCTTTTCATTTTCATCTACTACTTGTATTTTGATTTGCCTGATTACTAATTAATTGTCATTCTTTTGGGGGGTGGTTGTTTTGAAAGTCAAACTTTCAACTGCAACTTTTAAAATTTACCGCAAAAAGTCACACTTTTTGCAATGACTCTAAAAGATTGCCTCTAATTGTGTACTTTTAGAGGCGACTTAGATGTCATCATTGAAAGTTGTCACTAAAAGTTTTGTTTTGTTTTGTTGTTGTTTTTTTTTTGTAGTGACAAAGGCACCAATAGTAAAAATATGAAGAAAATGAGAGCATTAATATTAAAGTTTCAAATAACAAGGATCTAGAGAAAGAATTTAAAATTATAAAGAAGTTATACCTCCAATGGTCCACCTAAGCCTTCACCTATGAGGACTATCAGACTGATTTGGAGGAGGAAAGATCTGACTGGTATGAAAAGAGCTCAGGTGAGAGAACAAGATGAAACCAATGAAGAAGTAAGGCCGAGAGTCAGAAATTGAGGAGAGAAAGTATCCAAAACTGATAAAGATTGGCTAAGTTTTGAATGGAAAGGCCCAAACACGGTAAACCTAGATAAAAACGCCACAAATAAAGCTGATCCTAATAACATTTCTAGTAGACCCTCTAAATGTGTGCATAATATGGTTAAAGGCAACAAGAGGAATTTGGGCTCATGTGCTAAGTGCATAAATGAATTAAGGAAAATAAATGTCCAAGGGAATAAATTTGATCATAATTTGACTAGCTCTGTATTCTCACCTGATCTAAATGTCTGGTAAAAACATAATAATGACAAAAGCTCTTCCCTCTAGCAAAATTACATCAGTGCTTCTATTTTCCCACTTGACCACAATAAACCTCTTGATCCTAATATCAACCTCAATATTGTACTAGAAACCCAATTCCATGAAGACCCTTCTAAGGACTTGGTTAACAATCTATCTATTATGGAAGCTGAGCAAAACGAATTCATTCAAGAAAATGATGAAGATGATATTCTCGATGATGATCTACTGGATGAACAATTTAGCAAATCCATCCACTATGATGATCTTGAGGATGATGATTTTAGTGATGACCAAATTGAAGATTCTCTGGAAAATCATGATGAGTAATCTTCAAACAGGTTTATCTTCTCCTTTTCTTTTATTATTATGGATTTAATTTGTTGGAGTTGTAGAGGTGCCTGTACTAAGAATTTTCCTACACGTATTAAAGAAATGACTAAAAATTTTAATACTCAAACTCTTATTCTTCTTGAAACTAGAGCTAGTAGTTCCAGAGCAGATAATATTATTAGGAAATTAGGTTTTTATGACTGGATTTGTGTCAAAGCTATTGGTTATGCTGGCAATATTTGGTTACTTTGGAATGATTTTATTAACATTGATTATATATATTCTAACGTTCAACTGTTGCATTGTAGGGTTAATATCCTAGCTAATAATTGCTCTTATCTACTATCTTGTGTCTATGATGACCCTAATCCTCTCTAACGTGATTTACTTTGGGATTTTATAAATTCTCTTGCTCATAATATCACTGATCCTTAGCTCATTGTTGGTGATTTCAATTCCTATCTTTCGTGTGATGACAAGAGTGGTGGGGATAATTTCAATTGGAGATCTATGAAACAATTTAGATAATGCATAAATTCTTCTAACCTTCTTGACCTCAACTTTTGTGGTGATAGATTTACCTGGAAAAAAGGTAATGTGAAAGAATGGATTGATTGGGCTTTTTCCAATATAGATTGGAGACTCAAATTTCACCAAGCAATTTCCTTATATTTGCTTAGATATGGTTCTAATCATTGCCTAATTAGAATTCAATTGTTCAAAGAGTCTCCTTAAAATAATCAGTCTAAACCCTTCTATTGTCATGATGCTTAGATGCTTGAGGAATCCTTCCATCCTATATTCAAAGACTCATGGATCAATAATAACTAGATAGAGGAAGCTACTAATTTTTCCAATTCGGGTACTACTTGGAATAAGGAAAAAATTGGCAATATTACTTCCAAGAAGAAAAGAATTTTAAGGAGATTAGAAGGAATTGATAAGAATAAAAGCTACAAAGATGATTACTTCCTATGAAAATTGGAAAAATCTCTTTGGGAAGACTATAACAAAGTTATTTTGCAAGAAGAAATGATTTGGTTTCAGAAGTCTAGATGTAAATGACTTAAATAGGGAGATCAGAATACAAAATTCTTCCCTGGTACATCTATCATTAGAAAGAAAAGAAATCAGATCTTATCTCTTAAAAATGATGATGACAACTAGGTGGAAGACTAAAATATTCTAAAGGACATGGTTGTTTCCTTCTTTGAAGACCTTTTTAAGGAAGATAATGATATTAGGCCTAAACTCTCTACAACTACTTGCTTTCCACCTCTTTCTTCCAATCAATTTCAATCCTTACATAGGGATGTGACTGAAGAAGAAATTAAAAATGTTGTCTTTAATATTGAGGCATTCAAAGCCCTTAGCCTCAATATTATCAATGCTGGATTCATTCATTCTTATTAGAATGATCTTAAAGATAGCATCTTTGATCAGCTCAAAAAGGCTTTTAGAGAATTGGATTATATAAGGGAGATTAATGACACTTTCATTACCTTGATCCCTAAAATTGATCACCGTACTTGTATGAAAGACTTTTGGCCTACTTCACTCTATAATGTTATCTATAAAATTATCAACACAATTCTATCCACAAGATTGCATGGCATGAATCATTTAATTGGTGATTATCAAAGTAGGTTCATTCAGGGACAGTAAAGTAGTGATAATATTATTATTGTTCAAGAAGTCATACATTTTATGAGGAAGAAAACAAGAAAAAAAGGATTTATGGCACTTAAGGTAGACCTCGAAAAGGCTTTTGATAGACTATAATGGAATTTCATCGAGGATACTCTCATCTCCATTAGGATAAATAATCACTTTAAGAAATTAAGTCTGGCTGCTATCTCCACTACTCGTATGAAAATTCTTTAGAATGGTGAACTAACTAAAGAGTTCAGTCCTTTTTGTGGCATTCGTTAGGGGGATCCTCTATCTCCCTATCTTTTTTTCCTTTGTATTGAACGTCCGAGTCTCTGCATTCTTAATAGTATTAAAAAAATGAATGAAAACCTATTAGACTAACATCTAATGAGCCTCCTATTTTTCACTTATTTTTTATTGATGATTTGTTGCTTTTTGCAAAATTATCTCTTTCTCAATCGCAAATCATTCTTCAATATCTTTCTGATTTTTGTAAAGCTTCTGGTCAAAAGATCAACAATGGCAAATCCAAACTTTTCTACTTTAGAAATGTCAATTTCAATAGAGCTTTAAAAATTAGTGATGATCTTGGAGTTTCTCTCATCGGTAACCTTGGAAAATATCTTGGAGTTCCTATCATTCACGAGAAGGTTAAGAAGCTCACCTTTGTGCTTTTAATTAAGAAGACAAACTCTCACTTGGTAAATTGGAGAAGTTGATATCTCAACATAGTAGGAAAATTTGTTCTCATAAAATCTATTCTTTCGACTCTTCCATCTACACCACGCAAGCTATGCTTTTACCTGACAATGTGTTAGTAGAATTGGATAAAATTTCTAAAAATTTCCTTTGGGATTCTTCTGATGGGAGAAAAAAATTGCACCTTCTCTCCTGGGATTGTGTCACTTCTAAAAAAAAAAGGTTGGCGGTCTTGGCCTTAGAAATCTCAAAAGCCAAAATATTTCCTTTATCATAAAGCTTTGTTAAGGCATCCTTACTAAAACAAATTATCTTTGGGCGCGGGTCCAACAAGATAAATATAACTATAGCAAACTGATTATCCATATGGTTGTTAAACATAATTCCTGCTCTTATACCTAGAGTAGCATTTTCAAAATCTGGGACACATTCATGTCTTTAATTGGCTGGAAAGTTTGTAAAGGAGATAAAATATCCTTTTGGTATGATAGATAGACCTCCCTGCCTAATCCTCTTGTAAAACATGCCTTTCATGATGCCGATTCTATTCTTCATGCAAGAGTCTCAAATTTCTGCAAGCCCAACAGAGGTTGGAATTTAGATCTTATAAGAAGATACCTCTACCTAAATATTATTAAACAAATTGCTCTTGTACAACCTCCTAAAACTTAGGGCAAAGATGACATTCTTATTTGGAGACCCTCTTCAGATGGTAACTTTTCTATTAAATCTACCTATAAAGCTATGGAAAATTGGTAGGCTCAGGAATCTAACGATATTTGGTCCAAAATCTGGAAATGGCCTACTTATGAAAAGATTAAGTACTTCCTTTAAAAAGCATCTTGGGATTGTTTACAAATAAATGTCATGCTCTCTAATGGAGATACTATACAGCATTATACTTGCCAATTGGGTTGTAACTCTCCTGACTCTTCTATTCATATCTTATGAGATTGTAAAGATGCTAAAGAGGTTTGGAAAAAATTAGTTAACCCTTCTAAATATAATACCTTTTTCTCTCTTCCTGTGCAGGACTGGATAGTTTGGAATGTTAATAATGGAGTAAGAAGCAGATATGCTAGAGGATTGTCCTAGAAGAAATTTTTTTACCCAAACCTACAAGAACATTTGGAAAGTAAGATGCAAGGAAGCTTACTCTAAAGATGATACTATGGACAAAGACACTGCCTTCTCAAGCACCTAACAAATTATAAATGACCTGCAACTTCAATCTAAGCTTGATCATCTGAGTAATTTTGATACTAGACATGAAGCGAGTTCAAAGCCTCTGAATCTTGGGTAGCTGAGACTTGATGTTGATAGTTCAGTCAAATGTAATGGTCCCACGGTTTGTGCAGGTCTTATCAGGGATGACAAGAGTAACTGAATCAAAGGATTCACTAAAAACCTTGGTTACCAACACATCATAGCTGCTGAGCTTATCAAGATTCTAGAAGGCCTAAACATCTATTGGAATGCTATGATTCCTAACATTAATTTTTATACTGATTCAATGGAGGTCATATCCCTCATTAATGGCAACTTAGTTTAGAGCCATCCACTCTCAGCAATCATTAAAAGCATCATAAATCTCATCATGAGGAACTAAGAGGTTACCTTGGAATACTTCTATAAAGAAGCAAATCGTTGTACCGATCTTCTAGCTCACAAGGCCTCTAACGACTATTTTGATACTACTTTACTTGATGATGCTCCCATAGATTGTAGAAATACTATGACTTCTGATGTGACTTGATTTTGGTCCTTTTGCATGGTATTTTTACTGTGGCCTTGTATTAAAAAAAAAGAAATTATAAACCAAATATTCATTGATTAATCAAGTCCAAATCCATATGGATTTTTGTGGATCTAAATGAAAGATTTGGTTTAAGTTTAGCATTGATGTAGTTTAGATCTTTACCTTTCATTTAGATGGAAAGAAAAGTAGGGAGTAAAGAAAACTAAAAGGAAAACTCTTAAAAATTGTAAAAAAATAAATAAATAAATTATATTACTTTTTTTTTAAATTTTTCTTCCTATGTTTTCTCTCCTCTCTATTTTTCCCCGATTTTCTCTCTATCCAAAACCAAGTCCAAGTCTTAGTTTGTGTTTTCACTTGTGTATGATCTCTCCTCCATTTTCAATGCCATCCTCATTGAGTTCAGGTTCTTCACTTGTTTTCCTTTGATTTTCGATGCCAAATGGGCGTCCATGTCTCACTTGTGTTTAGTGCTTTGAAGTGTATACGATATTATGATTTTGGCATGATAGTTGTGATCACTGCTTGTAGTGGTTACGATCTTGATTGGTTAATTTGAGTGGGATGTATTGATGGTGTATAGGTTGACAAACCTGATGACGTATTGCTGAAAAACCTGATTTTTCAAATCTTTTAAGAACATTACCATTTATTAGGTTTAATTTGGAAAAGTACGGAGAAATGAATTAAAGAGGAAAACAAATGAAAATTTCAAGGATTATTTTAATAGTTTATGACCCACTATCATTAAAGATGCATCAAGGCTAACGAAGGATGAGAGGGCTCTGGTAAATCATAAAAGTTGAAAAATCCAAAGTTTCCGACCATTTTCTTCAATGCTTTAATTTATCTTATAAAGCTTGTGATTGGCAAATAACTTTAACCACTTAGCTTAATTATAATGTGTCTTTACTTTGTTAAGATATGACTTGTAATCTAATCAACAAGTTGCTAAACCTTTTAAAACACTTTCTTAAAAGAGAAATTAAAAGTCGACCTTTTTTTTATTCATTGTACAACAAACCAACCCATAACTTTCAGAGGCAGTCAATTGACAGAAAAGCTGTCAATAAGAACTCTGGGCGTGTTACAAACAAAATAAACACCCGTACAAAGTAAATTATAACATTGTTTCAGGTTAAATCGTCGAAATTAAAAACCCCAAAATTATAACATTTTTCAGGGAAAGTTGGTTACAACTCAAATATTTGAGTATAAGTCCCTATCTAAAACATAAAGCCCGGAAGGGATCATGATTTTGGAGTGAAAATATATTTTGAAAGAAAATAATAAAATACCCGTTCCTTTTTTCTGCATGAATTTTCATTAACATATGCAACAAAAGGAAGAGTACTTTGATATTTTCACTGAAAAACATACTAACCCTTAAGAACCATGATTTCTTGCAAGCTTTATCTCTGTATTTGAGACTTATATCCAAATATTTCAGTTTTTTTCTTCATTTTAGCCAATTTTTCTCTTATTTCAATCTTTCTGTAGAAACATGAGCAAGAAGTTCCTCATCACGTTCAAATTTAGCCATGTCATCCTCTGCCAAGTTGACGTAAACTTCAATGCCACCACCTGATTTGGTGTCTTTTAAAGTAACAAAATTCTTGAATTTCCACGTAGGTGGTGATGCCCACGTCGGATTGCCCCATCCAAAATCAACATCGTACACCGGAAACCTGCACAGAGACGTGAAAATAAACAGAACCATTTCTCCCTTCGCAATCTCTCTGTCCATCTCTTCTTTATTAAACTTCCATTCCTTGCTTTCTCGAAGCTTCACAATAAAATTCTTATTCACAATTTTTAACTCTTCTCTTAGCTGTCTCCCAAGATCCTTACACTCTCCTTCCTCCATTAATATAGGAAAAGCTTCAATAGACCAGTAATAGTTTCCGAACGCATATTTTGGCAATGGAGGCTCCATTCTTGGTCGTAGATTCACTGCGTATGTCAGTAAGTGAATCTTGTTGCGACCTTCGTCTTCGTTATTAGTGGCCGCAATTAACCTGTTCAATAGGAAAGTTTGTAACACTTCGACTCTTGAAGGTGGTTTTTGGCCTTCTAGAACGTTCTCTATCTTTTGGGAATATTTTGTTCTGAGAGATTCTATTGC
This sequence comes from Prosopis cineraria, assembly GCF_029017545.1. NCBI lineage: Eukaryota > Viridiplantae > Streptophyta > Magnoliopsida > Fabales > Fabaceae > Prosopis > Prosopis cineraria. The sequence continues at coordinate 33,297,893 of NW_026555335.1, read as the reverse complement.
GGATGATTCGAACACGAACATCTTTCCCATGATTTTTGTCTGTCCGATGTATAAATTCGGGACGTATCCGAACACTTCTTTTGGCGGGAAGAGCGAGGAAGATTGGAAGTGGGTTCTGATTTGCTCTGGCGGTTCGCCACGTGTCACAGCGGCCCAGCTCTTGATGAACTGGAAAAACGACATAGCGTCGGCAATCTTGTGGGAGAGGCAAACTCCGATGGCTATTCCGCCGCAATCGAAGGCGTTGAACTGCACACCTAGGACGGCGTCGACGATTTCATTCATGTCGTAGGGAAGCAGCTGGCTGACGTCATCAGGAGAGTGACTGTCGATGACGTGGCGGAGGCGGCACCTGACTCTGGCTTCTTTGTAAGGAACACCGTCGTCGTTGCTGTCGACGAGTAAGTTCTTGATTCTAAGTCTTCCGGCGAGTGGGTAATAGTGAGTCAAGACTTGGGACAACGATTTCTTGAGAAGATCGGAAGCTTCTTTGATGATGTTGAACCTGCTTGTGATATCATCGTCGAAGAAGTAAACCATGGTATTGTGGATTTGCAGGCTATACTGGTCGAGGAAGGAGAGATGGTAATGACAAAGATGTTGAGGTGTAGGAGATGATGGTTTCACCATCTCTTGAGACACTAGTTCAACTTGCAGACTCATTTTTGGTAGTGCTTCAACTTAAAGATGTTGCTTCTGATTATTGCCTTTACAGTTTCAACCCTTAATATATATCCGATAGAATTGGAGATATATCATAATCAAGAGATTAATAAAGTCAAGGAAGAAAGTAAGCTATTTCTATCATTGCATTGTCGTCGTCCTGAAGTCTCTCTATCATTGTATTATTTTATTTCTTTCGAAGGGTATAATCCATTTTAACTGCCTCACCATAACTATGGTAGATTCGTAATTAATATAAGTCAAATTAAGAATTGTTAACTAACATATTTCAATTTTGCTCCTAATAATTTAGTAAAAAGAGAGTTTAATTTTAATTTAATATTTTTATATAGCTCATTGAATCTTTCTTTAACAACAACGTTGAAAAACTATTTAATTTTAAAATAAATTTAATGAATTAACTTCCTTTTCTTAATTTTGGTGAAATTGTTGAAATTGACTTATAATAAAAACATGGCTAAAATGTATAAAATTCTCTAAATTTTAAGACAATTGCATATAACCTTTTTACCTTTAAATGTTTAAATCTTTCTTTCAACCTCTACCTCCAACTCTAATGATCCAGCCTTTAGTATTAAGATCGAAAGCTCATGAGTTGTGACATGATGGTGTGCCTCTAGCTCTAATATTTTACTTCAAGATCACAAGCTCATGTTAACATGCCTCTACATCCAACTCTAGCAGTCGAGGCATCTAGGCTTTGGTGTTGAGATCTCAAACACTATCGACAAATTAATATTTTATTTATATATTTGTGTATATAAATATTATTTTTATTTAATTTTTATGTCAATGGTACAACTGTTAGTCTAACTGATTGAACTATGAAAACAGCAACCCGTTGCTTTTTTTTCGGTTCAACATTCAGTTTGGGTTTCAAAACATTAGTTTAAAATTAATCCTCTGACCTTTAGTTTTGTTTTCAAGGCCCCTTCTCATTAATTATTCTGCTATGTTATTAACAAAGTTTAAGATTAAGAAAAGCCACATATATAGAAGCTTACGTGATATCTTATGTAAGAAAATAATAAATGTATAAAAATTATATTCTTTTTCATAATGATTAAAATGTCATTTATCTTGCCAAAGGTTGTTTTAATTGATAAAGAATAATAAAATTATAGTTTTTCCTCTTAAATTGTGTTAGCAGGGAACAATGTGAATAATGTCATGCAACTAAAAAAAAAGGGGGAGCATGGTCATGTGTGTTAAAAGTAAAAATTATATGAAAGTTAAAAGTAAAAATTATAATTTTTCCCCCTTAAATTTCGTTAAAAAGTTAATAAAATAATTTTTCTCATACCATATGTATTTTATTAATTTGATATGGTAAATTCTATTAATAATATAATAGAGTTAATTGGCAGTAGGAACGTTAAAAAACTGAGTGGGTGGGGGGGGGCGAGGTGAAGGAGTGAGACACCGAGAGAGAGAGAGGGGGGGGGGGGGGGGGGGGAGAGGGGGAGAGAGATCCGGTTTGAATAGGGGTTGTGGTTGGTTGCGCAGGCACTACGCATGCATGATAAAAATGTCTGTTGCAGGCGCCTTGAGGGTGGGTGTGTGTGTGTGTGTGTGTGGTTTTAGACATCTGTCGTTGTGTGTGTGTGTGGGGTTTTAGGCATCTGTCGTTATTTCTTGGAATGAAAGCAAAAGCATAACCATCATGCGACCATAGTTGTTTATAAATTAAAAATGAGAAATATAATAAAATATACGTTGGTTTTTTTAAATTAATTTTAAAAATGAGGTGTTAGATTATTCAAGGATAAATAGTGGATTTAGCATTTAAGTCCACGTGAAAAGTCTCATTTTGAATATTGTTGAGGTTAAAAATTCATAAGTTTTTTGTCGTTCATTTGAATTTTCTTTTCTTTCCCTTTCTTTTATCATTGTTGTTTTAATAATTGACTCCTCAAAGTTTACTATTTAATATTTTATATTTATTTGAGAACCTCTTATAATGAAAGTTTTCACTTTTTTGTCCAAAAAACGTAAGTTATGACTTATGATTGAAGGGATCTTCTTTTGGCAATTTCTTGTTTGCAGGAGAGCCTGAATTATTTAATTATATTGCTTGTGTATTGACAAACATGGCATTTACTTTAATGCGAAATTCGTCCAATTATTGTAATTACATTTAAACTATTGGCATTTTTTCAATTAAACGATACATGGTCAGCTGGTTGCTAAAATATTTAATTACTCACTCTATTAAAAAATGTAAAGACATTTGTTGAAGGTTTGGATATTAAAAAATATAAAATATTTTTAGTATTTGAAGACGTGATTAATACCTTTTTTTCAAAGACAAATGACCTTAATAAATAATTATTTTATACCTATTTTTAAGTGAAACACCTTATCAAAAAATATGGAAAGATGGTTTTAGTTAGGAGATTAATTTATTAAAATATGATATTTAATTAAAAATATTTTACATTTTTTGAGAGAGAGAGTACTTCTTTTGCTTTAGACATTGACATATAGTCAAATTTCATTCAGACTGCTAATCGTTTCTCTGAAAAATTTTAGTTATTGTACCCTGGTCAGTTGGAGGACTAGAATTTAGGGTTTTATCTGTAGATTAATATCATAATATGTAAAGCTACAACCAACAAGCCTACAAAAATTTAAATACTAGTCTCTTTGTCCCATATTAACAGACAACTTTGGAGAAATTTCATTGTTCCAAAATATAAGATAATTTAAAAAAATTAAATTTTCATTAATTATACTTTTGTAATATTACCTTTTAAGTGAAGAGAGAGTTAAAATCATATTGTAGTATAATGATTAAGTAAGTTGGGATATTTTTGAAAGTTTATAGGAAAAATTTCAATGAGGACCCCTTGACCCAACTACATTTGAATCAAAGCCCCTAAAATTTTAAAATTTCACTGTCCATTTGGGGCATAGAAATGAAATTAAAGAGTTGATTGAAATGACATTATTATCCTTGGTGAAATAAACAACTAATGTATAGAGGATGAACAAGTGACGTATAGAAAATGAATAGCTGACATAGATAAAATTCTCTCATTAACAGCATAACATCACTATGAGTATAAACAAGTAAAGTTAGGCATATGAATAACTCCGACAAGAAAAATGAACAACTGATATAGGTGGAATGTGAATTGCAAATTCATAGTGGCATTGTTATGTTGTTGACATGAGTTATAAATTCTATCTACATTAGTTGTTCATGTTTTTTTCAATTTCATCAAGGACACTAAGGTCATTTCAATCCACTTTTTAATTTCACTGTAGTCCCCACATGTATAATAAAATTTCAAAATTTTAGGAGTTTAATTTGACTAAAATTAAGTTGGATCAAGGGATCATCGATGAAATTTTCCCAAGTTTATATAATTTTTTTTAAAAAAAGTGAGCTCGTAAGGTGTCATTATTATATTTCATTGAATACTTTCTAGTCCTAAATATGAGTTTGCATTTACTTACCTGCACATGTTAAGAAAATTACTGTAGTTAACAATATTTTTCATTAAATATGTTCCCAATTGATTGCCTTTTCAAGTTTGAACTTGACAATTAATGAATCAAAGTTTAATTATTTTTTTTACTACTCCCTTTATCTTAAAATATAAGATACTTTGAAAAAAAATTAAGATTTCATTAAATAGGATTATTCCAATATTACTCTCTCTCTCTCTCTATTTAATTTGTGTTCCTCTCTCTTTTCAATATATTAAATGAAGAATATTTTTTGAAGTTTATTTTTTTATTTTAAAAAAATAATGTTGTTAAGTGTATTTGATTAGGTTTATTAGTGTGTAAGATTTCGTCCAAAAATATTTTATAATTGGGGATGGAGGGAGTACTCTTTCTCATTGCTTGTTGACCACCAAAATTTAATTAGGGGTATTTGTAAAAGATGAGCATTTAATAATGAAGTAGAGGTAGTTTATATTTTAAAACTTAGGAATATTTTTTAAAAAAATGTAAAATCAAGCAATAACACCTAAGAGGGGGTGAATTAGGTATTTAAAAAAATTTCAACGGAAGAAAACTTTTCACTTAGTTAAGCATAATTTGAAGGTCCAACAAGAAGTTTAACAAAGAACAAGTGAGCAAAGCTCAAGTATTTTAGTTGCAAAGCTTTATCAAAACATTGGAACAAAGAATCAAACCAAGATTTCAAAGTCCAGCATATGAAAGAATGAAAACTAATTTAGAAGACAAAAGTTAAAGCAAGTTTCTAAAACTTCTTTATCAAGATAATGAATTAAATCAGTCAAGTGAAAGCATGTAAGGATTATGTTAGTGGTTAATGGGTTTAGTTAGGCTCATTTGAGTCTAATGAATCTAAAGGAATAGATAGCAAGGTTATCTAATAAATTAAAATTTGGAATTTTTTGAGTAAAAATGGATGGTTGGGAAAGTGACAAAATTAGCATTGTGTTAATATTTTTGAGTTGTCTAATTGTAGAATAAACTCTTTTGAGTAAGGAGCATTTAGTAGCTTGGAATTGGATTCAGTCCATGAGTGCCCCTTTTGAGTAATTCAAGGGGTGGATGTAACTGAGAATTTAAATTCTCTCATATGCATGTTTTAAATGTTTATGGTATTATAAAAATTATGAAATGCATGTTACATGTGAACATGCAATTTTGATGTTTTAGAATATGTGTAAAGTGAGCGTATGTTAATTTGTTGAAATATGTGGGTGAATCGAGTAAACTATACTTTATTGCAAATTATGAAAATCTTTTGAGAACTTTGAGGATATCAATTATGCATATGTGGATGAAATTGAGCATGTTGATTCGAAATTGTGATTACTTGGCATGTGGAATTGCATTATGTTATGTGATTGAAATTGTGTAACATATTGGCATAATTGAGAAATGAAATAGGTAGGAGTTCACCTTAGTCAATAAATTGTTATACTATAAGTCCATGTTGTATGGATAATAATTGGATAGCTCCCAGTGTTAGATAGTTAGCATTGGCCTCGATAAAAGTTTGGTGTGGTTCCAACATAGCTACTAATACTCACTTTAGGAGTGGCTATGTGTTACTAACAATAATTATTACACCTTGCATGAATTCAATTAGTAAGGGAGTTGATGGTTTAAGTTAGGAAGCAGTGATCTTTGGCTAGGTTGCCCCTCTAACAATGGAGAGCTTAGGCTTGTTTGGTTACACAGATCAGTCTTGTTATAAATTGTAGCCCATGGACTTGGTTAGAGGGAATAAGGATGAGATAAAGGGGGAAATTAATTTCTCATGTATACTTAAATGTTTTATTATGATTTAATATTGTATTTTGCTTGCTTTACATGCCCTTAATGCTTATGCCTATCACTAAACAGAAAATGCTTTTCATGTCGCTTTTTTTAGGCATTTCACATTGTTGTTATGGGGGACATAAATCTGGGTGACTTAGAAAGTTATCTTATCTACATCATATTTTTTTCAATGACGTGGATAAGATTAACAACATCACCTTGTAAAAAAGAGACATGGTTACTCTAGAAACTACGTCTCTCTTCTATTAAGTGTGACTTGGTTTCTTGAGAAACCAAGTCACTTTTAAGTATAAAAGTGACATGGTTAACCTAAACTACTTCCTATTTAAAAAAAAAAGTGATGTTATATATGTATTTTTTTAAAATATATAATATGCATTTCTTCACAGCCAAATTAAACTTGCTAAATTATCACAATAGCAACAACCAAACATGTACATAACCATAGTATCCAAAAAATAGTAGTAGCATATATAAGCATACCAATGTAACACCAAAACCAGTAGCACCTATTCAAGTATTCAATACTTACAATACACTAAGTAGAGTTTTTATCAATCTAACAAACCCTAAATCTAGCTAAAACCCTAACTTTGTTCATTATAAAATCTTAGAATATCTAAATAAATAGCTCTTAAAGAATTTGACTGGCTAAGCTATTTCAAATGGCTTGTATCAAAGTTTCAAATATGAATATGTGACAAATTAGGCATGAACCTTAGGGTGTCTCATGCATGGTTTAGCCTATATGAATATACAATCTATTCTGTGTGCAAAAACACACATGTGATCTGCTTGCTCTCACGCATGGTTTAGCTAATAGAAAGGCAAATGTGACAAATCTTGCGTGCAACCATCTTGTCCTCATACGTGATTTGGCTAGCAAAAAGATAAGCCTAAAATTGTATGACAGAACTTTCATGGAACCAAAATGCTATTATGTGTGGTTTGGCTAACATAATGCCAAAGCCAATTTTGTGTAACAAAACTCATGTGGAAGCAATAGACTATCACGCGTGGAATGGCTTGCCTCGAACCTAAACCATTCGAGATAACAAATCACGTGTGAAATGGCAAATTGCAAAACTTAAGCCATTCTAGGATAAAAATCATGTGTGGAACCATTTTGCACTCAAGTAAGATTTTGCATGATCAAAATATATGGAATTGTTAATCATAGATCACACAAGTGTACAAATTAAACTGGACTTGAAATGACTTAAGACTCAATTTGGCAAGATATGTTTAAAGAACTAATGACAAATCTTGTGTTCACTTGACAAAATGCAATTGCTTTTGATAAAATGCAATGAAGACATAATTTGACAAAACTTGTGTCACATCCTAATAAAATAAAAGTGACTAGCATGAGATATGTACCAAAACTCACACTTGTAAAACCTTAAATCAAGAAATTATTCCATTTATAAAACATAGTTATATTTATATAGGAATTATGACATTCTTAATAATTTTAATTCAAACAAAAGCTTTAATTTTTTTGTAAAAATTTTGACAAAACCTCGCTTGTAACTAGGACCTCTAAAAAAATTCTACAACACAAAGTTTGAGGCAATATATCATAATAATTAGGAGCTCAACTCCTTCCAGCTAACATACAAAATATGTAACAAAATAAGGATCTTAATTATAGTCTATGTGGAGTACCTAGAATTAAATTTATATAATATAATTTCATAAATTCAAATTTTACATAGAAAGGAATCTTAATCCATAGCTCATCCACTTCCCATTAGAATAAATACTCAATTATTAGGAAGAGGTTTTGCTTTAGTTACAGTATCAGTCATCAAAATATATTGACAAATATGTAAATGTAAAAGTCGCGAATACATGAATTCAATTGCAATTTATTAGAAAATCAAGTTCCATTTTAAACATCACAATATATTTAAACACTATGGGAATTATTTAGCTAAATTTAAAATCCAAATATGGTAAAAATAACAGTTTGCTTTAAAAGATCAAATTTAAAAGAAAAAAAAACTTAAGTTTCAAACTTCACCTTTTAGTAGGACTTGATTAGAATAATTAGCAAGTGTGGACACATAGTCCACAAGGATAAATAACCAACAATCGTGAACACACAATCTATGAGGAAAAATAACCTAGCGCAGCACAGAGCCACGAAATGATCTAATGTAACTTAAAGCCATGAAGCAAGTGCAAGCACAAGGCCTACAAAAATAAGCGTGCGTACAATACTCATAAATTATCATCCCTCCATTTCACGTGTGTTGGCTATCGTATGGGGATAGCATCTTTTACAAACACCTTGCTAGCTACATGTGCCATGACATGCCAGGGCTAATGCGTCTGTCGTTAGTAACCAGCATTCTAATTTAGTTCCACATTTCAAATCAAGCATGCATAGGTCTAAAATCGACATGTTATTCCTTTTTTAAAATTACTCATCAAACTCAACATAACTGAATGCATATGTATATAAATCCCATGCATGAATCAAAACAGTTAATGATCCCTTACATGTAAATCAAACATGATCAAATATAGCAATCGCTTTTAAATGTTCATTTGAAAAATTATAGCTCCAACTCTTTCTATTAAAGCTATTATAATGACATTTCTAAGTACAATAGCCACTAATAAAAATGAAAATCATAAATCATTAAAGAAGAATAAATAATAATACTCTATTGTTTGTCTTGAGGAATTTCAAAAGAATTACATAAATAGAGAAGATGGCTTGTGAATAGGCTCAATCCAGATTTAAATAAATAAATAAATAAATAAAATTGCTAATAAATCATTGGGACACTATTCACATACCTATAGTACTTTCAAGGCACAAAACTCACTTCTTACAACTTCAATTGAGTTCCCTCCTTCCAAACACCCTACAATACATAATAATATCTTGATGGAGTTTATTTTTGAACTAATAAGATCCCTTTCCAAGAGAGCCCACTCAACCAAAATTAATAATAATGACTTTGAAGTTTTAACAACACAATTCACACATCAAGTTTTCTCCATAACATTCAGTCATAGTTAGCTTATCAATTACAATATAATCTCTTCTTAGGTTTTTTGTTAAACACTACTGTACAACATTTCAAACTATAAAATAAAAATTTATAGCCTTTAATTCTCTTTCCCAACAAATTTCATGTATCCAAATATGACTTCTAAAATGGTAACATATCTTATGAATTATAAGTCGTATAATTCTTAATAATTCAAAACTTAGATAAAATCTCATTAGCTTGTAAGATAAATTCCTTCACAAAACTCAATTTAGATTAACAAACTAACAATGCTCAAGCCCAACCATGTTTTTTGTGATATTAACAAAATTACACAAAAAGAATCAATTAAAACTCTCCTAATAGTTAGTTTATCAAATATTTTGTAAGCATCCAATCTTAAACTAATATTCAAATTCTTCCTCTCCAATCCCATTTTCCTAAGATTCTCATAATGTCAATATTGTAATCAATAAACAAATCAAACCCAATTAATTAGAACTCAAACCCACATGCTCATTCTCTAATTCTTAGGACTAAAAATTTCAGCTTAATTGCATTTTTCATTTTTGTTTTTTACAGCTACGGGCAGCAGTAAAGTTTCAAAGAGGAATTGCAACTCCAACAATGTTACAATACACTCACAAGCACCCAAAACTAACAAGAAGAAGAAGATGAACTTAAGGTTCCTCCCCTTGGATAATCACAACAGTTACGAGGGAAGAAGACACAGAACTATAGCAGAACAGGGGAGGTAAAAATCTGACATAACACACGAAAAAGGAAGAAGAAGAGAGCCAACAAAACTAGACCCAGTAGTAGAAATACTCACAAGCAACACCTCAGTCCCAGTGAATCATTTCCCACGCATCAACTTCCTTCCAGCAGCAGCGATGTTGCCATGAATGGAGGAAGAAAAGCGAACAGGGATGGCGACTCTGCAACATCGATGGTGAGTACCCCTCTGTCACCGACGATGAGACACAGCTGACGATGAGGAAGAAACAGTCGATGGTGAAGACCAAAGGAGCAGCTTGACGGAGAAGAGAAAAGGAAGGAAAAAATCGGATGCTATCTCATCTTCTCTCTCTCTCTCTCTCGTTGCTTCTAGTGTTCGAATGGTAGAGGGGGAGGAAAAAAATCTAATCCAAATAGTTAATTGAAAACATTACCAAAAAGGGCACCAAAAAAAATTATAGAAAAGGGAATAAAATTTTACTGTAATTTAAAATAAAATATAAAACTAAACTTTTGCTCCATAAAATTCAAACTTTAGATCTTCAAGAAAGTTACTAACATAAATTCACTAAATTATCACTCTCCACTTACTATAAAACTAATTTAAATAATAATTAATTGGAGAATTTTTTTAACTAATTTAGTTTTTTACTAATTTAAAATTTAGGGTCATTATAACTTGCATGCAAACCATAGGGCAACTTGCATGATTTGGAATATAGAAGCAATGTCAAGGCATCATACAAACACAAATGACAAATTAAGTGTGGATCACTCTCTGACTCAGGCATGATATATTAGTTGGTGTGCCTAACATGACAAATCTCACGATTGACTATACAGAATCACATGTGATTCTACAGTTCGATAAAACTCAACTTCTATGAACAACTATAAGCTAGAATGACATAACTTGCAAGCTTGAATACATTAGGATGAGTCTAAAAGTGCATAAATGAGACTTATAAGATAAAAATGATGCATTCATTTTAATGATAATGAAATTTGATTAAACTCTTAAAGTTTTCATATTGAATCTAATAAAATTTAAATGACTTATCCTATAGTTCTTCATCTTCTTTAGATTCTTTATACTTTTGAGGTTTTGTCTTCATCTATAATTCTTTATTTATCTATACACATAACAAATACTTCTTCCCTTAACTTTATAATCATCAAATCATATCATCCAACATAATCAAGGACTTGGTTGCAAAATTATTTCTCTCCATTGTCCTTATATTGTTTGTCTTCTTCACTCAATAATAGAAAAACAATAATATTACTCTGATTCCTCAAATATTTAGAATCACTCATGTGCTATCAAAGCTTTAAGATCATATGGCTCAACAACTTTGGCACCTTTAGTGCCTTCCTCGGGGATGTGGATGATTGTTAACCTCTAAAATTTCATGTTACTTGAACATATTGTCCTTGAATTTTTAAAATATTTGGGCACAATTTTACATAGTTTAAATAGTCAAGTTGGAAAAATGTGCATATTCTTTTGAAAATTCAAACTATCACTCCATTTTGGTATTTTAAAGCTAATTTATTAATATTTTGGTTTAAGGTTTGCTTGGATGCATTTCTGGACTCTTAATGATGCTTTTGGATGAAGAAATGAAGTGCAAAGATGATACATTTTGTTAATTGAAAGAATAGTGCAAAATAGAGTAAAGAAATCCTAAAATCATGACTTGTTTCAAGACTTTTGACGCGACATCAAAATTAAGCATTTTATTTAGCTGATAAAGTTTGGGTTCTAGAGTATATATGACCCATTCTCGACTTTGGTTGCCATTTTGGACTTCTTGGGAGTATTTGGATGCTTTGGGTGTGCTAGGGCATGTACTTTGATGGAGACTGAGCTTGGATTTGATGATTGGAAGAGATTTTAGCTTCATATCTTAGTTCTTCTTTTCCATTCTCCTTCCCTTTCCTTTTGTTCAATGTTTATGCTAGGATACTTGTATTTTCTCATGGGTTTTATGAACATTTGTAGCTAACCCTTGATTCTACGATTATTTTGAATCTTTTGTATGGATTAAATACTCATTCCCCCTTTGTATTTATGACTAATAATGTGATTATTTTGATTTTACTCTGTACTTAATGCTTCTAAGTGATTGGCCATAATTTAGATGTTGGGTTCACTTGATTGATATTTGATAGGGTTAAATTGAGTGTAGAACTTGAGTTCAATTGTGTAAGAGCTTGAAATTTGTAAGTTGAATGGATAGTTTTGTTAATAAGGTAGAGATATACTCATTAACCTCATATAGTCACATAGGATTTGCAAGGAAAATTGGAGTCTATTTAGTTAATTAAGAGATTAATTAAACTAAACACCTACTTGGAGGCTTGAGAGATAACTTGTGGGTAATTTAGTATCATTGAGAAGCATAATTCATCATTGGGAGCAAAATATATTGGGGGTTGATTGAGTATTATTAAAGTATAAAGGGGATAAATAATCTTAGGCCTAATTACTTTCATAAAGTCTTGAATTAATTTCTTTTCTTTGTTTTCATACTTTTTCACACATTTAATTTATATTTTAAACATTAATCACACTTTGGATTTGCTCAACTTAATATTGAATTTACAATATCTTTTGTTTGACCACATTTTTAATACAAATCTTTGTGAGAATGATATTTTACTCACTCTATGTTACTTGCTATGACCCATGTACTTGCAAAGCACAACAATGATCCCCAAAATTTGTCACTTGATGGAAGCTCTTCAGAAGGTCCAAAGGCCAATTATCACTAAAAAAAAAAAACTTTCAGCGGCGACCCTAAAAAGTTGCTGCTGAAAATGAATAATTTATGGTAACAGTAAAATTCACCGCTAAAAGTGTGATTTTTTGTGACGACATTTGAAGTCGCCACTGAGATAGTTACTTTGTGCGGCGACAAGATATAGTCGCTGCTAATTGTCAGACTTTCAGCGGTGATAAGTGCTTGTCACCGTCGAAGGTCTAAGTTTCAATAGTGATATATAAGTTGCCATTGAAAGTTAACAATTAGCAATGAGTTTTTTGAGTTCCCACTTATTGTCAACATATTTTAAAATATATTATAATTTTTTTAAAAAACTTATATTATAAGTTTATATGTCGCTACTGAAAGTTGAGGATCAGTGGCGACTTTTTAGTGTTGTCGCTGAAAATTTAATTTTGTATTATCATCATAATTTTTTATTTTTATGTATTAAATATTTAACATTTTAAGACATTAATTTTGTTGTATTATTGTAATTTTATAATGAATATATAAAATAAAATAATGAGTTTTCATTTAATATATTCTATGGTTAAATTTTAACTTTAAGATAAGGTTAAGGTATTATTTAATACCAATGAGCTAGAGTAAATAATTAAGCAAAACTATATTATTATATGTATGTGTTTGGATTAAAAAATTTAATATTGAGATTAAGATTCAACTGAAGTTAGCAAACTAAAGTTGGAAGAAAAATCAGTAAATGTAATATGATTTATATTTGGATACGTTTTTTTTAGAAGTCAGTTAGTTAAACTAAAATGTGTTTGGATAATTTTATTTAAAAGTCAGTTGAGATGTTTAATGGCCAAAATAAGCATGAAATTTTTAATATATATTTTTTACTAATTAATAACTAAAAAATTAAATTTAAAATTATAACTAATAAGTGAAAAATCTTAAATATTCAAGATAAAAGAGAAGAGAGAGAAAGCATATTCAAGATTAAGATTCAACTGAAGTTAGCAAATTAAAGTTGGAAGAAAAATCAATAAATGTAATATGATTTATATTTGGATATGTTTTTTTTTAGAAGTCAGTTAGTTAAATTAAAATTTGTTTAGATAATTTTATTTAAAAGTCAGTTGAGATGTTTAATGGCCAAAATAAGCATAAAATTTTTAATATATATTTTTTACTAATTAATAACTAAAAAATTAAATTTAAAATTATAACTAATAAGTGAAAAATCTTAAATATTCAAGATAAAAGAGAAGAGAGAGAAAGCATAAGCGATGGGATCAACGTAGAAATCAATAACACTACTTGTTTATAATAATTAGACATGTGATATTTAAATTTATTCATTCATAGAATAATATTTTATCTAATCTAATTTATTAATTCAAATTCTACACTTAACATCAGTAACTTTAAAGCTTAACGCCAATTTAGAAACATAAATAATTATAAACTAATGTATGATCATCAATATTTTTATTATTTATTCTATAATTATAAATATGAATATTAAAATAAATAATATAAAAACTTCAAGAAGTAAAAAAATTAAAATAAATAATACAAGTGATATTGTATCAATTATATTTATATTTTACTTTAAACAAAATGAATAATATAATTTACAATTTTATAAATTAAAAGAATTAAATTGAAGTATTTAAGGATAGTAATGATATTTTATAATATTTAATATTTAATATTTAATATATATGTGTGCTTGTATAGTTTAATAATGTGTGTGTGTGTATATATATATATATATATTTAATTATACAATAAAAGATTGCAAGTTCATTCCAACTCAGTGGCAAAATGGTTGGACACAAAAGGAGGTGGTCATGGGTTCATACTTTGGAGGATATAACTTTCAAAATGGAAATATAAATTAGTGACATGATGACACATGATGTGTAGTAGGAGCAACATGTGGAGTAAGGTAGGGTGCTATGTGGAGGGTGAAGTGGTGCCACGTGATGTGAGGTGGGGCACCACATAGACAGTGACGTGGTGCCATGTGTGTAAATGAACTAACATTACTTTTCAACGACGATAAAAAAGTCACCGCTGATTGGTAGTTAATGTCGCCATTGATACTTAACATTTAACTGTGACAAAAAAGTCGTCCCTGATGTGTGGTTTTTGCGATGAAAAAATGTCACTGTCGATTTTTAACTTTCAATGGCGACTATCTTTTGACGGCGACAAATTTTCTTTTTTGGTTTCAGCGACGACTTTTATTGTCACCGCAAATTGAATCAATGACAAGAGCTCACACGGCAAATTTGTGTCATTACTAAAAACTTTCAACGACGACTTTTTAGCTTTTAGTGGCGACAAATGTCACTGCTAAAAGTTAATTTTTTTGTAGTGTATGTATCTTGATAGAATCTAGTCACCGACGTTGTAACTCCAACAATAGCAGGACATCAGATAAATGGAGACAATTAGTTGCAATGGTCCCAGAGTATTCTCTTCTTTGTTTGAGGGGAAGAGAAAGACATTTATCGAATAGGAGAAGTTATGAAACTAGAAACCATTGATCCAAAATTTGCTACTTAGTGTGCTGAAAAATCTATAGTTATGTTATAGCTCATCAACTCCATGAATATGCAAATTAGCGGGGAAAAATCAACCAAGGAAATTTGGGATACAGCTAGAGACACATATTCATCTACAGAAAATACAGCAGCCTTGTTTCAACTGAAGGGAATGATTAAAGATCTCAAGCAAGGTGATCTAAAGGTTGTGCAATACTACTCAATACTGCAAAAGCTTTGGCAACAAATTGATCTGTATGACACTCAAGAATGGCCATGTACTACAGATCAAGCCTTATATAAGAAACTCCTAGACAAAGAAAGACCGTATGAATTTCTACTTGGGCTTAATTCGAAGTTTGAAGAATTCAGGGGTAGAATTATGGGTACTAGACCTCTTCTAACACTAAGAGAAGCCTTCAACACTATCAAATTTGAAGAAAGCAGAAATTCCTAACCCAAGCAGTCACGATGAATCCTAAACCATCTGCCCTTACTAAAAGAGGGGCTTCGCTCGATACTAGAGGACGAAAATTGAACAAAAGATGGTGTGACTATTGTAATAGGAGTAGACATACCTGAGACACATGCTGGAAGATTCCCGGGAAATCTACCAACTATAATAAAAACAAGCTCATGTCTTATCATAGAGGCTATACAACCATAAATGAGGAGCAAAATGAATCTGGACTTAGCAATTTAAGTGTAGCAAAAGCTGAAAGCTTGAGGAATCTCCTAGCAAAACACAGCCAAAACAATCCTATGCCCGAACGCACTGCACATATAGGTAAACTTGCCCAAACAGATAAATATGTTCTAGTTCTTAAGGCTAGAAGTACCAAAAGAGACTCTTGGATTGCGGATCCAGGTGCTACTGATCATATAGCCGATAATTTAGCCTTATTTAGTGAAATACAACCTTTTAGTGGAATTAATTTAAAGGTGGCAGATGGTACATATACTAGAGTCGTGGGTATTGGAACTGTTCATGTTACAAACGAGATTGTTTTGGTTAATTACAGAAACGTCGGATCATTTCCACAAGATAAACCCATTTTTGAACCATGAGCAACAAAGCAAGTGTCGGATATTAATTCAGTCATCTTCACTTTTCTCCTTGCTCTGTCGCCATTGGTATCTGTCAAGTTGAAGTTCCAGTATTTGACATTAATATTAATATTATTATACGTAATAATTTACATATATACATTATAATTATAAACTATTATATTTTATTATAACCAATAAAATAAATTTTTAATATTTTAAAAATAAATTTAGTTTAGTTTAGTTTTTGTAAACAAAAGATATATCCCTTCATTAAAAAATGTATGACATTTTTTGAGGGGTTTGATATCAAAAAATATAAGGAATTTTTAGTGTTTTAATGTATAATCATTATCTTTTTTTAAAAAGTATTCCTAATGAATAAATTACTTCATATTTATTTTAGACTAAAACACTCTATTAAATAGAGGTAAATATGAAAAGATGATATAAGTTTGAAAATAATAACTACTTTATGAGAGTAAAATTCGATTAAAAATGCCTTACTTTTTTTTAAGTAGGAAGTACTTTAATGATAATAAAATTAATTATAATTTGAAAAATAAGAAAACAAATATTTCTCTTAGAAATTTCTGAGAGAAACTATAAGAGTTCTCTCAGAATATTCAGAGGGAAATTTTCTCCCATGTATTTTTAAAGATATTTAAGTATTTCTCTCATATTATTCCGAGAGAAATTTGTCTCAAATATATCCGAGAGAAATATTTTTCTGGGATTTTTTTGGAGAGAAAATATTAAGTTTCTCTCACAATACTTTGAGAGAAAACTTCTCACAGATTTATCCGAGAGAAAAATTATAAATAAAAAATTTATGATTTCTGTCAAATATTTCTCTAGAAATCATCCAAGAGAATAGGTTCTGTCACACCGTGGTTTCTTTCTCTCAAAGTTCTCTCATATTTTCTCTCAGATGTTCTCTCACTTATAAAACCCAAGAGAAAATCAGAGAGAATATTCATAGGAGGGACTTTCCAAGAGAAAATTCAAGAGAAATTTTCACTACAATTTTTCTGAGAGAAAGTTCTGAGAGAAACCTACTATTTTGTTGTAGTGTTTAAATTTCCTTCTCACAAACTAATCTTCTTCCTATTCTCTGGTTTTAACTACATTGTAAGGATCAGGAAATTATTTCCTCATCTGAAACCAGCGTCATTCACTAATGAAAATTTTAAAGTAAAAACCAAACAAAAACATAACCTTTAAGTAGGATAAAACACACACACACACACACACACACACACACACACATTAATTATTGGCTGATGAATAGTTTGTTGATTTGTATTTTTTCCCATTATAACTTCAATTCTATTGAAGAGCAAAATTGTTAAATGAATCATAAGTTATTTCTATTTTGAAGGGAAGAAGGAAATAAGGAGTTATGCTAACATAAGTAAAATCATGTTTGACCCAATCAAACCTGGTGACAATGAGTTTGAATATTTCTTTAGAACAGAAACAGAGCAAGTGCAAAGTGATGGATCATCTTGTTGATGTTGGAGTATATGTTCATCGGATGCAACATAATTTTTGTCTTAGTTTCAAAATCTTGGTTAATGATAAAGAAGTCATGCAATCCTTATCGCAAACCCCACCTAATGAGATAAAGCTTATTGTTGTTTCAAAATTTGATGTTACTTAGTTATATGTTGGCATTGATAATTGTTACTTTTTGTGGATGAGCTTTATATTTTGACTTTCTCAGTAGATTGATATGGCTTGCAATGTAGGGGATCTTGTTATAAATAGAAATGTTCAATTGCTCAATGGTTTGCTAATAAAGGCAAAAAAGATAAAGATAGATCCTGATAAAGATGACTTAAATAGTACTAGATGAGTAGAATTAATCAAAACAAAGGCCAATACAATAAAATATCATACTTTTTTGGAGACCAAATCCTTACCTCATCTTAACCATCATAACTTTTAAAGTGAAGACGTACTTCTCTCCTTTCCCAAGGCTACATATTAATTACTATCATAACTTCATTCCCTCTCTCTCTCTCTCTAAATTATTTTTAAAGTGATGTCTTCTCTAATTTCCTATAGGTCTTCCACTTCTTGCAAGTCGTTCCTTATTTTATTATTAGCATTTTTCATACTACACATAGTTAACCTTTTTTTCTTTTTGAAAAAGTGTACATTTCATCTTTTAACTTTATATAAGGTTTTAATTTGATCTTTAACTTTATAAAATATTTTTTCAATCCTTTAATCCTAAAATCACTAGTTTCAAATTATGATTTTTTCTGTTATTCATTATTATTTTGAAAACTTAACCTTAATATCTTATTTTGTCAATATTTAAAAGTTTAATTTTGGCATTTTTTAGTAATGCAACAAATGATGTTAGTATTAGAGGCATAAGTTGAACATTTGAATAATGAAAGAAATTAAAGAATACATTCA
Organism: Prosopis cineraria; assembly: GCF_029017545.1. Taxonomy (NCBI): domain Eukaryota; kingdom Viridiplantae; phylum Streptophyta; class Magnoliopsida; order Fabales; family Fabaceae; genus Prosopis; species Prosopis cineraria. Next base: position 33,279,422 of record NW_026555335.1, on the reverse strand, counting down.
TGATTGTTATGTTTGAACATTACAGCATCATAATCATTTACTCAAAGGATATACAACAATTCATCCCTTAGCTAATGGGTAAATTAAAAACCTCAAATTATGGGGACTAACCATGAGGATATCTCTAGAAACCTCAAATTAAAAACCTTAAATTAAAAACATTCAATTTCCTTAACTGAACACATTGATGTGTGTATATCTCTAGAATTTCATATCATTTGAGCATATTTTGCATATTTTGAATACTCCAATTAAGAAATTATGGCACAATTGTACATATTTTGAATGCTCAAGTTAGGAAATTTTGGAAATTCAAAGTACCATGGCTCCATTTTGACATTTTCAAGCTAATTTTTGATATTCTTGGTTTAAGGTTTACTTGGATGCATTTCTAGACCCTTGATTATGCTTTTGGAAGGTTTTTACATGATGAAATCAAGTGGCAAAGATGGTTAGTTTTATTAATTGGGAGAAGTGTGCAAAACAAAGCAATGTCTCAATTTAATTCATGACTTTTGCCGTTGACATCAAAATGTCGCATTTCATTTAGCTAAAAATGTTAGGGCTCGATGTACATATGCTATTTGCATGACTCAAAACTCATTCTTCAGACTTTGAGCCACTATTGGGAACTTTATGTGCTAGGGTTTTAGATTTAGAAGAGCTTAGAGCAAGGGAATGAAGATTTAAAGACATTTGGGGCTTCATTCTTTTGGTTTTTCTATTTCTTCTCATTTTCTCTCTTCTAATATAATATAGGTTCAAATGTTTTGTGTATTTGTAGCTTTTGAATGACTATGAGTAACTAAATTTTGCTCTAGGAATATTTGGAACCTTTATATGGATTAATACTAATTTTCTCATTTCTTTTTGTGATTAATTATATATAAATGCTTATTTTGCTCTTCTCTTAATGCTTCTAAATGATTGACCACCATTGAAATGTTGTGTTCACTTTAGACAATGCTTGAGAGGGCTAGATTGAGTGTAAAACTTAGATAAAATAGTGCAAGAATTTGAACTTTGCATGATGAATTGAATGGTTTTGTTAGTAAGATAGAGATGTACTTACTAACCTTGTATTGACACATTAGGATTGGAGCTAAAAATTGGGTTTTATTAATTCTAACAAGAGATTAGAAAATTAATTTAACTAGACATTTGTTCATGGCTTGAGAGAGCTTGTTTGAGTATTCTTAGAACTCTAGGCTAGTATTTATTTTCATTCAAAACATTTATGAGAGGAGATAATTTTAGTGTTATGAAATGCAAGAAAGATAATAATCTTAGGTCCTAATTTGTACTTAAAATCTAAGAATTATTTGTTTTTCTTTATTTTCTAATTTTAATGTAATTTTCAAAATTAATTTTATCTGACCAATTGTGTTTTGCTCAACTTCATTAAAATTGTAAAGTTTTTTGTTTGACCATAATTTAATATAGGTCTCCATGTGGAAATGATACTTTACTCATACTTTGTTACTTACTATGAATTATGCACTTGCAGAGCGCAATAATGTGGCTTCTTTATATAGATTTAGAGATACCAACTAACTAAGTGATTATAAACAATAATCACATCTTAATATTCCAACACCCCCTCTCAAGTTGACACTTCTTTAACTAAGTGCTGAACTTGCCAACATCAACAACAAATAGGGACAACATGTTGAAATATTGACCATATAACTTATTGATCAACCAGGCCAATATAACTATCCTACATTTGTAAGATGAAAAGCAATATCTCCTGTAACTTTTTGAAGAGCTTCATCATGTTTCCTATCAAATAAAATCTTCTCTTCAACACATATACTATGGTAGAAGTTCATCAACCTCTCTTCTTTATCAGCTTGGCTTCTAATCATCAATCCAAGTTGTACTAATTAAAGTCTCCTTTCCCAGCATGTCCCCTCTTCATATCAAGAGTGAGGATCTCTTAGGCTAATTTTAGCCTGGTTTTCATCCCCTTATTAAAAAAATGCACCCCACAAATCTTGGCTCTGCCACTAGTAATTAAGAATTCAATGCTTTGAATTGTATCTACATCGATGAAAACAATGAAATTTGCTTTTGCCCATGTTCATTTGCTTTATTTGGGCTTAATAGTTATGTAAGCATTGGTTCTTTCTTCCAAACTGGGTCAAGTATTCATATAATATTGCTATTTCTATGGAAATTAAGTACTTGTATGGGATTCCATTTAGTTGTCTTAAACTACAGTCTGTAGGCTTAAAAACTAGTTAGGGATAATATATATATATATATATATATATGTCTGGATAAAAGTAGTTAGCAAATGAGAATTTTCTTTCCCAACTATAGTTGGACCAGAAGCTAGATTTTGAAGCTTTTACATTAGTTGCATTGAATTCTAACTGTTAACAGCATTGAATGCATTTTAAATTTATTGAATAACCTACTTATCCTTTCACATTTCCTTTTGAAAATTGATATTTTTATTATTTATAAATTTAATATTTTTATTATTTGTAATTTATATATATAATTTTATTCTCTAAATAGATCTAACTAAGTTTTGTAGTATTTAAAAATATTTTCTAAATTAATAGATTAGCTCTTTTGTTTTTATAACTAAAATTTTAATTTAATATTTTCTTAAATTTATCAATTACATACTTTTATATGTGCGTGTGAGTTTGTGTATGTGTGTGTGTGTGAGCGAGAGATACAACTTATGTCTTTTTTAGTTTCTTTTTTTACCAGCCCATATTCTTTTTAGTTATTCTATATTTAAACCTTCTTTTTAATTGTATCATTTAAACAAGTTTTAGTTTGTCAAATTGACCTTTTATATAAAAGTATTCAAACAAATTATATTACAATAACTGACTTTTAACTCAGCTTTAGTTTGCAAACTGTAGTTTCTTCTTTTGATTCTCACAGTTTATGTAAAATGTAATTCTACAAATGTTAAATATTTGGATTAATATTTTCCTAACAACATTTTACATGTAAGTGGTCATTATTTTTCATGTTAAGTATTGATACTGATTAAATATTTTCAATAAGAATTTATTTTTTGCTTATACTTTCACTAAAAAAAAAAGAAAAAACTTTTGATAGCAACAAAAGTCCAAAGGTCACTGCTAAAAGTTTTTAATGGCGACTTTTTGCTGCTAAAAGGTCATCGCTATAACCAAAAGTCTTTTACTGCTAAAAATCTATTTTTAGTTGCGATGCTTTTTCTTAAAAAATAATAGCTTATTTTATGCAAAGTCATCCTACCACATATGCATCATGTGATACCGCTCATGTCATATCACCTGCCATATATGTTATTAATATTAATACAAATAATTTATATATTAGTCCTGACAAAAAAATAATTTATATATTATTGATACGCTATCATAACCATAAGGAGAATATTATAACTAAAAAATAATTTAATAAAACATTCTTCATCAAAGTTTTAACAAATTTAAACATAAAGAAAATAGAAGAAACAAATATTCATTAATTCATTACAAATAATGATTTCAAAAAGAAAATTCATCAACGAAAAGAGCCTATAGAATCGTTCAAATTCATATTTGATTTACTGTTTGGACTAGCATTGGAAGATGAGTCCTACAAATAAGAACAAATAGGTATCATTAGAAAATATAAGATGAAAAAAGTATAAATAAAACAAGCTAAGCATAATTAATGAATTAAAGTGTTGCATGTGCCATTTCATTTCTTCTATCGATCACATGAATCTTTCTTCCATTTCCTTTTGCATGGTCAAAAATTGTTCCTCCCTTTCCCTTTCCCATTTCCATTCTCTTTCCCTTTCCCTTTCCCTTTCCCTTTCCCTTTCCCTTTCTCTTTCTCTTTCACTACTAGAAAAATACAAATTAGCGAAAAAATTTAACAAGGGATCATTTATTCCTCTCTAAAATACCACATTAGTAAGGAAATTAGTGAGGGATATTGATTTCGTAGCTTGATTTAAAATTAGCGAGGAAATTAGTAAGGGACTATCAATCCCTCTCTAAAATAAGAGAATTAGCGAGGAAAATAGCGAGGAACTATCAATCCCTATCTAAAATAAGAGAATTAGCGAGGAAAATAGCGAGGGACTGTTAATCCCTCTCTAAAATAAGAGAATTAGCGAGAAAAGTAGCGGGGGATTGTCAATCCCTCTCTAAATAAGACAATTAGCGAGAAATTTAGCAAAAAATTTTATCCCTAGCTAATTACTACAAAAAAAATTAACTTTTGATAATGACTTTTAATTATACATTTAATTATTTTCATTTAAAAATAATAATTAAATTTAAAAATTAACTAAAATATTCATAATAAAATTATTTAATATTTTCTTTATTTTAAGTTGATTTTCATTAATAAAATAATATTTTATTAAAAATATAATATAAAGAATAATTTAAATAAAATATAATTATTTTTAACATATTAATAATTGAAAATAAAATTTAATATGTATATGTGTGTATTTTTATAATATATTATTTGATATATTTATGTAGTCGAATAATATATATATACACATATTTAATTTCTCATATAATGATTGCAAGTGCTTTTCAGTTCAACTGGCGAAGAAGGAAAGCATAAAGCTTGGAAGGTATAAGGTCAAAGGTTCAAACCTTGGCTTTGGCATAAACATAATGAATATATGATATGGTAAGAAGCAAATAACATAATTAGCAAAAGAAATACAATTCCTCACTAAATTTAGCGAATCCTTTTTTGGCTATGAATTTATCGAGGGACAAAATTCCTTACTAAAATACAATTTAGCTACGAAAAATGACATTTAGTGAGGGATTCCCTCGCTAAATTACATTTTTCTAGTAGTGTTTCTAGAGCTAAGTCTTCTTGCAATCTTTTGTTTTGCTCCTCAACTTGTGAGATCCTTACTCTCATTTGATCAAATTCATTTTCTATAAAGGGGCTTAGTGTCCCTTGACTTGAACAAGAATGTCTGAATACCTATGTCTCTATTAGACCTAATCCCAATCCCCTCACAATCCATAGTGATTTGGGCCTAAACCTTATAGTAAAATATCATTACCAAGACTAGAATCTGATGAATGCTAACTTTCATATTCTTTGAGTTTTTCCTAATTAAAAATTAGAAAAATTAGAAAAATTTTGAATTGTTAATTTTTAATCAAATAATTATTATCTTACAATGGATGTAGCCATTTATTCATTGGAAGGATTGTCCTCTTTATTTAAATGAGTTACTTCATAAAGCTCTATAAAGTTCACTTGTTGTCCATCTTCTTCTTCCTATAAAAATAATATCTCCATTATTGAATAGAAATATGTATATAAATATTTGATATGACAAATTAAAAAAATACCATATAACCCCTTCTTCTCGTAAAATTGAGAGTTCTACTCATATGGTGAATCTTCAAATGACCCTTACAGTATTTTTACATGAAATCATCTATAAAAAAAATAATAATTATTAATAAATATATTTTATTTTGAGAAAAAATTATTTAAAAACAAAATCTTACTTCAGTGTTGGGATTTGCACAATGATCAATAAATGTTGCCCAATCTTCTCTAGAGACACCACTCGGCACAGCATTCTTCAATTTTTCTATTGATTTAGTACCATCTTGATTGTTTTTCCACAAGTCATACTTTGATTCTTTTCACTTTTCTCCCATTTCTTTTAAAATAAACTTTTTGTGCCCAAAATCATCAACCAAAAAATAAGCCTGCATAAGATATATAAAATATATTAATTAATGACAATTACAAAAAGAAACATCATTCTTCTTCTAATTACCTTCACAATATTCTCGTAAACATAATCTTTCATTGTGTCCGGAACCTTGCACCAATCAGGATATCTTAATGGAAAACTATTGTAATTAGTCACAAGAATTCCTAAAAAACTTGTCAAGAGCCCGCTAGCATCTCTAATTGGTTGATTAAGTGTGTTTTCACTCCATGTGAATTCTTCCATCATTTCAAAGCAAAAACACATCTTTTGCTTTCAAACATTGAGTGGAAGTGTTTCCACTTTCCTCTGAAAAAATATTATTAGGGAAAAAAACAAGAAAATGTACATAAAAAATATTGATTTTAAATATCGATAATTGTTAGTTGGAATCCTCTTCTTTTGGAACCTTATCCATGACGAGTATGCCTTTGTCTTTTGCATAGATTCTTGTTCCTTAAGCTCCTCTTGATGCACAAATGCCTTTTCTTGTTGGATGGGTGTCCCTTCTTGACTTTAATTTAATTGGTCATTAAGATCATCAAGCATGACTCTATCATCCACGGGTGACACCAAGTTAAAAGGCTATTACCATCCATGGGCTGACCACCAGCAGAAACACCAGATAATTGGCCAACATCATGAGCTGGCATTGGGTGGTAGTCAAGATCGGAGGTACTGTCACACATATTAACTCGTGTTCTCCATCTGTTCATCTTCTTCTTCCATGTAAAGAAAGAATTTAAAATGTATTAAATAAATAAAAATATAAAATAGGTAAATTTATATATAAAATATACCTAGATAAATTCATATGAGCTTCGCTATAAGGAAATAACTCTTCTAAATTTTGGGGATGAAAAGGTTTGGAATCATTACAATTATTTTCATCATCTCCCATGTCATATATATATCTCTTGGTTTCAAGTGTACAACCATATTCCAGTTTTTATTTCACTCATCTTCAACATAATAAACTTGTTGAGCCTCCAATGCCAAAATATATGGGTCACCATCCTCATGATCACCTGTGTGTATTAATCAGGAAAAATCAACTAATGTGATCCCCAATTCATTAGTAATGATCCCTCGACAATTGGAAGTGTTAGCCCACTTGCATTTGAATAATGTCACTGTAAATCTTCCTTGATAATTTAGTTCAATTATATCAACTAACTTTCCATAATAAGCCACACCACTAAAGTACATATCACCATCATTACTACTTAGATAACTTATTATGCCAAATGTTCTAAACACGCCACAATTTTGTATTGTAAGTCCTTGTTTACATTCAAGTGTGTGAAATTTGAATCCATTTACATTATAAGCAGTAAATCTTTATGCAAAATTAAGGGGCCTAGTAGTAAGAAAATTTAAATTAACAGAGGGTGAAACCAAACAAATTGTTTCATATCTAATAACACAAACATCTACTTAGTTGATCCACAAAGTTAAAGAATAATTAAATAAAATAATTCAAATATAAACTTACTCTACGAGAAATTCAATAGACAAATTCTCTATGAACTCTCTTATCAACTTCAAGAGATGATCGAGTTCTATTTTGTAATTGTCCTTCTACAACTCTTCGAAATTCCTTATATTAAGAATAACGTAATATTGTTTCCCAAAATAATAAACTCACTAAAAATAACATTATCATCAAATACTTACTCAACAAATGGATCCAGTTCTTGACAATTTGTAAGCACGTGCTAATGTGTTTGTAATCTCTCTTTGGGAGTGAGAGTAAAATATTCAAACCTACCCACATATTTTCCAATCGAAGGCAATAGAGTAGGTGTAGAAGAACTGACAATAGGTTTATCATCAACTCGATGAGGGAAATTGAAAACTATCTCAACTCCCTCTAAATATCTAGAACAAAATAATAATATTTCTTCACCCACATAACCTTCTGCAATTGAACCTTCTGGCCAAGCTTTATTTCAAACATATGATTTAAATTTTCCTATTAACCTACAAATAATTTATAACTTTAATGTAAATGTACAACTATATTGTGAAGAGAAACATAATTTTTACTCACCTCTCTATAGGATACATCCATTGATATTGCACAAGACCTCTAAGTTTGACTTCTTCAACATGGTGCACAATTAAATGGACCATGATAGTGAAGAAAGAAGGTGAAAAAAATCATTTCTAGATGGCATAAAGTGATGACAACTCAACTTTGAAGCTCGTCAAGATCACTAATATTCACAACCTTTTTGCACAACTTTCTAAAAATAAAATACAAATGAGTCAGCACAATTGATACTTCTTTTGAAAGAGTATTTTTCATTGCTAATAGAAGAAATTGCTGCATCAAAACATAAGAGTCATGACCTTTTAGCCCCCCAATCTTCTGTTGTCTCAAATCAACGCATCTAGAAATGTTACTTGAATATTCATATGGAATGGTGATATTTTTTAATGTCCTAAGAAAGACATCTTTATTAGACTTGCTCAATGTAAACTTGGCCAGACAAAATTTTCCATTATCATTTGGCCACAAATTTGGTCTAATGCCCATTTCTTTCAAATCTTTTTGTGCCTATAAATGATCTTTTGATTTATTAGTCTCATTCAATAATGTGAAAAGAATAATATCATAAACATTTTTCTCAATATCCATCACATCAAGACAATGGTGAAACATGTTATTTGACCAATAAGGTAAATCAAAAAAATATACTTCTCTTATGCCACTATTGAGAGTCCTTACCACTTGAATTTTGAGTCTTTTTTTTAGATTTTTCATCGTTACCCTTGTCAAATATCACATTAACAGTTTCACCTTGGTTTAAAATTTCTCACCCTGACTGAACCTTAGGTGGCATTCTCAACTCTGATTTTCTATCAAATCGAGCACGAGCCAACTTAAATTTGTGTGTACCATTCAAAAAGTGTCAGTGACCCATAAAACACCATTTTCAACTATTAGATAGTCAAAATGATGAGCAATCAAAATTGCAAGTAGGATATGCTAATCCTATACGAACATTCCATCTAGACAATGCCCTATGAGTAGGAAAATCACTAATTATCCACATAAGGGCTACACGCATCGTAAACATTTCATTGGAGTAAGAATCATATGTTTCCACTCTAACGTTCCACAAATCTAAAAGTTCTTGAATTAAGGGCTATAAATGCACATCAATGTCATTTCATGGAGCTTTTCATCTGGGAATTATCATTGAAAGTGTGAATGAGCCCTCCTTCATACACATTCATAAGGGAAGATTATAAGGCATAATAACTACTAGCCAGATACTATAAGTACTACTCAAAGTACCCAAAGGATTAAAACCATTAGTAGCTAATGCCAATCATACGTTTTGAGGTTGTAAAGAAAAATTTAGATAAGTCATGTGTCAAAAATTTTCCATGCTCTAGAATCTCGCAAATGCTTTATCAAACCATCAACATTCTTTTTATCTACATGCCACATCATATGCTTTGCAGTTTTAGATGACATAAGTAGTCGTTGCAATTGTGGTTTTAATGGAAAGTATCTAAAAAATTTTGTAGGTTTTTTCACTTGTTTTTTCTTCTTGGATATCAATTTCCTTCTTAATATATTGCATGTTTTGCAGGTTTCTCTTTTGTCATCTTCTCCCAAATATAACATACAATCATTTGGGCAAACATTTATTTTTTGTAGTCCAATCCTAATTTGATAATAGTCTTTTTCACTTCATAAAATGAAGAGAAAATTTTAGCGAATGGAAAGGCATCTGCTAATAATTCTAAAATCATTGATAAAGCTTTGTTGATTATACCACACAAACATTTAGTATGGTACAATTTAATTAAAAAAGATAATTTTAAATATTTCTCACACTCATTATATAATTGCTCTTACTCATCTTGCATCAATTCAAAAAATCCTTTTGTCTCTTCATTCATCCCCTGTTTGTGATTTTGTGATGACTCTTCAATTGAAATTGAAGTTTCGTTTTCTTGTTGCACCCTAAATGCATCACAAACTAATTCATGAATATGATCACTCATCTCATTTCCTTATTCTCTATTTTCTATGTTAACTAGATCACTAGAAGTAGTTCCTTTGAATTCACATTTTTCACCATGTAAAACCCTGCATGTTTATCTAGAAGGGAAAGGTTTAGCAATTAAATGATTTCGAACCTCCTCTCGAACATTCCATTTTCTAAAGTTACACTTAGGGCAAGGACAAATAATTTTACCCTCAATACCACTGTTTGCAAAAGTAAAATCTAAAAATCTTTCTAAACCATTCATATATTTTCTTGTATTGCGAAGTTTAGTTATCCAACATTTATCCATTTTTTATATAAAAATAATAAAATAATTACATAAAACTTCAACATATTTTTATTACTTAAATAAATATAAATAACATAAATAAAATTTCAACATGCATATCATAAATTTAACCACATTAAATAAATTTAATTTAAACATTAATATAACATTTAAATCTTTCTATATAGAAAATAAAAATTTAAACCTAACAAAATATTATACATAAATTCATGTCATATTTCATCCAAAAAATTTACTTTATTCAATTTATAGATATCAAATATAGATTAAAAATAAACTAATAAATATCATCCATAAGATTTTATATAATTTAAAGATGAAATATAAGATAAAATAAAAAATAAATTACCTCAAGAAAGTAGAGCGGCGAAAGTGAATAGAACAGCAAAAAGACGAGTGAAATATCAAATTGATGACTAAAAGAACTTTTTAAAATCCCTGAAAATACATAATAAAATATAATAAATGTATATATATATATATATATAATAAACAAGAAAAAAAAATGAAGACGTAGACCTATAATGCATTGTGCGCAAATGTGAAATTTTTAGAAGGGACAGGAGAATTTATAAGGCTTTTGAGCCACATTTTTCATAAATATGGCTCTGAGCCATGTTTGTGTTAGAAATTGTGGCTGGATTTTCTAACAAAAACATGGTCCAGCCATGTTTTTCTATAAAAAGGTGGCTTTTACTAATGTCAATACTCGTTTCCTACTATTTTCTCCTTCAAAATATTAAATTAACCACAGTTTAAGAAAAATCGTGGCAAAAATCAGTCGCTATTACCACCATTTTTTGTAGTGTCATCGTAAGGATTTATTCCATGTGTACACAATTCAAGCTTAAGATTTCTAAGCTCATTGCCAAATTTAGAAAATAATTGATCAATTCCTTTTCATTGTGGAGAATCGACTGGATGCTGAAGCATGCCATCATTTTTTTTTCTCTCATCAGCATGCCATCTCAAGTTTTTGGCCTCATTTGGATTAGCAAACAAATTCTTAAACCTCAATATTATGGGAAGATATCACTACACCTTCGCTGGAGAGCTCTTAGTAATAGAATCATCACCACCATCTATCTCTTTCACTTTGTAATGTGATTCCTCACAAACCAGACATGCATCCAACACTTCATAACCATTTCTATATAATATGCAGTTATTAGGGCAAGCATGTATCTTTTAGTACCCTAAACCCATTGGACACAATTTTTTTTTGCCACATAGTAACTACTTGAAAGTGTATTTCCCTCAGAAACATTTCTTTTAATAGTTTAAGAAACTCTGTAAAACTCTTATTACTCCACCCATATCTCGCTTTCAAGTTGAATAACTTTAGCACTACTGTTACTCGTGTATATTTTGTACATCCAAGCTGCAAAGGCATTTTTGAATCATTGTGCAAGCTATCATACTTGTGCACCTTCTCAATGCCTTCAATGCCAATATCACATAACATATCATCATCCTCATCTTGTGGCATACTTAATTTTCTAGATTCACCATGCAATACCCATTATGATCTGTATGCTTTGTAGAACCTAAAACAAATTAAGTGATCTTTAATCTCCATAAGATATCATTGCAATCTATTCAAGCACTTAACACAAGAACAATAGAACAATCCTTTATTATAAGAAACATTGTTCTTTGCAAATTCTAAAAATTGAGCTAAAAGGATAATTAGGATATATTGTTCTACTTAATCTTAATCACTAAAACACCAACTTCAACAAATTCCAACAAATCTCAATGATTCAACTATCATCTTAGGATAATACATATAACCATCAAACAATAATATAATTTATGATAATAAGTGTTCAAAAATGATCTCAACAAACAAAATAAATTGGCAACAAAAAATAGTAAAGAAAGGACATAAATTAGAAAAAAATAAAATAAGAGCTAAAAGGCTAATTAAGAAAATAAAAGCCAATTTTATGAAAAAAAATAATAAAAATAAAAAAGGTAGCCAAAAAATTGCAAAAAAAAAATTAAGATATATTGTTCTATTTAATCTTAATCAGTAAAACACCGATTTCAAAAAATTCAAACAAATCTCAATGATTCAACTCCAACAAATAAATTATACTAATTTTAAAGAAATCAATATCATGAAAATTTTAAAAAAAAATTAGCAGCATAACAACTTAAAAATTGAAAATTCTTGGGCACTTTACCCTTTATTTGATCAATTTAAGCACATCTCAATTGAATTGTCAATAACTATCAACTCTAATTACTAATCAATTCAAACTATCATCTTAGGCTAATACATATAACCATCAAACAATAATAAAATTAATGCTCAAAAATCATTTCAGCAAACAAAATAAAGAAGCAACAAAAAATAGTAAGAAATGAACATAAATTAGCAAAAAATAAAATAAAAGCCAAAAGGCTAATTAAGAAAATAAAAGCCAATTTTTTAAGAGAAAAAAATTGGAAGATAAAAGGCTAATTAAAAAAATAAAAGCATATTTTACAAAAAAAAAACAAAAAAGAAAAAGAAAAAGGTAGCCAAAAAGTTGTAAAAAAAATGTGGATGGGGATGGCGAGCTTAGGAGGCGACAATTGATAAGGGCAATGCTAGCTGGGCGCTGCAGGTGATGGAGAGCTGTGGGCGAGAACGAGTTGAGGGTGGCCGAGAACGAGCTGTGAGCTAAGAACGAGTTGAGGGCATGGGTGAGAACGAGCTGTGAGATCTGATAGAGCTAGGAGAGAACAAGCAATGAGCTAATGGCAAGCTAAGGGCAACAAGACACATGAGCTAAGAGAAAATGAAATAGAGGAGAGAGCAGAGGGTAGCAGTGAAAAAGAAATCTATAACGAAGATAGAGCTGAGGGTAATTTAAGGGTATCTATGGCAACGGATTTATTGAAATTTGTCACCATAAATAAACATACGGTAATAGGCTCCCGTAAGTGTCTGAATTCAGAAAATATTAATACGTCTAAATTTAAACATGATTAAATCATTAAATAAATTATTTTGAATTTTTTAAAAAATTTCAAGAATTTCAAATTTTTTATTTTTATATATTTTTATTTATCATTCATATTATTATCGTCTTTGAGTTGAGACATATATAGTATGTCTTTATTGTAACATAGTTATTAAACATTTTTAATATCTAATTAATAAATAATTTTTTTAAATTAAATATTCTTTCAAAAAAAATATGTAGGTTGTCTGAATTCAGAAACACATACGGTGATAGGCCTAAGGGCCCCTGTCGCCGTAATTTTCTGAATTTAGACAATATTATTTGTCTAAATTCAAATAAAAATAATTTGTTTGAATTTAAACATAATTAAATCATTAAAAAAATTATTTTCAATTTTTTAAAAAAATTTCAATAATTTTGAATTTTTTATTTTTATATATTTTTATTTATCATTCATATTATTATTGTGTCTAAATTGAGACATATTTAATATGTCTTTAATGTAATATAATTATTAAACATTTGTAATATTTAATTAATAAATAATTTTTTAAAATTAAATATTATTTCCAAAAAAAAAAAATACTTACGACAACAGATACCTTTTGGCCTATCGCCATAGGTTGTCTAAATTTAGACAACATTAATATTGTTTGAATTCAAAAAAAAATTAATTTGTCTGAATTCAAACATAATTAAATCATTAAAATAAATTATTTCAATTTTTTTTATTTTTATATTTTTTTATTTATCATTCAGATTTTAAAATAATGAGTTAACATTATTAAAATATTTTTAATAAATTTATTTTTTTATATCTCTTAAAATGAAATTTATCAATTAATAATTAAATTTTAATAATTAGTATATTTTGTTAATAAAATTTATTTAATAAGCATTATTTTAGACACAATTAATATGTTTTAAATGTTATTCAATTAATTGGAAAAAAATGAAGACTATAATTAATAATTTAATTTAACTTCATTAAGTTTTTAATTTTATTTAACTTATCATATGGTTTAATTTATAGCGACAGGTTTATTAAGGACTGTCGCAATAAATGATACATTTTTCAGGTTATTTTCAAAAGTGCCACTTTATCAAATTTTACCACAGTTTTCTAATAAATTATGGTAAAATATATGTGGTTAAAATTTAATTTTGCACTAGTGACATCACCCTACCACATGTGTGCTTTCCCAAGCCACCTTATACGCCATATTATCACCTCACGCCATATTATATATTCGTTGCAAAATATATCAAAACCAAAGTTTGAACCCTTGATCTCCCTTCTCTAAATTTTAAATCTTCCTTCTTTGTTAGTTAAACTAAAATATGCTTACAGTTATTATATATGAAATTAGATATATGTTATTTAACTACATACACATATATTAAATAATATATTATTAAAAAGATATACATATATTATATTTTACTTTTAATTATTAATATGACAAAATAATTTATATAAATATTTAAATTATATTTTTAATAAAATATTTTTTATAGTAAATATTATTTTTGATAAAAAAATTTAAATATTAAATAATATTCTTATACATTGTAACCAATTTCTAAATTTTATTTTCATTTTTAAATGAAATTTATTAAGTATATAATTTATTTATAACATGTATTATATTAGTTTATGTTAAATATCTTTCACTTTTTCTTCTCCATATTTTTCTCAAAAATTAATAAATTATATGATTAAATTTTTATTTTCTCTCAAAATGGTTAAATGTTTCCCCCTTTTTTATTAAAAATATATTTTATCCACAATTTTTCAATATCTTAAAAAAGTATTTTAATGACAAATTAATTTCAACCACATAAATTTTGAGTAATTTTGAATTCTTAAAGAATATAATAACTTTTACAATACAAGATAATTACAAAGATCTCATATGTAATCAATCTAGCTAACCTCTAATAGTTCTCTACCTCATATTAAGGAGAATTTGAATAATTTTTTTTATTCTTCTTAGTAATAATTAGTTATAAAAATCTTATTAATAGCTTCTTTTTTTTATAACAATGGAAACCTAAATGCACTTCATAGAATCACATGAAATCCTTGCTTGTGTATACCAAGCTAAACATTAAATACATAATATGTCAAGTAGTCTACAATATCATTTGCATCTTGCGATATCTATATGACTTTGGCATCCCAATGCCATTTATATATTTGCATGTAAGTAATAATTTACACATACCTTAACCTAATTATAATTGAAAGTAATAACCCAACAAGATTTTAATTTATCATATTAAAATACTAGCTTAATAACATAATTTTTAAAAAATAAGAGCTATATATTTCTATAAAAACATTATGAATAATACAAAATTAAAAAATTATTTAATAATTAAAATTAATACATTTTCAATATTATTCTTTTTGTTTCATGATCTTATATGTCATTTATTAATAATTATGTATGTGAAATAATAAATTTAATTTGATAAATATCTTTTGAATGATTTTATTTAATTTTAAATTTTTAAAATAGTTCATATGAAATTTTTTGATAATTTATATGATAATTTTATAAATTATTTCATATAATTTAAAGTTATATTTAATTTTTTTAAAAAAAATGCTTTTAGTTGAAACAAATATTATCATGAAAAGTAATTATATAAATTATTTTTTATAAAAATATTGTTGTTGCCAAAAGTTCACTTTTGGTTACAATTATTAAAAATTGACATCAAAAATATACTTTTGGTAGCAATAATTAAATGTTACTGTCAAAACTCCACTCTTATCAAAAGTATATTTTTGGTGACAACATATTGTTGCCATCAAAAGTCCAACTGCTAAAAGTTACCACTAATTTTTTTTTTTGGGTAGTGTTTATGTACTAGTTATCAATTTTTACATCAAGCATTAATGTTAATTATATCTTCTTATTAGACATTTATTTACTGCCTCACATTTCACTGCATCTATCATTTTCATTCCCAATATTAATTAAATATTTTCTAGTTAGAAGGGTAACATGCATATACTATATTAAAAGATCAAACTCTTTTTCGAATGCATATAAAACTTAGAGAGAATTATTGATAATACCACTAACTGTTACTATTATTGAAAGAAATTTTTCCAAATTAGAATTGCTTAAATTTAATTTAAGGTCAGCCATGTTACAAGACAAATTAAATGGATTAGCTTTATTATTTATCAAAAGTAAAATGTTAGAATTGTTTGATTGTAAAATTTAAATATTTGATTTTGTACCTCAAAAAGCTAGGAAAGTGATATGAAAATAGATAAATGATAATACACTAAATCTCTTAAATAATTTCGCCTTAAACTCCAAAACTTCTTTACACAGCCTTGATTAGAAATTGATTGAATCAAGCCGGACAGACATATGGGTTAATGACTTCGGCCGAATTCATCAATGGACAAATTTTTCCTTGAGTACATGCCATGAATGCCAGGACACAAGAACAATAAAAGTGAATCACTATCCATAAAAAAAAAAAAACGGGGGGGGGGGGGATAGACCAAGAGAGCCCTATTATTGCCCCAAAAAAATTGCCAAAAACATCGTATCAATTATAATTGAAAAAACAATTAATTTTCTGGCCTACAAGATCAAAAATATTTAACAAATTGACAATTATATAATACACCTTTTGTCCTTGCTGCCGGCATCAAATATTTATATCATATGTGTATTACTTGCACGCAACTACATCAACATGTGCCAAAAAATGCATAATGTTTGATATTGCTAATAACAGAGTGTAATATTGACTCATATATGGAGAAATAACCTTAAAGGACCAAAAGATCTTTTGAATTAAACTTGAATATAGACTAAAGATTGGAAAATCTAAAATAAGGATAGAATGCCATTTAATAAATTGGTCTAAGAATTTGTAACTCTCTCATTCTATGATTTGCAACCACGAAAATAATTTGCAAATAAAATTCACTAATTTCTAAAGGAAAAAATTTGTCAAACATATCATTACTTTCAAGGATCTACTACTCGCAGTAGCAGAGCTGCTCATTGTTGAGGATGTGAAAATGCTCTCACTTTTGGGAAAAATTATGAGTTTGTGAATGTAAATTTTGCAATTTTAACCCCTATTCTTGAGATTTTGCATCATCTGAACTAAATAAAAAATAATAATTGATCTCAAAAACGTATTTGATATATAACATTTTAATGATAGATATAAGATATGAAGAATATATTTTATATGAAAGTCCATATCAAAATATATAAAAACGTATTTCAAAATATATAAAAACGTATTTTATATGAAAGTCCATATCAAAATATTTAATGTAATTTTTTTAAAAAATGATGATTAACCTGCTTATGTTATTACAATTTTATTCTTAATGTCATTATAATTTAAAAAAATTTATTAATTTTTAAATTAAGTTAAATTTTTAAATTAAGTTATCTTATACTCGTGACTTCCAATCCTACCTCTACCATTGACTACTCATATCCATGGTATTGAAATCTAGACCGGACCGGTCGGGTCAACCCAAAAATCGGTGACCCAATCCCTTGTCCGGTCTAGGTTTACTCCTAAACTAGTGAGGGAATGAACCGGTGTAACCCGGTCAACCTAGGTTCAACCCGATATAACTCGGTTGACCCGGTGGGTTGACTAGGTTATTATTTTTTCAGACAAAACCCCTAAAATGACATCATTTTAGGGGATTTTTTTTTTCATTTTTGATTTTTTAGAGTGCTGAGTTTAGAAATAAGATAACAAAAAAAAAAGTGAAACTGAAGTCAAAAAATAAAAAATTAGAGGTAGAGCACGCTAAGTCCAATCCAAATTTCCAGACAGCATTCAGTTCAGCCTTTCATCTATGTCTCTCCTCTCTCGCCCTAACCTAATTAGCGTCTCTTCTCTAGCTCAGTCTCCGTCTCTTCTCCAAGCTCCAGCTCTATCTCCATCTCTTCTCTAGCTTTATCTTTGTCTCTGCTATCTCCATCTCTTCTCCAGCTTAGTCTCTAACTCTCCGTCTTTTCTCCAACTCAATCTCTATCTCTTCTCCAACTCTATCTCCATCTCTTCTCTAGACTTTTTAGATTGAAGAGTTGTAATTATAAGGATAGATATTTAAAATATTGTATTTTATTATTGTTAGACTTTTGAGTGGTTAGATTTGGTTGAATATTTTTATAATTAATGTCTTTTTATTTAAATTATATTATTTCAATCATGATCGATTTGCCACTGGTTTAACTCCTAGTTTAACCCTAATTGAACCACTAACCCGTGATCCAGTGCCATAACCGGTTTAATGATCGGTCTGGTTTTACATACCTTGCATATATCCCCTTATTTGCAACTCTCAAAATACAAATTAGTAAATAAGCTTCATAAATATAAAACAAAATGATTTCTAAATAATAATATATTTGACATATTATTTGCAAATTTTTGTTCAAAAAGTTGCAAATCATGAAAAAGGGTGGCAAATTTTTAGACCAGTTTATGAAAGGTCCTTTTTGTCCTTGTTTGGAATTTGCAAATATTTTGGTTCTGATAAAGTGTAGTTCCCTGTGTGTGCGTCGTCCAACATGGCAAAACGTCAATAAGAAGAGGACAAAATTGCAGTGACAGAAATAGTTTCCTATCCTATTCATTTTCACGATATATTGACGATGGTATCCTCGTCATCAGATTTATACAAGTATAAATACTGGTGATAAAGTGAATTAATTCGGCAACAAATTAGAAGAGAACACGTACGCTAAAAAGAAAACACCAAAAAGATGAAGCCAGTCGTGGAAGTAATCTCTACAGAAATGGTTAAACCTTCGTCTTCTACACCTCACCATCTTCGTCACTACAATCTCTCGTTCATCGACCAGATAACTCCCCAAGTCAACAATTCTATGGTCTATTTCTTCGATGCCGATGATGTCGCAAACAAATTCAACATCAACGAGGTTTCCGACCACCTCAAGAAATCATTATCTCAAGTCTTAACTCACTTTTACCCACTCGCCGGAAGACTCATCAGCGAAAACCTAATCGTAGATTGCAATGACGAGGGTGTCCCTTTCATAGAAACCAGAGTCAGTTGCCACCTCCGCCACATTACCGACAACCCCTCTCTGGCTGACGTCAGCAAGCTGCTTCCCTACGACATGGATGAAATGGTCAACACACTCCTCGGAGCCCAATTCAATGTCTTCGATTGCGGTGGAATAGCCGTCGGAGTATGCATCTCCCACAAGGTCGGCGATGCGCTGTCGTATTTCCAGTTCATCAAGAGCTGGGCCGCCGTGACACGTGGCGAACCGGCAGAACAAATCAGAACCCACTTCAAATCTTCCTCACTCTTTCCGCCAAAAGACACGTCGGGATTCTACCGAAGAACTTCAACAATCGGGAAGCACAAAATTGTGTGCAAGAGGTTCGTGTTTGAAGCATCTGTAATAGAATCTCTGAGAACAAAATATTCTCAAAAGATCGAGAACGTTCCAGAAGGCCAACAACCACCTTCAAGAGTAGTAGCAGTATCAGCTTTCCTTTGGACACGGTTTGTTGCCGCTACTAAGAAAGAAGGAAGCAAACAGATTCACTTGGTCGGATGGACAGCGAATCTACGCCCAAGAATGGAGCCGCCACTGCCGGAACATGCGTTCGGAAACTATTACTGGTATCTCCAAACGTTTCCAACGTTAGATGAACAAGGAGAGTGTAATGACGACCTTGGAAGCCTGTTGAGACAAGAGCTCAGCAAAATCGACAAAGATTTTGTTGTGAAGCTTCGAGAAAGAGAAGAATGCTTGAACCCTATTAGAGAAGACATTTTTAGGGCAATTGAGAAGGGAGAGATGGTTCCCTTTAGTTTCACGTCACTGTGCAGGTTTCCGGTGTACGAGGTTGATTTCGGATGGGGGAATCCAACGTCGGCAGTACCTCCGACATGGAAATTCAAGAATTTGGTCTCTTTAAAAGACACCAAATCAGGTGGTGGCATTGAAGCGTACGTCAGCTTGACGGAGGATGACATGGCTAAATTTGAACGTGACGTGGAACTTGTTGCTCACGTTTCTACCACGGGGTTGAAATAATGTTTGAGTAATCACTACTATGTTAAAGTCGGTGTCCTTTCCTTTGGGTGTTTATTTTCCATTTCCGTACAGTGTTTTTGTTATAATTGTCCTCTGCGTCTAACATTGAGTGCTGGTCTGTTGATTGAAAGACGTGGGGTTGTTATTGTTTACTTGTTTACTTGTTTACTGTAACTGTATGTGTGCGGTGGCGAGGCCAAGATATGTAGTCATGGCGCAAGATAATATAATTTTAAAGTTAATTTTTAAAATTAATAATTTAAATAATTAAAAATAATAATTACACTGTAGGTCTAAAATTGCAAAACTCTAAGTAGATTTATCATAATTTTTTTAAGAAAATTATATTAAACAAGTTAATATGGTATTTTATGTAAATATATATGCTCTTCATAACTTATTTCAATCATTAAAACAATACATATCTAATAAAATTTTAGCCCAAATAGTTTTTATTTAGTTTGGAGAATGTATAATATCAAGAATAGACAAGGGTGGAGAATTGTAAAATATACGTATCCTGCTTATAATTTTCTCAAAGTGAGGGGCTGCCTTGTCTATCTAACCATAACATGCTATCACTAGGGAAAAAAAAAAAAAAGGTCTTTGACGGTGACTTTTAGCGTGATAATAAAAGTTACTGCTAAAAGTTTGGTTTTGACAGCACGAATTGAGTGTCACCACCAAAAATTGTCACCAATCACTAGTATAAAATATAATTTTAACAACATATTTTTCGTCACAGTTTATAGGAAAACTGTGGTAAAAAAAAGGTAAAGTGGCAAAAATGTAAATAAAGAAAAAATGTAATATTTATGGCCACAGACATACAATCCACCTGTTGCCGTAAATAATTTGACAAGCCTTTAAACAAATAACGTAATTAAAATAAATCATTAATTCAAATTTTAAATTTACATTATCAAGAAATATATATATTTAAATTTAAATTATTAAGAAATATATATATATATATATATATTTAACGTGTCTCAGTTTAGAATTCAAACATATAAATTTTAGTTAATTTCAAAAAAAAAGATTATTTTTATTTTTATAAATATTTTATCATAAATATATAAATAAATTTAATTTTTCTGATTTAAGGCATAATTAATATGCTTGAAATCAGAAACCTACGGCGACAGGGGTTCTTAATTATGCCTGAAATCAAGAAAACTTACAACGACAGGCGTGATAAATGCTTGTCGTCGTATGTCTGATTCAGGCATTTAATATGCCTCAATTTCGTAAAAAATAATAATTAATCAATAATTAAAAATTTTACATAAATTTTTGAATTATTTAAATTATTAATATGCCTGAATCCAGACATATTAAATGTGTCTGAATTTAGACATATTAAATTTAAACTGTTAATAAAATTAAGATTATTTTAATTTTTATAAATATTTATTCATTAAATATATATATATATATATAATTAAATATGTCTAATTTCAGGCATATTTAATATGCCTGAAATCAAGCAAACTTATGGCGACAGGTGTCACAAATGCCTGTCACTGTAGGTTTGATTCAGGCATTAAATATGCCCTAATTCTGTAAAAAATAAAAATTAATAAATAATTAAAAATGTTACATAAATTTTTTTAATTATTTAAATTATTAATATGCCTGAATCTAGATATATTAAATGTGTCTAAAGTCAGACATATTAAATTTGAATTGTTAATAAAATTAGGATTATTTTAATTTTTATAAATATTAATTCATTAAATATATATATAAAGTTAAATATGTCTGATTTCAGGCATATTTAATATGCCTGAAATCAGGCAAACTTACAGCGACAGGCGTGATAAATGCCTGTCACCGTAGGTTTGATTCTGGCATTAAATATGCCTCAATTCCATAAAAATAAAAATAAATAAATAATTAAAAATGTTACATAAATTTTTTTAATTATTTAAATTATTAATATGCCTGAATCCAGACATATTAAATGTGTCTGAATTTAGACATATTAAATTTGAATTGTTAATAAAATTAAGATTATTATAATTTTTATAAATATTAATTCATCAAATATGTATATAAAATTAAATATGTCTGATTTCAGGCATATTTAATGTGCCTGAAATCAAAACCTACGACGACAGGCGTTAAGAACGCCTGTCACCATAAATCATTATTACTTACGTCAACAAGCGTTAGTGACACCTGTCACCGTATGTCTTCAATAAATTCATTCCCATTCACCCTCAGCTTCCTCACTCACCCTCAGCTCCCAAAACGTCTGCCGCAGACTCCATTCCCATAGCTCCCTCAGCCACTGCAGCTCCAACCCCCATTCCCCCAGCTCTCTTATCCATCATAGCTCACCCCCTTTTCCCCCAGCTCCCTCGTCCGCCCACAGCTCGTCCGCCCATAGCTCCAGCTCTAGCTTGTCTCTCGGTGCCCATAGCTCTGCCGCCCTGCTATCTCCTCCACCTGTTGTCTCCTCTGGTGCCAGCTAAAGGTTTTTCTCTCCTATTTTGCAGTGTTTTTTGCAATTTATGTTAATTTTTTAACTTAATTTTCATCCTTTTTTCAGTTTTTTTTTTTGCAGTTTATTATTTTTTTTGCAATTTATGTCATTTTTTAGCTTAATTTTCGTCCTTTTTTGTAGTTTATTTTTTTTTGCAATTTATTATTTTTTGTCAATTTATGTCATTTTTTTAGCTTAATTTTCATCCTTTTGCCTGGAATTTTTTATTTTTGATCTTGAAACTTGATTTTTATTTTTCTAATTATAATAATGCATATTTTTAATTTTAATTTTGTTAAATTTAATTATAATCCATCATGCCTTGAGTTTAATTAGTTTAAATTTTATTTTAAATCTTGGAGAATCTCTATTTATTGAGTTGTTGTGCAAACAATTTTTTTAAATTACAAAGTGTAAATTATTTGGGTGATACATTATTATTATTTTTAAATTGTGTGGATACTTGATTAGTAGATAATATCGTGCATTGCATTTAATTAGTTGAAATTGGTGATTTATTGGAAATTAATAGGCTTAATTGGAGGGTTTAGTGCCCGAGAAATCTTATTGTATAAGTCATTATGCTGTCAAATTTTTTAAAATTTCAAATCATAAATTATTTGTTGAAATTTTAATTAGGTAATGATAAACCGTAGTTGGATAGATTCTTTGCAAACAAGTGACGAATATGAGAGAGGGGTAGATCAATTTTTGGAATTTACAAAGAATAATGCTCCTAATGATAAAGGACTATTCTATTTGTCCTTATGTTAAATGTTTGAATAGGTTGCGACAAAGTTCTGTTGAGATTAAAGATCACCTAATTTGTTTTGGGTTCTATAAAGCATACACACAGTGGGTGTTGCATGGTGAGTCTAGAAAACGTAGTGTGCCACAAGAGGTGGATGACGATATGGATTATTTTGGTGATCAAATAGAGGATATGTTATGTGATATTGGCGTTGAAGCTGTTGAGAAGGTGTACAAATATGATAGCTTGTGCAATGATTCAAAAACTCCTTTATATTCAGGGTGCACAAAATATACACGACTAATAGCAGTGTTGAAGTTGTTTAACTTGAAAGTAAGATATGGGTAGAGTAATAAGAGTTTCATAGAGTTGCTTAAATTGTTGAAAGAGATGCTTCCAAAGGGTAATACACTTCCCAGTAGTTATTACGAGGTGAAAAAATATTGTGTCCAATGGATTTGGGGTACCAAAAGATACATGCTTGCCCCAATGATTGTATATTATACAGAAATGATTTTGAAGAATTGGATGCATGTCCGGTCTGTAAGGCATCACGCTATAAAGTAAAAGAAATGGATGGTAGTGATGATTCCATTACTAAGAGGCCTCCAGCGAAGGTGTTATGGTATCTTCCTATAATACCAAGGTTTAAACATTTGTTCGCTAATTCAAGTGAGGGAAAGAACTTGAGATGGCATGTTGATGAGAGAAAAATGGATGGCATACTTCGGCATCCAGCTGATTCTCCACAATGGAAGGGAATTGATAAATTATTTCCTGAATTTGGCAATGAGCCTAAAAATCTTAGGCTTGGACTGTGTACAGATGGAAT
Organism: Prosopis cineraria; assembly: GCF_029017545.1. Lineage (NCBI taxonomy): Eukaryota > Viridiplantae > Streptophyta > Magnoliopsida > Fabales > Fabaceae > Prosopis > Prosopis cineraria. The sequence goes on along the minus strand of NW_026555335.1, from coordinate 33,255,264 downwards.
GAATCCTTATGGTAGTCTTAATAGTCAACATAGTTCATGGCCTATTCTGTTAGTGATTTACAATCTTCCTCCATGGTTATGCATGAAACAGAAATATATCATGCTATCTTTGATGATTTCAGGCCCTAAACAACCAAACAATGATATAGATATTTACTTGGCACCGTTGATTGAAGATTTGAAGATGATCTGGGAGATAGGTGTTAAAGTGTTTGATTCATATCAAAATGAGTCTTTCAAGCTGTGAGCTATGATTTTTTACACGATAAATGATTTTCCTGCATACGGAAACCTATTTGAATATAGTGTGAAAGGGCATAAAGTATGTCTTATCTGTGAAGAGAACACATCCCATCAACAATTGAAACATGGGAAAAAGACAGTCTATCTTGGTCATCGAAGATTTTTGAGACTAGACCACCCTTATCGCAAGTAGAAAAAAAGATTCAATAGTTATCAAGAGTATGATGAAGCTCCAGAGCCATTAACTGCAAACTTGGCATATGAGTGAATGAGAGACATCAATGTGATATTTGGTAAGAGTCAGAAAAAAGAAGCTCAAAAGAATCAATAGAAGAAGAGGTCTATCTTTTTCAATCTTCCATATTGGAGCACCCTTGAGGTGAGACATAATCTTGATGTGATGCATGTGGAAAAAAATGTGTGTGATCATCTAATTGGAACACTGTTAGACATAAAGGGAAAGACTAAAGATGGACTTAAAGTAAGGCTAGACTTACTTGACATAGGAATACGAACAAACTTGGATTCAAGAGTAGAAGGAAAGAGGACTTATATGAGCCCTGCCCCTCGTACTTTGTCTAAGAGAGAGAAAAAAAGTTTTTGCAAGTGTTTATAGGTATTAAGTTCCACAAGGATATTCTTCAGATATCAAGAACCTAGTATTAATAAAAGATTTAAAATTAGTTGGTTTGAAATCTCATGATTGCCATGTACTAATGTAATAATTGTTACTAGTAGCAATTAGAGACATACTGAACGAAAAGGTGAGAAAGTCAATTATCAGATTATGTGTCTTCTTCACTGCAATTTGTGGTAAAGTCATTGATCCTGGAAAATTAGACGAATTGCAAAATGAAGTTGTCATTACCTTATGTCAACTCCAAATGTATTTTATTCCCTTATTTTTTGACATTATGGTACACTTAATTGTACATTTGGTGAGAGAGATAAAGTTATGTGGCCCTATTTATCTGTGTTGAATGTATCCATTTGAGCGGTACATGCTAATTCTTAAAGGGTATGTGAAGAATCTCCATCATCCAGAAGCTTCTATTGTTGAAAGATATGTTGCTAAGGAGGTTGTCGAGTTTTGTACTGAATACCTAACCGAAGTAAAGTCTATTGGAGTTCTTGAGTTTCGCCACGAGGGAATGAGAGTTCATGGGCAAGGGACATGAGGGATGGAAATAAAGCGCATGACATATGAAGAAATGCAACAAGCACATTGGTACATTCTAAATAACATTGGTGATGTTCACTCTGGTTTATGAAGAAATGAATTAAGGGATCAGTACACTAAAAAGCTCGATAAATGGTTGTTAAGTGAGCATAACAAACATTTTTCACTTTGGTCTAGGGCAAGGGTAAAGGAGGATTGTCAGAAGGCCAATGTTTCTGATACAATAAGGTAGTTAGCTAATGAGCCTAACTTTGATGTTATAACTTGGAGTGCATATGACATTAATGGGTATTCATTCTATACAAAAATACAAGATGATAATAGCACTATGCAAAATAGTAGGGCAATGGTAGAAGCTGAGGCAACTCATTTTTCCAGTGCTAAAGATAAAAATCCAACTGTGGCATCTTCATCATATTTTGGAGTCATTGAAGAGACATGAAAAGTTGATTACTTTAAATTTAAAGTGCCCATTTTCAAGTGCATGTGGGTTGATATTAAGAATGGTGTTTAAGAAGATAAATTGGATTTTACTTTAGTGGATCTTTATAAGGCAAAACATAAAAATGAGCCTTTCATCATGGCAACTCATGCAAAATAAGTTTTTTATGTTACCAATCTAGCTAATAAAAGGTTGTCCATCGTACTATTAGGAAAAAGTCTCCTATCTCATGATGAAAATGATGAAACAAGTTTTGGCATTGAAGAGATTCCTTCTTTTATGCCAACCCAACCCTTGTGATGTGGAAGGTGACGATGACGTCTATAATGTTAGAACTAATCATGATGAAGGCTTATGGGAGAATTAAAATATATTTATAACGGTAATATAATATTAGTGAATTTATTTTATCTCTTTTGTCTTTTTATGCTTTCATTATTTATATAAGTTTAAATTTATTATATTTTTTGCTACTAATATTATTTATCTTATTTTTTTAGGAGAAATATGGAAAATCCTTGTAGTAGTGGCACTGAAAAAGAAAAGACTAAGAGAGGTAAAAGAGGCGCCATGCGACTAACAAAGTTAGCCCAAGCACATGGAAAGATTCATCTTGACTTTGATGAAAAGGGCTAACCAATTGATAAGAAAAAAGGAAATATTTTTAAGAGTTTTGTGGGTCTTGTAGCTTATCAAAAGACTAGCATCTTGGAGGAAAAGTGGGATAATGTAAAAGACAGTGATAGAGATGATGTTTGGGAAACAATACTGGTATTTCTAATTGCTTTATATCATATTTACTTTTTATTTTGAAATATTTGTTGTCACAAAATTTATCATTGGCATGTTTTTGCAAATTACATATGACATAAAGGAAACTCCATTTTTAAAAGACAAATGGCTAAAATATGTCGGGAATCGATGGAGGGACTTTAAGTCCAAACTTACAAGAAAATATGTGTTTCCCAAGAATAACAATGAACATGATGACAGTGACAATGATATTGGCATGGAAAAACCTTGGGAGAAGTATCCATTCATTGATTATGACACATGGATGAGATTTGTTCATAGTAGACACAATCCTAAATTTTTGGTAAACGAAGGAAAAATATTATATTAAACTAGTATTATTAAAATTTTATTTTAACAAAAATGTTTTTCATTGTTTGTTAATAGGAAAAAAGTCAAAGGGGTCAAGAGCGTCAGAAGAAAAATCTATATAACCATACTATGTCACGAGGAGGGTATGCATATGTTTATGACATGATGATTTAAGAGAAGTGGGAAGTAAAAAGACAAGCGGCGGAAGTTGATAATGTTGAAGATGTTTCTCCTCCATCTCCTATTAATCATACAGAAGCATGGAAGAGAGGACGGATGACTAAAAAAGGAGAGTATATTTCCCCAGAAGCTAGAGAAGTGGCTGAAAAAATTGTAAGTATCTTTACAGTCAACATCTCAATTATATGATTTAAGTCTACTAATTGCATTGGTTGATTACATGTTCCAGGATACTCTTATAGAAGCATCCTCTCAAGGGACCTTTGTATCTACTAGTAGGAAGGATATATTGGCCACAGCATTAGGGAGTGAAGAGCACTCTGGCCTTGTTAGTGGGGTTCCAAAAGGCGTGGGCATAAGACAATATGTTGGACCACCACCATGTCCTGATCTTGTACTAATGCATCAAGTACAAATGATGATAGCAGAATGCAAATCAAGCATGATGATAGAAATGCAATCAATGATTAGCAATCTCCAGATACAATCACAACAAGCACCGAACTATGGTGGTGTTTTAGATCCAGGGTCTAATCTTGAGCTATCAAGCAAGGAATGCCATGCATACTTTATGTGGAGGATCATGGCAAACGAGTAGTTGCATATGGAAAGGTGTATAACCATGCAACTATAGTGCACCACCAACAGATACAACATAACCAAGTAAAGGTTGCGGTTGAAGAGGTTGTAGGTGCCAATGCTCCTGTATTATTCCCTACTGAGGAGGTACAAATAGTAGGACAAGCTGAGCATAATTTTATTATTTGGTTGAAAAGACTAGCCTGACAGGTTACCGATGAGGTATGAAAAGTTATAATTTTTATATTTCTTAATTAACATTATAGGTATTTCTAATTTTTATTATATATTAATTATAGGAACTCCTACAGTCAAAAGAATCTCTGGGTTTTAATCCCCAACCGGTGCAAGTTTATTTAAAACAGTTGGCTTCGATGGTGGTTGATCTGAATGAATTTTCTAATGAAATAAAAGTAAGCGAAATGATTGTTGGGAAGCCTATTACTTTCAGAGTTTCCAGAAAAGACATTAATGATCTTATTATTTTTGACTGGTTGGACTTCGCAATAATTTAAGTGTTTATTATGTAAGTGTTCATTTTTATTTCTAGATTAATATTTAATATTTTTATTTTCTTGCTAACATAGTTTTTATTATCAAAGGTAGCTCCATAAGATATGCATCGAACTCGGTGTCGATTATAATTATGGGTTCTTATCTCCACTTTTAACCACAATCAGGAAAGGGAATTAAAGAGCTTCTTATATTGGAAAGACAATGTGTAGGCAAAAGAAGAGGTGCTGGTTTTTACCAATTATTGAAAGGTATTAAATGTTAAACTCATCCCTCAATTTAATAAAAATTTGCTTAATGATGTGATATTAATATAAATTAATATGTTGTAGTCATCATTAGATGCTTCCTGTCATTTGCCCGTATGAAAATACTATATACTGGTTTTGTTCACTACGAAGGGAAATAAGCGATGATATGAAGTCTTTGATTGAATTGTAAGTCTTTAAATAATTCTATTTTGTGTTATTAATAACATATATTTAATATTTTCTAAGTATGTATATTTGGTAAATAGATCATTAGCAATATATTGGAAATCAGCAGGAATGGTTGACAAGAAAAAGAATGAAATTAAGTGGGTGCAAATGCAAGTAAGTATTTCAAATTTATTCTCTTATCAGAATGAAAATTATAATATTTATTTAATAAATTTTATTATTTTTATTATCTTTATAGTGTCCTCAATAACCAAGAAGTGTAGAGTGTGGTTATTATGTAATGATTTTTATGTATGAAATCATCACTCAAGGTATTATTCACTCATTTGATCAGGTAATAATTTGCTAATAATGATGAAATTTGTCATATACTTGAGTTATTATATATATATATATTGTTATTAAAATTGTAGTACTTCTAAAATTTAGAGCCATACTCTAAGCAAGAGTTGAGACATATACGGAATCTTTAGTCTTGTTTTTTCATAAAATTAACAGGGTTAGAGTAGAAATATTTTAAATATGTGTATTTTCAAATGGAGATTTTTGTTGAAATGTTTGTAATATATATATTTGTATTGACCTCTAGAGTTGCTATTTATGTATTAATGCAGGTTTGTAAAAGTAAGTGATGTATATAATTATAGGTGATTATATAAAAAAAGCATAGTAAAAAATAAATCTATGGTGATAGTTGTAACCACAACTATTGCCAAAGATGTGCCACTCAACCATCTTTCACCACAGGTCCAAAAGAGACCTGTGGCAAAAGATGATATCTTTCGCCACAGGTGAAGGTTGGACCTGTGGTGAAAGAAACCATCTTTTTGCCACAGGTGTCTCTGGGACCTGTGGCGAAAGATGATATCTTTTGCCACAGGTCTCAACTTCACCTGTGGCAAAAAATAGCATGTTTCGCCACAGTTACATTATACCTATTACAAAAAATATACATTTACTACCACACTATTTTCTACCACAGAGCGTCTTCTATAGCTAAAAATACATTTAACTGTGGCAAAAAATGCTTTTTGCACTAGTGACTCTTCCTTCCAAAAGACGTGTCAAGATATAACCGGGATTCTCTTGTCATGAAGGATAAAATTGTGTCCAAGAGATCCGTGTTTGAAGCATCCATGATAGAATCTCTAAAAGCAAAATACTCTACGAAGATGACAAACATTCTGAAAGGTCATTAGAAACCACCTTCACGAGTTGAGTGTTGTCAACTTTCATATGGACAAGGTTTTTAGTTGCCACTAAGGAAGAATTAGGAAGTAAGAAGAAGATTCAATTAGTTGTATGGATAGCAAATCTACAGCCAAGAATGGAAGCTACATTACCAGAATATGCCTTTGGAAACTATTATTGGCCGATGCGAACACTTCCAACATTGGACGAGAAAGGAGAATGTCACGACCTAAGAAGGAAGTTAAGAGAAGAGGTCAATAAAATTGACAAGGATTTTTTTGTTGTTGTGAAGATTCGAGAAAGTAAACAATGAAACCTACATTAAAAGAAAGAAGAAATGGTTAAAGCAACTAGGAATGTAGAGATTGTAGCTTTTACATTTACTTCGCTGTGTAGGTTTCCAGTCTATGAGTTTGATTTTGGTTGGGGAAATCTAGTATAAGTAGGACCACCTACCTAGAAATTTAAGAATGTGGTTACTTTAAAAGACACCAAGTCAAGTGGTGGCATTGAAGCTTATGTTAGTCTCACAGAGGAGGACATTGTTAAATTTGAACACGACAAGGAATTTCTGGCTCATGTTTCTACCACGGGTTAAAATGATATTAATTATACTCATCATTTGCCTTCATAATGTTTGTTGGATTAGTCAAGGTGATTATTATTAATCACCTAGTATTTAGTTGGTGATCCTGAAATCTATACAAAGAGCATTACATTATACCATAAGCATCGAGTTCATCAGACTGTTACTCTTTTTTGGTTTTTTTATTTTTTTCCTAAAGATTGTTACTATAAAGTACAAATCAAGCTGTAAAGTCCCATCTCACATTTAAGCTTGATCATTCCACATCATACAATCAACAAATCAAAATCAAAGTAATAACCTTTTATTTGTTTCTAAATCATAAGATCTCGACTTCTTAAAATATATATTCAAATAAGAGGGTTAGCAGAAGTGTAAATACAATCAAATAACTCAAAAAGCTACAACTTCTAAATCATAAAAAAGGATCATGCATAATGGCATGCAACACATGCACCGCAGTATGTGGCACAAAGCCATAAGCTCTATTTTTGACTAAGACATGCGCCATGGCGGGAACATCATGTGCCGTGGCACGCCTATCCGAAATTCTATTATGATTTTGATAGCAAAATTGACAAACTTTGCATGTGCCATTTTTATATCTGACATTTGATTGGAGTGATTCAAGCGCTCATAGCAAGTTTACAAAGTATACTAGCTAATGGAACAAACTTTAAAGTCGATTTAACGATCCGATCTAAAATTGGATACTCAAGTGCAAAAACTCACTTTTTCTTTCAAAAACTTGTACCCTAAGTGCTTAATTCTCATTTCTTATCCCATTAGAACACTTTAGGTCTTAAACCAAGTCCAAAAGGACCATATACACCTGATTGACACCACACATTTCAAATATAACATCAATAGCCTATTTTGGCCTCTCAAAGCTACATTACATAATTGTGGTCTTATATAAAGAAAATACATATACGACATATACTCACAAATACAACTAAACTTGTTCCACTTTCAATCCTCTAACTCTTACATATGGGACTCTACCTCACCATATGATCGAGAATCATAAATGTACTCGACTCTTTAAAAGGAGCTCTACCTCACCATTTGTGTAAGTTCTCACATCATAACACACTCAAATCACAATCAACACATACTCATCACATTAATTCACATATATACATCAGTGAAACAAGTTACAATATAATATATAGACTTACTTGTTTCGTATTTAAGTCTACCTACGTGCCCTTTACTAGGGCACTCTTGGCACAATACAACATCATATACAAATATATGCAAGCAAGATACGCAACATCATATATAAATATTTAATTACTATTTTTCTATTATTTAGAATATGTTTGATTATAATTATTAAGAAATATAGTAATTATTAATATCAATAATTATAATAATATTTTTATAAGTACTTTATTAATACTTTAATTGTATACATATATCTATTTTTAACTAAATATATATATTTTTCTAATATATGTAATTTTTTTAATCTGTAGTCAAAGAAGTGGCATTTGTCCTTCAAACAAACACCACCTCTCTATATCTTTTATTAAAAAATATATTAAATATTAATTATTAGTATCTGTTTGGGTATAATTATTAAGTGATATAGCTAATTATTGATAGCAATAGCTATAATAATATTTTTATAAGTACTTTATTATTACTTTAATTGTATACATATATCTATTTTGAGCTAAATATATATTTTCTAATAAACATGATAGCTAGTTTTTTTTAATTTTTATTCAAAGAGGTGGCGTTTGTTCTACAAACAAATGCTACCTCTCTACATCATTTATTAAAAAATTAATATACCAAATATTATTATGTAATGATTAATTAAATATTTAATTAATATTTTTTCTATTATTTAGTATCTATTTGATTATAATTATTAAGCAATATAGGTAATTATTAATATCAATAATTATAATAATATTTTTATAAGTACTTTATTAGTACTTAATTGTATACATATATCTATTTTTAACTAAATATATATTTTTTCTTATATACCTAATTTTTTTTAATTTTTTATTTAGAGAGGTGGTGTTTTTTCTTCAAACAAATGCCACCTCTCTATATCATTTATTTAAAAATAATATATTAAATATTAAAAAATAAACATTATTTCAATATTTTAATAATTTTTTTTAATATTTCATATCTATCTGGTTATAATTATTAAGTGATATAGCTAATTATTAATAGCAATAGTTATAATAATATTTTTATAAGTACTTTATTGGTTCTTTAATTGTATAGATATATCTATTTTTAACCAAGTATATATTTTTCTAATAAATATGATAGCTATTTTTTAAAATTTTTATTAACAAACACCACTTCTCTACATCATTTATTAAAATATCAATATATTAAATATTAATATATAAATATTAATTAAATATTTCATTATTATTTTTTCTATTATTTATGTATCTAATTATAATTATTAAGCAATATAGGTAATTATTAATAGCAATAACTATAATAATAATTTTATAAGTATTTGTTATTACTTTAATTGTATACATATATCTATTTTTAAATGCATATTTATAATTGTAAATTAATACTTGTAGGTATATCTAATATTTTGTTGAATAATTATTATTAAATTAGAAACATAATAACTATTATTGATTATGTATATTTTTAACTAATATAATATGGATATAATTTTTTTAAGGTGAGAAGTGGCGTTTATTCCATTTAAAAATGCCACCTCTCTACCAAAATTAAAATATGGTGCAGTGTGTGTTACTGTGCAAGACGTAACAGGCAGTGTATGTGTCAGTGTGTTGGGAATATGCAATGGGGACATGGGCAGTCTTCGCTATTGGTTCTGAAAAGTGTCCAACTTTATCTTGTTGCTGTGTAGACCATCCTCATCTTGCTTGCTATACTGTGAGTCTGTGTCTTCCATTTTTATTTCCTAATTAGCATCGTTTACGTTCAGCTCTTTTGATCAGCGTCATTTACATTTAGCTCATGGTCCAACTCCCAGTTCCCAGCTCCTTTACATTGCCTTCAACTCTCCCAGCTTGTGATTTCCAGCTCATGTTCTCCTCTTCCAGCTCTCCAAGTTAGTTTCCTCTTCTTGAAGCTCTCAGCTTATGGTTCCTTTTCTTCCAACTCAGTAGCTCACAAGTAACTCCTATCCCGACAAATATTTTCTTTTACCTTCTTGCAAATGTCCCCACACCATTAACCCCCAACTTTCAGATATAATCCCTAGTATCTAAAATTTTAACTTTTAAATATTCTAAAATTTGTGGTCCCTAACTTCAACTTATATTAGATCAACTTTATTATCCATTTTTACCTCATGATCTTCAGCCTGTGTGGTCCCAACATTGTTTCCTTAACACCGACAGATTGATCTTAGTAGTTTTCTAGCTCCCTTGGTACACTTTGCATTTTTTTAATTTTTTGTTTTAGTTATATCATTAGATATGGGTTAATTTAAGATAAATTTTGAAGTAGTATTATATTTGTTACCCTAAAATTTTTAGTTTTATCCTAAATAATAAAGAAAAAAAATCAATTTTTACAATAAGCAAAAAAAAAATATTTTAATTTATATTTTAGTTAGCGGTGAGTTAAAATTATGTTTGTATTTATTGATTTATTTTTTGTTGATTATTAATTTGGTTATTGATTAGAATATGTTGAATTAATTATTTTAGAAATTTGCAAGTGTTGAATAGCAGGTTTAATACCCTAAAAATTTTTAATTTTAAATGTTATGTTGTTAAAATTTTTTAATTGTTGAATTAATATATAATTTGTCAAAAATTTATTTTTAAATCATTATGTTATTGATTTTATTTTAAAATATAAACAATATATTAAAAAAGAAATTATTAGTAGACTATGATGTGTGACACAAACGCCACCAGGTCATACCTGACACTTTCCTATAATAGGTAGTAAGTATAGACCGAAAGTGGATATTTGTTAATCGATTGTCGAGAGAATATAAGGATGGTGTGAAAGAGTTTATTACTTTTACGATTCAACATGCAAAAGATCCAAACAAAATTTTGTGTCCTTGCTAAGCTTGTTGCTATGGAAAGAGAATTACTCCAGCTGAATTGTTAGATCATTTAATATGTCATGAAATTGATCAAAGTTATACACGCTAGACAAGGCATAGGGAGAGGAATGATGTATTTGGTGAATGGGGTCATACCACTAGATCTTTTGAGAGACAAGATATGTGTGATGATGTTGGTAGTAATGCGTGTGAGACTAATCGTCTTGATGAAATGGTAAAAATAGAGGATGAATTTCATGATTGTCTTAAAATGTTTGAAAAGTTAATTGGTGATTTAGAGAAACCATTATATCCTGGTTGTACTAAATACATTAGATTATTAGCAGTTCTGGTATTGTACAATTTGAAAGTTGCATGTGGATAGACTAATAAGAGTTTCACTCTATTTCTTGATGCTTTGAAAGATATGTTTCCCACTGATAATGAACTTCCTACCAAGACATATAAGGCTAAATAAATGCTCTGTTCAATTGGTTTAGGCTACAAGAAAATACATGCATGTCCTAACGATTGCATCTTATTTCATAATGAGTATGCCTCGTTAGAGAAGTGCCATAAATGCAAAGCATCATGATATGGAAAGAAATCAAGTCCTGCAAAGGTGCTATGGTATTTTTCCATTATACCGAGATTTAGGTGCATGTATGGAAATGCAGAAACCGCCAATATGTTGACATGGCACGAGAATGAAAGGATTAAAGATGGCAAGCTCAAGCATCCTGTAGATTCCCCTTAATGGAAAAAAAATTAATTTTGAGTACCCTGATTTTAGAGAGGAAGAAGGAATCGTCGTCTTGCACTGTCAACCGATAGAATCAACCTACATAGTGCTCAAAGCAGTACTGACAGTACATGGCTATTGATATTAATAATTTATAACCTACCTCCATGGTTATACATGAAATGTAAATTTACGATGTTATCTATGTTAATTTCTAAGCCTAAACAATCAGGAAATGATATAGATATATATTTAGCCCCTTTGATAGAGGATTTGAAATTAATGAGGAGACACCAGCGTGAAGGTTTATGATGGGCATATAAAAGAAAGTTTTAATTTAAAAGCCATGTTATTTGGCACAATTACTAACTTCTCTGCTTATGGGAATTTGTCAAGATATGGTAGCAAAAGGCATGGTATGTGTCCTATATGTAAAGAAGACACTCATTCAATACGGTTGGATTATTGTAGAAAAAATATTTACATGGGACACCGTAGATTCTTGCCTTCAACACATCATTGGAGAAAGTAGAGAAAAGCTTTCAATGGTGAATCCGAAGAAGAGAAACTGCCTAAGCTGAAGACAGGCGTGAATGTGTTTGAAAAGGTGAAAGATCTTGACAATCATTTTGGTAAACCCTTTGTGAGAAATATTACAACAAATGGGTGGAAGAAAAAATCAATATTTTTTTATCTACCATATTGGAAGTCCTTACATATAAGACACTTTCTTGACGTGATGCGTATTGAAAAAAATGTTTGTAATAGTGTGATTAGGACATTGCTCCAGTTGCCAGGAAAAAGCAAAGATAGTGTCAAATTAAGGTTGGATTTGGTTTCTATAGGAATAAGGGAAGAGTTGGCTCCAATGGAGAAAGGAAATGCATATATCTACCACCAGTAGCTTACACTTTATCGAACAAAGCGAAAATTTTTTTTCTTGAATTCCTACATACTGTTAAATTGCCAGAGAGATATTCTTTAAATGTAAAGAATCTTGTATCAATGAAAGACTTGAAGTTACAGGGGCTTAAATTTCATGATTCTCATGTGACGCACCATCACTAATTATGCTTATTTTTCAAGATGATTTGTAATAAAGTGGTTAACATTGCAAATTTTCCAGCCCTGTAAAGGCAAATCGTTTTGACCCTATATGAACTTAAAATATATTTCCCACCTTTATTCTTTGATATCATGATTCATTTAACTATCTACTTAGTCAAAGAACTTTAAATGTACAAGCCAGCATATTTAAGATGGATGTACTTGATTGAGCGTTACGTGAAAATATTAAAAGGCTATGTAAAGAATAGACATTGACCCGAGGGGTGTATCACTAAATGGTACATAGTCGAAGAAGCAGTTGAATTGTGTACAAATTATCTGTCTAACGTTGATGCTATAGGGATTCCAAAGTTTCATCATGATGGATGAAGATTAGGGAAAGGAATAATTGGAAATAAAGTTATTAGCATCTCAACAATCGAATATGAGCAAGCTCATCTATATGTTCTACACAACATTGAAGATGTTAAGCCGTTTGTGGAAGAAAACCAAGGATATTCTTAGAGACATGTTTGGTGTTAGAAATGAGAATTTTGTAACAAAAGAATACAATCGATGATTTATAAAATGGTTTAGAAATCGTATTCTTGAGGAGTTAGAGAAATATCCTGATAATGTTTTTGAAAAATTGAGATGGTTGGCCAGGAGGCTGAGTTTAGAAGTTTTATCTTACACTAGTTACATAATCAATGGTTACACTTTCTATACCAAAGAATAAGATGATCAATGCACAATGCAAAATAGTGGACAGTATCTAGTTCAAAAGACACCAACCCTGTCTATGCAGAAATGTCATACTTTGGTGTCATTGAACGTATATGGGAGTTGGATTACTCTATATTTAGGGTGCCAGTCTTTAGATGTAGGTGGGTTAATAATTATAGTGGATTTCAAATTGATGATTTTGGATTTATTTAAGTGGATCTCTCTAAGGTTGGGTAAAGAGATGACCCTTTTATTTTAGCTTCGCAAGCTCAACAAGTGTTTTTCATCCCTAATCCTACAAAAAAAGAATTTATCTATTGTACTTTTGTCAAACAAAAAACATGACGATGATGATAAAGCTCATAGTAATGAAGATATGAATATTGAAGATGATCCTTTCTACGGGACAATTCAATCTTTTAATAATGATTTAATTGAAGATGAGAACTTATACATGAGAGATGATCATAGAGATGGGATATGGGTTGACCTGTCAAGTCTAAATCAAACAAAGAAAAAATGAAAAAGTAATTTTATTTTTCATTTTTACTTCTTTCAAAATTAATTTACCTTGTTTGTTCTACTTATGCATATATTAATGTATCAATTTTAACTTGAAGGACAATGAGTTCTCATAATGACAATGAACCTCATACCAATTCAAATGATGAAGATCCTCAAGCAGCAAAGAAGAAAATATTTTGAGATGTTCATTGTGGTAGAATTGTGATAGCCAAGTTGATCAGAAATAGAAGCATGGGAATAAAGCTGCAAGTTAGTTGGAATATCAAGGTTCAACCAATAAAACCAAATGAAAAAAAATTAGTCAGTTATAGTGGAGCTATAGCTCGAGACCATGTCTTATTACATTTACTAATTGAAGAAAAGTTCCGAATAAGTACAAGAGATTCATATGGGAACAAGTTGAGGTAAAAAAAAAAAGAAGTCATTTAAATTTTATCTTTTTTATTATTTTTCCTACACATTTAGTGATCTAAATTATTTTTAATCTTTCTTTCAGTCTTGTTTTGAGCTTGATGAGATTCATAGAACATATGTCCTAAAAAAAGTTGGGGTTCTTCTTAAGAAATTTTGTATAGATATTTGTAAGTGGTATTTAATAGATAATAATCAAAATATCATTGAACATCCACCAAAACTTTATGATGGGATCATATCTAAAGAAGATTGGGATGAATTTGTTCTAGTGCACACAACAAAAGAATTTAAGGTAATTAATGCTAGATTTGACCAATTAAATATAGTTTTATTTATATAAAATTAACATGAATTCAATTTTCATTTCAACAGTTGAAAAATGAGTGATACTGTCAATTAGCGAAAAGCCAAAAATATTGCTTCAAAAGGGACAGAAAGGATACAAATTCATTAAACAAGATAAAGTATATATCTTATATTTAATACTTATTACATGCATCTATTTTATATGTTTGAGTTATTTATCAATTTAGTTAATTATTTTAATATGTAGATAAAAAAAGACAATTTAAATTGTGAACAACTTTCAAGACATGAAATATGGGTTGAAGGATGACTAAATTCAAAAGGTGAAATTGAAGATGACAATGTGAGGCAAGTTTGGTAGACTTATGTAAGTATTAATATTTAATTCTTGTTTAAATATAATATTTTATGCTGGAAACTAAATCTCATGTTTTATATAATAGCAAAATTTGTCATAAGAAAGGTCAGAAGAAGCACAACAATTTGGTCATGAAGATATCCTTAGCAAGGCATTAAATGTTCTAGAAGTCTCAGGTCGTGTCAGAGGGGTTAGTTTTGGTGTTACCCAAACCACTTATTTTGGTGGCAGAAGACACTCAAACAAGAGTGTAATTGTTGAGTTGAAAAAGGAAATGAATGCATTTCGACAACAAATGTTGGAACAAAATATGCACAAGCAGCATTATGAAGAACAATATCGTCAATTACAAGAACAAAATAAAAAGTTATTCCAACAAATGAATAATATAATGCAACAGGGCTTGGTGAGAATTCTAGCAGTTGAAAGCCCTAGTTTGAGGGATAGCTGTACTTTCATGTCAAACCACCCAGCTCTTCCTCTGGTAATACTTTTTCTACACTACTTTAATTATATTATTAATTTTATAATATAAATTATTAAAAATTTTCTTTGTTCCTAAGGAGAATCAAAATACAAATTGTACATAGAAATTCCCTTTAAAAATGCAGTTGTCGTGGGTACTGTTTACAATTTCATTGAAGACACTTTATATACAATACCATTACACCCTGGCACATTACAAGTTTCTGTAGACATTTGCACTAATGATGATGCCAAGTTACTAATACCTCTTAATGAAGATATTGTATTAGTTAAAGATGCAGAGGGAACTTTTGTTGCGTGGCCTCTGTATCTCATTGAGTCATTTGACAAGGTAATTATATAATTTAAACTTCTTTATAATTTGCTACATGTAATTATAATTTAATGACATGGTTTTTTTATATTATTTTTACAGACTCGACCAAAATCAAAGAATAAGAAAATAATTGAATCGCATGGTAATATCTATAAGGAATCAAATACCATGCATAAGTAAAAAAGTGTATCTCATTGAGCTTCAAACATGAAAAGGGTTAATAATTGTCATGAAGTTCTTTGATCTCTTTTTCCAAAGCTTACTGCTAATAGCCAAACAATTGAAATAAGATTTGAGGAAGAAATCTATTAAAAAGATAGTTGGGAATATCTTGATAGAAATACCATCATGGAAATACTTAATCGAGAATGGGCGAGTGCTTCTGCTATCAACAATTGGATAAAGTACTTGTTTTATAATATCCTTTGATATTGATGTTTTTATCATTTGATATGATTGGTTTAATACAAATTTTTGCTATTTATCAAGGTATTTGTACATTTCTTTTCTGAAAGACATGGAGAAAATGAATAGATTTACATTTATTAGTCCTCATGATATTAGTCATGGGTCGACATTGGGTCCATCTGAGCAAGTAAATCTTGTAAAAGAAATGTTCACATAGAAGGCAGAAGTTAGAAAATATATGTTATTTTTAATTCCTTACAATACAGGGTAAGTAATTCATTGAATATTTTTTTCTTTTGTGTATGATACCTCAATTTTATTAAGACATAACAAAATTTTAAATTTTTCATGAAACATTGAATTTTGATTGTTATCAATCCTATGGTTGTTCCTTTGCCTTTAATTTATTATTTGGATTCTCTATTTGAAGGTATGCTAATGGATCGGCCTAATATGTTGAGGTTATTCAATAAGTAAATATTTATAATTATAAGAATTATTTTGTACATTTTTATATATATTTGCACCAATTATTATTGATTAATTTTTTTCTATTTTATTAGGGCATTGAACAGTTTTCAAGGTAAAAAAGAGCTCCCCTTTTTCAGAAATAAAGAATTCTCTAAAAGTTATCAATGGACCAAAATCATGGTATAAATTATACTTTGAAGAATTATTAAATTATTGACTATATTTATTTCGTTCATAAATTTACATTATATTTTGGTGAATTTTTTAGTGTCCTTTCCAACCAAATAACAATGATTGTGGTTACTATATTATGAAATTCATGAAAGACGTGATCACTTATGGTCAAACTTCTATCCCATTTGAGATATGAAATTTAACTCAATTTGAATTTTATCATTTTTTGTTGCTTATGACATCATTTTTTAATATATTTTGTAGTACTATGAGGACACAAAGTGCTTGGAATATAGTGATGAGCAAATTTATGATCAAATTGAAGAATGGTCATCTTTTATTTTGACTTTAAGATGCCAAAACATAGGTAATTATTAAATAGTTTATTAATGTAGAAACTTTTGAAAATTTTCATTATATGTCCTTCAACCTCTTTGGAAAACTTAGCTATATTAATGTAGTTATAGACTTCTTGTTAGTTTCACAAAGCTGTTTCCTTTTTATTGTATAACTAGACTATTTATAAACTATTGGACTGGTTGATATATATTATTCGATCTTTTGTATTGATTTCAAAGTTAGGTTAATAAATTTATAAAATTTTATTTTAAAAAAAATTACATTAGGTGGCATTTCTAATGGGTAGAAACGCCACCTATTTGACTATAAAGGTGGCATTTGATCATGAAGAAATGCCACCTAATGTAATTTTTTTAAAAAAAAAAAAGAACCAAAGAGGTGGCATTTCTTCATGATCAAACGCCACCTCTGTAGTCAAACATTGGAAACGCCACCTATTTGAATTTAAATTTTTTTAATTATAACAATTTTTTTTAAATATCTAGAGTTGTTAGCCATAAAAAAAATTTATAATTGTGTTATGAATAAAAAAAAATAATAGAACAAAGAGGTGGCATTTTTTTAGGAAGAAACACCACCTCTGTTAAGCTGAGTTTGAGAGAGGTGGCGTTTCTTCCTTGAATGAAACAATGATGGTATTGAGGATTAAAAAACAATGAAGGTAAAAAGTGAGTTTAAAAACAAAAATCAAATGATAGTCAATCTAATGAATAAACAAAATATTAGTAAGATAAAAATTAGAGGAAAGATAAATGGTTCTAGAATGATGAGCTTGAACAACAAAATTATCTGCTAACTGGATAAAAATAGGAGAAATAGAAACTAACTCAAAAAAAGATCAACAGAAGAACATATATGATCGATCACACCATTATCAATGATCCATGCAGACATAAGGCGTTTAGAGGAAAGTAAGTGAAATATAATTGGTGTTGAAGTCACATTAATAGAAGGTGTGGAAGGAGAGGTAATTACAAGATTAACTTGTACCGAAGAAGTTGGTGAAGCAATAGGTGCAAGGGTCTACATAAGATCGAGAAGCCTATTGTATTGATTCCAATGAATGATAGAGAGGCAAAAGAAGATGAGGATCAAGCAGTTTTATCAGTAGGTATAGAAGCATCTAGAGTAGTCGTAATGGTAGAAGACAAAACTATGGGTTTAGGAGCCATAGGGTTCCAGAAGCATGAAATAAAGCATAGAAGGAAAACAATGAAATTTTTTTTCACATGCTTTGATACTTTAACACAATTTATAAAAATAGTAACTTATCCTTTTAAGTCCAATGTGAAATTTATTTATACAAGGGAAAAGATCTATCAAGATCTATCAGAGAATAAAATAATAACAGAAAATAAAATAGTTATAATCACCCTAATTATGTAGAATAACATATACAATAAAAAAAACTAATTTTGCCCTATGTTATTAGTTTTAACGTTTCTTGATTTATTTGACGGCTCGGGTTTCTTATTTTACTATTTATATTACAGTCATTAGTGCAACTAAAATGGATCTGTTCTTGATAGAAAGTTATCGCCTACATTGTTTGATATAAAAAAGTCAAAATCTTATCTTCTAAGAAAGTGTTATAAAATTAATTTTTACTTGTTTGTGGCAAAATATGCTTTTAGCAACTTGTTCATAGATTGATTAGCTTACAAGAGTTATATGTGTATTGTCTACTATATGCACAGATAAATTAAAAAAATAGTAAAAAATTGGGTGTTAGCTTGATTATTCAGCTTCTGATATATTGTTATTCTAGTTAGAGCTCACCTGCATTCCTTATTTAGATGAAATAGAATAGAAGGGTCATTATTGGACCGAAATGGAATAAAACGTTTTACTTTTTGTAGTTTTACAAGAAAAACAAAACTCATTTAACCATTATTTAGTAGTTATTATAAATTTAATGGAATAAAATGGATTATGTGTTTTTTCTAATAACTCAAACCTTTTAACTATCTCACCCTATTTCATTAATCTGTTGAAGAAATATTTCCGATCACTGTCTTTGAGGAAGTTTAGCTTGATTTGGGAGGAAGCTTTAAAAAAAAAAAAAACAACGAAGAATAAATTTTAATTGAACTGCATGTTTCGCCAAACTTGAATAATGTATAGCCTGAGTCACATAGTTTTCCATGATTTCTTATTATATTTTTGTGACTTGAGTGCGCGTTTACCGTTTACCAAGTTATGTCATTTTTCTCTGTTGTCATCTGTCAACGAGAGCTTATCACTTTATTAATAGAAAGATTTTAGTTGATTCTATAAAGAAAAATGTCAAAAGTTTTATCTTATATGCTTAAACAAAGTAATTTAAAATGACCCTAAGAAAGATTGGTCTAATTGACAAGGATTTGACCCATAACTCACAAAATTATAAGTTCAATTCTTCTTTTCGATGTAAGAACCTTGTTGGTAGACAATTTCTATAAGCTCTCTTTGAGCCCTAAAGCTAGCCCTATCCTTGATAGACTCCCATGATCCAATTTATCTAAACTTTTCTCTATCAAAAAATTAAAAGTTTTCCTGTAAGGATGAGTTAATTTTGTTTCAGCGCAAGTGTGCAACTTCTTGTTAGATTGGTTTATTTAATTAGTTTACAAGTCAGAAGTTATTTGTGCCAACCATGCACGCTTATTGTTAGTGACTAGGTAGGACAAGTTATAAATTTTTAATTCAGGATATATTAGATTTACTTGAATGGATGAAGCAAGTGAGATCTTTCTTTCTTATTTTTTTTTTCAATACAAAGGCCATGAAAATGTGCAAAGAACAAGATGGCTACATGGCATGCAATTCAAAACGGAATTCTTCAAAGAGAATCTTCGATAAAACAAAAACAAAAAAATATACAGCTTCCTCATCCTGATGATGATGGCCACGGCAAGCCGGAAAGGTTGTGCAACGATTTTCTTCTTTTATACAAACATGCGATCGACATTAGTTGTTGGTTGATAACTTATATCTCTGCATTTCAATTTCAGTCAAAACCACCAATTTTTTTTTTTTTTGGGTTCCCCAATCAAAACCACCGATTTAATTTATATATTTTGTCCATTTAACTTCCTAGGTCATAATTGAATAGCTCAATGGCTCTTAGGAAGATGATATATGTTGTCTTACAAAGAGTGGTGAAGCTAGGTGGGGTGTAAGACAACTCAATTTAAAAATTAATAATTAAGAAAATAATATGATAATATTAGAAAAATTATTACATCAAGCCAAAAATAAAATAAAATGAGTAAAATTATGTGTATTTATCAGTACTTAGGAAAATATATATTGAGGTTTTTTTTTGGCCAAACATATGTTGAGAAGGTTGATATATAGTTTAAATTTGGAAGAAAAGAATCCAAAAGAATGACTTAATTTGTTGTAGTTGGATTTTATTATAAAATAATTAAACAACTCTTTGATCCATTTTCTTAATAATATGTCTAATGAGCTTAAAAATTTTTTGTATGAATTTATGGGATATGAGCTAAAACATCATGTATCTATTTTTTTAATCGAAATATTTTTTATTGAGTAATCTAGAGGGATCAAAATTCTAAAAATAGGGGTGCAAGATATTAAATTTTAGGTGTAGTTTTTTTTTCATGTGAGAGGGTTCATTTGCCACTCTCACATGGACATGGCTCCCATACTATTATACGTGTCATTTTATTAGAGACAATCTTATTTAAAGCAACATCAGACATTAAATATGGGCATATCTTTTTGTGTATATTCAAAATTTAGTTTCATCATATTTTGAGATACTAACCACTTCCACTAAACATAATCTCATTGGTATCTAATTTTATATTAATTTTAAGTCCATTCGATTGTAGATCAATGGGCAACCAATTTTTGTGGTGCCCATGTCTATCATGTTTGAAATGGATTAAGCGTAATAATCCTTTGTAACAAAATGTTTATTGTCAAAATATATTAATCATTGATGCATTTTGATCTGGCATGAAGGATAGGGTTTGAGACAAGAGTCATAAGTGACACTTTTGTTATGGCAACAAGCTATCAATAGTTGCTTGAGATGAAGACCAATTTCACTAATAAATGCCACCGCTGAAAGTCAATTTTTTTTGTAGTGATGATCCTGCAAATTTCGTTAATATAATAAACTATGAAGCGAGCCGATCAGGAAATATTTGGCGGATGAACCTTCAACTAAAACTTTGTCATTTATTACACGCACTCTCTCTCTCTTTCCCTTGTTTATAATTAGAGTTCTAGAAAAGCCATGAACGTGAATTTTTTGATTTCCTCAATATGCAACATATAACAAGCATAATAAGTAGGACTGAATTAAACGAATAAGAAAGGGAGAGAAATAAGCACTATTATAAAAATGAAATTTAACAACATAAATTTTGTAGCAATAAAAAGCAAAACGCCACAAATATTAAGGCTAAAGTAGAGATGTGGTATTTTTTATATTAAATGCCATAATTGGAAAATTATTTTTTATTTACAATTTTGGTAAATACATAGAGGTGGTGTTTTTTAAATGAAATGCCACAACTTTATATTAATCAACAATTAAGTGACATTTCAGTAATTAAACATCATATCTCTACTTTGTTATAAATTAATTATTTTGTTTTATAAGATTATATAAATGTTTTATCATAATTATATAATTGGTGTAAATAATCAATATATACAATTACTTGATAATTTAAAATCAAACAGGTGGCATTTTCTCTAATTGGAAGCGCCTCCTCTCTGATTCATTAATCAATCATTATCTAGTTAATAATTAAAAACAAAAAAGTGGTGTTTCTACAAACTGAAAATGCCACCTCTCTTATCTTAAAAATTAAATAATTATATATATTAATTAGCAAGTAATTAAATAAATTATATATACTTTGTAAAATAAGTATTTTATTAATAAATATCTTGTTTTGTTTGATAATAATTAATAACTAAAATTCGTGGCTTAATTATTCAAAAATTTTATATATTAATTACTAATTATATAAATTTCTTATAATTTATTTAATTAATATGTATATTACTGTGCAATATTATTTTACACATGTGGCGTTTCCAATAATTGCAAATGCCACCTCTTTGGTTTAATTACTTAAAAACTATATATATATATATATATATTTAAATTTTAAATAAATAAATAATTTATAATTAATTTAATTAAATATTGTTATTATTATGTATTATTATTTAATAATTTATGACAGATAGGTGGCATTTCATTTATGTGAAAACGTCACCCCTCTTATTCAATTATTTAAAAAATTATATAAAATTAATAGTTAATTAAATAAAATATTTAATAATTTATTAAATTACTACTGTCAAGCATATTTTTTTAATAGTTAAAATAAGATAGGTGGCATTGCCTTCATTTAATATTGGAAAACAGCTACATATTTTGACAATAATATTTTTTAAAAAATAAATAACAGTGGTGACATTTATAAGTTAAGGAACGCCATCTTCATTTATTAGAAATTAAGAGGTGCTATTTATTTCAAAAGAACACGCCACCTCTCTAATATTTTTTTTAAGAAAATGCTCAAGGAGATGGCGTTTGCAAAACAATGCACTCTCACTCTTACATCAGTTTTGTGACATTTTATTAATTAATAAAATACTATCAAAAATTTATTATAGCATTAAATCTTATAACATTTTATAAATAATAAAACGCTACCAAATTGAAGTTTTAAATGCTACTAAAGCCTATTTCTAGAGTAGTGAAATGATCAAATTAAATACTTATTAAACAATCAACACTAACCCAGCTTTATATGGGGAATACATAGAGCCTAATTAAAATACCAGATAACAATAATAAAATTTAAAAAACAAAATAATAGAACAATCCTCATCAAGCTCTTCAATGAAACAAACATTCAATACATAACTTAGTTATATACCTGGAGAAACAGAAGCATATTGAAGAACATCACGCTCAAACAAGGCCATCTCATTTTCTTCCATGTTAACAAGAACTTCAATCCCGTCCCCATCTCTTGTATCTTTAAGAAACATGCAATTCCTATGAGGGCAACAAGTAGTGGTCACCCATATCGGTTTTCCCCACCCAAAATCTGCTTCGTAAAGTGGAAATCTGCACCAGCTCGTAATATCAACCCCAACCATATCGGTGTTGTCTGGGTCCCAACTAGTTGCTTGTTGCAAAATCTCCGAGATGAATGACTTGTCCTTTCTCCCAAATTGTTCAACATGGGTATCACAAAACTCCGTCAAAGAGTGCTTCAATTTGTAGACAACCTCATTCAATCCTTCTTCCATCGTAGCAGATACTATGTAATACCAGATCATGTTTCCTATGGTCTTTTCAGGTACTGGAGGAAGCATTCTCGTCCGAAGGTTCGCCCAAGAGCAAAGCCACGTCGGTTGGTTCGATGATTTGAAAGATGAACTTAAAGCTGAAACTGCAGATTTGTAAAGAAAAGCACTCGCAACTTGCACGCGCGTGGGATTTTTCACTTGCTGCGATATCATGGCCTTGAGAGATTGAATCTTCGAGGCATCAAGTATGAACCGTTTGCATCTCAGAGTGTTGTCTCTCGCAAAAGCAATTTCTGGGTAATTTGGTAAACTTTCAAGTGGGAATATTGATGTCAAATCGTGGGAGGATTACTCTTTCTTCTCCTTCTTTCTCTTCTCCAGAAGATTCAAGTTTTCTGGCAATGGTGGCCCAGTCTTTGACAAAGTTGAAGATCGTATACCCATCGGCCACCTTGTGAGACACACACGCACTGATTGCAATTCCTCCGCAAACAAAATGGTTCACTTGAACGACCAACAAGGGATCATGTGGATTCACTATCTTCCAAGGCAATTCATGAGGGAAATAAATTCTTGAGATGGTCTTCCTTTGGGTTTCGAAGCAAACCTGATAAATCATATTTGATATGATTGACTAATAATGTTGCTCCCTCGTCGTTGCAATCTATGGAAGCTCGATCTCTGATTCTGCCAGGAAGTGGGTAGTACATGGCAAGAACTTGATATAAGGATTTCTTGACCACTTCATCAGATTTTTCTTCACGATTTTCAATAGTAATGGTTGGCTCGTAAAGGTAAACTACTGGAATGTAGTGACTAAAAATGACATGATCAAGAAAGGAAAGTGGATAAATTCTTAGATGAGGAAGGGTAGGAGAAGATGGTTTGACAGTTTCTCTTGATATGACTTCTATGTCCATCTTGAAAGGTTTCGAGGGATTTAGTGATTTAGAGACAAGTGTCGGAGTAGGTTGGTTGACTTATACATGGAAAAGAAACAGTAGGTGAGAGTGTAGTCAAGCGCACTGCCTGACGCTTTAGTTGACAGTGATTTTGACTGCCACGTTTTGACTGTCAGGTTGTGGGTCATAAGTGGTGGCTTTTTTACCTATTTAGCTAACCTTTGCCTCATTGCAATGAAGGTCTCATCGTGTACGTATTGTGGGAGTTGGCTTTCCTAGGAAGGAGGCCTCCTTAGCCCCTCCACTAATGAGGTGTATGATTTGGTCAGTCCTGTATTTTTTCTATTTTTTTTTAAATAAAAAATTTGCATAAATTTTAACATTTTTAATAAATATAATTATCAATCTAGATAGTTTTGTAATATAAAATACTCTATATTTAATATTAAAAATTTATAAAAATTATAAGAAATTAATATTAAACCTGTATTATTTAGAATATATATGGATAGTTAATTTAAGAAAATTTGGATATTAAATGTAGATCATTTATATTAAATTTGGACTATCCAAATTGATAAACAAATTTATTTAAAGTCTACAATTTATACAATTTTTTATTTTAAAAATATAAAATAAAATAATAAAAAGTCCATTAAATTAGACCATCTACATTAAACATGCACAATCCAAATCATACACCCCTTGAGCGGAATTGCAAGGAGGCTTCCCTCAACTCTTGTACCATGTAGTTGGTCAAAGGGATTAGGTATGGAATTTTTGATGAATTAAAAATTATTTTTATCTTTGAAATATATATGAAAGATTATAAATATCCTTGAACTTAGCTATGAGTTAATTATATCTCTCATTTTTAAAGATTCCTTTCACAATTACCTGGGCATTAAAAATATACGTTTGTTAGC
The DNA here is from genome assembly GCF_029017545.1 of Prosopis cineraria. Lineage (NCBI taxonomy): Eukaryota > Viridiplantae > Streptophyta > Magnoliopsida > Fabales > Fabaceae > Prosopis > Prosopis cineraria. Next base: position 33,230,318 of record NW_026555335.1, on the reverse strand, counting down.
AGTGTTTTAAAAAATAGACCAAATATTAAATTGAAAAAAGCAACAGGTCATGATTTTTATAATCCAACCTGTTAAACTATTGGTTGAACTGATAACATGATAATTAAATAAAAATAATATTATATACATATATACATAATATATAATATATGTATAAGAAATAAAATATTAATATTATTTTCTATAAGTAACTTAACAATCACTTTAAAATTAAATTTGAATTAATATCATAAATGAAGAAAACAAAATATTTTCCAAAATCTTAAAAAGAGTTTTATCCGAAAATAAAGATTTCTGACAAAAAAATTTTATTTTTTATAATAATATTTAAAATATTATTATAAGAGTAATTTTCTTGACTCTCCTTTATCAACGCATTGAAAAAAAGTAAAGAGTTGTCAGTTTTCAATTTTAAAAAAGTACATTTTATCTGACCTGTGCAATACCCCTCCCTCTCTTTCACATGATGATTTTGACGTTTCCTCCCCTTGGCTTCCCTGTGAAGTTTTTAGTTTCTTCTTCGTTTTCAGTTTTCACTCCCGCATCCTGTTACTCCATTTCAAAGGTTGCAGTAGGTGTTCCATGCTTCGTCTTTATGCCTTTATTTTCAAGATTTTCATTATTTCTGTTGCTGGTAAAACATCATCGTGAAGGTATGAGCTAGTTTTTTCTGTTGACGCTTCTTCCTTCCCCTTCTTTTTTCTTCTTCAGTTCAATCACGTCTCATCTCTCAAACCCGTCCGGTTTTTTAAAGGGAGAATTTCATTTAAGAATTTGGATAGTAACATATTTTTTGGTGGGTCTTAAAAAATTTTAAAACCTCGATTCAGTCCTTAAGGACTCAATTGAAAATATGTTCAATATAGAAAAGATCAAAATACCCCAGTTCAAATATATATAATGCCTGTTTGGATTTCAGTTAGGTATAATAGATTATGAAAATAATTAATTAAATAATAAATTTTAATCATAACTGATTATGCTATGGCGTAATATGTTTGGATATTATTTTTCTATAATTGATTTTAACAGAATTGAAGATGTTTGGAGAATTTAATCAAAATTAATTGTTAGCTATGTAAATTACTATATAATTTAATGTTTAAATGCCAAATGTCAATTTTTTGAAGATGCAAAGTTTAAATTTTATTAAGAAAGAAAAAAGAGAAAAGAAGAGAGTTTGGTTTTATTTTTATTAAATTATGTGCTTTTTTTGTAATTTTTGCTTGGGCCTGTCTTTGTAATTTTCCCCAACATTTTGGACAAGCTTTTTTCCTTAAGCTCTAATTCTCAACTTCCAAAAATAATCAATTTTTGGCCCAAAAATTGATTCTCCAAAAAAGTGGGTGTTTGGATAATTTTGTGAAAAATCAATTTTTTGGGCCAACAACAATTAGCCATCGTTGTTGAAGCACCACTGTCAGTGACTCGAACCTCACTAGCGATAGCAGCCATTGGACCTTCGACTACTAGTTGGACCACCATTGGTGGTAGCTAGCGAATTAATTTCTCTGAAGGTGGCCAGGTCAAGGTGGGTGTAGAATCCAAGACTCTTTAGTTTACCAAAAGACTTTGAATCACCAAGTCACTTAACCCATTCAATCATGTTATGTATAAAATTATATATATAATGAACCTTGTTTCCAAACTACTTGATTATTACGTTACTTGTTAATCGCGTAACTTTATTTGTTAATATTTTAACATGACTTGTTAATTACTTAACTTTTCTTGTTAATCCCATGACTCCTGCAATAGAATTAAATTACTTATTAATCACGTAATTATATTTGTTAATACCTTAACAAGATTTGTTAATTACTTAACTCTCTTTGTTAACTTCGTTACTCCCACAACAAAGCTGCATTACTTGTTAATCACATAACTGTAGTTGTTAATCCCTTAACAGGACTTTTTAATTACTTGAATTTACTTATCAAATCCATGACTCCTTCAATTGAACTGCATTATTTGCTAATCATGTAACTTTATTTGTTAATTATGCAACCATACTTATTAATTGCATAGCTTGACTTGTTAATACTATAACAAGATTTATTTAACTGTTGTTTCAAAAAAGCAATTAAATTACTTGTTAATTCATCAACAATACTTATTAATTATCTATTATCACTTGTTAAATGAATATATAATTTACATAATAAATTGAGTTTGTTAGATAATGAAAGCAACGACAATCAAGTCTCCTTTATTAGTATTCATTAAACTAGATACTCAATTATATAAGCATATATATATAGAGAGAGAGAGTACTGTACCCTAAAAAAACAAACATAATATTAACAATTAAAAATGAAGAAATGACAAGCTATTTTAGGCTTTTAACAAGTATACTTCTTGTCATAATACTTAAAAGGTTTGAAAATAATATTTATTATACAAATAATTTTGAGGGAGTCATAGAATTAACAAGTAAGGTTGCATAATTAAAAAGTCAAGCTGCATAATTAACAAGTATTGTTGCGTAATTAATAAGTAAAGTTACATGATTAACAAGTAATGCAGTTTAGTTGAAAGAGTGATAGATTTGACAAGCAAATTCAAGTGATTAACAAATCTTATTAAAATATTAACAATGATAGTTACATAATTAAGAAGTAATGTAGCTCTGTTATGAGATTCACGGATTTAACAAGGAGAGTTAAGTAATTAACAAGTTCTGTTAAGGTATTAACAAATATAGTTATGTGATTAACAAGTAATTTAGTTTTGTTGCAAGAGTCGTGAGATTAAAAAGAAAAGTTAAGTAATTAACAAATTCTGTTTAGGTATTTGTTGGAAATTGTACCTTAGGGCTAATCATTATACTATGCACATTATTATTTAATAAATTTCCTCTTTTGTCATCATATTAATTGTATGCTCACTATGATAACTGTATCCTTGGACATAGTGATTGTTCTGAATGTCTTTGGTTGGTCATCTGTAAGGAATCATAAATGAAACAAGACTAGTATGACTTTGATTAATTATAGAGATACAAATCAAAGTCATAAGCACTTGAAAGAATGCAAGGTATTGGACCAACTTGCTATGAAAAAGCTGCATGGTACAAGTTATAAGCTTGTCTCATATATAATCATATCACTAAGCCCTTTGACCTAAGATTATCATGAATTCCTACATGATGACCACTGAACTTTGACATAGTCAAAAGTCACCTTTGATTGGGTGATCATAAGGGTTATGATTGAGTTTAGTGATATTTATGCAGAGGAATATGAGTAGTGGTCAAGATGAAATTTATCTCTCACATTAAGTGAGAGATATTACTGGACTCCTTGATGAGTAAGACAGAAAATATATGGCCTTACTATAATGAAAAGAGTTTTTCCATTGCTACAATCAGTCTACTGAAAGATTGAGAAAGTAATGGTCAGGTAAAGAAGAATGACAATTTCATGTCTCATACTTGATCGAAATATCATGTGACAAAAGGGATGTGATATGTTTACATGATAGGTTACATAGGATTATAAACTTTTATATGAATTGGGTAGTTACAATGTCTTTTTAAAGGCTACTTGTGACTTGTGGGCTAATAGCATAATTAGCCTACTGCCAACTTCATATGGGTCTATAGGGTCGCACATAAGAACAACTCAACTTGAGTTATAATGTCCAAGTTCAATGAATTTGAAATGTGTCTAGATTCAATGAATGTAATATAAGGTGAATGAGTTATATATATATACATGTATATATATTTGAATATTTATTTGATAAATATTTATATGAAATATAAAATTCAAAATATAATTATGTATATATTTTTGAAATATATATATATATATATATTCATGTGTGTGTAGCTATATATGTATATATGTATATGTATATGATATATAAAATTATATATATATATATATATATAAAATATGTATATGTGATATATTATATTATATTATATTATATTATATTATATTGTGTTAGTTTTAAATTTAATTTTATATGATAGATTAAATTTAATAACTAACATGATATGAGAGAATATCATATCAATTCTATAGTTTAAATTTATAAAATAAATTCAAATTAGATATGATATTATAGAATTTATTTATGAGATAAATTTAATTTAATATTTTTGTTGGCTCATTAAAGGAAAGCAAAACCTTAGTTTATAAATAAGATAGAAAAGGGATGTGCTTCCTGAGTTTAAGAGAGTTAGAAAAGTTTTGATGACCAAACACTTAGAGAGCCACAAAGCACCTTAGAGAAAAAGTAAACTGACATTCAAAGACGAACAGACATTGAGAGTGCTAGCACACTGTTCGATCTAGAGAGTTGTTTGTGTGGATACCGGTAGAGGGAGCAGATCTACGTTGTCAGCTCCTGAGATCCAAACTCTTGAAGAGAACACATGTGAAGCACAAAAAAAGGTAACTCTTCTTCCCACCTTGACTTAAATGATTTCGTTCAATCTATATCAAGATATGAAATTTAAAATTTTAATCTTTCGTTGTGTCTCCTTATCCAATAATATTAACAAGTAAAGTTATGCAATTAATAGGTGATGTAATAATCAAGTGGTTTAAAAACAAGGTTTATATATATATATATATATATATAATTTTATGCATTATATGATTAAATGGGTTGAGTGGCATAGTGGTTTAAAACTTATTAGTGAATCAAAGGGTTATAGGTTCTGCACCCACCTTGGCCACCTTTAGAGAAATTAATTCTCCATAATTCTCTAACCACTACCGACAGTGGTCCAGTCGGTGGCTGGAGCTTCGGCGATAGAGGTCCAGTAGCTGCTATCATTAGTGAGGCTTCGATCACTGGTGATGGTGCTCTAATGACAGTGGCTTGTGATTTTTTTATATTTAAACTAAGGATATTTTTGGTCTGTTCTATATTCAACTTATTTTCAATTTAGTCTTTGAGGATTGAATTGAGGTTTTAAAATTCTTTAGGACCCATCGAAAGATATATTGCTACCTAGGTCCTTAAATGAAATTCTCCCTTCTTTAAAACCGTAACTGGTTTTCGACTTAATTTTAATTTCAAATTGAAAAGCCAGTTTAAAATAGTTCATTTCAATTGAATGGACCTCTGCACATACAGGATTAGAGCACTTAACACCTGATGCTGAAGCAGCTGAACATCGTGAGCACATAGTGCCAATGTTAATAGTTAGCGACATCACAAGCCCTGGCTTAAAGCTAGGAAGTAGATAAGCCAACTCACTAATCATATCTAATGGTCCTATGGCAAAAGTGCTGCAGGGAATTCAGGATCGAATGGATAAGCAGCTACAAGAGAACTAAAGGTTCTTTGCACTATCCCTGGAAATGTCATAATATAGGGAGAAAGAACGATAGTAGATCATGATGCAAGCCTTGCACGATGGCGTGAAGAACATAGGCACATTATTGAAAAGCACTCCTTTGGAAGCAGGCTCAAATTAAGGGCTGCATGGAAGGCAACAATTAAGAATCAATATAGGTGCTAGCTCTCATAATCGCCTACTTGTAAGGGACATCCCTAACCTTTAGATTTTTGCTAACACTAATCCTCTAAATAATTTATTGTACTATTTATAAGAGCCCAGCACAAGTGGCCCGAGGGGCATGGCAATAATCCCAAGGCATTAGAACGAACCTCTTAATCAATTAGTGAATATGGAGGCCATTCCTTACTAGGGCTAAGGCCAATTGGCCGCCCTACCTTCTTAAAGCCATATCCAAAGTACCTAGACAGGTCCAACCTATACCCTCAAGGATATAGGATCCCTGACTTCACACTATTCTTAGGAGATGGAATGCAATCCATCTTGGAGTACCTTAGGATGTTTACAATCTAGTGTAAGGAGATTGCCAATTATGAGAACTTCACCAACTTAAAATTGAGATTGTTCCCCAATACTCTTACTAGCTCGGTGTTCACATGTTACACTTCACTGCCATACAACTCAGTCATCAGCCAGATAGAGATGGAGCAGAAGTTTCATATACAGATCTATAAGGTAGAACTAGAGGTCAACATAGTAGAACTCTGCAAGCTCACATAATGGGCTAGAGAGATGACGGACCCATGCTTGGTGAGGTTCAAGCAACTGAGGAGTATGTGCCATGTGATACTTTCAGAAATTAAATTCATCAAGTTAGCACAAGCAGGATTGGATATAGAACTTTGAAAGAAATTTTAAGGGATGGAATTTTGAGATTTTTACTAGCTTGCGGCCAAAGTATAGGGATATAAGGAGCTTCTCAAAGAAGTGGATCATCACCAATGGACTACGGCAGGAACCTATTTCGGTAACCTTGATGTGGTAGTGGCAAAATTAAAAAATGCTGGTAACTACACGTGCTCGACCCTAATAAGGAAGGCTGGAGATATTCCTAAAAGGCTAAACGCCATTCAATACACCTTTGAAACAACTAAAACAAAGGAGATCTTCGATTTCCTCCTTAAAGAAAACTTCATCTCCCTGCCCGCTGATCACAAAATCCCTTTAAAAGAAGAACAGAAAGGGAAGGAATACTGTAAGTACTATCAATCATGAAGTCACAACACTAAGGCCTGTTGGGGCTTCAAGAACATCATCCAGGACTGAAGCAATAAGGGAGTTCTTAAGTTTCCTAAGGAAGAATCCATGGTCATAGACGAGGACTTATTTCCACTATTTGCCACAGTCAATATAGTAGAGGTAAACTCCAATAGATGATGAATTGGGAGAAATGATGGCAAGTAGAGAGATGGGAGGCCCTAAAATGTCTAGAATATGGAGAAAGTAGCTCAAAAAAGCTTAAGAGCAGTGTAGGATTGCTTAGAAAAACCTACAAACCAGTCCAACAGGAACATGCCTTTTAGGTAGGACATTGGTTAGGAAGGGCAAAGCTTAAAGAGCCTAGAAAATTTTAAGGTGGTTAGGGACTGCTTGGGAGAAACCACAGGCATTGACAACTAGTTGAATGTAAAAACAACAGAAAATGACCCTCAGGATGGGATATTGGCTCAGGGGGATTATAATGACAATGCCATATGGGTCTAAGGTGGTCTGGGACTGTCTGGGGGAGCCATTTGGCAAATTTGACTTCTTTATTAAGTACTCAGCACTACCAAGAGCAGGTGAACCGTTCACAAGGACACTAACAAGTTAGGATATAGGCCCTGATAACCTATCTTAACACCATTAACACTATCAAAAAGCATAACAAATCTTCCTTCAAAATTAAAAGTCATTAAGGGCTCGAGCAAGTTCCTTACGCTACCTGACAATGTGTCGCCTCTAAAATGGTAAGTCATAAGACACAAAAAGTTCCCAACTACCCTAACCAGAACTCAAAAATGATGTCTTTAGTGAAAATAGGCTATACAAAGATACCTTGAGTAACAAAAAATTAAGGTATAAGAAGGCCTTGATGTGCAAGAAACTAACAAGTTTAGAAGGAAGTCTATCAAGGATCAGGATAAGGGGAGTTAGAATGAAAATTAATGTGATGAGACCATTCACATTAGGGAGATAGCTTTTAATCTCTACTATGTGGTTTCATTAACGCTCCCTTCTAAGTTCCAGTCTACCACCAGTAGGACCCAAGACTAGTATGAGTAGAACTCCTCGAGACTAACATACACGGGCCCATGTCAATATTGTCTAATGGAGCCAAGAGAGGAGGAAGAGTATGAATCAATAATGACATGAATGTAGAAAGAGAAGCTGTGGAGCCCGTCTACCAAGTCACCTTACAAGATGTAGAAGAAAAACCAAACATTAAGATGACCCAGCATCTAAAGCCTTTATACATTAAGGCACATTTTGATGGGAAGCTAATCACTAGTGTTTTAGTGGAAATGACTAGATGATAAACATACTACCAGCCTGTATGATGCTCAAGATAGGGCTAGAAGAGTGAGACCTGATACCAATCGAGGTGTTCATTGTAGGATTCACCATGACCGCTTTTAAGGTCCTTGGTGTATTATAATTACAGGTTGACGTCGGGACTAAATCCTTTCTAACGGCCTTTTTTAGGATCAGTAATATAGCATAGTATCAAACCCTCCTAGGTTGGGACTAGATCCATGCCAATAAGTGCGTACCTTCCTCACTACACCAGATGCTTCTCATATGAAATGGGGAAGAGGTGAAAGTAGTCTGAGCTGAAGATAAACCATTCATAATAGTTATTGACTTTATGAGTGTGAGCTATTACAATGTTGATATTGACTCTTTCACATTTTAAAGGGCACAAAAGGATCCAAACAGAGTCCTTTTGTGCAAAACAACAATGAACGCTATAGTACCTCTAGCATCACAAAGGTGTGAGCCTATTATAGAACTGGTAGATAAATAAGTTAGATAAAAGAAAGGCCATAGCAACCACCGCCATTTAAAAACTATGGTTGCATAACATATAAGAGAAACTAGAAGACTACGGACCTGAAACCTTTAGGACTAAAGTCATATATGAAGATGAAAGCTAGAGAGTAATGCAACTGCACGAGCTAGACCCTACACTTTTAAGGTTTGAAGATATAACCCTCGAGGTTCAGGATTCACTGGAAGAAGTAAACCTTGGATCCCCAGAGGAGCCAAGGATCACTTTCATTAGCTCATTATTAAATGAAGAACAAAAGAATGCTATCAAGCAAGTACTATAGGAGTTCAAGGATTGTTTCATGTGGGACTATGATGAAATGCCAGGGCTGGTGAGATAGTTGGTTGAATACAAGCTTCCTATAAGGCTAAATTATAGACTGCACCAATAGCCTACTAGGAGAATGTCAATTGGGGTGGAGCTATGAGTAAAGGAGGAGATCAAATGCCACTTACGAGCCAGATTTAGCCTTGTAGGTATGCCTAATAGCTCTTAAATATAGTCTCAATAATCAAAAAAAATGGCAAGCTATAAGTTTACATAAATTTTTGAAACATAAACTCGATCACACCTAAAGACATGTATGCAATGCCTATTGTAGATAGGTTGATAGATGCTAAGGCTGAGAATGCTTTATTATCATTTATGGAACTGCCGTTAGCATCTAGCGTTCTAAACTTAGTCCTACCCAGTAAAATCAAGCATGCATGGAGTTAAAGAATAATTTTAAAATTTTCACTTTTAAAATATATGATTCAATTGTCATCTTCCATTCCAATATTCATTGTCATTTCCTCCATGCACGAGTTGTTATACTAAAATTTTTCATATTAAACATGAAATTAAACAAGTAAATTAATTTTGAAAAGTATCAAAGTTTGTTGCATGTCAACTTTAATTATTACTTGTCAATTGCATAAATTATTGGTAAAATCAAGATATTGTCATTGATAAAATGACTATTATAAAAAAAATTGATAAGAATGTTCATATAACTTATAAAGAAATAATATTAAAATTTTAAATAAAGGAGTTTTATAAATACTTGCTATAAATTCATTTAAAACGCTACCCACTCACCTGAAAATTTTTAAAAATTTTAAAGCTTGCTTCTTTTAACTTTTCACTTAATTCTAATGTGGCCCTTAATTTTCTGACAAAAATAACAATCCTAAAGTCATTTATCAAATAATTTTCTAACACTTGGTAAACATTTAAATTTGATTCCTAAACAACACCACAACCTAAAATATACTATCAATAATTTCATTATCAATTAACTAACTTATTAACAACCCAACTAATACAAGAAAAAGTATTTTCACCTCTTTTTGTATCTTTTAAATACTTAATGAAATACCCCAACCACCATTTACTTTAACATAATTTATCTTTCATACTTTAGGATTTCAATTTAATGACTCAATTCACTACTTATGCATGTTCCTTCAAAACTACTACTATGAAAATTGAACAAACTCCATTTCACCAAATTCTTCTATTATACATCTCAAGCTTAGCGAAACATGACCTATAGACGCAAATAACCACAATATACTTCACTAACCTCTATATAGAAATTAACCATTTTAATTCAACCAAATTACTCTTTTAAGCTTTTTAACAATCCAAATATACTAGAGTTTAATAAGCTATTCAACACATCTAAAATCAATAAATTCATTATGAATTATTCTTATGGTTTCTTTAACCTCAATAAAGTATTATATAACCATTTTATATAATCCTTGCTCCTAATTTTAGCATTTTCAAATTCCAACCATTAGCTCAAGCCACTACTTACATAAATTCCTTCAAGTTACATTATGCCAATTTAGTAACATTCTTTTAGACATTTTCACAAACATTTTGTATGCATCTAAATTCTATTCACAATAATCATCCAACAGTTTAATCAACTTCTAACATTAAATCTATCATCAATACTTACCAATTCAAAATAATACACAGCATTAACCAAAATATAGTTTAATCTCCTCAAAATTATGATAGAAACTTTAAAGAGCATGTTCTTTAGTTAGGGAAGACGAGAATAATTCATGTTGCTATAACCAGTGATTTACCTTAAACAATAATCCAATAGCTTTAGACATAACCACTTCATGGATGACACCAAAGGAGAGGATGATGCCTTCGACCTAGCTATTCGAACAAGAAGAAAATAGAGAATAAACCACTAGCTAGAAAAAGGAAAGACTTGTGGTTCCCACACACACTCTCGACATTCCAAAGCTAAGGAGGGAAGGAAAATGAAGGTTACTTACTCAACTACATAGCACGCTGATGGCAAAATGAAGAAGAATCAAAAAACAGTGACAGGTGAAGAAATCAAATGACTGTGCACTTAGCAATAGAGATGTGATAGCCAAGACAATATTCAAGTTGATGAAAAATGAAAAAACCTAATGACGGGGGCTCGAGGGAGATGGAACAATGGTGAAGAATCATAAGGTCTAAAGTCGATGGAGAATAGATGTTATCTCACCAACTTTCATTTCTTTGTTTTCCACTTAGAATGATCGGTAGGAAGAATATAAAATCTGAACATTAAGAAAATTGAGAAAATTACAAGAGATGGCATAAAATTTTTCTATTATTACATGAAAGACAAGGGCCCTTTAATAAATTTTTCATAATTTAAAAAAAATCAAACATTTGCTCAGTAGGATTCAGACTTTGAACTTTTAGGTAAGCTACTAACATAAATTTAATAAGACCACTACTCCTAATTTGTTATAAACCTAAAATAAATAAATTAAATACCACTTTGGAGAAAATTTATTTAATTTAAAATTTTAAGGTCATTATAGATAAAGAGGAAGAGGAGTTACTTGATGAAAATAGTATAGATACTGAAAGTGAGAGTAAAAAGAATGAGTTACAGGAGATCGAATCACATTAAAGCTGATGTAAGTGAAAGTGACACAGAAGACCAAAAGAGATATATTTTAATATTATATATTACTCTTCACTTAATCAAAATGTTTTGATGTTATTAATTTTTTTTTATTAACCTTACTACTTGTATTCTTGCATGATATATTTTCAATGCGTAAAAGTAGAGGTTGAGGAAGAGGTCGGGGTGGTAGAGGTTTTACTCTTGGAAGAGGAAGAGGAAGAGGAAGGCCAACTAGTAGTGCTCCACAACTTTTACCCCTTCAATAGTATAATAACACATCTCAAACCCCTCAACTAGATTTGCAAGAACCATTACTTAAAGAAGTTGTAATCTCCCCTGCTACACAAATGAGTAGCGCAGGCAAGCTTTTTTCAACTTTAAATAATACATATTATCTATTTTTCATAATGTATTGTATCTAATTATTTCCTCCCTTTTATTTGAAATATAGCTTCTACTAGTTCCCAGAGGAAGGGTTGAGGTATTTATAAGGCAACTAAACTTGGGCTCCAGATAAAGCATAGTGTTAAGTTTAATTTGAGAGTTACAGATAACGTAGATAAAGCATTAGGAGAACATGTGAACGGGTTTGTGTTACACTTTAGTTATGTTATTAGGACCATAATATCTTACCAACAATCCTTAGGCAACCCCAATGTCGCTATTGAAAAGTATTAGGATGAGTTGTTGCTAAAAGTTATGGAATTGTTTTCACCAAATATATATAAATTGACTGTATCTTTTATTATTAAATTTCTAATAGGCATATATGTTTATGTTTACTTTAGGAAAAATATCAACCAGAGGATGAATTAAAGAAAGAGCAATTTGAGTCTACTGTATTTGAAACAATGAAAAAACAAGCTAGGGATTGAAAAAGTAAGTTACATAGAGATTATTATCAAAAATATTCTACTGATGAAGAGAGGTTAGGTGAAATACCTTCATTCATTAGTCCTAGTGAGTGGGCTTGGCTTGTACAACATTTTGGATCTGATGAATTTAAGGTATGCTTCTATATTGTTTTAAAGTTATAATTTTCATAAATAAAGTGCAATATTAATCAATTTAAAATTTTATTATGGGCAATAAGTGCAAAAAACAAAACAAATAAAAGAAAGCAAATAATGAAACATACTTGTGGACCTCGATCATTTGTAGAAGTTGAAGATAGATTGGTAAGTTCTTAATTTTAATATCTTTATATCTCTACTATATTTTTCCATTGATGTTTTTTTTATAGAGAGATCATGTAGCTGGAGATTTGCCACCATCTGATTGGATGTGGGAGAGATAGAGCATACAAGGAAGAATACAGTTAGACATTTTGAGTGGGCAGATCCGCATTCAGAGCAGATTCATGTATGCATTTTCTTGAATAATTAAACTTTAACTTTTTTTATAAATTAATTTATTAACTGACTCTAATTTATTTACAGGCTCGACTCAAGGATCTTTTATAGCAACAAGACTCAAATAATAATTGCCAATTGACCTCAGATGAGATTTGAAGCCAAGTTCTTGGTGAAAGGTCAGGGTATGTAGGAAGTAAAGGTTATAAAGTGCATCCTGAAAAAAAAAGGGCCCAATCTTGATCCTTTGAGATGGAAAAAATGCGACAACAATGGAAGCAGATTTTGAGAGGAGACTTCAAGAAGAGCGTGAAAGACATTAATAAGAGCATGAGCAGATAGAACAAAATATTTCGCAAAGGATTCAGGATGAAATGGCTACCATCATGGCTTCGTTTTAGCAGGTAATTATTAATTTTACATTACTTATGTATGTATGTATGTATGTATATTATTTAGAATTTGATTAATTATTCATAAGATAAATTATAATTCAATTTTTTTTCGGGGATAGCCTCAACCACTAGCTCTAGCTCTAACTTTAGGTTCAACTCCAAACAATGATACTTGAAGTTGTGGTGACATTTATAGTAATTTAGCTGCAGAATTAGTTTATTTGTATTATTTTTCCTCTCATACATTGTTGGATTGCTTTTATAGTCTAGTGTTGAATTGGATTGTTGTTATTACAAATTCTTGTATTGTAATTCTAGTTCTATGTTGGTATTATGTTATTATATTATTGGTTATTGAATTTTAATATTGTTTATGCATGCCATATATTAGGTTGGATAGAAGGAATTAAATATAAAATTATAAATTAAAATAATATATATATATATATATATTTGTTTTGCAAACAACTTTTAGCGGTGACAATAAGTTTCCACCTAAGGGGAAAACTATTGGATATTACTTTTAGTGGCGACATATTGTTGCCACTAAAGGTAAATAATTTTTTTTTGCTTGAGTTTTGGTGGTGACTAAATGTCACCGCCATATTAACATTTAGTGGCAACACACTTCATTGCCAAAAGTATATAATATTTTTTACTTAATTTTTGGTGGCGACAATTAACTACTTTTAGCGGCAACAGTCTTCGTCACTAAAAGTAAATACCATTTTTTCACCTTCACTTTTGGCGGTGACAAAAAGTTTTGTCATTAGCAGTGACATAACCTAAAAATATTGGTGGCAACTTCTTGACCTTTAGCAGCCACGTATGTCAGCACTAAAGATCAACTTTTGGAAGCAACTCTTTTTGTTGTCACTAAATTTTTTTGGCGATAACCATTATGATAGCAAACTTTTATCGCTGCTAAAGACCTTTAGCGACAACATTTATACTTTTGGCATTGACTTTTAGTCACTGCCAAAAGTGCCAAAAGTCTTATTTTTTGTAGTGTATGTGTCTTTGCTACTCTCCCATAATTTCCTGTATGGTCCTTACCATGAGGCCTAATAATCAGAAATATGTGCATGCTATGTACAATCTAGTTATATAGGTATTAATTTCCCTAATAACATGGTCATAGATCAAACATCTCCAATCTTGTATAAGCATTTGCCAATTATTTGCAAGACCCTATACAATAAAATATTAAAGAAAATCGGATAGTTTGATGGGAAAATGGCAATAAAATCCCACAAAATATATAAATGACAATTGAGTTTCTCAAAATGCTATAATTTCTTTTAAGTCCCTAGATACCTTTCTGACATTAATGATTTCAAGTTAAATACTCAATTACCCCTTATTTAAAATAACTAGTCATAACTTCTATTTACGCAATCACAATTTTTATTCTGTGAATGGCAAAATTGAATAAGAAATCATAACTTTCCATGTGAAATTTCATTTATTATTGAAATCCAAGTTCAAAAAATAACCAGTCACAACTTTGTTTATGAAATCACAACTTTTATTTTGTGAATCGCAAATATTGAACAAGAAATCACAATTTCTCATATGATTTTTTTATTAGTAAAGTCCAAGTTGTGAAAATAATTAGTTACAAATTTTATTTTGTGAATCGTAAAAAATTAACAAGAAATCACAATCTTTCATGAAATGTTTTTTATCATTGAAGAACCAAGTTCTGAAAATAACTAATTATAACTTTTGTTTAAACAATCACAACTTTTATTTTGTTAATTACAAATATTAAATAAGAAATCACAATTTTTCATGTCAAATATCTTTTATTATTAAAGTTTAAGTTTTAAAAATAATCAATCACAATTTTTGCTTAAGCAATCATAACTTTTGCACTATTAATCGCAAATATTGAATAAGAAATCACAATTTTCCATGTAAAATTTCTTTTATCATTAAACAAGGGAAAATTTAGTCATTTAACCTAACATTATTAATGTTAGAAAAATATCCAGAGACTTGAAAGGAATTATGAAATTTTGATGAGATTTTATTGAAAGTTTTCTAGTTTTTTATTTATGATTATTCAACTTCTAATTTGTTTGACCCCTCATTTGTCTCCATGCAATTTGATTGGAAGATGGTTCGTAATAAACTATTGCCTATATTTCAAATATGGTTTTAAGTCCTATATTTCAATTAATATGTAAGGCATTCTACAAAATTTTAAATGTAATAACCTAAACATTTTAAGGAAAAAAAATTAAAATATGTAATAATGTGTATTGATTGTAAATATAGTAATTATTAGAACAAATATGTCAAGAAGGGAAGCTGGTGTAGTGGTGGTTGTGCAAGTATTCCTCTGATAGGTCCCAAGTTTGAATCTAATGGAAGCCAGAAGGAGAATTATTTTTGCCTTTTTGCTTTGTGAAATTACCAATTTGCCCCTCTCTCAAATATGATATATTATCCTCCTTCTCTTTAATTTTTCCAGACTCGCGACTGAGAGAGAGAGAGAGAGAAGCTCTGATGCTCGATTCTTCTGCTTCACCTTTTCCTTCATTATTCTGATTACAACTTTATCGGCGTGTTTATGTTTGTCACTGTTCTGTTCGGTACTGATCTAGCAACTCGTGGCTTTTGTTCCTTTCTTTTCCTCTGTTCCAGCTCACCGAAGCTCGTTTTTCTACACTATTGGTGACTGTATAGATGAGTGTAAGATGGTTTTCTTTCTTTTTCTTTTTTTATCAATCATCGATCTACTCATCTCTTCTCTGTAGTCGACGACGATCTCCTTTCCCTTCTCGGTATAGGTGTGATTTTTTCTTCCTCTCCCTGCTCATGCGTTTGGGTTTATATGAGGTGAGGAGCTTTGATTTATTCTCTTTTCCTTGGATCAATTCTGTGCGTGTGAGTGGGTGAAGTGATGGAGATGAAATTTCAAATTTTTCTTTTGGTTTTGCCTTCATCCGTAGTGTGTAGGAAAAAAAATTTTGAAAATTCAAAGTTGAGTTTGAAAAATATCTTATAGGTTCATGATGGTATATGTGGGTCTGGATTTTATGTTAAAATAATTTTGTTTGGATTGATTGATTTTGAGGATTTGGTGGTATGAAGTTGGAAAGGAAAGGCTTAGGCATGAGATTGAGATTGAGATTGGTGCTTATAAGGTGTTCGGTAAGATGCTTGTTTGAAGAGTTTTGCTAGATTTAGACTTTTCTGAAACTCTATTTAGTGGGATGAGAGGCATGATTGATTCAAATTTTATTTACGTGAGTTTTAACTTGAGCATTGCAAAGAGTTTGATTCTTGAGCTATAGTGTGGTTAGTTGAATTTTTAGAAGATTTATGTTGTGTAATTCATATACACAATGGTGTTTATCATTTGATTTTGAGAATACATTTAAGATGTTTGAGAAATAGATAAAATAAGCATGATAAATTAATTGTGGGTGGTTGAAAATTTTGCACACAAGGTTTTTGATACAAGATATGAGAAAATCATATTTTTTATAAATAGTAGTTATGACTAGAATAATATGAGGTAAATTGGTGGTAAGTAATGATATTTGATAAACCATTAAAACATGAATTTTGATTTTTGGAATTTTGAATACTTCAGCTGGTTGAGATTGTGTTGGTAATGGAATAAAGTTTATATAACTATAGGAAGCAAATTGAGGTTTCATTTATTCATATAGGGTATGTAGAGGATAAGTCCCTTGATAAGAATTGAGGAAGGAAATTATTGTGTTTGGAATTTAGCAGGTAAGTGAATAGCAACCCATTATTTTTTTCAATTAAAGTAGTCTATTTTTGAAAATATTACATTTTCATATAAATTATTTTAACAACTACGATAATTAATATATACTTTGTTAATTAAATCATTTTGGTTCTGAAAATTTTAGAATGGTGGTGAAAGTTAATTAAATTATGGTATATGCATGTATTTTCTTTACGAAATATATTTTCAAAATCGATGGAGACATCTTTGTTTATTTTACTCTAGAAATTCTTGGTTACTCAACTAGTACGAGCTTATACATTTGCTATGAAACAATGTTTTGGCAAACTCTGAGATTTGAAATGATTCATGCGAGTTTGATATTGAGAATGCAAAAATTATATTTCAAAAATAATTATTCTCACATGTTTGAAAAATAATTTCACGAGGACTTTAAGCAGAACACTGTCACTAACGACAATTTCGTTAGCCCTTGGTGCACTTTGGTTAATGACAAGCTATTTTGGTTTTTGTGAGCTCTGTTCTCACGTTTGTTATTCGCGAGCCTCGCACTCGCATTTGTTTCGTGGCTTTGAGCCGCTTTTGGTTACTTACCCTCGTGGACTGGTGTGTCCACGTTTGTTTTCATGGCATAAGCTGCGTTTGGTTATTTTACCCTCGTGGATTGTGTGTCCACGTTTGATACTTGTTCTGCAAAAGTCCTTAAAAATATTAGCTTTTAATTGATTTATTAATAAACGCTTTATTGGTTTTATTTAATAAAGGGTACTCTTATTTATTTATTATTTATTTATTTATTTAATTTGCTTTACAAGCACAAAGAGTTGAACTGTTTTGTTATTATCAATTTGGTGGTTTAGTACTTTGAAATTCTATGGAACTTCTTAATCTTCAAATTCATGATTATATTATATTGATTGTTTTCAGCTAGTATAATTAAATTTTCAATGTTTGTAGTTAGTAAGTTTGCTACTTTTACTCAATTATAAGTAAATTATCCTCCTTTAGCATATTAGATTCGAGAAATTTTAACTCATTCATGTTTTATTATTATAATTGATATTTTAGATATTGTGAGTTATTAATTTGAATTAATTTCCTTTCAATTATTTCATATAATAGTAAGTTTATTATTTTACTATGTTAAATTCTATTTTTGGGGATGCTATTCACTGAAAATTATTTTAGTCTCAGATTTATTAATTGACGCTGGATCTCTTGCCAACCTTTAAGGGTTTGCAACTGTGCTAGATAAATATTTATTTTTGTAAATCCCTTCTCTTTTAATGCAAATATTCAATTAGATGTTTTATTTAAAAAAAATTTATGCTTTAGGAGCTCCACGTTAACTATAGCTAGAATCCTGATTTTTGTTCTATTATGTTGATTGTTTATATCTAGGAAACATAGTTCTAATCTGTTGAATGCATATTATAATAATTTCTGTTATAGAGATTTCAGGAGATCTTATTTAGATGGTTCTACAGAAATTTTTATAAAAATATTAAAACTTTTATTAAAACAATCATTATTAAAGATGTCATAATTTCAATACAAATTTAATTATATTTTTTTAAAAAAATTTACTTAATTTGAGGCTTAAGAGATGTTCGATACAATTCACATCCCATGCCGGTCACCCTCTGTTTTAGGGGTGTGACATTAAAGGTCATTGATTTCTTTGTACTTAAAAAGGAAAATGACAAAAAATTCTCCTAAAATATGCAAACGATGTGAAATGCTATAATTCTTCTCAAATTTTTAGGGGCTTTTTGATATTAATTATTTTTGGTGAAATGACTAAAATATCCTCAATTTAAAATTAAAAAAAGTAATTAATAGCTTTGGTTCGAAAAAATAATAATATAATTACCACTTTAGTTTAAGCAATGACTACTTTTATAAATGGAACAAGCAATTACAACTTCTTTGTGCAAATTTTTTATTCACTAAAGTCCAACTACTGTAAATATTTGTGTTACTATTTAGTTTAAGTAACAATTACTTTTGTTTTAGCGATGAGTAAAATGAAACAATTACAAGTGAATAAAAATACTGCATATGAAAAATTGTAAGTGCTTGTTTCATCTTAGTCATTACTAAAGTAGCCATTGTTTAAATTAAAGTAGTCATGGATATTTACAACATTTAAATTTCTATAAATCAAAAAATTGCAGAGGGACAGTTGTACTCCTTGTTCATTCTATTTATTATTTAAACTAAAATAGTCATTGATATGTTTTTTAGGCTAAAGCTGTCACTTTTTTATTTTAAATTGAGGATATTTTAGTCAATTTATAAAAAATTATTAATGTCAGAGAGGTCTCTAGGGGTTTGAAAAAAATTATGGCACTTTGCAAGATTTCATTATCATTTGCATGTGTCAAGGATTTTTTTTGTCATTTTCTCTACTTAAAATTCCAATATAACGATATCAAAATTACTTTTGTCCCATTAAAAATAATTAATTAATAATTGGTTTTCTAATTTCACAAATCTGAACCATTCAAATTTAATATAATTTTTGTTTTCAATATTAGGCTTTTGGTTTCCTAAAATTACCTTTTTATAATTAATAATCGGTGGTATGCTTTGTAATAATTAATTAATCAATAACGTATGCTTGCTAAGTTGGTATCTTTTTGGGTTTGGTCAACACCCGTGTGCGTTATCCATTCTTTTTAATCACTAACCAACGCATGCACTGCCTCATTGTATTTGTCCTTTTGAATCCCAACAAAATTGTTCCTTGTTGATTATTCATGCACTCCGTTCCTTTCAAAATTGTTTTGGATTTTTTTAAAAAAGTATACCTTAATTATTTTTAAGTATTGATAAAATACAATAGCTATAATTGAAATATTTATTTTCAACATCCAATATGGTGTAGCAATGCTTAGGCTACTTATTGAATGCAAATCACTTAGGTACATGTCTTTTATATTAGGAGAGACAAGCTTTCCAGATACGTACAAGTCAACAAATCCAATCTTTCATGTTTTCCCAAAAAATTGGTCAAAAGATCCCTTCGTAGTGTATGCAATATTATATATATATATATATATATATAAAGTTTTGTTTTCACATTAAAACTATCATACTCATTGCACGAAACTTCACCCATTTTGGTCACATGGGACCCAGCTACAAAATCATATCTGATACGTATTGTTAGTTAAATATAACGCGAAAACTTTTCCAATAAGAAGAGGACAAATAATAGAGATGTATAAATAGTGGTGAAAAAGAATGAGTTGTTTGAGGCAATAAAGCAATGGAAGCATAGAGAGAAAGAAAACTAAATCAAAACAAAAAAAAAAAAAAAACATGACGCTGCAACTACAAGTGGAGGTAATCTCTACAGAAGTAGTGAACCCTTCGTCTCCTACACCTCAACATCTTCATCGCCATTACCTCCCGTTCCTTGACCAGTTAAGTCCCCAAGTCAACAATTCTATGGTCTATTTCTTCGATGCCGATGATGTCGCAAACAAATTCAATATAAACAAGGTTTCCGACCACATCAAGAAATCATTATCTCAGCTCTTAGCTCACTACTACCCACTCACCGGAAGGCTCATCAACAAGAACTTGATCGTAGATTGCAACGACGAGGGTGTTCCCAACATAGAAACCAGGGTCAGTTGCCACCTCAGCCAAGTCACCGATAACCCCTCTCCAGCTGATGTAAGCAATCTGCTTCCCTTCGAAATGGACGAAGCTGTCGACACAGTCCTCGGAGTCCAAGTCAATTTCTTTGATTGCGGCGTAATTGCCATTGGTGTTTGCATCTCCCACAACATAGCTGATGCACTGTCGTACTTCCAGTTCGTCAAGACCTGGGCCGCCGTCACGCGTGGCAATGCAGAACCAATCAGGACCCACTTCCAATCATGCACACTCTCCCCGCCGAAAGACGTGTCGGGATACAACCCGGATTCTCTTGTCATCAAGGACAAAATTGTGTGCAAGAGATTCGTGTTTGAAGCATCCGCAATAGAATCTCTAAAAGAAAAATACTGTGAGAAGATGACAAACGTTCTGAAAGGTCATCAGAAACCACCTTCACGAGTTGAGCGTTGTCAACTTTCATTTGGACAAGGTTTCTAGCAGCCACAAAGGAAGAATTAGGAAGCAAGAAGAAGATTCAGTTAGTTGCATAGATAGCAAATCTACGGCCAAGAATGGAACCTACTTTACCAGAATATGCCTTTGGAAACTATTATTGGTCGATGCGAACACTTCCAAAATTAGACGAGAGAGGAGAATGTCACGACCTGGGAAGGAAGTTAAGAGAAGAGGTCAACAAAATTGACAAGGATTTTTTTTTTTTGGTTTTTTGTGAAGATTCGAGAAAGTAAACAATGGAACCCACATCAGAAGAAAGAAGGAATGGTTAGAGCAACTGGGAATGTAGAGATTGCAGCTTTTGCATTTACTTCGCTGTGTAGGTTTTCGGTCTCTGAATTTGATTTTGGTTGGGGAAATCTAGTGTGGGTAGGACCACCTACCTAGAAATTTAAGAATGTGGTTACTTTAAAAGACACCAAGTCAAGTTGTGGCATTGAAGCTTATGTCAGTCTCACAGAGGAGGACATGGTTAAATTTGAACACGACGAGGAATTTCTGGCTCATGTTTTGTAATAACCCCAGCAAAATTTAAACTGAATAAATAAATAAATAAATATATAAGGTAACTTACTTAAAGTATGTTAATATTAGTTTTTGGAATAATATAGCAAGTTAGAGACTTGGTCTAATGGCAGCTGAGGAAGGCTCCATATAACAGGTCCCCAATTCGAATCAAGAAGAGTTAATTTTTTTTTTATTTTTCTGGTCATGCAAAATTACCATATTGCCATTGCTTTCATCAGATTTTTTTTAAAACTCTTTCTTTCTTCTTTCTCGATGGATCTGGACCAGAGAAAGAGCTTTGAGAGCACCGACGTTTTGCTCTGCCTCTCAACTGAAGCTACCTTCTTCCTCCTCCATCGAAGCCAGCAACGTCGTTCGTGTAGCCGTCGTCGAAGCTCTGGTTATTCGCTCACCTCAGCTGTGATTTTTTTCAAGTTCCTGCTGTTCGTCCGTTCGCCTCTGCTGCTGATTCAAGAATGAAAAGTTTTTCTTTCTCTTAGCTTCTAGTTCGCGTGGGTATAAAAGATTTGGGTGAGCAAAGATCTCTTCCTTTTGGGTTCATTTTCTGTTTATTGCTGAGCTTATTCTTCTTCATTCATGGCCGCAGTTTTCTTCACTGTTCACCATCGTCCTCCTTCCTCTGTCCGTGCGTGTTGATTCATTGGAGGTTAGAAGCTTCAATCTCTTCCTTTTTCCTCATAAATATGGGCGTGTGAGTAGCTAAGGGTATTATAGAAACTAGGAATCTGTGTGTGCTCTATATTGCTGCCATGATCGGAAAAAAAAAAAATCTGGACTGAAATCGAAAGAGACAAGCTTGGATATATTATTGGTACTTATGAGATATCATTAAAGGGCTTGTATGAGGAAATAAAAAATTTGACTTCTAATTATTGATGGGAATTATTGGTTTAGGAATTCTCTTATAGATTTGTAAAGGAATTTAATTATGGGCTTGCACACAATCATGCGTATATTTAGAGTTTGTTTGATTTTTGGTGAATGGTTCAAGGCTTAAAATTGAAGAGGTAGAAGTAATGCACCTAAGGTAAATGATGCAAAGATTGGGAGAAAACTCCTATTCCAAGGAAATAGTATGGCATGGTTAAAGTTTTATGAAGAAACTAAGAGAAATTAATGATAATGCTTGAATTAACTTTAATTATAAATTTGGGTTTTGAGATTTTAATGGTGGTTAGTGAAGGTTGTGTTGTAAATTAAAAATTTATTAAAATTGTATATATTTATATTTTATAGGGTGTGTGGAAGAACAAGACCCTGAAAAGACTTAAAAGAAGAATACTTTCGGGAGTTTAGAACTTCAATAGGTAAGTGAATAGCATTCCTTATGAGCATTCATTGAAAAACTTTTATTAAAATATTTCATTTTTATGAATTATGTTAGTTTTAGAAATTTTGAAATAATGATAAAGAATAGTCGTATTATGATTCGTGTTCTTTCTCAAGAAATATATTTTTAATATTGATAAAGGCACCTTGGCCTATTGAATTTTAAAAATCTCTTGATTACATTTAGCGCAAGTTGTACATTTGTTATGGTGTGTTGATTTGACAAGTTTCATATATTTAAAGTAATTCATGTGGGTTTGATCTTGAGAATGAAAATTTGACTTCACAAATAATTATTTTTCTCGCATGTTTGAAATGGAATTTCTAAGAAAACTCTATACAGAACACTGCTACTAACGGCAGTTCCGTTAATCTGTAGCGTGCTGTGGTTAAACACTAGTTAGTTTATTTCGTGAGTTTTATTCTTATGTTTGGTGTTCGTGGGCTTCGTACCCGCGTTTGATTTTGTGGCCTGAGCCACGTTTGGTTACTTACCTTCGTGGGCTGTGTGTCTACGTTTGTTTCGTAACTTCGGCTGTGTTTGGTTACTTACCCTCGTTGACTGATGTGTCCATGTTTGTTTTCGTGGCATAAGTCGTGTTTAGTTATTTACCTTCATGAACTGTGTGTTCACATTTGTAACTTGTTCTGATGAGTTTTCAGAAATTTGAATGTTAATTAATATGTGTTTTGAAATTTACCTAATTTTAATGAATAATTGGTATTGTTTTGAGTTATATGAGAACAGATTGACTTCTTTTAGCACGATAACATAAATTGTTTTCAATTCATTCTTATTTTACAAAAATGATTATGACTTACATGCTTATAAATTTTGGTAAAATTACTTTCAATTTCTTGACACCATTATTAGAGATTGTCAATTTAAATTTTAAAAATTTTATCACGGGAATGCTATTCATTGAAAAAAATTTATTTGGCCTCAGATTGGTTAGCTGACGCTGATTCCACCAACGACCTCAAAAAGGGCAACTAGCTACAATGGGTGAATCTTTTTGATTGGTATTGCCACTTTAATGTAAATATATAATTTGTAGCTATGCTCCTGACTTATATTGTTAGTTGTAAAAATTTTTGTTATAGAATTTTTAAGAGATCCTAGTTACAGGGGAGGTTTTGCCGAAATTTCTACAAGTATGTCGACACTTTCTTATGATAATAAATAAAAAATGAAATAAATATTCATTTAGAGGTTTATGGGAATGTGAGAATGGTTCACACTCATGCGGGTCACCCTCTATTTTGGGGCGTGACAGTTTTGGTATCAGAGCCAAGGTTTTTACATATATAACTATGTGGAGCAAGAACTTGCCAGTGAGGTTTCAATTATCATTATGAATCCGGGCATAATTATAATTGAAACATTATTGGGAGTTCTATAAGAAGTTTTCGAACGACGTTTGTTTTTGTTATTGACTTTTTGTTATACAAAGGAATTGTATTTTAAATTAAATATTTCTTTTGTTTCTTTATATAGTGAAATATACCACCCAGACATCGAGTATCTACCAGGAGCTCCACTAGCAATAGAGCCTCTGGCAGAATTTCTCTGACAGATGATATGCCCTTGAGAGCTAGAGGACGGCGTCAGAGTAGAATTAGGGCTAGGGGTGGTCGAACCCTTAGGAATCTACAAGATATTCCTTCTAGAAGTGAACAAGTAAGTCCTCAATCTGAGGAGCAGACTGTTCCTTCAACACATGATACAACAGAGGAAAATCTCGCAGTTAAGTTATCAGAATTTATGAAGTAAAATCCACAATCTTTTTCGGGAACTAATGCACGGGAGGACCCAATTGAGTTTCTTGAAGGAATAGAGAAGAGATGTAAGGCCTTGAGATGCCCTGATGTTCAGTATGTTGAGTTTGCAGTGTTTCAGCTTTAGGGAGTGGCAAGTACTTGGGCAAAAACAGTCTCAGGTTTGCATGCGACTAGAGTACCTTCTTTAACTTGGGAAGAGTTCAAGACTACATTTTTGAATCGTTATTTCCTAGATTTTTACTTGTCCTCGAGTAAAACAAGTAATAAAATAACTAAATTGACCAATTATTCATTTACTAAGCATGCATGAAAATATCCTCACTAGTTGCTCTAAATATATATCAAAGAGGATAGCAGTGAAATATAAAGGAATGCTCGATTCACAAATTAAGATCATGCTTTCCAACAATTTAGAAATGTGTGTGTGTGAGACTAGAGAATGATTTTCCTGCAACTATCAAGTCAAAATGTAACAACTCAATATACATAGAACAAGCTCAATATCAAGACTTCATATGCCTAAACTCTTCTCTCTTTACTAAAAGATCACTTCACATAATTCAAAATCAATGGGACTTTGTAAGCTTGTAGCGTGGTCGAAGATTTTGGGCTAATTGAAATGAAAGGATAAATGAAATTCAAAGAGCTTGAGATAAATGACAATGAGAAGCCAACCATTCCATCCTTACTAGCCAAATACTTTCCCCCAAACTTATCTCAAATACCATTCCTTGTACTCCAAATTTATTGAT
The DNA here is from genome assembly GCF_029017545.1 of Prosopis cineraria. Classification (NCBI taxonomy): domain Eukaryota; kingdom Viridiplantae; phylum Streptophyta; class Magnoliopsida; order Fabales; family Fabaceae; genus Prosopis; species Prosopis cineraria. The sequence continues at coordinate 33,205,048 of NW_026555335.1, read as the reverse complement.
ATTGAAACTCTTTTTTCTTGCAATTTTTTTTCATGTATATTTCTATTTTTTTATACTTTTTTTAGGAGCACAATTAGTAGAATTTCAAACTTCATTTCCATTCCTCACACCCAAATTTATAACAACAACACCTCCTTGAATAACTAAACCAATCTTCCTTACTAGCACATAATTTTTTTTTATCACTTATCTTAAGAGTAAGGTAGTTCATGGTTTTTCAAGTTGTAGAGGTTAGGGTCTAATGTAGGTTTCAAAAAGAAACTACATAAGATTTTCAATTTCAAGCTCAAAAAGGGGTTCAAGTGGAAATGATGCAATAGGTGGGCTTGAAAGGCTCAAACGCAATTAAAAGAATGCCCAAATCATATTTTAATATCATGCGAAATGATTAAAATACCTCAAGAGATTCCAAGATAGGTTCTAGAGTTTCTCAATTGAGAAAGAAAATGCACATCAACTTGCCACAAAATTTCCTAATAGAGGCATTCAAATCATTGTTTGATTCAAAAGTGCAAAAGAAAATTTCACAAATTACTAGGCAGCAAGCATTAACCCTGCAATTCAAGCATGCCAAAATATTACTCATAACTTCCTATAAAACATACAGTTTAAGCAACATTCTATCATTGGATCATACATTCTGTTCAACAAATAATTTCTCAATCTAGCTTAAATTTTAGAAGAGAGGAACAATAAATAGCTAAGTTTCAAAATTGAAGTTCATGTCAAATCAACCAAAATAATACCCTCATCCCCAAACTTAAATTGAACAGTGTCCTCCCTGTCAAAAGAGGAAAGTAAGGGCCTTTTCTTATGCAACTATACAACCAAACAACAACAGAAAGGTTGCATGAGAGACACAAAAAGCACAACCTGTAACAAAAGAGTATTTCAACAATATCCACAGGTAACAAAACAACTATAGAACTAGAATTAAGACAAGCTAGTCTATGTGATCTCTTGGGAACTTAGAGGTAGAGAGGAGGATGAATGACAAATATGATTCATGCTAAAGAAAAATGAAAGTGGACAAAGCTCAGGTGGCTTGAATTATGGATAGTGACAAGGGAAAGAACTTGAAAGATTTAGGGGAAAAAGGTTTGTATTGAAGTGATTGAGTAAGGTTAGCATTCATTGAGGGTAAAGTTTGGGCAAGAGAAAAAAAAACAAGAGGAAAAAAATTCTTTCTCTTTTTTTAATTTTTAAATTTTTTTGAAAATTTTTCCAAAGTCATGACTTTCAGATTAGGCTTAAATTCGAAGTTACGACTTTCATCTTCTCTGGATGCCTATCAGAACTTTTAACAGCAAAAATTCTGCAGCAATCTGTTTTCAATAATTTGATTTGTTTACTCCTTAAGACCTCTTCCAATCACCAAATTCACTTCAAAATTAATCTCCAACCACCACCCATCAACCAAAAACAATTTTTTTTTCAATTAAAATGAAATCAACCCCCCAAAAGAACCATTTTTCATGGGAATCAAACCATAAAAATTTACATTCACTTCAATAAGTTCAAAATAATTGTCAAGACAAGTTCATGATCATAAAAACAACTTAAATAGCTTGACTTCCCTGAAATTTTCCCTTCTCTTGAAATCTTTTAGTCTTTTGCCACATTTCTTGCTTCTCCAAAGGCTCACACTTCCTCATATCTCCATGTTAACCTATAAAAGATACAAGATCACACATAACTTCATCAAAACAACTAAACTACAAAGGAAAAATCAAAAGATGAGGTTTAAAGCTTGGGTTGCCTCCCAAGTAGCGCTTGGTTTATAGTCCTACAGCTTGACTCTTCTTCACAAATACCTAATCAAAGGTATCAAAGACTAAGATCACCTTGTCCTCATTTCTCTTCATATGACAAGGCTTCAACAAGAATGGGCATTCATCAAAACAAGCAACACATGTTCCCTTAATCAAATTTGATTTCAAGGTACATGATTCAAGAAGATCATTGATAGGCTCTAATGCAATTTTTTCACAAATATCATTCAAGGCCCCCAAATATTTTGAACACCCAATGAAATCTACTTGACTCTCATCAGTAAGAGTCAAAACTTCTATAGGAGGATCAAGTATATAAACTCTTGGAATTTCCTCTTTTCTCTTTTCTTCAAAATCCAATGGATAAGGCTCCACAATTGAAGCATCAACCAAACACTTTTTGTTCCTTTCCTCATTAGCTTCCAACTTGAAATCACACTCAAAATCATCACTAGCTACTGGAAACTCTTTCACACACTTCACAGTCATTTGTTCACTTAAATCCTCATCTTTTATATAAGGATCATTTGAAATATCATTAAAAACACATTTTTGATTCAAAGACTTAAAGGTAGAAGCCATTTTACTAGCTTAGAGTGTTAAATTTTGAAGAGCCAATGCATGTTCATTAATTTTCTTTTCTTGCCAAGCTCTCATTTCATTTTGATTATCTAGAATACATTGAAGCATATCCTCTATTGTTGACTTCTCCTCATGAATGTGGGTGCTTTCATCAACATGAGTATTGTGTGATGTATGAGGATATAATGCATATGAGGAAAGAGAATGAGTAAAATCCCAAGACAATGCTTGTTCATGATTCCATTTAGGTCAAGAGTATTATCATGAAAGTTAGTTTGGGCCCTAGCATAATCTTCCTCCACATAATTCAAAGGTGAGACATGGGAGCATTGCTCATTATAGTGATCACCCCCATAAAAATTACAACAAGTATAATCATATTGGGATTCACAAGCATTAGTGGCATAACTAAAATTTATATGAGTATCATACTCATATCCTCCGCTTGCCCCATTAGTCCACCAAGGAGAATCCATACACCAAGAGAACAAAAACACAAACTAATTCTTGGTGCAAGGAAAGCGTAAGACAAAACTCTAGAAAACACAAAAACACACAAAAAGAACAAATAAAAACAAGAATATAAGAAAACAAGAAATAAGAGGAAACACAAACACACAAGAAACAATATTTACAATGCTCAAGCGAAATCTACTATCACTCATCTAAGGTTGACCATAATATTTTCAAAAGCAAATCCCTGGCAACGGTGCCAAAAACTTGTTGCTCACCGCAAGTGTACGGATCATAGCAAGTAATATAATGAAAGTAAAGTATCATTCCCTCGAGGATTTGTTCAAAAACAATGATCAAGCAAAAGACTAAGTAAATTTGATTAAGTTGAGCTACACAAAGTTAGGTGAAAATGATTTTGCAAATGAAATTAACTCTCGAAAATAAAGAAAAGTGAGTGATTCACAAACTTCAAACACAATTTAGGACCTAGGATTAATTGTTCCCCTTGCATTTCATAACACCAAAATTACCTCCTCTCATAAATGCTTTTAATGAAAATAAGTGCTAACCTAAAGTTCTAAAAATACTTGGACAAGCTCTCTCAAGTCATGAACAAGTGTTTAATTAAATTAATTGCCCAATCTCTTGTTACAATTAATAAAACTCAATTTTAAACACCAACTCTAATGTGGCTATGCAAGGCTAGCAAGTATATCTCTATCTTACTAGCAAAACCAGCCATTCAACATGCAAATATTAAGTTCTTACACAATATTACCCAAGTTCTATACTCAACCTAGCCCTCTCAAGCATCAATTAAGTGAACCCAACATCTAAATGGTGGCCAATCATGTAGAAGCATTGAGGAAAGAGTAAAATAAACACATATATATCATTAATCGCAAAAAGAGAGGAGAAATATAGTGTTAATCCATACAAGGGTTTCAAATAATCTTAGAACAAAGGGTTTAGCTACTCATAATCATCCACAAGCTATAAATATACAAAATACGTGGACCCATTTCAGATTACAAGAGATGAAAGGGAAGAGGAATAGAAAAACTGAAGAAAATGAGCTCCAAATGTCTTCAAAGCTTCAATCTCTTGAAGTGTCTAAAAGTCTGAAGAATGCGTTCTAGGTCGAGCTCTTAGCATATATATGTCCTAGCCAACCAATTTCTGATAAATGAAACGCAGCGTTTTTCTGACAGCAGCGAAAGTCGCGAACAAAAGTCACGACTTTGGGATGACTTTGGCAGTTGCACTGTTTTTACAGCTAACGAAAATCATTCATTTTGCTCTTCATTTTTTCATCCAAAAGCCTTCGAAAAACATCCACAAAGCTCCAAAAATGCTTCTAATCAAAATTTCAATCAAAATAACATGAAATTAGGCTAAAAATATTAAATTAAAGCCAAGAATACAAGCCAAAAACAAAATGCACATTTTTCTAATTTGGGCAATAAAAACATATATAATTGAACCAAAATGGATTATAATCTAAGAAAAATGTGATGAAATAAATAATTTGTATGTCTTTTTGATTGGTATAGCCACTTTAATGTAAATATATAATTTGTATGTCTTTTTGAATTGAAAGAAAGAGTAGATGCTCCACATAGGTTGTTGATGAATCTTATTTTTGCCTATATATTGGTTGCTGGCTGGAAGGAGCTATGCTCCTAACTTATACTGTTAGTTGTAAAAATTTTTATTGTAGAATTTTCGGGAGATCCTAGTTATAGGGGAGGTTCTGCCAAAATTTTTGCAAATATGTCGACACTTTCTTATGATAATGAATAAAAAATGAAATAAATGTTCATTTGGAGGCTTACGGGAATGTGAAAATGGTTCACACCCGTGCCGGTCACCCTCTATTTTGGGACTGATACGTTTCTACCATGGATTAAAGTGATATTAATTATAGTCATCATTTGCCTTCATAATTAGTATTTAGTTGGCGATCCTAAAATCTATACAAAGAGTATTACATTATACAATAAGCATGGAGTTCATCAGACTATTACTCTCTTTTTGTTTTTTTGTTTTTTGCCTAAAGACTATTACTATAAAGTGAAAATCAAACTATAAAGTCTCATCTCACATTCAAGCTTTATCATTCCACATCATACAATCAATAGGTCAAAATTAAAGTAATAGCCCTTTATTTATTTTTAAATCACAGGATCTCAACTTCTTAAAATATATATTCAAATAAGAGGGTCAGCGGAAGCGTAAATACAATTAAATAACTCAAAAAGCTACAACTTCTAAATCCTAAAAAAAAGGCCATGCATAGTGGCATGCAACATATGCATCACAGCATGTGGCATAGAGTCACACGCTCTATTTTTAACTAAGACATGCACCACAGTAGGAACATCATGTGCCGCAGCGTGCCTATCTGAAATTCTATTGTCATCTTGATAGTAAAAAATGACAAACTTTCAACAAGTACCATTTTCACATCCGACATCTAATTGGAGTAATTCAAGCGCTCACACCAAATTTACAATGTATACTAGCTAATGGAACAAATTTTGGACTCGATTTGATGGTCCAATCTAAAATTGAATATTCAGGTGCAAAAAGTCAGTTTTTCTTTCAAAAACTTGTACCATAAGTGCTCAATTCTCACTCCTTATCTCATTAAAACACTTTAGGTCTTAAACCAAGTCCAAAAGGACCATACCTGATTGACAACACACATATTAAATATAACATCAATAGCCTATTTTCGCCTCCCAAAGCTACATTACATAATTGTGGTCTTATATGAAGAAAATACATATAAAACACATACTCACAAATACAACTAAACTTGTTCCACTTTCAATTCTCCGACTCTTACATATGGGGCTTCACCTCACCATATAATTAGGAATCACAAATGTACTCAATTCTTTTAAATGGGGCTCTACCTCACCATTTGTGTAAGTTCTCACATCATAACACACTCAAATCATAATCAATACATAATCATCACATCAATTCACATACACACACACACACACATATCAGTAGAATAAGTTACAACATAATATATAGACTTGCTTGCTTTGCATTTAAGCCTACTCGTGTACCTCTACTGGGGCACCCTTGGCACAATGCAACATCATATACAAATATATGCAAGTAAAGTACACAACACAATTCACTTTCTCATAATCACATTTATCTATACATCCTAGTTGGCAACTTAACTCAGTAAACAACTTTATACACTTATTTCATTCAAGTGGTAGTCATACCACTACCAATTGAGGCTACTCTTTCCTCACTTCCTTTCTCAGCCTTCTCGTGCTTTCTTCGCCTATGTTCAAAAGTAATAGAGTGAGATATACATCCTAGTAATTCAGAGGTAACCTCAATTACTGGTTAGTAAGCAAAATAATAAACAAGCGATAAAGTAGCATGTGTATCAGTAAAAACAATAACATATGCATATATAGGAAATCATTCTCATCAATCTCATATGCTCATACAATGCATTATTGGTTCCCCCTGGCAGAGTAAACTCTACACATTTCATAAGCATTGATTTGGCTAAACCAAATCCCTTAATACATAAAACAATTCAATTGAACCCTTTTGAATCTACTTATCCATTATTCGTAGTCATTAGCCTTATACCTACTCAAACAATCATAACAACCTCCTAATCCATTCATCCATCTAAATTCTTATTATTAACATAACTTTTAGGCCATTTTAAAGCTAAAGGCTCAAAGCTCAACCATTTAACTCTATACTAGTCATAAAACCTTAGTTATATATTTGATATCCCATTTTAACCCTTTCTTTTACATTACAACACCTCAAAATCTCATGATTCAATTTCTCAACTGATGAAATTCAATGAAAATGGGGTAGATTGAAGCTTGAAATTGTGTGATACTTACCCAGCAAGTTATTAATTGAAGTAGACTCCCGAGCTCTAATTATGGCTTGCTCTAGCAAAAATGGGTTCCTCCTCCTCTCCAAACGTGTTTATAGCCCTTTCTATTTTGTTTTCACAAGTTGTTCATGTCAGCTTTAAGTGATCTTTGAACGGTGTGCTGTGACGCATGCAACTTTCACCGTGGCATGTGGCACAATGAGTTTAATCTTACTTGTGCTCGCGTGTTTTGCCTTAAATTATCTTTTTACCCTTCAATCCTATCATTACAACATCTAAATAGTACAAACGTCAACTCAACACCCAAACCACAATCAATCCCCTAATTACTAATTTAACTTTGATTAGCAACTGGTTCTTGGGATTGAAATTTAGAATGTTATTATTACTCTTTTGTTATATAGCTTCACCCTATGGGTTTGGGGTTGGTTTATCATCTTTCAATAAAGGATTATGTTATTTCTTTGTAAATCACCCTTAAAAAGTTTATCGTCATTTTATTATTTGTTGAGATTATTAATAAAAGTTATAATTTTCATCATCTTTGTTCATGGTTGATATTCTTCTTTTAATCTTCCAAGCATTAGTGTTATATCAACTAACATAGAGCAATATTAGAAATTTTATTATTGTATATATTATTTATGCATATTGACGGTGGTTATAACTAATTTCGTTACAAAAATTTTATTTTATGTTATTATTTTATTTTTTGATAGATCTTTATTTTATTCTCTTATTGATTTTGATAGATCATTTTTTCCATGTATACATATATCTCACATTGGAATTAATAAAATAAGTCATTATTTTCACAAATTGTATTATGGTATTAGGGTTAGGTTGAATACTTGTAAGTAAACATGACCACCATGAAATAGACATACATATTCTTCTTCCTTGAGGTCAAAGTAGACAATACAATATGGATGGAGCAACTCAAATTGTACTATCTATATTGGATGACACGTGAAAGCCTATTCAACAATGATGATAGGAACCACTAACATTCTCTACAGCAAGAGATTGCTTTCAAGCATCTAGAATGCAAGAAAGAGTCATAAGGACAAACTTTGATGCATAATCATGGTGGAAGTCATCCCATGTTAAGACCTCTTTCAGTATGCAAAAGGTCACATATGGAAAATAAATCAATTAAATAAGTCATGATCCAAGAATTTCTAAATGCTCATCAATTTTTGGATAATGTATCCTAGCCCTCTTTAGCATCAATGAATAAACAACATTCTCTAATACCACCTTAATATCATCATTAGATAGAAATTCCTCTAGATTAACCAAGGGCAATTCTAGCACCTTGATGCACACAATTATGTTTTACTGCAAGTGTACGGTTCGTAATTATTAAGTGGCAAATCAAGGTCGATCCCATAAAGAATCAAATTAATTGGCAATTATGCAATAAATTCTCCATTTTTATTTAAGTTGAGCAAAGAAAGATATGAATTTGATTTTTGCAAAATAAGGATTGAAATTATAAAAATGCATTAAAATTAAGATTTCAACAACCACAAACAATCAAGGCAATCTAGAGTGGCGAATCCCTTCTTCAATTCATAGAGCATGTAATTACCCAAATAAATTCACCTAATATTAATATATTAATCTAGAGTATTAATATGAATAATTATCTTTCAATTAATTACACCCCTCTCTTAAATTAATTTGCTATTTCTAACACAATTATCGAAGAGGTAAAATGGCACAAATTCAGTTTAATGTGATTATATGGGTCCAATAGGTATATTCCTATCCTATTGGCAAATTAGAATAAATTCTAATCCCACATTACCTAATCTAATGGTCAAATTCAGATTTTTCTCTTCCAAGGCAAAACCTAAACCCCCAAATTCACACTCAATGGTCAAGCATTAAGTAGACAAATAAGCACAAAATTAAGTAAACAAAACTAATATTAAGCTCAAATAAATGGTTCAAACATGCTCTAATCCAAGAATCAATTCATAACTACCCTAGATTAAGAGAAAGTCAGCCACTCATGGCTTACATGATAGCAAAATCAGCAATATATACAGTAAATTAAAGAGAAGAAGGAGAAGAAAAGCTTAATCGGAGCAATCTTGAGCAAAACCCTTGATTTTTCACTAAACCCAAGCTTCTCCAACTCTTCTTTAGCTCTTTTCCCTCTTCCTGGATGTTCTGCGACTACTGGAGGTGAAGAATGGTCAAAAATGAGGTGCCCAAGCCCTAAAAATTTGCTAACAATCAAAACTGTACATTTTACTAAAATCATGCTTCGTTGTAGCGAAATGCGTTTTTGCTATAGCGAACATGACCTGTTCAAATTTTTTTTTTAGATTTAATTCCTTTGACTTAGCCTCTAAAATTTTCTTCTTTGGGCCCCTAAATTAGGCCTCCCTACATGCATAAAATTTAGAATAAATAATAAAATTGGTCTACTAACTTTTAACATATTTCCAAGCCCTTTTTCATACACATTCATCCACTTAATCATATTTTTGCTAACAAAATTCAAAAAATGACTTCTAATTACATTAAAAATAGCAATAAATTTAATAAGATATTTGAAGTCATCACACCTCATCTTAGGGATTAATTTTGTCTTTATAATGTGCAACAAGAAATAGCTTTGCTTCATTTATTAATGGCTGAATTGCATTTTCCATGGGAACACTAGAAGGAAGATCCAATAGAGCAACACAACCTTACATGTCATAGGAATAGTCCTTAATTGCTACTATATTACTTATGCATGATGATACCTCATGTATTGCTGTACATAAAATTAAGTAGGTGTTGTTCCTGATAATTTATTATTGTACATAAAATTAAGTAGGTCCACAAGGGCTGCTTCTTCAAAAGCATGGATTTGTAGAGTTATATTGCGTTTTTCTAACTCTCTCATCCCATCTGAAAATAATTTATGAAAAATGCATTGCCTAGCTTGATGATTAAATTTAGTGCAATGAAAAACAGAAGTGGAAGCAAAACAAAGATAACCAAAGATATAAAAATTTGAAAATTAGGGAACGCATTATAAAGAAGTTCATAAGGTGTTTATTGTTGCAAAATAGGGGTAGGAAGACAATTAATGATGTGAATAGCATGTAAAATAGCATAAGAGCAGTAAGCTAAAAGAAAAAAAACTTTGAAACAAAATCAGCATGAGAAGCATTAGGAATATGTTGATGTTTACGTTTCACAACACTGTTTTGTTTAGACATTTCAACACAAGGTGTTTGATAAAAAATGCCTTTTGAATCAAAGAAAGAATGCATGAGGAATTCAAGACCATTGTTCGAGTAAATAATTTTTATAGCAAAAGAAAATTGAAGTGAGAGTAATCATCAATAATCGTAAAAAAAAATTAATGATGATGGCCATGAATAGAAATGGTATTAAATGGACCCCAAATATGAACATGTAAAAATTCAAGAGGATGAGTAGTGTGAGAAACTCTAACAAGAAATGGAAATTTTCTTTGTTTGGAAAAATGACAAATATCACAACTTTTATCTAAGGTAGGTTTACAAGTGATTGAAGATGATTCTTGACCTAAAATACTAATAATAGTAGAGAAGGCATGTCCTAACCAAAGAATGCTGCAAATCAGAAGAAGATACAGACTTAGAATATAAAACAACAGGCGAAAATTAAGAAGGTGAGAACCTACTTGCATGATCTTGAAGAATACAAAGACCGTTCTAAACCTTAGCTATACTAATTGTTTCTCAAGAGTCCAAGGCTTGAATGAAACAATAATGGTATTGAGGATTAAGGAACAATGAAGGTAAAAAGTGAGTTTAAAAACAAAAATCAAATGATAGTCAATCTAATGAATAAACAAAATATTAGTAAGATAAAAATCAAAGGAAAGATAAATGGTTCTAGAATGATGAGCTTGAACAACAAAATTATCCACTAACTGAATAAAAATATGAGAAATAGAAACTAACTCAAAAAAAGATCAACAGAAGAACATATATGATCGATCACGCCATTATCAATGATCCATGCAGACATAAGGCATTTAGAGGAAAGTAAGTGAATTATACTTGGTGTTGAAGTCACATTAATAGAAGGAGCGGAAGGAGATGTAACCACAAGATTAACTTGTACTGAAGAAGTTGGTGAAGCAACAGGCGCAAGGGTCTGCATAAGACCGAGAAGCCTATTGTAGTGATCCCAATGAACAATAGAGAGGCAGAAGAAGATAAGGATCAAGTAGTTCTATCAGTAGGTATAGAAGCAACCAAAGTAGTCATAATGGTAGAAGATAGAACTATGGGTTTAGGAGCCATAGGGTTCTAGAAGCATGAAATAAAGCATAGAAGGAAAACAATGAAATTTTTTTTTTTTCACATGCTTTGATACTTTACTACAGTTTATGAAAATAGTAACTTATCTTTTTAAGTCCAATGTGAGATTTATTTATACAAGGGAAAAGATCTATCAAGATCTATTAGAGAATAAAATAATAACAGAAAATAAAATAGTTATAATCACCCTAATTATGTAGAATAATATATACAATAAAAAATCTAATTTTGCCCTAGTTTCTTGATTTATTTGATGGCTCCGGTTTCTTATTTTACTATTTATATTACAGTCATCAGTGCAACTAAAATGGATCTGTTCTTGATAGAAAGTTATCGCCTATATTGTTTGATATAAAAATGTCAAAATCTTCTAAGAAAGTGTTATAAAATTAATTTTTACTTGTTTGTGGCAAAATATGCTTTTAGCAACTTGTTCATAGATTGATTAGCTTACAAGAGTTATATATGTATTGTCAACTATATGCACAGATAAATTAAAAAAATACTAAAAAAATTGGGTGTTAGCTTGATTATTCAGCTTCTGATAAATTGTTATTCTAGTTAGAGCTCACCTGCATTCCTTATTTAGATGAAATAGAATAGAAGGGTCATTATTGGACCGAAATGGAATAAAACGTTTAACTTTTTGTAGTTTTACAAGAAAAACAAATCTCATTTAACCATTATTTAGTCGTTATTATAAATTCAATGGAATAAAATGGATTATGTGTTTTTTCTAATAACTCAAACCTTTTAACTATCTCACCCTATTTCATTAATCTGTTGAAGAAATATTTCCGATCACTGTCTTTGAGGAAGTTTAGCTTGATTTTGGAGGAAGCTTTAAAAAAAAAAAAAGAACAACGAAGAAAAAAAAATTAATTGAACTGCATGTTTCGCCAAACTTGAATAATGTATAGCCTGAGTCACATAGTTTTCCATGATTTCTTATTATATTTTTGTGACTTGAGTGCGCGTTTACTGTTTACCAAGTTATGTCATTTTTCTCTGTTGTCATCTGTCAACGAGAGCTTATCACTTTATTAATAGAAAGATTTTAGTTGATTCTATAAAGAAAAATGTCAAAAGTTTATATTATAAGCTTGAACAAAGTAATTTAAAATGACTCTAAGAAAGGTTGGTCCAATTGATAAGGATTTGACTCATAACTCACAAGATCATATGTTCAATTCTTCTTTTTGATGTAAGAACCTTGTTGGTAGATAATTTTTATAAGCTCTCTTTGAGCCCTAAAGCTAGCCCTATCCTTGATAGACTCCTGTGATCCAATTTATCTAAACCTTTCTCTATCAAAAAATTAAAAGTTTTCCTGTAAGGATGAGTTAATTTTCTTTCAGCACAAGTGTGCAACTTCTTGTTAGATTGGTTTATTTAATTAGTTTACAAGTCAGAAGTTATTTGTGCCGACCATGCACGCTTATTTTTAGTGACTAGGTAGGACAAGTTATAAATTTTTAATTCAGGATATATTAGATTTACTTGAATGGATGAAGCAAGTGAGATCTTTCTTTCTTATTTTTTTTTCAATACAAAGGCCATGAAAATGTGCAAAGAACAAGATGGCTACATGGCATGCAATTCAAAACTGAAATCTTCAAAGAGAATCTTCGATAAAACAAAAAAACAAAAAAATACAGCTTCCTCATCCTGATGATGATGTCCACGGCAAGCCAGAAAGGTTGTGCAACGATTTTCTTCTTTTATGCAAACATGCGATCGACATTAGTTGTTAGTTGATAACTTATATCTCTGCTTTTTAATTTCAGCCAAAACCATCAATTTTTTTTTTTGGTTCCCCAATCAAAACCACCAATTTAATTTATATATTTTGTTCATTTAACTTCCCAGGTCATAATTGAATAGCTCAATAGCTCTTAGGAAGATGATATATGTTGTCTAACAAAGAGTGGTGAAGCTAGATGCTGTGTAAGACAACTCAGTTTAAAAATTAATAATTAAAAAATAATATGATAATATTAGAAAAATTATTACATCAAGCCAAAAATATAATAAAATGAGTAAAATTATATGTATTTATAATTATTTAGGAAAATATATATTGAGTTTTTTTTGGCCAAAAATATGTTGAGAAGGTTGATATATAGTTTAAATTTGGAAGAAAAAAATCCAAAAGAATGACTTAATTTGTTGCAGTTGGATTTTATTATAAAATAATTAAACAACTCTTTGATCCATTTTCTTAATAATATGTCTAGTGAGCTTAAAATTTTTTTGTATGAATTTATGGGATATCAGCTAAAACATCATGTATCTATTTTTTTAATCAAAATATTTTTTATTGAGTAGTCTAGAGGGATCAAAATTCTAAAAATAGAGGTGCAAGATATTAAATTTTAGGTGTAGGTTTTCCATGTGAGAGGGTTCATTTGCCACTCACATGGACGTGGCTCCCACACTAGTATAGGTGTCTCATACTAGTATATTTGTCATTTTATTAGAGGTAATCTTATTCAAAGCAACATGAGGCATTAAATATAGGCACATCCCTTTGTGAGTATTCAAAATTTGGTTTCATCACATTATGAGATACTAACCACTTCCGCTGAGGATAATCTCATTGGTATCTAATGGTATATTAATTTTAAGTCCATTCGACTGTAGATCAATGAGCAACCAATCCTTATGGTGCCTATATCTATCATGTTTGAAATGGATTAAGCGTAATAATCCTTTGTAACAAAATGTTCATTGTAAAAACATATTAATCACCGATGTATTTTGACTTGGCATGAAGGATAGGGTTTGAGACAAGAGTCGTAAGTGACACTCATGTTATGGCAACAAGCTATCGATAGTTGCTTGAGATGACGACCAAATTCACCAACAAATGATTGAATCCAAGCAAGTTCAGTGGTGAGATCGAACAATGCTTTGCACTATGACTCTGCGTACTTGATCGAGCAATTGCTTTTTACTTCTTCGCGGATCATGAAACTAGAGAGTCACCCAAAGAAGAAGACACAAATCTCGCTGATGGAACATCTATCATCAGAGCAAATAGCCCAATCAACATAAAAAAAAAACCCTTGCAATGTTAGATAGTTGCCTGCTTTAAATATGAATTGCTCGATCCGTTATTCCCTTTAAATATCTAAAAATTCTTTTGAGTGCTTGTCAATGTATGTATGTGGGTGAACTGAGAAATTGGCTAAGTTTATTGACTGCAAAAATGATGTTTGGAGTTGGGTTATCAAGTATTGAAGAGATCCAATAGCATGTCTGTATAATTTTGGATTTTTCAGAGTCAGTCTTTCTTTAGATTGGTAATAACGATTAGCTACCAATCGTTGGAGTAAGGTGTTTATCTATCTCTCTCTAGCCTTAAGTAAAGTTCTGTTTTGTCCTTTTATGTCTCTATTCTTAGGAAATAATATAATTTAGATTGCCCAGATCTTTCAAAGTAAATAATGAATTTAGCTTTTTGATAAACAAGACCAGTAAATTAGATGAGTTTTGAGTGACTATGATATCATCTACATATATTGAAACAAACATCACTTTAGATTTTCCTTCGAGGCAAAATCGAGAGGAGTCACGTAACACACCTAAATTTAGAATCCAAAAACCTTAGACAAATATCATGGTAATAAAAATCAAACCGAAAAAATAATTACGATGACTAATTTTCTCAAATTTGTTTATAAAGCAATCATGGTAGAAAAAAGTTAAACATAATTTCCAAGAGCTACCATAGTTATTAATTATAAAAATTTTCACCTAATAAACATATGCTTAATTAAAAACTAATCTTGGTAGAAAGAATTGAATTAATTAAAAGGCTAACATGATTATAAATGTTTCAATTTAATATATAAAAAGAAAAAACCACGTTTACCATGGTAGATATAAAAGAACTTAAAATTAAATACTCGATTTTACAAAACCTAAGCTTCACGAAACTCACAAACACATGTATCATAACTTCAATTTAACTGCTCAGATTTTTCTTTTACAATAACAATCTCAACAAAAATTTGATAAAATATTTATTTCAGGATGATAATCAGTCATAAATAAATAATAAATAAATGATGTCAATTTGCAAATGAGTACTAACCTAGCAAAAACATTATTTTTCATTGACCCTAAACTGGCACATGCATTTGGACAATGTCTCATCTCTCAACAAATGAAGGGACTAAACTGTGCTAGAAATTACAATGGTGGTAATCAAATCAATCCCTACTCAAACACTTAAATAATGATGGGTGTGGCAAAATAATCCTAATTTCTTGTGGAAAAACAATTCACCACACTCAATCAAGCACTACTAGGGCAAAGCAAATTTTATCGTCTGAGTTCTCTTAAATGAAAAGGCAAAATATTCATATCCAAGAGCTTCAATCTGATTTAGAAGAGATGTTGGCCAAGTTAATGAGTTTTCAAACAAAGAATAATCAGGAGGACGCTAAAATTAATACAAAAGTAGACTCAATTCGCAAGAATCTTGAGGTGCAAATGGGATAGATTGCAGTCGTGGTGAATGCACAGGTTGATTCATATCTCTTAGGAATATAGAAAGCACAGATTGGGCAATTAGATTCTATTATGAATGTCATAAGGCAAAGTGGCTTATTAACTATACAGTTCAAAACCAAGACAGGAAGTAAAAGGACGTATATAGAAGAATACAAAGCTATCATGCATGTTAATGAATGAAAAAGAACTAGTGGATAATATATGTGTTGAAAGAAGAAAATGAAACGATGGTGTTGAAAGAAAGGGGCCAATTCAGACGTTTTTGACTGGCTTTGAGGGTTTGTTAGAAGTCTTAAATCATTTTTATTTCTGATTTAATTTTTTAACCCAATTTTTAGGCACTTATCAACGCGAACCTTATTTTTGTGCCTATTATTTTTTCACTTCAATTTCTAATATAATATATATGTGTATATCAAAAGGGGTATGGATAAACTCCTTGCCATTCCATGTATTAAATGTATCTTACAGACAAAACATACATGGCTCTAATTGTTTATTGCCAAATTTGAAACATCCTATGTTTGGAACTATTATTCAGCAATGGAAGCTATGTTAGCTTCTATAAAGACAAGAAGGATTTAAAATTCCAAGCTCAATCTTGATTTGCTTTAACTTGGCATTTCTAGAATTTTTGGACTAATTTACAAAATTCATAACTCATTCTGGGAAACTCAAATTGAGCTCATTTTTGTCTCCTTTTAAACCAAAAATAGTCCTCTATGTAAAAAGAAAAAAAAAATTATAAACTGGACTTTGACTAAACCAATTAACATGGCTTATTCATTTAACTAGATTGCTCTGTTTTCTCTTTCAACTTTCCGGAATTTTAGTCTTAACTTTGGAAATTCATATCTCATATTATTGAGATCCACTTAACGTTATCTCTGACTTTTTGGAAACCTTAGGATGCTCTCTATTATTTAAAAATATTAAAAAGGACATTAGCTTGCTCCAATGATACAGTTAAATGAACTAACAAACTCTGTTATGCTTTTCAAGTGAATTAGTTTAGAATTAGTTCCTTACCTTTAAAAATTCATATCTAGAATTATAGAACTCCAATTGACATGGTCTTAGACTCTATGGAAACGTTTTGGCCTTGATTATACGGGAAAATTATTGTAATGGCCATAACTTTAAATTTTAACTTAAATTATTTTCTTTTCCAATTACATTTTATTTAAATTAGATCTATAACAAGTGAAGGGTAATAATTTATAAGAATATATGCTAGTAACTTTTTAAGGATTCAAAGTTAGAATTTCACTAATCAATTTTGGTTTTATTTTTAATTATAAAAAAATTTTGTGCTTTTCTTATAATTTTTCCTTGGGCATCTTGTAAATTTCCCAAATACTTTTGATCAGATTTTTATTTCTTCTCTTCCTTTGTTGAACGCCAGAATAAGTAAGAGTGAAATTGAGAGTGAGAGTGAGCATCTGAAAACCTTCCTTTCCCTTCACCGTTGGTCTGCAGTTTTGTCCCTCACCACTGATTGCCCTTCCGCCGCTGTTAATTGCCGGCCACCCTTCCCTTGTCAGCGTCGATCTTCCACTATTAGAAAAATGGAATTTAACGAGGGACGAATCCCTCACTAAATGTCATTTTTTATAGCTAAATTATATTTTAGCTAGAAATTTTGTCACTCGCTAAATTCATAGCTAAAAAAGGGCTTGCTAAATTTAGCGAGAAATTGTATTTCTCTCGCTAATTAGTGAGGGATTTAGCGAGAGATTCAATCCCTTGCTAAAATTAGCTAGGGACTAAATTCCTCGCTAATCCTTCTTTAATACTATTTAAAATTTGATAACTTTAGTGAGGAATTTGTTCCTTGCTAATCCCTCGCTAAATATGCTTATATTTAAAAATAACTATGCCACATCACCTGCTATATGTGATGTCAACTTGTGACATGTCATCAACAACCTCATGCTTTGTCAACCATTATGTCACTTACCATCTCATGTCCTATCACCCACCACATGTGCGACAACTCATAACATGTCATTGTCCACCTTATGTCATGTTACTTGCTCCTTATCATATTATATATTCATCATGTTTATGCCAAAGCCAAGGTTTGAACCCTTGACCTCATATCTTCCAAGCTTTATGCTCTCCTTCTTTGTAAGTTGAACTGAAAGGCACTTACAATCATTATATGAGAAATTAAATATATATATATATATATATTATTTAACTACATAAATATATCAAATAATATATTATAAAAATACACACATATACATATTAAATTTTATTTTCAATTATTAATGTTAAAAATATTTATATTTTATTGAAATTATTCTTTATATTATACTTTTAATAAAATATTATTTTATTAATGAAAATTAACTTAAAATAAAGAAAATATTGAATAATTTTATTATGAATATTTGATTTAATTTTTAAATTTAATTATTATTTTTAAATGAAAATAATTAAATGTATAATTAAAATTCATTGTCAAAAGTTAATTTTTTTTATAGTAATTAGCTAGGGATAGAATCCCTCGCTAAATCCCTCACTAATTGTCTTATTTTAGAAAGGGATTGGCAATCTCTCACTATTTTTCTCACTAATTCTCTTATTTTAGAGAGGAATTAACAATCATTCGCTATTTTCCTTACTAATTCTCTTATTTTAGAGAGGGATTGATAGTTCCTCTCTATTTTCCTCGCTAATTCTCTTATTTTAAAGAGAGATTGATAGTCCCTCTCTAATTTCCTTGCTAATTTTAAATCAAGCTACGAAATCAACATCCTTCGCTAATTTCCTTACTAATTTGATATTTTAAAGAGGAATAGATGATTCCTTGTTAAATTTTCTCACTAATTTGCATTTTTCTAGTAGTGTTCTCCAGTGAGGTGGAGTTATTGGATTTCTGTTATGGTTCGCCCCTGTTTTGTTTCTGCTCTTCCCTCACTTCGTTGTCGGCATATATGGTTAGTAGGCTTGTGAACTTTAATTTCTTTTCCTCCCCAACTGCTGGAAGTTACATTTATGTATGTGGTAAGCTTATTTTCTTCCTCCTCTGGTTGATAAATGCATCCTTTCTCTTCCTTGAGGTACCGTGGCTGTTAAAGGAGGGAGCTGGAATTTTATTTTAATTGTTCCAGCTGGTGTTAGTTAGGGAAGAAGCTTATTGAACAAGTCTATACATATTAGAATTTTTGGTTAAGGCTGTTCAGTTTAGTTGCTTTCCAATGTAATTCAAATGTTTGATTGGGATTTAATTTGAGATGTTTTGTGTTCTGATCAGTGCTTGAGTAGTGTATGGAAGTTTGATTTATGAATTAAATGATGATGAGAAGTTGGAACGAATATATGTAAATTGGTTTTGTATTGAGTAAATGGATACACTTCCAATGTTTTTATTTGAATGCTTAAGAGAAAGGTAAGGTTAATTGACAATATAATTAAATTGTGAGTTATTGATAGAGAAGGGGAAATTTATGTTGTGGTTCAAAAATTTATATTGTTGATGGGAAGATCTTAAGAAATTAAATTTGAGCATAAAAGGGTGGCTATCAATTTTAAATTAAAATGATCATTCGATTTGGCTTGGAAAGCCATACGATTCATGTGTTTGATAATATTGATTGGACATTTGAAGTACCTAAAGTAGGATATGTTAAATTAAAAATTGGGTTGTGATTTATTTATTAGGAAAATTAATGGCACTTTTAGAATTAAGTGAGAAGTTGGAGTAAAGCGAGTTTTAGAATTATTAAAAAAAACTCTCAAATGAGTGGGTAATGTCCTAAATGATATCTTACAATGTATTTATAAAATTTCTTTACTAGAATTTTGACATTATTTCTTTATAAGTTGTATAAACATTCTTGTCAATTTTATTTTTATGATTTATGTTCTTGATAAGAATGAATTGAACTTGATATGGAATAAGCGATTTTTTTTTAGTAATGTGATTGTTTAACTCTATGTTGATATAAAAACTTTTAACATAATAATTCGTGCAAGGAAGAAATGAAAATGAGTTTAGTAAATGAAAGATGGTAGTTGAACAGTATTATTTGGAAATGAAAATATTGAATTGTTTTTTTTTATCATTTTTACTAGAGGAACTGATTTCAAAACACTAGATGCTAATGGCAATTCTGTTAACCCTTGGCGCGCTATGTTGTACCTAGCTAGTAGGGTGTTTATAGGAGATACTAGCCCCATGCAAAGGCTATTGCACATGAATCGGAGGGATGGTAATTCGTAAACATTGTATTCATGCTTGTTCTTGTAGGCCTAGAGCCTGCGTTTGTTTTGTTGCTTCTAGCTACACTTGTTAGTTACTTACTCTCATGGACTGTGTGTCCATGCTTGTCAGTTAGTTATCCTTATGGATTTTGCATCCATGCTTGACAATCTGATTAAGTCTCGTGAATAAAAATATATATTTATATTAACTTAAGTTTTAAAAATTGACACTTACTTAAAATATTATTTGCAGAATGAGTTGTATTTTTTTACATATGGACTTTGAAAAGAGTGTCCTATTTCTTATTTGTTTATAATATTCATTATAGAATGAAAGTGAATTCTAATGCTATGTGATCATTAGTTGGATTCATACATATATGATTTATATATGTACATAGAATCATGTGGCTCATGAGAAATTGATCTCAGTGATTCTCTTAATTTA
This sequence comes from Prosopis cineraria, assembly GCF_029017545.1. Taxonomy (NCBI): domain Eukaryota; kingdom Viridiplantae; phylum Streptophyta; class Magnoliopsida; order Fabales; family Fabaceae; genus Prosopis; species Prosopis cineraria. The sequence goes on along the minus strand of NW_026555335.1, from coordinate 33,184,834 downwards.
AGTTTTTATTTTATTATTATTGCTGTTAATTATATTTGTCCATGAATTTCAATTGAGATGATACTCACTGAAAACTTTCTTTGATCTTAACTATTATAGCTGACCTTATACTTCCTACTAATTACTAAGGGGCAGTATTGTTTTTAGATAAGGGGAGCACTCTTTGACCATTCATTTTGATGTAATTATGTATTCCATTCAAATTACAAAATTAGTACTTTACGTATAACATAGTTGGATCCTAGTTTTATTTTGTTGATATAAATCTGCTAGTATGGAGCTACTCTCTTTTGCTAGATTGGCTAATACATTTGCTATTGTAGAAATTTTGAGAGGTCTAAATTATAGCAAAGATTTTGCTAAAATTTCTACAAAATATTTAACGCTTTACTACAAACTTTACAAATTCTATATTGATAATTTAATTTAATCTTTGGTTAATTAAGACTTATGAAATGTGAGTTTATCTCAGATTCCGTGCCAGTCATAACTTTGCAGTTCTCACTTGATATAGTTCTATTAATCTCTAAGACTATCTCATCTGGACTCTGTTCTAAATCCAGATTTTATGCTCTAACTTGAAAAATACATAACTTGAGCTATAGGAACCTAATTAATATGATATATTAATGGAAATGTTGTGAAGTTTTCCAGAATTTAAAATTATTATATAGGATATTGTGTGTCTCAGTTGACCCATTTTCATTGGTAAATCCAACTCTATCTGTAAGACATTTCACTTACTACTAATTCTCTTCTCTATCTTGAGAAAATCATAACTTAAGTTCTATAATTTCAAAAAGCATCATTCCAAGTTCATACTAATATTTGACATGTCTAGTTTAATCCATAAATTTATTACTAAATTTGGATGGCTCTATTGATACAAAGTTTCGGTTAAAGATTGCTCCCTCTTCTAGCACCAACTTTTACCCATATTGCTAAACTTGCATGTTTGAAAGATCACATCTTAAGTTCTACTAATTCAAATGAAGTGATGTTGGTGTCATTTAAAGCTTTAAATGTGTTCTATCTAGGAACAAATATTCATGGCTTTCTAGCTCTAGCATGAATGCGAAACTAACTATTATGCAAGCATAGCCATTAACAACATTCACATGGTCATTTGGTTATAAATAGGTAGACTTAGCATGTTTTTCAGTCATTACATACAACCAAAATAAAACAACTTTGATTCTGAAACACTAACTAACATATTTTCACAGCAAGTTCCAGCAACTATGCATATCCATATTCACAAGCACTTGTGAAAATATTAATACAAATTCAGCATAACAATATTTACCATGGAATCAAACTTTATAAATTGTCTTGCCTTTGCCTTTGCTTAAGCTTGATCCTTGCATGGTTAATAAACCTTTGGAGGGTAAGATTATAATAATATCAGTAGCAAAACTTACATTTACTTATGATGTTCATGGTCAGCTCAAATAGATTAACATGCCTTATAAGCACATAACCATAATCATAGTAAAAGAATCATAGAGAAGAAGAACATTCATCATATTGAATCTTGATTTCAATTCCACTTAGGCTTACATTGGAAAACTAGCTCTTTCAAAAAAAAAAATCAAAGCACATAAACACGCCTAAAATTACTTAAGCAACTAATACATACAAGAGTAAAGTGCAAGATTGCTATATTATATGTATTCTAACTTTTCTTTCCTTCTTCTTAGCTTAAATCACTTAGCTAGTTCTTCAATTTCTTCTTTTCTTCCCCCCATAATTGTCCAACTTTCCTCACTCTCTCTTAGTTTTAGATTGCAGAAGGAAAGTGTTCAAGCTAAATATGAGATATTGCTCAAATAGGTCACAGGGCTAGTTGAGCTAAGTAATTGAAGCATCAGGCCCAATATAAATGAAAGGGGCTGGCCCTAAGGCTCAATAAGGCCATAACAAGTAAACATGTTGAAATCTCGTCAGCTATAAATATTAGACCATTGGCACGAAGACACAATCTTAAGTAATGGTGAGATCTACACCCAAGTATTTTGATGAAACAGGTTGATTATCAAAATGGAGAGACCATGTCATAAGTTTGGCTAGAATCCCTAATTCTTTGGTAGAACATGCTAAGTTTTAAGGAAAAGGCTACCGCTATTCTAACACTATAGATAAAAGAAGAAAATAAAGAAGAAACTAGTAAACACTCTATCAAAGACTTGTAAATTTTACATTTATTAGCCCTTTTTAGTTTTTAGCTTTTAGTTTGTAGTTATTTCATATTTCAATAACAATCAAACACTTATTTTACCAAAGCTTTGTATCCTTTTACATTTGAGTAAACTATAGTAACAGAACTTGGTACCCTTTTTGTTATCTATTGAGACCCAGTGTCTCTAACATGCTTCGTATTTATTATTCAGCCATGAATAATTTTTGGCACACCCAGTAGGACCTGTGTAACAAAGATGGCAAGGACGTAAAAGACAAAAGGACTAATGAAACAGGTACTAGTTCTCATGAACTAAAAGAGACCTCTACACATGCAGGGTTAGAACACTTATTACTCGATGCTGAGGCAGCTGAACATTATGAGCACATAGTGCCGATGACAATAGGTAGTAGTAGCACGAGCCTTAGATTAAAGTCAGGAAGTGGATAACCTAACCTACTAATCATATCCAACAGACCTATGGCAAAAGTATTATGGGGAATTCAAGACCGAATAGATAAGTAGTTAGAAAGAACCAAAGGTTCTTTAAATTATCCTTCGAAATATTAAAACATAGGGAGAATAAATGACAGCAAATTATGATGCAGGCTCTGCATGATGGTATGAAGAACATAGCCGCATCATTGAGTAGCATTCTTCTAGAAGTAGGCTCAAATGTAGAGCCTCTTGGAGGGCAGCAAACAGGAATCAATAAAAGGTGCTGACCATCAAGAAGTATATTTAAATGACATAATGATTAAATCTAAGAAGGAAAATGATCATATTGAGCATTTGAAAATGAGTTTCCTCCAAATAAGGGAGGTCAGCCTTGAGATAAATCTACTTAAGTGTGCTTTTGGTATAATTGGAGGTAATTTCCTTGGATTCCTAGTCCACAGAAGAAGGATTGAGGTAGACTGGAACAAAGCACAGGCTATGCTAGAGGCAAAGGCGCTAGTAACAAGAAAGAACTTCAAAGGTTCTTGGGGTAAGTCATTTATCTCAGGCGTTTCATCCCAAACCTGGCAGGGAAGATGAAAGAGTTTTCTGAGCTCTTGAAACTTAAAGTTGCCAAGGAATTCACCTGGACCAGACATCATCAGGCAGCCTTTAACAAGATTAAAGAACTCTTGATAAAACCTCCAGTCTTACCAGCTTCAAGGGAGAACACCTCATTTTTATTGTATTTAACTTCTACCACCATGTCTATAGGTTGCATATTAGCCTAAAATGTTGATAGAGGATGTGAGTAGGTGGTCTATTATTTAAGTGGGTGTTTAACTCCCATAGAGACTAGATACTTAGCTGTAGAAATAGCATACTTGGCACTATATTATGCTTATACTAAGTTAAGGCATTATATAATAAACATAGTTGTGTATATAGTTTTCCATTTTAATTTAATTAAATATATGCTTAATCAGCCGACCATAATGGGCCATATAGGGAAATAGAGCTTGGCCTTAGTAGAATTTTGATTAGTATTTTTACCTCAAAAATTAGTGAAAGGCCAAGCATTAGCAAACTTCTTGGCTAATCATCCCTTGGTCGGGCTCCTTGAAGATGAGTCAAAATTACCTGTGTTCTCAATAGATCTAAGGCCCTAGGTGCTTAAGTTTAATGGATCTGGTATTAAACAAGCATCTAAGGTCAATATAATGATATCCTCTCCCAGGAGCATAAAAATGATACTATCTCTTCAATTAGATTTTGAGTGTACTAATAACTAGGCAGAATACGAAGCACTACTCACAAGGCTTAAGATTCTTTAAGAAATGAAAGCCCATGATGTGATCATAGAAGGGAATTCTTGGTTATGTTAGGGCTTTCTAGATTCTAAAAGAGTTCAAAATAGTAATGTGGACTTATGTTTCTTGAGCTCAAATTCAGGAAGTTAATGAACTAGCTCAAATAGCGTCAGGGCTAAGGCTATCTCCTAAACTCACCAGAAAGGTAATTGTAGTGGAACGAAAAGAGCATCCCTCAGTCGCTTAGCATGGTTTGACAGTATAATGCAATGCAATCTCGCAAGGGTTAGCCTGAGATTGGTGATATGATTTTAAGAGTTATCTATAAGATTCCAGTCAATGATACCCTTACAAAAAAGGATATGTATTCAACAGTTCATTTTGATTAGAGATGAGTTATACAGAAAAGATCCTGATGGGTTATTACTTAGATGTTTGGCCTTCACTGATTATATAGAGGTTTCAAGATAGGTATATGAGGGAGTCTATGGGGCTCATCAGTTAGGGCTAAAGATACAATGGTTGGTACATAGGCATGGATACTATTGGCCATCAATGATGAAAGACTGCATTAAATACACTAGAAGGTGTAAGAAATGGCAAACTCCTGGGCTAACATAACAAATACCAGCATCAGACATGCATCCAATCATCAAACCATGGCCTTTTCGAGGATGGGCTATGGATGTAATAGAGAAAATCTATCCGACCTTATCCAAAGGCCACTCATTCATCTTAGTGGCCACAAACTATTTTACTAAGTGGGTCAAGGCCGTCCTTATAAAGAACATAGAATAAGGCGATGTTATTAACTTTATACGTGAACAAATCATGTTTTGGTTTGGAATTCCTCAAACGATTATAAAAGACTAGGGGATAATGTTTACTGAAAGTGAATTCAAGGCCTTCGTCGAGGAAAGTAGGATTAAGTTATTAGCATCCTCACCATATTACCCTCAAGCAGATAGACAGGCTGAAGCTTCCAACAAGATCATCCTCAAAATTATAAAGAAGATTATGAAAGAGAATACTCGAGAATGGCACGTATGATTGCCCCAGGCACTATAGGCATACCGGACATCTAAGAGAGAAGTTACAAGCATGAGCTTGCATATGTTAACATATAAGCATGAGGCTATTTTACTTATAGAAATAGCAGTCCCCTTCACTACGTATTGCGAGCAGTCTAGGAAGACTGTCTGATGACTACAACAAAGCTATGATCAATAAGTTAATTTAGTTAAATAAAATTCGCTTACAAGCATTCAATCATATGATCACCTAGAAGAAGGAGTTTTCAAGAATATATAACAACTGGATAAAAAGGAAATACTTTCGGACGGGTAAGATTGTGTGGAAACTTGTGTTACCACCTGGTTTTAAAGACCGAACACTTAAAGGTGAATGAAGTACTTAAAGGGAATGCGTATATATTAGCTAGCATTGGCAGGATTCCACATAGACAGGCCATAAACAAAAAGTATTTGAAGAAGTATTGGTCGCCATTATAATAGAAAAGCGATAAAGGACCTGAGGCCTAGAATGGTCTTCGGGCATATAGAAGTTGCACAATAAGAAAAAAAATTATTTATTCTTTATTACATTTGAATTATGTTACAAAGGGTATGGAATACAGGAATAAAGAATAAAGAATAAATAATGGAAGAAAAAATGTAAATACACAGATATATTATTTACAAAGATTGCACATAGTGTCCTATGTCGCCAAAGTCGAGTCCAAATATGCAAAAAGGGTCTAATGACGAGTAATGACTGTCTCAAACTTAAGTATAGACTGAAGTTTAGCATCTAAAATGGCCTATGCCTTATCCAAGACCTTGGTGGCGATCTCCAATTCAGGTTTAGTTGGACCGTCTTCAACTTCAACTCTCGCCAACTCCTCTTCAACTATTGCTAGCTGGTGCCTCAGGTTGGCCACATTAGTCCATAGTACCCAGAGGTGATCCATGTAAAGGGCAATCTCCAAGACCCAATTAGTAGCAGTAGTCGTCTAGGTCTTAGCAACCTAATACTCGTCCCTCATTAACCAATTGTTCTTTAAATATTTTGACATGAGGGGGAGTTCTTTACAGCACTGGTTGATGATTCCGTAATATGCTAGGATTTAAGCTCGCAAGAGTGCTAACTTAGACATGAAGATTGCCTTCTCTACAATTTTGAGAGCCCGGATGATCTTCTCGAAGTTTTATTCAGGAATGAGGAATGGGTCTCGACTGAGTTAGAACTACATGACCCTCTAAGCATCCAACATCACGTCCATTTTAGGGACATGAATGTAGGATAGGAGGGCATCAGTGGGCACTGCCTCCAATGCAGCCAGCTGAAGAAAACAAAATGAGGTTAGCAATGAAAGACTAAGAAGAAAATGGAAGGATTAGAAAGAAAAAGCAAAACAAGACAATACCTGAATTAGGTCTACAAGTGCTTTGTCTTTGCTCGTTAAAAAGGGAGGAATATGCACAGACCTTACCGCTGAGCATAGAGGCTTTTCCATGTAGCCCTTAAGAGTGGAACAGTCAGTTTAACCCTGTACTGAGCTACCTTGAGTGGGAACCAGAGCAACCAAGGTGTTATTCACAGAAATCACCTGGAATCCCTCCAAGGATCTCTCAAAGCTCCTGACCTTTTAAATACTTAATGATTTAAAGGGTGGGATCAAACTGATTGGGGAGACCATTTTGGGGCCCTCAGTTTCAAACTCTAACTTATCACTCAGGGCTATGGCAAAAGCCCCTCCCTGATTAAAGACGGCCTTGATATCTTTTGGACCACTTAGGGCTGCAGTGGACATAGCAGCCCCCAAACCTTTATCACATTCTGTTACCTCCTGGGCCACCTCTTGAGTAACTTTAATTGGGTCTATGGGTATTGGCTCAAGAGTTGCAGTGGCATGGGAAGTGACCACTTGGAGATCTGGGAGCTGGGCCTCTTTTTCTCCTTGTTGAAGAGAACTCACTCTGCCATTGTTAGAATCTGCTGACAAGATCATCATCTGTTAGCGCTTATGCATGTGCTTTCCTTTCTGAGGTATGGGGCCGGTCAAGAAAGGGGCAGAGAAAGGTTAGTCGAGTGGAGGGGACGTCATCTTCTTTCTCCTCTTACTTCAGGTGATGGAGATGAAGCTTGCTTCCTCTTATTAGGAACATCTCTTTTGTTGAGATGACTTGAGGAGCTTTTCTTAGCCCTGAGCTTCCTGGAGACTAAGGAAGCAGAAACTTGAGACGATGCATTGTCTTGCTTCATCCCCTGGATCACAGTCCTTAACAAGGGGGCCGTCTGGGTCTCAAAAGCGACGAGGGCGTCAATATTTCCCCTCAAGAATGTCATCAGCATATGGGACTACATCTAATCACAGCCTATAAAAAATAAAAACAGGATTAGACTGGGATACAAAATAAGAAGAATAGAATTAAGACAAACGTGGGAGGTAACACTTACTAGTGTGGCTCTTTATTATATGCCTAAAGCATTGGGGCTACTATTTATTAAAGTAGAGCTAAGTGTCTCTATCTACAAGTTCCACCTTGTACTGCCTCTGAGTGGTGAGTGGAACGGCTATTTGGTTGATAGCCTCCCTACCTAGCAGCTCCATGCTAATTTAGGGGGACAGACCCCAAGAGATATATTGGCTTAATCCAAACTGGCCCGCCACCAGTTAAGGATGGTAAGACTCCAAGTAGACCCTCAAAGACATATAAGAGGAGCCAATATACAGGAGCCACATCTTTTGGGGAATAGTGGCCGAAAGGAAGATTTCATCCCTCAGGAGCTTGGCGGGCTTGTTCTTCTTCTCCATCATGTACTTCTACCAGATGGGAAAGTGGTGGTCCAGGATATTAAAAGCCATTAAGGTCCTCCCCAAGGACCAGCTGCTGACTAAAGAACTCAAAGAAGTTCTTCAACTCGGTTAGTGGATAACCACCTAAGAGATAGGTAAAGGGATGGTTAGTATAAGAATCGTCTAAGAATGGCTCCCATGAAAGATGTAGGAAATAGGTCTTCATCCACAACATCAAAAACCAAACAACCCTATAGAAGCTGCTGAAGGGCTTCTTAGTCAGGAATTCCCTCATGTTATCATAGAGGCGACATAGAAACATAGTCCCTAAGGCTATTTGGTTACCGCAGAGTAGGGACTGGTTGATCCTTAAGTGCAGTTGAACGGGCTTCCCTTCCCCCGGGGTTAAAATCCATTAGCTCATTAGGATCCATGCAAAGACTAGATGCTCCGTGGTAGTAATAGGCTCAACGGCTGGCTTCTCAAACAATAGCTCCATAATCTTCATGTAGGAGCCCGTGCTTCTGATCTTGCTCTCCAAATCAGCAAGGAAGGCAGTATAGGAGTCATGCTTCTTAAGGATCACATAGAAGTTCTCCTCCCTAGTGATAGGAAGCCCTAAGAACATGAAGACATCCCATAATGTGAGGGACATCGGGTTGAGCTCGAATATGAAGGCATTGTAGCATAAAGCCCAGAAGTTGAAAAGGGCCGTTAGAAGCTCGACGGCAACATCAACGTTAACTAAGGAGAGCTGGATTAGGTTATATAGACTCATCTCCTTCCATTGAAGCGCATATTCTAACTTTAAATGCCTCACCCAATTGACCCAAGTGTGAAGAGACTAGGGCCAGCTCCTGAGCTTTCTGTAAGATGACTCGGGGAAGGGCGAGGTCGTTTGGGCTAAGACTAAGTTGCGAAAGGAGGTCAATGGCTATAGGTTTGGTTAAGTAGGGGCAATGACTTTAGATAGGTTGGGAGAGATTGTCAGGTACTCGACATCGCTCTTGTTGGAGATTTAAAAACTCTAATGTAATAACCCCAACAAAATTTAAAATAAATATATATATATATATATATAGAGTAACTTGCTTAAAGTGTGTTTAAATTAGTTTTTAGGATAAATATAGCAAGTTAAAGACTTAATCTAGTGGCAGCTAAGCAACCTTTCATACATAAGGTCCCAAGTTCGAATCTGAAGAGACCAAGAGAAGAGTTCAAAATTTTCTCTTTTTCTGGCTGTGCAAAATTACTAAACTGCCCTTAGTTCCATTAGATATTTTAACTCTTCCTTCTTCTTTTTCTCGATCATTCTAGAGCAAAAGGAGATGTGAGGGTTGGATGAATTTTGCTCAGCCTTTCGTGGGTCACTGATTTCTTTCCTTTCAACTGTAGCTGGCACCGCGTTCCCGTAGCTTATCGTCGCCATGTGCTTGTGGCTGATCCGTTCATTTTAGTTAGAATTCTCCCCTATTTCTGCATTATTCTCTCACATATGAGTTCAGCGTTTTGCTGGGTTTAGGTCGTCAAAAATGGGTGATGTTGGTCTTGAGCTGAGGCGACGCTAACACTAGCTTTCCTTTTCTCCTGAACAGTACTGCATCTCCCTCTATTCCTTGCATCAGCTAGAGACTTCCATTTTTCTCTCCCCTATTTTGTTGTAGATTCTGTCCTTGCTAATTAAGGTGAGAAATGATGTCCTTTCCTTCTTGTGGATTCTGTACATATGGGTGCATGATTTGATAATTGAAGAAGAATATTTTACTCCTCTGTGCTGCTGTACATGTTTGACTAGGAAGGACAAATTATGATTCAAACAAGCTGAAATTAACATAAAAGAAGAGAAGAAAAGAAATATCTATTCATGAAATTATTGCTACGGGAGGGATATAGATGTGAGTTTAAATCTTCTTTTAAGCTTAATTGATTTGGGAGGAGGAATTGAGCTTGAGAGGCCCGCATGTTTTCTTTTCCTTTCCTCTGTACTAATTATTAATTTTGGAAAGAAAAAGGACATTTGAGGATGTATCTTAGTTAATAGAATAGGATTTTGTTTGGAGCAGCTTTTTTTTTAAGATTCCATTAAATCAGACAAAGCGTAGCTGATTTAAATGTTATTTAGATAAGTTAAGTTTGGTTATTGCAAAGAATCTAATTTTGAAATGATGATAGTGTAGATTCAATTCTCAATTGGAAATAACTGGATATCGGTAGAAGCTGAAATTTGGAAGGAAGCCTTTGTAAAATTAAAAGATGATTTATTAAATTTTGTTTACTAATATATTTATAGGACGCGTGGAGGAAGAGGATCCAGATAGAAATTAAAGAAATAATATTTTGGAGATTTGAAACTGCAACAAGTAAGTGAATAGCATTCCATTTAATTTATTTTAATAGCCTTTTTTCTAAAATACTTTATTCTTATGAATTATATTAATTTTGAAAATTATGAAAGATCAATGAAGGATAAACGAGTTATGATACATACATTCTTTATTTTCAAAAGTGTATTTTCAAGATTGATGAAGGTATTTTTGTATGGTTGTTAAGCTTTGAAATGTATTGGCTATTCAATTATTGCAAGTTTGGTATATTGGCTACAAAGTATGATTTTCACAAATTTTGAGAATTGAAATAGTTCATGCGAGTTTGGCATTGAGAACGGTAATTTTATTACAACAGTAATTATTCTTCTCGCATATTTGAAACATGATTGTTAAGAGGACTCAAAACAAAACATTGTTGCTAATGGTAGTTCCGTTAGCCCATAGCGCTGTGGTTAAATACTAGCAAGTTTGTTCATGAGTTTTATTCTCACATTTGGTATTCGTGGGCTTCATACCCATGTTTGATTCCGTGACTTGAGCCGCATTTGGTCACTTACCCTCGTGGACTGTGTGTCCACATTTGTTTCGTAGCTACGGCTGCGTTCGGTTACTTACCCTCGTGGACTGGTGTATCTACATTTGTTTTCGTGGCATAAGCCGCATTTGATTATTTACCCTCGTGGACTGAGTGTCCACATTTGTAACCTGTTCTGTTGAGTTCTTAAAATTTTAAATGTTGATTAATATGTGTTTTCAAAATTTCCTTGATTTTGACTAGTAATTTGTATCACTTTGAGTTGTATGAGAGCATATTGTTTTCTTTAAGCATGATAAGATAAATTGTTTTCAATTTACTTTTGTTTTATAAAAATGGTCATGACTTACATGTTTATAAATTTTGGTGGAATTGTTTTAACTATTAGATACTATTATTAGACATTATTGATTAAAATTTTAAGAATTTTTTTATAGGAATGCTATTCACTGAAAATTTATTTTAGCCTCAGATTTGTTAGCTGACGCTGATCCTACCATCGACCTCTAAAGGGCAACTAGCTAGAGTGGGTGGACCTTTTGATTGGTATTGTTGCTTTAATGTAAATATATAATATGTATGTCATTTTGATTTGAAAGAAAGAGTAGATGCTCCATATAGGTTGTTGATGAACTTTATTTTTGGTTTGTATATTAATTGCTGGCTGGAAGGAGTTACGCTCCTGAATTATACTATTATTTGTAAAAAAATTTTGTAGAATTTTTGGGAAATCCTAATTACAGGGAAGGTTTTGCCGAAATTTTTACAAAAATGTTGACACTTTCTTATGATAATGAATTTAAAGAAGTCATTTTAAATTCTCTTATGATTTGATTAAATTTTTTCTTTCTTGAAAAGTAGAATAAATATTCACTTGGAGGCTTACGGGAATGTGAGAGTGGTTCACACCTGTACCGGTCACCCTCTATTTTGGGACGTGACAGTTTTGGTATTAGAGCCAAGGTTTTTACATATATAACTATGTGGAGCAAGAACTTGCTAATGAGGTTTCAATTATCATTATGAACCCGGGCATAATTATAATTGAGGTATCATTGGGAGTTCTATAGGAATTTTTCGAACAACGTTTGTTTTTGTTATTTACTTTTTGTTATATAAAGGAATTGTATTTTGAGTTAAATGTTTCTTTTGTTTCTTTCTATAGTGAAATATGCCACCCAGACGTCGAGTATCTACCAGGAGCTCCACTAGTAGTAGAGCCTCTGGCAGAATTTCTCTGACAGATGATATGCCCTTAAGAGGTAGAGGACAACATCAGAGTAGGATTAGGGCTAGGGTGGTCGAACCCTTAGGCACCCACAAGATATTCCTTCTAGAAGCAAACAAGTAAGTCCTCAATCTAAGGAGCAGACTGTTCCTTCAACACATGATACAATAAAGGAGAATTCTGCAGTTAAGTTATATCGGAGTTTATGAAGTTAAATCCACTATCTTTTTCAGGAACCAATGCACGAGAGGACCCGATTGAGTTTCTTGAAGGAATAGAGAAGAGATGTTGGGCCTTGAGATGCCTTGATGTTTAGTATGTCAAATTTGTAGTGTTTCAGCTTCAGGGAGTAGCAAGTACTTGGGCAAAAATAGTTCTAGGTTTGCATGCGACTAGAGTACCTTCTTTAACTTGGGAAGAATTCAAGACTACATTTCTGAATCATTATTTAGCTCAGAGTACTAGAGACATAAAAGTTAAAGATTTTTTGACTTTAAAGTGCAATAAAGGAATGTCAATAGCAGAGTATGATCATAAGTTTACTGAATTATCTTCTTTTGCTTTACATATCATCCCGACTAAAAGGGAATGAATTAGCAGGTTTGTGCATGGATTGCCAGTAGATATACATGATAATATAGCACCTATGTTGGGTCGTGATATCACCTATGCTGAGATTGTTGATAGTGCACTGAGAATCGAGAATCGACACAAGGCAAAGGAAGTAATTTCTAAGAAACACAAGAGGGAGCACGATGACAAATTTCCTGGTTCTTCTTCCAAAAGTCATCAATTTTCAAGTCAATCTCACTTTCGTGCCTCACAGTCTAAGCCTAGATCATTTGGTTCACCATCAGTGAGTACTCCCATTGTGAGACTAAATTCTAGTAATATGAGATCTCGAGCCCAGTCAGTTCTAAATCAATCAGGTTATGTTAGAGTCCCTTGTAATAATTGTGGGAAATATCATTCAAGACTGTGCTATAGAGTGTTTGGTGCATGTTTCGAGTATGGGCAGACGAGCCATTTGAGAAGAAATTGTCCATATCTATAGTCTGTGTCAAGCCATGGATCAATCCAACCTTCTCCTCGCCCTATTTCCTCATCAATCCCACTTGCTAAAGCTACTTCTACTTCAGCTAGTAGAGGTAAGTCTGGAAAGGGAAACGGTCAGTGGGGACAATCTTCCTTAGGACAAAGACAGGCAAGAGTTTATGTTATGACAAGACAGGATGCTAAAGCCTCAAATAATGTTGTTACAGATATTATAACTGTGTGTTCTCATCAAGCTTATGCATTATTTGATCCTGGATCAACTCATTCATGTGTCTGCTTATTTTGTTAAGAAGTTGGGCAAAGAACCTACCGAACTTGATAATTCATTTGTAGTTAGTACCCCAGTAGGGGAATCTTTAATTGTTTCTTATGTGTACAAGTCTTGTGAAGTGTCTCTTGAGGGTAAAGAAACCCTTGTTGATTTGATGATGCTTGATATGATTGATTTTGATATCATTTTGGGCATAGATTGGTTAGCTTCCTACTATGCTACCGTTGACTGCCACTTGAAAGTAGTAAAATTTGATATTCCAGGTAAAACTCCTTTTGTGTTGTAAGGAAGTTTTATAGAAAGACCTACTAATCTTATTTCGGCCTTAAAAGCCTAACGATTACTACAGAAGGGTCGTCAAGGGTTTTTAGCGGTGGTAAGGGATATTGATAAGTCAATTGTTAGTTTGGATCAAATTCCTATTGTGCAAGAATTTCCTGATGTTTTTCCAAAAGAGTTACCTAGACTACCACCTGATCGAGAGATTGAATTTGCCATTGACTTAGTTTCGGACACTCAACCAATTTCTATTCTGCCTTATAGAATGGCACCTTCTGAGCTGAGAGAATTGAAGATCAATTGCAAGAATTGTTAGATAAGGGATTCATCCGACCTAGCACATCTCCTTAGGGAGCACCGGTACCTTTTGTGAAGAAAAGGGATAGGTCATTAAGACTTTGTATCGATTATCGACAGCTTAATAAGGTGACAATGAAAAATAAGTACCATTGCCTTGAATAGATGATCTTTTTGGTCAGTTGCAAGGAGCTCAGTATTTTTCCAAAATAGACTTGCATTCAAGTTATCATTAGTTAAAGATTAAGAAAGAGGACATACCTAAGACTGCATTTAGAACCCGATATGGTCATTATGAATTCTTAGTAATGTCATTTGGGTTAACTAATACACCAGCAGCTTTTATGGATCTAATGAATCGAGTGTTTAGACTGTTTCTTGATAAGTTTGTGATTGTTTTTATTAATGATATTTTGATATATTTAAAGAGTCCAGAGGAGCATGAACATCATTTGCAAATTGTTTTACAAACAATGAGGGAGCAACAACTTTATGCCCAGTTCTCTAAATGTGAATTTTGGCTTGATAAAGTTATCTTCTTAGGACATGTGATTTCTAAAGATGGTATTCAAGTGGACCTAAGTAAAGTAGAAGTAGTGCAAAATTGGCCAAGAACGACGACTGTTATAGAAATTCACAGTTTCTTAGGTCTTGTAGGATATTATCATCGTTTTGTCAAGGATTTCTCTAAAATAGCTGCTCTACCGACAAGACTAACTTAAAAGAATGTGAAATTTGAATGGGATGTTAAATATGAAGATAGTTTTCAAAAATTGAAAGAGTGCTTAACATCAGCATCAGTTTTGAGTTTACCATCAGGCAATGGAGGATATACAGTTTATTGTGATGCTTCTCGTATGGGTTTAGGCTGTGTTCTAATGCAGCATGGACAAGTTATTGCTTATGCTTCAAGGAAACTTAAGAAACACGAGCAGAACTACCCAACCCATGACTTAGAGATGGCAGCAGTTGTTTTTGCTTTAAAAATTTAGCGCCACTATCTTTATGGTGAGACTTGTGGGATTTATACTAATCATAAGAGTCTAAAGTACATTTTTGAACAGAAGGATCTTAATGTTAGACAAAAGAGGTGGGTGGAGTTACTTAAAGATTATGATTGTACAATTCTTTACCATCCTGGTAAAGAAAATGTGGTAGCTGATGCTTTAAGTAGAAAATCGATGGGTAGCTTGGCGTACATGACTTTAATAAGAAGGCCTTTAGTGCAAGAAATTCATAAACTTGAGTAGAGTGGAGTCAAGTTTGAGATTATTGATAAGGGACCATTTCTGGCTCATGTACAAGCTCGTTCTTCTTTAATGGATCAAATTAAGAGTGCTCAATTTTCAAATCCAAAATTATGCAAGTTAAAAGAAGCAGCCATAGCTGGAAGTAACACTGAGTTTGAAATTGACCAGGAAGGAATATTAAAGTACAAGGGTAGAATTTGCGTATCACAAGAGGAAAACTTGAAGCGATTTATCATGGAAAGAGCTCATCATTCTGCATATATCGTGCATCCGGGAGCAATTAAAATGTATCAAGATTTGAAACAACTATATTGGTGGGATGGCATGAAAAAGGATGTGGCAGACTTTGTCTCACGCTGTTTGACATACCAGCAAGTTAAGGCAGAACATCAGAAGCCAGCTGGGCTACACCAAAGGTTAGAAATACCAGAGTGGAAATGGGAAAATATCATAATGAACTTTGTCACTGGGTTACCTCGCACTGCGAAGGGGTATGATTCTATCTGGGTTATTGTTGATAGACTGACGAAATTAGCTCATTTCATTCTAGTAAAGACAACATATAATGTTGATAAATATGCTCAATTATATATTGATAAGATTGTGTGACTGCATGTGATTCCAATATCCATAATTTCTAATAGAGGTCCTCAATTTACTTCTCAATTTTGGAGATCTTTCCAAGAAGCTTTGGGTACTCGATTGGATCTCAGTACTGCTTTTCACCCGCAAACTGATGGCCAGTCTAAGAGAACTATTCAGATACTTGAAGATATGTTAAGATCTTGTATTTTGGACTTTGGTGGCAGTTAGGACTGCTACTTGGCTTTGATAGAGTTTACTTATAATAATAGTTATCAATCTAGCATACAAATGGCCCCATATGAAGTACTTTACGACAGGCAATGTAGGTCTCCTATTGGATGGTTTGATGTTGGCGATACTAAGCTTTTGGGACCAGATTCGGTGCAAGATGCTATTGAGAAAGTAAAAATAATTAAAGAAATATTAATAACAGCTCAAAGTCGACAGAAGTTTTATGTTGACAATTGACGTCAGGAATTAGAATTCATGGCTGGGGATAAAGTATTCCTTAAAGTATCTCCTATGAAAGGGGTAATAAGGTTCGGAAAGAAAGGTAAACTGAGCCCAAGGTATATGGGTCCATTTGAGATTTTAGAAAGAATCGGTGCAGTTGCTTATCGTTTGTCGTTACCGCCTAAACTATTGGGTATTCATTTGATGTTTCATCTATCAATGCTACAGAAATAATTATATGACCCTTCTCATGTAATTAAAACTCAGGAGATTCAAATATCCTCAGACTTATCTTATGAAGAAGTTCCAGTGGCTATCTTGGATCGACAAGTTAAGAAGTTACGGTCGAAAGAAATCACTTCGGTGAAAGTGCTATCGCGTAATCATTCTCAAGAAGAAGCTACATAGGAAATTGAAGCCAATATGCATGCTAAGTATCCACACCTATTTATGGATTAAGGTAAGCACAAATTTAAATTCGAAGGACTGAATTTTCTAAGGGGGGAAGAATGTAATAACCCCAACAAAATTTAAAATAAATAAATATATATAGAGTAACTTGCTTAAAGTGTGTTCATATTAGTTTTTGGGATAAATATATTAAGTTAGAGACTTGGTCTAGTGGCAGCTGAATAACCTTTCATACATAAGGTCCCAAGTTTGAATCTGGAACAGACTAAAAGAAGAGTTAAAATTTTTCTCTTTTTCTGGCTGTGCGAAATTACCAAACTGCCCTTAGTTCTATCAAATATTTTAACTCTTCCTTCTTCTTTCTCTCAGTCATTCTAGAGCAGAAGGAGATGTGAGGGTTGGATGAATTTTGCTCAGCCCTTAGTTGGCACCGCATTCGCATAGCTTATCATCACTGTTGTGCTCGTGGCTGGTCCGTTCATTTTAGTTAGAATTCTCCCTTGTTTTTGTGTTATTCTCCCGCATACGAGTTCAGCATTTTGCTGGGTTAAAGTCGTTGGAAATGGGTGATATTAGTCTTGAGCTGAGGCGACGCTAACTCTGGTTTTCCTTTTCTCCTGAACGGTGCTGCATCTCCCTCTATTCCTTGCATCAGCTAGAGACTTCTGTTTTCTCTCCCCTGTTATGTTGTAGATTCTGTCGTTGCTAATTAAGATGAGAAATGATGTCCTTTCCTTCTTGTGGATTCTGTACGTGTTGATGCATGATTTGATAATTAAAGAAGAATATTTTACTCCTATGTGCTGCTGTACATGTTTGACTGAGAAGGACAAATTATGATTCAAACAAGCTGAAATTAACATAAAAGAAGAGAAGAAAAGAAATATCTATTCATGGAATTGTTGCTACGAGAGGGATATAAATGTGAGTTTAAATCTTCTTTTAAGCTTAATTGATTTAGGAGGAGGAATTGAGCTTGAGAGGCCTGCATGTTTTCTTTTCCTTTCCCTTGTACTAATTGTTAATTTTGGAAAGAAAAAGGACATTTGAGGATGTATCTTAGTTAATAGAATAGGATTTTGTTTGGAGCAGCATTTTTTTTGAGATTCCATTAAATCAGACAAAGCATAGCTGATTTAAATGTTATTTAGATGAGTTAAGTTTGGGTATTGCAAAGAATCTAATTTTGAAATGATGATAGTGTAGATTCAATTCTCAATTGGAAATAACTGGATATCGGTAGAAGCTGAACTTTGGAAGGAAGCCTTTGTAAAATTAAAAGATGATTTATTAAATTTTGTCTACTAATATATTTATAGGACGCGTGGAGGAAGAGGATCCCGATAGAAATTAAAGAAATAATATTTTGGAGATTTGAAACTGCAACAAGTAGGTGAATAGCATTCCATTTAATTTATTTTAATAGCCTTTTTTCTGAAATACTTTATTGTTATGAATTATATTAATTTTGAAAATTATGAAAGATCAACGAAGGATAAACGAGTTATGATACGTGCATTCATTATTTTCAAAAGTGTATTTTCAAGATTAATAAAGGTATTTTTGTATGGTTGTTAAGCTTTGAAATGTATTGGCTATTCAATTACTACAAGTTTGGTATATTAGCTACAAAGTATGATTTTCGCAAATTTTGAGAATTGAAATAGTTCATGCGAGTTTGGCATTGAGAACAGTAATTTTATTACAGCAGTAATTATTCTTCTCGCATGTTTGAAACGTGATTTTTAAGAGGACTCAAAACAGAACACTATTGCTAATGGTAGTTCTGCTAGCCCGTAGCGCGCTGTGGTTAAACACTAGCTAGTTTGTTTGTGAGTTTTATTCTCACATTTGGTATTCGTGGGCTTCGTACCCGCATTTGATTCTGTGGCTTGAGCCGCGTTTGGTCACTTACCCTCGTGGACTGTGTGTCCACGTTTGTTTCGTAGCTACGGCTGCGTTCGGTTACTTACTCTCGTGGACTGGTGTGTATACGTTTGTTTTTGTGGCATAAGCCGCATTTGGTTATTTACTCTTGTGGACTGAGAGTCCACATTTGTAACCTGTTTTGTTGAGTTCTCAAAATTTTAAATGTTGATTAATATGTGTTTTCGAAATTTCCTTGATTTTGACTAGTAATTTGTATCACTTTGAGTTGTATGAGAGCAGATTGTTTTCTTTAAGCATGATAAGATAAATTGTTTTCAATTTACTTTTATTTTATAAAAATGGTCATGAGTTACATGTTTATAAATTTTAGTAGAATTGTTTTAACTATTAGATACTATTATTAGTGATTATTGATTAAAATTTTAAAAAAATTTTTTATGGGAATGCTATTCACTGAAAAATTATTTTGGCCTCAGATTTGTTAGCTGACGCTGATCCTACCATCAACCTCTAAAGGGCAACTAGCTACAGTGGGTGGACCTTTTGATTGGTATTGTTGCTTTAATGTAAATATATAATATGTATGTCTTTTTTATTTGAAAGAAAGAGTAGATGCTCCACATAGGTTGTTGATGAACTTTATTTTTGGTTTGTATATTGATTGCTGGCTGGAAGGAGCTATGCTCCTGAATTATACTGTTATTTGTAAAATTTTTATTGTAGAATTTTCGGGAGATCCTAGTTACAAGGGAGGTTCTGCCGAAATTTCTACAAAAACGTTAACACTTTCTTATATAATGAATTTAAAGAAATCATTTTAAATTCTCATATGATTTGATTGAATTTTGTCTTTCTTGAAAAATGGAATAAATATTCACTTGGAGGCTTATAGGAATGTGAGAGTGGTTCACACCCGTGTTAGTCACCCACTATTTTGTGGCGTGACATCTAAGGCGAAGTGCTGAAAAAAAGTAAAGCACAGTCAGCATACTTTTCACTAAAATAAAAGGGCTAAGTGCAAGAAGTGAGAAAGTTACCAAAAAGCTATTGATTCATGGAATGATGAATCCTCCTGAAAAAAATGAACAACAATTAGAATGGGAAGCAAATTTAAAGGAAAAAAGGGTTTTCAAACTACTAAATACATACCATTAAAAGCCTGCCAAGTAGGTTAATCGGGTTCTGAATAACTACCAGAGACTCTAGCAAACTACCAGCGGAGGCAAAAGAAAGAGCAGCGGTAGAAGATACGGCAGGATCGGAAAAAGCCATTTGAAAGTTGGGGTAAGAGAAATGCAGCTAATTGAATACTTAAAGTTCTAGAAACAACAAAAAGCATAAGAGAAGTGACCAGAAAGGAATGAGTTAATATCAACAAAGGGTGCTCAGAAGTGAAGTGATGTTTTAGTTTTTTCAAATACGCCATATGGCTTACATTACTAGCCATTGGCGCATAGAGGCTATTGTTTAGGCTAAATATAGAACCTTACTCAAATAGGTCACAAGGCTAATTGGGCTAAGTAATTGAAGCGTCAGGCCTAATATA
Organism: Prosopis cineraria; assembly: GCF_029017545.1. Taxonomy (NCBI): domain Eukaryota; kingdom Viridiplantae; phylum Streptophyta; class Magnoliopsida; order Fabales; family Fabaceae; genus Prosopis; species Prosopis cineraria. The sequence continues at coordinate 33,164,980 of NW_026555335.1, read as the reverse complement.
AATGAAAGGGACCGACCCTGAGGCTTAATAAGGTCACAATAAGTAAACATGCTAAAATCTCGTCAGCTATAAATATTAAACCGTTAGCATGAAGACACGATCTTAAGTAGTGTCGAAATCTATGCCCAAGTATTTTGATGAAATGGGTTGGCTATCAAAATGGAGAGACCGTGCCATAAGTTTCACGAGAATCCATGATTCTTTAGCAGAACATGCTAAGTTTCAAGGAAAAAACTACCGCTATTCTGACCCTATAAATAGAAGAAGAAAATATAGAAGAAACTAGTCAACTCTCTATTAAAGACTCATAAATTTTACCTTCATTAGCCTTGTTTAGTTTTTAATTTTTAGTCTGTAGTTATTTCATATTTCAATAACAATCAAACACTTGTTCTACCAAAGCCTTATATCTTTTTACATACGAGTAAACTGTAGCAAGGGAACTTGAGACCTTTTTTGTTATCTATTGAGACCCAACGTCTCTAGCACATCTGGTATTTTTATTCAGCCACGAACAAAAAGAAAGAATAAATTTGGATAAGGCAAATGGTAAATATAGTTGCATTAGAGGAATATGGAAAAGGGTGGTGATGTTTTTTTTTCCCCACCAAAAGTGCATTTTGAAAAACCCACTTGCTGCCACCTAAACTCCTCTTACTTCATTATAATCTATCTTCATGCCTCCTAACCCAAAGTTATTAGCACCTAATAAAACATTAACTACCTCCTAAATCTAATGGCTTGTGGAAATAGTACGACTCATCATTATCTATGTGGAAATAGTCCAACTCATTTTTTTTAATAATAAACTTGATGGGAACTAATCAATAATGGAGGAGTAAATCAATAAGTTAAGAGGACAGCATAAGATTGGTAGTTGAATGCTTCTATTGCCACTTAATGCCTCTTCTTGCTTCTAATTTAATTTCATTCAATGCCACATACCTATTCACATTTTAACTAGAGCTAATTTACCTTGGGGACATATAATCCAACTCCTCTTTTATTTAGTCTCTTATTTTGAGATTTAATTCCCACTCATTTTTATTTCCCCTTTGAATTATAAGTGAAAAATATGTCTTTTTAATATCTCATATTGGTTATTTCTTTTCTCAATCAAATACATGATAAATGTCGATTACCATAAAATAACCCATTAGACTTGAATATATATATATATATAATATCTCTAGTTTTATGCGTCTCCTTCTTAGAATGTTAAATTGATGCACATTGAATATAACTTGCAGTTATTTATCATGATTAAGGTTTTCTCTAATCCACCCAGTAACTTAAGATGCATCATATGGTTAAAACAAAGAATAATTTTTTCAATTCAATCTTTACCATCTTTGACTTTCTCTTCTCTAAATTTTCCTTTTGTATTTTCAGGCATCTCTATACTTTAATGAAGATTTCTATGTGTGCCCTCACTTTCCATAATTTATAATCTAATAAATTATATGTTATAAAATTGGACACAAGTAAATTTTCTATAAATTCCTTATTAATAAGGATTTCTTTATTTTTTTCCTCTTATCTTAAGTATATCTTAGATTCCTTGCATTTGAGTTTCTATCCAAATTGAAAAGATAGCATATGAATCCAAACTTCTTGCTTACACCTACAAGCGCTTAGGTCTAAATTTCGGGATGTTACAATATATAATAATATAACACAATAGTTTTCCGGCATAAAAAGAATAATTATATTGTTACCTCTTTTCCAAGCTAAAATTATACATTTCGTAACGTTCACAAATGCTAGTCTACAAAATTAATAATGATAAATATAATTATTTAATAAATTTTAATAATTTATTTTATCCAAAAATTAAATTTACAAGTTTTCAATGTTCTTCATTTAATCTACAAACTATTTTATCCTTTAACTTAAATTAATTTCTATAAACTTTTGTACATTTTTCACCTCCATAAATTTAATAAAAACTTCTTATATTCAATTTTTTTCCTAGAAACTCAAACTCAATCTTTTAAGTTTATCTCAAGTCCATATATTAAATCTTAATCTTTATATTCAGCTTATTTATGAATAAATTTAAACTCTAAAAAAATTTCCTGGCCTATTAGATTATAAATAAATCATTATTCATATATCATAAGTCTCTCAGAACATTAAAAACTACAATAGAGTCTTGAAATCAATTATTTGAGTGATAAAACCAACACTTATAACACTAGAATATAAAGTACTTTTCACCATAGTTAAAAGCCACTTTTCACGATAGAAGATGGTATATAGTAAAAAGTTTTGTAGTAGTAAATGGAGATTTTTTGCCACAGGTCATAATAGAACCATGGTGAAAAATACTGGAGCTTTTTACAATAGGTCATAACAAATTGTGGCGAAAAATACTACTTATGGCCACAAGTCAATCTAGGACCTGTGGCTTTAGATAGAATTTACAACCACAGTTCCAGCATAAATGGCAAAAGAAGCATTTATGGCGACAGTTGTAACCATAACTATCACTACAAATGTACCTTTTAGCCACAGTTGTGGCTATAAATGTGGCATAAATGCTATATATGTATATATTTTCAAAGAATCACCTATAACTTTATACATCCCTCACTTACAAAACATGCATTGATACATTAATAAGTAGCCCTAGAGACCAATACAAGTATATTTAGTACAAACATATTAATGAAAAATTTACATTTTCAATACAAATATATGAAAAACTTCTACTCTAATCTTATTAATTTTAAGAAAAAATAGACTAAATATTGCATATATGTCTCAGCTCTTGCTTAAAATATGACTCTTAACTTTTGAAATGCTGCAAATTCAATAACAATACATGTATGAATAATAATTCAAGTATAGGGTGAGCTTCAAAATATAAATTAGTATTAACAAATTATTACTTGATCAAATAAGTGGATAATACCTTGAATGATGATTTCATGCATGAAAACCATTACAAAATAGCCACACTCTATACTTTTTGATTGCCGAGAACACTATAAAGAAAATAAAAATAATTAAATTTATTAAACCAATATTATAATCTTTATTCTAATTAAGTAATAAAGTTGAAATACTTATTTTTATTTGCACCCACTTGATTTTAGTATTCTTTGGACACCATTCCAATTAATTTCCAATATACAGTTAAAGATATATTTACCAAATATACGTACTTAAAAAATATTAAATATATGCTATTAATAATGCAAAATAGAATTGTTCAAAAACTTAAAATTCAATTAAAAACTTTGTATAATCATTTACTTTCTATAATAGACTCTTAATCTAATCTTTATAGCTCTTTTACCAATTTAATAATCAGTTGAAAATACTTAATAAATTTAAAATCTATCTAGTTCTAAAATTTTATCCTTATGAGATCCCAAAAATATTATAAAAAGAAAATAAAATGAAGACTTAGATCACTTACCTAATTTTTTAAAGCCTTGAATTAGATGAATTAAATTTCTGGGATTCATTAGTACCCAAAAGAAGCTCCCACACTATCTCTTTCTCTTGCACCCTATCTACCTCATGCCCTTACACTGCTGCTAACGAAACAAAAGACAACGTTATCTCTCTAAGGAGTCATGCCACACGCATGCACCAGGAATTTATGTATTTTGTTTAGATAGAATTTTCTTTATATAATTAACTAATTATAATATGATAAATTGAAATGCTTATTTTAAATGTCTTTGAAAGATATTGCCATCCCTTGTTGTCATTTAATGACTTGTGACATGCTCCCTTCAATTTCTCCCAATGTAATTTCTTTTTCATATTTTGTAATTCTTTGACCTCATAATCCATTAATTAATTCTCTAAATCTCAATTAACTCTTCTAAAACATTAATTGCAATTAATGATTACTATTTAATAATTGAAAACATAAAATGTTGAAAGATATCCAATGCTTCTAAGACCCAAAAATAGTACTTCTGTCTCAAATTATAAAATACTTTTGAATAAAATTTCACCTATCAATAAAACTCATTAAATACAATTTACAGCCTTACTTTTTCAAAGCAAAAATATAAACTTTAAAAAATACCTTTCATTTAATACTCCATTGATAAAAGAATATTGAAGAAAAAGAATATATAGTAAGGGTAATATTGAAAAAGTATCATTAACGAAATCTTATTTTTATCAAAGTGTCTAATATTTTGGGATGCTGAATTTTTTCTAAAAGTGTTTTATCTTTTGGGAGTACATTTTTCTGAAAAAATCAAAGTGAGGTGCACTATACTGTTGGGTTAATTATTTTCTTCCTAAAAACTTGTCATTATATATTCTGAAAATTAACTACGTATGTACATATTTTACAATAAAATGGTACATTTTTCCTGGAAAACCAATTTATTATCATCAAATTACTTAAAGGGCATTTTTGTATTTTCACTCTAATATTGAACCAAAGGATTAGGAATATACAAAATATAAATATTTTAATGCGACTCTGGAACTTTTGCCCTATTATTTGCGCCTCATGTTCTTTCTCCTCAATTTTCCATTATTTTAAAAAAAGAAAAAAGGACGTGCATGTGAGTTCCTTGTTTTCTTGACCCAAGTCTTTGTTTGTTTGTTTGTTTTTTTTTTTTGGTCTTTTCTTTACTTATGTACCTTTCAAAACCATAATATAAAAAATTTTAAAAAACTTTACTTGATTTAAAATAGAGAATATTCGATAAATTTTATCTATTTTTTAAATTATATATACCCTTAATTTATTTTATATATATATATATATATATATTTCACCCAAGTAATTAATCAAGGTATTTTTGGATAAGTTAACTATTGTATTTACTCTACTCAAGGGCACAATATTTAGAAAGATGTAAAAAATTTTGGAAAATCAAGATTTTAACTAATTTTTTAAAAAATATAAATGAGTTAATAATGATTCACAGTATAGTCTAAATAAGAAGCACCTTATAATTTTCGTTTAATATAGCTGCACCTTTATCAAAAAGGAAAAAAAAAAAAGGAAAAAGCTAGATCAAACCAATTACATTATTTTTTTCAGCCTTTACATTTAAAAATAGGAAACAGTTTCAATGTTCTTCATACAGATGAGCAGCGAGAGCTCATCATCTTTGGATCATTTAAATTTACTCTAGATAGTCCAGATTTATAATTTTCCAATGCATAATTTTTTAAATAAAAAATTATTTTTTGAAAAATTGGCAGGCTAGAGATTGTTTTTTATTTTATATAAAATAATTGTTTTAAAAAAATAAAAAGTGAAAAGCTGTAAATTTAGATCATATAAATTAAACCTGAATGCTTCAGATGTGATGAACATTCAGTGATGTTCTATGTGATGAGTATGAAACTGATTCCCTTCAAAATGGTGCATGATCCCGCGAATTCAGTTAATGTAATAAACTATGAAGCGAGCCCACGAGGAAATATTTGGCGGATGAACCTTCAACTAAAACTTTGTCATTTATTTCGCTCTCTCTTTCTTTCCCTTATTTATAATTAGAGTTCTAGAAAAGCCATGAACGTGAATTTTTTGATTTCTTCAATATGCAGCATATAACAAGCATAATAAGTAGGAAAGAATAAAACGAATAAGAAAGGGAGGAAACTAAGCACTATTATAGAAATGAGATTTAATAACATGCATTTTGTAACAATAAAAATCAAAATGCCACAAATAGTAAATGCCATAATTTAAAAATTATTTTTCATTTACAATTTTAGTAAATACATAGAGGTGGTATTTTTTAAATGAAATGCCACAATTTTATATTAATCAACAATTAAGTGACATTTCAGTAATTAAACACCACATCTCTACTTTGTTATAAATTAATTATTTTATTTTATAAGATTATATAAATATTTTATCATAATTATATAATTGATATAAATAATCAATATATACAATTACTTAATAATTTAAAATCAAACATTGGAAGCGCCTCCTCTCTGATTCATTAATTAATCATTATTTAGTTAATAATTAAAAACAAAGAGGTGGTGTTTCTGCAAATTAAAAATGCCACCTCTCTTATCCTAAAAATTAAATAATTATATATATATATATATTTATTAGTAAGTAATTAAATAAATTATATATAATTTATACAATAAGTATTTTATTAATAAATATCTTTTTTTGATAATAATTAATAACTAAAACTAGTGGTTTAATTATTCAAAAATTTTATATATTAATTACTAATTATATAAATTTCTTATAATTTATTTAATTAACATTTATATTGGTATGCGACATTATTTTACACAGATGGCGTTTCCAATAATTGCAAATGCCACCACTTTGGTTTAATTACGTAAAAACCATATATATATATATATATCTATATATATATATATATTAAATTTTAAATAAATAAATAATTTATAATTAATTTAATGAAATATTGTTCTTATTATGTATTATTATTTAATAACTTATGACAGATAGGTGTCATTTCGTCTCTATGAAAACGTCACCTCTCTTATTCAATTATTTAAAAAAATTATATATATTAATAATTAACTAAATAAAATATTTAATAATTTATTAAATTACTACTGTTAAGCATATTTTTTAATAATTAAAATAAGATAGGTGGCATTGCCTTTATTTAATAATGAAAAAAAGATACATCTTTTGACAATAATATTTTTTAAAAAAATAAATAACAGAGGTGACATTTGTGAGTTAAGAAAATGTCATGTTTATTTATCAAAAATTGAGAGGTGCCATTTGTTTCAAGAGGACACGCCACCTCTCTAATTTTTTTTTAAGAAAAAGCTTAAAGAGATGGCATTTGAAAAACAATGCACTATCACTCTAATATCAGTTTTGTAATGTTTCATTAATTAATAAAATACTATCAAAGACTTATTATAGTACTGAATCTTATAATGTTTTATAAACGTCACCAAATTGAAGTTTTAAATACTACCAAAGCCTATTTCTAGAGTAGTGAAATGATCAAATTTAATACTTATTCAACACTAACCCAGCTTTATATGGGAATACATAGAGCCTGATTAAAATACAAGATAACAATAATAAAATTTAAAAAACAAAATAATAGAACAATCCTCATCAAGCTCCTCAACGAAACAAACATTCAATACATGACTAAGTTATATACCTGGAGAAACAGAAGCATATTGAAGAACATCACGCTCAAACAAGGCCATCTCATTTTCTTCCATGTTAACAAGAACTTCAATCCCGTCCCCATCTCTTGTATCTTTAAGAAACATGCAATTCCTATGAGGGCAACAAGTAGTGGTCACCCATGTCGGTTTTCCCCACCCAAAATCTGCTTCGTAAAGTGGAAATCTGCACCAGCTCATAATATCAACCACAACCGTATCGGTACTATCTGGGTCCCAACTAGTTGCTTGTTGCAAAATCTCCGAGATGAATGACTTGTCCTTTCTCCCAAATTGTTCAACATGGGTATCACAAAACTCCGTCAAAGAGTGCTTCAATTTGCAGACAACCTCATTCAATCCTTCTTCCATCGTAGCAGATACTATGTAACACCAGATCATGTTTCCTATGGTCTTTTCGGGTACTGGAGGGAGCATTCTCGTCCGAAGGTTCGCCCAAGAGCAAAGCCACGGGGGTTGGGTCGATGATTTGAAAGATGAACTTAAAGCTGAAACTGCAGATTTGTAAAGAACAGCACTCACAACTTGCACGCGTGTGGGATTTTTCACTTTCTGCGATATCATGGCCTTGAGAGATTGAATCTTCGAGGCATCGAGTATGAACCGTTTGCATCTCACAGTGTTGTCTCTCGCAAAATCCATTTCTGGGTAATTTGGTAAACCTTCAAGTGGGAATATTGATGCTCCATCAAATCGTGGGAGGATTACTCTTTCTTCTCCTTCCTTCTCTTCTCCACAAGATTCAAATTTTCTGGCAATGGTGGCCCAGTCTTTGACAAAGTTGAAGATCGTGCACCCATCGGCCACCTTGTGAGACATACACACACTGATTGCAATTCCTCCGCACACAAAATGGTTCACTTGAACGACCAACAAGGGATCATATGGATCCACTGTCTTCCAAGGCAATTCATGAGGGAATAAATTCTCGAGATGGTCTTCCTTTGGGTTTCGAAGCAAACCTAATAAGTCGTATTTGATACGAGTGACTAATAATGTTGCGCCCTCGTCGTTGCAGTCTATGGAAGCTCGATCTTTGATTCTGCCAGCAAGTGGGTAGTACATGGCAAGAACTTGAGATAAGGATTTCTTGACCACTTCATCAGATTTTTCTTCACGATCTTCAGTAGTACTGGTTGGCTCGTAAAAGTAAACCACTGGAATATAGTGACTAAAAAGGACATGATCAAAAAAGGAAAGTGGATAAATTCTGAGATGCGGAAGGGTAGGAGAAGAGGGTTTGATAGTTTCTCTTGATATTACTTCTATGTCCATATCTAGAAAGGTTTCAGGGGATTTACTGATTTACAAACGAGTGTTGGGGTGGATTGGGTGGCTCTTGTACATGGAAAAGAAAGAGTACGTGAGAGTTTTATCCAGCGTGCTGCCCGACGGCTTTAGTTGACAGTGATTTTGACTGTTCGTTTGGACCGGAAGGTTATGGGTCATGAGTGGTGGCTTTTTAACCTACCGAGCTAACCTTAGTCTTCTGGCGATGAAGGTCTCATCATGTGCGTATAGTGGGAGTCGGTTTACCCACCAATAAAGAGGTGTATGATAGGTTGATCCAGGTTTAATGTATTTTTTTTTATTTTCTATTTTTTTTAAAAAAATTGTATAAACTGTAAAAATTTTAATAAATTTTATTATCAATTTGGACAGTTCATATAAAATATAAATACTCTATATTTAATATTAAAAATTATAAAAAATTTAATATTAAACCTGTATTATTTAGAATATATCTGGATAGTCAATTTATGAAAATTTTTATATTAAATGTGAATAATATATATTAAATCTAGACTGTCTAAATTGATAAACAAATTTATTAAAAGGCTACAATTTATACAAATTTTTTATTTAAAAATATAAAATAAAATAATAAAACGTGCATTAACTTTGGACCATCCAAATTAAATTTGGACCATCCAAATTAAATTTGGACAGTCCAGATCATACACCCCCTGAGTGGAATTGCTAGGAGGCTTCCCTCAACTCTTGTACTATGCAGTTGGTCAAAGGGTGTTACACCCCAAATCATGGGAGTGATTGGCACATGATATGCACCAAAGACACATTCCTTAAGCTTAATTCAAAAAAAAATTTTTTCATTTTATTTTTAAAATAATTTTTACTTAGAATGAGGCCTTATTTATTATTTTTTTTCTATGAAAATTATGATAGAATCTCCTTTTTACACAAGATCTACTGAAATTCTACAACACAATTTTCAAGCAAATATCATAACTACTAGGAGCTTAGCTCCTTCCAATCAGGAGACAGAATACTATCAAGATGAGGACTCTAGTTATAGCATATGTGGAGCACCAAAAATTTAATTTATAAAATACAATTTTGTAATTCAAATTCACATCAAGATGAAGCTTAGTTTACCGCTCTTGCACTTCCCCATCAATGGTAAAACTCCTTAATAACAAGCAAAAAGTTCAGTGTCAACAACATGAATCTGAGACCAAAATATTTTTTCAATAAATAGCATCCCTAACAATTAGAACTTAAAAGAGTGAAAATAATAACTCATGTGATTATGTAAAATAATAAAAAAGATAATAATTCAATATATTAAACATAATAAATCTATAAATCATAATCATGGTCATAAAATAAGAGTGAACTGAAATTGTTTTATTCTATCATGTTTGAAAAAAAAATATTCTTATGTAAATCAAAATAATGCACTTATTAATTGAAACCATTGCAATTTTAAATATACAAGTTAATTAACAGTTTGAAATTTTGAGAACTTAACAGAATAAATAACAAACGTGAACACATAGTTCACGAGGGTATATAATTGAATACAGCTTGTGCCACGAATACAAACATGGACGCACAGTCTATGAGGGTAAATAACCAAACGTAGCTGAAGCCACAAAAATAAACATGGACACATAATCCATGAGAGTAAGTAACCATATGCAACCGAAGCTATGAAACAAATGTGGACACATAGTCCACGAAAGCAATGCTAACCAAACGCAGTTCAAAGCCACGAAAACAAACGCGAGTACGAGACCTATAAATAACAAACTTGATAACAAAACTCACGAAAATCAAACTAGCTAGTCATTGACCATGGCGCGCCAAGGGCTAACGAGACTACCGTTAGTAAACAATATTCTATATAAAGTCCTCTAAACATCACTTTTCAAACATGTGAGAAGAATCATTTTTGAAATACAATTTGCATTATCAATATCAAACTCGCATGAATCATTTCAAATCTCAAAGCTTGCTAGAATAATATTTCATAGCTAATGTACAAGCTTGTTTTAGTTGAGTAACTAAGAATTTCCATAGTAGAATAAACAAAGATGCCTTCATCAATCTTGAAAATATATTTCATAAAGAAGATACATGCACATACCACAATTTAATTAACTTTCAACACCATTTTATCATTTCCAAAACCAAAATGATTTAATTAACATAGTACATAATAATCATTATAGTTGTTAAAATAATTTATATGAAAATGTAATATTTTCAAAACCAGACTACTTTTATTAAAAAAAAATAATGGGGTGCTATTCACTTACCTGCTTAATTCCAAAAATTCAACAATTTTCTCTCTTTCCAAAGACCCTAAATCATTGTAAGAGTATAAATAAATTTCCAACAAAACCAATATCAAAATTTAACTATGAGAAACTTGAAATTTTTAAAATTAAGACTTTACACATAAGAATTCCTTAAAGCCACAACTCAGCATTCCACTAAAATACAATCTCCTAACAAACTTTTTGTCAAAATTCCAAAACTACATTACTTCCAATATTCCACAATAAGGCTTCTTTTCCTTCTTATGTTTATTTAACATTCACATCTGTTATCACATAGTTCATCAACAACCATTTATTTTCATGATCTCAAAATTGCCCGCACAAACATCATGCTCAAGTTTCCTTTGCAATCTTCATTGTAAGTTTATAGAGTAATATCACTCAAATTGAACATACTAATTGCAATGGCCAATGAAATTTAAAAAATATACAACCCAAGTAAAGTTTTCTCATCATTATGTCAAACACCTTCCAAACACTAATTCTTAAGCCCAAACCAACTTCTTACTCTTTGATTTCATTTCCTAAAGATTTCCAATATAAACATTTAAATCAAACAACCTCCCAAATCCCATGTCCTCCAACAAAAGTATCAATCTTAAATCCATAGGATTCAAATTGATTAAGTACCATCTTGGTCCAACATTAAAATTTCATCTTGGATCAACTTCTCATCTTTATTCAAAAATTCACAATAGTAGAAAAATTGAAGCTTCATCATTTCAGTCCTAAGATACGCACACACACAGAAATGATGAGAGAAAAGTAGACTCAAAATCTCTTTACCTCTGTTAACACTAGCAGACATAGGGAGGAAGGGACGAAGGCAGATATAGGGGAAAAATGATAACCATCAAAACAAACCTCCTACAACCACTTGAATGAGGGGCTTCGTAAACAAGGAGAAAATTTTAAACTACCCTAAACCAAATCAAAGATAGGAAGCATGAAAAGAGGAGGGGAAAAAACAGTGGCACACAAAAATAGCTAACCATAAGGACTAGAGAAAGAAAAGCTCACTGTGGGACTTCGCATTAGCAGCGGATGAAGTTGTCGCACCTATCAACAGTGATGATCTGGGCAACTAGTGAGGTTGATTGATCTGTGATGCAAAACAGGGGAGATAATGAAGAACTCCAATGTTCCCAAGCAGTAGAATAACAGAGGAAGGAGAGGAAGGCTCCTTGTTCACGATAGCCGGCGTCAACCTGTGGGGAGAATTGAGGAGGTAGATCGGAGGAGCTAAGGATGTGCTAGCTGGTTTTGGAGCTTTCAAAGAAAATGAAAAATAGGAATGGAAGAAACCGACTGTGCTTTTTATCTCTGTCTCTCTAATCTGGTTTGTTTTTATTTTTGTTTTACTGAGGGGAAAACTTGTAATTTACCCAAACACTGGAGTAAAATTAAATAAAACCTCTCTCTTGCACAAGACAGATTCGAACTGGGGACCTGAATAATTAATTGACAGCTTAACCACCACTAGACCAACAATCCTTCTTATCTAAATATTTCTAGAGTTAATACAAATACAATTAAAATACATTATTATATATTTTAAATTTTACTTAAAATTCCTAGGTATTACAAAGGGATTAGGTATGGAATCTCTGATGAGTTAAGGGTCATTTTTATTCATGAAATGTACATAAAATGTCACAAATGCCCTTAAACTCAACTATGAGTCAATTATATCTTTCAACTTTAAAGATTTCCTCTATCATCACTCTGACATTAAAAATACTTAATGTCAATTAGTTGTTAGTGGGTTTCACTATTTTGTTTTTAATATTCGTTATCAAGTTTAGGGTCATTTTTGCCTCTTTAACTTTTATTTGAAGAGTCATTTTTGCTCCTCAATTCAAATATTTTAAAATAAAAAATATTAAAAATATAATATGGGGCTCACTAATGGTGAACTAATGATGATAAAACAGCAGGGCACTCCTTCCTTGCGTTTTCTAACTGGGAGTGGCGTGTTTTGTAATTTGTATTACCCTAGTTCTCAATTTTCCTGTCTCCATTTTTCATCACCTTCATGCCAGTGTTCTTCTTGCTCCCCATGTTCTTCGCCACGTTGAATATCCTCTTCGTCTATGTTCCCATTTGCTTTACCGGTGTCCCGTATAAAATTCACATTGGCCCTAGATTCTCAAGTTTGCGTTGCAGAGACCAGTAGAGCACCAAGCATCTCAACCTCCCTCTTCTGCAATAAGTCAGTCCCTTCGTCGATCTCAGCCATGGGCTTAACATCCATCTTTTGTTCTTTGTTTTTCATCCCCCATTTTACTTCCCCCCTCCCAGCGACTCTTGTCGAACACCCACAACTTTTGCAGTGACGATCTTGTGGTCGCTCACCTTTTCCAACGAGACCCGCAAATTTCTTAGGCCATACTTCAATTTTAATTCAATGATCATGGATAAGGAAAATAATGAATATAGAAATGGGAGAAACCACGGTCGAGAATGCATTGTGGCAGTCGATTGAAGCGGCATAGTTATGATTCCAACAACAGTGAGCGCAATCACTTTGAAGATTATACTGGTTTAAAAAAGTCAAAGGCTTTTTGAACCTTTAGAGGAATTCCACATTGATCAAAGGTTGGAATCGTGTTATCAGGTTATGATGTAATTCTTGGGAGGAAGCTTAAAGCAATAAAAGGTATATTGCTCTGTCAAATATTATATACAATTTCTCTATATATGAAAATGATAAAATTTTTGAATACTATAATTTATATGATTTTTTGTTAGTTTTTTCAGAATCTGATCTTTCTCAACTTGCCTTATTTTATTGTCTTGTAGAAGCTTGGCTAATGAATTTTGAATATGCAAATTGGGAGGGATTGGGAGACTAGGAAGGTACGTTATTGCTCCACGTTTCTTGTCCCTGTTCATGTTTTTTATCTTTATTTATTAATTATCAATTTTATGTTTATCATAATTTATATTTATTTCAAGCTGACATCTTTGATCCAAAGGTGCCATATGATCATCATTTTGAGAACGCTATGTTTAAAGAGTTTCTCTCTTTGTTGGTCATTTTCTGCTGATATTTTTTCTCATTTTAGTGCAAGTTAGTTGATGTCTAGTGATTATTGATAGAATTCTTTGATTTACTATTTTCCCATTTTGTAGATTTCATCACGAGTCTCTCATTAGTAATTTACATTCTTAATGAGGTCATCAAGATGCATATTTGAAATGGGAAGTTGTGTTAAGTTTTCATTTGATTTTCTTGGACATGAGACTCTTATAATGATGCTAAGGTTGCAATATCTGGGTATAACGTGTTAGCTTTGTATCTATGGTTTTGAGCAAATAGTTTCTTTGGTTTTGGGTTATGTAGGAGTTGAGGATTGGACCATGCCCTGTGGCATTTGCGTCTTTTTTTGCTGGGTCAAAAGCTTTTCTGTACAAAGTAGTTCAAGTAATTTTAGTCACCTGTTCTAATACTTAGTATAAAAAATTTAGTTTGACATTGTATATTCTGCTAGATTAGAAATTCGCATTCTTTTAGCTTTACATGTAAATGCAGCATAATGAGGTAAAATGTGAAGGTGAGCTCTACTTGGTAATGCAGTTTTCTAGATATTCATCATTCATCTTTTTGAGAACTGCATCATCCCATACATTATTTGCAGATTTTCTCCTTCAAGTACATTGGGTTTTTGAGGGATTCTTTTGGTCTAGGTGTAACCTTTACTATGATAGGTAAGTAGCCAATTTATAGAAATGGTGGAATTATTTCTAGCAGCAGCGATTGTTATTTTTGCATGCTCTCATATTATGAACTTATCATAACATATAAATTAAAGTTTTGCTACAATTATGACATTGTTATTCATTGTTTTATAGAGTTTTTCATAATGTGTCTTGTATAAACCAGGTTTTAAATTGAAGTTTTGCCATTTATTTTGTTCTGTATCAGGTTTCTAGTTTTGTCTACAGGAACGTAAATATGCTTTTGTGACATTAATTGGGATGGATAAAGAAATTTAGTTATTTATGCTCATAAAGATTTATGTTCAACTAAGTATATGTTATCAGTAGTTAGCTTGTATTCTTTTGTTGCCAACAAATTACACATTACTAGAAGATGCAAGCTAAAGGTTTGTCGTGATATATTTTCCATTCCTATGTAAGAACTATTTTCTTTTGATAATGTTTTTGTTTTTTGCACAACAGAATTGATTATTGTTATCACAAAATAAGTTCATTGTAGCTTGGATTTGATGAACAATATATGCAAGGATATAGGTTTTAATCTATGGGAATGGAAAAGAAAAGCCCCTAACAGGATTTTTGTTTTACAAGGAGCTAATTAAAGGATTATATTTAAACCAATGATCAACTAAGGTGTGGTGTATAATTTTTTGATGGTAGTTTGTTTGGTTGCTACACTTCAATAATTCAATTTCACTTTAATTTGTAGCTGTGCTGCTTAATACCACCAACTTTGCCTCCCTATGGAATGCTTAAGCCAATGCTTGATACAGTACTTCTAAGTTTTGTTTGATACGTTTTTTTTTTATTGTTGAAGTTATGTAAAATTGTTACCTACGAAGGAAGATAAAAGGTAAATCCATCATCTATTTTTAAGCCAGAGATACGTTGGATCCCAAACATTTTTTCCTCTTTATTGAATTTGATTTTGAAGCACAATGTCCTATCAAGTTTTGGATTTTAAATAATTGCTAGCACTTGTAGCTGCATAACTGAATTTTGTTGAGCCATTGATTCCGTAAGTGTGATTGTATGTGGTTTCCTCTCCTCCCTATTTTGCATTTGTGATTTGTATATGTCTGGCGCCATATGTGATTATCAATGCACAGTCCTTATAGAATGTTCAAACAATACTTTTCTAACATTTTTAGCTCTATTTTCTGTACTATATAAGTTAACACTGGGTTATATATTGCAATCCCAACTATATCTTTGTATCTATATAGATTCATTATATTGAATTTCTGCATGCCTATGTATCATTAACTGCCTGATTCTGTTCACATTGAGTTTATCATTGGATGTTAGTTCTAGGAAGTTAATCTTGCTAATTCCTTAGATATTGAATTTTTTTACCAATGAGTGTATTGGCTCCTGAAGGAAAAGCCTATTGCTTTTACTAATATAGGACTATTTAAGAAGGAAAACATTTGTTCATGACTTAGTTTTGTTCCTTCATGCAGTTCCAGCAAGATTGATGTCTTGAACTTATCACAAATTTTGTAGATTCATGTTGAGGGGTTTGAGTTTAAAGAAATTGGCAGTGGAATTTGCACTTGGAGATAATATGTATGATAGAGATTAAAAAGCATCAATGGCTTTTAAGGAACTTGCCCACTGAAATAATGGAAGATGAAGCTAGGGAAGTGTGGAGGAAGTGTTAATCATAATATAAGGAAGAAAACCTCCCAATATTCCCATGTGGTGGTCTATTTGTGAGAGGCGGCAACATGAAAATGAATTTGGCGCTGAAGCGGATCTTGAAGGTATAGAAACAAGAGGTGAATTTATGAGTTATATTCAAGCATAGTTGCAAACGACATGTTGAGCTATTCTTTGTTGTCTATGAAATTTTTGTTTCTTTTTAATAGGAGTTATGAATATGTGATTTTTTTTTATATTCTTTTCTTTCTAGCCAAGCCATAGTAAAAAGAATTTCATATTTTAAATAAGCATTAAATAAAGTACATAATGCTATTCTACTTACTGTAATCCGGATTGCAATTTATGTTGAATATTTTTCTTTATTCATTAAGGAACATCATTGACCGTATTGCTCTTTGTTCTCTACCCCCTGCTCTCAATTTTTTAAAATATTTTACTTTTCATAAAACATTTTAATATAACTCTTACCATGAGTAGCACTTTGGGAAAATGATAATTAAGGATCCCCTAAGGGCATTAATCCCAATTAAGGACCATAAAATATTGAAATTTCAATTAAAAACACTTAATTGGGATAAAAAATATATCTAACTTAACAAAATAGCCCTTCACTAAAACACTAAAAGATAAAAAATCATGTTTGTGTTCTTTGTTCTTTTTTAGCACGAAAAATCTACTCTCATGTGTTGTCGTGCGCAAAAAATCTAGGCAAAAAATTAATAGAATGTATCATTATCTGGATCATCATCTTCTCCCCTCCTGGTAATAGGTAATTACATACATTACTTCTTTTACACCTTCTTCCACTATCGTGCGCAAAAAATATACATTTACATTTTTCCTCTTTTCTATCTTTAACATCTTCTCCTTTGGCATGCACGAAATTAAAGACAACTTTTGTCACACCCTAAAAATTAGATGTGATCGGCACAAGATATATGTAGAAACATATGTCCCTTAAGCCTTTATCAAAGAAAATTCTAATTTAATATCTTAATGCATTTGAAATAGGATTATAAATCATTGCATCACTTTCTTTCAAACAAAATAGTCCCAACCTATTTATAAAAATTTCGGTAGAACTTTCCTTATAAATAGGTCCTTCCAAAATTTCCACAACAATAATTCACGAAACCAAATCAATAATACTGAGCTCTATTCTTTCATAACAAGCAAACAATATAATTTACAATTTAAAGATTCTATCAACAACTATTCTAGAGCACATGATGCATATTATAAATATAATACATAAACTCACATTTAAAGCAAGTTGAGATTTGTCTAAAGAAATTCGTCTATTTCCATTCAACAATAAATTCTCTCAATGATCAATAGAGATCCTAAGTGCTGATATTATTTGAACCTAAAATATTTTTCAGTAAATAACGTTCCAATTTAAAATTAAAAAAAATAAAGAGAAAATGCACTAATATAAAAATCAAGAATTTAACAGGAATATCTATTTGAAAACAAATTAGAAACTCATACATCAAATCACATGATTCTATGTAAATATATGAATCATATATGCATGAATCTAAATAATGAAGACATAGCATTATAATCTCATTTTCATACTACAACACACACACACACATTTTAGACAATTATTAAATATGAAACTCTTTACAAAATCAATATGTGAAGAAATACAACTCATTTAACCAATATCATTTTAAACAAACTATAAGTTTCAAAACTCAAATGTTCAATGAGACTTAACTAGAACAATTAACAAGCGTAGACACAAAGTCTATGAAGGTAAATAACCAACAAGCGTGGCTTGAAGTCATGAAATAATTAAGTGCAGCTAAAAGCTATGAAACAAACACAGGATAAAACTCCATGAAACAAGTGTGAGTATGATACTCATGAATATCTATCCATCCGTTCCATGTGTGTTGGCTTGTGCACAGGGCTATCATCTCCTACAAACATCCTGCTAACTAGGTGTGCCATGATGTGTCAAGAGCTAATAGAACTACTGTTAGTAACCAGTATTCTGTATATAGTCCCACCAAAAGATTTTCAAATTTGCATCAAATCCAATTATTATGGAACACAAATCAGTTTTTTAAATATTGACATTCACAAAAAAGAATATTATTAATCATGAATTGTTTTTGTCCTTTCTTGACAAAAGCTCTCATACTTGGTTATTTGTAATCAGGATATTGAAAAATAAATAAAATCTTTGTTTTAAACTAAACTTTAAATATCAATAGTAGAATAAAAATCATAACATCATGTGTGTGTAAGAAAATATGCTCAATCAACATTTACAGTAAAAAGAAAATGAATTTTAATTGACAAGTTATTGGGACGCTATTCACTTAGCTGTCGAGTTTCCAAATTTAAATATTTACTTCTTTCAATTCCTATCAATTCTCACATCTTCCCAACACCCTACAAGACATAATAGGATTTCAGTAGACTTTCTACAATTTCAATAAAATTCCTTCCAACATTAACACAACCATAATGAATTTAGATAATTCAATGTATTCCCAAACACCATGATCTACATCCAAAGTTCCTCTATAATTAATCAAGAGTGTGAGCTCGTAATTACACCATCCTTAATTGCTCTATTAATCTATAATTCTTCCATTATTCATTTTATTGAATACCTTAGGTGCAACCCCCAAATTAAGTCATTAAACAATGCCATGGTTCATATATTCTCAAATGTACAACTCTCAAGAAATCAACTACTTTCACAGATAAATATCATCCAAGCCAGTTATATTTCTTATAAGATTTAACAAAATTTAAAAAATACATAACAAAGTAAAACTCCTCAGCCTTTTATGAAATATGTTGCAAGCGTTAAACCTTAATCTAATACCAAAATGTTTCCTCTTCAATTCCAATTTCAAAGTAAATGAATGAATGAATAAATAAATTTTTATATCAATCTTTGAATTAATCGGTTCCCAGATTCTGTCTCTTCAACAAAAATTAAATTAAATTTTAGTTTTTTTTGTACTCAAATAAAACCAAATCAGCCATCCTCATCTTGCATTTAAGACTACAATTTTCAGTTTGATTCCATTTCCCCTCCCCATTCAACGCACACAAGAGCACAAGGGGAAAATATTAAAACTTCAATCATTACACCACACGCACAGGCACAAATCAACAAGTAGAAGGCCCCAAAGCTCCTCACCTCAATTAGCAGCGTCTAGAAGGAATAGGAAGATGAAAGTGCAGATCAATGAACATGGAGAAAGAAGGGCGAGAGACTGACGCACTTGGAGCAAGAAAAACGATGGAAGAAAGGACCAGCAACGCACAAACAAAGAAGAAAGAGGAGAGAAAGAACGATCGAAATCTCAATGCACCTACACAGTTGTGCGCACGGAGGAGGACGAAGAATCTCGTTCCACCCACACCGGCACCGTTGAACCAGATCGGGAAAAAAAAAAAAATTGGGGAAGGGAAAGAAGGACGATGGGTTTAGTGTTTTGCTCTCCCCTGGTTCTGGACGTTCGGTAATGGGAATGAAGAGTAGTGAGAACCAAAAATCTGACATCGTGCGCTTGTTTGTTTGTTTGTTTTTTTTTTTTATACAGGGGCATTTCAGTAATTTTAGGAAACTGAAGCAAAATGAAATTTCTTCCGCTGCA
This sequence comes from Prosopis cineraria, assembly GCF_029017545.1. Lineage (NCBI taxonomy): Eukaryota > Viridiplantae > Streptophyta > Magnoliopsida > Fabales > Fabaceae > Prosopis > Prosopis cineraria. The sequence continues at coordinate 33,145,221 of NW_026555335.1, read as the reverse complement.
CTTCAAAGATTCGAACCCCACACCTAAAGGAAAAAGCCACCAGCTAACTTTTCACTAGACTACTAATATCTTTTGTTATTATTCCAAAATTAATAAGAATAACTTCAAAATATCTTATTAATTAGTAATAAATTAATTTTATTTCATTTGAAATTCCTTGGTCATTACAACTGTTACATCTTTATAAATGCTATTTTACACAATTTGTCTTTTATAGTTAAGAAAAAAATAATTTTAATGATTATATAGGTTATATATATATATACAATAAATGATTTCTAAGAACGATAATGTTAAAAAAATTGAGCAAAAAAAATGTAATATGGATATTAAATTTTTCTATTCTGTGATGAAAAATGTGCTAGTGTTGAAAAATGCGATATAGACTCTGAATTGTTGTAGACGTAGTTGGGATTATGGAAAAGATAGTTGTAAAGTAATCAATTTGTATGTTGCTTTTAGTTGTTCCAGGTTTATTTTTCATATGACAAGTACTTCAACAAAAGAAGTATTTTGTTATTTTCATATTAAAAGGCATTTTGTAAAAGATTCACAATGGAAGATGACCTATGAAGGTGAGAGATTGATTTCTAAATTAATTAGAGAAAGCATAAATCATGAAGAGTTGGTGAAGATGGTATCATCAATGATAGGAGTTGAAAGTATTGCAGCTGATTTAAAATTTATAGTGAAGTATAGTGAGACCATATACATAGATCTCTTAGATGATGAGAGAGTATAACATTTAATAAAGTATAATGATGAGTTTGTACATGTGTATGTTAAGAGAAATGATAATGAAATAGATGAGCAATGGATTGTTTGATGGAGTAAGTTGTTGTTCTTAGATATTAGTTATTTTAATTAGTTTAATCACCATTTTTATTGAGCTATGAGTAATTGTGAATGTAGGATGGAGGATTTTTTACCATAATCACTCTCAGGATCTTCCTCCAAGCAAGAGCTTGAAGGTATATCATCCTCTTTGCTATGTTCAACATAAAATGCTCTTGCACCACTCCCTGAGGTTAATTTAGTAAAATTGAATGATTTATTTATGGGTGTTGGGCAGACCTTTGACAACAAAACTCAAAAAAGCATTATATAAGTATAGCCTTGCTCATAAATTTGGTAATAACATATTTGTGAGAAATAGCCCTAAGAAGATTATTGTCAAATGCAATACTGATCATTGTAACTGAAAGATATCAGCTTATACTCTTGTCAAATGCGATATTGATGGTGGTGACAAGATATGTAAATAGGTTTGCAGTCTATATTGTTTTTTTGAAAGTAGATTATAGAAGTACTATTTAGGTAGATGTGATATTTATTGTGTCAAAAGGGATGCAAATATGGTGTATATATATTAAAATCAGTGTAAAATAATATTGATGTTTATTTCAGGTTTAAATATGTGCAAGTATAAATGTTGTCACAACATAAGATTGCTGAAATCATTAACGTAGCATGAGAATACTATTATTGTAACTTGTGAAAATATAAAACCCCACTTGAGAATATATTTTTTTTCCCAACATTTTAGACTTTTGAAGTGTAAAAAGCTGTTATAACATAAAACTCACTTTTAAAATGTTCCAAGGCCACTTATCAAAATACAAATATGACTTGAAAATTCACTAACTTTAGTGAAGAACATGAATACAAACGTGACTTGTCAAATTTCATGTTTGTCGATATATAATTAAAACCAGTTATGACTATACTAATGTGGCTTGGAAATATTTCTATTATATATTGTGAAAACATGAAACTCTACTTAATAGATTGTTTCCCACAATTTTAAGAACTAATTTTTGAAAAGTTTCAATGTTACTTATAAATATACTAAAGTGGCTTAAGAATTCACTAACATTAGTCAAGATAATTCACCAATGATGTTAAATTTAATGCTTGTTAATGTATAGTTAGATCCACTTAGAATTCACTAACGTGGCATGGAAATATTGCAACTGTATCTTGTAAAAACATGAAACCTCATTTTGAAACAGATCATTTAACAAAAAATGACTTGTTCAAATTGGGATTTACAAACATGACTTGAGAATTCACTAACATGACTTAGGAATTCACTAACTTTAGTCAAGATAATTCACCAATGGCTTGTCCAATTTCTTGTACATTTAGCAAAAAAATACTTAGAATTAACTTTTGTATCATATACATTGAGCCATAGAAAACACTTAAGTACATAAAGTTTTAATTTACATCATATATATAACCAAAACATAACTAGTGAAAGTCTATACCATATTTATCTAAACTATGCTTTCAATCTTTGAGCCCCCCATGCCCAATATTTGAAATAGATATCATTATTTGTGAGACTACTTCATTATATGGATGAGTTACCAACTAATATAATAGCTCAGTCCTCATTTTACTCAGTTGTTCCTACACAATTAGAGCAAGTCAATTAACAAACAAATAAGACACAAAATTGTGACACGTAAAATTTTTATCTAAAACTACTATATACTTGTGGGCTCAAAATTCAAGAAGGAAAAATGAGTCAATACAAGAGCTATACACACACACACATTAATCTCAAGCCTATAGAAAAGAAAAAAGATAAACTCATCAGAAGAACTATTGAGAAAATAGGTGCTATGATTAAAACTACGATCATCTCTAGAAAATGCATCAAACTAACCATATCCACACCATCGCACCTAAAATCTTTCAAACTCTCCATTCTAGATCATCTTTCCCTTAATATCCACACTATTAGTACTTTCAGTGCTAATATATGCATGCTTATCTTACTTAACAATCACTAACAGGAGAAGATGATGTAGGACATGAGGGAGAGTGATGGAGAGAACAAGAGAAGTGTAGCCATCAAGTATTAAAATCTAAGGATGATCTCAGTTTAGTACTGAAACATGGGAGAAGTAATATTGAATTTAGGAACTTTAGTATTGAAGAAATCTTAATTTCACATTAATTTTTTTTCTAAGGCCCTTACTTGTCATTCTCCCAATAATCTATATGTTTGGTCAAAAAATGGAGGGTATTAATCTACATGAGTATCTCATTTATAGTAAGAATATAAGACAATGGATTAATGATTAATAATTAAAAAATTATTTTCTAATTAATTTACAATGAATCCTAATAATATACAATCAAATCATATCCTAATCACATCACAATCAACAAGTATTAAGAAGCAAAGAAGGGGTAATATGGGAGGAAAAGAAAAATTAAAAATTTATGCTCCTAGATCCAAAAATGGAGTAGATTTTGGGAAGGTGTAGCTTCCAATGCAAGGGAACTCATGGAAGTTTGGTCAACGATAATGACTCGGTCATTGATCATTCACTAGAGTTAGATGAAAGGAGTAAGGGGAAAGCATGTTGAGAAGCAGGGAAAGGGTAAGTGTGGAGTGTTAATTGATATTTACCTAATACTTGTCATTAGCATGAAACAAAGTACAAGTATTAAGATAAACTTGGAACAACTAGAAACAACATATTAATTTATTACTTCGCAACTATCCTTCCCGTAATCCCAACTATGACTGCAACAATTCAGTATTCATGTTACATTTTTCAATATTAGCGTACTTTTTATCACAGAACAGAAAAATTCAATATCTATGTTACATTTTTCTTGTTGTTCACTCAATTTTTTTCAACACTAACATTCTCAGAAATCATTTTTATGTGCGTGTATATAATCTATGTAATTATCAAAAAGATTACTTTTTTTTTCTTAGCTATAAAAGAGAAATGGTGTAAAATAGCATTTACAAATATATAAAAATTCTTTTGTGCATGATAGAGGAGTTGTAAAAGATAGAGAAGAAGAAACTATAGATTTTTCACACATGAGAGTGGTAGAAGATGTAAAAGAAGGAATGCATTTAATTAACTATTACTAAGAGAGGAAAAGATGATGACCTAGATGACGATCCACTTCACTAATTTTTATCCATATTTTTCACACACGAGAGCACATGAGAGTAGATATTTTGTGCCCAAAGGAAGAACAGAAAACATAAACATATGCTACTATCTTTTAGTATTTAGTGAGGGATATTTTTTAAAGTTAGATATGATTTTTATATCTCAATTAAGGATCATGGTCCATAATTAAGATTTTAATATTTTATGATCCTTAATTTGAATTAATGCCCTTAGAGGTCCTTAATTGTCATTCTCCCTAACACTTTTCTATGCATTGCACAGGGTTTAAAGCTATTATATCTTGACGTTCCCATTATATAGTGGAATTTTGTATGATCTAGAAATCGAGGTTTTGTTAAAGAAAAAAAAAATTTCAGCCATTGTTACATGTTAAAATTACTTATGCTTGCAAAAAATTACTTTCGTTAAATATATCCAAATGTTATTATCTATGTTAAAATCAAGCACATGCAGAGAAGAATGATTTATAGATCATATATTAAATGATTTTCAGATGAATTTTCATGAAAAGATCACCGAAAAATCTTAATTGGACAACATGTAGTTTTAACTTAAAAGATAACCATGCTTTACAATTTATAATAAATTTAGCCATTTGAAGAGGCATGTTGATAGTTTTTGTCAGATAATTTTTAATTTTTTTTTTGGGTTTACACTTCATGTTAGCATGTGATAAGTGCTTTTCAGTATCTTGAAAGAGGGGAAACTACAGTTTGGAATTCATATTTAATTTTTCAGGTAATATGAATATATATATATATATATATTTACTAACTCATACTCCTCCAGTCTTGTATATTAGTCATTAGTCACCTTCTATAAGCATAATCTGGTTCACTTTATAAGTCACTAGTTGATATGATTATTTTCTTTCAAATTAAAATCCTCAAATTACCCTTAAAAAGTAAGAGAGAGAGAGAGAGATAGAAAAATATTATTATTTGTTAACTTTTTATTTTTTCCTTAAGAGTTATATTTGGAGATTTAGTTACTTTTTATTACATCTCAAAAATAAAGGGTGACTGACACGAGTGTGAACCACATCACATATCCTCATAAGCCTTAATTTGAATGTTCAATCTATTTTCAAAATGTAATTAGACTTATATTGAAATTTTAGCAATCTTTTTTATTAATCATTATAATAAAAGCTTTAGCATTTTATTGAAATTTCGGCCTCCAAATAGGATCTCCCAAAAATTTAACAGTGCAAGAATGTTTACAAAATATTCTATCAATTAATAGTTTAGCTCTTTCCAGTCAGTAGATATCATATATATATATATATATATCCAAATAAAACCTTAATTATAGTTTATGTAGAGCATTTAACCATACTTTTCAAAAATAAGTATGTAGGCATTTATAATTACATCAAAGAGAGGGATTTCAATCAATTCTCCACCTTGCATGTCTAAAAATCCTCAGGGGTTAGTAAGAGAGTTAGCATCAACTAAGATATTTGAGACCAATAATAATTTTTCAGTGAATAATATCTCAACAATAAATAATAGAACATGAATAAAAAAAAGTTTAAAATAATTATGTGAGTTAAAGAGACAATAGCTTTCATAAAAATTTAATAAACTTCAAAATAGAAGGGCTCTATAAAATTTTAAAATGAAATCTTAAATCATTGAACTATCATAGCAAATGTTAATATGACTTGATTCTAAGAAAGCACATAAATGAAATAAATATTAATAAATAAATCACTAAATAAAAACTAAAGGGATAAAAATTCATCAAGTAATCAAATTTATAATTATAGCGACTTATCAGAATAATTAATAAACATGGACACACAGTCCATGGAGATAAATAACCAAACGCGACTTAAACAAGGAAAACAAATGTGGACACACAATTCATGAGGGTAAATAATCAAATGCGACTTATGCCACAAAAATAAATATGAAGATATAGTCCATGAGGTAAGTAACTAAACACAGTTTGAGCTATAAAACAAACGTGGACACACAGTCCATGAGAGTAATGCTAACCAAATGCAGCTCAAAGCTATGAAATCAAATGCAGATATTAGACCCACGAATAATAAACGTGAGAATAGAGTTTGTGAAAATTAAACTAGCTAGTCACTGATCATGGCGTGCCAAGAGCTAAAGAAACTGCTGTTAGCAACCAATATTTTATATAATGTCTCCTTTAGATTCATTTTTAAACATACAAGAAAATCATCACTTTCAAAATTAAATATTCATTTTTAATGTCAAACTCGCATAAATTGTTTTCCATAGCAATTCAATAATTTTTAGAATAAAATCTCATAATTAAAATTCAAACTTTTATTTATTGATTAACTAAAATTATCAATTTCGGTAAAATAACTTCATGAAATAAAGTAATTTAATCAATAAAATATCTACTAATCACATTTTTGTTGTAAAAAGAATTTGCATAAAAATGTAATATTTTAATAAAGAAAATTTTATTAAAAAAATCAGTTGAGACGCTATTTACTTATTTAAAATTCCCAAATTTCAATAATTTGCCTCTCCATGTCAATTAAATTTCTCGCCCTCCAAATCTCCTGTAAATTAATTTAAGATGTTTAAATAAGCTATCTATAATTTCAACTATTTCCTCCCAACATCTCTACTATCAAATTTTTGCTATAGTAAATTTGAAATTTTAAGAGCAAACTTTACAAATAAAGATCTCTCAAAAGCCATAGCTCAATACCCCATTAAAATACTATCTTCCCTTAATCTTTTTGTCAAATATCAACTATGCGTCATTTCCAACCTACTCATAATGTCTTTTAAAATTTCAATCTCTTATCACAAAATTCATTCACAATTGTTAACCTCTAAAAGTTCATGTTATTTCATCACATTTTCCTTATATTCTAATTCATTTTGGTTCAATTGTATATGTTTTTATTGCCCAAATCAGGAAAATATGCATTTTGTTTTGGGCTCACGTTCTTAGCTTTAATTTGATATTTTGAGCCTAATTTCATATTATTTTGATTGAAGTTTTGATTAGAAGCATTTCTGAAGCTTTGTAGATGTTTTTGGAAGGCTTTTGGATGAAAAATCAAGAGCAAATAAATGATTTTCATGAGCTGTAAAAACAGTGCAAAACTGTTAAAGTCGTCTCAAAGTCACGACTTTCATTCGTGACTTTCGTTGCTGTCGGAAAAACATTGCATTTTATTTATCAGAAATTAGATGGCTAGGACACATATAAGCTAAGAGCTCGACCCAAAACTCATTCTTCAAACTTTTAAACACTTTTGGAGCTTGGTTGTGCTAGGGTTTGGGTATTGAAACAGTTGGGATCAAGAGATTGAAGCTATGAAGACATTTGGAGCTCTTTTTCTTTGGTTTTTCCATTCTTCTTCCCTTGCCTATCCTGTAATCTAAAATGGGTCCACTTATTTTGTATATTTATAGCTTGTGGATGATTATGAGTAGCTAAAACCTTTGTTCTAGGATTATTTGGAATCCTTGTATGGATTAACACCATGTTCCTCCTCTCTTTTTGTGATTAATGATATATATGTGTATATTTTACTCTTTCCTTAATGCTTCTACATGATTGGCCAACATTTAGATGTTGGGTTCACTTAATTGATGCTTGAGAGGGCTAGGTTGAGTGTAGAACTTGGGTAAAATTGTGTAAGAACTTGATATTTGCATGTTGAATGGATGGTTTTGCTAGTAAGATAGAGATATATTTGCTAGCTTTACATAGCCACATTAAGGTTGGTATTTAAAATTAAGTTTGATTAATTGTAACAAGAGATTGGGCAATTAATTTAACTAAACACTTGTTCATGACTTGAGAGAGCTTGTCCAAGTATTTTTAGAACCATGGCTTAACACTTATTTTCATTAAAAGCATTCATGAGAGGAGGTAACTTTGGTGCTATGAAATGTAAGGAGGATAAATAATCTTAGGTTCTAAATTGTGTTTGAAGTTTGTGAATCAATCATTTTCTTTATTTTCTAGTAATAATTTAGTTTGCAAGATCAAATTTTTTCTAATTGTGTTTAGCTCAACTTGATCGAGTTTGCTTAGTCTTTTACTTGATCATTGTTTTTGAACAAATTCTCAAGGGAACGATACTTTACTCAAATTATATTACTTGCTATGACCCATACACTTATGGTAAGCAACAAGTTTTTGGTGTTGTTGTCGGGGATTTGGTTTTGAAAATATTTTGATCAACCTTAGAGTAGTGATATTAGATTTCGCTTGAGCTTTGTAGATATTAGTTTTAGATTTTTATTTTGTCTTTATTTAGTTTTTTTGTTTTACTTTGATACTTCTTGGGTTGTTTTCTTCTTCAGGTACCCATTTGGCATATGCAAGCCATAGGCCTAGAAGGATTAGAAGTGATACTTGAAGGATTGACAATCTTTGAAGAAGTCGTGTCTCTTAATTCTGAAAGAACTCCTGAAACTCAACGAGAAACATGGCAGAAGACCAGTACGACACTGCCTCAGTTAATGACTTTACTAATCGGAATCTGAGGGGTACTCAATCTTGTATTTGAATGCCGAAGTTTTAAGCGCATACTTTCAAGATCAAACCCACCATGACTGTAATGCTTCAAATAAATGGGGTGTTTCATGGTCTATTCAATGAAGATGCTAACAAGCACTTGATGTCTTTTGTGGAAGTATGTGATTCTTTCAAACAAAACGAGGTGCCTAAAGATGTCTTGCGCTTGTGGTTATTTCCAATTTCTCTACAAGACAAGGTTAAAGAATCATTCAACAATCTTCTCAAAGGTTCTATAGGTTCATAGGAGGATCTTGAGAACAAGTTTAGAACTCGATTCTTCTTTAATGATAAAACTATGGAAACAAGAGATGAATTTCTTAGTTTTAAGCAATATCCAGAGGAGCATCTCTATACAGCTTAAAAGAGATACAAGATATTGATGAAGAAATGCTCTAATCATGGGGTGGATAAAATGGGTAGTGATTTAAAATTTCTATAATCATCTGAATCCATCTTTTAAGGCTATAGTTGATTCTATCACAAATGGGGGATATCGAAATATGCCTGTTAATGAAGTTTTTTGCCTCTTAGATCAATTATTTGTAAACAACACTTAAAACACGGATAGAAGGAATACATCAATGGTTACTAGTGCTAAAGATGATTCTTCTTCCCAAATTGTATCCATCTTAAATGCAATGAACAAGCATTTTGATGTGTTAGAATCTCAAATGCAAAGGGAAAATTCTCATAATGTGCATGCTGTCTAGGCCATTCTAACTGTGCGCAATCAATATAATGATATTTACATGCCCAATCAATGTCCTCTTTATATGACCACAGAGTCTGTCAACTATATGGGCAAGTTTCAAAACCCTCACAACAACCCTTACTCTCAAACATATAACTCAAGATAGAGGAATCATCCTAATTTTTCATGGAGTCAAGGGAATTGTTCAAATCGACGTTCATCCTCTAATGTCAAGTCAATTTACCCTCCGGGTTTTCAAGCTCCACTAAAGCTAATGTTGGTTAAGGAAGAGGAGTTTAGAATGGAAAAGATATTAGCATAAATCTTGAGTAATCAAGAGTCTATAAGAGTTGAAACTAAGGCAACTCTTACTCTTTATGATACCACAATTAAAAATCTCGAAGTACAAATGGGGCAATTGGCTTCACAAATGAATGCTATGTCAAGAAGTAATCTCCCTAGTGATACCATTCCAAATCCTAAAACTGATGGTAAGGAGGAGTGTAAAGCAATCACTTTAAGAAGTGGGATGCAATTACCAAAAGTTCTTATGCCAAGTGCAAGTGGTTTGAGTAGTGGTGCTACTAAGGTGGTTGTTGATGATGAAGTGATTAATGAAAAAATTGTGATTGAAGACTGTGATAACTTGAAGAATAATCAAGAAGAGAAAAAGAATGAAGATCAAGCCAAAAAAGTTTAGTTATGAGACAAAGTAATAAGAGGCCAAGCCAAAATATGTGCCTCCACCACCTTTTCCTCAAAGGCTTAGGAAGCAATAAGAAGATGGCCAATTTAAAAAGTTTCTTGATATGTTCAAGCAATTGCATATCAACATTCCTTTTGTGGAAGCTTTGGAGAAAATGCCCAAATATTCTAAGTCCATGAAAGATATGCTCTCTAAAAAGAGAAAGTTCAATGAGTTTAAGATGGTTGCTCTAACCAAAAGTTATACGGATATCATTAAGCAACTACCTCAAAAGATGAAAGATCCTGGTAGTTTCTCAATTCCATGTCACATTGGAAATAAATTTTTGGGTAAGGCATTATGTAATCTTAGTGCTAATATCAATCTTATGCCTCTTTCTATTTTCAATAAATTAGAGTTGGGTGAAGCTAAACCAACAACCGTGACTTTTCAATTAGAGAATAGAAGCTTGGCTTATCCACGTGGTATTTTTAAAGATGTTCTTGTAAAAGTGAATAAATTCATTTTTTTGATTGACTTCATTTTCCTTGATTGTGAGGTAGATCGTGATATACCTATTATCTTAGGAAGACCATTCTTAGCAACCGCTAGAACCTTGATTGATGTTGAAAAAAATGAGCTTACTATGCGAGTTGATGATGAGCAAGTCACTTTTAACACGCACAAGTTGATGAACTCTCCCAATGATCTTGAGCAATGCTTCTTTGTTGATATGCTTGATCAAGTTGCACAAGAAGAATTTAATGAGGCAATTACTAATGATTTTTTAGAAGCCTTATTGATAGGAGCTCAATTAAAGACTCAAGATGGAGAAGAATGTATGGCTATCATGAATGCATCACCGGTTTATTCTAGAAACCATGTCCAAATTAAATCTCTAGATTTATCTTCTCTTAGTAGACCATCTTTGAAATTCTCTATTAAAGAGCCACCATCTTTTGAGTTGAAGACATTACCTTCTCATCTTCGATATGTCTATTTAGAAGAGGAAAATATCTTACCAGTGATTATTACTGTGGACTTGAATGCACAACAAGAAGACCAACTTGTGGAAGTCTTGAAAGCTCACAAAAGAGCTATTAGGTAGACTATTACCGACATAAAGGGTGTTAGCCCTTCAATTTGCATGAGTAAGATTTTCCTTGAAGACAATCATAAAGCTTCCATGGAACATCAAAGAAGGTTGAATCCTATTATGAAGGAAGTTGTGAAGAAGGAGATTTTAAAATGGCTTGAGGCGAGCATTGTCTATCCTATCTCTGATAGCTCTTAGGTGAGCCTAGTTCAATGTGTTCTAAAAAAAGGAGGCATGACTGTAGTGGCTAACACCCACAATGAGCTAATTCCTACCCGCACTATCACTGGGTGGAGAGTATGCATGGATTACCAAAAGCTAAATATGGCTACTAGGAAAGATCACTTTCCTCTTCCTTTTATCGACCAAATGCTTGACAAACTAGCTGGAAGGGAATTCTTTTGCTTCCTTAATGGGTATTCAGGCTATAACCAAATTGCCATAGCTCCAGAGGATCAAGAAAAAATGATATTTACTTGTCCTTATGGAACTTTTGCTTTCAAGCGCATGCCTTTTGGGTTATGCAATGCACAGGCCACTTTTTGAAGGTGTATGATGGCAAATTTCTCTGATATAATTGAGTAAACTATAGAAGTCTTAATGGATGATTTCATAGTTTTTGGGGATTCATATGAGGAGTGTTTGATCAACTTGGCCAATGTGTTGAAAAGATGTGAAAAGACCAACTTGGTCTTGAATTGGGAAAAATGCCACTTCATAGTTAAGGGTGGCATAGTTCTTGGCCATAAAGTCTCCAAAAATGGCTTAGAGGTAGATAGAGCCAAAATTTTGATGATTGAGCAACTTCCTCCACCTACTAATATTAAAGGTGTGAGGAGTTTTCTTGGCCATGTGGGATTTTATTGCCGCTTCATCAAAGACTTCTCCAAAATAGTCAAGCCTATTTTCACTCTTCTTGAGAAAGATGTTGAATTCAAATTTGATGATTCATGCTTGAAAGCATTTGAAGAGTTGAAGAAAAGACTTGTATCTGCGCTTATCATGATGGCTCCTGATTGGAGTTTACCTTTCATTGTGATGTGTAATGCTAGTGACTTTGCTGTGGGTGCTATGCTCGGCCAAAAGAAAGAAAAAGTGCTTTACCCAATTTACTATGCTAGCAGAACACTTAATGATGCTCAAGAAAGCTACACCACGATTGAGAAAGAGCTACTTGGAGTGGTGTTTGCTTTTACCAAGTTTAAATCATATCTTGTGGGTACTATGGTGATAGTTTACATCGACCATTCAGCTTTGAAGTACCTATTCAGTAAGAAGGAATCCAAGGGCCAGATTAATTTGATGGGTACTACTTCCACAAGAATTTGACTTAGAGATTGTTGATAAGAAGGGTACTGAGAATCAAATAGTGGATCATCTTTCTAGGTTAAGTATTGATGCTCAACTTAAATCTAATATTGTTATTAATGATGCTTTTCCTAATGAGCAACTCTTTAAGGTTAACAATATTCAAACATCATGGTATGCAGACATTATCAATTATCTTGTTTGTGGCGTCTTGCCCTTTGATTTGAAGTTTCATCAAAAGAAGAAGTTTCTCCATGATGCTAAATTATATTTTTAGGAAGAACCCTATTTATTTCACTAATGTGCCGACCAAATGATTCGAAAGTGCGTTCTTGAGTGTGAACAACAAGAAATTCTAAGATGTTGTCATTCTTTTGACTATGGAGGCCACTTTGGGGGTGACAAGATAGCATCTAAAATCTTATAAAGTGGTTTCTATTGGCCCTCTTTATTTAAGGATGTATATGACTTTGTTTTAAAGTGTGATAGGTGCCAAAGGATGGATAACATCTCTAGAAGGAACAAAATGCCACTCAACAACATACTTGAAGTAGAATTGTTTAATATATGGGGCATAGATTTCATAGGACCATTTCCCATGTCTTTCAACAATTAATATATTTTTGTTGCTGTAGACTATGCCTAAAATAGGTTGAAGTGACGGCATTTCCCACTAATAATGCTAAAGTGGTACTCAAGTTCTTGAAGAAGCATATTTTCACCCGTTTTGGAGCACTAAAAGCCATTGTTAGTGATAGTGGTACTCATTTTTGTAATAATCAATTTCAATCTCTCTTGAAGAAATATGGTGTCAAACACAAGGTTGCACTTGCCTACCATCCTCAAACTAACGAGCAAGCTAAGATTTCTAATCGAGAAATTAATAAGATACTTGAGAAGACGGTAGGAGTCACACAGAAAGATTGGTCTACCAAACTTGACGATGCATTGTGGGCTTATCGAACGGCTTACAAAACTCCTATCAGCATGTCTCCATATAGGTTAGTTTTTGGAAAATCTTGTCATCTACCTGTAGAGCTAGAACATGGTGCTTATTGGGCTATCCAAAAGCTCAACTTTAATTATAAGGCCATGGGTGAAAAGAGACTTCTACAATTGAATGAACTTGATAAAATTTGGTTAAATGCCTATGAGAATGCGAGGCAATACAAGGAGAAGACAAAGAGATGGCATGACAAGAAAATTTTATGCAAAGCATTTGAGCCAAGCCAAAAAGAACTCTTGTACAAGTCTAGATTGAGATTATTTCCTGGCAAACTCAAGTCTAGATGGTCAGGACCTTTTAATGTGGTCTAAGCATTCCCTTATGGTGCTGTTGAGCTAGAGAGCATTGAAGGAGAAAGATTTAAAGTTAATGGGCAACGATTGAAGCATTATTGGCGTGGTGAGGTAGACCGTGAAGCAATCACCTTGCCCTTATCTAATGCCTCTTGAAGAAGAGAAGAGTCAAGCTGAATGACTATAAAATAAGAACTACTTGGGAGGCAACCCAAGCTCTAAACATTATATTTTGATTTTTCTTTTGTAGTTTAGTTGTTTTGGTGAAGTTAGGTGTGATCTTATCTCTTTTGTAGGTTGACAAGAAGATATGAGGAAGTATAAGCCTTTGGAGATGTAAGAAATATGGCCAAAGAATAAAAGAGCACAAAAGAAAGGAAAATTTCAGGGAAGTTGAGCCATTTAAGTTGTTTTTGTGCTTATAAACTTGTCTTGGTAATTATTTTGAGCTTATTGAAGTAAATGCAATTTTTTGTGGTTTAATTCCCATAAAAAATGGTTCTTTTTAGGGGTTGATTGCATTTTAATTGAAGGAAATTGTGTATGGTTGATAAATGATGATTACAAATTGATTTTGGAGTGGATATAGTGTGTGGAAGAGGTTTTAAGGGGTAAATAAATTAAATTTTTGAAAACAGAGTGCTGTAGAATTTTGCTGTTAAGAAAGTTCTAACAAAAGTCATGATTTTGGGCTCACGACTTTGAGATTCCAAAGAAGGTCAAAGTTGTGACTTTCATTTTAGGCTTAAATCCAAAGTCAAAACTTCCATCTCCTTTAGATTTTTTTTTAAAATATGGGTTTTCTTTTTCTATATATATATACATATATTATATTAATATTATTTCTCTTTTTTTTTCTTTTCTTTCCTATTCTTTTTTTTCCCTTATGTGCTATGTTTTTTAGTATATAAAGTAATAATAATAATATATATAGATATAATATTAATAATATATATATATATATATATTCCCCTTCCATTCCAGCATCTGCAGATCATTTTATTTAAAAAAAATAATATCACTTGAATTTTGAAACCTTCAGCTCTCCTCATTAGCTTCCTTGCCTGCACTATGTCTCTCTTCAGTCTCTCATCTCCCTCTACTGCCATCCTTGTGTGGTCTCTCATCTCCTTTCACCTTTGCCGTTATCTCCTTACTTCATTTCCACCAGCAGCCATAGCATCTCCTTTCTCATCTCCTAACTTCGTTCTCTATAACCACCGTCTGCTTCTTCTACCTCCTCTTTGCCCTAAGCATTCACCGTCAACCTCTACTCCATTTCACCCCTTTCATTATCAAATCCCTGTGCCTCTACCGCAAGCATCCACGGCGTCCCTCTCCTTTTCCAACAGCCACTATTTCCTTCTTATTCTGTCCTTTCCATTTGAGCTACACTGTTCATCATAGCTTCCATGCCCATCTGCTACTGTATCCCCCTCTCTGCCATAGCTATTCATGGAGCTCTAGGGTTTTTCTTTACCATTTGTCCCTGTTTCTCCTTCCCAAGCTTCAACCCTCGCTCCAGATCTGAACACCATTGCATTCCTCATCTCTGGCCTATTTGTCCGCCATACCTGTCATAGCTATCACTCTGTATCTTCCTCGTCTCGGCTATCAGCTCGAGCCAGTATAGCTGATTCTCTTCCCACATTTGATAGCATTTCCTTTCCTTGATTCGAAAAATCTTCCTATGTAAGCTTATCATTTTTTTATGTGTTTTGCTCCTTATGATTACTTCAGACTGCATTTCCAGTTTCGAATGAAATTTTTAATGGTAAATTACTGGAATTGGTCTAGGTTGGGATTTTATTGCTGTGTAAATTTTAGTATTAAATGCCAATTCAAAGTGTTGTTGAAGAAAATTTTCCCAAGTATTCATGAAACTTAAGAGTGATTCATCAATTTATGGCTAGCCAGATTCATGTTCTAATACTAGGGTGTCAATTTTTGGAATTTCTGTAGTCTTGACAAATTGCTTAAGTATATGAGTTGCTGTTGATTAAAAATGCTTAAAGGGATACTATTGTTAGTTTATGGGTCTAGTAATTTTCTTGTTAAAGGATTGCATTTTGATTGATATGGAATGAAATTGCTTAATGGGATGTTTTCAATATATTTGACTGATCTCATTGAATTTGGCTATCAGAAGATTCAAATTGCTTGAGGCATGTTTTTGTAGGTTTTATGATCTAAATTAGTAAGAATTATGTAATCATGTTGCTGCCTGGTTCTAATTTGGATAGTAAGGAAGTACGCTGTGTTGAATTTTAAGCTTTATTCCTGGCATTGTTTCTCTTAGAGTTTTGTGGGTATGATTGGCTATTTATATATTGATAATTCCATTTTTGGCTTACTTAGAAGGATTAAAAAAGTGATATTGTTGGCATGCTTGTACAAGTTGAATTTGGTGAGCATGAATGGGCTATATTTCTTTAGTTGAATGCTCTCATTATTAAACTTGAGATTATAATTGTGACTTATGCTTAACACTCACTATCATGCTTCTTGATTCTAGACTTGGCTTTACTCTTCATATTTTGTATCCTCAATTCAAATCTGTTTTATGGAAGCTAGACCTTGTTTGAACATGTTATGCAAAATGCTATTTTGTGCTAGCTTCATTGAATCTTGTTTAATCTGATTTAAACTTTTGTCATTACTTGTACTGGCTGTTGCTTATTGCTGTTGCATTGAGTACTTTCTTGCAGGAAATAGGTAAGAAAAATGTCCCCCTTTCTAAAAAAGCTAAGGTCACTGAGGTTGGTGAAAGATCTAAGGAATCGGGATGGGATAAAACTCAATTTGCTACTGTTGCGATTCAAGATTATTTTGAGCAAAATTTGAAGGAGAGAAAAATAGTTCAAGAAAAACCTTTCCCTTTAAATGGTCTGAACAATTTTACAATGCTTTACATGATGTTTATCATGCCATTAGCCTCATCCATGAACAGAGCCATGCCTCTCAGCCGCTTGTTGAAGCTTACTATGCCTATGCTACTTGCAAGGATACCTTGTAATGTAAGGTATAGGGAAAATGAGTAGAAATCACTGAGGACACATTTCAAAACGTGTGCAACCTTTCTCCAATAGAAGAGTGCCAATATACCATTTACAAGAATGATAGAAATCAATTGCCATTTGATGATGTAGTCCGAGTGCTATGCCTTTCCGACAAAAATATTTGGCAACATGACACTCATGGCAGTCCCACGAGCATTCTATGCTATAATTTGAATAGGATAACTTGTATATGGTGGCACTTCTTGGCATTTAATGTTATCCCAATAACCCATATGAGTAACGTGACTGTTGATCAAGCTGCCTTTTTGCATGCTTTAATGATGAGGCAACCTGTCGACTTTCCAAAGATCACATTTGAGTACATGTGAAAGTTACCCAGAAGCAAATATCGTAAGCAGGCATTTGGGTTCCCACACTTGATTACTCAAGTGTGCTTAGAAAAGAAGGTACCCACTTATCCAAAGGATCTTATGCTCCCTCCTTTGCCCAAGTTCAATTACAGAGAAATTAGATGTGCTGAGGGACAAAGAGATGTGCCAGATCAAGCTGCAGATAGTAGGAGGCATATGGATCCACCTCATATTGAGCTTATACTGAGCAACCTCATGGCACTCATCCAGAATATGCATGAGGGCCTCCAGAGCTAGTTGGATCGGATTAACTTTGGGTTCCACCATATTGAGCTATTCTTGCATCAAAGATTTCAAATGGACTTGCTAGAGGAAGAAAAGGAGGCCAATACTGATGTTGGCCAAGACTTAGGCCAATACCTATTACATCATTTCTACTTGAACCCCCTTTTGAGCCTAGAATTGAAAATATTATGTATTGTCTTTTTGAAACCTACATTAAACCCTAGCCTCTATAACTTGAAAAACCATGAACTACTTTACTCTTGAGATAAGTGATAAAAAAAAATTGTGTGCTAGTAGGAAAGATTGGTTTAGTTATTCAAGAAGGTGTTGTTGTTGTAAATTTAGGTGTGAGGAATGGAAATGAAGTTTGGAATTCCACTAATTGTGCTCCTAAAAAAAGTATAAAAAAAATAGAAATATACATGAAAAAAAATTGCAATGGAAAAAAAAGAGTTTCAATATCAATAAATTTAGAGTACGAGGAATGATATTTGAGATAAGTTTAGGGGAAAGTATTTGGCTAGTAAGGATGAAATGGTTGACTTCTCATTGTCATTTATCTCAAGTTTTTTGAATTCTATTTAGCCTTTCATTTCAATTAGCCTAAAACCTCTAGCCACGCTATAAGCTTGCAAAGTCCCATTGATTTTGAATTATATGAAGTGATCTTTTAGTGAAGAGAGAAGAAGAGTTTAGGCATATAAAGTCTTGATATTGAGCTTGTTTCATGCATATTAAATTGTTACATTTTGACTTGATAGTTGCAAGAAAATCATTTTCTAATCTCACACACACACATTTCTAAATTGTTGAAAAGCATGATCTTAATTTATGAATTGGGCATTCCTTTATATTTCACTGCTATCCTCTTTAATATATATTTAGAGCAATTAATGAGGATATTTTTATGCATGCTTAGTAGATAAATAATTGGTCAATCTAGTTGTTTTATTACTTGTTTTACTCGAGGACGAGTAAAAATCTAAGTTTGGGGGTGTGTTAACCTCTAGAAGTTTATATTATTTCATCACATTTTCCTTAGATTCTAATCCATTTTGGTTCAATTGTATTTTTTTTATTGCCGAAATTAGAAAAATGTGCATTTTGTTTTGGGCTTGTGTTCTTAACTTTAATTTGATATTTTGAGCCTAATTTCATGTTATCTTGATTGAAGTTTTTGAATAGAAGTATTTCTAGAGCTTTATGGATGTTTTTGGAAGGTTTTTGGATGAAGAAATTAAGAGAAAATGAATGATTTTCGTTAGCTGTAAAAGCAGTGCAAAACTATCAAAGTCGTCCCAAAGTCGCGACTTTCATTCGCAACATTCACCGTTGTCAAAAAAAATGCTGTGTTTCATTTATCAGAAATTAGTTGGCTCGAACACATATAAGCCGAAAGCTCGACCCAGAATGCATTTTTCAGACTTTTAAACACTTTTGGAGTTTGGTTGTGCTAGGGTTTGGGCACTGGAAGAGTTGGAATCAAGAGATTGAAGCTTTGATGACATTTGGAGCTCTTCTTCTTTAATTTTTCCATTCTTCTTCCCTTTCCTATCTTGTAATCTGAAATGGGTCCACTTCCTAGATTGTGTTTGAAGTTTGTGAATCAATTACTTTCTTTATTTTCTAGTATTAATTTAGTTTGCAAGATCAAATTTTTCCTAATTGTGTTTAGCTCAATTTGATTGAATTTGCCTAGTTTTTTACTTGATCATTGTTTTTGAACAAATCTTCGAGGGAATGATACTTTACTCATATTATATTACTTGCTACAACCCACATACTTGCAGTGAGTAACAACAACCGTATCTTACCAAGTATTCAAATAGTTTGATAGACTCAAATTTTCTTTGAAATCTTTAACTTAATTTCATAGAGCAATAATACTCTGTTTGAACATATCATTCACAAGAATCAATGAAATTTAAAAAAATTGCAAACATAAAATAACTTCTAATAAGCATTATGTCAAACACCTTACATACATTAATTTTTTTTTCAAGCTCAAACTAAATTCTTCCTCTTTGATTCCATCTCACAAAATACTCTAACATAGAAGTAAATAAGTAAATCAGCTCCCTAAGTTCAATTTCTTCATTGAATAAATAAATCTTAACTTCAAAAAAATTAAATCATGATCTTTCACATTTCACATGGCAACACTAAACCATAAATTTAGCTTCAATTTTTACTTCTCTCCTTCTCACACAGCCATGATAGCAACAACCAAAAGGGAGAAATTGCAACTTCAATCATCCATGTTTTAAAAAATTCAACTTCCAAATTTCAGTGCTTCAACATAGTTAAATTTTTTATACCCAAAGAAAATCAATTCCCAACTAGATCTACATGATTCATGGCTGGCAGAAGAAGAATTTTTTTTTTCCCTCACTTTATTTCACCATTCCCCTCTAGAGCTACACGCATATAGCAATAGAAAGAGAGTGAAGCTTCTCACCTTAGGCAGCTAATGACACATGCACAGGGAAGAGAAGAGCAAAACCTATGACTGAACAAGGGAAGGAGAAGATATAATCGATTCCAACCTCCAACCCATAAATCAGCTCTTTACTTGCTCATCATTAATGAACAAAAAGAATGGAGGAAGAAACATGGTCAAGAACAAGAAGCAAAGCAGACACAGGCTAGAAAATGGCAGCCCAACAACAGAAAACGCACAACATCTCAGCTCTCTCATTAATGACAGCAAAGAGTGAACGAGGAAGAGAAGAGATCAGAGATGGCAGAGGAAACAGAGATCAGATCACACATGAGTTCTAGAACTTTCTCTCCCTCCCACCCTGTCAAACTGAGACGGAAATAAAGAAGAGAAGAAAGAAAAATAAATTGGATAAGGGAGGGGTATATTGGTAATTTCACAAAGCTAAAATGATAAAAATCAACTCCCTTTTTATTTCACTCTGGACCCAATGGATGACTTATGCCTACACTTCTATTATGTCAACACTCATTATTGTCATAATTGCTCCAAATATAAATAAAATACACTCTAAATAAATTATTATGTGTTTATTTTATTTATCGAGGTCATTACACTTTTATTACTTATATTTTTATTATATTAATATTAATGAAATTAATAAAAATAATTTATAAATAAGATTGGAGAGAGTTTTGATTGCTTTCACTTGGATCTTCTCAGTCATTGTCCTGTGCTTCTATTTCTCGGACGTTATCGTTACGTAACTCTCAGAAGTGCAATCTAAGGATTGAATTTTCAGGCAATGGTGGCCCACTCTAAGACAACGTTGAAGATCATAGGGTCATCTAAAGATTTTTTAATATCAGACGTCTTAAACATCTGAAATATATCTGCATCTCTGGAGACTTGTCCGAAAATTGAATTTTGGGAGAAAAATTCAAATTACACCTATTACGCTTTACAAGTCTTACATTAATATAAATAACACAAAATTTAGCTATTTATAAATTACCATACGTAATTATTAAACAAATATTTATTCATAAATAATAGGACCATGTGAAGGAGGTCTGGGTCTAAGACAAAATTATTTAAGAGCCCTAATATATCTAATACCTATCTTTTGGAAATTGTAAATTATTCTATACCTAAATAGGACCCTTTTCTACCATTAAATCTCTAAAATTTCCATCAATATTTTTTCATTGTCCTGAATCATAAATATTTTGAGATGTTTCATTTGATGTGCTATTATGTTCAATAATTTTTTCTATTAAATTATCTCCATTCAAATTTTGTATCACCACCTTGTTTTTTATTAGAGTTGAAACCACTAATATTTTCATCATCATTTATAAAGAGTTTTTCTATCATTTTTTTTTTGACAATTGAAGTTCTTGCTGCAGCTTTTTTATTATGAATAGTAATAAATTTATCAAGAGCATCACGCTGTGATTGAATTAATTTCTTAACTTTTTTTTTTCTTTAACTTATCATAGCCACATCCAAATTTTTTTATTTGACATTGTTATCACTTTAAATCCTATAAAAATTAAAACAACGATAATTTCAAATAAAAAGTAAAATAAAGAGTAAAAGGAAAACAAACACACCTGCAATGACTGGTATCTCGTATTTAAAATCGATGTTCTTTGTATCTAAGCAAACTCCAATGAACAAATAAAAGTATTTGTGTACTTCACTTCCAATGACAAATGCCCAAATCAGATAATCAATCAAGACAACAATTTTTTATAATAAGAAAATGGCTGTGGTGCAGGCAAGAGGCAAAGATTTGATTGAGAGAGAGGATAGATAAAAAATAACGCAGGTTGCAGAATCAATAAATTTTGGGAATAGGAGTGATAATTGCAATAAAATATGGGACAATAAATTTTTGATGAGAAGATATAATTAACATTAATATCAAATAAAAAAGGGAAAAAATAATGCCAGTTATACAGAGTAGAAGTAGACATTTTTTGATGTTTAAGACAATCATCTTAATTATTTCCTAACATCAAATATGGCCCTCATGAACAAGTAACAAAAATTGATAGGTTTAGTTTAATTTTACAAGTCTTGTTGTCACATGAAAACCCTTCATGTAGGAGTTAAATTGACTTCGCCATTGGCCATTGGCTACCCTCGTATATCGTGACTCACATGCACTTATTGTTATTCCTCGATCTACACACAACATGGTTGACATGAAAGAACACCAAGTTTTTGATATCTGTTTTTAAGCTGTCTCACTAACAATAGTTCTATGGTGGATATTGATCTATCAGTCTGATTTCGACTGCTTACTTAATTTCTTGACAATACATGCATTACATTAAGAAGAAATTTTTCCCTGACAACTTTTTTATAGTTCTCATAATTACAACACCATTGCAAGAGAACTCTCTTTCTTTGCTTGTTAGTTACCAAAAGATTTTAGTCTTAGGACTGCTTTTCCATTCTCACTCTTTTAGAAAGATGTAATGTAATGTAATGGGATGCAATGTAATCTTAATATCATTTAGGAATAAAGAGATGGTAATAGAGAGTAATGAAAATTCATAGATAGGGGATATAAATGAGTATTACCATCATCTTTGGTAATGATGTGTAATAGTTATTACCTTCAATCCACCTAAAGAGCTAAACCATTCTTCTAATGATCAATAATGCAATTTTAATTACTATTGCACATAAGCAATAACATTGAACCAAACGGGCCTTTAATTTTATGTGCATAATTTCTCTTCTTGGTGCGCTGCTAACCTGGAAATTGAAATTTAAATTAAACTTACATGTAATGACCCAAAAAATTAATTAAATTAAATAAATTTCCTTCCCTATTGAGATTTGATTTAATTAATTTAGTTATAATATAGGAAGTGTAGTAGCCTAGTGAAATTTTACTAGTTCTTTATATGGAGGTCTAAAGTTTGAATATTACTTAAGCTAGAGTTAGTTTTATTTTCTTATATGAGAAATTACAAAAGTTCCCTTATTTTTATTATAAAAATATTATAATAGCAAAAAAAAAAAAAAAAAACTGGTGGGATCTCCTTTTTGAGAATTTCCCTAACAAGCTTTGGGTCTTGTTTCGTAATTGTCCCAATAAGCTAATTATTTCATTATCTCCATTCTTCATGTCGGTTATAAGCTACACAGAGGAAGTGTGTGCATTTGCGTATATCTGTTTCTCTTCCCCTTCCCCGTCGCGTAGGCTTCAATCTCACCTTGGTGTGCTCATCTCCTCACCGCCAGCAATTCACCACTCCTTTGTCTCTCTTGTTCGGCCACTTCTGTCCAGAGATAAAGCTGAATCTCTCACTCTGTTTCTGCTCTATGTCGTGGCTGGCGGAGGTTTGTGTAAGCGTGTTCGATTATCTTTTTTTTCTTCCTTCTCAGCTATTGAGGTTCCGTGTGCGTATGTATGGTAGCTGAATCTTTTGTTTGTTGGCTGAAATTTCTGGTTTCCTTCCTTCTTGTGGCTGTTACAGATTGAGGCTCTCCTCTTCTCCTTCTTCCACGTTGGCCACTTGATGATTCATGTTTTTTGCCATGGTATTTCGTTGAGGTGATTTTCTATTTCTCCTTCTCTTCGATTTCCATAGCAGCAGAAGCATCCTTTTTCTTTCTTCTAGCTGATTAATACTACCCTATTTCTCATTGCCTCTGCCTAGAGATTTTAGAAAGAATTGAGGTTTAGTTTTGGTTAATGTTGAATGTTATTTTGCCATGATGCTGAATTGAAATTGGGCTGTAAAATTGAAAGTTTGAAAATTGTTGAAATCGCTTGGATTCTCATCTTATAATTTGTTAAGGATAAATGTCCTCAAGGTATTTGTGATAATACTTGAAAGAAGTTGGTGGGAATAAGATTGTTTAAATTTTATAATAGAGTCCATAGAAATTATAAATATTACTTGAGGAAGAATATATATATATTTTGTATGCAAGTTGTAAAAAAGAAATATTCATGGAAATTGTACAACACTTAAAATGAAATTATTAAACTAAATAATAATTAAGATTTTGTTAAGTTTGGAATAAGAGTTGTGTCAAAGATGGTAGTTGAATATTACCCAGTGTTGTTGATTATTTGATAAAAATTGTTACAAAAATTTTGAATGTTAATTTTGCTTGTTTGTTATAAGAAAGAAAATTTGTAATGACAAGAGGATTGTTGGATTATGCATTAGATTATTTGGAGAATCACTAAAGTAAGTGAAAACTTGAGGAGGTCAAGTTTTAGAATTTTTGAAAACTCTCAAGTGAGTGGGTGGCATTCCAAACATATTTTTAGTAAAGTATTTATAAAAAAATTTCATTAAAAAATCTCTTTATTTAAATATTATTATAATCGCTTTATAAATTGTTTACATATTCTTGTTAATCCCATTTTTTGTATTAATGGTCTCATTAATAACAACGTTATGAATTTTACTAATGAATTATATTATTGATAAGTCATGATTGAAACGGATATATGATAAATGGTACTTTTTCTCATAAGCAGTTTAATTATTTAATTCTACATTGATATAAAATTTTTATCATAATGATTTGTGTATGGAGGAAATAATGTTAATTTTAGGCAATGGAAATGATAGTTGAATAATATTCAAAATGAAGAATTTTGAAACTATTTTTTTTTCTCCATACACACTTGATTTTAATGAGGAGGATTGAGTTTAGAACGCTAGATACTAATAGCAGTTCTATTAGCCCTGGACGCGATGTGGCACACCTAGCTAGTAGGGTGCTTATGGGAGGTGTTAGCCCCATGTACAGGCCAACGCATATGGAATGAAGGGATTATCATTCATAACATCGTACTCATGCTTGTTTTCGTGGGCCTCATGCCTGCACTTGACTCGTGGCTCCAGTTATGCTTGTTTCGTGGCTTTTAGCTGTACTTGATTGATTACTTATCCTCGTAAACTGTGTGTCCACATTTGCTATTCATTTTGATAAATCTAAACTTAAAATTCATTATTTTTATATTATTTCTTTAAAAGCATTCTACTTAGTCATATTATTGCTGGAAAATTTTATATCCTATGAATAGTATGAATTTTGATAAATTATTTTATCCTCTTAACATTGTTCAAATTCATGACTGTATCATTGAGAAAACTTGTTTATTATTATTAGTTTAAGGTCATATCTCATTATTTCAATTTTTTTAAATTAAATTTATTCATTAATGTCTTCATATATTTATATACATATATTTAATTGGAACGCTACTCATCGATAATTTCTTTGATCCTAGATATTGTAGCTAACCTTGTGCCTTTAACTAACAATTGAGGAGTCTTTTTGCCTTTTTGAAAAAGAGGAAGCCTATTATGATTATTATTTTGGTAAAACTATGCATTCTATTTTGTAATCATAGTTTAGCGTTCCACGTGCACCATACTTAGGTCTTGATTTTATTTTGTATCATGTAAATTGCTGGAATGGAGCTAGTCTCTTTGTTGGTTTGGTTGACAGGTTTTGTTGTTATGAAAATTTTGAGAGATCCAACTTTATTTTTATATATATATAACTTACATATATTTAAGACTACAAACTTTATTTTTATATATATAACTTACATATATTGATATTTTAGCTTAATTTTTGGTTAATTCAGGTCTATGAAATATAAGTTTACCTCATATTTCATGTCGATTATACCTTTTGTATTGAGGTGTGACATTACATTTGCTTTATTATTATTTAAAAAAAAAAGGTTCACGTGACCAAGGTCCCAGGGATCCACTTTTTTGAGATAAGGATTTTGATGTCTTGACCACTTCACTACTTATCATGTACTCCCTTCACTCCAAATTATTAAATAATTTTGGAAGGATTTTATTATCCCAAAATATAAAATAATATAAAAAATATTTTTAATAATGCTTTTTTAAAAATTATCCTTTGAATAGAGATAATTAAAATAATATTATAATATAATAATTAAGTGTATAAGAATGCTTTTAAAAGTTTATAATTTTATTAAAAGATAATTTTGTGAAGAGTTATTATAGCACATACTCCCTCCGATTTTATTCATAAGTCATTTATACCAACCTTATTAATAACAATATAACAAAAGTATAAAGAATAAAATTTAGTAAAATTACAAATATAACTCTCAAAAGTAAATAAACTATATAATATTATTTTTCTATTTCTCTCTCTTATTTTTAAAGGATAGTTTAAACATTTTATTTAAAATAAAATATTACTATCAATTCGATAACTTATAAAGCAGATCATTTCACTCATCTAGAAGGTAATCAATAAAGTGAATTGGAGGAAGTGTAGTGTTATATATTGATTTTATAATTTTAGAATGAAAGGAGTCCCTAGTCATAGCCCAAAGGGTAAAGGGCATGCGATAACATGTTGACTTATGACCTTTATACGAGAAGGAAATATGACAATTCAAAATTTAAAACCCTCTGGAGTCTAGACAGACAATGACACTTATAAATAAGTCTCTTTGGATTAAATTTATCACTAAAATGATTCTAAGGACCTAATTGTCATTTACAAAATATGGCTAAAGACATAATGGATCAACTTTGACCGCCCATGCTTTGACTATTGTATTATTTTTGTGTGCGCACACGAAAGAAGACAGAACCCGCAACATTATGGAATATTGTCCAAGAAGGAGAAGTAATGTAATTTTTAGTTCTTTAAATTTAATTTAATTATTAATTTAGTTTTTTAACTTTAATTTTCATTAAATTAATTCCTTAAACTCAGTTCACCTATCAATTTAATTATTATTTTTAAAAAGGAGATTAGATAATTTAAATTTTACTACTAAAAAAAGTTACATACAACGCCTTATATATAATGGTTATTGAAAAAACTATTATATAGTTGAGACAGGATTTAGGTTAAAAAATTATATAAGGGTTATTTAAAATAATTGCTATATTATTTTAAAACCATTTAATAGTTATTTATAAACAGCTGTTACATAATTTTTTTTATTTTAATTTTCCTTGTTCTAAAAACCATATAATGGTTATTTATAATTAATCATTATATAGTAACAAAATTATATATTCATTATTTAAAATAGCGTTCGTATGTATTTTTTTCATTTTTAAAATATGTAGTCTTATCAAGTCTTGATCCAACTCCAACGTTTCAGATCCCGCAATTCAACTCTCTCTCCAGTTCCCAAACATTTGCCATTCAAGCAGCATTATCCAACGAGACTCTCCCGCCACAAGTTCCTTTGTCCGTTGAGTCTCAGCTTGGTGCCTGCCCGTCTTCTCCGTCTGTTGCTCGCTCGATCAACAATGCAGTTGCAGATCCGATAATTTCGTGGCTTGTTGCACAGGTTTTCATTACAGCTTCACACCCAAGTTGTGGCAGTCAAAGTCATGTCCTTTAATTTCCAATGCAGATATGTTTCTAACTTTGCTGCAAACTCGTTTCCAACATCGTCGCCACTCCAAATATGTTTTTCCTCTTCT
The DNA here is from genome assembly GCF_029017545.1 of Prosopis cineraria. Lineage (NCBI taxonomy): Eukaryota > Viridiplantae > Streptophyta > Magnoliopsida > Fabales > Fabaceae > Prosopis > Prosopis cineraria. The sequence goes on along the minus strand of NW_026555335.1, from coordinate 33,118,068 downwards.
CTTTTGAGGTTTGATTAACATTAGATTTTTTCCTTGCTACTCCAGATCTGTTTCTTTAATGTTGGAAAGTTAAAATTTAATTTGTTTAATTTATGATCTTCTAATATTAACAGTGTGGTCTATATCTTGGTTTTATTTTATGAGTGAAGGATTTGGAAGGATTGGTCATCTGAGCTAAACTAGCTTTTTAGATTGGATTTGGAAGGATGGTAATGTTGCAAACTGGGATAATGTTAAAAGCATATGGGATTATGCTTTCAGGTCTTTAATGATTTTCTTGTAGTAATGATGAATTTTTTTTTTTTTCAATTTCTATGTGCTCAGGGTAATTTTTCATTCAAGATCGTGAATTATCCGTTTTTTTTTTTCAACATATATGTTTCCCAATAACATATGCTAAATTCATGGTCGTCAGATTTGTAATTCTAAATTCACAAATTCAGATAATCTTTACTGATTATGTTTCCTGTACACAAATTTATCTTAAGTTTTGTTTCGCAGATTGTGGTTACTAGCCTTGAAGCGGCCTTTGCAATGACCACTGTCATTATCTCACAAATACCCCAAAATTAACACCCTTAACCAAGGAGCCAGCCATGGTTTATGTAACCTTTATTGAGAGACAGATAGGACATGGGATCCCAAACTTAAATATACAACTTAGAGTAGATGAATTTCACAGAGACAAATAAAAAAAGACACCACATTAAAAACATGAAAAGGGTAAAATTGACATTCTGGGTCTCATTGTGCTTGTTCGCCTCAGCCAATTACATGCGAGAACACTCGCCACGGTGTAAAGCTTACTAGCCATGGCGGAAAGTACAAAGGCCACTTGCCGCCGTCTACAGCGTTACTTGCTAGGAGCACCTAATAGTGACATGTTTGCCACAGCCACCTACATCGCTTGCCGCAGTGAATCTTGCATTGACATAACAATCATGACAGCAACCATAGAGCAAACCTCAAATTCACATAATTAATTACCTAGACTTTTGATTAGGGTGATCCAAGTATCCACATGCATGTAATTAAGTAATCTAGCTATAGACACCATGCATGAACATCTCAATCCAGTACTAAACAAGAATCCCTAAACATTATGTGCATTATTAAATCTTTAGACTCTTTGCATAAACCCAAGTGTCTCCCCTCATACATACATACATACATATTAACCTAAGACTTGCAAATTCATTCAGGCATCAATACTTAAATCATGCCATTAATCCAAGAGATGAAGGAGTAAGCAATAAGACATCTTATCATACATTCACACCATAGACCTTGATACCTAAACTAGAGGCCACCCCAAAATTTCTTGCGTCAACCAGTAGAGCATGCATGCAAATGATCTATAGTAAACTTATAAAATATGATCCTTGTAACAGCCTTAAAAACAAATATATCTATATACTTATTTAATTAACATATAATAACTTGTTAAGAAAATATTTTAGTTATGTTTGGGATAATTATAACAATATGAAGTATTGGTAGAATGGTAGTATGTATGCTAAGTAACCTGAAGGTTCTAAGTTCGAATCCTTGATGCAATAAAAAGGGATTTTTTAATTGTTTTAGCTTCTCTAAAATTATGTAAATACCCCTCCCTCATCAAATTTATTTTCTTATTCTCTCCCTTATTTGAGTCGGCTACAGAGTACAAGAGAAAGCTAGAGAGATCTGGAATTTTGGAGCAACTCGTCTCTTCGTCCCTCTATATATTTTTCATCTCCTCGATCTCAAGGCTTACCGGTGCTAACAAAGAGGTGGCATAGCTTGGAAGCTTGTAAGAGGTTCAATCTCGCATCTCTCGTCTCTGTTTCTCTTTTTTTCCAGTTGCTGCTCGGTTTCTGTCGTCTGTGTTCGGGTTGCTGCTGGCGTGGGACCAAATCGTTGGAGCTAGAGGTTCTACTCATAAGCTTTTCTTTTCTCAGTTGAACCGAAAACATTGTACTCTGTCGTACTAGTCTGTGCTCCCTGTTTCTGCATTTTCACTGTATGCTATCCGTCCGTGTCGTTCTGGGCTGAGAAGTTGCAAAGTATTGAGTGCTGGAAGGCTATTACTGTGAACTTGTGTTTGTGCGGCTGAATCAATCTCCTTTCATTGTTGGATATGGTGATAACGTTTGGATTATAGCTTCCCTTATTCAGCTGTAAAACCAACGTCCCTGTTTCTTTTCTTCTCGGTCTGTGGTGCTGATAAGGTGAGGGATCTTCATGTTTTATTTCTCTCTTAATCTGCACGTATGTGGTCAGTTGTTAAAGTTGCAAAACCTATGCCTTTGTTACTGCTATTGCCGTGCTGTTGTAGGGGGAAAATATTCAAACTTAAGATAGGAATCTATTTTAAAACTTGCTAATAATAATATATGCATGTATAAAGACATATCTACATATATAAGCTATAATTTTAGAGCTAGATAAATCTTGATTGGATTGATTTATGTTAAGGAAATTATTAAAGGAAGGTTGGAAGAGGATAACCTTAATATTCTACTTGGATATGGATATTAATGAGATGCTTGTTGGAATGTTTGGAATAATCTTAAAGTATGAATTTTGATTTTGAATTTTGAATGATAATGGTTGATGAAAATTTTATTAGGAGTGGAAGGAAGTCTTTGTAAATTAAAGGACAATTTATTAAATTTTGCTTACTAATATCTTATAGGACGTGTGGAAGAAGAGGATCCCGATAGAAATTGAAGAAAGAAATTTTGGGAATTCAAAACTTTCACAAGTAAGTGAATAGCATTTTATTTAATTTATTTTTATTTTTAATAGCCTTTTTCCTGAAATGTTTTATTCTTATGAATTATATTAATTTTGAAAATTATGAAGTATCAATGAAGGACAAATGAGTGATGGTATGTGCATTTATTGATTCTTGAAAATATATTTTCAAAATTGATGGAAGCATTCTTGTATGGTTGTTAAACTTTGAAATTTATTGGATACTTAATTAATGCAAGTTTATGATTTTGACAAATGTTGAGATTTGAAACAATTCATGCGAGTTTGGCAGTAAGAATGATAATTTATTTCAATGATAATTGTTTTTCTCGCATGTTTGAAGCATGATTTTAAGAGAACTCGAAACAGAACACTACTGCTAACGCCAGTTCCATTAGCCCGTAGCGCGCTGTGGTTAAACACTAGCTAGTTTGTTTCGTGAGTTTTAATCTCACGTTTGGTATTCGTGGGCTTCATACCCGCGTTTGATTTCATGGCATAAGCCGCGTTTGGTTATTTACCCTCATAGACTGAGTGTCCACATTTGTAATCTGTTCTGTTGAGTTCTCAAAATTTTAAATGTTGAGTATTATGTGTTTTCAAAATTTACTTGATTTTAACTAGTAATTTGTATCACTTGAGTTATATGAGAGTAGATTGTTTTCTTTAAGCATGATAACATAAATTGTTTTCAATTTACTCTTATTTTATACATATGGTTATGACTTACATGTTTATAAATTTTGATAGAATTGCTTTTAACCAGCTGGCACTATTATCAGAAATTATTGATTAAAATTTTAAGAAATTTTTTTATGAGAATGCTATTCATTGGAAAAAATATTTTGGCCTCAGATTCGTTAACTAACGCTAATCCCACCAATGACCTTAAAAAGGACAATTAGCTACAATGGGTGGACTTTTTTTTATTGGTATTATTACTTTAATGTAAATATATAATCTGTATGTCTTTTTGATTTAAAAGAAATAGCAGATGCTCCACATAGGTTTTTTATGAATTTTATTTTTGGTTTGCATATTGATAACTGGCTGGAAAGAGCTACGCTCCTGAATTATACTATTATTGTAAAAATTTTTGTTGTAGAATTTTCAGGAGATCCTAATTACAGGAGAGGTTCTGCCAAAATTTCTATAAAAACATTGACACTTTCTTATGATAATGAATTTAAAGAAGTTATTTAAATTCTCATATGATTTGATTGAATTTTGCATTTCTTGAAAGATGAAATAAATATTCATTTGAAGGCTTACGGGATTGTGAAAGTGATTCACACCCGTGCCGGTCACCCTCTGTTTGGGGCGTGACAGTTTTGGTATCAAAGTCAAGGTTTTTACATATATAACTATGTGAAGCAAGAACTTGCCAGTAAGGTTCCAATTATCATTATGAACCCGGGCATAATGATAGTTAAGGCATCATTGGGAGTTCTATAGGAAGTTTTTGAACGACGTTTGTTTTTGTTATCGACTTTTTGTTATATAAAGGAATTGTATTTTGAATTAAATATTTCTTTTGTTTCTTTATATAGTGAAATATGCCACCTAGATGTCGAGTATCTACCAGGAGCTCCACTAGTAGTAAAGCCTCTGGCAGAATTTCTCCGACATATGATATGCCCTTAAGAGGTAGAGGACGGCATCAGAGTAGGATTAGGGCTAGGGGTGGTCGAACCCTTAGGCACTTACAAGATATTCCTTCTAGAAGTGAACAAGTAAGTCCTCAATCTGAGGAGCAGATCGTTCCTTCAACACATGATACAACAGAGGAGAATCTCGCAATTAAGTTATCGGAATTTATCAAGTTAAATCCACCATCTTTTTTGGGAACTAATGCACGGGAGGACCCGATTGAATTTCTTGAAGGAATAGAGAAGAGATGTAGGGCCTTGAGATGCCCTGATGTTCAGTATGTCGAGTTTGTAGTGTTTCAGCTTCAGGGAGTGGCAAGTACTTGGGCAAAAATAGTCCCAGGTTTACATGCGACTAGAGTACCTTCTTTAACTTGGAAAAAGTTCATGACTATATTTCTGAATCGTTATTTGCCTTAGAGTACTAGAGACGTAAAAGTTGAAGAGTTTCTGACTTTAAAGTGCAATAAAGGAATGTCAATAGCAGAGTATGATCAGAAGTTTACTGAATTATCTTCTTTTGCCTCACATATCATCCGACTGAAAGGGAACTAGCAGGTTTGTGTATGGATTGTTGATAGTTGATAGTGCATTGAGAATCGAGAATCAACATAAGGCAGAGGAAGCAATTTCTAAGAAATATAAGAGGGAGCACGATGAGAAATTTCCCGGTTCTTCCTCCAAGAGTCATCAATTTTCAAGTCAATCTCACTTTCGTGCCTCACAGTCTAAGCCTAGATCATTTGGTTCCCCATCAGTAAGCACTCCCATCATGAGACCAAATTCTAGTAATATGAGACCTCGAGCTCAGTCAGTTTCGAATCAATCGGGTTATGTTAGAGTCCCTTGTAATAGTTGTGGGAAATATCATTTGGGATCGTGCTATAGAGTGTCTGATGCATGTTTTGAGTGTGGGCAGATGGGCCATTTGAGAAGAAATTGTCCATATCTACAGTCTGTGTCAAGCCATGGATCAATCCAACCTTCTCCTCGCCCTACTTCCTCGTCAATCTCGCCTGCTAGAGCTACTTCTACTTCAGCTAGCAGGGGTAAATTTGGAAGGGGAAACAGTCAGTAGGGACAATCTTCCTTAGGATAAAGGTAGGCGAGAGTTTATGCCATGACAAGACAGGATGCTAAAGCCTCAAATACTGTTGTTACAGGCATTATAACTGTGTGTTCTAATCAAGCTTATGCATTATTTGATCCTGGATCAACTCATTCATATGTGTCTGCTTATTTTGCTAAGAGGTTAGGCAAAGAACCTACCAAACTTGATAATTCATTTGTAGTTGGTACCCCAGTAGGGGAATCTTTAATTGTTTCTCATGTGTACAAGTCTTGTGAAGTGTCTCTTGAGGGTAGAGAAACCCTTATTGATTTGATGATGCTTGATATGATCGATTTTAATGTTATTTTGGGCATGGACTGGTTAGCTTCCTGCTATGCTACCGTTGACTGCCACTTAAAAGTAGTAAAATTTGATATTCCAAGTAAAACTCCTTTTGTGTTGTAAGGGAGTTTTATAAAAATACTTACTAATCTTATTTCGACCTTAAAAGCCCAACGATTATTGTAAAAGGGTTGCCAAGGGTTTTTAGCTATGGTAAGGGACATTGATAAATCCACCATTAGTTTGAATCAAATTCCTGTTGTTCAGGAATTTCTTGATGTTTTTCCAGAAGAGTTACCTGGACTGCCACCTGATCGAGAGATTGAATTTGCCATTGATTTAGTTCCGAACACTCAACCCATTTCTATTCCACCTTATAGAATGGCACCTTCTGAGCTGAGAGAACTGAAGACTCAATTGCAAGAACTGTTAGATAAGGGATTCATCCGACCTAGCACATCTCCTTGGGGAGCACCAGTACTTTTCGTAAAGAAAAAGGATGGGTTATTAAGACTTTGTATTGATTATCGGCAGCTTAATAAGGTGACGGTGAAAAATAAGTACCCATTGCCTCAAATAGATGATCTTTTTGATCAGTTGTAAGGAGCTCAGTGTTTTTCCAAAATAAACTTGCGTTCGGGTTATCATCAGTTAAAGATCAAGAAGGAGGACATACCTAAGACTGCATTTAGAACCCGATATGGTCATTATGAATTCCTAGTAATGTCATTTGGGTTAACTGATGCACCAGCAGCTTTTATGGCTCTAATGAATCAGGTGTTTAGACCGTTTCTTGACAAGTTTGTGATTGTTTTTATTGATGACATTTTGATATACTCAAAGAGCCTGGAGGAGCATGAACATCATTTGCGAATTGTTTTACAGACAATGAGGGAGCAATAACTTTATGCCAAGTTCTCTAAATGTGAATTTTGGCTTGATAAAGTTACCTTCCTAGGACATGTTGTTTCTAAAGATGGTATTCAAGTGGACCCAAGCAAAGTAGAAGCGGTACAAAATTGGCCAAGACTAATGACTGTTACTGAAATTCGCAGTTTCTTAGGTCTTGCAGGATATTATCGTTGATTTGTCAAGGATTTCTCTAAAATAGCTGCTCTACTGACAAGGTTGACTCAGAAGAATGTAAAGTTTGAATGGAATGACAAGTGTGAAGACAGTTTTCAAAAGTTAAAGGAGTATTTGACTTCGGCAGTAGTTTTGAGTTTACCGTCGGGTAACAGAGGATATGCAGTTTATTGTGATGCTTCTCGTGTGGGTCTAGGCTATGTTCTAATGCAGCATGGACAAGTTATTGCTTATGCTTCAAGAAAACTTAAGAAACACAAACAGAACTACCCAACCCACGACCTAAAGATGGCAGCAGTTGTTTTTGCTCTAAAAATTTGGCGCCACTATCTTTATAGTGAGACTTGTGAGATTTATACTGATCATAAGAGTTTAAAGTACATTTTTGAATAGAAGGATCTTAATCTTAGATAAAGAAGGTGGATGGAGTTACTTAAAGATTATGATTGTACAATTCTTTACCATCCTGGTAAAGCAAATGTGGTAGCTGATGCTTTAAGTAGAAAATCGATGGGTAGCTTGGCGCACATGACTTTGACAAGGAGGCCTTTGGTGCAAGAAATTCATAAACTTGAGCAAAGTGGAGTTAAGTTTGAGATTATTGATAAGGGACCATTTCTGACTCATGTACAAGCTCGTTCTTCTTTAATGGATCAAATTAAGAGCACTCAATTCTCAGATCCAAAATTATGTAAGTTAAAAGAAGCAATCATAGCTGGAAGTAACACTAAGTTTGAAATTAACCCGGAAGGAATATTAAAGTGTAAGGGTAGAATTTGTGTACTACAAGAGGAAAACTTAAAGCGATTTATCATGGAAGAGGCTCATCATTCTGCATATACCGTGCATCCAGGAACAACTAAAATGTATCAAGATTTGAAACAACTATATTGGTGGGATGGCATGAAAAAGGATGTGGCAAACTTTGTCTCACGCTGTTTGACATGCCAACAAGTTAAGGTAGAACATCAGAAGCCAACTGGGCTACATCAAAGGTTAGAAATACCAGAGTGGAAATGGGAAAATATCACAATGAACTTTGTCACTGGGTTACCTTGCACTATTAAGGGGTATGATTCTATCTGGGTTATTGTTGATAGACTAACGAAATCAGCTCATTTCATTCCAGTGAAGACAACATATAATGTTGATAAATATGCCCAATTATATATTGATGAAATTGTGCGACTGCATGGGATTCCAATATCCATAATTTTTGATAGAGGTCCTTAATTTACTTCTTGATTTTGGAGATCTTTCTAAGAAGCTTTGGGTACTCGATTAGATGTCAATACTGCTTTTCACCCGCAAACTAATGGCCAGTCTGAGAGAACCATTCAGATACTTGAGGATATGTTAAGATCTTGTATTTTAGATTTTGGTGGCAGTTGGGACCATTACTTGGCTTTGGTAGAGTTTGCTTATAACAATAGTTATCAATCTAGCATACAAATGGCCCCATATGAAGCACTTTATGGCAGGCAATGTAGATCTCCTATTGGATGGTTTGATGTTGGCGATACTAAGCTTTTGGGACCAGATTTAGTGCAAGATGCCATTGAGAAGGTGAAAATAATTAGAGAAAGATTAATAACAGCTCAAAGTCGACAGAAGTCTTATGTCGATATTCGACATTAGGAATTAGAATTCATGGCCGGGGATAAAGTATTCCTTAAAGTATCTCCTATGAAAGGGGTAATGAGGTTCGGAAAGAAAGGCAAACTAAGCCCAAGGTATGTGGGACAATTTGAGATTTTAGAAAGAATTGGTGCTGTTGCTTATCATTTGGCATTACCGCCTGAACTGTCGGGTATTCATTCGGTGTTTCATGTATCAATGCTACGAAAGTATTTATATGACCCTTCTCATGTGATAGAAACTCAAGGAATTCAGACAGACTCAGATTTCTCTTATGAAGAAGTCCCAGTGGCTATCTTGGATCGACAAGTTAAGAAGTTGTGGTCGAAAGAAATCGCTTCGGTAAAAGTATTATGGCGTAATCATTCTCAGGAAGAAGCTACATGGGAAATTGAAACTATTATGTGTGCTAAGTATCCACACTTATTCGAGGATTAAGGTAGGCACAAATTCAAATTCGGAGGACTGAATTTTTTTTAAGGGGGGAAGAATGTAACAGCCTTAAAAACAAATATATCTATATACTTATTTAATTAACATATAATAACTTGTTAAGAAAATATTTTAGTTATGTTTGGGATAATTATAACAATATGAAGTATTGGTAGAATGGTAGCATGTATGCTAAGTAACCTGAAGGTTCTAAGTTCGAATCCCTGATGCAATAAAAAGGGATTTTTTTTAATTGGTTTAGCTTCTCTAAAATTACGTAAATACTGTCCCTTATCAAATTTATTTTCCTATTCTCTCCCTTATTTGAGTCAGCTATAAAGTATAAGAGAAAGCTAGAGAGATCTGGAATTTTGGAGTAACTTGTCTCTTCGTCCCTCTATATATTTTTCCTCTCCTCGATCTCAAGGCTTACTGGTGCTAAAAAAGAGGTGTCATAGCTTGGAAACTTCTAAGAGGTTCAGTCTCGCATCTCTCGTCTCTGTTTCTCTATCATAGCTTGGAAGACCTGCTAGTAGTGCTTACCCCTTCAATAGTACAATAACACATATCATATCCCTCAGCTAGGTTTGCAAGAACCATTACTTGATGAAGCTGCAATCTCCCCCGATACACAGATGAGTAGCACAGGTAAGTTTTTTTCAACATTAAATAATACAAATTATCTATTTTTCATAATGTATTGTATCTAATTATTTCCTCCCTTTTATTTGAAATATAGCTTCTACTAGTTCCCAGAGTAAGGGTAAAGGTATTTATAAGGCAACTAAACATGGCCTCCAGACAAAGCATGGTGTTAAGTTTAATTTGAGAATTGCAGATAATGCAGATAGAGCATTAGGAGAACATGTGAGGGGGTTTGTGTTACACTATGGTTATGTTGTTAGGACCATAATATCTTACCAACAATCCTTAGGCAACCCTAATGTCACTATTGAAAAGTGTTAGGATGAGTTGTTGCCGAAAGTTATGGTATTGTTTTCACCAAATATATATAAATTGACTGTATCTTTTGTTATTAAATTTCCAACAGGCATATATTTTTATGTTTGCTTTAGAAAAAAATATCAACCAGAGGATGAATCAAAGAAAGAGCAATTTGAGTCTGCTATATTTGGAACAATGAAAAAACAAGCTAGGGATTGGAAAAGTAAGTTACATAGAGATTATTATCAAAAATATTCTATTGATGAAGATATGTTGGTTAAAATACCTTCGTTTATTAGTCCTAGTGAGTGGGCTTGGCTTGTACAACATTTTGGATCTGATAAATTTAAGGTATGCTTCTATATTATTTTAAAGTTATAATTTTCATAAATAAAGTGCAATATTAATCAATTTAAAATTTTATTATAGGCAATAAGTGCAAGAAACAAAACAAATAGAAGAAAGCAAATAACAAAACATACTTGTGGACCTCGATCATTTGGAGAAGTTGAAGATAGATTGGTAAGTTCTTAATTTTAATATCTTTATATCTCTACTATATTTTTCCATTGATGTTTTTTTTTTTGTAGAGAGATCATGTTACTAGAGATTTGCCACCATCTGATTGGATGTGGGAGATAGAGCATACAAGGAAGACTATAGATGGACATTTTGAGTAGGCAAATCCACATTCAAAGCATATTCATGTATGCATTTTCTTAAATAATTAAACTTCAACTTTTTTTATAAATTAATTTATTAACTAACTCTAATTTATTTACAGGCTCGACTTAAGGATCATTTATAGCAACAAGACTCAAATAATGATTTCCAATTGACCTCAGATGAGATTTGAAGCCAAGTTCTTGGCGAAAGGTCAGGGTCTGTGAGGGGTAAAGATTACAAAGTGCATCCTGCAAAAAAAAAAAAAAGGGCCCAATCTCAATCCTTTAAGATGGAAAAAAATGCAGCAACAAATGAAAGAAGATTTTGAGAGGAGACTTTAAGAAGAGCATGAAAGACATCAATAAGAGCATAAGTAGATGGAACAAAATATTTCACAAAGGATTCAGGATGAAATGGCTACCATCATGACTTTATTTCAGCAGGTAATTATTAATTTTACATTACTTATATATATATATATATATATGTATGTATGTATGTATGTATGTATGTATGTATGTATGTATGTATATTATTTAGAATTTGATTAATTCTTCAAAAGATAAATCATAATTCAATTTTTTTTAGGGATAGCCTCAAGCACCAGCTCTAGCTCTAACTTCAGGTTCAGCTCCAAACAATGATACATGAAGTGATGATGACAGTTATAGTAATTTAGCTGGAAAATTAGTTTATTTGTATTATTTTTCCTCTCATACATTGTTGGATTGCTTTTATATTCTAGTGTTGAATTGGATTGTTGTTGTTACAAATTCTTGTATTGTAATTCTAGTTCTATGTTGGTATTATGTTATTATATTATTGGTTACTGAATTTTAATATTATTTCTATGTGCCATATATTAGGTTGGATAGAAGGAATTAAATATAAAATTATAAATTAAAAGAATATATATATATATATATAGATATATAATTTTTTTTTTGCAAACAACTTTTAGCAGTGACAATAAGTTGCCACCTAAGGTGTAAACTATTGGATATTACTTTTAGTGGCAATATATTGTTGCCACTAAAGGTAAATAATATTTTTTTGCTTGAGTTTTGGTGGTGTCTAAATGTCACCGCCATATTAACATTTAGTGGTGACACACTTCATTGCCAAAAGTATGTAATATTTTTTACTCAACTTTTAGTAGCGACAATTAACTACCTTTAGCGGCAACAGTCTTTATCGCCAAAAGTAAATACCATTTTTTCACCTTCACTTTTGGTAGCAACAAAAAGTTTTGTCATTAGTGGTGACATAACCTAAAAGTATTGGTGGCAACTTTTGACCTTTAGCAGCCACGTATGTCAGCACTAAAGATCAACTTTTGGAAGCAACTCTTTCTGTCGTTGCTAAAATTTTTTGGCAATGGCCATTATGATGGTGAACTTTTGTTGTTGCTAAAGACCTTTAGCGACAACATTTATACTTTTGGCATTGACCTTTAGTCGCTGCCAAAAGTCTTATTTTTTGTAGTGTATGATTCTTTGCTACTCTCCCATAATTTTCTATATGGTCCTCACCATGAGGCTTAATAATCAGAAATATGTGCATGCTATGTGCAATCTAGTTATATAGGTATTAATTTCCCTAAAAACATGGTCATAGATCAAACACCTCCAATCTTGTATAAGCATTTTCCAATTATTTGCATGACCCTATATGATAAAATATTAAAGAAAATCGGATGTTTTGAAGGGAAAATGGCAATAAAGTCCCACCAAAATATATAAATGACAATTGAGTTTCTCAAAATGCTATAATTTCTTTCAAGTCCCTAGATACCTTTCTAACATTAATGATTTCAAGTTAAATACTCAATTACCCCTTATTTAAAATAACTAGTTATAACTTCTATTTAAGCAATCACAATTTTTATTTTGTGAATGGCAAAACTGAATAACAAATCATAACTTTTCATGTGAAATTTCATTTATTATTGAAATCTAAGTTCAAAAAATAACCAGTCACAACTTTTGTTTATAAAATCACAACTTTTATTTTGTAAATTGCAAATATTGAACAAGAAATCACAATTTCTCATATGATTTTTTTATGAGTAAAGTCCAAGTTGTGAAAATAATTAGTTACAAATTTTATTTTGTGATTCATAAAAAATTAACAAGAAATCACAATCTTTCATGAAATGTTTTTTATCATTGAAGAACCAAGTTCTGAAAATAACTAATTATAACTTTTGTTTAAACAATCACAACTTTTATTTTGTTAATTACAAATATTGAATAAGAAATCACAACTTTTCATGTGAAATATCTTTTTATTATTAAAGTTTAAGTTTCAAAAATAATCAATCACAACTTTTGTTTAAGCAATCGTAACTTTTTGTGTTATTAATTGCAAATATTGAATAAGAAATCACAATTTCCCACGTGAAATTTCTTTTATCATTAAACAAGGGGCAATTTAATCATTTAACCTAAGATTATTAATGTTAGAAAAATATCCAGAGGCTTGAAAGGAATTATGAAATTTTGATGAGATTTTATTGAAAATTTTCTATTTTTTTATTTATGATTATTCAACTTCTGATTTGTTAGACCCCTCATTTGTCTCCATGCAATTTGATCGGAAGATGGTTCGTAATAAACTATTGCCTACATTTCAAATATGGTTTTAAGTCCAATATTTCAATTAATATGTAAGGCATTCTACAAAATTTTAAAGGTCATTGATTTTTACTTAAAAAGGAAAATGACAAAAAATTCTCCTAAAATATGCAAACGATGCGAAATGCTATAATTCTTCTCTAGTTTTTAGGGACTTTTTGATATTAATTATTTTTGGTGAAATGACTAAAATATTCTTAGTTTAAAATTAAAAAAAGTAATTAATAGCTTTGGTCCGAAAAGATAATAATAAAATTACCACTTTAGTTTAAGCAATGACTACTTTCATAAATGGAACAAGCAATTACAACTTTTTTGTGCAAATTTTTGATTCACTAAAGTCCAACTACTATAAATATTTGTGTTACTATTTAGTTTAAGTAACAATTACTTTTCTTTTAGTGATGACTAAAATGGAACAATTACAAGTGAATAAAAAGACTGCACATGGAAAATTGTAAGTGCTTGTTTTATTTTAGTCATCACTAAAGTAGCCATTGTTTAAATTAAAGTAGTCATGAATATTTACAACATTTAAATTTCTACAAATCAAAAAATTGCAGAGGGACAGTTGTACTCCTTGTTCATTCTATTCATTATGTAAACTAAAATAGTCATTGATATGTTTTTTAGGCTAAAGCTATCACTTTTTTATTTTAAATTGAGGATATTTTAGTTAATTTATAAAAAATTATTAATGTCAAAGAGGTATTTAGGGATTGAAAAAATTATGGCACTTTGCAAGACTTCCTTATCATTTGCATGTATCGAGGATTTCTTTTTTTGTCATTTTCTCTACTTAAAATTCCAAGATAAGTATATCAAAATTACTTTTGTCCCATTAAAAATAATTAATTAATATTTGGTTTTTTAAATTCACAAATCTTAACCATTCAAATTTAATATAATTTTTTTTTTCAATATTAGGCTTTTGGTTTCCTAAAATTACCTTTTTATAATTAATAATCGGTGGTATGCTTTGTAATAATTAATTAATCAATAACGTATGCTTGCTAAGTTGGTATCTTTTTGGGTTTGGTCAACAGCCGTACGCGTTATCCATTCTTTTTAATCACCAACCAGTGCACTGCCTCATTGCATTTGCCCTTTTGAATCCCAACAAAATTGGTCCTTGTTGATTATTCATGCACTCTGTTACTTTCAAAATTGTTTTGGATTTTCTTAAAAAAAGTGTACCTTTATTATTTTCAAGTATTGATACAATAGCTATAATTGAGATATTTATTTTAAACATCCAATATGGTGTAGTAATGCTTAGGCTACTTATTGAATGCAAATTACTTAGGTACATGTCTTTTATATCAAGAGAGACAAGCTTTCCATATACGTACAAGTCAACAAATCCAATCTCTCATGTTTTCCCAAAAAATTGGTCAAAAGATCCCTTCATAGTGTATGCAATGTTATATATATATATATATATATAAAGTTTTGTTTTCACATTAAAACTATAATACTCACTGCACGAAACTTCACCCATTGAACAGTTGGTCACATGGGACCCAGCTACAAAATCATATCTGATACATATTGTTAGTTAAATATAACACGAAAACTTTTCCAATAAGAAGAGGACAAATAATAGAGATGTATAAATAGTGGTGAAAAAGAATGAGTTGTTTGAGGCAATGAAGCAATGGAAGCATAGAGAGAAAGCAAACTAAATTAAAAAAAAATAAAAAGAAAAAAACATGACGCTGCAACCAAGTGGAGGTAATCTCTACAGAAGTGGTGAAACCTTCGTCTCCTACACTTCAACATGTTCATCGCTATTACCTCTCGTTCCTTGACCAGTTAAGTCCCCAAGTCAACAATTCTATGGTCTATTTCCTCGAAGCCGATGATGTCGCAAACAAATTCAATATAAACAAGGTTTCCGACCACATCAAGAAATCATTATCTCAGCTCTCAGCTCACTACTACCCACTCACCGGAAGGCTCATCAACAAGAACTTGATCGTAGATTGCAACGACGAGGGTGTCCCTAACATAGAAACCAGGGTCAGTTGCCGCCTCAGCCAAGTCACCGATAACCCCTCTCCAGCTGATGTAAGCAATCTGCTTCCCTTCAAAATGGACGAAGCTGTCGACACAGTCCTCGGAGTCCAAGTCAATTTCTTTGATTGTGGCGGAATCGCCATTGGTGTTTGCATCTCCCACAACATAGCTGATGCACTGTCGTACTTCCAGTTCGTCAAGACCTGGGCCGCCGTGACACGTGGCAATCCAGAACCAATCAGGACCCACTTCCAATCGTGCATACTCTTACCGCCAAAAGACGTGTAGGGATACAACCCGGATTCTCTTGTCATCAAGGACAAAATTGTGTGCAAGAGATTCGTGTTGGAAGCATCCGCGATAGAATCTCTAAAAGCAAAATACTCTGAGAAGATGACAAACGTTCTGAAAGGTCATCAGAAACCACCTTCACGAGTTGAGTGTTTTCAACTTTCATATGGACAAGGTTTCTAGCAGCCACTAAGGAAGAATTAGGAAGCGAGAAGAAGATTCAGTTAGTTGCATGGATAGCAAATCTACGGCCAAGAATGGAACCTATATTACCAGAATATGCCTTTGGAAACTACTATTGGCCGATGCGAACACTTCCAATATTATACGAGAAAGGAGAATGTCACGACCTGTGAAGGAAGTTAAGAGAAGAGGTCAACAAAATCGATAAGGATTTTTTTTTTTTTTTTTTTTTTTGTGAAGATTCGAGAAAGTAAACAATGGAACCCACATCAGAAGAAAGAAGAAATGGTTAGAGCAACTGGTAATGTAGAGATTGCAGCTTTTGCATTTACTTCGCTCTGTAGGTTTCCGGTCTATGAGTTTGATTTTGGTTGGGGAAATCTAGTGTGGGTAGGACCACCTACCTAGAAATTTAAGAATGTGGTTACTTTAAAAGACACCAAGTCAAGTGGTGGCATTGAAGCTTGTGTCAATCTCACAGAGGAGGACATGGTTAAATTTGAACACGATGAGGAATTTCTGGCTCATGTTTCTACCACGGGTTAAAATGATATTAATTATACTCATCATTTGACTTCATAATGTTTGTTGGATTAGTCAAGGTGATTATTATTAATCACCTAGTATTTAGTTGGTGATCCTAAAATCTATACAAAGAGTATTACATTATACCATAAGCGTGGAGTTCATCAGACTGTTACTCTCTTTTTGTTTTTTTGTTTTTTGCCTAAAGACTGTTACTATAAAGTGCAAACTAAACTGTGAAGTCCCGTCTCACATTCAAGCTTTATCATTTCACATCATACAATCAACAGATCAAAATCAAAGTAATAGCCTTTTATTTGTTTTCAAATCACAGGATCTCAACTTCTTAAAATATATATTCAAATAAGACGGTTAGTGGAAGCGTAAGTACAATCAAATAACTCAAAAAGCTACAACTTCTAAATCATAAAAAAAGGCCATGCATAGCAGCATGCAACACATGCACCGTAGTATGTGGCACAGAGCCACACGCTCTATTTTTGACTAAGACATACGCCATGGCAAGAACATCATGTGCTGCGGTGCACCTGTCCAAAATTCTATTGTCATCTTGATAGCAAAAAATGACAAACTTTTAACAAGTGTCATTTTCATATCCAACATCTGATTAGAGTAATTCAAGCATCCACACCAAGTTTACAATGTATACTAGCTAATGGAACAAATTTTGGACTCGATTTAATGGTCCAATCTAAAATTAAACATTTAAGTGCAAAAAGTCATTTTTTCTTTCAAAAACTTGTTACCTTAAGTACTCAATTCTTATTCCTTATCTCATTAGAATACTTTGGGTCTTAAACCCAATCCAAAAGGACCATATACACTTGATTGAGACCACACATATCAAATATAATATCAATAGCCTATTTTGGCCTCTCAAAGCTACATTACATAATTGTGATCTTATATGAAGAAAATACATATACAACACATACTCACAAATACGGCTAAACTTGTTCCACTTTCAATTCTCCAACTGTTACATATAGGGCTTCATCTCACTATATAATCAAGAATCACAAATGTACTCAATTCTTTTAAATGAGGCTCTACCTCACCATTTGTGTAAGTTCTCACATCACAACACACTCAAATCACAATCAACATTTAAATGGTCAAAAATGAGGTGCCCAAGCCCTAAAAATTTGCTGACAATCAAAACTATGCATTTTACTAAAATTATGCTTCATTGTAGCGAAATGCATTTTTACTATAGTGAACATGACTTGTTTAGATTTTTTTTCAGATTGAATTCCTTTGGCTTGGGCTCCAAAATTTTTTTCTTTGGGCCTCTAAATTAGGCCTCTTTACATGCATAAAATCTAGAATAAATAATAAAATTGGTCCACTAACTTTTAACATATTTCCAAGCCCATTTTCACATACATTCATCCACTTAACTGTATTTTTGCTAACAATATTCAAATAAATGACTTCTAATTACATTAAAAATACCAATAAATTTAATAAAATATTTGAAGTCATCACACCTCATCTTAGGGATTAATTATGTCTCTGTAATGTGCAACAGGAAACAGCTTTGCTTCATTTATCAATGGCTGAATTGCATTTTCCATGAGAACACTAAAAGAAAGTTCCAATAGAGCAACACAACCTCACACGTCATAGGAATGGTCCTCAACATGCCACTATAATACTTATGCATGATGATACCTCAAATTTATCATCATGCAATGTATTGCTGTACATAAAATTAAGTAGGTGTTGTTCCTGATAATTTATTATTGTATATAAAATTAAGTAGGTCCACAAGGGCTGCTTCTTCAAAAGCATGGATTTGTAGAGTTACATTGCGTTTTTCTAACTCTCTCATCCCATCTGAAAACAATTTATGAAAAATGCATTTCCTAGCTTGATGATCAAATTTAGTGCGATGAAAAATAGAAGTGGAAGCAAAACAAAGATAACCAAAGATATAAAAATTAGAAAAATTAGGGAATGCATTATAAAGAACTTCATAAGGTGTTTATTGTTGCAAAATAGGGGCAGGAAGACAATTAATGATGTGAACAGCATGTAAAATAGCATAAGAGCAATAAGCTAAAGGTAAATGACATTGAAACAAAATTAGCATGAGAAGCATTAGGAATATGTTGATGTTTATGTTTCACAACACTATTTTGTTTAGACATTTCAACACAAGGTGTTTGATAAAAAATGCCTCTTGAATCAAAGAAAGAATGCATGAGCAATTCAGGACCATTATTCAAGCAAATAATTTTTATAGCAAAAGAAAATTGAAGTGAGAGTAATCATCAACAATCGTAAAAAAAAATAATGATGGCCATGAATAGAAGTGGTATTAAATGGACCCCAAATATGAACATGTAAAAATTCAAGAGGATGAGTAGTGTGAGAAACTCTAACAAGAAATGAAAATTTTCTTTGTTTGGAAAAATGACAAATATCACAACTTTTATCTAAGGTAGATTTACAAGTGATTGAAGATTATTCTTGACCTAAAATACTAATAATAGTAGAGAAGGCATGTCCTAACCAAAGAATGCCACAAATTAGAAGAAGGTACAGACTTAGAATATAAAGCAACAAGAGAAAATGAAGAAGGTGAGAACCTACTTGCATTATCTTAAAGAATACAAAGACCATTCTAAACCTTAGCTATCCTAATTGTCTTTCAAGAGTCCTAGGCTTGAATGAAACAATGATGGTATTGAGGATTAAGAAACAATGAAGGTAAAAAGTGAGTTTAAAAACATAAATCAAATGATAGACAATCTAATGAATAAACAAAATATCAGTAAGATAAAAATCAAAGGAAAGATAAATGGTTCTAGAATGATGAGCTTGAACAACAAAATTATCTGCTAACTGAATAAAAATAGGAGAAATAGAAACTAACTCAAAAAAAGATCAACAGAAGAACATATATGATCGATCACACCATTATCAATGATCCATGCAGACAAAAGGCATTTAGAGGAATGTAAGTGAATTATACTTGGTGTTGAAGTCACATTAATGGAAGGAGTAGAAGGAGAGGTAATCACAAAATTAACTTGTACCGAAGAAGTTGGTGAAGCAACAGGCGTAGGGGTCTACATAAGACCGAGAAGCCTATTGTACTGATCCCAATGAACAATAGAGAGGCAAAAGAAGATGAGGATCAAGCAATTCTATCAGTAGGTATAGAAGCATCTAAAGTAGTCATAATGGTAGGAGATAGAACTATGGGTTTAGGAGCCATGGGGTTCTAGAAGCATGAAATAAAGCATAGAAGGAAAACAATGAAAATTTTTTTCACATGCTTTGATACTTTAATACAATTTATGAAAATAGTAACTTATCTTTTTAAGTCCAATGTGAGATTTATTTATACAAGGCAAAAGATCTTTCAAGATCTATCAAAGAATAAAATAACAACAGAAAATAAAATAGTTATAATCACCCTAATTATGTAGAATAATATATACAATAAAAAAATCTAATTTTGCCCTACATTATTAGTTTTAATGTTTCTTGATTTATTTGATGGCTCCGGTTTCTTATTTTACTATTTATATTACAGCCATCAGTGCAGCTAAAATGGATCTGTTCTTGATAGAAAGTTATCGCCTATATTGTTTGATATAAAAAAGTCAAAATCTTATCTTCTAAGAAAGTGTTATTAAATTAATTTTTACTTGTTTGTGGCAAAATATGCTTTTAGCAACTTGTTCATAGATTGATTAGCTTACAAGAGTTATATATGTATTGTCAACTATATGCACAGATAAATTAAAAAAAAATACTAAAAAAATTGGGTGTTAGCTTGATTATTCAGCTTCTGATATATTGTTATTCTAGTTAGAGCTCACCTGCATTCCTTATTTAGATGAAATAGAATAGAAGGGTCATTATTGGACCGAAATGGAATAAAACGTTTCACTTTTTGTAGTTTTACAAGAAAAACAAATCTCATTTAACCATTATTTAGTCATTATTATAAATTTAATGGAATAAAATGGATTATGTGTTTTTTCTAGTAACTCAAACCTTTTAACTATCTCACCCTATTTCATTAATCTGTTGAAGAAATATTTCCGATCACTGTCTTTGAGGAAGTTTAGCTTGATTTGGGAGGAAGCTTAAAAAAAAAAAGAAAGAAAGAAAGAACAACGAAGAAAAAAAAAATTAATTGAAATGCATGTTTCGCCAAACTTGAATAATGTATAGCCTGAGTCACATAGTTTTCCATGATTTCTTATTATATTTTTGTGACTTGAGTGCGCGTTTACCGTTTACCAAGTTATGTCATTTTTCTCTGTTGTCATCTGTCAAGAAGAGCTTATCACTTTATTAATAGAAAGATTTTAGTTGATTCTATAAAGAAAAATGTCAAAAGTTTTATCTTATAAGCTTAAACAAAGTAATTTAAAATGACCCTAAGAAAGGTTGGTCCAATTGACAAGGAATTGACCCATAACTCACAAAATTATAAGTTCAATTCTTCTGTTTAATGTAAGAACCTTGTTGGTAGACAATTTCTATAAGCTCTCTTTGAGCCCTAAAGCTAGCCCCATCCTTGATAGACTCCTGTGATCCAATTTATCTAAACTTTTCTCTATCAACAATTTAAATGTTGTCCTGTAAGGATGAGTTAATTTTCTTTCAGCGAAAGTGTGCAACTTCTTGTTAGATTGGTTTATCTAATTAGTCTATGAGTCAGAAATTATTTGTGCCGACCGTGCACGCTTATTTTTAGTGACTAGCTAGGACAAGTTATAAATTTTTAATTCAGGATATATTAGATTTACTTGAATGAATGAAGCAAGTGAGATCTTTCTTTCTTATTTTTTTTCAATACAAGGGCCATGAAAAAGTGCAAAGAACAAGATGGCTACATGGCATGCAATTCAAAACGGAAATCTTCAAAGAGAATCTTCGATAAAAAAAAAAAAAAAATACAGCTTCCTCATCCTGATGATGACGTCCACGGCAAGCCAGAAAGGTTGTGCAACGATTTTCTTCTTTTATGCAAACATGCGATCGACATTAGTTGTTAGTTGATAACTTATATCTCTGCTTTTTAATTTCAGTCAAAACCACCAATTTAATTTGTATATTTTGTTCATTTAACTTCCCAGGTCATAATTGAATAGCTCAATAGCTCTTAGGAAGATGATATATGTTGTCTTACAAAGAGTGGTGAAGCTAGATGTGGTGTAATACAACTCAATTTAAAAATTAATAATTAAAAAATAATATGATAATATTAGAAAAATTATTACATCAAGCCAAAAATATAATAAAATGAGTAAAATTATATGTATTTATAATTATTTAGGAAAATATATATTGAGGTTTTTTTTTTTGGCCAAAAATATGTTGAGAAGGTTGATATATAGTTTAAATTTGGAAGAAAAGAATCCAAATGACTTAATTTGTTGCAGTTGGATTTTACTATAAAATAATTAAACAACTCTTTGATCTATTTTCTTAATAATATGTCTAATGAGCTTAAAATTTTTTTGTATGAATTTATGGGATATGAGCTAAAACATCATGTATCTATTTTTTTAATCGAAATATTTTTTATTGAGTAGTCTAGAGGGATCAAAATTCTAAAAATAGGGGTGCACGATATTAAATTTTAGGTGTAGTTTCTCCATTTGAGAGGGTTCATTTGCCATCTCACATGGACGTGGCTCTCATAAGAGTATATGTGTCATTTTATTAGAGGCAATCTTATTCAAAGTAACATGAGGCATTAAATATAGGCGCATCTCTTTGTGAGTATTCAAAATTTAGTTCCATCACATCATGAGATACTAACCACTTCCACTAAACATAATCTCATTGGTATCTAATTGTATATTAATTTTAAGTCCATTCGACTATAGATCATTGGGCAACCAATCCTTGTGGTGCCCATATCTATCATGTTTGAAATGGATTAAGCGTAATAATCCTTTGTAACAAAATGTTCATTGTAAAAACATATTAATCACCGATGTATTTTGATCTGGCATGAAGGATAGGGCTTAAGACAAGAGTCGTAAGTGACACTCATGTTATGGCAACAAGCTATTGATAGTTGCTTGAGATGAAGACCAATTTCACCAACAAATGATTGAATCCAAGCAACTTCAGCAGTGAGATTGGACAATGCTTTGCATTATGATTCTCCGTACTTGATCGAGCAATCGCTTTTTGCTTCTTCGCCGACCATGAAACCAAAGAGTCACCCAAAGAAGAAGACATAGATCTCGTTGATGGAACATCTATCATCAGAGCAAATAGCCCAATCAGCATAAAAAAAACCCTTGTAATGTTAGATGGTTGCTTAGTTTAAATATGAATTGTTCAATCCGTCGTTCCCTTTAAATATCTAAAAATTCTTTTGAGTGCTTGTCAATGTATGTATGTGGGTGAACTGAGAAATTGGCTGAGTTTATTGACTGCAAAAATGATGTCTAGAGTTGGGTTATCAAGTATTGAAGAGATCCAATAGCTTGTTTGTATAATTTTGGATTTTTTAGAGTCAGTCCTTCTTTCGATTGGTTGTAATGATTAGCTATGCCAATCATTGGAGTAAAGTGTTTAACTATCTCTCTCCAGTCTTAAGTTCTATTTTGTCCTTTTATGTCTCTATTCTCAGGAAATAATATAATTTAGATTTCCTAGATCTTTCAAAATAAATAATGAATTTAGCTTTTTGATAAATTAGATGAGTTTCGAGTGACTATGATATCATCTACATATATTGAAACAAACATCACTTTAGATTTTCCTTTGAGGAAAAATCGAGAGGAGTCATGTAACACACCTAAATTTACAATCCAAAAACCTCAGACAAATATCATGGTAATAAAAATCAAACCCAAAAAATAATTATGATGACTAATTTTCTCAAATTTGTTTATAAAGTAATCATGATAGAAAAGAGTTAAACGTAATTTCCAAAAGCTACCATAGTTATTAATTATAAAAATTTTCACCTAATAAACATATGCTTAATTAAAAACTAATCTTGGTAGAAAGAATTGAATTAATCAAAAGGCTACCATAATTATAAATGTTTGAATTTAATATATAAAAAGAAAAAATCACGTTTACCATGGTAGATATAAAAGAACTTAAAATTAAATACTCGATTTTACAAAACCTGAGCTTAACAAAACTCACAAACACACGTATCATAACTTCAATTTAACTGCTCATATTTTTCTTTTACAATAACAATCTCAACAAAAATTTGATAAAATATTTATTTCAGGATGATAATCAGTCATAAATAAATAATAAAAAATGATATCAATTTGCAAATGAGTACTAACCTAGCAAAAACATTATCTTTCGTTGACCCTAAACTGGCACATGCATTTGGACAATGTCTCATCTCTCAACAAAAGGGACTAACCTGTGCTAGAAATTACAATGGTGGTAATCAAATCAATCCCTACTCAAACACTTAAATAATGATGGGCGTGGCAAAATAATCCTAATTTCTTGTGGAAAAACAATTCACCACACTCAATCAAGCACTACTAGGGCAAAGCAAATTCTATCGTCTGAGTTCTCTAATGGAAAGGAAAAATATTCATATCCAAGAGCTTGAATCTGATTCAGAAGAGATGTTGGCCAAGTTAATGAGTTCTCAAACAAAGAATAATCAGGAGTACGCTAAAATTAATACAAAAGTAGACTGAATTCGCAAGAATCTTGAGGTGCAAATGGGATAGATTGCAGTTGTGGTGAATGCACAGGTTGATTCATATCTCTTAGGAATATAGAAAGCACAAACTGGGCAATTAGATTCTGTTATGAAAGTCATAAGGCAAAGTGGCTTATAAACTATACTGTTCAAAACCAAGACAGGAAGTAAAAGGATGTATATAGAAGAATACAAAGCTATCATGCATGTTAATGAATGAAAAAGAACTAGTGGATAATATGTCAAAGCCTCGTGAAGGTGGAAAGGGAAAGAAGAAAATGAAACGATGGTGTTGAAAGAAAGGGGCCAATTCAGACGTTTTTGACGGGCTTTGAGGGTTTGTTAGAAGTCTTAAATCATTTTTATTTCTGATTTAATTTATCAACCCAATATTTAGGCACTTATCAACCCGAACCTTATTTTTGTGCCTATTATTTTTTTACTTCAATTTCTAATATAATATATATGTGTATATCAAAAGGGGTATGGATAAACTCCTTGCCATTCCATGTATTAAATGTATCTCACGGACAAAACATGCATGGCTAATTGTTTATTGCCAAATTTGAAACATCCTATATTTGGAACTATTATTCAGCAATGGAAGCTATGTTAGCTTCTATAAAGACAAGAAGGATTTAAAATTCCATGCTGAATCTTGATTTGCTTTAACTTGGTATTTCTAGAATTTTTGGACTAATTTACAAAATTCATAACTCATTCTGGGAAACTCAAATTGAACTCTTTTTGTCTTCTTTTAAACTAAAAATAGTCCTCTATGTAAAAAAATAATAATAATAAACTAGACTTTGACTAAACCAATTAACATGGCTTATTCATTTAACTAGATTGCTCTGTTTTCCTTTCAAATTTCCGGAATTGTAGTCTTAACTTTGGAAATATTATTGAGATCCACTTAATGTTATCTCTGACTTTTTGGAAACCTTAGGATGCTCTCTATTATTTAAAAATATTAAAAAGGACATTAGCTTGCTCCAATGATACAGTTAAATGAACTAACAAACTCTGTTATGCTTTTCAAGTGAATTAGTTTAGAATTAGTTCCTTATCTTTAAAAATTCATATCTAGAATTATAGAACTCCAATTGACATGGTCTTAGACTCTATGAAAACGTTTTGGCCTTGACTATACGGGAAAATTATTGTAATGGCCCCAACTTTAAATTTTAACTTAAATTTTTTTCTTTTCCAATTAAATTTTATTTAAATTAGATGTATAACAAGTGAAGGGTCGTAGTTTATAAGAATATATGCTAGTAACTTTTTAAGGATTCAAAGTTAGAATTTCACTAATTAATTTTGGTTTTATTTTTAATTATAAAAAATTTTGTGCTTTTCTTATAATTTTTCCTTTGGCATCTTGTAAATTTCCCAAATACTTTTTGATCACATTTTTATTTCTTCTCTTCCTCTGTTGAACGCCAGAATAAGTAAGAGTTACAATGAGAGTGAGAGTGAGCATCTACAAACCTTCCTTTCCCTTCACCGTTGGTCTGCAGTTTTGTCCCTCGCCACCGATTGCCCTTCCGCCGCTGTTAGTTGCTGGCCACCCTTCCCTTGTCAGCGTCAATCTTCTCCAGTGAGGTGGAGTCGTCGGATTTCTGTTATGGTTCGCTCCTGTTTTGTTTCTGCTCTTTCCTCGCTTCTTCGTCGGCATGTATGGTTAGTAGGTGTGTGAACTTCAATTTCTTTTCCTCCCCAGCTGCTGGAACTTACATATGTGTATGTGGTAAGCTTATTTTCTTCCTCCTCTGGTTGATAAACGCATCCCTTCTGTTCCTTGAGCTACCGTGGTTGAAGGAGGGAGCTGGAATTTTATTTTAATTGTTCCAGCTGGTGTTAGTTAGGGAAGAAGCTTATTGAACAAGTCTATACATATTAGAATTTTTTGTTAAGGCTTAGTTTAGTTGCTTTCCAATGTAATTCAAATGTTTGATTGGGATTTAATTTGAGATGTTTTGTGTTGTGATCAGTGCTTGAGTATTGTATGGAAGTTTGATTTATGAATTAAATGATGATGAGAAGTTGGAACGAATATATGTAAATTGGTTTTGTATTGAGTAAATGGATACGCTTCCAATGTTTTTATTTAAATGCTTAAGAGAAAGGTAAGGTAAATTGACAATACAATTAAATTGTGAGTTATTGATGGAGAACGGGAAATTTATGTTGTGGTTCAAAAATTTATATTGTTGATGGGAAAATCTTAAGAAATTAAATTTGAGCATAAAGGGGTGGCTATCAATTTTAAATTAAAATGATCATTCGATTTGGCTTGGAAAGCTCTACGATTCATGTGCTTGATAAAATTGATTGGACTTTTGAAGTACCTAAAGTAGGATACATTAAATTAAAAATTGGGTTGTGATTTATTTATTAGGAAAATTAATGGCATCCTTAGAATTAAGTGAAAAGTTGGAGTAAAGTGAGTTTTAGAATTATTAAAAAAACTCTCAGTGGGTAGTGTCCTAAATGATTTCCTACAATGTATTTATAAAATTTCTTTACTAGAATTTTGATATTATTTCTTTATAAGTTGTATAAACATTCTTGTCAATTTTGTTTTCATGATTTATATTATGGATAAGAATGAATTGAAGTTGATATAGAATAAGCGATTTTTTTTTCAAGTAATTTGATTGTTTAACTCTATGTTGATATAAAAACTTTTAACATAATAATTCGTGTAAGGAAGAAATGAAAATGAGTTTAGTAAATGAAAGATGATAGTTGAATGGTATTATTTGGAAATGAAAATATTGAATTGTTTTTTTTATCATTTTTACTAGAGGAACTGATTTCAAAACACGAGATGCTAACTTCGTTAACCCTTGACGCACTATAGTGTACCTAGCTAGTAGGGTGTTTGTAGGAGTTACTAGCGTCGTGCGAAAGCTATTGCACATGAATTGGAGGGATGTTAATTCATAAACATTGTATTCACGCTTGTTCTTGTAGGCCTAGAGCTTGCGTTTGTTTTGTTGCTTCTAGCCATACTTGTTCGTTACTTATTCTTATGGACTGTGTGTCCATGCTTATCAGTTAGTTATTCTCATGGATTTTATATCCATGCTTGACAATCTGATTAAATCTCATGAATAAAAATATATATTTATATTAACTTAAGTTTTAAAAATTGACGCTTACTTAAAATATTAATTGTTGAATGAGTTGTATTTTGTTACATATCGATTTTGAAGAGTTTCCTATTTCTTTTTTGTTTATAATATTCATTATAGAATGAAATGAATTCTAATGCTATGTCATCATTAGTTGGATTCATACATATATAATTTATATATGTACATAGAATCACGTGGCTCATGAGAAATTGATCTCATTGATTCTCTTAACTTAATTTTTTATTTTATTATTATTGTTAATTATATTTGTCCATGAATTTCAATTGAGATGATACTCACTGAAAACTTTCTTTACTCTTAAATATTATAGCTGACCCTGTACTTCCTGCTAATTACTAAAGGGCAATATTGTTTTTGGATAGGGGGAGCACTCTTTGATCATTCATTTTGATGTAATTATGTATTATATTCAAATTATAAAATTAGTGCTCTACGTATACTATAGTTAGATCCTAGTTTTATTTTCTTGATATAAATCTGCCAGTATAGAGCTACTCTCTTTTGCTGGATTGGCTAATAGGTCTGCTATTGTAGAAATTTTGAGAGGTCTAAATTATAAGGAAGACTTTGCTAAAATTTCTACAAAATATTTAACGCTTTACTACAAACTTTACAAATTCTATATCGATAATTTAATTTAATCTACGTTAATTAAGACTTATGAAATGTGAGTTTATCTCAGATTTCGTGCCAGTCATAACTTTGTAGTTCTCACTTGATATAGTCCTATTAATCTCTAAGACTACCTCATCTGGACTCTGTTCTAGATCTAGATTTTATGCTCTAACTTGGAAAATACATAACTTGAGCTATAGGAACCCAATTAATATGATATATTTATGGAAATGTTGTGAATTTTTCCAGAATTTAAAATTATTATATAGGACATTGCATGTCTCAGTTGACACATTTTCATTGGTAAATCCAACTCTATTCATAAGACATTTCACTTACCACTAATTCTCTTCTCTATCTTGAGAAAATCATAACTTAAGTTCTATAAATTCAAAAAGCACCATTCTAAGTTCATATTAATATTTGACATGTCTAGTTTAATCATAAAATTTATCACTGAATTTGGATGGCTATGTTGATACAGAGTTTCAGTTAAAGATTGCTCCCTCTTCTGGCACCAACTTTTACCCATATTGCTGAACTTGCATGTTTGAAAGATCACATCTTAAGTTCTACTGATTCAAATAAAGTGATGTTAGTGTCATTTTAAAGCTTTAAAGGTGTTCTATCTAGGAACAAATATTCATGGTTTTCTAGCTCATGCATGAACACAAAACTAACTATTATGCAAGCATAGCCATTAACAACATTCACATGGTCATTTGGTTATAAATAGGTAGACTTAGCATGTTTTCAGCCATTACATACAACCAAAATAAAACAAATTTGATTCTAAAACACCAACTAACATATTTCCACAGCAAGTTCCAGCAACTATGCAACTCCATATTTACACGCACTTGTGACAATATTAATACAAATTCAGCACAACAATATTTACCATGGAATCAAACTTCGTAAATTGTCTTGCCTTTGCCTTTGCTTAAGCTTGATCCTTGCATCGTTAATAAAATTTTAGAAGGTAAGATTATAATAATCTCAGTAACAAAACTTACATTTACTTATGATGTTCATGGTCAGCTCAAATAGATTAACATGCCTTATAAGCACATAACCATAATCATGGTAAAAGAATCATGGAGAAGAACATTCATCATATTAAATCTTCATTTCAATTCCACTTAGGTTTACATTGAAAAAACTAGCTCTTTCAAAAACAATCAAAGCACATAAACATGCCTAAACTTACTCAAGCAACTAATACCTACAAAAGTAAAGTGTAAGATTGCTACCTTATATGTATTCTAACTTTGCTTTCCTTTTCCTTAGCTTAAATCACTTAGCTAGTTCTTCAGTTTCTTCTTTTCTTCCTCCCATTATTATCCAACTTTCCTTAGTCTCTCTTAGTTTTGGATTACAAAAGGAAAGTGTTCGGGCTAAATATGAGATATCATTCAAATAGGTCACAGGGTTAGTTGGGCTGAGTAATTGAAGCATCAACCCTAATATAAACGAAAAAGGCTGGCCCTAAGGCTTAATAAGGCCACAATAAGTAAACATGCTAAAATCTTATTAACTACAAATATTAGATCGTTGGCATGAAGAAACAATTTTAAGTAATGCTGAAATCTACACCCAAGTATTTCGATAAAATGGGTTGGTTATCAAAATAGAGAGACCATGCCATAAATTTCATGAGAATTCCTGATTCTTCAATAGAATGTGCTAAATTTTGAGGAAAAGGCTATCGCTATTCTGATACTATAAATAGAAGAAGAAAATAAAGAAGAAACTAGTCAACACTCCATCAAATACTCATAAATTTTACATTTATTAGCCCTTTTTATTTTTTAGTTTTTAGTCTGTAGTTATTTCATATTTCAATAACAATCAAACGCTTATTCTACTAAAGCCTTGTATCTTTTTACATTTGAGTAAATTATAGTAAGGGAGCTCGATACCCTTTTTGTTATCTATTGAGACTCGATGTCTCTGGTACTCTTAGTATTTATTATTCAACTATGAATATCTTTTATCATGCCCGGTGGGACTTGTGTAACAAAGATGGCAAGGACGTGAAAAGACAAATGGACTGATGAAACAGGTACTGGTTCTCACGAACCAGAAGGGACCTCTACACATGCAGGGTCAGAACAATTATCGCTTGATACTGAGGCAGCTGAACATTATGAGCACATAGTGTTGATGATAACAGGTAGCAGCAACATGAGCCCTGATTTAAAGTTAGGAAGTAGACAACCCAACGCACTGATCATATCCAATGGACTTATGACAGAAGTGCTGTGGGAAATTCAAGACCGGATGGATAAGCAGTTGGAAGAGAACCAAAGGTTCTTTACATTATCCTTGGAAACATTAAAATACAGGGAGAAAGAATGATAGTAGATCATAATGCAGGCTTTACATTACAGCATGAAGAACATAAACGCATCATTGAGTAGCACTCCTTTGGAAGCAAGCTGAAGTATAGGGCCTCTTAGAGGGCAGCAAACAAGAATCAATATAGGTGTTGGCCATCGAGAAGTATACATAAATGACATAATGATTAAATCTAAGAAGGCACATGATCATATTGAGCATTTGAAAATGAGTTTCCTTCGAATGAGGAAGGTTGGCCTTAAGTAAAACCTACTTAAGTGTACTTTTGGTGTAATTGCAGGTAATTTTCTTAGATTCCTAGTTCGCAGAAGGGGAATTGAGGTAGACTAGAACAAAGCATGGGCTATCTTAGAGGCAAAGATATCAAGCAACAAGAAAGAACTTTAAAGGTTCATGGGGTAGGTCATTTATCTCAAGCGTTTCATCCTGAACATGGCAGGGAAGACAAAAGAGTTTTCTAAGCTCTTAAAACTTAAAGGTGATGAGGAATTTACCTGGACTAGACATCATCAGGTACCCTTTAACAAAATTAAAGGACACTTGACAAAACCTCCGGTCTTAGCAGCCTCGAGGGAGAACACCCCATTTTTATTATATTTAACTTCCACCGTTATGCTCATAGATTGTATATTAGCCTAAAATATTCATGGAGCATGTGAGCAGGTGGTCTATTATTTAAGTAGATGTTTAACTTCCATAGAGGCCAAATACTCAACTGTGGAAATAGCATGCTTGGCGCTATATTATACTTATATTAAGTTAAGGCATTATATAATAAACACAGTTGTGTATGTGGTTTTTCATTCTAATTTAATTAAATACATGCTTAATCGGCCGACCATAACGGGTTATATAGGGAAATGGAGCTTGGCCTTAGTAGAATTTTAATTAATATTTTTGCCTCAAAAATTAGTGAAGGGCCAAGCATTAGCAAACTTCCTTGCTCATCATCCCTCGGTGGGGTTCCCTGAAGATGAGTTAGAATTACTTGTGTTCTCAATAGATCTGGGGCCCTGGGTGCTTAAGTTTGACAGATCTAATACTGAACAGGCATCTAAAATTAATATAGTGATATCCTCTCCTATAGGGATAAAATTGATACTATCTCTTCAATTAGATTTTGAGTGTACTAACAACCAGGCAAAATACAAAGCACTACTCACAGGGCTCGACATTCTTCAAGAAATGAAAGCTCATGATGTGGTCATAGAAAGGGATTCTCAGTTAGTCATCAAATAATTAACTGGCCAGTACAATTGTATGAGCCCAGCTCTAGTGATATATTATGTTGGGGGTTTCTAAATTCTAGAAGAGTTTGAAATGATAATGTTGACTCATGTTTCTTGAGCTCAAAATTGAGAAGCCAATGAACTGGTTCAAATAGCGTCAGGGCTAAGGCTGTCTCCTAAACTCACTAGAAAGGTAATTGTGGTGGAACGGAAAGAACATCCCTCGGTCGCTCAGCATGGTTTGACAGTACAATGCAGCGCGATCTCGCAAGGGTTAGCCTGAGATTGGCGAGATGATTTTAAGAGTTATCTACAAGATCCCAGTTAGAGATACCCTTATAGAAAAGGATATACGCTCAACACTTCATTTTGATTAGAGATGAGTTATATAGAAAAGGCCTCGATGGGTTATTACTTACATGTTTGGCCTTCACTGATTATATAGAGGTTTCGAGATAGGTGCATGAGGGAGTCTGTGGGGCTAATCAGTCAAGGCTAAAGATATAATGGTTGGTGTGTGGCATGGATACTATTGGCCATCAATGACAAAAGATTGCATTAAATACGCTATAAGGTGTAATAAATGTCAGACTTATAGGCTAACGTAACAAGTGCCAGCATCAAACATGCATATAATCATCAAACCATGGCCTTTTTGAGAATGGGCTATGGATGTAATAGGAAAAATCTATCTGACCTCATCTAAGGGCCACTTATTCATCTTAGTGGCCACAAACTATTTTACTAAGTGGTTCAAGGCTATCTTTATGAAAAAAGTAGAACAGGGTAATGTTGTTAACTTCATACGCGAATAAATTGTGTTTTGGTTTGGAATTCCTCAAATGATTACAAAAGACTAGGGGATAATGTTCACTAAAAGTGAATTCAAGGCCTTCACCGATGAAAGTGGGATTACGTTATTAGCATCCTTGCCATATTACTCTCAAGCAAATAGATAGGCCGAAGCTTCTAACAAGATCATCCTCAGAATTCTAAGGAAGACTATTAACGAGAATCCTTAAGAATGGCATGCACGATTGCCCAAGACACTATGGGCGTACCAGACATCTAAGAGAGAAGTTATAGGCATGAGCTCGTATGTGTTAACATATAAGCACAAGGTTGTTTTACCTATACAAGGTTGTTTTACCTATAGAAATAGTAGTCCCTTCACTATGCATTACGAGCAATCTAGGAAGACCATCTGATAACTACAATGAAGCTTTGATGAATAAGTTAATTCAGCTAGACAAAATTTGCTTGCAAGCACTCAATCATATGATCGCCTAGAAGAAGGAGGTTTCAAGAATATATAATAAGCGGATAAGAAGGAAATACTTTCAGACGTATGAGATTGTGTGAAAACTTATGTTACCACCTAATTTTAAAGACCAAATACTTGGTAATTTTTGCCTAATTGGGAAGGATCTTTTAAGGTGAACAAAGTACTTAAAGGGAACGTTTATATGTTAGCTAGCATTGGCAGGATTCCACATAGACGGGCCATAAACAAAAAGTATTTGAAGAAGTTTTGGCCGTCATTATAATAGAAAAGCGATAAAGGACTCGAGGCCTAGAATGGTCTCCAGGCATATGAAAGTCACATAATAAGAAAAAAAATTATTTATTCTTTATTACATTTGAATCGTGTTACAAAGGGTATAGAGTACAAGAATAAAGAATATAGAATAAACAATGGAAGAAAAAAATGTAAATACACAGATACATTATTTACAAAGACTGCACATAGTCTCCTATGTCGCCAAAGCCGAGTCCAGATTTGTAAAAAGGTCTAATGGTGAGTAATGGCTATCTCGAACTTAAGCATAGACTGAAGTTTAACATCCGAAATGGCCCATGCCTTGTCTAGGACCTTGGTGGCGATCTCCAGTTTAGGTCTTGCTAGATCATCTTCAACTTCAGCTCTCGCTAACTCCTCTTCAGCTGTTGCTAACTGGTGCCATAGGTCCGCTATATAGCCCTTAGCATCCAGAGGTAATCCACGTGAGGGGCAATCTCTTGGACCTGATAAGTAGTAGCAATCTTTTAGGTCTTAACGGCCAACTACTCATCCCTCACTGACCAATTATTCTTCAAATATTCTGACAGGAGGGGGAGTTCTTTAAGGCATCAGTTGATGATTCTGTAACATGCCGAGACTTGAGCTTGCAGGAGTGCCAACTCAGACATGGGGATCAACTTCTCTACAATTTTGAGAGCTCGG
This sequence comes from Prosopis cineraria, assembly GCF_029017545.1. NCBI lineage: Eukaryota > Viridiplantae > Streptophyta > Magnoliopsida > Fabales > Fabaceae > Prosopis > Prosopis cineraria. Next base: position 33,084,577 of record NW_026555335.1, on the reverse strand, counting down.
ATCATCTCCTTGAAGTTTTGTGCAGGAATAAGGAGTGGGTCTCAACTCAGTTGGAATTACATGACCCTTCAAGCATCCAACACCACGTCTATTTTAGGGACACAAATGCAGGATAGGAGGGCATTAATAGGCACCGCCTCCAGTGTAACCAGTTGAAGAAAACAAAATGAGGTCAACAACAAAAGACCAAGAAGAAACTAAAAGGACTAGAAAGAAAAAGCAAAACAAGCAATACCTGAATTAGGTGCATGAGTGCTTTGTCTTTTCTCATTAAAAGGGAGGAGTATGCATAGATTGTATCGCTGAGCATAGAGCCTTCTCCACACGGCCCTTAAGAGTGGAAGAGTCAGTTTGACCTTGTACTGAGCCACCTTAGGTGGGAACTAGAGCGACCAAGGCGTTATTCACAGACATCACTTGGAATCCCTCCAGGGATCTCTCAAAGTTCCTTACCTCTTGAATACTTGATGATTTAAGGAGTGGGATCAAACTGATTAGGGAGACCATTTTAAGGCTTTTGGTTTAAAACTCTAACTTATCACTCAAGGCTGCGGCAAAAGCCCCTCCCTAATTAAGGGCAGCTCCGATGTCTTCTAGACCACCTAGGGCTACAGTAGACATGGTAGCCCCTAAACCTTCATCACTTTCTATCACCTACCGAGCCACCTCTTGATTGACTTTAATTGGGTCCATGGGTGTTGGCTCAAGAGTAGCAATTGTGTGGAAAGTGACTACTTAGAGATTTGGGAGCTAGGTCTCTTTCTCCCCTTATTGAAGAGGACCCACTCTATCATTGTTAGAATATGCTAACAAGATCATCGTCTGTTAGCGCTTATGCATGCGCTTTCCTTTTTGAGGCATGGGGCTAGTCAAGAGAAGGGCAAAGGAAGGTTGGTCGAGTAGATAGGGCGTTGTCTTCTTCCTCCTTTTAGCTTTGGGTGATAGAGATGGAGCCTGCTTTCTCTTATCAGGACCATCTCCTTTGCCGAGTAACTTGAGGAGCTTTTCTTAACCTTGGGCTTCCTGGAGACTAAGGGAGCAGAAACTTAGGAGGAGATGTCATCTTGCTCCATCCCTTAGACCATAGTCCTTAATGAGGGTGCCGTCTGTGTCTTAGAAGTTGCAAGGGCATCAATGTTTACCCTTAAGAATGTCATTAGCATATGAGACTACATCCAATCATGGCCTATAAAAAATAAAAACAAAATTAGACTGGGGTATAAAATAAGAACAATAGAACTAAGACAAATGTAAGAGGTAACACTTACTGGTATGGCTCTTTATTATTTGGCTAAGGCGTTAGGGCCACCATTTGTTGAAGTAGAGGCAGGTGTCTCTATTTACGAATTCCACCTTATACTGTCTCTAAGTAGTGAGTGGAATGGCTATCTGGTCGATAGCCTCTATATCCAACAGATCCACGCTAATTTGGGGGACAGACCCCAAGGGATACATTGGCTCAGTCCAAACTAGCCCGCCACCAGTTGAGAATGGTAAGACTTCAAGTAGACCTTTAGAGTCTTGGAGGAGGAGCCAGCGTATGGCAACTACATCTTCCGGGGAGTAGTGGCTGAAAAGAAGATTTCATCCTTCAGGAGCTTGGTAAGCTTGTTCTTCTTCTCCACCATATACTTCTACCATTTGGGAAGGCGGCAGTCCGAGATGTTAAAAGCCTTTAAGGTCCTCCCCAAGAATTAGTTTTGTTGATTAAAGAACTCAAAGAAAATCTTTAACTCAGTCAGTAGATGACCACCTAGGAGACAGGTGAAGGGATGGTTGGTGCGAGAATCGTCTGAGAATGGCTCCCACTAAAGATGTAAGAAATAGGCCATCGTCCCTAACTTCAAAAACCAAACGAGCCTATGAAAGTTGCTAAAAGGCTTCTTGGTTAGCGACTTCCTCATGCCATCGTAGAAGTGATATAGAAACATAGTCCCCAGGGCTATTTGGTTGCCACAGAGTAGGGACTGGGTGATCTTTAGGTGCAGTTGAACGGGCTTCCCTCCCCCAAGGCTAAAATCCATTGGCTTAGTAGGATCCATGCAAAGACCAAATGCTTCATGGCAATGATGGGCTCAATGGCTGGCTTCTCAGTAAACAGTTCCATAATATTCATATAGGAGCCCGCACTCCTGATCTTGCTCTCTAAATTGGCAAGGAGAGTGGTGTAGGAGTCATGCTTTTTTGGGATCACATAGAAGTTCTCCTTCCTAATGATTGGCAGTCCTAAGAACATATAGACATCCCATAACATGAGGGACATCGAGCTGAGCTCGAATATAAAGGCATTGTAGCCTGGAGCCTAAAAGTTGAGAAGGGCCATTAAAAGCTCGACAGTAACATTAACATTGACTAAGGAGAGTTGGATTAGGTCATATAGACCCATCTCTATCCACTGAGACACATATTCTAACTTCACACGCCTCACATAGTTGACCCAAGCACGAGGAGACTAGGGCTAGTTCTTGAGCTTTCTGAAGGATGACTCAGGTAAGGGTGAGGTCGTTCTAGCCAAGACCAAGCTGTGAAGGGAGGTCAGTGGCCATGGGTTTGGTTAAGTGGGGGCAGTGACTTTAGACAGGTCAGGAGAGATTATTAGGTACTCAACATCGCTCTTATTGGACATTTGGAAACTCTAAGGTGAACTGCTGGAAAAAAATATAGCACAGTTAGCATACTTTTTCACTAAAATAGAAGGGCTAAGTGCGAGAAGCGAAAAAGTTACCAAAAAGCCATTGATTTGTGGAATGATGAATCCTCCTAAAAAGGGGTTTCCAAACCACTGAATACATACCGTCACAAGCCTGCCAAGTGGGTTAATGAGGTTCCAAATAGTCACTAGAGACTGGCAAACTACCAGTGGAGGCAAAAGAAGGAGCAGTGGTAGAAGATACAATAGGAGTGAAAGAAGTCATTTGAAAGTTAGGGTAAGAGAAATATAGTGAATTGAATACTTAAAGTTTAAGAAATGGAAAAAAAAGGCAAGAGAAGTGACCAAAACAAAGGAATGAGTTAATATTAATAAAGAGCGCTCAGAAGTGAAGTGACATTTCAGTTTTTTCAAACATACCATGTGGCTTATGTTACCAACCATTGGCACACGAGGGCATTGTTTGGGCTAAATATAAAACCTCACTTAAATAGGTCACAAGGCTAGTTGGGTTGAGTAATTGAAGCGTTAGGCCCAATATAAACGAAAGGGACCGACCCCTAGGCTCAATAAGGCCACAATAAGTAAACATGCCTAAATCCTATCAGCTATAAATATTAGACTATTGGCATGAAGACACGATCTTAAGTAATACCAAAATCTATGCCCAAGTATTTCGATAAAATGGGCTGGTTATCAAAATGGAGAGACCGTGCCATAAGTTTCATGAGAATCCCTGATTCTTTAGCAGAACGTGCTAAGTTTCAAGGAAAAGGCTACCGCTATTCTGACTATATAAATAGAAGAAGAAAATATAGAAGAAACTAGTCAACACTTCACCAAAGACTTATAAATTTTACATTCATTAGCGCTATTTAGTTTTCAATTTTTAGTCTGTAGTTATTTCATATTTCAATAACAATCAAACACTTGTTCTACCAAAGCCTTATATCTTTTTACTTCTGAGTAAACTATACAAAGCTCATGACCCTTTTTATTATCTATTGAGACCCAGCGTCTCTGACACACCTAATATTTATTGTTCTGCCACGAACAAAAAGAAAGAAAGAATCTATATAAGGCAAATTGGTATAAATATAGTTGCATTAAAGGAACAAGTAAAAGGGTGGTGATGTTTTTTTTCCCTACCAAAAGTGCATTTTGAAAAACCCACTTGCTGCTACATAAACTCTTCTTACTTCATTATAATCTATCTTCATGCCTCCTAACCCAAAGTCATCAACACCTAATAAAACATTAACTATCTCTTGAATCTAATGGCTTATGGAAATAGTATGACTCATTTATAGTTTATTTCTTATTTCATTGTCTATGTGGAAATAGTCCAACTCATTTTTTTTAAATAATAAACTTGATGGGAACTAATCAATAATAGAGGAGTAAATCAATAAATTAAGAGGACAGCGTAAGATTGGTAGTTGAATGCTTCTATTGCCACTTAATGCCTCTTCTTGCTTCTAATTTAATTTCGTTCAATGCCACACACCTATTCACATTTTAACTGGAGCTAATTTACCTTGGGACACATAATCCAACTCCTCTTTTATTTAATCTCTTATTTTGAGATCTAATTCCCACTCATTTTTATTTCCCCTTTGAATTATAAGTGAAAAATATGTTTTTTTAATATCTCATATTGGGTTATTTCTTTTCTCAATCAAATACATGATAAATGTCAATTACCATAAAATAACCTATTAGATTTGAATACAAATATATATATATATATATATAATATCTCTAGTTTTATATGTCTCCTTCTTAGAATATTAAATTGATGCACATTGAATATACCTTGAAGTTATTCATCATGATTAAGGTTCTCTCTGATATACCGAGTAACTTAAGATGCATCACATGGTTAAAACAAAGAATAATTTTTTCAATTTAATCCTTACCATCTTTCTCTTCTCTAAATTTTCCTTTTGTATTTTCAGGCATCTCTATACTTTAATGAAGAATTCCATGTGTGCCCTCACTTTCCATAATTTTTAATCTAATAAATTATATGCTATAAAATTGGACGCAAGTTAATTTCCTGTAAGTTCCTTATTCATAAGGATTTCTTTATTTTTTTCCCTCTTATCTTAAGTATATCTTAGCTTCCTTGCATTTGAGTTTCCATCCAAATTGAAAAGATAGCATATGAATTCAAACTTCTTGCTTACACTTACAAGCACTTAGGTCTAAATTTTGGGATGTTACACCATATAATAATATAACACAACAATTTTCCGGCATAAAAAGAATAATTATATTGTTACCTCTTTTCCAAACTAAAATTATGCATTTCATAACGTTCACAAAGCTATCAACACAAATGCTAGTATACAAAATTAATAATGATAAATATAATTATTTAATAAATTTTAATAATTTATTTTATCCAAAAATTAACTCTACAAATTCCCAATGTTCTTCATTTAATCTCCAAACTATTTTATCCTTTAACTTAAATTAATTTCTATAAACTTTTGTACATTTTTCACCTCCATAAATTTAATAAAAACTTCTTATATTCAAATTATTTATGAATAAATTTAAAATCTAAAAAACTTTCCTAGCCTATTAGATTATAAATAAATCATTATTCATATATCATAATTCTCTCAAACCATTAAAAACTACTAGAGTCTTGAAATCAATTATTTGAGCGACAAAACCAACACTTATAACACTAGTATATAAAGTACTTTTCACCATATTTAAAAGCCACTTTTCACAACAGAAGATGGTATATAGTAGAAAGTTCTGTAGTAGTAAATGGAGATTTTTTGCTACAAGTCGTAATAGAACTATGGCAACAAATTGTGGAGCTTTTTGCTATAGGTCATAACAAAATTGTGGCGGAAAATACTACTTATGGCCACAAGTCAATTTGGGACCTGTGGCCATAGATATAATTTACAACCACAGTTCAAGCATAAGTGGCAAAAGGAGCCATTTATAGCGACAGTTGTAACCATAACTATCACTATAAATGTACCTTTTAACCACAGTTGTGGTTATAAATGTGGTATAAATGCTATATATGTATATATTTTTTAAAGAATTACCTATAACTTTATACATCTCTCACTTACAAAACATGCATTGATACATTAATAAGTAGCCCTAGAGAGAAATACAAGTATATTTAATACAAACATATTAATGAAAAATCTACATTTTCAATACAAATATCTGAAAAATTTCTACTTTAATCTTATTAATTTTAAGAAAAAATTAGACCAAATATTGCATATATGTCTCAGCTCTTGCTTAAAATATGACTTTAAGCTTTTGAAATGCTGCAAATTCAATAACAATATATGTATGAATAATAATTCAAGTACAAGGGTGAGCTTCAAAATATAAATCAGTATTAACAAATTATTACTTGATCAAATGAGTGGATAATAGCTTGAATGATGATTTCATGCATGAAAAACATCACAAAAATAGCCACACTCTACACTTCTTGATTGTCAAGAACACTATAAAGAAAATAAAATAATTAAATTCATTAAACCAATATTATAATTTTTATTCTAATTAAGGAATAAAGTTGAAATATTTATTTTCATTTGCACCCACTTGATTTCAGTGTTCTTTGTCCACCATTCCAATTAATTTCAATATACAGTTAAAGATTTATTTACCAAATATACATACTTAAAAAATATTAAATATATGCTGTTAATAACACAAAATAGAATTATTCAAAAACTTACAATTCAATCAAAAACTTTGTATAATCATTTACTTTATATAATAAACCCTTAATCTAATCTTTATAGCTCTTTTACTAGTTTAATAATCAGTTGAAAATACTTAATAAATTTAAAATCTATCTAGTTCTAAAATTTGGCCTTATGAGATCCCAAAAATATTATAAAAAGAAAATAAAATGAAGACTTAGATCACTTACCTAATTTTTAGAAGCCTTGAATTAGATGAATTAAATTTCTGGGATTCATTAGCACCCAAAAGAAGCTCCCACACTATCTCTTTCTCTTGCACCCTATCTACCTTACGCCCTCACACTGCTGCTAACGAAACAAAAGACGCCGTTATCTCTCTAAGGAGTCATGCCACACGCACGCACCAGGAATTTATGTATTTTATTTAGATTGAATTTTCTTTGTATAATTAACTAATTATAATATGATAAATTGAAATGCTTATTTTAAATGTCTTTGAAAGATATTGCCATCCCTTGTTGTCATTTAATGACTTGTGACATGTTCCCTTCAATTTCTCCCAATTTAATTTCTTTTTCACATTTTGTAATTCTTTGACCTCATAATCCATTAATTAATTCTCTAAATCTCAATTAACTCTTCTAAAACATTAATTGCAATTAATGATTACTATTTAATAATTGAAAACTTAAAATGTTGAAAGATATCCAACGCTTCTAAGACCCAAAAATGGTACTCATGTCTCAAATTATAAGATACTTTTGAATAAAATCTCATCTACCAATAAAACTCATTAAATGCACTTTACAGCCTTACTTTTTTAAAGCAAAAATATAAACTTTAAAAAATGTCCTTCATTTAACACTCCATTAATAAAAGAACATTGAAGAAAAAGAATATATAGTAACGGTAACATTAAAAAAGTATCATTAATGAAATCTTATTTTTATCGAGCTGTCTTATATTTTGGGATGCTGTATTTTTTCTAAAAGTGTCTCATATTTTGGGAGTACATTTTTCTGAAAAAAAAAAATCAAAGTGAGGTGCATTAGGCTGTTGGGTTAATTTTTTTCTTCCTAAAAACTTGTCATTATGTATTCTGAAAATTAACTACGTATGTACATATTTTACAATGAAATGGTACATTTTTCCTGGAAAACCAACTTATTATCATCAAATTACTTAAAGGGCATTTTTGTATTTTCACTTCTAATTTTGAACCAAAGGATTACAAATGTACAAAATATAAATATTTTAATGGGACTCAGGAAATTTTGCCCTATTATTTGCGCCTCATGTTCTTTCTCCCCAATTTTCCATTATTTTAAGAAAGAAAAAAGGACGTGCATGTGAGTTCCTTGTTTTCTTGACACAGTTGTTTGTTTTTTTTTTTTTGGGTCTTTTCTTTACTTATGTACCTTTTCAAAACCATAATATAAAAAATTTTAAAAAACTTTACTTGATTTAAAATAGAGAATATTTGATCAATTGTATATATTTTTTAAATTATATATACACTTAATTTATTATATATATATATATTTCACCCAAGTAATTAATCAAGGTATTTTGGATAAGTTAACTATTGTATTTACTCTACTCAAGGGCACAATATTTAGAAAGATGTAAATAAATTTGGAAAATCAAGATTTTAACTTATTTTTTAAAAAATATAAATGAGTTAATAATGATTCACATATAGTCTAAATAAGAAGCACCTTATAATCTTCGTTTAATGTAGTTGCACCTTTATAAAAAAAAAAAAAGGAAAAAGCTAGATCAAACCAATTACATTTATTTTTTTTCATCCTTTACATTTAAAAATAGGAAACAGTTTTAATGCTCTTCATACAGATGAGCAGCGAGAGTTCATCATCTCTGGATCATTTAGATCTACTCTAGATAGTCCAGATTTATAATTTTCTAATGCATGTTTTTTAAATAAAAAATTATTTTTTGAAAAATTGGCAGTCTAGAGATTTTTTTTATTTTATATTCTGTATCTACTAACATAATTTTTTAAAAAAATAAAAGTGAAAAGCTGTAAATTTAGATCATATAAATTAAATCTGAATGCTTCAGATGTGATGAACTTTCAGCGATGTTCTATGTGATGAGTATGAAACTGATTCCCTTCAAAATGGTGCATTATCCCGCGAATTCCGTTAGTATAAAAAACTATGAAGCAAGCCCACGAGGAAATATTTGGCGGATGAACCTTCAACCAAAACTTTGTCATTTATTACGCTCTCTCTCTCTTTCCCTTATTTATAATTAGAGTTCTAGAAAAGCCATGAACGTGAATTTTTTGATTTCCTCAATATGCAACATATAACAAGCATAATAAGTAGGACCGAACAAAACGAATAAGAAAGGGAGAGAAATAAGCACTATTATAAAAATGAGATTTAATAACATGTATTTTGTAGCAATAAAAAGCAAAACGCCGCAAATATTAAAGCTAAAGTATAGATATGGTATTTCTTATATTAAATGCCATAATTTGAAAATTATTTTTATTTACAATTTTAGTAAACACATAGAGGTGGTGTTTTTTAAATGAAATGCCACAATTTTATATTAATCAAAAATTAAGTGACATTTCAATAATTAAACACCACATCTCTACTTTGTTATAAATTAATTAATTTTTTATAAGATTATATAAATATTTTATCATAGTTATATAATTGGTATAAATAATCAATATATACAATCACTTAATAATTTAAAATCAAATAGGTGGTGTTTTCTCTAATTGCTTCTGATTCATTAATTAATCATTATTTATTTAATAATTAAAAATAAAGAGGTGGTGTTTCTACAAATTGAAAATACCACCTCTCTTATCCTAAAAATTAAATAATTATATATATATATATATATATTAATGAGTAAGTAATTAAATAAATTATATATAATTTATGCCATAAGTATTTTATTAATAAATATCTTGTTTTTTCATAATAATTAATAACTAAAATAGTGGTTTAATTATTCAAAAATTTTATATATTAATTACTAATTATATAAATTTCTTATAATTTATTTAATTAATATTTATATCAGTATGCAATATTATTTTACACAGACGGCGTTTCCAATAATTGCAAATGCCAGCTCTTTGGTTTAATTACTTAAACTATATATATATATATATATATTAAATTTTCAATAAATAAATAATTTATAATTAATTTAATTAAATATTGTTATTATTATGTATTATTATTTAATAACTTATGACATATAGGTGGCATTTCATCTTTATGGAACCGTCACCTCTCTTATTCAGTTATTTAAAAAATTATATATATATATATTAATAATTAACTAAATAAAATATTTAATAATTTATTTAATTACTACTGTTAAGCATATTCTTTTAATAATTAAAATAAGATAGGTGGCATTGCCTTTATTTAATAATGAAAAAAAGCTGCATCTTTTGACAATAATATTTAAAAAAAAAATAATAGAGGTGACATTTGTAAGTTAAGAAAACGTCATCTTTATTTATTAAAAATTGAGAGAGGTGCTATTTGCTTCAAAAGGACATGCCACCTCTCTAATTTTTTTTTTTAAGAAAAAGCTCAAAGAGATGGCATTTGAAAAACACTGCACTATTGCTCTTACATCAATTTTGTGATGTTTCATTAATTAATAAAATACTATCAAACACTTATTATAATATTGAATCATATAATGTCTTATAAACGTCACCAAATTGAAGTTTTAAATGCTATCAAAGCTTATTTCTAGAGTAGTGAAATGATCAAATTTAACACTTATTAAACAATCAACACTAACCCAGCTTTTTATGGGGAATACATAGAGCCTGATTAAAATACAAGATAACAATAATAAAATTTAAAAAACAAAATAATAGAACAATCCTCATCAAGCTCTTCAATGAAACAAGCATTCAATGCATGACTAGGTTATATACCTGGATAAACAGAAGCATATTGAAGAACATCATGCTCAAACAAGGCCATCTCATTTTCTTCCATGTTAACAAGAACTTCAATCCCGTCCCCATCTCTTGTATCTTTAAGAAACATGCAATTCCTATGAGGGCAACAAGTAGTGGTCACCCATATCGGTTTTCCCCACCCAAAATCTGCTTCGTAAAGTGGAAATCTGCACCAGCTCGTAATATCAACCACAACCGTATCGGTATTATCTGGGTCCCAACTAGTTGCTTGTTGCAAAATCTCCGAGATGAATGACTTGTCCTTTCTCCCAAATTGTTCAACATGGGTATCACAAAACTCCGTCAAAGAGTGCTTCAATTTGTAGACAAGCTCATTCAATCCTTCTTCCATCGTAGCAGATACTATGTAACACCAGATCATGTTTCCTATGGTCTTTTCAGGTACCGGAGGGAGCATTCTCGTCCGAAGGTTCGCCCAAGAGCAAAGCCACGAGGGTTGGTTCGATGATTTGGAAGATGAACTTAAAGCTGAAACTGCAGATTTGTAAAGAACAGCACTCACAACTTGCACGCGTGTGGGATTTTTCACTTTCTGTGATATCGTGGCCTTGAGAGATTGAATCTTCGAGGCATCAAGTATGAACCGTTTGCATCTCATAGTGTTGTCTCTCGCAAAAGCAATTTCTGGGTAATTTGGTAAACCTTCAAGTGGAAATATTGATGCTCCATCAAATCGTGGGAGGATTACTCTTTCTTCTCCTTCTTTCTCTTCTCCAGAAGATTCAAATTTTCTGGCAATGGTGGCCCAGTCTTTGACAAAGTTGAAGATCGTACACCCATCGGCCACCTTGTGAGACACACACACACTGATTGCAATTCCTCCGCACACAAAATGGTTCACTTGAACGACCAACAAGGGATCATGTGGATCCACTATCTTCCAAGGCAATTCGTGAGGGAATAAATTCTTGAGATGGTCTTCCTTTGGGTTTCGAAGCAAACCTGATAAGTCGTATTTGATACGAGTGACTAATAATGTTGCGCCCTCGTCGTTGCAGTCTATGGAAGCTCGATCTCTGATTCTGCCAGCAAGTGGGTAGTACATAGCAAGAACTTGAGATAAGGACTTCTTGACCACTTCATCAGATTTTTCTTCACGATCTTCAGTAGTACTGGTTGGCTCGTAAAAGTAAACCACTGGAATATAGTGACGAAAAAGGACATGATCAAAAAAGGAAAGTGGGTAAATTCTGAGATGCGGAAGGGTAGGAGAAGAGGGTTTGATAGTTTCTCTTGATATGACTTCTATGTCCATATCTAGAAAGGTTTCGAGGGATTTAGTGACTTAGAAACAAGTGTTGGAGTGGCTTGGGTGTCTTATAGATGGACGAGAAACAGTAGGTGAGAGTGTTGTCAAGCGCACTGCCTGACGGATTTAGTTGGCAGTGATTTTGACTGTTAGGGTTTGACTGTCAGGTTGCGGATCATAGGTGGTGGCTTTTTTACCTATTGAGCTAACCCACGCCTCATTGCAATGAAGGTCTCATCGTGTACGTATTGCGGGAGTCGGTTTTCCTAGGAGGGAAGCCTCCTTAGCCCCTCCAGTAGTGAGGTGTATGATTTGGTCAGTCCTGTATTTTTTTTAAATAAAAGATTTGTATAAATTTTAAATTTTTTAATAAATATAATTATCAATCCAAATAGTTCATATATAATATAAAATACTCTATATTTAATATTAAAAATTTATAAAAATTATAAAAAAATTAATATTAAACCTGTATTATTCAGAATATATATGGATAGTTAATTTATAAAAATTTAATATTAAATATAAATCATTTATATTAAATCTGAACTATTCAAATTGATAAATAAATTTATTGAAAGTCTACAATTTATACAATTTTTTATTTTAAAAATATAAAATAAAATAATAAAAAGTACATTAAATTTATACCATTCAAATTAAATATAAACAGTCCAAATCATACACCCCTTGGGCGGAATTGTGAGGAGGCTTCCCTCAACTCTTATACCATGTAGTTGGTCAAACAGATTAGGTATGGATTTTTTGATGAGTTAAGGGTCATTTTTATATCTGAACTATATATGAAATGTTACAAATGTTCTTGAACTCAATTATGAGTTAATTATATCTCTCATTTTTAAGATTCCTTCCATCATTACTTTGACATTAAGAACACTTAACGTCTGTTAGCAATGTTTTAAAAACCAAACCAAATATTAAACTTAAAAAGCAATGGGTTATGATTTTTATGATCCAACTGGTTAGACTGTTAGTCGAACCAATAACATGATAATTAAATAACAATAACATTATATACATATATACATAATACATAATATATGTATAAGAAATAAAATATTAATATTATTTTCTAGAAGAAACTTAGCAATCACTTTAAAAATTAAGTTTGAATTAATATCATATATGAGGACAGCAAAATATTTTCCAAAATCTTAAAAAGAGTTTTATCCGAAAATAAAGATTTCTGACAAAAAAATTTATTTTTTTATAATATCTTCCAAAATCTTAGAAAGAGTTTTATCCGAAAATAAGAGTTTTATCCGAAAATAAAGATTTCTGACAAAAAAATTTATTTTTTATAATATCTTCCAAAATCTTAAAAAGAGTTTTATCCGAAAATAAAGATTTTTGACGAAAAATTTTATTTTCTATAATTATATTTAAAATATTATTATAAGAGTAATTTTATTGACTCTCGTTTACCAATGCATTGAAAAAAAAGTAAAGAGTTATTAGTTTTCAATTTAATAAAAGTACATTTTATCTGACCTGTGCAATGTCCCTCCCTCTCTTTCACATGATGATTTTGACGTTTACTCCTCTTGGCTTCCCTGTGAAGTTTTTAGTTTCTTTCTTCTTCGTTTTCAGTTTTCACTCCCGCATCTTGTTACTCCATTTCAAAGGTTGCAGTAGGTGTTCCATGCTTCATCTTTATGCCTTTATTTTCAAGCCTTTCATTATTTCTGTTGCTGGTAAAACATCATCGTGAAGGTATGTGCTAGTTTTTTCTGTTGATGCTTCTTCCTTCCCCTTCTTTTTTCTTCTTCAGTTCAATCACGTCCCATCTCTCAAACCCGTCCGGTTTTTTAAAGGGAAAATTTCATTTAAGAATTTGGATAGCAATATATTTTTTGGTGGGTCTCAAAAAATTTCAAAACCTCAATTCACTAAATTCAAAATAAGTTAAATATAAAAAAGATCAAAATATCTTCAATTCAAATATATATATATATATATATAAACCATTAGCCATCCTTGCTGAAGCATCGCTGTGGGTGACTGGAGCCTCACCAGTGATAGTAGCCATTGGACCTCCATTGTCGGAGCTCTAGTCACCGACTAGACCACCGTTGGTGGTAGCTGGAGAATTATAGAAAATTAATTTTTTCAAAGGTGGCTAAGGTGGTGTAGAACCTAAAACCTCTTGGTTTACCAAAAACTTTTTGACCATTAAGTCACTTAACCCATTCAATTATAATATGCATAAAATTATATATATATATATATATAATAAACCTTGTTTCCAAACCACTTGATTATTACGTTATTTGTTAATTATATAACTTTACTTGTTAATACTTTAACGTGACTTATTAATTACTTAACTTTTCTTGTTAGCCCCACAACTCCTGCAATAAAACTAAATTACTTATTAATCATGTAACTATACTTATTAATACCTTAACATGACTTGTCAATTACTTAACTCTCATTGTTAAATTTGTGATTCTCACAATAGAGCTGCTTTACGTGTTAATCGCATAGCTGTAGTTGTTAATACCTTAACAAGACTTGTTAATTACTTGAATTTACTTGTTAAATCTATGACTTCTTCAATTGAACTACATTATTTGTCAATCATGTAACTGTATTTGTTAATTACAGAACAATACTTGTTAATTGCATAGCTTCACTTGTTAATACCATAACAAGACTTATTTAATTATTGTTTTGAAAAAATAATTATATTACTTGTTAATTGTATAGCTTTACTAGTTAATTCCTCAACAATACAGATTAATTATCTGTTATCACTTGATAAATGAATATATATTTTACATAAAAAATTGAGTTTGTCAGATAATAAAGCGATAATAGTCGGGTCTCCTTTATCAGTATTCATCAAAGTAGATATTCAATTATATAAGCATATATATGTATAGAGAGAGAGAGAGAGAGAGCATTACCCTAAAAAACAAACATAATATTAACAATTAAAATTAGAAAAAATGACAAGCTATATTAAGCTTTTAACGAGTATACTTCTTGTCATAATACTCAAAAGGTTTGAAAATAAGATGTATTATTCAAATAATTTTCAAGGAGTCACAGAATTAAAAAGTAAAGTTGTATAATTAACAAGTCAAGCTGCATAACTAACAAGTATTGTTGTGTAATTAATAAGTAAAGTTACATAATTAACAAGTAATGTAGTTCAGTTGAAAGAGTCATGAATTTAATAAGAAAATTTAAGTAATTAACAAATCCTGTTAAGATATTAACAACGACAGTTACATGATTAACAAGTAATGTATCTCTGTTATAGGAGTCACAGACTTAACAAGGAGAGTTAAGTAATTGACAAGTTCTATTAAGATATTAACAAGTATAGTTACACGATTAATGAGTAATTTAGTTTTGTTGTAGGAGTCGTGAGGTTAAAATGAAAAGTTAAGTAATTAACAAGTTTTGTTTAGGTATTTGTTGGAAATTTCACCTTAAGGCTAATTATTATATTATACATATTGTTATTTAATAAATTTCTCTTTTGTTATTATATCAATTGTACATTCACAATGACAACTGTATCCTTGGACAAGTTATGCTGATTGTTTTGAATGTCTCTGGTTGGTCATCTATGAGGATGTCATGCCCCAAAAATAGAGGGTGACCAGCATGGGTGTGAACTACATTGCGCATTCCCGTAAACCTCAAAGTAAAAATTCATTTCATTTTGCTTTTAAATAAACAAGTCATGTGAAAGTTCTAACACTTTTAATACTAGTTGTCAAAGCAAAGCTTCAAAGCTTTTATAAAAATTTTGACAGAACCTCCTCTGCAAATAAAGTCTCTCGAAAATTCTTTAACATAAAAAAAATATTCCACAAAATATAATATCAATCAAGAACTTATCTCCTTCTAGCTAGCAAACAATATATAAAACAAAATAAAGTCCTCGCAACAATCTATGTGGAGCAACTACTCTTTTCTCTAAATTAAAATACATAAGACTTAAATATTTACATTAAAAGGTAACAATACCAAGCAAAATTTCCACCCAATATTGTCCTTTTGAGATTGACAATAGGATCAGCATCAATTAATAAATCTGAGACCAAAATAAATTTTTCAGTGAATAACATCCCCAAAACTGAATTTAAAAGAATTAAAATAATAAACTTAAATAATCGTATAAATAATTGAAAAGATGATAATCCAATATAATAACTTCATAAATCTATAAATCATAATCATAATCATGAAATGAGAGTAAATTGAAAATACTTTATTCTATTCTTGTTAAAGAAAACAAATTACTCGTACATAAATAATTAATTTAAAAAAATACAATTGCTAATTGAAGCCATTAGAATTTCAAATCAGTGAGTTTCAAAATTCAAATTTTTGAGGACTTAATAGAACAAGTAACAAACATGGACACCCAATCCACGAGAGTAAAGATAACCAAACGCGGCTCATGCCACGAAAACAAACGTGGACACACAGTCCACGAGGCTAAGTAATCAAATGTAGCCGAAGCCATGAAACAAACGTGGACACAGAGTCCACAAAGGTAAAGCTAACCGAACGCAACTTGAAGCCAAGAAATCAAATGCGGGTGTAAAGCCCACGAATCACAAATGTGAGAACAAAGCCCACGAGACAAATTAGCTAGTTATTAACCACAGCGCAATACGGGCTAACGGAACTACCGTTAGCAGTAGTGTTCTGTCTAAAGTCCTCTTAAAAATCACATTTCAAACATGCGAGAAAAATAAATATTTCTGCAATAAAATTTTCCATTCTCAATACCAAACTCCCATGAATTGTTTCAAATCTCAAAATTTGACAACATAGTAATTCATCACCAATGTACAGGCTAACATTAATTGAGTAACCAGGAAATTGTAGAGTTTAATAAACAAGAATGCCTTTATCCATGTTGGAAATATATTTCTTGAGGAAAAATAAATGAACATATCATAATTCAATTATCCTTCTTCAATATTCCATAAAAAAATTAATATAATTTAGAAGAGTGAAATATTTTAGTAAAAGACTATTAAAAATAAAAATAAATTAAATGGGATACTATCCACTTACTTGAAATATCCAGAATTTAAACTTCTCCTCTCAACTTTAATCAAATTTCTCCACTTTCAAATTCCCTATAATCATATTAAAATTTTATTTAACCCTCAACCAGTATAATAATTTCTTTTTCCGACTTCACTCATCTCCAATATTAAACTATAATACATTTAAATTTTCTTTTAAATCCTCACTAGCATTTGGTCAAGGCACCAAACATAAATCATTTCCAATCTCCTCATAAAAATGTTAGCATTCAATATTTCATCTACAGCTATCCATCTTCGAAAATTAAAAAATCACATTACAAATTTTTAAGACAAATATTCTTTGCAATATCCAAATTAAATTTCGTACTTCCCACAAGAATTAATGAATCTCCATAAACATCCAAAAATCAAGTTCAATTTCTATTAATAAGCACTTCAACAACCACCTCATCTTCCATCAAGTTTCATATCTCATCTCTTGTAACATAATCCTAACCAATTCTTCATTCTCAACTCATTTAAACCAAATGAATTCAACTCAAAAGTTGACCCATATGTATATCATTACCAAGCTTTAAGTCAAAAAAAATTATTATTATTATTATTATTATTTTTCAGCTCAACTGTGCACCTTCTTCTTCCTACAACGCACAGTCAACAGTAACAAAGCAAAAAGAATGCTGTAACCACACACACAGAGCAACAGCAGCACGCACACACTCACAGGATCAGTACACGATCAGCAGGCAATAGATGGATGATCCAAAATTACTCACCTCAACTTAGGTAGCTTGAACAGTGGCGGACAGACAGGGAAGAGAAGACGAGCTTCTTGAACGCTGAACAGGGGAGAGGAATAACCAAATATAGCTATCAAGCAAGGATAGAAACTGAGTCAATAACAACAGACCAAGCTCGCATAGCACCCCCCCAGCAGCTCCAATAACTTGGTTCCTCATTCCAGCCACAACTTGAACATAAACGACACAAGGAAAGCAGCGAATGAAGAAGGAAAAAAAATAGAGGTGGGAGATATGTAGATGAACCTGAACGTTTTAGAGCAGCCGTGAGCCCCCTCTGACATCGATGACGGCAAGGAATGAAGAAGACAGAGATGAGTCAGTGATGGCAGGGGAACGAAGAGCAATAATCGTCCAAACTCTCGATTCTTCTTGCACTCTCTTATACTCTGATAACTGACATTTTCCCAGTGAGTGAGAAAGCAAAACGAGAAAATTACATAAGGTGAGGAAGGGTATATTGGTAATTCTATAAAGTTAAAATTACAAAAATGGACCCCTTTGTTTGTTTGTTTGTTGTTTTGTTTGTTTTTTTTTTTTTTGCCTTATCAGATCCGAACCTTAAGCTTAATAATGGGTAAATTAAGTGCATAATTCTACTACACCAACTCCCTTTCTTGTCAAAATTATCCCAAAATTAATATAACTACAATTATAATACAATACTATATATTAATTATTATTTTTATTCCTAGGTTATTACAGAGGAATTATAGATGAAATAAGACTAGTATAACTTTCATTAATTATAGAGATACAAATTAAAGTTATAGGCATTTGAAATAGTACAAGGTGCTGGACCGATCCGCTATGAGAAAGCTGCATGAAACGAGTCATAAGCTTATCTCATATGTAACTATATCATTAAGCTCTTTGACCTAAGATTATCATGGATTCTTACATGATGACCACTAAATTTTGACATAGTCAAAAGTCACCTTTGATTGGGTGATCATAAAAGTTATAATTGAGTTTAGTGATATTTATGTAGAGGAATATGAGTAGTGGTTAAGATGGAATTTGTTCCTCACATTAAGTGAGAGATATTACTGGACCTCTCGATGAGTAAAACTGAAAAAAATGTCTAGCCATACTACAATGAAAAAGGTTTTCCCATTGCCATAGTCAGTCTACTCAAAGACTGAAAAAGTAATGGTTAGATAAAAGAAAATGACAATTTCATGTCTCATACTTGATCAAAATATCGCACGACAAAAGGGATGTGTATGGTTACATGATAGGTTACATTGAATTATCGATCCCTATATGAATTGGGTAGTTGCAATGTCTTTTTAAAGGCTACTTGTGACTTGTGGGCTAATAGTGTAATTAGCCTGCTGCCCACTTCATACGAGCCTATAGGATCGTATACAAGAACAGCTCAACTCGAGCTATAATGTCCAAGTTCAATGAATTTAGAATATGTCTAGATTTAATGAATATAATATAGGGTGAATGAATTATATATATACATGTGTATATATATTTGAATATATATTTGATAAATATTTATATATATTTATATGAAATATAAAATTCAAAATATAATTATATATATATATATATTTGTAGTATATATATTCATGTCTGTGTGTATATATATATGTATATATGTATATGTATATGATATATAAAATTATATATATATATATATAATATAATACAATATGTATATGTGATACATTACATTATATTGTGTTAGTTTTAAGTTTAATTTTATATGAAAGATTAAATTTAATAATTAATATGATATGAGAGAATATCATATCAGTTCTATAGTTTAAATTTATAAGATAAATTTAAATTAGATATAATATTATAGAATTTATTTATAAGATAAATTTAGTTTAATATTTTTGTTGGCTTATTAAAGGAAAGCAAAACCCTAGTTTATAAATAAGATATAAAAGGGACGTGCTTTATGAGTTTAAGAGAGGTAAAAAAGTTTTGACTGTCAAACACTTAGAGAGTGATGAAACACCTTAGAGAAAAAAGGAAACTAACGTTTAAAGACAAATGGATATTGAGAGCGCTAGCACGCTGTTCGAGTTAGAAAGTTATTAGTGTGGATACCAGTAAAGAGAGCATATTTATGTTGTCAACTTCTGAAATTCAAACTCCTGAAGAGAACACATGTGAAGCACCAAAAAAAAGGTAACTTTTCTTCTCACATTGAATTAAATAATTTTGTTCGATCCACATTTAGATATGAAATTTAAAATTTTAATCTTCCATTGCAGCTCCTTATCTAACAATATTAACAAGTAAAGTTACATGATTAACAAGTGATGTAATAATCAAGTGATTTGAAAACAGGGTGTGTCTATATATATATATATATAATTTTATGTATTATATGGTTAAATGGGTTGAGTGACTTGGTGGTATAAAACTTTTTGGAAAATTAACAGGTCTGGGGTTCTACACCCACCTTGGCCACCTTTAAAGAAATTAATTCTCCATAATTCAACAGGTCTAGTGGTTGCTATTGCCAGTGAGGCTCCGGTCATTGATGTTGGTGTTCTAGTGATAGTGGCTTGTGAATTTTTTTTATATATTTGAACTGAGGGTATTTTTATTTTTTTTACATTCAACTTATTTTCAATTTAGTCCCTAAAGATTGAATTGAGGTTTTGAAAAATTTTGGGACCCACTAAAAGATATGTTGTTACTTAGGTCTTTAAATGAAATTCTCCTTTTTTAAAAAATTTTTGACTCAATTCCAATTTCAAGTTGAAAAGCCAATTCAAAATTATTCATTTTGGTTCAACTCATAAAATGGTTTAAATGGTTAGATTGAGCTGTTTTCTTCTCCAATCGACGGTCCAGCTGGTTTGACCATCCAGTTCAGATCTTTAAACACTATTTGTTAGTCATAAGTATATCCAACTATTTTTTTAATATTTATTATCAAGTTAAGGATCATTTTTATTCTTCAGCTTTTATTTGAAGGGTTATTTTTGTCCCTCAATTAAAATATTTTGTAATAAAAAATATTAAAAATATAATATGGTCCACTAATGGTGCACTAACAGGAGAAAGTCAGAGAATGGCGAGGCACTCCTACCTCCCATTTTCCCACTTGTAGTGGCATGTTTTGCAATTTCTATTGCCCTAGTTCTCAATTTACATGTCTCCATTTTCCATCTCCTTCATACCAATGTTCTTCTTGCTTCCCATGTTCTTCGTCGGCATTAAATATCATCTTCCTCTATGTTCCCATTTGCTTTATTAGCGTCTCGTATAAAATTCACATTGGCCCTTGTTTCTCGAGTTTGTGTTGACCAACAGAGCGCTAAGCATCTTAACCTCCCACTTCTACAATGTATTGGTCCCTTCATCGATCTGACCTAATAGGCTCACCATCCATCTTCTCTTCTTTGTTTTTCATCCCCCATTTCATTTCCCCCTCCCCTTCCTAGCGACACTTGTTGAACCCCCACAACTTTTACAGTGACAATCTCATGGTCGCTCACCTTTACAAATTTCTTAGGCCATACTTCAATTTTAATTCAATGATCATGGATGAAGAAAATAATGAACATAGCAATAGAAGGAACCACACTCGAGAATACACTATGGGCAATCGATTGAAGCGACATAGTTATGATTCCAATAGCAGTGAGTGCAAACATTCTGGAGATTATTCAATTTTAAAAAGTCAAAGGCTTTCTAAACCTTTAGAGGCATTCCGCATTGATCAAAGGTTGGAATTTTGTTATTGCTCTGTCAAATATTATATACAATTTCTCTCATTACAAAGAAAATGACTTTTAGCAGCGACACTAAAAAGTGGCCGCTGATTCTCAACTTTCAATGGTGATAGTAAAAGTCATCACTAAAAGTGTGACTTTCTATGATGACATTTGAAGTCACCATTGATTGTCAGACTTTCGGTAGCGACAACTGCATGTCACCGTAGAAAGTGCTTGTCGCCACTGAAAGTTACACTTTCAGCAGTGATGTCTACTATCACCACTGAAAGTTAAGAATCAACAGTGACTTTTTAGTGTCACCACTGATTGTCAATATTTGTATAATTTTTTTAAAAAATTATGTTATAAGTTTCAGTGGCGACATACAAGTCACCACTAAAAGTTGAGAATCAACGGTGGCTTTTTAGTGTCGCCGCTGATTGTCAATATATTTTAAAATATGTTATAATTTTTTTAAAAAATTCTATTGTAAGTTTCAGCAGCGACATACAAGTCACTTTTTTTAAAATATGTAGTATTGTGATAAGAAAAAAATTTTCTTTATAGCATGAGGGTCAATTTGCCCCTTGTTGGTTTTTTTCTGATGATATTTTTTTTCTCATTTTTAGTACAAGTCAGTTGATGTCTAGTGATTACTGATATAATTCTATGATTTACTGTTATGCCATTTTGTAGATTTCATCATGAGTCTCTCATTGGTAATTTTCATTCTTGATGAGCTTATCAAGATGAGTATTAGAAATGGGAAGTTGTGTTAAGTTTTTCATTTGATTTTCTTGGACATAGACTCTTATAATGATGCCAAGGTTGCAATCTCTAGGTATAATTTGTTTGCTTTGTATCTATGGTTTTGAGCAAACAGTTTCTTTGGGTTTGGGTTATGCAGGAGTTGAGGACTGGATCATGCGCTCCTGTGGTATTTGCATCTTTGCTTGGGTCAAAAGCTTTTCTGTACAAATTAAAGTAGTTCAGGTAATTCTAGTCACCTGTTCTAATCTTTAGTGAAAAATTTAGTTTGACGTTGTATATTCTGCTAGATTAGAAATTCCCATTCTTACAGCTTTACATGTAAATACAGCATAATGAGGTAAAATGTGAAGGCGAGCTTTGCTTGGTAATGCACACTTTTCTAGATATTCATCATTTATCTTTTTGAGAAATGCATCATCCTATACATCATTTGCAGATTTTCTCCTTCAAGTACATTGGGTTTTTGGGGGATTCTCTTGGTCTAGGTGTAACCTTTATTGTGATAGGTAAGTAGCCAATTTATAGAAATGGTGGAATTATTTCTAGCAACAGTGATTGTTATTTTCGCACACTCACATATTATGAACTTATCATAACATAGAAATTGAAGTTTTGCTGCAATTATGTACGACACCTCTTTGTTATTCATTGTTTTATAGAGTTTTTCATGATGTGTCTTGTATAAACCACGGTTAAAATGTTGCAATAGACAATCTTTTATTGCCATTTATTTTGTTCTGTATCAGTTTGTAGTTTTGTCTACAAAAATGTAAATATGCTTTTGTGACATTAAATGGGATGGATAAACGATTTAGTTACTTATGCTCGGAAAGGTTTATGTTCAACTAAGTCTTTGTTATCAGTTGTCAGCTTGTATTCTTTTGTTGCTGACAAATTACACCGTACTAGACGATGCAAGCTGAAGGTTCATGGTGATATATTTTCCATTCCTATGTAAGAACTATTTTCTTTTGATAATGTTTTTGTTTTTTGCACAACACCTTGGATCTGATGACCAATTTATGCAAGGATACAGCTTTTAATCTATGGTAGTGGAAAAGAAAAGCCCATTACAGGATTTGTGTTTTATAAGGAGCTAATTAAAGGATTATATTTAAACCAATGATCAACAAAGCTGTGGAGTATAATTTTTTTTTAATAGTTTGTTTAGTTGCTAAACTTCAATAATTCAATTTTAGTTTATAATTGTGCTGCCTAATACCTACTTTGCCACCCTATGGAATACTTAAGCCAATGCATGATACACTTCTAAGTTTTGTTTAATGCAATTTTTTATTGTTGAAGTCATGTAAAATTGTTACCCATGGAGGAAGGTAAGAGATAAATCCATCATCTTATTTTAAGCCAGAAATACATAGGATCCCGAATTTTTTTTCTTTTTAATCAATTTGCTTTTAAACCACATTGTCCAATCAAGTTCTAGATTTTAAATAATAGCCAGCACTTGAAGCTGCATAATTGAATTGTCTTGAGCCATAGATTTCGTGAGTGTTATTGTATGTGTTTTATGCTCGTCCTTATTTTGCATTTCTAATTTGTATATGTCAGGTGCCATATGTGATTATCAATGCACAATCCTTATATAATGTTCAAACAATGCTTTTCTAACATATTTAGCTCTGTTTTTTTTTTGTACTGTATAGGTTAACACTGGGTTATTTATTGCAATCCCAATTATATCTTTGTGTGTGTGTGTGTATATATTCACTATATTGAATTTTTACAAGTCTTTGTATCATTAACTACCTGATTCTGTTCACATTGAGTTTATCATTGGATATTAGTTCTAGGAAGTTAATCTTGCTAATTCCTTAGATTTTGAATTTTTTCACTTGTTAGTGTACTGGCTTCTGAAGGAACAGACTCTTGCTTGTACTAATATTGGACTATTTAAGGAGGAAAACATTTGTTCATGACTTAGTTTTGTTTCTTCATGTAGTTCTAGCAAGATTGACATCTTGAATTTATCACAAATTTTGTAGGCTCATGTTGAGGGGCTTGAGTTCGAAGAAATTGGCAGTGGGATCTGCATTCACTACCACAAAAAATACTCATATTTGATGCTTATTTTTCACAATACTTGACGGTTTTTAACCGCCAAGTAAGAGTGCAACATATATTAAAGAAATATTACTTGACGGTTAAAAATTATCAAGTATTAAGCTAATACTTGATAGTTATTTGAAAAAAACTGTCAAGTATATGAACTAAATATGCACTTCCCTGAATAAATACTTGATGCTTGTTTCCAAACAAACGTCAAGTATTTGCTTGTTTTGGCCATAAATATTTGATGCTTGTTTCCTTATAATCATCAAGTATTTGCCAATACTTGATGCTTGTTTGGAAACAAGCGTCAAGTATAT
The DNA here is from genome assembly GCF_029017545.1 of Prosopis cineraria. Lineage (NCBI taxonomy): Eukaryota > Viridiplantae > Streptophyta > Magnoliopsida > Fabales > Fabaceae > Prosopis > Prosopis cineraria. Next base: position 33,060,279 of record NW_026555335.1, on the reverse strand, counting down.
TAATACTTGATGGTTATTTTGAAATAACCATCAAGTATTTATGGCATAATTTTTTTAAATAGGGTGGCTACTTTTAAAGCAGCCTCCCTGCATAAAGATATAGATACAGATAAAAAATAGACAGCCAATAATAAAAATAATGCAATATAATAAATATTTCTAATAGTATTTCCTATCTAATTAGCATAAAAATTCCTATAGATTTAACCTTAAAATCTAAAAATTCTATGCTTAACTTATTTGCAAACTAATGTTCCAAAACTAAATGGCCTATCCCATAAAAATTGGCCCAAAAAATGTGTATATATATGTAACTAACTATTATACCGGCCTAACTACTGTTGCTACCCACATATTGAAAACACATTAGGCCACCTCTTCAAGGACCTCTTCTACATGTACAACTGTATAATGAATGCAACAGATGTTCTCGAAGTACTGTAAGCAAATAGTCACAACAATTTCAAGTTAATAGGTAACTAATTAAAATTAGTTACAATTTATAATTGAAGTGTATTTAAATTTTATATATATACCTTGTCAGATAATGTGGTACGGGCATGAGTGATAATGTCCTTCATGAACTTCGTCAAGCAATAACTACAGTCATTGCTCTGATTTGGCTAGAATGGACATTGTAAAAAAAACACATATCAATGAAATTGTAAAATATAATATGAGATAGTTTCTTGATTAAAAACTTGACCAATTAAATGAATATTTTAACAATAACCCATTTCTCTAAAGATTTGAATGCCCTTATCTTAGGGGATATAGTCTTGTCGGTCATAGTGCAATACAACACCATAGCTTTAAGAAGGAATTATGGAATGAATGTGAGACATATGTATGAATGGAAACTAAAAATAAAAAGAAAAAAGTAAAAAAAATCTAACTTACCCATTAAAAAGTACCACCATATCTTCCCTGTTGCTTGGCTCTTCATTAAGGGGATTGAAATACCATATTTTTAGAGCAACGAGATTAACCACGATAAGCATCCAGTGTCCCCTAACAAGAAACAACACATGTTACCAAACAAATAAATATAAAAAAATATTTACTCATAACAAGTATTAACAACTCACCCTTGGCATTGATGAGCGAGAAATAAAGTATCTTTCGCTGCTCCCCTTTCTCAAAATTGATCTGAAAGTATTCTTATTGATTTTCAAGAGCTTCTTGTGTGATATTATTGTGGGGAGAGACATCATGAGGATTAACCAGCTTGATGTTCAACTTGAGGCCACTAGGAACCACGAATGAGGTATAAAGGTGACTTAGGTGAAAAAATATATAAGTTAATATGCTTGCATACTCACACATAAATAAATCAAGAAATTAACCGATAAATATTGAAGAATTACCTCATATAGAAAGTCATCAAAATAGTGCTCGCTATATTGTGCTTGAGGATTTCATTCAAAATTTCATCCCGAACGACTTCAAAAGATGCTCTACCAAATAGCCTATCGTCAAAATTAATGATATCTCCAATTGGCACTTGACAAATCATCCTCGTAGTTAAAGCATAGGTCTTAAGAGAGTCATGAAATTTGTTTTTTACAATAGGCATAGGCACTGCATGTTGCAAAACTATGGCTGACTCTTTGGTATAACCCGACACATTGCCCTTCAATTTGCTTTTCCCCCTTAGCTATGCAATAAAAAAGTTAGACATATATATATGTATATTAAAGATTCTAAATAATTATTTAAATCATATATACCTTTTTCTTTGTTGGCAATGGGTCCTTTGGAGGCTTTGGGTCCTTTATCGGCTTTAGTATACTAACCATAACAAGGTGGCTGGGCCATGCAATGAAGCTCCCTAACATATCTCCTACCGTTTGCATCTCATCGGTAAGATAAGGTAAAGCAAACTTGAGGTCGATTGTAACAAGTAAGGAAACCTTAGTGCAATTTGGTGGGAGGGAATGGTTATGGATTGTGTCCTCGGCAATGTTGTACACGCATCCTGATGTAACTACTTTGTGTGAAGGATCATTTGCTAAACAATTGCAGTCATTCTCACCCTAAGTAAATAAACAATGTCAGTTTTTTAGACGAAAAATTAGTTAAGAAAATTTAAAAGAGAAAATGTATTATCTCGGGTATTTTGTCTGAAGGGATTTTGCAACTATCTTTCTTACTGGGGTTAACGTCAACCAAAAGCCTCCCTAGGATCTACCCCTTCAATAACATGTCAATTAACTTTACCTGGGCTTCTAGTTGTTGCTTCATAATAGTTTGCTCTTCTCTCAACCCTTGAACCTTAAATGAAGAAGCCGATGTTTGCTTATTAATCTTGCTAAAGTATTGCTTCTACGTGATACCGAAGGCAACACCCTTAAGACGACCAAGGTGGTCAGGGGTTGCTAACGCTCTAGCTAAGATATACTCATGCTTAGGAAGCTTGCCCTGTGAAACTTCTTAAGAGAGGGAATCCTATGAAAAGTAGAGCTGATTAGTATGCATTTTTATAATCATTTATTAATTGATAGATAATAATAACACTTATAATTTTTTTTAGCAACCTCTTTCACACGAGGGTTGTCAATCACTCTATTTTTATTTGTTCGTGCCAATGTCCAGTGTCTTTAGCAGGATATGGTAACATCCTATCCCTCGACCTCCACTTCTTTCATCTCCATGCCTACATACCCTAACCTCCTTGCTCTGTAAGGGTATTCATTCTTGGCCACTCTCTACTTATTCTAGGCGCTCAATTCCTTTAATCAATAATAAAAATATCCTATTAGTACACATAGATACATTCAATAAAAGGAACTAAAATTTAAATCTTAGAAACATAAATACCTTAAATTCCTTCTTGCACCTAAAGACAATAAAAGTATCCCAATCTTCTTGCTTTATTAAAGGCTGTAATAGGGGAGGAACTCAGGCTACAAATTCAGCATCAAGGTCTTTCAAATATTTTTGTGTAATAAAATGTCTAAAAGACCGTAATGACCTCCCAGCCTTTTGAAGGACAAAATCCTTCTTACTCTCATCTATTTTAAATCCTAACTGTAAAATAAAATAAATATGTTAGGTGCATCAATTTTAAACATTATAATAGAATATAACTTAGTAAAATGCAACTTACAGATACAGTCTCCTAAACAATGTCCTTCGTGGCTTAATCAACTTTGTGCCATGATTTCTGCGTGATAGGTACCGTTATCTTTGCCACATCCCCAATATAACTTATAGACTTTGCAGATTTGATGGCCTAACCTTTCTTATTCTATTGCATTGCTATTTTTTTCCTTACAGCTCTTATTTTTGTGACTTCTTCCATTATTGTCAAGCCCCGCTGGATGTTGTTATATTCCTGCTCCAATTTTTTTTTTGTGATGATGGAGCATCAGTTGAAGTTGTAATAGGATTTGATGAAGGGATTTCAGTGGACTCGGAATTTGAAGCCATTTATCTGTAACACAATAAAATTTCAAAAATTAATCAACCATGATTAATTCAAAAAATTGATCACCCATAATTAATTCAAATATAATCGACTATATTAATTCAAACATGAAACAAAAATGGCATAATTAATTCAAATATAATTAACTATATTAATTCAAACATGAAACAAAAATGACATAATTAATTCAAATATTAATCAACTATATTAATTCAAACATGAAACAAAAATGACATAATTAATTCAAATATTCATCAAATATATTAACTCAAACATGAAATAGAGATGGCATAATTAATTCAAATATTAATCAATTATACTAATTTAAACATGAAAAAAATGACATAATTAATTCAAAGGTTACATGTTCAAGTCGCTCTTTTTCGTTTCCTTGACTCTGATTTTTTACTTCCCCCTCCTTGAAATATTTTCTTTTTATGCTGAAATAATTTACCCCTCTTTGAATCCAAATGCCTTCATTGTGATCATTTCTCATGTATAGAGCTTCATCAGTAGTGTTGTTACTTTGATTTGATGTCCCTTTAAATGGGTTATCTTCAACTGCTACATTTTCATTTATTTTTTTCGTGTAACATAAGAATAGAGCACCCCTTATTAGTAGGGTCAGCAATATAAAACACTTGTTTGGCTTGTTGCACCAAAATAAAAGGGTCATCCTTATACCCTTCCTCTTTCAAATTGACTTGTACAAATCCAAATTGATAATCAAATTTCAAGCCATTTTTTCAATCAATCCACTTACACCCAAAGACTGAAACTTAAAAGGATATGTAATCTAAATCTCATATATGCTCAATTACACCAAAGTATGACATGTTTGCATAGATAGAATTTTTATTCTTCATGTTGGAAATATGCATAGAATGAGCTACAAGAGTTACACCACTATTTTGCATTGTGCTCCTATCATCTTGCTCCCTTGTATAAAATGTGTATCCATTAACAAGGTAAGCAGTGTAAGAAATGGCCTGTCTGCTTGGATCGTTAGCTAACCATCTCAATTTTTTAGAAATTAAATTGGAATCAACATTTAACATTTGAAGAATGTGCTCCTTAAACCATCTTGTAAAAGTTTTATTATGTTCCCTAGCATACCAAATTTCTTATTTATTAAGATTATCCCTCCTAAGTTCAGCCATATGCTTGTCTACATACGCTTCAACATCTTCAGTGTTGTGCAACACATATAGGTAGGCTTGCTCCAACTGTATACTTGATATAGTAACAACTTAGTTTCTCATGATCTCCTCTCCACCTATTACAACTATACGTCAAGATTTTGGAAGCTTAACATAGCTAATATGACTCAGGTACTTGATACAAAAGTCAACAGCCTCTTCACAAATATACCATTCAATAATACAACTCTTCGGTCGACTTTGATTTTTTACATAGCCTTTCAAAATCTTCATATAACGCTCAAGAGGATACATCCATATTAAATAAGCAAGCCCACACATTTGAACCTCTCTAACCAAGTAAACAGTTAGGTAGACCATAATATTAAAGAATGTCGGTGGAAAATACATCTCAAGCTTACACAGTGTTAATACAATTCAAGCTTGCAACCTTAGCAACATATGTGAGTTAATCACTTTACTACAAATGGAATTGAAAAACAAACATAACTTAGTGATTGTCCCTCATATTTTAGGGGTTAAAATTGCAAGTATAGCAACTGAAATAAAATCCTCCATTAAAACATGGCAATTGTGAGGCTTTGAGCTTAACTTCAGATCTTTCTTTGATACAATATTTTTTATGTTTGAAGAGTAGCCCTTAGGAACTTTAATTGCATTAAGAAACTCACAAAATATAGTTTTCTCTTTCTTAGATAGCAAATGAGCTGCCAGAGGGAGAAAGGTACTATTCCCTTTATCTTAAGGTGCCAATTCTTCTCTTATTTCTAAAGAAATCATGTCCAACCTTGCTTTTATGCCATCTTTTATTTTTCTTGACACTTGAAATAAAGTCCCAATAAGACTCTCACAGGCATTTTTCTCAATATGCATGACATCAAGAAAATGCAGAACATCTAAGGTGGTCCAATAAGGAAGTTCAAAGAAAATAGATATCTTCTTCCATCTGCTTGTCCTAAGGTGCCTTGCAAATGATTTTCCAAATTCAATATCCAAATCCTTGATCTTCTTAAATAGCTCATCACTAGTTAACGGTAAAGGTGTCTTACCTTCTTCTAGATTTCCATTGAATGCTTTTCTCAACCATCGATAATGATGTTCTTGGTGTAAAAACCTACAGTGCCTGAGGTAAACATTCTTCATCCCATGTTGAGGCCTCATAGAATGTGTTCCCTCTTTGCAAATAGGGCATCCAAGTTGGCCTTTATTGCTATACCCTAACAGATTACTATAAGGAGGAAAGTTATTGATTGTATTGAAGAGCATAGCTCTTAAATTAAATATTTCTTCTCTATACCTATCATATACCTCTATACCTGACTCCCACATGATCTTTAAGTCATCAATTAGAGGAGCCAAATATATGTCTATGTCATTCTCAAGTTGCTTAGGTCCCGCAATTAGCATGGACAACATTATATACTTGCGCTTTATGCAAAGCCACTGAGGAAGGTTATAAATCACTAAAATGATTGGCCAAGTATTGTGGTTACTACTTTGAAGCTCATAAGGATTCATCTCGTCGGTAGATAATGCAAGGTGTAGATTCTTATTCTCTTCCCCAAATTTAGGGTACTCATAATTGATCTTTCTATATCGTGGAGAATCAGCAGGGTGATGAAGCATGCCATCTTTTATCCTTTCATCCACATCCCATGTTAAGCTTTTCACAACTTTTACACTACTATACATGCATCTAAATCTAAGCACAATTAGAAAATTACATAATGCCTTCACTGGACTTGATCCGTTCTACTTGTAGTATGAGGCATTACATTTTGAATACTTGGTCAATGATGCATATTCATTCTAAAATAAAAGGTAATCATTAGAGCACACGTGTATCTTTTCATAACTCGTGCCAATTAATCGCAATACTTGTTTTACGTTATATGTTCGACAAGGAAGCTCATTTTCCTTAGGAAGTAATTCTACTTTCAAATACCTAAGAAACTTAGTAAAGCTCGCATTACTCCATCCATATTTTACCTTCATGTTGTACAATGTTAACACTACTGACAACTTTAATGTACTACATCCAGCATACAATGGTGTCTCTGCATCACTTTTCAACTTCTTAAACATTTTTGGACAATCCTCGAGGTCTCTTTAACTACTTTGGCCATCTGTTCAAGACAATCTTCCTCAAGTATGCATGTGTCGAAATCATCAAGAGATGACGCATAGCTTTCACTATGCTTCTGGCTATAACCAATATCATATCTTGTCTCACCATACATTGTCCAACACTTATAACTTTGATCCATCCTATTAATCACTAAGTGTTCTTCACAAGTATCTAGACTAACTTGCTTCATAAGACCGCACTTTAAATATGGGCAAACAATCCTAATAGGATCCTCTGCATGCTTAACTGCAAGCTTAACAAAATCCACCACCCTATCTCAATATTCCTTAGATAGACAATTGACAGGCATTTATTCCTTATCCATAATTCCTAGAAAGATTAAGAGAAAAATATGATTAATGACTTTGACTACTCTTAGATAGTGGGAGAATTAGATACAAAGATTAATCAGTCAATAAGTCACTAACCACATGTTTGCACATTCCCTCTTTAATCTTATTTGAAACTAATAATTACATTTTAATGCTAGCCATTAAAATAATTTTGGTGGCATAACGACTTAAAAAAGAGAGTTTCCTGAGCTTTATCCCCTCTCTCAATTAATCTAAATGACAATAACAATAGCATCTACAACAATAATCACATAAAGTTATATTCAAGAATAATTTAACAAAATTGATAGTATATCTAACAGCTTAAAATGAGTATTACAAGGTCATTATGCCTTCAGAAAAATCAAGTTATCTATAATGAGATTATATATGATCCAACAACAATAATAACAACATTAATAAGAAGCCTAATTTTAATTAAAATTATATAAATCACATCAAACACTATATATAAATATCAATTTAAAATCTCAAAAATATTTTTACATAAGCCAATTTTCAATCAATTGAAAAACTAGTAATGTGAAAATTGACAATTCAAGAAATATAAATCTAAATTAATCATTCAATTATAGAACAAACACTCAAAACTTAAATACAAGGTAATTAGGTGGTATAAAATTTTCATATGCTTAATGAATCTCCTCATACCAGTAAAACAATTGGATGATCCATTAATTCAATAATTAAGCACCTAAAATCTCAAAAGTTCAAATACTCACTAAGAAGAACAATAATGCAAATCAAAATAATTAACATAGAAACTATTTATTGCATATGAAAATTAAAATCAACAACCCATGCATTCAAAATGAAGATAATGATTGAGAAAGCAAGAACCTACCTCAATAAGAAGAGGGAACACCGACTGTGTAGAAAAATAGAGAGGCGAGTATGTTGAAGAATCTAAAACCTCTCAAGAATTGAGACAAAAAATGTGTTTTTTGGCAGTTGGAGTGACCAAAAATTGGTTTCAATGGCTCTGGGTTTGTTTCTGAAAGCGAATGATTTGTAAAAATGGAGAGCAAAAAAGAAATCTAGAGAAAATTTAAATGAAAATACTTGATAGTTATTTCATAATAACCATTAAGTATTATATATTTGACGCTTTTTTTTAAATAACCGTCAAGTATATGGTGGACATACTTGACGGTTATTTCAAAACAAGCGTCAAATATGTGAAAAAATTTAATTTTTTAATTATTAATTTGACATTTATTTATTAAAAACCGACGTATAAATTTTACCTTTATTATATGGTTATTTATAAAAAATGTCACATATATATAGTTGATGGTTATCTTGTAATAACCGTCATGTATCTGCTTGAATGTTTGACACTTGTTTTATAACAACTATCAAGTATTCTCTGCCTTTTTTATTTGTCATTTTTTTCAAATAAGCATCAATTATAAACTTTTTTGTAGAAGTGATTTGGAGAGAATATGTATAATAGAGATTAAGAAGCATCAATGGCTTTTAAGGAACTTGCCCACTGAACTAATGGATGGATGAAGCTGGGAAAGTGTGGAGGAAGTGTTAGTTATAATATAAGGAAGAAAACCTCCCAATATACCGCTTGTGGTGCTCTTGTTGTGGGAGGCAGCAACATGAAACCAAATGAATTTGATACTGAAGTGGATCTTGAAGGTATAGAAACAAGTGGTGAATTTGTGAGTTATATTTTAGCATGCCTACAAACGACATGTTGAGCTATTCTTTGTAGTCTATGGAATTTTTGTTCGTTTTTAATAGGAGTTATGAATATGTCATTTTTTATATCCTTTTCTTTCCTGCCAAGTCATAGTGAAAGTAGATTTTAAATCAGCATTGAATACATTACTTAATGCTATTCTACTTACTGTAATTACCTCGATCCAGATTACAATTTATGTTGAATATTTTTCTTTATTCATTAAGGAACATAATTGACCGTATTGCTCTTTCATCTCTACCCCCTTCTCTCAATTTTTTAAAATATTTTACTTTTATAAAATATTATTGTTGAACCCTAGTTTTGATTGTTGCAAAAAGATAGAGAAGTTGTTATTTTGCAATGAAATTTGGCAAAGTTAAGGAAATAAGGATTATGTGCTTAAATTCATTGAATTCTCTTAACCTTAACTTTATATAATTTAGAAATAGTTATTTGAATTATTTCTATCCAAGAATTGATTTAGCTTGAATAAAAAATGAAGTAAAACTTTTTTGGATCAACTTAACATACCGGTATATGCCATTCCTACCGGTATGTCTCTATCCTACCTAAATGTCTTACTTCTCCCAAAATGTCCGTTTTGTTATATATAATTCATGTGATTAAAGTCAAATTCTTTTTTATTTATGAAAAAATATATTTGCATTTGGAGTCTTTGAACTTGCAGAAATAATTTAAAATATATCAGGCTTTAGGTGTGATTTTTTTCTATTATGGGAGCTTTAGGCGCGATTCTCTCTATTATATATGTGTACAAATGTTCTTGCTGTAAATCAGTAGTGTACGCTTAATTCTTTAAGCAAGCATGAGAATATTAATAAAATATACATATTGGCCTCATCACTTTATAATTTTATATGATACTATATAATAATAATAATAATTATAATAATACTGATTCATCGAACACTATGCCAATCATGCGTCATAAAATATATGCATAATTGGCAGGGTTTGGAGGGTGGAGGAAGTCTCTGGCATTAAAAATAATAATATATTGAATTGTATACAATAAGAATTATTCAATTATTCAATATCGGTGTGTGGTGACATAAAATATTTTATTCGAAAGAAAATATGTGCGTCCAGTAAGAACAAGTTCTAGAAGAAAAGGTGGTGGGGTTGCAGAAATTCAAAGGAGCAAATAAATATCCAAGGTGACATTGTTACTAAATTTGTGAGGCTATATAGAGTATAGGGACACACACAAAATGGTCCTAACTTAATTGATTGAAGAATTGAATGGGGGAGGTTTCTTGAACTTGAAGGTACATAATTGTCAACCCCCCAAAGTATGGCAAAAGGAAAAGAAAAAAGGCACAAGAATCTATTAGTTGGGTGTGTGTGTGAGAATCCTGAGTAACAACTTCTGCAAAATTGAATTGGATATTAAAAAGATGAATATAACTTTTCATTCCTATTTTTTAGTTGTTGGCATATTTTTTAAATTTTAATTAGATATAATTCAATCCTTATAATTTTATTGAGTTAATAATAAATTACAGAGATGGGGTTATATATTTATAAAAAAAAGGAAAGTGGATCTTCAGTAGTACTGGTTGGCTCGTAAAAGTAAACCACTGGAATATAGTGACTAAAAAGGACATGATCAAAAAAGGAAAGTGGATAAATTCTGAGATGCGGAAGGGTAGGAGAAGAGGGTTTGATAGTTTCTCTTGATATGACTTCTATGTCCATATCTAGAAAGGTTTCGAGGGATTTACTGATTTAGAAACGAGTGTTGCAGTGGATTGGGTGTCTCTCGTACATGGAAAAGAAACAGTAGGTGAGAGTGTTATCAAGCGTGCTGCCCGACGGCTTTAGTTGACAGTGATTTGGACTGTTAGTTTTCCCCGGCAGGTTATGGGTCCTGAGTGGTGGCTTTCTTACCTACCGAGCTAACCTTAGTCTTATGGCGATGAAGGTCTCATCATTGCGCAATGTGGGAGTCGGTTTACCTACCCATAAAGAGGTGTATGATTTGGTTGATCCAGGTTTAATGTATTTTTTTAATTTTTAATTTTCTATTTTTTAAAATAAAAAATTTATATAAACTGTAAAACTTTTAATAAATTTTATTATTAATTTGGACAGTTCATATAAAACATAAATACTCTATTATTTAATATTAAAAATTATAAAAAATTTAATATTAAACCTGTATTATTTAAAATACATCTGGATAATCAATTTATGAAAATTTTAATATTAAACATGGATCATATATATTAAATTTAAACTGTCCAAATTGATAAACAAATTTATTAAAAGTCTACAGTTTATACAAATTTTTTATTTAAAAATATAAAATAAAACAATAAAAAGTGCATTAACTCTGGACCATCCAAATTAAATTTGGACAGTCCAAATCATACACCTCCTGAGTGGAATTGCTAGGAGGCTTCCCTCAACTCTTGTACCATGTAGTCGGTCAAAGGGGTTAGGCATGGAGTCTTTGATAAGTTAAGGGTCATTTTTATTTATGAAATGTACACAAAATGTCACAAATGCTCCTGAAGTCAACTGAGTTACTTATATTTCTCAACTTTAAAAATTTCCTCTATCATCACCCTGACATTAAAAACACTTAATGTTAGCTAGTTGTTAGTGAGTTTTACTATTCTTTTTAATATTTGTTATCAAATTTAGAATCATTTTTGCCTCTTTAACATCTATTTGAAGGGTCATTTTTGCCCCTCAATTCAAATATTTTAAAGTAAAAAAATATTAAAAATATAACATGGAGCCCACTAATGGTGAACTAATGATGAGAAAACGGGAGGGCACTCCTTCCTTGCATTTTCTAACTTGGAGGCGTGTTTTGTAATTTGTATTACCCTAGTTCTCAATTTTCCTGTCTCCATTTTTCATCACCTTCACGCCAGTGTTCTTCTTGCTCCCCATGTTCTTCGCCACGTTGAATATCATCTTCGTCTATGTTCCCATTAGCTTTACCGGCGTCCCGTATAAAATTCACATTGGCCCTAGATTCTCAAGTTTGCGTTGCAGAGACCAGTAGAGCACCAAGCATCTCAACCTCCCTCTTCTGCAATGAATCAGTCCCTTCGTCGATCTCAGCCATGGGCTTAACATCCATCTTTTCTTCTTTGTTGTTCATCCCCCATTTTACTTCCCCCCCTCCCAGCGACTCTTGTCGAACCCCCACAACTTTTGCAGTGACGATCTCGTGGTCGCTCACCTTTTCCAACGAGACCCGGAGATTTCTTAGGCCATACTTCAATTTTAATTCAATGATCATGGATGAGGAAAATAACGTACATAGCAATGGGAGAAACCACGCTCGAGAATGCATTGTGGCAGTCGATTGAAGCGGCATAGTTATGATTCCAACAGCAGCAAGCGCAAGCACTTCGAAGATTATGCTGGTTTAAAAAGTCAAAGGCTTTTTGAACCTTTAGAGGAATTCCACATTGATCAAAGGTTGGAATTTTGTTATCAGGTTATGATGCAATTCTTGGGAGGGAGCTTAAAGCAATAAGAGGTATTTTACTCTGTCAAAAATATTATATACAATTTCTCTATATATGAAAATGATAAAATTTTTGAATACTGTAATTGATATGATTTTTTGTTAGCTTTTTCAGCATCTTATCTTTCTCAACTTGCCTCATTTTATTGTCTTGTAGAAGCTTTGCGAATGAATTTTGAATATGCAAATTGGGAGGGATTGGGAGACTAGGAAGGTACGTTATTGCTACACGTTACTTGTCCCTGTTCATGTTTTTTTATCTTTATTTATTAATCATCAATTTTGTGTTTATCATAATTTATATTTTTTTGAATCTGATATCCTTCGTCCAAAGGTGCTATATGATCATCATTTTGAGTAAGCTATGTTTAAAGAGTTGCTCTCTTTGTTGGTCTTTTTCTGCTGATATTTTTTCTCATTTTAGTACAAGTCAATTGATGCCTAGCGATTATTGATAGAATTCTTTGATTTACTATTTTCTCATTTTGTAGATTTCATCACGAGTCTCATTAGTAATTTACATTCTTGATGAGGTTATCAAGATGCGTATTTGAAATGGGAAGTTGTGTTAAGTTTTCATTTGATTTTCTTGGACATGAGACTCTTATAATGATGCCAAGGTTGCAATCTCTGGGTATAACTTGTTAGCTTTGTATCTATGGTTTTGAGCAAATAGTTTCTTTGGGTTTGGGTTATGTAGGAGTTGAGGGATTGGACCACGCCCTGTGGTATTTGCGTCTATTTTTGCTGAGTCAAAAGCTTTTCTGTACAAAGTAGTTCAAGTAATTTTAGTCACCTGTTCTAATATTTAGTATAAAAAATTTAGTTTGACATTGTATATTCTGCTAGATTGGAAATTCCCATTCTTTTAGCTTTACATGTAAATGCAGCATAATGAGGTAAAATGTGAAGGTGAGCTCTACTTGGTAATGCACTTTTCTAGATATTCATCATTCATCTTTTTGAGAACGGCATCATCCCGTACATTATTTGCAGATTTTCACCTTCAAGTACATTGGGTTTTTGAGGGATTCTTTTGGTCTAGGTGTAACCTTTACTATGATAGGTAAGTAGCCAATTTATAGAAATGGTGAAATTATTTCTATCAGCAGCGATTCTTATTTGTGCATGCTCTCATATTATGAACTTATCATAAAATATAAATTAAAGTTTTGCTACAATTATGTACGTTGTTAGTCATTGCTTTATAGAGTTTTTCAGGATGTGTCCTCTATAAACCAGGTTTTAAATTGAAGTTTTGTCATTTATTTTGTTCTGTATCAGGTTTCTAGTTTTTTCTACAGCAATGTAAATATGCTTTTGTGACATTAATTGGGATGGATAAAGAAATTTAGTTACTTATGCTTATAAAGATTTATGTTCAACTAAGTATATGTTATCAGTAGTTAGCTTGTATTCTTTTGTTGCCGACAAATTACACCTTACTAGAGGATGCAAGCTAAAGGTTTGTCGTGATATATTTTCCATTCCTATGTAAGAACTATTTTCTTTTGATAATGTTTTTGTTTTTTGCACAACAGAATTGATTATTGTTCTCACAAAATAAGTTCATTGTAGCTCGGATTTGATGAACAATATATGCAAGAATATAGGTTTCAATCTATGGGAATGGAAAAGAAAAGCCCCTAACAGGATTTTTGTTTTACAAGGAGCTAATTAAAGGATTATGTTTAAACCAATGATCAACTAAGGTGTGGAGTATAATTTTTTGATGGTAGTTTGTTTGGTTGCTACACTTCAATAATTCAATTTCACTTGGTAGCTGTGCTGCTTAATACCTACTTTGCCTCCCTATGGAATGCTTAAGCCAATGCTTGATACACTTCTAAGTTTTGTTTGATACATTTTTTTAATTGTTGAAGTTATGTAAAATTGTTACCTACGAAGGAAGATAAAAGGTAAATCCATCATCTATTTTTAAGCCAGAAATACGTAGGATCCCAAACATTTTTTCCTCTTTAATGAATTTGATTTTGAAGCACATTGTCCTATCAAGTTTTGGATTTTAAATAATTGCTAGCACTTGAAGCTGCATAACTGAATTTTCTTGAGCCATTGATTCCGTAACTGTGATTGTATGTGTTTTCCTCTCCTCCCTATTTTGCATTGATTTGTATATGTCTGGTGCCATATGTGATTATCAATGCACAGTCCTTGTAGAATGTTCAAACAATACTTTTCTAACATATTTAGTTATATTTTCTGTACTATATAAGTTAACACCGGATTATATATTGCAATCCCAACTATGTCTTTGTATCTATATAGATTCATTATATTGAATTTCTGCATGTCTATGTATCATTAACTGCCTGATTCTGTTCACATTGAGTTTATCATTCGATATTAGTTCTAGGAAGTTAATCTTGCTAATTCCTTAGATATTGAATTTTTTCACCAATTAGTGTATTGGCTCCTGAAGGAATAGCCTCTTGCTTTTACTAATATAGCACTATTTGAGGAGGAAAACATTTGTTCATGACTTAGATTTGTTTCTTCATGTAGTTCCATCAAGATTGATGTCTTGAACTTATCACAAATTTTGTAGATTCATGTTGAGAGGTTTGAGTTTAAAGAAATTGGCAGTGGAATTTGCACTTGGAGAGAATATGTATGATAGAGATTAAAAAGCATCAATGGCTTTTAAGGAACTTGCCCACTGAAATAATGGAAGGATGAAGCTAGGAAAGTGTAGAGGAAGTGTTAGTCATAATATAAGGAAGAAAACCTCCCAATATATCCATGTGGTGGTCTATTTGTGAGAGGCAGCAACATGAAAATGAATTTGGCGCTGAAGCGGATCTTGAAGGTATAGAAACAAGAGGTGAATTTATGAGTTATATTCAAGCATAGTTGCAAACGACATGTTGAGCTATTCTTTGATGTCTATGAAATTTTTGTTTCTTTTTAATAGGAGTTATAAATATGTGATTTTTTTTATATTCCTTTCTTTCTTGCCAAGCCATAGTAAAAAGAATTTCAGATTTTAAATAAGCATTAAATGAAGTACCTAATGCTATTCTACTTACTATAATCCGGATTGCAATTTATGTTGAATATTTTTCTTTATTCATTAAGGAACATCATTGACCGTATTGCTCTTTGTTCTCTACCCCCTGCTCTCAATTTTTTAAAATATTTTACTTTTTATAAAACATTTTATTATAACTCTTACCATGAGTAGCACTTTGAGAAAATGATAATTAAGGATCCCTATCATGTCCCAAAAATGGAAGTGACCAGCATGGGATGTGAATTATATCACACATCCCTTAAGCCTCAAATCGAGAAAATTATTCCATTTCTAAAATATAATTGGATTTATATTGAAATTCTAGCATCCTTAATAATATTAATTATAACAAAAGTTTTAACATTTTTGTAGAAATTTTGACATAACTCTCTCGATAAATAGGATCTCCCAAAATTTCTACAACAGAAAATATTACATCATGTATTCAACAGTTTAGAACATCGCTCCCCAACAATAGATAGTCAACTTAGAAAAGTAAAGTCAAGATTCTCTCTATAGTTAACATGGAGCACCTAAACATAATTTTAAAATAAAGCACATAATTGAATATTTACATTAAAAGAAAAGGCATTTCCAACAATAAATATTCACCCACCACAATTATAAGCCCTTCAATGACAAGCAGGAGGTCCAACCTTAACCAATGAGTCTGAGACCAAAAATATTTTTCAGTGAATAGCATTCCCTAAAATATAGAATTTAAAAGAGTAAAAATAATAAACTCAAACAATTAAGTAAACTAATTGAAGGTATGACAATTCAATATAATAAACTTAGTAAATCTGTAAATTTTAATTATAACCATAAAATGAGAGTGAACTAAATTGCTTTATTCTATCATGCTTGAAGAAAACAAATTATCCACATGTAAATCAAAGTAATAAATTAACGAACTGAAAGCATTGAAATTTCAAATACCATATGTTACGTAAAAATCTAAAATTTTGAGGACTTAACAGAACAAGTAACAAACACGGACACACAATCCACGAGGATAAATAACCAAATGCGGCTTATGTCACGAAGATAAACGTGGATACACAATCCACGAGGGTAAGTAACCAAACGTAGCCAAAGCCACGAAACAAACGTGGACACACAGTCTATGAGGGTAATGTTAATCAAACGCAGTTTGAAGCCACGAAACAAACATAAGTACGATGCTCATGAATAACCATTCCTTCGTTCCACATGCATTGGCCATCGCACGGGGCTAACACCTCCTATAAACACCCTGCTAGCTAGGTGTACCGTGGTGTGCCAAAGGCTAACGGGACTGCCATTAGTAACCAGTGTTCTGTATAAAGTCCTCTAAAAATTACTTTTCAAACATGCAAGATGAATCATTTTTGAAATACAATTTACGTTCTCAATATCAAACTCACATGAATCATTCAAATCTCAAAACTTACCAAAATAATATTCTATAGCTAATGTACAAACTTGTATTAGTTGAGTAATTAAGAATTTCCAGAGTAAAATAAACAAAGATGCCTTCATCAATCTTGAAAATATATTTCATAAAGAAAACACATGCACACACCACAATTTAATTAACTTTCATCATCATTCTATAATTTCCAAAACCAAAATGATTTAATTAACAAAGTACATAATAATCATCATAGTTGTTAAAATGATTTATACGAAAATGTAATATTTTCAAAACCAGACTACTTTTATTGAAAAAAATATAATGGGGTGCTATTCACTTACTTGTTAATTTCCCAAAATCTAATGATTTTCTCCCATCAATTTTTTTATCAAGGTCCTCATCTTCTACACTCCTTATAGGAGTAGGTATGAACGAAACCTCAATTTATTCCCTATAATTATATAAACTTCATCCTACTACCAACACAATCCCAACCGATTACAAGTATTCAAAATTCCAAAACCAAAGTTCATATCTTAATAATTTTTCAAACATCAACACTTACCACCAATTTACCTCATATCACTAATAATGACTACTATTCAATTGAGGTATGATTTTCTTATACCTTGTGTCAAACACCTTGTGTACATAATTTCCAATCCATTCAATAAAACTTTTTAATCAAATACCTCTTGCCAAACAATTTTTTTTAAAAAATCCTACAATTAAATTCATTATACTTCTATCACCTATTTTTATCAAATATCTTCAACATCCTCAAAATCAAAAGATAAAACAACACTATAGTTGTAAATTTCTCAATATAACACTTCCAAGACTTCAACTAACCACACTATCACTTCAAAATTAGATTCTTTGCAATACCCAAACTTAACTCATCTAAATAACATTTAAATCAGCTATGCTTTGTCTAATTTAATGGAATCTCAAAAAAATGTTGCTCTAAATAAAAATCCTATTCTATTAACTAAGACACACCCTCAAATGTCCTTTTTCTTTCCATAATTAACAATTAGTATAGAGGAAAGGAAAAGAAAACATGCGGGCTTCTCAAGCTCAAATCCTCCTCCTAATCAATTAAGCCTAAAGAAGATTTAAACTCACATCTATATCCCTCTCGTAGCAACAAATCCATGAATGGATATTTCTTTTCTTCTCTTCTTTTGTGTTAATTTCAACTTGTTTGAATCACAATTTGTCCTACCCAATCAACATGTACCACAGCACAGAGGAGTAAAATTTTCTTCTTCAATTATCAAATCATACACCCACACATATAAAATCCACAAGAAGGAAAGGATATCGTTTCTCACCTTAATTAGCAATGACAGAGAAAGGAAGGAAGGGGAAAGAGCTGACTGAACAGATGAAACAGGGGAAAACAGAATTCATCACTCCAGCCACCAATAGCCACTGCATTCATTGACAACGCATAGCTAGAAACAAGGGGAAAGAAGTTTGAAAACAGCCACAGAATAGAAATGCCACAGCCACAGACAAAGACATAGAGGAAGGGAGAAGAAGATCTGAATGCACCCCCAGCCACATGAACCTAAAAGCACAATCGGCATTGGCGTTTTTAATCAAAGAAGGAAGAAGCTTGATCGGCGACACCTACAGCATCGGCATCGATAGCAAACAAATGAGGTGGAGAACTAAGATTTTTGGCCGGAGAGAACGAAGCTTCTGGAATAAACTCCCTCTCCATGGTTCAGATGCAAATTTATTGGGAAAGGAGAGAAAAGGGATAAAAAAAAATATCATACTTTAAGTTAGGGCAGTAGGGTAATTTCACAAGGCTAAAGAAAAATAGACTCCTTTTTAATTTATAGATTTGA
Source organism: Prosopis cineraria (assembly GCF_029017545.1). NCBI lineage: Eukaryota > Viridiplantae > Streptophyta > Magnoliopsida > Fabales > Fabaceae > Prosopis > Prosopis cineraria. The sequence continues at coordinate 33,041,709 of NW_026555335.1, read as the reverse complement.
TCCCTTAAATACAAAGTTAGACACCAAGAGGACTTCCATAAAGCAACCTCATCTTTCTTCTTATATTTATCCTAAAATTAATAAAAATATATTTAAGTGCCTTATCAAAAATTTTAATTTAATTAATTTAATTATTATTATTACTTTATTTTATTTATTTTTTGGTTAAAACTTTTGGGTCACTACAATCCCCTAAGGGTATTAATCCCATTTAAAGACCATAAAATATTGAAATCTCAATTAAAGACACTTAATTGGGATAAAAAACATACCTAACTTAACAAAATAGCCCTTCACTAAAACACTAAATGATAACAAATTATGTTTGTGTTCTCTATTCTTTTTTAGCATGAAAAATCTACTCTTATGTGTTGTCATGCATGAAAAATCTAGGCAAAAAATTTATAGAATGGATCATTATCTGGATCATCATCTTCTCCCCTATTGGTAGTAGGTAATTACATACATTACTTCTTTTATACCTTCTCCCATTATCGTGCGCAAAAAATATGCATTTACATTTTTCCTCTTTTCTATCTTTAACATCTCCTTTGGCATGCACGAAATTAAAGACAACTTTTGTCACACCCTAAAAATTAGATGTAACCGGTACAAGATATATGTAGAAACATATATCCCTTAAGCCTTTATCAAAGAAAATTTTAATTTAATATCATAATGCATTTGAAATAGGATTATAAATCATTGCATCACTTTCTTTCAAACAAAACAATCCCAACCTGTTTATAGAAATTTCAATAGAATCTTCCTTATAAATAAGTCCTTTCAAAATTTCCACAACAATCATTTACAAAACCAAATCAATAATATTGAGCTCTATTCTTTCATAATAGGCAAACAATATAATTTACAATTTAAGATTCTATCAACAACTATTCTAGAGAACATGATGCATATTATAAATATAATACATAAACTCACATTTAAAGCAAGTTGAGATTTGCCTAGAGAAATTTGTCTACTTCCCTTCAACAATAAATTCTCTCAATGATCAATAGGAGATCCTAAGTGCTGATATTATTTGAAGCCAAAATATTTTTCAATGAATAACGTCCCAATTTAAAATTAAAAAAAAAAAGAGAAAACGTAGTACTATAAAAATAAAGAATTCAATAGGAATATCTATTTGAAAACAAATTAGAAACTCATACATCAAATCACATGATTCTATGTAAATATATGAATCATCTATGCATGAATCTAAATAATGAAGACATAGCATTAGAATCTCATTTTCATACTACAATACACACACACACACACACATTTTAGACAATTATTAAATATGAAACTCTTTACAACATCAATATGTGAAGAAATACAACTCATTTAACTAATATCATTTTAAACAAACTATAAGTTTCAAAACTCAAATGTTCAATGGGACTTAACTAGAACAATTAACAAGCATGGACACAAAGTCCATAAGAGTAAATAATTAATAAGTGTGGACACACAATTTATGAGGATAAATAACCAATAAGCATGGCTTGAAGCCACGAAATAATTAAGTGTAGCTAAAAGCTATGAAACAAGCACAGGCTAGAACTCCATGAAACAAGTGTGAGTATGATGCTCATAAATATCCATCCCTTCGTTCCATGTGCGTTGACCTATGTACGGGGCTAGCACCTCCTACAAACATCTTGCTAGCTAGGTGTGCCATGGACTGCAAAGGGCTAATAGAACTGCTGTTAGCAACTTGCATTCTATGTATAGTCCCACAGAAAAATTTTCAAACGTGCATCGAATCCAATTATTGATGGAACACGTATCATTTTTTTAAATATTGACATTCACAAAAAAGAATATTATTAATCATGAAATTTTTTTTCCTTTCTTGATAGAAGCTCTCATGCTTGGGTATTTGTAATCAGGATAGTAAAAAATAAATAAAATCTTTGTTTTATACTAACCTTTAAATATCAATAGTAGAATAAAAATCATAACAACATGTGTGTGTATGAAAATATGCTCAATCAACATTTATAGTAAAAAGAAAATGAATTTTAATTGACGAGCCATTAGGACGCTATTCAATTAGCTATTGAGTTCTCAAATCTAAATATTTACTTCTTTCAACTCCTATCAATTCTCACATCTTCCCAACACCCTATAAGACATAATAGGATTTCAATAGACTTTCTACAATTTCAATAAAATTCCTTCCAACATTAACACAACCATAATGAATTTAGATAATTCAAAGTTGTCCAAAACACCATGATCTACATCCCAAAGTCCCTCTATAATTAATCAAGAGAGTGTGCTCGTAATTACACCATCCTTAATTGCTCCATTAGTCTATAATTCCTCCATTATTCATTTTATTGAATACCTTAGGTACATCCCCAAAATCAAGTCATCAAACAATGCCATGGTTCATATATTCTCAAATGTACAGAAATCAACTACTTTCACAGATAAATATCATCCAAGCTAGTTATATTTCTTATAAGATTTAACAAAATTTTAAAAAATACATTATCAAGTAAAACCCCTCAGCCTTTTATCAAATATCTTGCAAGCGTTAAACCTTAATCTAATACCAAAATATTCCCTCTTCAATTCCAATTTCAAAGTAAATAAATGAATGAATAAATAAATTTTTCATATCAATCTTTGAATTAATCGGTTCCCAAATTCTATCCCTTCAACAAAAATTAAATTAAATTTTAATTTTTTTTTACTCAAATAAAACCAAATCAGCCATCCTCATCTTGCATTTAAGACTACAATTTTCAGTTTGATTCCATTTCCCATCCCCATTCAACGCACACAACAGCACAAGGGGAAAAGATTAAAACTGCAATCATTACACCACACGCACAGGCACAAATCAACAAGTAGAAGGCCCCAAAGCTCCTCACCTCAATTAGCAGCGTCTAGAAGGAACAGGAAGATGAAAGTGCAGATCAATGAACATGGAGAAAGAAGGGCGAGAGACTGACGCACTTGGAGCAAGAAAAACGATGGAAGAAAGGACCGGCAACGCACAAACAAAGAAGAGGGGAGAAAGAACGATCGAAATCTCAAGGCACCTACACAGTTGTTCGAAAGGAGGAGGACGAAGAATCTCGTTCCACCCACACCGGCACCGTTGAACCAGATCGGGAAAGAAAAAATTTGGGGAAGGGAAAGAAGGACGATGGGTTTAGTGTTTTGCTCTCCCCTGGTTCTGGACGTTCGGTAATGGGAATGAAGAGTAGTGAGAACCAAAAATCTGACATCGTGCGCTTGTTTGTTTGTTTGGTTTTTTTTTTTTTTTAATACAGGGGCATTTCAATAATTTTAGGAAACTGAAGCAAAATGAAATTTCTTCCGCTGAACTTCAAAGATTCGAACCCGACACCTAAAGGAAGAAGCTACCAGCTAACTTTTCACTAGGCTACTAATATCTTTTGTTATTATTCCAAAATTAATAAAAATAACTTCAAAATATCTTATTAATTAGTAATAAATTAATTTTATTTCATTTGAAATTCCTCGGTCATTACAACTGTTACATCTTTATAAATGCTATTTTACACAATTTGCCTTTTATAGTTAAGAAAAAAAGTAATTTTAATGATTATATAGGTTATATATATATATACAAGAAATGATTTCTAAGAACGACAGTGTTAAAAAAATGGAGTGAAAAAGAAAAGATGTAATATGGATATTGAATTTTTCTATTCTGTGATAAAAAGTGTGCTAGTGTTGAAAAATGTAACATAGACTCTGAATTGTTGTAGACATAGTTGGGATTATGGAAAAGATAGTTGTAAAGTAATCAATTTGTATGTTACTTTTAGTTGTTCCAGGTTTATTTCCCATATGACAAGTACTTCAACAAAAGAAGTATTTTGTTATTTTCATATTAAAAGATATTTTGTAAAAGATTCACAATGGAAGATGACCTATGAAGGTGAGAGATTGATTTCTAAATTGATTAGAGAAGGTATAAATCATGAAGAGTTGGTGAAGATGGTATCATCAATGATAGGAGTTGAAAGTATTGCAGCTGATTTAAAATTTATAGTGAAGTATAGTGAGAACATATACGTAGATCTCTTAGATGATAAGAGAATATAACATTTAATAAAGTATAATGATGAGTTTGTACATGTGTATGTTAAGAGAAATGATAATGAAAGAGATGGGCAATGGATTATTTGATGGAGTAAGTTGTTGTTATTAGTTATTAGTGATTTTAATTAGTTTAATCACCATTTCTATTGACTTGTGAGTAATTGTGAATGTAGGATGGAGGATTTTTTTACCATAATCACTCTCAGGATCTTCCTCCAAGCAAGAGCTTGAAGGTATATCATCCTCTTTGCCATGTTCAACATAAAATGCTCTTACACCACTCCCTGAGGTTAATTTAGTAAAATTGAATGATTTATTTATGGGTGTTGGGTAGACTTTTGATGATAAAACTCAAAAAAGCATTGTATAAAAACAGTCTTGCTCATAAATTTGGTAATAATATATTTCTGAGAAATAGCCCTAAGAAGATTATTGTCAAATGCAATATTGATCGTTGTAACTAAAAGATATCAGCTTATACTCTTGTCAAATGCGATACTGATGGTGGTGACAAGTTATGTAAATAGGTTTGCAGTCTATGTTGTTTTTTTGAAAGCAGACTATAGAAGTATTATTTAGGTAAATGTGATATTTATTGTGTCAAAAGGGATGTAAATATGGTGTATATGTATTAAAATCAGTGTAATATAATATTGATGTCTATTTCAGGTTTAAATATGTGCAAGTATAAATGTTGTCATAACATATGATTGCTCAAATCACTAACGTAGCATGAGAATACTGTTATTATAACTTGTGAAAACATAAAACCTCACTTGAGAATATATTTTTTTTCCTGACATTTTAGACTTTTGAAGTGTAAAAAGCTATCATAACATAAAACTCACTTTTAAAATATTCCAAGGCCACTTATCTAAATATAAATATGACTTAGAAATTCACTAACTTTAGTGAAGAACATGAATACAAACGTGACTTGTCAAATTTCATGCTTGTCAATATACAGCTAAGATCAGTTATGACTATACTAATGTGGCTTGGAAATATTGCTATTATATATTGTGAAAACATGAAACTCTACTTAATGGATTGTTTCCCATAATTTTAAGAACTAATTTTTGAAAAGTTCCAATATTACTTATGAATATCCTAAAGTGGCTTAGGAATTCACTAACATTAGTCAAGATAATTCACCAATGATGTTAAATTTTATGCTGGTTAATGTATAGTTAGATCCACTTAGAATTCACTAACGTGGCATTGAAATATTGCTACTATATCTTGTGAAAACATGAAACCTCATTTCGAAATAGATCATTTAACAAAAAATGACTTGTTCAAATTGGGATTTACAAACATAACTTGGGAATTCACTAACATAATTTGGGAATTCACTAACGTCAGTCAAGATAATTCACTAATGGATTGTCCAATTTCTTGTACATTTAGCAAAAAAATACTTAGGATTAACTGTTGTATCATATACATTGAGCCACAGAAAACACTTAAGTACATAAAGTTTTAATTTACATCATACATATAACCAAAACATAACTAGTGAAAGTTTATACCATAGTTATCTAAACTATGCTTTCAATCTTTTTAGCCCTCCATGCCCAGTATTGGAAATAGATATCATTATTTGTGAGACTACTTCATTGTGTGGATGAGTTACCAACCAATATAATAGCTTAGTACTCATTTTACTTAGTTGTTCCTATACAATTAGAGCAAGTCAATTAACAAACAAATAAGATACAAAATTGTGACACGTGAAAATTTTATCTGAAATTACTATATACTGGTGGGCTCAAAATTCAAGAAGGGGAAATGAGTTAATACAAGAGCTATACACACACACATTAATCTCAAGCCTATAGAAAAGAAAAAAGACAAACTCATCAAAAGAACTATTGAGAAAATAGGTGCTATGATTAAAACTAAGATCATCTCTAGAAAATGCATCCATACCATCGCACCTAAATCTTTCAAACTCTCCCTTCTAGATCATCTTTCCCCTAATATCGACATTATTAGTACTTTCAGTGCTAATATATGCATGCTTATCTCACTTAACAATCACTAACAAGGAGAAGAGGATGTAGAACATGAGGGAGAGTGATGGAGAGAATGAGAGAAATGTAGCCATCAAGTATTAAAATCTAAGGATGATCTCAGTTTAGTATTAAAACATGGGAGAAGCAATATTGAATTTAGGAACTTTAGTATTAAAGATATCTTAATTTCACATTAATTTTTTTCTAAGGTCCTTACTTGTCATTCTCCCAATAATCTATATGTTTGGTCAAAAAAGGGAGGGTATTAATCTACATGAGTATCTCATTTATAGTAAGAATAGAAGACAATGCATTAATGATTAATAATTAAAAAATTATTTTCTAATTAATTTACAATGAATCCTAATAATATACAATCAAATCATATCCTAATCACATCACAATCAACAAGTATTAAGAAGGAAAGAAGGGGTAATATGGGAGGAAAAGAAAAATCAAAAATTTATGCTCCTAGATCCAAAACTGGAGTAGATTTTGGGAAGTTGTAGCTTTCAATGCAAGGGAACTCATGGAAGTTTGGTCATCAATAATGACTTGGTCATTGACCTTTCACTAGAGTTAGATGAAAGGAGTAAGGGGAAAGCATGTTGAGAAGCAGGGAAAGGGTAAGTGTGGAGTGTTAATTGATATTTACCTAATACTTGTCATGAGCATGAAACAAAGTACAAGTATTAAGATAAACTTGGAACAACTAGAAACAACATATTAATTTATTACTTCACAACTATCCTTCCCGTAATTCCAACCATGACTATAACAATTCAATATTCATGTTACATTTTTCAATATTAGCGCACTTTTTATCATAGAATAGAAAAATTCAATATCTATGTTACATCTTTCTTATTGTTCACTCAATTTTTTTTCAACACTAACGTTCTCAGAAATCGTTTTTATGTGCGAGTATATAATCTATGTAATTATCAAGAAGATTACTTTTTTTTTTCTTAGCTATAAAAGAGAAATGGTGTAAAATAGCATTTACAAATATATAAAATTTCTTTTGTGCATGATAGAGGAGATGTAAAAGATAGAGAAGAGGAAACTATAGATTTTTCACACGAGAGTAGGAGAAGATGCAAAAGAAGCAATGCATTTAATTAACTATTATTAAGAGAGGAAAAGATGATGACCTAGATGACGATCCACTCCACTAATTTTTTACCCATATTTTTCGCACACGAGAGCACATGAGAGTAGATATTTTGTGCCCAAAAGAAGAATATAAAACACAAACATATGCTACTATCTTTTAGTGTTTAGTGAGGGATATTTTTTAAAGTTAGATATGGTTTTTTATCCCAATTAAGGATCATGGTCCATAATTGAGATTTCAATATTTTATGATCCTTAATTTGAATTAATACCCTTAGGAGGTCCTTAATTGTCATTCTCCCTAACACTTTTATGTGCATTGCACAGGGTTTAAAGCTATTATATCTTGACATTTCCATTGTATAGTGGAATTTTGTATGATCTAGAAACCGAGGTTGTTAAAGAAAAAAATTTCAACCATTGTTACATGTTAAAATTACTTATGCTTGCAAAAAATTACTTTCGTTAAATATATCCAAATCTTATTATCTATGTTAAAATCAAGCATATGCAGAGAAGAATGATTTATAAATCATATTTTAAATGATTTTCAGATGAATTTTCATGAAAAGATCACCGGAAAATCTTAATTGGACAACATGTGGTTTTAACTTAAAAGATAACCATGCTTTATAATTTATAATAAATTTAGCCAATTGAAGAGGCACGTTGATAGTTTTTGTCAGATATTTTTTTTTTTTGGGTTTATGCTTCATGTTAGCATGTGACAAGTGCTTTTCAGTATCTTGAAAGGGGGAAACTACAGTTTGGAATTCATATTTAATGTTTCAGGTAATATGAATATATATATATATATATATTTACTAACTCATACTCCTTCAATCTTGTATATTAGTCACCTTCTAGAAGCATAATCTAGTTCACTTTATAAGTCAATAGTTGATATGATTGTTTTCTTTCAAATTGAAATTCTCAAATTACCCTTAAAAAGTGTGAGAGAGAGAGAGAGAGAGAGAGATAGAAAAATATTATTTTTTGTTAACTTTTTATTTTGTACTTGAGAGTTATATTTGGAGATTCAATTACTTTTTATTACATCTCAAAAATAAAAGGGTGACTGGCACGAGTGTGAACTACATCACATATCCTGGTAAGCCTTAATTTGAATTTTCAATCCATTTTCAAAATGTAATTAGACTTATATTGAAATTTTAGCGATCTTTTTTATTAATCATTATAATAAAAGCTTTAGCATTTTATAGAAATTTCGGCCTCCTAATAGGATCTCCCAAAATTTTAACAGTACAAGAATGTTAACAAAATATTATATCAAATAGGAGCTTAGCTCCTTCCAGTCAGTAGATACCATATATATATATATATATCAAAATAAAACCTTAACTATAGTTTATGTAGAGCATTTAACCATACTTTTCAAAAATAAGTACATAGGCATTTATAATTACATCAAAGAGAGAGATTTCAATCAATTCTCCACCTTGCATGTCTAAAAATCCTTAGGGGTTGGCGAGAGAATTAGCGTCAACTAAGGTATTTGAGACCAATAATAATTTTTCAGTCAATAACATCTTAACAATAAATAATAAAACATGAATAAAAAAATTTTAAAATAATTATGTGAGTTAAAGAGACAACAGCTTTCATAAAAATTTAACAAAATTCAAAATAGAATGGCTCTATAAAATTTTAAAATGAAATCTTAAATCATTGAACTATCATGGCAAATATTAATATGACTTGATTCTAAGAAAGCACATAAATGAAATAAATATTAATAAATAAATCACTAAATAAAAACTAAAGGGATAAAAAATCATCAAGTAATCAAATTTATAATTATAGTGACTTATCAAAATAATTAATAAATGTGGACACGCAGTCCATGGACATAAATAACCAAACGTGGCTTAAATAAGGAAAATAAATGTGGACACACAATCCATGAGAATAAATAACCAAATGCGACTTTTGCCACAAAAACAAATATGGACATATAGTTCATGACGTAACTAACTAAACACAGTTTGAGCTACAAAACAAACGTGAACACATAGTCCATGAGAGTAATGCTAACTAAATGAGGCTCAAAGCCATGAAATCAAATGCGGCTATTAGACCCCACGAATAATAAACGTGAGAATAGAGTTCGTAAAAATTAAACTAGCTAGTCACTGACCATGGCGCGCCAAGAGCTAATAAAACTGCTGTTAGCAACCAGTGTTTTATATAAAGTCTCCTTTAAATTCATTTTTAAACATGTAAGAAAATCATCACTTTCAAAATAAAATTTTCATTTTCAATGTCAAACTCGCATGAATTATTTTCCATAGCAATTCAATAATTTTCAGAATGAAATCTCATAATTAAAATCCAAACTTGTATTTATTGATTAACTAAAATGATCAATTTTGGTAAAATAATTTCACGAAATAAAGTAATTTAATCAATAAAATATATACTAATCACATTGTTGTTGTAAAAAGAATTTGCATAAAAATGTAATATTTTAATAAAGAAAATTTTATTAAAAAAATCAGTTGAGATGCTATTTTCTTATTTGAAATTCCCAAATTTCAATAATTTGCCTCTCCATGTCGATTAAATTTCTCGTCCTCCAAATCTCCTATAAATTAATTTAAGATGTTTAAATAAGCTATCTATAATTTCAATTATTTCCTCCCAACATCTCTACTATCAAATGTTTGCTATAGTAAATTTGAAATTTTAAGAGCAAACTTTACAAATAATGATCTCTCAAAAGCCATAGCTCAATACTCCATTAAAATACTATCTTCCCTTAATCTTTTTGTTAAACATCAACTATGCGTCATTTCCAACCTACTCATAAGGTCTTTTAAAAATTCAATCTCTTATCACAAAATTCATTCACAACTATTAACCTCTAGAAGTTCATGTTATTTCATCACATTTTTCTTAGATTCTAATACTTTTGGTTCAATTGTACATGTTTTTATTTCCCAAATTAGGAAAATGTGCATTTTGTTGTGGGCTTGTGTTCTTAGCTTTAATTTAATATTTTGAGCCTAATTTCATATTTTTTTTATTGAAGTTTTGATTAAAAGCATTTCTGGAGCTTTGTGGATGTTTTTGGAAGGCTTTTGGATGAAGAAATCAAGAGCAAATGAATGATTTTTGTTAGCTCTAAAAACAATGCAAAACTGTCAAAGTCGTCCCAAAGTCGTGACTTTCATTCATGACTTTCGCCGCTGTCAGAAAAAAATTGTTTCATTTATCAAAAATTAGTTAGCTAAGACATATATAAGCTAAGAGCTCAACCCAAAATGCATTCTTCAGACTTAAACACTTTTGGAGCTTGGTTGTGCTAGAGTTTGGGCATTGGAAGAGTTGAGATCAAGAGATTGAAGCTTTGAAGACATTTAGAGCTCTTCTTCTTTGGTTTTTCCATTCTTCTTCCCTTTCCTTTTCTGTAATCTAAAATGGGTCCACTTATTTTATATATTTGTAGCTTGTGGATGATTATGAGTAGCTAAATCCTTTGTTCTAGGATTATTTGAAACCCTTGTATAGATTAACACCATATTCCTCCTCTCTTTTTGTGATTAATGATATATATATATATATATATATGTTTATTTTACTCTTTCCTTAATGCTTCTACATGATTGGCCACCATTTAAATGTTGGGTTCACTTAATTGATGCGTGAGAGGGCTAGGTTGAATATAGAACTTGGGTAAAATTGTGTAAGAACTTGATATTTGCATGTTGAATGGATGGTTTTGCTAGTAAGATAGAGATATACTTGCTAGCCTTATATAGCCATATTAAGGTTGGTGTTTAAAATTGAGTTTGATTAATTGTAACAAGAAATTAGACAATTAATTTAACTAAACACTTGTTCATGACTTGAGAGAGCTTGTCCAAGTATTTTTAGAACCCTAGCTTAGCACTTATTTTCATTAAAAGCATTCATAAGAGGAGGTAACTTTGGTGTTATAAAATGTAAGGGGGATAAATAATCTTAGGTCCTAAATTGTGTTTGAAGCTTCTGAATCAATCATTTTCTTTATTTTCTAGTATTAACTTAGTTTGCAAGGTCAAATTTGTCCTAATTATGTTTAGCTCAACTTGATCAAATTTGTTTAGTCTTTTACTTGATCATTGTTTTTGAATAAATCCTCGAGGGAATGATACTTTACTCATATTATATTACTTGCTATGACCCATACACTTACGGTGAGCAACAAGTTTTGGCGCCGTTGTCGGGGATTTAGTTTTGAAAATATTTTAATTAACCTTAGACTAGTGATATTAGATTTCGCTTGAGCTTTGTAGATATTAGTTTTAGATTTTTATTTCGTCTTTATTTAGTGTTTTTGTTTTACTTTGATACTTCTCGGGTTGTTTTCTTCTTCAGGTACCCATTTGGCATATGCAAGCCGTAGGCCTAGAAGGATTAGAAGTGACACTTGAATGATTGACAATCTCTAAAGAAGCCAAGTCTCTTAATTCTAAAAGAACTCTTGAAACTCAACCAGGAAACATGGCAGAAGACCAGTACGACACCACCTCAGTCAATGACTTTGCTAATCGAAATCTGAGGGGTACTTAATTTTGTATTTGAATGCTAAAGTTTTAAGTGCATACTTTTAAGATCAAGCCCACCATGATCACAATGCTTCAAATGAATGAGGTGTTTCATGGTCTATTCAATGAAGATGCTAACAAGCACTTGATGTCTTTTATGGAAGTATGTGATTCTTTCAAACAAAACGGGGTGCCTAAAGATGTCTTGTGCTTGTGGTTATTTTCAATTTCTCTAGAAGACAAGGTTAAAGAATCATTCAACAATCTTCTCAAAGGTTTTATAGGTTCATGGGAGGATCTTGAGAACAAGTTTAGAGCTTGATTCTTCTCTGATGATAAAACTATGGAAGTAAGAGATGAATTTCTTAGTTTTAAGCAATATCCAGAGGAGCATCTCTATATAGCTTAGGAGAGATACAAGATATTGATGAAGAAATGCCCTAATCATGGGGTGGATAAATGGGTAGTGATTTAGATTTTCTATAATCATCTGAATCCATCTTCTAAGGCCATGGTTAATTTTATCATAAATGGGGGATATCGGAATGTGTCTGTTAATGACGTTTTTCACCTCTTAAATCAATTGTCTATGAATAATACTTAAAACATAGATAGAAGGAATACATCAATGGTGACTAGTGCTAAAGATGATTCTTCTTCGCAAATTATATCCATCTTGAATGCAATGAACAAGCGTTTTGATGTGTTGGAATCTTAAATGCAAAGGGGAAATTCTTATAATGTGTATATTGTCCAGGCCATTCTAACTATGCACAATCAATGCAATGATATTCACATGCTCGATCAATGTCCTCTTTATATGACCATTGAGTCTATCAACTATATAGGCAAGTTTCAAAACCCTCACAGTAACCCTTACTCTCAAACATACAACTTAAGATGGAGGAATCATCCTAATTTTTCATAGAGTCAAGGGAATTCTTCAAATCAACGTTCATCCTCTAATGTCAAGCTAATTCACCCTTTGGGTTTTCAAGCTCCACCAAAGCCAATGTCAGTTAAGGAAGAGGAGTTTAGAATGGAAAAGATGTTAGCATAAATCTTGAGTAATCAAGACTCTGCAAGAGTTGAAACTAAGGCAACTCTTACTCTTCATGATACTGTAATTAAGAATCTCAAAGTATAAATAGGGCAATTGGCTTCACAAATGAATGTTATGTCAAGATGCAATCTTCCTAGTGACACTATTCCAAATCCTAAAAGGGATGGTAAGGAAGAGTGTAAAGCAATCATTTTAAGAAGTGGGATGCAATTATCGGAAGTTCTTATGCCAAGTGCAAGTGGTTTGAGTAGTGGTGCTACTAAGGTGGTTGTTGATGATGAAGTGATTAATGAAAAAATTATGGTTGAAGAGTATAACAATGTAAAGAATAATCAAGAAGAGAAAAAGAATAGAGATCAAACCAAAAAGGTTAGTGATGAGATAAAGTAACAAGAGGCCAAGCCAAAATATGTGCCTCCACCACCTTTTCCTCAAAGGCTTAGGAAGCAATAAGAAGATGGCCAATTTAAAAAGTTTCTTGATATGTTCAAGCAATTATATATCAACATCTCTTTTGTGGAAGCTTTGGAGCAAATGCCCAAATATTCTAAGTTCATGAAAGATGTGGTCTCTAAAAAGAGAAGGTTCAATGAGTTTGAGACAGTTGCTCTAACTAAAAGTTGTATGGATATCATTAAGCAACTACCTCAAAAGATGAAAGATCTCGGTAGCTTCTCAATTTCATGTCACATTGGAAATAAATTTTTGGGTAAGGCATTATGTGATCTTGGTGCTAGTATCAATCTTATGCCTCTTTCTATTTTCAATAAGTTGGAGTTGGGTGAAGCTAGACCAACAACCATGGCTTTACAATTAGTGAATAGAAGCTTGGCTTATCCACATGGTGTTATTAAAGATGTTCTTGTAAAAGTAGATAAATTCATTTTTCTGGTTGACTTTATTGTCCTTGATTGTGAGGTGGATCTTGATATACCTATTATCTTAGGAAGACTATTCTTGGCAACTACTAGAATCTTGATTGATGTTGAAAAAGGTGAGCTTACTATGCGAGTGGATGATGAGCAAGTCACTTTTAACATGCACAAGTTTATGAAGTCTCCCAATGATCTTGAGCAATGCTTCTTTGTTGATATGCTTGATCAAGTTACACAAGAAGAATTTGATGAGGCAATTTATAATGATTTTTTAGAAGCCTTATTGATAAAAGCTCAATTAAAGACTCAAGATAGAGAAGAGTATATGGCTATCATGAATGCATCACCAGTTTATTCTAGAAACCATGTCCAATTTGAATCTCTAGATTTATCTTCTCTTGGTAGACCATCTTTAAAATTCTCTATTGAAGACCCACCATCTTTTGAGTTGAAGACATTACCTTCTCATTCATCTTGGCACCATTTGAGCTCGTTGAAGCTTTAGAAAGTTGCTATAGCAAGGGGTAAACCTTTGACCTTTTAAAGGTTTGAGGTAACTTGGGAAAACTTAATTTTTATAGTTAAATGTTAATTGTGTTGAAAAAAATATGATTTATGAGTTAATTTGATGATACATTTGGTAAATGTTTGAGTATGAAATGGTTTTAAGAAAGAAAACCTTAACTCTACCACCCTCAATGTTTTATGAAATTAATTGTGATTTATTACTGTGGGTAGAGAATTTTGATGAATTATGTGTTAAAATATGGAGTATACATGTTATGTGAGTTCATGTATTGAGTAATGAATGTTGAAATGCATAAAATGTGTGAAATGTGCATGGCATGATCATTGGCAGGAGTTTGCCTAGGGAAAGGAGTAGTTGATTGGAAATCCACGTGGTATTGGTAGTGACCATTAGAATCAAAAACTAGCCTTGGCACTGACAGTTGGAATCAAGAGGTAGCTCTTATCCCATGGTTGATTTGAGACTGTCTCACTTGTTCTATAAGGGATTCGAACCTAACTAGTCTCCACCGATTTATGAGGAGGCTAGATTAGGGGTACGACACTCCATAGTTGTTAGTATTTAGGAAAACCGGATCACATAAGTGAGGGAGTTAACCTTGACCTGGTAGCTCCTCACAAGTGGAAGGCTAGGTTAGTCTATGATAGCCACCAGTTTCATGTTAGAGGTAACAAGAGGATATAAGGTTGGCACACGGTCATGCATATAAGTCCGGCTACATGGTTGTTAGTATTATGGTTCAGCACATGTTAAGAGTGCATAATTGTTATTTTTGTGACCCTGAGTTATGTTTTTAAAAACAACATGATACAGTATTTTATGGTAAGCTTGGTCATATGGTTGTTAGTTTTGTAAATCGTGGCTCAATACTATGTGATATATGTGTTATGTGCCTTTTTGCATCTATTTACAATTAATTTGTAACTGTAAGGGTTAAGTAAAACTTGGTTACTGAGTGGCTGTACTCATCCCTCAATTCTCAATATTTTCAGGGACTAGCTCATCAAATTTAAGTCAGGGAAAACACATAGAGACTTAGGATTTGTGGAGTAAATCCTCTTTTTATCTCTCTTTAGTTATTTACATGTGTAATTGTCAATGTAATTAGAAGCAAACAACACCTTGCTAGTGATTATTGCTGCGGACTTGAATGCACAACAAGAAGAGCAACTTGTAGAAGTCTTGAAAGCTCACAAAAGAGCTATTGGGTAGACTATTACCGACATAAAGGGTATTATCCCTTCAATTTGCATGCATAAGATTTTCCTTGAAGACAATCATAAAGCTTCCGTGGAACATCAAAGAAGGTTGAATCCTATTATGAAGGAAGTTGTGAAGAAGGAGATTTTAAAATGGCTTGAGGCGGGCATTGTCTATCCTATCTCTGACAGCTCTCGGGTGAGCCCAGTTCAATGTGTTCCAAAAAAGAGAGGCATGACTGTAGGGGCTAACACCCACAATGAGCTAATTCCTACTCGCACTGCCACTGGGTGGAGAGTATGCATGGATTATCGAAAGTTAAATGTGGCTACTAGGAAAGATCACTTTCCTCTTCCTTTTATTGACCAAATGCTTGACAAATTAGTTGGAAGAGAATTCTTTTGCTTCCTTAACGGGTATTTAGGCTATAACCAAATTACCATAGCTCTAAAGGATCAAGAAAAAAATGACATTTACTTATCCTTATGGAACTTTTGCTTTCAAGCGCATGCCTTGTGGGTTATGTAATGCACCGGCCACTTTTCAAAGTGTATGATGGCAATTTTCTCTAATATGATTGAGCAAACTATATAAGTCTTAATGGATGATTCCACAATTTTTAGGGATTCATATGAGGAGTGTTTGATCAAATTAGCCAATGTGTTGAAAAAATGTGAAGAGACTAACTTGGTCTTGAATTAGGAAAAATGCCACTTCATGGTTAAGGATGGCATAGTTCCTGGCCATAAAGTCTCCAAAAATGGCTTGGAGGTAGATAGAGCTAAAATTTCAATAATTAAACAACTTCCTCCACCTACTAATATTAAGGGTGTGAGGAGTTTTCTTAGCCATGCAGGATTTTAGCGTCGCTTTATCAGAGACTTCTCCAAAATAGTCAAGCCTCTTTTCACTCTTCTTGAGAAAGATGTTGAATTTAAATTTGATGATTCATACTTGAAAGCATTTGAAGAGTTAAAGAAAAGACTTGTGTCTGCACCTATCATGATGGCTCCTGATTGGAGTTTACCTTTCATTGTGATGTGTGATGCTAGTGACTTTGCTGTGGGTGCTATGCTCAGCCAAAAGAAAGAAAAAGTGCTTCACCCAATTTACTATGCTAGCAAAACACTTAATGATGCTCAAGAAAACTACACCACGACTAAGAAAGAGCTACTTGCAGTGGTGTTTACTCTTACCAAGTTTAGATCATATCTTATGGGTACTAGGGTGACAGTTTACACCGACCATTCAACTTTGAAGTACCTATTCAATAAGAAGGAATCTAAGGCAAGATTAATTTGATGGGTACTACTACTATAAGAATTTGACTTAGAGATTGTTGATAGGAAGGGTACTGAGAATCAAATAGCAGACCATCTTTCTAGGTTGAGTACTGATGCTCAACTTAAATCTAATATTGTTATTGATGAACCTTTTCATAATGAGCAACTCTTTAAGGTTGACAATATTTAAACATCGTGGTATGTAGACATTGTCAACTATCTTGTTTGTGGCATCTTACCCTTTGATTTGAAGTTTCATCAAAAGAAAAAGTTTCTCCATGATGCTAAGTTGTATTTTTAGGAAGAACCCTATTAGTTTCGCCAATGTATCGACCAAATGATTAGAAAGTACGTTCCTGAGTATGAGCAACAAGAAATTCTAAGATGTTGTCATTCTTCTGACTATAGAAGCCACTTTGGGGGTGACAAGACAGCATCTAAAATCTTGTAAAGTGGTTTTTATTGGCCCTCTTTATTCAAGGATATATATGACTTTGTTTTAAAGTGTGATAGGTGCCAAAGGATGGATAACATCTTTAGAAGGAATGAAATGCTACTCAACAACATAACAATCAAACAAATATCACTATAAGGCATACTTCTCGTTTAGTAACAAATCTCATGTTCAAATCTTACAACAATTTCATGCTACTCAATTCATGTTATTGGTTACATAGAAAATTAAGCACCGTTGCATACACAATGATATGTAATAATAAGAATCTCAATTATCTCTACTCTTAGACTACCACCCCAAGAGTCAATTTTAAATTTCCTAAAGAAGTTACTCCAAATGTAAGCGCTACAAATGAGATCAGTCTACAATTAAATTCACAAAATAGCATTAATAACTAATCATCATTAATTACCTCTTAATTGTGATTAAGGCCTAATTCCTCACTAAGAGTGATTAAGCATATCTAGACCTAAAACTAATTTTCATTAGTTTACTTAACCTTCATTAAGTCTAATAGTCACTATTAATACCTCTCATTAGCTTAAACATAATTATTTAACATTAGTTTAAACCGTTAGCCTCCCATTTATTTAAAGCTATCATCAATCAAACTAAGGTGTAGGAGCATTAAATGGCACTAATGAATCTTATTTAAGTCTTAGGAGTGACTGAAACACCACCATAAATTCAGACCTCAACTTCCTTATGCTTTAAATCATAAAAATGAAGAGATAAGAGGTGGAAGAAGAGATAATAATGCCTAGCCAATGCTATAAAAAGTTTCAAAATACTTTAAAATCACCCTCTAGGTCAAAACCCTAGTAGAGCTACTCTTTACCTATTGAACAAAACCCATTAAACTTTTCTTTGATTTTTGAACAGTTGATTGAATTTGAACTTTGTTGCGCCTGCCATCACCCATAGCATCACTTAGGCCCTAAAAATCTAGGCTCAATTTGTCCTATTAACTCTTTAAACCCTATTTTGGACTCTTCCAAAGGCCTAATAGGACCAATTGGCCTTTCCAACCCAAAATACTAACCTCTAATTACCTAATTAATTAATTAACCCTCTAATTAATTAGTTAAGTCCTTAAATGAAATTCAAGATGTTATAGCATTGATAGATAAACCTGGAAGGAAATCCATGCTACTGGTAAGTTCCTCTACATAACATTTCACCTTTAAATTATTGCTTGTTTCTCATCATTGTTGTTTATTTAGGTTTCTGGATCAAGATTGGTCATAGGTTGTATAATCACTACAACAGCATTCTATTTTAAGGTAGATTCTTTACTGACAAGAGAGAGACCCAATAGCTTTGAGTTTCAAGTCCTAATTTTTATGTGAAAAAGATATCATTTGATGACTTAGGTTCATGATGTGTTCCTTGACATGGTCCCAGCAATGAGCATATTGGTTTGATCATCTACTCTTCCTTTAATGAGATAATTTACTCCACTAGACATGAAGTATGTGACACTAAACTCTTTCTAATGACACCATTACATTATTAACAGGTTTACATATATATCATCATTTTCCGTGGGAATGGGAGCAATTTCTTAGGTTATAATGTCAGAGGTCATCATTTAAAATTTTTTTTGGTTCATTTTTTTGGTGGTAAGTAATTTCTTGACAAAGAGAGTAGAGTGATGCTTAGAAATTGCCTTTCTATTTGCAGATTTTTCCTACTAACATCAAAGGACAGGTGGGAAGCCTAGTAACATTAACAAACTGGTTTGGTGCATGGTTGTGTTTCTACAGTTTCAACTTTCTAATGAGTTGGACCTCCTATGGTAGAGATTAGTTACACTTTTAATATTTGTAGATCATTTAGAGTATTCATGAGTAGTATCATTATATGATAATTTATTTTCTATTTGAGCAAATAAAAACATAGATCTTATATAGTGTGCATGGCCTTCTAGGTACCTTCCTCTTTTATGCTACAGTCAATGCATTGGTTATGTTGTGAAAGTACCGAAAACTAAAGGAAAAGGTCTGGAACAATCAAAAGCAGCCATCAACAAGTAGGAAGTTAGAATCTTGCTGTCAAAAATACACCTTGAATAGGTTGAAGAAGAATGATAATTCCTACCATGTGTTTGCTTCTATATTCATATATTCCCCTAGAAGACTTACATCTTATGTTGTCAAAATTTGACGGCTCTTTAAATATTTTATGCAAGTTTTATTTAGATATTAAGGGGCTCTAAGACAATCATATTTGATATATATTTTTCTTTGCTCCAATTTATTGTAAATACTTTACAATATACACATATTTGGACAATTTAAAGTTGTAAATAGTTTTTGCAACAATGATGAACATATTGTTATTGGGAGATAATTTTGTATTTTTGGAATTGATTCAATACATATGAATTTTAGATGCTTTTGGAATTTTGTTACTAGATTTGTTACTGGAATCTATTTTTGTAGTATATAACGTATCTACAAGGGACTGCTAGAAATGCAACCCCTATATATATATATATATTTAAAATACTCAAATGTGTAACGGTTATTTTGAAATAATCGCTATATAGTTGGAAATATATAGTGGTTATCTTGAAAAACTTCTATATAATTCCAACTATATAGCAGGTATTTTTAAATAATTGATATATAATAGTTTAGTTTCTAAATTAGATAAGTAACCACTATATATACCCTCAACATATAGTGATTAAAAAATGTTATATTTTTACTTGGAGAATATATAGTGTTATAATATATAACAGTTAAAAACTATATTAAAGTAAAAATAACTGTTATGTTAAATATACTTTTTTTGTAGTTGTAAATTTACTAATATGGATAGTAAAATGGTGGGTTAATATACAAAATGGACTTTGAAGTATGGTGCGAAAAGCGTTATGGACCCTAAACTCTTAAAATATGCAAAATAGATTCTAAACTTTTAAATTCATAGCAAATTAAACCCCACTGTTAACTTACCATTAAAGCCATTATTGTTCACTTAGTGGAGCCCATTCAAAATGATGATATGGCAGTCCCTTATTAATGTGTCATTTTTAATTAGCACTATAGACCCTAAATTATTGCATGAGTAGTATCCTGAACCCTGAGCTTTAAAATTTAGAGCAAATTACCCTTATAGTTTATGTGTAGAACACTAATTATTTTTTTGACCATTTATGGCATTGTGATATATTCTCCTTAGTTCTCAAAAGGGGTACGGCATTGGAGAATTTCCCTTCTTAATGCCTGAATAAGTACGGTGTTGGAGAGTATGCTTCTTAGCATTTGCATGATGTGGTGTTAGAGTAATGACATCCTGATTACACATGTGATAGGGGATATCCATAATCTAAAAGTGAGATGAAACATCTTTGGTTAAGTAGTTCTACCATGAAAGGTGAGCTCAAATCAGCTTATACAGAATTAGTCTAATAGAGTTTATGGGTTCAGTCGAGGTAGATATAGATATTTGGTTAGATAGGATGATCATACATGCAATTATGGTTATTTATAGACATAGATTATATATATATATATTAATATGTGATTGGTAATGATAGTATTTTATTTAATTGTTTATAGTTTTACTTGTTAATAGATAGTTGTAGATTATTTTGGTTACTGAAACTCTATATCACCTTATGGTTGCCATTTTACAAGTTCAAATATTGATAAGACCAAAGGAAGAGATCAGGATTAGGAGTAATGGATCTACTGCGTGCGTACCTGTAGAGATTGTGTAATGAATTATAATGTTGATATATAAATGTTTATAAGTTGCCATAAAAGTACATTAGCTTATTTTTGGGCATTTGTATGAGTTTGTGTTCGTATCTTAGCCCTGAAATGTGAATTTGTATTAAATGTGATAATGAGAGTTGAAATACTAATACAAGTGCAAGATTATGTGTTTTGAAATGAATGAATATGTGAAATTTGGCCAAGTATGCAAATTTGTGTGTACATATGAAAAAGGCCCTACTATGAAGAGTACAAGGGTGTTTGAATGGTCAAATTTGAGTGTGATTGTGTTTTTATTGCTATATCTGTTCAATCAGATGAAAAATGTTCCATGGGATGTGGTCGAAGCTTTAATGGTGGCTAATGACACAAGGATTTGATTTAGGACACTTTGATGAGAGAAAATGACATAAAATGGTCATTTTACATTAAAGTATCCAATTCTTTAAACAAGTATTGGATTCAAGTGAAACTTATGTCTTAGTTAAATTATGAAATAAGCCATATGTGGGTGCTTGAATCGCTCTAACTGAAAATTGTTTGTGAAAATGGCGCATGCTAGAAGTTCATGTCAATTGAACTATTATGACAGCAAGATCTATCATGTGCATCGCAATGTATGATACAAAGAAAAAATACTACTCTCTGTACCACATGCCACAGCGCATATAGCACATGCTGTGGCATATGGTCCCTTTTAGGTAAAATGACTATTTTTGTAACACTTGCCCCAAGTGTTATCCAAAAATCACACAATTCAAACAAACTAAGTGTGGTTAAGGAGTTAATCATAAAACCAACTTAGGAAATAAACTATTTAAATCACTAAGCAGATATACGATTGCAAAGTAAACATTTAAAACCTTTTTTTAAATAAAAAAATTTATAGGTTTTACCTATAGCATACAGAAGCAAGCTAGGCAAAAGTGAGGTAAAAAGATGCTGTCATGACATCATTAAATTGTTGTCATGACAGCCCTCCCGGGCCAACTTTTGGGAGGCACCATTCTGTCATCCGATCCCCGATCGAAGAAATTTTAAAGGTCACACATCATATTTAAAGGGTACTATAAGTGTGCCAAATTTCAAAAAGATCCAACAGTCAGATTAAAAATTAGACATGTTAAAAATTTGGTTATTTTTGCTATCAAGCTATCATGATAGCACCTTCGGACTAACTTTCAGGGTACACCATTTCATCATCCAACCTCCGATCAAAGCGATTCTAAAGCCCACATGTCAATTTTAAATAGTACTATTAGCATACCAAATTTTAGAAAGATCCAACGGACGGATTGAATTTTGTGCATGTTACAACATCAACAAATATTGCTATCATGACAGCACTTCTGCTGTCATGACAGCTCCTCAGGACCAAATTTTGGAGTATGACGTTTCTCCATATGGTATCTAATCGATATGATTCCAAAGCCCACATGAAACTTATAAAAGGTTTTACTTGTGACCCAATTTTAGAGAAATCTAACGGTCAGATTAAGATTTGAACACTCGGATGCAAAAGTGCAGTTTTTTGATAAAAACCATTTTCAAAATTGTCCAAATCTCATTCTAATGGTCACAAACTTGTGGGAACACTTTAGAAACATCAAATAGGATTAAAAACACTTGATAGAACATTTAAATGATAGAAAAATCCTATATATCAAAATTTGACCACCCGGGTGCCATTTCCTAAAATAGACCCTAAACCCCCAAAATGCACAAGTCACACAAGAGTAGCCAAAAACTATTCCAAATATCATATACACATATGAATACACACGTTAAACATTTTTACTTGGCTCAAAGATCTCTGTGGGGCCCACATACCCACTCTCTCTATCCAAAGTGTATGTTTGCCCATAGGACACCATTTGTAATGCAACCACTTTGCATTTGCTTGTGGAATCACATATATACTACAATAAATATTTGCTTATAGTAGAAACTTGGTCTACTAAATAAATCCATCAAAACCACACATCATGGCCAAGTTTCCTAGCCACAAGTCTACAAGCAAATAAAAATTCATACACAAGCCATACAATCCACACATACTTACACACATATACATAATCATATCCTACTGGCACCCTAATCCCAAATACATTACAATAGATTTGCTCAAAAGAAAAGAGTTGCAGTTCTTTACAATTCACAAACAACCCCTAGCTTTGCTCCTTTCCCCGTCCTCCACTGGTTCCTTCTCCTGGACCTGAAAATATTGAAAAGAAAGGGGTGAGATAACCACAATCTTAGTAACAGAGAAATCTACATTAATTATTACAAAGCAAGCCATAATCGAATAAACAAATAATAAATTCAACATAGTACATAATTTAGCCATTTAAAATGCATGAATACATGACATAGGCCGGCATGGCCTTTCATGACCAATAGAATGCCCCCTAGCACTCTTTAACTCACAAGTAAACCTTATACCTACTTATACCTCCACAGGCACAAAACATAATCTAAGGCATGATCCAATCCACTGAGCAATCAAAGCTAACTCCCTTCCAGAGCCAGCCCGACTTACTCTCCATGTGAGGGCTACCTTGGCCTAGGCACTCGACCTCACACTTCATATGTCGGATTCCTTCCCCCACTGAGAGGTATTGAACACTCAATACACTAACCACTTTAGTGCACTAAGCCTACAATGCGTAAGGCAACACTGAGTACTGATAGTGTACCATAGAATATCAAAAGTTCACACCTTCTTATTGGTGAACTCCCACCAAGATCATGCCTTTTATTCATGCTTACCTTTCCTAAGTATTGACCACTTCAACACTTTAAGGTAGTATAACATTTATAAATCTCCCTTAAACGGTTCCTTAGCTTATCTAAAGTATCTTACTTAGTTACACTTCCTTAAGTGCAACTTCTATTCCTTATGATTACAATACATGCAAACAAATTTCGTTTTCATAAAAACATTGTTGTTAAACAATTAGAAAACATATTTGCACTATAATCAAAGTAGTACCCCATAACCCCTTATGAAGTACATTTAATCTTTTAAAACATGTAATGCATGATAGCTAGTAATATTTATTCAAAAATAGCTAAAACAAAGTAATAAGAAATATAAATTCCTTTGTTACCTTAACCCTTTGGTACCAAAAGGGTTCCTCTTGTGCAAAATAGGACTTGGCTTGTTCCTTAACTTCTCAATAAGTTCCACCAACAATTCCCTACAACATATAAGTGATCCACATCACTTATCATGACAAAAAGTATTAATGAAGACTATAACTCATACCACACAACTTGAGTCAATGAGTTATAATCCATCCTAATGGTCCATATATTAAACGAACCATTCACATAATATCATTTAACCACCAGAACCATTTATTAGTTATCACAAGGCCAATTTCCAATTTATATAATTTTTAATCAATTAAAAACCTTCACTTAGTATTACCAACTTTCACCATTAGCCCTTATAATTAAAACCAAACCTTAATTTAAATCTTGTTGGGCTAAAATAGCAAAATTATAACTAAATCAATAGACTTAAACTATTGAGAAGAAAAACCCAATCTCTCAGGGTTTAATTTGTGCCCAAAACACCTCTTTTCATCCAATTATTTACTCAAAACATTAGATCATTATATAGAAACTCAAAACAACCTCCTAAGGATCCAAAGAAACCAAAGCTTACAAGAATAAATCCTTTAGGATCAAAATCTAGAAATTTTCTCTCCCAAAAATTGAATAAAATCAAAAGGAAAGAAAGAGGATTGAAGTAGGGAGTTTACCTACCGCGTAACCGAGCTCGCAACGATCGCAAAGCCTTCTAGATCCAAGCCTAACTCCCTCTCTTTCTCTTCTTCTTCCTCTCTCACATTCTTTTCTTTCCTTTTTCTTTGTTCCATTTCATTTCTGCATCTCTTTTCCCTTTAAAATGCTGATATAAGACTTTGGGAAAAATTACAAGAAAGAGCCCAACATTTTTTATTATAGCATAAAAGCCCAGGTCAACTTTGGTAATTTTTCCCATAGTTAAAAATCAAACAAAATGAAACTTTTGCTGAGAAAAAGAAAAATTTAAACTCCGGACCTCTATCAAATTATTCTAAATTTTAATTTAATTATAGATATTTTATTTTATTTTTTTAAAATAAATTCGAGTCTTAAAATTTTTGGGATGTTACATTCTCCCCTCCTTTAAAAAGGATTTTGTCCCCAAAATCCAAGCTAATTCATGAATCAAAGAGAGAAACATACCTAGGGAAACAACTGTGGATACTCCTTCCTCATTTGATCCTCAGTCTCCTAGGTTGCATCTCTTGAAACCGTCCCTTTCCAAATCACTTTTACTAACCGGATTATCTTATTTCTGAGTTGCTTATCCTTAGCATCCACAATACGATATAGTTCAGTCTAGTAGGTTAAATTCCCTTGAATTTCAGCCTCCTCAGGTTCTATCACATGCGATGGGTCTGGCCGGTACTTCTTCAGCTGTGACACATGAAACATATTGTGTAGACATGCTAACTGAGGCAGCAATGCCAACTAATAAGCCACCAGCCCAACTTTCTTTAAAACCTCAAAAGGACCCATATATCAAGGTGATAACTTCTTAGCTCGAATTGAGCGTCCAACACCCGTCAATGGGGAAACCTTGAGAAACACATGATTCCCAACCTAAAAAAGACAGGTCCTTACGATGATTATCTGCATAACTTTTCTATCTACTTTGCGCCATAAGAAGCTTTTCTTAGATTAATTTATTTTTTTTCGTGGTCTTATCTACCACATCCGGTCCAATCATTATCCTTTCACTCAACTCATACCAATAGAGAGGTGATCTACACCATCTTCCATACAATGCTTCATAAGGAGCTATCTGAATAATGGCATGATAACTGTTATTATAAGCAAACTCTGCCAGAGGCAAATGCTTATCCTAGCTTCCCTGAAGCTCTAGGGCATATGACCTCAACATATCCTCTAATGTCTGGATCGTCTGTTTAGTTTGTCCATCCGTTTGTGGATGATAAGATGTACTGAACTTCATATCCGTGTGTATAGCCCTTTGCATAGCTTGCCATAAATTTGATGTAAACCAAGGATTACGGTCTGAAACAATATCCCTCGATATCCCATGTAGTCGCACAATCTCCTTAATGTAGATCTCAGCATACCTATCAACTGTATAGGTGGTCTTGACCAGTAAGAAATGTGCTAACTTAGTCAAACGATCTACAATTACCTAGATAGAGTCAAAACTAGCCTGGGTTCTTGGCAGACCAGATACAAAATCCATTAAAATACTGTCTCATTTCCATTTAGGAATCTCCAAAGGCTATAACAACCCCGATGGCTTTTGGAGTTCTATCTTGATCTTTTGACAAATCAAACACTTACTAACATACTCTATGACATCCTTTTTCATGCCTGGCCACCACTAATGATGCTGCATGTCATGATACATCTTAGTAGCATCGGGATGAAGGGTGTAGCTACTTTGATGCACCTTATCTAACAATTTCTTCCGAATAGACTCATTGTTGGGAATACACACCCTATCCTTGAAAACTACATACCCATCATCACTAAACCAATAGTCCATTGTCTCACCATTCTCGATGTCTTGGCTTATTTTTAATAAAATTGAATCTTGAAGCTGAACATCTCATATTTCTTTCTAAAATTCATTGGAAATAACCGTAGTCTTAAGACCATTCAAGGAGAACTCAGTCATACCCAGAGAAGTCTCAACCAAAGACTCCATCAATCTATACTCCCGAACCATTAAATAGGCTACATGTAAGGTCTTGTGACTAAGAGCATCTACTACCATATTTGCTTTTCCTGAATGATACTTAAATTCAAAATTATAATCTTTAAGAAACTCTATCCAACATCTTTGTCTCATGTTTAGCTCTTTTTGATCCACCAAGTACTTGAGACTTTTATGGTCGCTCATAACCCTGAACTCTGTTGCATAAAGATAATGATGCCAGATCTTTAATGCAAAGACTACCGTAGCTAACTCGAGATCAAGCGTTGGATAATTCTCATCATATGGCCTAAGTTGTCAAGAAGCATATGCCACTGTCCTCTCATCTTGCATTAGAATGCAACCAAGACCCTTATGAGAGGCATCAGTATACACGTCATTGGGCTTTTAAGGATCCAGAATTACCACACCGAAGCTATTGTTAACCTTTCTTTCTACTCAACAAAAGCTGTCTCGCACCTATCATCTCAGATAAATGGTCTATCCTTCCTTGTGAGTGTAATCAAAGGTATAGAAATCTGAGAGAAATCTTTAATAAAACATCAGTAGTAACCTACTAATCCCAGAAAACTACAGATCTCTATTATTGATTTTGGTCTTTCCCATTGCAAGATCACTTCAACCTTATATGGATTAACTGCAACACCATTTTCTGAAACAATATGTCCCAAGAACCTAACCTCTCTCATCTAAAACTCACACTTACTAAGCTTGGCATATAGCTTATGATCTTACAGAAACCTTAGGACAGTTCTCAAGTGTCTGGCATGCTGTTCCTCATCTTTAGAGTATATCAGTATATCATCAATAAAAACCACCACAAACTGATCCAAGAAAGGTCAAAAAATGTGGTTCATATAGTCCATAAAAATTACAGGCACATTAATCAGCCCAAATGGCATAACCAAAAACTCATAATGACCATATCGAGTCCTGAAAGCTGTCTTCGCCACATCCTTCTCACTAACCCTCAGCTAATAGTACCCTGAATGTAAATCAATCTTAGAGAAAATCGTGGCACCAACCAATTGATCCAAGAGATCATCGATGTGAGGCAGTAGGTACTTGTTTTTCACCGTAACCTCATTCAACTGCCTGTAATCGATATACAATCTCAAACTACCATCCTTTTTCTTCACAAATAAGACAGGGGATCCCCAAGGAGAAACATTGGGTCTAATAAATCCCTTATCTAATAGCTCATCAAGCTGCTTCTTCAACTTAGCTAACTTCAAAGGAGCCATTCTATATGGAGCCTTTGAAATTGGCTGAGTCCCTGGTACTAGGTCAATCAAGAATTCAACCTCACACTCTGGAGGTAATCCTGACACATCCTCTAAAAACACCTCCAGGAACTCCCTAACAACCTTAATTTTATCTACTATACCTGTCTCAGACCCTTGGGCAGCAAGCACTACCACATAAGCCTCACAGCCTTACTCAATCGACTTTTAACTTGCAAGGAAGAAAGAAAACAAGAGTGACTAGGGTATTCCTCGATCACCTCCGGTACTTCTATTAAAGTCACTGTCTTAGCTACACAATCTAAGACAGCACCATAAGCTGTCAACCAATCCTTACCGATGATTAAATCAATCCCTTACATAAGTAATTTGATCACATTCACCCAATTCAATTACTCATTAAAAGTCATCTTAGTCGTATACACCACATTGATCGACTAACCAAACCAAAAGTAGAGGAAACTTCTATATCATGGGTCAACTGGTCAACAAGCATACCATTCTATCTAAGCGACAGAAATAAAAGAATGTGTCACACCACAATCAAATAAAGCTTCTAAATCAAGGCTACAAATAGAAACCATACCAGTGATCAAATTTGATGACTTCCTAGCCTCCTCCTGAGATACTGCATACACTCTATCGAGAATCGCGTTCCTTCAGTCTGAGCTCTCATGCAAATTAAGGAAGTCACAGATCACATGGCCTAACTTTCCATACTTGTAGCAAGCAAAGCAACGAACAAAATGAACCCTACCACATTTATCGTAAGGTGACCTTGCTGTGCTTAGAATTGGGGCCTGACTGGCTTGTGAAGAATGTGTTGGAGCATTCTCAAAGAAACGAGAACCCCCAGATCTCATATTACCACCCTAATTACCTTGAAATCTTCAACCCCTATTAAAATTCTAATTAGCAGAAGCAGAAGAAGGCCCGACACTAAAGGAGCTACCAGAAAAAGAACTAGAGTTAAAACTCATTCTCTTAGATATACCACTAGTAGGAGCCAACCCAGAAGAAAATCAACCTCATGTATCCCTACTCTGGCTACTCTCTGTGTCTCGACCTTAGCGATCGGCAATCCTCAGACGATTGCACATCTCATCATATGTCGCCTCGCCCAACAAAGACAGCTACTGGCAGTATTCTGGCCTCATCTTTTCTAATAATCTCTTTGCTTTCCACTTGCTATCATTAGAAGCATTTAGATATGTTGAGAACTTAGACAGCTAATTGAATTTTCTCATAAAAGTCTCCTCATCTAAGTCCCCCTGCTGAAACACATGAAACTCTGCCTCTTTCTCGTCTCTAAAAGTTGGTGGAAAGTGAAAATCATAAAATCTTTCTTTAAATTCAGCCCAAGACATAGATCTTCCATCCGTGGGCTTAACAGAATCCCATCAATGCTTGGCTTTACCAACAAGCAACATCGTAGCCAAGATAACCTTCTGCTTAGATGTAAACCTCACAATAGTAAATAACTGCTCCATCCAATCCAACCACTGCTCAGCTTTCCCATCAAGCATACTACCATCATATGTGGTCGGATTAGAGCGAGAGAATTCCTTCCAAGGTCTAAATATGTCATCCTCTCAGTTATCAGCAACTGGTCCATAAGCTCTCACAGCACTAGAAGATCCCTGCCCAGCACTTAGGTAAAAATACTGATCTGGAACAGCACGACCTCTAAGATTTTACTGTATATCCACCATCACTTCAAGTAGCCTAGCCATAACTACATCCGTCCCCTATGGTGGTGGTAGTAGTAGTAGAGGCAGTGGTGGAGGCAGAGGTAGAGGTGGAGGTGGTAGAGGTGGTGGTCATTCCTCATTCCTCAATCTATCTCTTTCCCTTTAAGCCATATTAGAACTGAAAGCTGTACGGCCACAAGCGTATAGACCTTTCACCCCTGCGAAAGGAACAACCCAGAGAAAGAAAAATAATATTAGTCCAGGTTAGTGGGAGAAGGAAAAGAGCATAAGAGTAATGTATTTAAAGTGCCAAATAGGAAAGATGAATCATAAACCTAAAACTGATACCAAATGTAACACTTGCCCCGAGTGTTATCCAAAAATCACATAGTTCAAATAAACTAAGTGTGGTTAAGGAGTTAATCCTAAAACCAACTTAGGAAACCAACCATTTAAATCACTAAGCAGATACACGATTGCAAAGTAAACATTTAAAACCTTTTTTTTTAAATAAAAAAATTTATAGGTTTTACCTATAGCGCACGGAAGCAAGCTAGGTGAAAGCTAGGTAAAAAGATGCTATCATGATAGTATTAAATTGCTATCATGATAGCCCTCTCGGGCTAACTTCCGAGAGGCGCTGTTCTGTCATCCGATCCACGATCAAAGAAATTTTAAAGGTCACACGTCACATTCAAAGGGTACTATAAGTGTGCCAAATTTTAAAAAGATCCAACGATCGAATTAAAAATTAGATATGTTAAAAGTTTGGTTATTTTTACTATCATGACAGCTGTCATGACAGCACCTCCGAACTAACTTCTAGGGTGCACCATTTCATCATTCGACCTCCAATCGGAGCGATTCCAAAGCCTACATGTTACTTTTAAATAGTAATATTAGTATACAAAATTTTGAAAAGATCCAACAGACGGATTGAATTTCGTGCATGTTGCAACATCAACAAATATTGCTGTCATAACAGTACTTCTGCTGTCATGACAGCTCCTCCAAACCAAATTCTGGAATGCTCTATTTCTCCATCTGGTATCTGATCGATGTGATTCTAAAGCCCACACAAAGCTTATAAAAGGTTTTTCTTGTGACCCAATTTTAGAGAAATCCAATGGTCGGATTAAGATTTGGACATCCAGATGCAAAAGTGCAGTTTTTTAGTAAAAACTAATTTCAAAATTGCCAAATCTCATCCTAATGGTCACAAACTTGTAGGAACACTTTGAAAACATCAAATAGGATTAAAAACACCTGATAGAACATTTAAATGATAGAAAAACCCTTTATATCAAAATTTAATCACTCGGGTGCCATTTCCCAAAATAGACCCTAAACTCCCAAAATGCACAAATTACACAAGAGTGGCCAAAAACTGTTCCAAATATCATATACACATATGAATACACACACTAAATATTTTCACTTGACTCAGATATCTCTGTGGGCCCATGAACCTACTCTCTCTATCCAAGGTGTATGTTTGCCAATAGGACACCATTTGCAATGCAAGCACTTTGCATTTGTTTGTGGAATCACATATATACCAAAATAAATATTTGCTTGTAGTAAAAACTTGGTCTACTAAATAAATCCATTAAAACCACACACTATAGCCAAGTTTTCTAGCCACAGATCTACAAGAAAATAAAAATTCATACACAAGCCATTCAATTCACACATACTCACACACATATACATAATCATATCCTACTGGCACCCTAATCCTAAATACATTACAATAGATTTGCTCAAAGAAAGGGGTTGCAGTTCTTTACAATTCACAAACAAACCCTAGCTCTGCTCTTTTTCCCATCCTCCACTAGTTCTTTCACCTGGACATGGAAATATTGAAAAGAAAGGGGTGAGACAACCACAATCTCAGTAATAGAGAAATCTACATTGATTATTAGAAAGCAAGTCATAATCGAATAAATGAATAATAAATTCAACATAGTATATAATTTTACCATTTAAAATGCATGAATGCATGACATAGGCCGGCATGGCCTTTCATGACCAACAAAATTTTCCTTGGCACTCTTTAACTTGCAGGTAAATCTTATACTTACTTATACCTCCACAAGCACAAAACATAATCTAAGGCATAATCCAATCCACCAAACTGCCTATGTCCCTTTGACGTGAATCTTGAGCAGTCAAAGCTAACTCCCTCCCAGAGCCAGCCTGACTTACTCTCCATGTGTGGGCTACCTTGGCCTAGATACTTGACCTCACACTTCATATGTCGGATTTCCTCTCCCACTGAGAGGTGTCGAACACTTAATACACTAACCACTTTAGTGCACTGAGCCCACAATACGTAAAGCAACACTAAGTACTGACAGTGTACTATAGAACATCAAAAGTCCACACCTTCTCATTGGTGAACTCCCACCGAGATCATGCCTTTTATTCATGTCTACCTTTCCCAAGTATTGACCAATTCAACACTCTAAGGTAGTATAACATTTATAAATCTCCCTTAAACGGTTCCTTAGCCTATCTAAAGTACCTTACTTAGTTACACTTCCTTAAGTGCAACTTCTATTCCTTATGATTACAATATATGCAAACAAATTTCATTTCTATAAAAACATTGTTGTTAAATAATTAGAAAACATATTTGCACTATAATCAAAGTAGTACCCCATAACCCCTTATAAAGCACATTTAATCTTTTAAAGCATGTAATGCATGATAGCTAGTAATATTTATTCAAAAATAGCTAAAACAAAGTAATAAGAAATATAAATTCCCTTGTTACCTTAAAACAACCTTATATAGAAACTCAAAACAACCTCCCAAGGATCCAAAGAAACTAAAGCTTATAAGAATAAAGCCTTTAGGATCAAAATTTAAAAATTTGCTCTTCCAAAAATTAAAGAAAATCAAGAGGAAAGGAAGAGGATTGAAGTAGGGAGTTTACCTACCGCATAACCGAGCTCGCAACGGTCGTAAAGCCTCATAAATTCAAGCCTAACTCCCTCTCTTTCTCTTCTCTTCTTTCTCTTTCACGTTCGTTTCTTTCCTTTTTCTTTGTTCCATTTTGTTTTTGCATCTGTTTTCCCTTTAAAATGCTAATATAAGAATTTGAAAAAAATTACAAGAAAGGGCCCAACATTTTTTATTATGGCACAAAAGCTCAGGTCAACTTTAGTAATTTTTTCCATAGTTAAAAATCAAACAAAACCAAACTTTTGCTGAGGAAAATTCAAACTCTAGACCTCTATCAAATTATTCTAAATTTTAATTTAATTATAGATATTTTATTTTATTTTTTTTAAATAAATCCGAGTTTTAAAATTTTTGGGATGTTACAATTTTGCCCCTATTTTTATTGTATGGTATTTTTTGCATGCCTAAACACTTCCATTATGCATATATACATATGTTTTGATGTTTTAATATGTTTTCTAAAGAATTTTGGGATACCAACCATTTTAAATATATTTTTTCTATATTTTTAAGATTTATAAATTTTGGTAATTTAGGAGTTTAAGGACTCTTAATTACTCTTGTGTATGCTAAGTGGGGTATGGTTTAGTAATGTCATGGTGGACATTATATTAGAACAATGTACTTATATGCATGTACCTATATCAAATTATAAATAATTATAACCAACAAGAATTGAACTAATCCCACACAATATAGTGAACCAAGATTATAATCCCTCCTAGAGGTGCTCACACTTAGTACTCAATTATACATCAAACAAGATTCCTTCCACTAGGATGACACCTATTACGGATACAAAATATCATATGAAAGATACAATTGATACTTTTTCTTCATTGGGTCTGTTGCCAAACATCAGAAGTTTTGAGTATAATACTAATATTTTAGCAACAAAACCAATAAAATGAAATACTTATTAAACTTAAAGAACCAATAGTAACCCACTTTTATATGGGCATTACATGGAATATTAACTTCAAAGGACATTATTTAAGATACAAGATAAGAACAATAAAACTTCAGCAACAAAATAACATAGAACAATCTTCAACAATCTCTCCAATGAAACAAACATTGAACACATAAGTTATATTCACGCTCAAACAAAGACATCTCATTTTTTTATCATGTTAACAACTACTTCAATCCCTTCACCATCACTTTTATCTGTAAGAAACATGTTATTCCTTTATGGATAAGATATGGTGGTCACCATGTCAGTTTCCCCCACCCATATTCCAACCAAGGTTTTAAATACTATATCATAGTGGTGAAGATAGGGGGACAATGAGGCCATGCCCCTTGTCACACATGTAAAATGCGATGAAAACGGCGTGAGAGCAAAGGTTTCGGCCTTCAGAAAGAAGATCGAAAAAATGGAAGTTGCCACCAAGATTTTGAGGTAACTCTTGGAAAACCGTTTAAAGGTGGATTAAGGGTAGTTTGCGAAAATAGAAAATAGGTTCGGGAGTTGATTGAGTGTGGGAAAGGTATTAGGCATCCCACAACACCCGTTCATAAGAACGGTTATTTGAAGTTTGTTATGCTATATAAATATGGTTTTAAAATTATTTTAATTATCCCTTTCATATTCATGTGTTTGATATAAAAATGATAAGAATTAGGTAAAAAATATTTATATATTTATGAGGGAGGACTTGACTCAGAATCCAACTCTGAGGCCTACATACCCTGCGGTGAGGATCAAAGTCTACGTAGTTCGGGCTTATAAGTTATTGGTGAAAATATTTTTGAAGAGAAATTAATTAGAAATAATTTATCATTTTGCAAATAAAACAATTTTTGAAATTTTGACATGTGTGTTTTAAATTACAAAAAGTGCTTTAATTTTCATCATTTTCTCAATTTTTGAATTTTTTGAAATAAAGAAAAGAGTTTTAAAATTATTTTTCATGTTTTATTAGTTTTTTAGAAAATTTAACTAATATACTTACAGAGCCTTATTAGCTCATACAATAATATAATTATTCTAAATATCTACAGAGATTTCAAAATCTCTCACAATAAAAGAGTGAAATAGTGTAAATATTTTAAGTATATTTTGATGCATAATTATATAACTTATATTTTTGAACGTAAAAATCTTAATCACTATATTTGGGAAGCTTTATTGACTTTCATGGTAAGATGATTATTCTAGAGGTCTATAGACATTTAAAAATCTCATATGATCAAAAGATCTAATTAGATAATATGATTATAATTTATTTTTATTAATTTAATTAATTAATAGTATAAAAATGTTTATTATTTTTTACATTATTCATATAAATTTGAGAATTGTGATATCTGTGAGAATTTATTATCCTACATGATAAGACAATTAATTTAATTCTCTATGAAAATTCTTGAAATCTCTCATGAGACTTAAATATTTTATTAATTATAAAAAGAGAATTAATTTTAATGATGAGTCTTTGTAACCCATATTATTGTATACAAAATTGATTATCATATCTGCAAAATCTTATTGATCTTCACGATATAGAATCATTTTAACTGTCTACGCAGATTCTTAAAATCTTACACAATAAATAAATCAAAGAACAGAGAGATTAATATTATGATCAAACCATACCCAAAACAATCAACATAAAATTAACAAGTTTTCATGATTAATAAGCAAGCATAATGATAAATTTTCAAATACCAAGAAACTAATAATTCAATTAAACCATATTCTTTATCACTAAGGGGTATAAGGTCATATCTAATCTCATATATAGTTGGACAGGGATCCATGAAAACTTGGAATAAAAATATGATGCTTAGTATAAGGTCATATCCTTTAGTCGATGCTTTAAAACTTGAGAACATGCTCTTATATTTCCTAATATATCATCAAACACCTAAATTTGGATAGTTCTCATAATGCAAGTAGTAAGATCATGAAATCACAATTTTGAAGAACCAAATTATTAATCTATTTTTAAGCATTTAAATGGATTTAAACATGCATTAATCATCAAGTCAGAACAAACACTCACTCAATACATGCCCATATTAAAAAAAAATTAAACCAAATTTCACCTATCCCTTCTACATTATATATACACACAACCTTTATCATAGCCATAATCACATTAGCAATTATTCAAGCAAAATATTTTAACCAAACCTGTGTTAATGCAAGCTTGATGCATTTTCTGAGAGTAAAGTCAAGACCCTACCCATGGACCAGATCATTTTGAGTCATATGCCACACACAGCGCCATTCTTGGCTTGGATGTCTAATCTCCCTCAAATCTTTAGTCCCTTTCTTTTTTTCAGAGCTCTCAGTCATCTCTCCCACCATCAGTCCTCTCTCGTCCTCCTCTTCTTGGTTTGTTCGGAAGCAAAAAATTACAGTTCCTCCTCGATCTCCTCTCCATTTTCTCTCCATAGCTGCTCTCTCTCATTCCTCCCCCTAGTGCTTTCCTGCAAGTTCATCACAGGTCCTCCTCGGTCTCCTCTCCATTTCCTCCCCACAGCTACTCTCTCATTCCTCCCCCATGCTTTTCTCCGTGTCCATTCCTGCTCCTCCTTGCTCTGTTTTTTCCTTCCTTTTCTCTGTGTCTATTTCTAGTTTCCCTTCCTCACTTGGCCTTTCTCTTCCTGCTTCTACCTTCTGCTCCTTGTCCCTTTTCTTTCTTGAACTTCTTCTCTTTTTCTCTCTCGTTCTCCATCTCTAGTTTTTTTCTTATCAGTTTCGGATCAGTCCCTTGCTTTGTTTTTTACTCTGTTTTCTCGTCCCTGTTTCTCCCTCTTGATGTCTCTCTTCTCTTCATCCCTGGCTCTTTTTTAGTCTATCTTTGTCTCTGTTTTTGCCTTCCTTCTCTAGTTTTTTTCTTGTCTGTTTTTATCTATTTTCTTCTCCTCAGTTTCTCGTCTCTATGCTCTGTTTTTTGCTTCTCATGTATCTCTGCCCTGGTCTTCCTCTTTCCCTTGTCTCCAGTCCTCTTTAAAGTAGATAAAACTTGTGTGTGAGAGTTGTTTGCGTGCTTCCTTTCTGCTCTGTTCTTCTCTCTTTTTCTCTTCTTTTTTACTGCAACGTTCATGCGTGTGTCTCTGGTTGAAAGTTCAAGATGCTGCCTGCTCTGCTCCTGGCTTCTTTTCTCTGTGCCTTTTGTGTATGTGTATGCGTGTTATGCTCTGTGAAGCTTCCTTTCGTGTATGTGTGTGCATGTTCTGTTCTGTGCTTCCTTTGCTCGTCTGGTGTTTCCAGAACGAAGGGCCAGATGGATGGGATGGTTAAATGCCGGTTCCAACATTTAACCTTTAAATGCCGGTTCCAACATTTAAACTTACACACACACACACATACAACCATAGTTTTTTAGTTATTTATTTATTTATTTTTTAAAAAATAATCCTTAAAGGATTGAATTTTCATTTTTTATGTTTATTATATTTTTAATTGTTTTAATGAGTTAAACAAATAAAATTCTAATCAGCAGATTATAATATTAAACCGTATTAATTAAAGTTTTTTTATTTTGAAAATATAATCATAAAAAGGATTAAATTTTATTTTTGTATCTTTATATATTTTTTTGGTTATTTATTATTATTTTTATTAAATTAAAAAAATGTCCAGACAAAATATAGTGTTCACACCCTTAACTTTTTTATTTTTTCCTATATAAAATATAGGATTATATATTTTTGGGCCCTTAAAATATTATGTACATTGCTGTTTAACTCATCAATTATAAATATATAGCTCTTGTTATTGTAGGTAAAGAAGTAGTTAATGTACATTCATTATTTCAAAACTTGAATATGATTGTTAATGTTGTGTGCTCTTTTTGTAAGTATAATGATGAATTATAAGATATTTTTGCATTTCAAATTACCAATTTGATTGAAAATTATGACACTTGGATAGGAAGGGGTTAAGTTACACTATTGTAAATTAGCAAGAGAATTTAGTGGGAGATTGTCTATTTCTCTTTAAAATACTAGATTAGTAAGAGAATTAGTAAGAAATATTAATTTCATAACTTAGCTTAAAATTAGTAAAAGACTATCAATTCCTCTCAAAAATAAAATAATTAGCAAAAAAAATAGCAATAGATTGTCTTTCTTTGTTTTTTAATAAAAAGATCAAATATATATATATATACATTAATAAAAGATACTATTTACAATAAAAAGTCATAAGCTCATAACAAAGGTAAATAACCAAGGAAAAAAAACTACAAATGTAAAAGAAGAAGTTTGTCCTTAATTCCACTCTAAAACAAAATAATAATCTAGAAAAATGTAAGCTTGTGATTAGAAGTTTTGAACTTTTGTTATATTAATGTGATTATAGATTGTGATTAGAAATTTGAATGAA
Source organism: Prosopis cineraria (assembly GCF_029017545.1). Classification (NCBI taxonomy): domain Eukaryota; kingdom Viridiplantae; phylum Streptophyta; class Magnoliopsida; order Fabales; family Fabaceae; genus Prosopis; species Prosopis cineraria. Next base: position 33,003,788 of record NW_026555335.1, on the reverse strand, counting down.
TGATTAGTTGTGGCTATACAAGAATCAAAATGTCAAAATTTGCAAATTAGTGATGGAATATTTGTTAAATTAAATTAATTATTTAATGAGGCATTAGTTAGGGAATTTTAAAAAAGTGTCAACTTTAGTGAGGGATTCAATCCCTGGCTAAAATTTGCAACAAATATGTCCATCACAAATCATGACTAAAAAGATTGGTTATTTTAGGAAGGGAATAGCAAGAACTATATCCCTTACTAATATTGCAAGAAACACATGTCCTTGCTAATCCCTAGCTAAAAGTAGGTAACCTTTTGAAGTGTATATTGAGGAATAAACAAGGGATTATGATCATCACTCCATACCAAATAGCAAGGGAATGTAATCTCTTACTAAATTTAGCAAACTTTGTAACGAATTTAGAGAGGAACAAAATTCCTTACTAATTGTCATTCAGCAAGGGACCAAGGCATCCCTTGCTAAATCAATTTTTTTTAGTAGGGTTAGCACATTACAATGACCTGGAGACACTGACAATATTGTCATTTCAATTCTAAATATAGTCTTTTATAAATATATAGTGCAACTATTTCAATTTTGAAGATATAGTTGTCATACAATCTTCTTATTCTTAACAATGTGATACTACACATATTCAAAAAGAATCATTGTCAATTGATTTTGCTTTCATTTTACATTTGATGAAAGAAATTATAAGAATTATTAACAAACTTTGTCGAGTGTTGTGACAAAAATCTCAAAAGATATCTTAAATGCTATCTATTTGATGTTTACAGCAAAATTAATTATTCAAAAGTTAAAAGATTATGTTGAAAAGTTTTTCAAGAAAAAGTTACTTATTTTCATAATAGCCAAGTTATTGAAGTTCATGATATGAATATTTTTGCTTTGTAATCTCAACTCCCATAATTAAAATTTCTGGCTCAGCCCCTACTAGATGGGGTATTAAACTGGACAAAGTACTGGTTTAATGATCAGTGGTTGAATTGTGATTCAACTTGGTCAAACAAGATATGATAAATTTAATATTTTTAAATAATATATATAAACCATAAATTAAATTCATTAAGAATGATAAAACTAATATTTAAATGTGAATATTAATTTAATGACATATAATTTATAATTTTTCTTAGGTTAAGATGCAAAAATACCTACTAAGTAGTCAGTCAAAGGCATCTAATAGCTTAAAATGAGAAAAAGGGCTAAAATAGCGATAACATTACTAGAGTTATTGATACAAAGTGATCAAACCGTTAGCTTTTCCTTATCACCATTGTTAATTTATAGTATTAAATGTTGATTATGCTTACCACGTGTGAATCTTTGTTAACATGGACTTAAAAAGAAGATAAAAATACCCATAAAATTGTCAGCCACAGCATCCAGTAGCTTAAATTAAGACAAAAGGAACAAAAATACCAGTAACATTACAAAAGTTAGTACAAAAATGACTAATCCATCAAATTCCTTAAATGTTGACCTTTTAGCTAACATTTAAGTAAAAGTTGATCATTTTTCACCGATATAGATAAAAAATATTCTCAAGTGAATTTCTATGAAGGTTAATTGATGACATATCCTACCAAATCTCTTTTTTTTGCTGACATATCCTATCCCTTTCCTCCGTCCTTCCTCTCTGCTCATTTTTTTGTCTATAAATCCTAAGATTCAACACAATGAGATAAATTGTACATATTTTTAGATCAAGACTAAACACACCTCTTACACCGCCTACCTTAAGAACATTATTGTGATCTTAAGCAATTTTGTTCCTGATAGGTTCAAAATTCTCAAATGATTTATGTCACTATTTCAAAGAAGCGAGGAATTTAACTTGACATTCGATCAAAATGACATTTTTCCACATGATATTCATATGATAATTGATTAACCTCCATAGAATTTCACTTGGAAAAAATTTTTGTCCACATCTATAAAAAAATGATCAATTTCTACTTGGGTGTTAGCTAAACAATCAACATTTAAGGGATTTGATAGATTGGTGAACCAATTTTGGTAACACTATTTGTATTTTTGCCCCTTCTTTCACTTAGGTTACTAGATGCTCTTGGTTGATAATTTCTTGGGTATTTTCCCCCCTTTTTGATCCACATCAGCAAAGACTGACATATAACAACCATAATCAGTATTTAACAACGGAAACTAATGGCACTAAGGGAAAGTTAATGGTTTGGTCACTTTTACACTAACTCTAGTAACGTCTCTATACTTTTTTTCTCACTTTAGGTGGCTACTGAATGCTCCTGGCCGAGCATCTTAGCCCATTTTTTCTTCCAATTTTTAAAATTAATAATTTAGTCCTTTTAAAAAAGGGGAAGTTTAACATATTTCATTGGTAAAATTTCATTAAAGACATTATTACAAATGATGCTGTAGGGCTTTACATGAAATAATTATTTAGTTATGAGTCAGTGTTGAGATTTATTGAAAAATAGTATTTGAAGAATTGATTTGAGTTATGACACGCCTGTTTACAGGCTTTATTTATTATTTTTAAATTTATAAGTCCAAATTTTTATAAATTTGGTAGTCCTTTTTGTACTAGTTTATCTTTTTTCTATCAAGGTTAAGTTAACTTTCAATTATTTGTTTTGTTAGGGTAAACTTTTATAATTATGGTAGGTCTTTGAAATTTAGTTTAACTCTTTTCTATTATAATTTCCTTTTTTAGATAAACTAAAAAAATTGGTTTTAAACTTTTATATCATGGTAATTATTTTTATTGGTTTATTTCTTTATTACCATTGTATATCTAATTAAAGTTATGGGAAATGTTTTAAAAATTGGACCGGATATTAAACTAAAAAATTTAATAGTTCTCAGTTTTTATTGTTTAACTAGTTAGACGAAAGGTTAGACCAATGGTTTAATAATTAAATAAAAATAATATTTTATATATAATAATAAATATAAAAAAAGAAATATATAGTATGTTAATAAAATGAAATAACATAACCATAAATTAACAATTTTACAAGTTATAATTTTATAACTTGTTAAATATAAGTGATTCTTAGTTAAATTAGATATAAGTAGACTTAAAAGTATCTACATTTGTATTTATAATTATTAACATCTTTATAAAAACATGGAATCAAATCTTATTTAATACATGTAAATTTTTTTTTAAAAAAGTTGAGTTTTAATAGGGATCTAATTTTTGAATTTTTCTAGCTTTTTAAAAATTTTTTAGTCTTTTTAAATATTCTATTTAAAGTTGTCCAGTTTTCGATTCATTTCTAGTTTTCAGCTTAATAGCAGCTCAACACTTGTTTAATCTAACTCAATCATTAAAATAGTTTATTGATCCAAACAAAATTGTTAATAGTTCAGGTCAATGGTGCAATTGATCTAACTATTTGATTTGGTTTTTAAAGCAATAGTCATGAGTTGCAAGAGTTAAGTGTTACGGCTTGTGCTAGAGACTCACGACAAAAAGAAAAAACTTTCAAACAAGATATAGTTGCCGTTGATTGTTAGACTTTCAATGACGACCAGTGCATATCGCCGCCGAAATCTAAGTTTTAGTGGCAACATATAAGTCGCTGTTGAAAGTTGACAATTAGTGGTAATTTTTTAGAGTTGCCACTGATTGTTAAAATATTTTAAAATATGTTATAATTTGTAAAATATGATTTTGTATTATCATCACAATTTTTTATTTTTATTTTTTTTAATATTTAACATTTTAAAACATTAATTTTGTTGTAGTATTGTAATTTTATAATGAATAAATAAAATAACATAATGAGTTTTTATTTAATATATTCTACAGTTAAATTGTTACTGTAAGATAAGGTTAAAGTATTATTTCATGCTAATGAGCTAGAGTAAAGAGTTAAGCCAAACTATATTATTTTACGTCTATGTTTGGATTAAAAACTTTATAACTGAAGCTAAGATTAAACTGAGGTTAGCAAACTAAGGTTAGAAGAAAAATTATTAAATGTAATATGATTTATGTTTGGATTTTTTTTAGAAGTCAGTTAAACAAACTAAAATTTGTTTGGATAATTTTATTCAAAAGCCAATTGAGATGTTTAATGGCCAAAATAAGCATGAAATTTTTAATATATATTTTTTGACTAATTAATAACTAAAAAAATTAAATTTAAAATTATAACTAATAAGTGAAAAATCTTAAATATTCAAGATAGAAGAGAAGAGAGTGAAAGCATAAGCCATCGAATCAATGGAGAAGCCAATAACACTACTTGTTTATAATAATTAGATATGTGATACTTAAATTTATTTATTCATAAAATGATATTTCAATTTAAATTTTACATTTAATACCAGTAACTTTAAAGCTTGATACTAGTTTAGAAACATAAATAATTATAAACTAATGTATAATCATTAATATTTTTACTATTTATTCTTAGATATTTTTATATTATAATTGTAAATATGAATATTAAAATAAATAATATAGCAACCTCAAGAAGTAAATAAATAGTACAAATGGTATTTTATCAATTATATTTATAGTTTAATTTAAACAAAATAAATAATATAATTTGCAATTTTATAAATTAAGAGAATTAAATTGAAGAATTTAAGGATAGTAATGATATTCTATAATATTTAATATTTAATACATATGTGTGTTTGTATAGTTTAATAATATATATATATATATATATAATTATGCAATAATAGATTGCAGGTTCATTCCACCTCAATAGCAAAATGGTTGGACATAGAAGAAGGAGGTCATGAATTCAAACCTTGGAGGAGACAACTTTCAAAAAGGAAATATAAATTGGTGACATGATGACACGTGGCGTGTGATGAGAGCGACATGTGGAGAGTAACATGGCGTCACCTGACATGAGGTGGGGCTACACATGGAGGGTGACATGGTGCCACATGGTACGAGGTGGGGCGCTATGTGGAGGGTGATATGTCACCATGTGGCGTAAGGTGGGGCGTTACTTAGACAGTGATATGGAGTCATATGTGTAAGTGAACCAACATTACTTTTCAGCGGTGACATAAAGGTCACCGTTCATTGAAAGTTTCTATGAGGACAAATGTCACCATTAACACTTAACATTCAGCGGTGACAAAATAGTCGCCGTTGATGTGTGGTTTGTGCGGCGACAAAATGTCACTGTTAATTTTTAACTTTCAATGGTAACCATCTTTTGGCGACGCTAAATTTTCTTCTCTGTGGCGACATTTGTTGCCACCGATTTGCTACTTTCAATGGCGACTTTTATTGTCGTTGTAGATTGAATCAGCGACAAGAGCTCTTGCAGTGATATTGTGGTGACTTTTTATTGCCTTTGAAAACTTTTAATGGTGACTTTTTAGCTTTTAGTGGTAACAAATGTCACTGTTAAAAGTCAATTTTTTTGTAGTGACTTGAGCTTCGTCCAAAGTAGGTTCACTACAAAAAAATGACTTTTGTCATCGCCAAAAGTCCAAAAGTCACTGCTAAATGTTTTTAGTAGCATATTTTCACCACCAAAAGATCACCATCAAAGGTCTCATTGCCAATGATTTTTGATAACGACAAATATAGTCACCGCTAAAAGTGTTCACTGCTAAAGATACACTTTTGGTGGCGACAACCATTAGCAATGAGACTAACGTGGCAACCCTTTGGTGGCAACTTTTGATGGCAAAAACTATCATCATTAAACATACTTGCATAAATTATTTTTTATGAAAATACTTTTGGCGTTAACAAACTATCGCAACTAAATGTAATTGCATAAATTATTTTTATTCTTTAATTTTTTTTATGAAAATACTTTGTCATTGCTAAAAGTAATTTTTAGGGGCGATAATTAAAAGTTATCGCTTAAAGGGGACTTTTGGCAGTAGCTTTTTCTTGTCACTGCTAAAAGTTGCAACCAAATGTGTTTTTTTTTTTCACAGTGAGTCTTAAGGACAATTGTTTGGATTTTGGTTTCATGTTTGCATAATGGACTTTTGTTTATTAGAGCTTGGGTCTTATGGTTAGAGGATTTGATCTAGGCTTGTCGACGTTGTGTTGAATTTTGTGCCGATTTTGGCATTTATATTTTCCTTTGATTTGATTTTTCAATTCAATTGGAACTAATAAGTAACAAGTTGTGATTACTGGGTTATTAGTTTGGCCAAAAAAAAATACTAGTTATTAGTCAAGGCGAAGCCCTCCTAGACTTAATTGCAAGATAAGAATAAGAGCCCACTTAAGAATAAGTCTTGGGAAATTATATTCAAGTTTTACATAAGGAGCTTATAGTAAATAATTTTTTATTAATGACTTTAATTCAATGAACTTTATAATAATTATTTTTTTATATTGGACTTCAATGTAATTTTTTCTAAATCCTTTGAGGATGGAGCCTAAATTTTAAATTAAATAGATGTGGGATGTGACGAGTACAAGCTCAAAGGGAGAGCTCTTCCTAAAAGACTAGCCTTTTAGGAATGAGAGCCCCTTAAGCTTGTAAACCACACTCTACCAATGTGGCCTTCTAATGTGAGACTCATGACATAGCCCACCCCTCAAGAGTCAGCGTTCGTGATGGCTCATGCTTCATGGCACTTCACTTGGCCTTTGGCTAATCAACCCCTCCATGGGCAACACTCTTTCCACGAATAACCACAAGCGCTATAGGTAGAACTTATCCTCAAAAGGCGGCTCATATGGGGAAGGTGTCTAGTTGACTTATAAACCATGCTTCACTAATGTAGCCTTTAAATGTGGGACTCATGACATAGCCTACCCCTCAATAGCTAGCGTTCACGATAGCTCATACTCCATGATGCTTCACTTAGCCTTTGGTTGGTCAACCCCTTCGTGGATAGCCCTTTTTGAGAATGGCAACTCTCAACAAGAGCATTAATGCATGACTACAAGTATTTTGGGTAGAACTAACCCCCAAAAGGCACCTCGTAGGGGAGGGTGCCTCACTAACTTATAAACCACACTACACCAATGTGACTTCCCAATGTAAGACTCATGACATGGGACCCTATTATTGTATTTTCTTTCAATTGATTAGACTTTAAAAGAATTACAACCAGATCCCACACAGAAAAATTAATTATTGCAAGGTTTATTGATAATTGAACTAAACTGCATTGACAACTAGTTTAGTCAATGCAATTTATTCTAGTTATTAATGAACCTTATAGTAATTGATGTTCTTGTATGGGATTTTAATGTAATTCTTTTTTAGACTCTTTTATTGTCTTAGCCTGTTACATGATTCCAAAACCTCTCAAACGTAATAATTTTAAACATTTACTATCATGGCATAGTTACTTGTATGTCAATTATTTTTTCTATTGTGATAACACATGCTAGTTAAACTTTGTTTTACACTAAGCCCTACAAACCGGCCATTTTAAACCTTGAAAATGGTAGGGGTATCGGCTTAAAAAAGGACCTTGTTTTGAGGTGATAGAGCTTTTCATATAATTTTTTTGTTTTCTTTTGCATTTAGTTAATATTTTATGTAAATGATAAAAATGTAAAATACATTTGAAGAACATGTGGACTATAATATAAGTAATATTGATATAATTTAGAGTATAACTAGAATTTTATAGATAATGGATTTCAACTTGTTTGGGCTAAAACATGAAACGTTGATTGATGGGTCATAAAGCTATTTGGGCTGAGTGATTGAAGACTCAGGCCTAATTTGAATAAGGGGGCTAGCCCCGAGCTCAATAGAAAGCCATGATAGAATGAATATGTTGAAATCCCACCAGTTGCAGATATTGGACAATTGGCACTTAAAGATACGATCCTTAGTGATCTCGAAACTTGCGAGAGCAGTATCATCATACCCAATTATCTCAGTGAGACAAGCTAGTTGCCAAAAATGAAAGACATTGAGTAAAGATTGTGCCATGAGTTTCGCGGGATTCTTAATTCTTTGGCAGAATGTTCTAGGTCTTTAAAGAGAGGCTACTAGCACTCTGATACTATAAATAGAACACGAAAGCACAAAAAAAGGACAGTCAACACTCAACAAAGACTCATATTCTAAACTCATAGCTTTTTAGATTTAGCAACTAGCTTCTATCTTCAATTTAGACTTACAAACTTTTCACATTTCAATAAAAATAAAAAAAACTTGTTCTATCAAGTCTTACATATCTTTTACATTCGAGTAAATAGTAGTAAGGGAGCTCGGGATCTTTTTTTATTAATTAAGATTCAGCATCTCTGGCATGCCTAGTATTTTTTGTTCACACATGAACACTACTATATGCGCAAGTTAAAATCATAATGGGGGATGAAGAAGAAATAAATGAAAGGCTTTGATATGCTTGTCACCGATCATGTTTTTTTATACGGAAGAGGATTAAATTATATTAATGGTGATGATGATGGTAATAACAATCATAATGATAATACGGTTATAAAAGTATAGTTTTTGTTGTGTTATTTGCATCAGTGTAACGTATATACTTGAATGATGATGTTAATTCTTGAATGTTTTTGTATAGTGATTGTAGTCTTTGTATGATTAACCTTAGTACTTGCATGATTAACCTTTTAAAATTTAAATTGTTTTCTTTTCAAAACTTCATTAATCATGTAGGTTGGTTTGGTGAGAGAAAACTACTCCCTCCATGCCAAATTATAGAACACTTTTGAAGAAGTTTTTTTATCTCAAAATATAAGATAATTTGAGTAGATTAAGGTTTTATTAAATGCATCAATTTTAATATTATTCTTTTTCTCTCTATCATTAATTTTCATCCCTTCTCTTTTCCATGTATTAAATAATAGGTATTTTTAAAATTTTATATTTTTATTTTAAAAAAATAAAGTTGTTAAGTGTATTTAATAAGGTTTACTAATATATGAGATTTTTATCTAAAAGTGCCTTATTATAATTTGAGATAGAATGAATATAGAATGTTGTTGTGCAATGATTGTAGTACTTGTATAATTAACCTTTTTAAAGTCAAAATTGTTTGCTTTTTAAGTCGTCATTTATCACGTGGGGATTTGTTTGGGTGACAAATAAGCTTCCAGAATGTTGTTGTGTAATGATAGTAATAGTTGTATGATTAACCTTTCTTGGCAAAAAAAAAAAAAAAAAAATTGTATGATCAACCTTAAAATTTAAAAGAAAAACATAATATTTAATCCATATAATTTCATCAAATTTTATTTCTAATCCTTATAAATTTTTTAATATTTTCAATCTCTATATGAACTAAAATTATTGAAAAATAAAAATTATAGGGACTTAAAAAATAAATGTTACCTAATCTTTTTGGAACTAAAGGGACGGAAAATATTAAAAAAATTATAAAAACTAAAAATAAAATTGGATGAAATTATAAGGACTGAAGATTATATTTTTTTTTTCTAAAATTTAAATTTTTTGCTTTTTCTAAAACTTTGTTTATCATGTGGGTTTTTTGAGATCAGCTCACCTTTAGATCAAAACATTTTGTTTTGATAAATCATCACAACAGTATATTATGGTCAATGAAGATGTTTTCAATTGTTTTCTTTCTTAGAGTTGTTTTATTATTTTTTTTATAAGAAATAAATTGACATCTAAACTATAATTTCAGAAATGTTTGAAATTTTAAACTTATTTTTGAGATAATATTTGTTTAACTTTTGAAAATCATAAAATTCGACTCCTACCATTAATAAAAGTTAATTTTGAGTGTTAATTAATTAGAAAATGATAGATAGTGATCTGAAAAAAAATAGAAAAGCATAAGACATTGCAATAAACCATATAGAATATGATCGGCATAATTTTATTAGTCCTTTTTTATAATTTAATTTTTTTCTATTATTTTGTAGTGAACTAATAGTTAAAATTAACTTTTATTAATAGTAGTAGCTAAATTGAACTATCTTTAAAAGTTAAATAAAAACATTATATTAAAAATAAATTTATAAACCCAGGCATTTCTAGATTTATATTTTAAAAGTGAATTTACCCTTTTTCTTTTTAACCTGTCCATCTGCTTTTCTTTTGGAGCTCATGTTGAAAGTTAAATTAGCATTATACTTTGGGAAAATTGAAAGACCCGTGAAAGTAATTTTTCTATAAATAACTTTTTAAAATAAAAAAACTACAATTAAGTTTTTTGAGGTCTAAATGTAATTTAAAATTAAGGTGCAATGACAATACTGCCTTTATATATTAAAACAAATCAAATTATAATTTACAACTATCTTATTAGTAATTTTCAATCATACTTCAATTTGTTATGAATTTAACTTCATATATTCAATAGTTAATATGATCTTGTGTTACTAATAAGTTTAACATGAATTGTTTACAACTACTTTATCAATATAGTTTACAACTATAACTTCATATTTAATAGTAAAATTGATAATGTATTATTGACAAGTTTAACACTAAGTATTTGTAATTATTTCATCAATATTTAATAGTTGAACTGATCATATATTTTTAATAATTATAAGATCACTCAAATTAATTTTGTTCTCAGTAACATTTTTCCATAATTGAACTTCATCTCTCTAGTTTTTTTTTTTTAAAATAAAATTGTATCAAGTAAAGTAAATGTCCAAACTTTTTTGCAAATTGTTAAATCTCCTTTTTACCCTATACTTAGCAATTGTGATCATAGAGTAGTCTAAAAAATTGAATAATGAAAACTAAAACTAAATGAAATGAATACTTGAATCGAATAATGTAAATCTTATTACCAATTGATTTAGATAGGGCCTCTAGCTGCAAAGCAATTATAAGAACAAGGAGAAGCAGCATCCATCACAATTGATTGTGTTCATGGAGGAGTTGCTCGTATAAAATCATCATCATCAATTTTTCCCTAACAATTTTGTAGGCTTCAATTGGTGAACAAGAACAACGAGAGAGCATTGATCACAAAGCTTGGTGAAGAAGAAGAAGAATAATGCAGCACAGCTATCGTGAACGTGAACAGAGCACGCATAATGTTTAATTGATCATGGAGAGGGACATCTTTGTGAGTAATGATAGCATTATATTTGCACACAAATAACAAAGAACACTCAGATTCGATCCTAATAAGTAATCATGGAACATATTTATAAATAAGTTGCTTCTACGAATCTATATATAATTTTCCCCTTACTTTTCAAGCTTATTATAGATAGTTCATATTTGATATATATATCATGTCCTTGATAGATTGGGGGCCTATTTGACAGTCAGTTCTGAAAATAGATTTTTATTTTTCAAAATAAAAACAAGAAAATTTGTTTGGTTATATGTATTCAAAAAGTATTTGAGTATAAAAACAAAACATTGTTCTGGAAAATAAAAAATGAAAACATCTTTTAAATATTTTGATATTATTGTTTTGGAGAACAAAGAAAAATAAGCAAAATACACATTTTATTATTATTTATTTTTAAAATATGTTTTACAAAATACTAGTTCTCAAAATAATAAAATAAAAATAGTTTCAAACAGGTTTGAATCTTTGTGCCATCAAGAGAATAAACATTTTGCATACTCCCTCTATTTAAAAGTGTAAGATATTTTTTGAGGAGTTAGATGTTAAAAAATATAAGGTATTTTGAGTCTTTTAAGGCGTAACTATTACTTTTTTTAAAAGTGCTCCTATTAAATATATTACTTTATATTTTTTTAAGATGAAACACTTTATTGAATAAAGATAAATATAAAAAGATAGTATTAATTTAAAAATAAATAATGACTTTATTAAAAATTAAATTTAATTAAAAATATTTTATATTTTTAATTGAAAAGAGTATATTACCTCGCGGTCTCCCCAAAAAAACAAGTTATACATTATTATGATTATGTGACACTTGGTAAATCTCCAAGCAGCAGCATTGCATCAATATCGATGCTCCATCAGCGCATGAAGGTTCTGGCAGTGGACTTTATTTCTTTGCTTAATCCCTTTAGTCGCCATAAGACCTTTGTCTCTTGGTGTGATTAGATATCCTTTCACAATCAATTATGACTCCCGGAATTCTCTTTCAAAAAAAAAAAAAAACCCAAACATTTTTTAAAAGCTCCGTTTGAGAATTACTTATTACCGTATAACTGGGAGAAGTTAGCTGAAGCTCTGTTTAATAATCAATTTTTTTTAATAAATCACTTTTATCTAATTAAAATTCAAACACACCTCATAATTATTCCTTTTTATGAGCGTAGTTTCTTTTAAGTATACTGACTTAAAAGTTGAATTTTGAACTTGTTATTGTGAATAAACAAACATCTGTTTTATTTTGAGAGAATGACAAAGATGTTTTAAAAAGATCAATTAATTTAAGTTAGATTTTAAGTATTAAATTGAAGAAATTTATAACTCAATCTCTTAATTTTATAACTTGTATTCCAAATTTTAACAAGAAAAATAATTTTTTTATTCTTCAACCATGTTAAACTTTAGAAAGTAAATTGTAAATTTAGTACAACGTAGTTACAAAATTAAAAAATTAAATTATAAATTTTTTAAATTTAACACTTGAGATCTAATTTAAATTAATTGATTCTTTTAAAATGTCATTGTCATTCTTTCTTTTATTTTTTTAAAAAACACGGTTCATGTTATTTAAAAAAACAAAAAGTTCACGTGAATGACCTACAAGGGACCCCGTGGATACACATTGTTGAGAGAAGGATTTCTCGACCATTTCATCGTATCTTTTCTTCATCATAACTAATGGCAATAAATAAATAAACAAACATGATTGTGGAGAAATTTTTAGATAAATCAGATGTGCCACATCATTCGTGGTCTGTTAAATAAAAATATGACATTTAAATATCATTAAATATAAATTAATTCTAATAACAATGATAGTAAAGTCAGAACAAAGGCAGAAAATTAAATATAAATTCTGTTATAAGAATAAAATTAATTAAAATAATATCATATAAAATTTTATATAGATAAATTGGGATATTCTAATTGAATAGATTACAAATGATATGGTATACCTGATTTATCAAAAAATTTCTCCATGATAATGTTATCAAATGTGCATATTATGGCCTTTACTTGATATTAGTGTTTTAAAACCCTGAACCTGAATGATTGGATAAATTGGACCACTTGGATAAATTGGACCATTTTGAACTGGGACATACTAAAACAGTGGAATCATTTTGAACCCTTTTTTCCTTCTTTTTACTCTTATTTTTGTAATAAATTTTTATTCAATTTTAAAATATTAATGTCAACTTTTTTTAGGTTCTTATAGTAAATTTTTGAGTGCATGATTTGTTATTAGCATTATATGAATTAAATTGTAGAGAAAATTTAAAACTTATTTGCTTTAAAAGACAAATAAAGTAAATACAAAAAATATGCATATGAAAAAAATGGGAAAATTAAAAATTAATATGTTATAGCTGAGCATTTCTAAATTGAGGCGGATATTGTCAATATTTTTAATGTTTTAGTCTCTCCCTCTCACACACACACACAAATATTATTATTTAATTATTATGTTACAGTTTTGATTGTCTAACTAGTTAAATCATGAGATGTATGACCTATTAATCTTTGTAGTTTACCATTTGATTTAGTTTTTAAAACATTGCTTGACAGTTAGGCCAGATAGAAAAGGAAAAATGACAATTTAGATATGCTTTTGCTACTACAAAAAAAGAAATAAAACGTCATACTAGATGCCTCTTATTGGACAATTATAATTAAAACCATCCAAGAAAAAGAGGCAGAGAAGAATATTGGATAGTTGCCAAAGCAACCATCTAATATTATAAGTATGCATTGGATGGTTATCTTAAAAACCGTTTACTACATGCAGGAATTTAAAATTTTTAAAATTTATTTACATATTGGACAATTATTTGTATAACCATCCAATATGTTTAACTGATACAACAGTCCAATATAGAGTTTAAAATCTTTAGCGCACAACTTCCCGTTGACTGTGTTGTCATCTTCTTCTATCGGCCCCTTCTTTATTTTCTTTGCATCTCCACAATGATTCGCACTCTTCAGGCCATCATCACTGGCGAAACCCCTATTTTTTCTGCTCAATTGAAGCTGTTGCCCCTCCTACTCATAAAAACCCACAAATTGCCTTCAAATATTTGCCCACCTATCACAACTTCTGCCCGTTTCTCACTGTGGAATCAACTACATTTTGGTCGAGGTTTTTCCTCAACTAGGTTCATTTTATGCTAATGGTGCTTGGGGTTTTTATTTACTTCATTACTTCATCAAATTTAAAAGAAAAACTTCAGGCTTGCTTCAGTTTTGGTGCTGTGCTCATGCTTGGCCATGGATTTTCAGCTTATGAGTTTTTGCAAATATGTGCTCATACTTAGATTTTGCTGAGTGTTCTATGCTAATTTTTCTACTCTAATTTCATTATGGGTGATTAGAATTTTTGGTTAAATTTGAATTTTGTTGCTGTTTTTCTTTTTTGAAATTTCATGCCTATTTTTTGTGTATTTTATTATTTGAGCAATATATGACAGAAGCACATTGGACAGCTCATAACCTTCCAATACAAGCAAAAATAAGAGTCCAATATAGCCTCTCTCTTTTTTCGTATTGTTGCTTATAAATATGTCTTTTTCTCTTTGTTTCTAGAGTTTGCAATGCCTAAAAGTTTATTTCACTTGATAGACTAAAGCATACATATAGAAGGAGAAAATTTGACAGAATCGCACGAAAGCTGTCCTAATAACTAGGAAAGATAATAATAAATATTTTGATTCTAATATCACTATAAATATGTAAGATATTTCTAAGAAAATAAATATGATAACAGTAAAATAAACTAGGGCTAGATGAATTGGTAATGGGCCTAAGTTAAGTTGGCCTACTTCCAACACTCCCCCTTAAGTTAGTGAATAGATGTTGATCATTCCCAGCTTGCCTATTAGCTCATCAAACTTATTTTGCATAGGAGGCTTAGGCATCACATCTGCAACTTGCCTTCCTAATAGAATGTAAGAGAGATCTATGACTTTAGCTTCTATTTTTTTTTTCTTTAATGAAATGTCTATCAATTTCCACATGTTTTGTATGATCATGTTGAATTGGATTGTTGGCAATCTTCAAAGCAGCCATGCTATCACACCACATTTTAACTAGAGTATGTGGTTCTACACCGAGCTCTTTGAGTAATTGTACAACCCATATGCTTTCACAAATTCCAAGGGCAAATGCCCAATATTCATGTTTCATTGAGCTTCTGGACACAACTGGTTGTTTCTTACTTCTCCAAGTCACAAGGTTCACCTACACAAAGGTGCACTACCTAGTAGTGAAAGTGCCTATCGAGAATGGATCCTGCCAAATTAGCATCAGTATAGACTTTTACATCTGTTTCATTTTTTATAGGTGTTCTCTTATTTCCATCTGTGTAAATTTTTACACTATTTCGATCCCCTTTATAAAAGAATAACCCCTTTCTTAGAGCTGTCTTGAGGTATTTAAGAATATGATAGATAGCTTCCATATGCTCCTTTTGTGGGTTACTAGCGAGTTGACTTACAACCTTAACAACAAAAGATATATTTGGTCAGGTATGAGATTAATAAATTAGCTTTCCTATCAATTTTTGGTACCTTTCCTTTTTAGTTGACTTCCCATCATATTTTACTTCTAGTTTGCAATTAAGCTCCATTAGAGTATATATAGGTCTAGAACCCATCATACCAGTCTCCTTAAGAAGGTCCAAAATTCTCTATGTGACATTAATGCCATTAAATGATCAAGCTACCTCCAACCCAAGAAAATACTTGAGATAGTCGATGTCTTTAATCTCAAATTAGGCGGCAAGTTTCTTCTCCATTTTATCAATTTCTTCAGTGTTGTTACCTATCAGTACTATATCATCTACATAGACAATTTAGTACAATTTTTTTTTTTGACCAGACCTCTTTACAAATAAAGTATGATTTTCTTAACACTAGCTATAACCAAATCCTTTGAAAGAACATGTGAATTTTTTGTTAGGCCAAGCTTTAGGTGATTGCTTTAGTCCATATAAGGACTCACGGAGCTTGGAAATTTTGTTTACATTATCAACTCTCAAACCTAAGGGTATCTCCATGCAAACTTCCTCTATTAAGTCTCCATTTAAGAAGGCATTCTTCATATCTAGTTGATGTAGTGACCAATTTAAATTTGTATCCAAGATGCATTAAAAGTATTAAATTTAGTCGCAGGTGCAAATGTCTCTTGATAGTCAATGCCATAAATTTGGGTAAAACCTTTAGCAACTAGCCATGCTTTATATTTATTTAGACTCCTATCCAAGTTGAATTTCTTAGTAAAGTCCTATTTACTGCCTTAGTCGACTTCCCATTGGACATATCAACAATTTCCTAAGTCTAGTTTTTGTCTAAGGCCCTCAATTCTTCATTAATGGCTAATTTCCATTTTAGATAAGATTTGGCTTCCTCAAAAGTTCTAGGTATCTCTTCACTATCAAGAGTAGTAACAAAGGTCTAAAGCTTAATGTTAAGCTTATCATATGATAAATACCTTACAATAAGGTATCGAGTGCAACTACTCTTGCCTTTTCTAAGAGCAATAGGCTTTTGAAGATCTTTAATTAACATCAAGTTGTGAATCATGACTTTGGCTTGGAACATCAACGGAACCTTTGCTATGTATGATCTATCCAGGTTAATTTTCCCTTTTTCATCCATAATAGCATTAAATATAGATTTATGAGAGTTAGTAGAAGGTTGTTCTTGACTATTATGAAGATTAAAGGGGGTTTCATGTTTAGAAATAGGTGCAAAAAGGTCAAGATTAGGTGATGTGATATCAGGACTAGCATAAACAAGTTCAGAATTAGGTTGACTAGCACAAATAGGTTTAGAATTAATGATGCCAATGGATTGATTACTTAATGATCATTCTTTATAGTGGCACAAATTAACCATTCACTATCATTCTCTCCCTGAATGGGTAATTTGGTATGGAATGGTATTGTTTTAACAAATTTAACCTTCATATTGACATAGAACTTTTGTTTTTTAAGAGAGTAACATTTGTACCCTTTTTTTAGTCGAGGAGTAACGTAAAAAGAGGCATTTAATAGATCTAGAATCAAATTTCCCACCCTCTTCGTTAAGCATAAAATCCATGCATCCAAAGACCCTTTTTTGAAGACCCTTTTTGGAAGAGAATTAATAAGATGTGAGTGAGGATAGGACTCTAGAAAAACTTTAAATAGGAGTTCTAAACTTAAGAATTTTTTATGGCATACAATTAATGAGATAAGAAATGGTAAGAATACCATCTCCCAAAAACTAATTGGGTACATTGCTACCTAATAAAAGAGATCTAGCCACTCTAAGAGATGTTGATTTTTCCTCTCAGCCACTCCATTTTGTTAGGGTGTATGCACACAAGAAGTTTAATGATATATCCCTTTTTCAGTAAGAAATGTTTGAAAGGTTGTGTTAAGATGCTCAATTCTATTGTCATTGTGAAGTATTTTAATAGAAGTCTTAAATTGAATTTTAACAACATTATAATTTTTTTTAAAGATAGTAACAACTTCAAACTTGTCTTTCATTAAAAACAGTGACATAAGACAAGAATGATCATCAATGAATGTAACAAACCATCTAGCTTTAAAGTGATTTTTGATTTTAGAGGGACCCTACATATCACTATGCATAAGATTGAAAGGATTAATAGGTGTATAAGTTGAAACAGGATAAGGGTTGCGAGTTTATTTGGAAAATTGACAAATATGACAATGAAAATTGACTTTATTCATGGAGCTTGGAAACAAAATTTTCATATAATCAAAACTAGGGTGACCTAATAAAAAATTCCATAATGAAATGTTTTCCTGAGACATAACAGTGGAAGCAAAAATAGGTTTGGAAACCAAACTAGAATAAGTTAAGAAGCCTTTATCTTTGGGTTTTCATTCAAGGTAATTGTGTCCATTATTCTCCTTAGTATTGCCAATCATTTTTCCCAAGGCTAAATCTTGAAAAACATAATGAAACTTGTCAAAGATTGCAAGGAAAGTTAATTGATAGGCCATGTACTTAACAAACAACAAATTACACTAAATATCAAGTAGATAAAACACATTCCTCAACACAATAAACTCTGAGATAACAAATGTTCCAAATCCTATAACTTGTGCATAAGTATTATTAGCTACTTGCACAGATGTGTGTTCAGAATAAGAACTAAATTAAGAAAATAACTCCTAAAACCTAGTAATATGATCTATGCCACTAGAGTCAACAAACTAAATATTTTTACACCTAGTAATAGCACTTAAGGTAGAAAGTAGAGTTGTACCTACATGAGCCAACGGAACTCAAGGATAGAGTTTCTCACTTGGTTTTTCTTGAGCATACCTCTCTAGAATTTATTTAAGCACAAGAAGTTCATCATTATTCAATGAATTTCCTTCAGTTTGATTGATTGAAAAACCTTTGCTATCACCTTTATTCTTTTGCTTCAAGTGAGTAGGTTTACTATGGATTTGCCAACAAGCCTCTTAAGTATTGCAATGATCACAATAAAGAGACTTCTTCCCTTTTGAATATGCCCCTTGATTACCCCAGGTCATCATAGCTCAAGATTCAATAGTTGGTAAAGAAGGAGTAGAAAGGGGAAGTTGAACAAGAACTGTGTGGCTTTCCTCATATTTTATCATGTTAAAAGTTTGATCAAGTGAAGGAAGAGGATTCATACACATTATTCAACCTTTAAGATCCTCAAATGAGTGATGAAGACTGAGAAAAAATTTGTAACGTCTTTCATGTTCAATGACCTTTTTGTAATTGACCTCTTCAACATGACACAACCACTGATAAACCTCATATACATCTATATGCTACCACAACTACATCAAGGAAGTGTAATGCAACATTACTGACTTCTTCCCCTACATGAGAGTTTAAAAAGCTTGTTTTGCTAGGAAGATAGATGCAATACTTTCTTGAGCAGAGTAGGTATACCCTGTTGATTATTAAATCTCCTTAGCAATGTTGGCAAGTAGGTAGTTCTCACTTATTTTAATGTTCATAGAGTAAACTAACTAGGTTATGACCATATTATTTTCTTCACATCACACTTCATATTTAGGATCACTAATCTCTGGCGCCTTTGGATGCCTAGTCAAATAACACTCCTTGTTGCATCCTCGCATAAAGATCAACATGTTTTTGGACCATTATAGGTAATCATTATCATTAAGTCGATGGGTGATGATAAGCTGAGAGGAGGAGTTTGTATGTGAATTCCCAAATGAACCCGCACTAATCCCTCCTGAGTTTATAGTTCTGTTTGAGCCTCCACCTTGAGTTGAGGAATTTAGGGAAGATTCTCTATCTATGACAAAAGCTCTGAGACCAGTTAGCAGTGCCTTATATGACATAGGAGTCATTGCTCTGATACTATAAGAGTTTGTAGTGCCAAGAAGCTTATTTCATTCGATAGATTGAAGCATACATATAGAAGGGAGAAGATTTGATAGAATCACACCAAATCTGCCCTAATAATTAAGAAAGATAGTACTAAATATTCTAATTCTAATATCCCTAAAAATCTATAAAATATTTCTGATAAAATAAATTTGATAACATTAAAAAAAACTAGGGCTTGATAAATTGGTTATGGGTTTTAGTTAAGTTAGCCAACTTCTAATATTTTCTTAAAGTGTCTCCATGACTAGCAGCCATGAGATTAATCATTTGAAAAATCTAAGCGTTATTTAATGGGTGTCCCCTCCTTCCAAAAGATATTCTCCATACACAATCTCAGAAATCAAACTTTAAAATAATGTTTAAGGGATATTGATAGTTACCATCCAAGCTACATCTAATTGGTCTTATAAATTTTTCTTTTGAATCAAATTTATTAAGAAAAACATAACTATTAGCCCTTATATATTATATATAATTGGCCACCAGGGACCAAGAATGTGTTATTAAGGTACTTTGGATACCAATAAATGGGTTAAAATATATTAATTTTAATTGAAGCATCTGAGCATGATTGAACAAATGCCTCAAATAGAAACTCATCAAACTAGTGATTTTCATATTGTGTGTGGGGATTTCATTTAAAATTTTATCTTGTATAGAATCAAACGATCCTAATCTTTCATATATATATATATATATATACACACCATATCCTAAAAAAGTATGATATCTCAAAGCAGATGATTATCTATTCATAGCCTAAGCATAAGTCTCAAGTGAGGAATGGAATTTGTTTTCTACATGAAGAGGCACTAGCATTGGATTCTGTGGAAATGTGGATGACTCTTTGCTATATGCCTTGATAGCTTGCCTTTCAAAAAGGCTCTTCCCCTTTGACTATGCAATAGAAAAGTTAAACATATAGGAATCAAATTACAAGATTCTAACCATAGTTAATTGAACTACAATTTCTGTTGACATATTTGATGGTTCTTTCTAAATAAATGTCAAGTGTATTTATTTGACATTTGTTTCAAGATAACCATCAAATATATAAGACCATCAAATAAATTAAGTATATATTTGACAGTTATCATGAAATTAATGTCAAATAGATATGTTTTTTTAAAAACAAAATTATTATATATTTGATACTTTTTTCACATAACCATAAAATGTATATACATATTATATTTAATAGTTATTTTGAAAAAAAAAGTGTCACAAATATATATTTAACGATTATAAATAAATGGTTAAATATTTGTTGATTGTGCAAAACAACCATAAAAAATTCTTTACCTTTTTTATTTGTCTTTTTTCACAAATAATCATTAAGTATAGGCATCAACTTTGGTCTTTTGTGTAGTAGGGAAGTCTTATAGCTTCTAATATTTTGACATTCAAATTTCCTCCTTAATCACAATTTAAGTATTCAACCTTCAGGTAAACTAGTCTAGCTTGAAGTCTAAGCATAGTCATGATCAACTATCAAAGTGGCCACCTTAGTTCTTCCCTCAATTCTATCATCACTTTTGAAGATATGCGTTTCCATTCTCAATTAGCATGGGTTTGGTCTTGTTCTCAACTTTGATTCTATATGCCTGTCTTCTTATGATAACCCTGATAAAATAAATTTATATATATATATATATATATATGATAATTTGTTTTAAGTATGTTTATATTAAATCTTGAGACAATTATACTAATAGAGGAAGCTAATGCAGTGGTAGCTATTTTGGTATACTTTCACTTTGTCCCAAGTTTGAATTTGAGCAAGCCTATGAGGAATTCATTTTTCCTTTACTAATTTACCTTGTGAATTATTAAACTACTATTATAATCAAATACTTTTTTAAACTCTTCCTTTATTCTTTGACGATCATTCTAGAGCAGAGAGAGAGAGAGTTGTGAAACTTGCACCGAACCTTTGCCCTATCACCCATCAAATCACTGTCTTTTTCTTTC
Source organism: Prosopis cineraria (assembly GCF_029017545.1). Lineage (NCBI taxonomy): Eukaryota > Viridiplantae > Streptophyta > Magnoliopsida > Fabales > Fabaceae > Prosopis > Prosopis cineraria. Next base: position 32,982,408 of record NW_026555335.1, on the reverse strand, counting down.
TCAACTAAAGGTGACAGTCGTTCTTGCCAGTCACCATAGCTACAGCACTGCCGAAATGTCGTTTGCTGCTATCATGAGTTTCTCCTTGTTTTTTCATCTTTTTCTTCTCTGCTCATCTTCATAGATGCATGCTAGAATGCTTCTTGTTCTTCTTACTCTTGATGTGGTGATCTAAGTCTATCTATGGAAATAAAAACATGCAAAATTGGGCTTGTTGGTTGAAGCTTGATCACCGAGCTTCACCTCCTCTATTCGGCATTCAAGATTTTCTTTTCTACCCTCTGGTTGTTTGCTACTATATAGCTTAACTGGGTTAAGATGAGGAGCTTCAATCCTTTTATTATTGACTTAGCTATGCTTGTGAGTATAGGTTTCTACTGCTGCTATGTGTGTATGAGATTTTAGAAGGTTAGCGTGTTCTAGTTTTGTCACTGCCATGCTGTGTAATGAGAAAATGAATAAATTAAGTTAAATGAGCTTAAACCTACTTGAACTTGATAATGATTTATGTACATATGTGATTTGAGGATTGAAGTTTAGGAAAAAAAAACATCTCCCCTGTTAACCATACGTGCATGTGTGAGGAAGAAGATGATGTTGTAGCCTAGAGTGCCATTTGGAAATAATCAGATTATTAATGTTGTGGGGTTTAAGGAAGTTAAAATCTAGAAAGAAAGACTAATCTTAGCTTGCTTATTATGCCCATAAAGTATTCAACAACATGCTTGGTGGGAGAAGTATGTTAGTATGGGGGCTATTGGATTATGAATGGAATGTTTTGACTAAAACAAATTAGTAGAGATTAGATATATTAATGATAAAGATTGGGTCAACTCTAAGTATGATATTGGTTTCAGAATTTTAAGTGATGATGGTTGATTTTGAATTGTGTTTGGAAAAAAAATTATATTTAATTATATTTTCATAGGATGTGTGAAAGAACGGGACCCTAACAAGGATTAGAGGAGAGATACTTTCAAAAATTTTGAACTTCAACGTGTAAGTGAATAGCATCTCCTTTAATTTATTTTTATTCTTGATATACTTTTATTGAAATATTTTACTTTCATGAATTACATTAGTTTTGTAAATTATGGGATAGTGATGATGAATAATCAAATGATGATATGTGCATTTATTTTCTCAAGAAATATAATTTGAACATTTGTGAAATTATTTTTATTTAGTAAACTCTGAAAATTCTTGGTTATTCAATGAACGCAAGCTTGTACATATTTATGAAATATTATTTTTGACAAGTGTTAAATTGGAATTTGAAATGATTTATGCGAGTTGGGTATTGCAAATATAAATTGTATTTTAGAAGTGATCATTTTTCTCACATGTTCGAACTGGGTTTTTAGAGAACTCTAAATAGAGCATTGCTGCTAATGGCATTTTCGTTAACTTGTGGCATGCTATGGTTAAAAACTAACTATTTGCCTCATGGACTTTGATCTCACGTTTGTTATTCATGGGCCTTATACCTGCATTTGATTTCATGGCCTTGAGTTGCGTTTGATTAGTTTTATCTTCATGAACTACGTGTTCACATTTGTTTCGTAGCTTCGGCTGCATTTAGTTATTTACCCTTATAGATTGTGTGTCCACATTTGTTTTCATGGCATAAGTCACGTTTGGTTATTACCCTCGTGGATTGTGTGTTCACGTTTATTACCTGTTCTGTTGAGTTCTCAAAATTTGAAATGTTGATTAATGTGTGTTTTCAAAATTTACATAATTTTGGCTCGCAATTATATCATTCTGATTTATATGTGAGTAACTGGTTTCCTTTAAGCATGATAAAAATGAATTGCTTTCAATTTACTCTCATTTTGCTATTATGGTTATGATTTACAGATTTACAAATTTATTTTGTTAAAATATTTTTAATTAGTTTACACCATTATTGAGTTTGTTAATTTAAAATTTTAAATTCTACTTTGGGAATGCTATTCACTGAAAAACTTATTTTGGTCTCAGATTTGTTAGCTGACGCTGATCCCACCATCAACCTCTAAAGGACAATATAACTACATTGGGTGAAAATTTTGAATGGTACTATTACTTTTGATGAAAATTTATAAGTCGTATGTATTTTAATTTAAAAGAAAGATTAGCGCTCCACATAGATTTTTGTTATGATTTTATTTTGATCTATATGTACTATTACTGGCTGGAAGGAGTTAAGCTTGCAATAACCCTGACAAAATTTAAAATAAATAAATAAATAAATGTACAGGTTAACTTGCTTAAGGTGTGTTTATATTAGTTCTTGGGATAAATATAACAAGTTAGAGACTTGGTCTAGTGGCAGCTGAGCAATCTTTTCATATATGAGGTCCCAAGTTTGAATCTGGAAGAGACTAAAAGAAGAGTTAATTTTTCTTTTTTTGACTATGCAAAATTACCAAACTGCCCATAGTTCTATCAAATATTTTTTAAAACTCTTTCTTCCTTCTTTCTCGATCATTCTAGAGCAGAAGGAGATCTAAGGATTGGAAAGTATTTTACTCAGGCTCTCTTCGGTCACTACTTTCTTCCTTCTCAACCATAGCTAGTATCGCATTCGCATGGGTCATCGTCATCGATGTGCTCATGGCTGGTTTGTTCATTTTAGTTAGGAGTTCTCCCCTATTTTTTCGTCATTCTTCCTTGTACGAGCTCAGCGTTTCACTAGTTGAGGTTATCGGAGATGGGTGATATTGGTCTTAAGCTGAGGCGACACTGATTCTGGTTTTTCCCTTTCTCTTGAATGGTGCTGCGTCTTCCTTTGTTCCTTGCTCAGCTAGAGATTTATGTTTTCTCTCCCCTGTTTTGCTGTAGGTTCTACTCCTTCGTTGCCTCTACTATTATTGGTGTTTGAGGTGAGAATCTTAAGGACTCCTTCTTGGTGAATCTGTGCGAGAGAGAGTTTTGATTGATGACTGAAACTAAAAATTTTTTTGTGTGTGTTCTGTTGCTGCTATGACCGAAGAAAGGAAAAAAAAAAAATATATATATATATATATGCATTAGTATTGAAGAATGATGGTGATATATATGGGTTATAATTTTGGAGTTAAATTGATTTTGTTGATTTGCTTGATGTTAAAAAAAAATTTATTAGGGTGAAATTGGAAGAGACAAGCTTAGACATATTATTGGTGCCTATGAGATGTCATTGAAGGGCTTGTATGAGGAAATAAAATTTAACTTCTAAATATTGATGGGAATTATTTGGATTGATTATGTTAAGGAAATTATTAAGGAAAGGTTGGAAGAGGATAACTTTGATATTCTACTTGAATATTGGTATTAATGATATGCTTGTTGGAATGTTTGAAAAAATCTTAAAGCATGAATTTTGGCTTTGAATTTTAAATGATAGTGGTTGATGAAAATTTTATTAAAAGTGGAAGGAAGTCTTTGTAAATCGAAGGACGATTTATTAAATTTTGTTTATTAATATCTTTATAGGATGTGTGGAAGAAGAGGATCTTAACAGAAATTGAAGAAAGAATATTTTGGGAAATTAAAACTTCAACAAGTAAGTAAATAGCATTCCTTATAATTATTTATTAAAAATATTTTATTGAAATATTTCATTTTTATGAATTATGTTAGTTTTAGAAATTTTGAAACAATGATGAAGGATAGTTACATTATGATTTGTGCTTTTTTTTTAGAAATATATTTCTAATATTGATGAAGGCACCTTTGTTTATTGAATTTCAAAATTTCTTGGTTACATGATTAGTGCAAGTTTGTATATTCGCTATGATGTATCAATTTGGCAAGTTTCATATAATTGAAGCAATCCAGGAGAGTTTGATCTTGAAAATAAAAATTTGACTTCAAAAGTAATTATTTTCCTCGCATGTTTGAAATGGGATTTCTAAGAGAACTCTATACAGAACACTGCTGCTAACGGCAGTGCCATTAGCCAGTAGCGTGCTGTGGTTAAACACTAGCTAGTTTGTTTCGTGAGTTTTGCTCTCACATTTGGTATTCGTGGGCTTTGTACCTGCGTTTGTTTTCATGTCATAAGTCGCGTTTGGTTATTTACCCTCATGGACTGTGTATTCATGTTTGTTTCGTGGCTTTGGTTGCGTTTGGTTACTTGCCCTCGTGGACTGGTGTGTCTGCATTTGTTTTCGTGGCATAAGCCGCGTTTGGTTATTTATCCTCGTAAACTGTGTGTTCAAGTTTGTAACTTGTTTTGTTGAGTTTTCAAAATTTTACATGTTGATTAAAGTGTTTTCCAAACTTACATGATTTTGGCTAACAATTTTATCACTTTAAATTATATAAGAGTAAATTGTTTCCTTAAGCATTATAGCATAAATTGTTTCCAACTTATTCCTATTTTATAATTAAGGTTATGACTTACAGGTTTATAAAATTTTGAGGGATTATCTTAATTAGTTGGCACCATTATTAGAGTTGTTAATTTTAAATTTTAAGAATTTTACCATGGGAATGTTATTCACTAAAAAGCTTATTTTGGTCTCAGATTTGTTAGCTGATGTTGATTCTCCTTGACCTCTGAAAGGCAACCTTGCTACAGTGGGTGGAAACTTTTGATTGATACTGTTGCTTTTAATGTAAATATATAATTTATATGTCTTTTTGATTTAAAAGATAAAATAGATGCTCCACATAGATTGTTGGTAGACTTTATTTTGGTTTGTACATTAGTTGCTGGTTGGAAAGAGCTATGCTCTTGATTTATACCACTATTTGTAGAAATTTTTGTTGTAGAATTTTCGAGAGATCCTAATTACAGGGGAGGTTCTGTAGAAATTTTTACAAAAATGTCAACACTTTCTTATGACAATTAACTTAAAATAAAAATATATATATTATTTTAATTCTCATGAAATTTGACTAATTTTCATTCTTTTCTTTGTAAAAAAATGGAATAAATTTTCATTTCGTGGTTTACGGGATGTGTAAGTAGTTCACACCCGTGCCAGTCACTCTCTATTTTTGAAACGTGACAAAGCTCTTGATTGATACTGTATTTTGTGAAAAGTTTTGTTATAGAATTTTCAGGAGATTCTATTTACAAGAGAGGTTTTGCCAAAATTTCTACAAAAATATTGAAGTCTTGTTAAGACAATTAATATTAATAGTATTTGAATTTCTATATGATTTGATTGTTTCTTTTTAGAAAATAGAATGAATTTTCATTTTAAGACTTATGGGAATGTGCGATATAGTTTGCACCCATGCCAGTCACCTCTATTTTCGAAGTATGACACCTCCACCTTGTTGCTCTCAATTAACATACATTTGCTTTACTATTTCATAGTTCTTGAGAAAGATATCTCTCTGTTTTTTTTTTAACTAGAAAGAGGATAATCATTAAACAAAGAAAGCAAAGTCAAGCCATGAGCTAGTGGCAAAGGCATACAAAGCAAAAGAGAGAAACTAAAAAACTAGCCTATTTCTTCACGATCCCGTTCCATTGTGACATCAGATTGCAAGGATCCATTGAGAGATGTTGAGTCCTTGGAGATAATGGTGAGAAGAGGAGGTGATAGGTCAAAAACCCAACCAGATGGTTCCACCCCCTTAGATGCAGTGGCTAAGGGAAAATCGGCAGTGGAATTCCCTGATTGATTGACCAGAGAGAGATGAAGCAATGAAAAGGACCTAAGGATTCCAATAGCTCAACCAATAGTTATGGTAAGTCTAGTTGAAGCAATCCCCCTCGGATGATGAAGCTTTGTGTAGTTCCTGACAGTCCAGTTCAAGTATAAATGGTTCATGTATAGATTCTTTCATGAGTGATGTGGCTTTTATGCAAGTAAGAACTTCATCCATGAAGCCTGATGAAGCTTGGACATATTCACACCAACCTTTGATAAATGAGCTAGTCAATGACCTCCATATTATTCCTATACCAACATTTCCTAAGGAAGCTAGAAAAGATCCATCACAAATGACTTTGATCAAACCTAATGGAGGAGGAGACCATATGATTAGGGTCAAAGTAGGGCTCATATAATGAGGCTTATCAATAAAATTTGCTAACTAGTAATTCGATGTAGCAGCATCCGTATGAGAGACCACCTAAAAAGGATCAATGACTTCATTGGCAAAGATTGAGGCAGATCTTATCTTCCAGATGTTCTAACATAGGTTAGCAATGTATGTCTTACCATAATCATCTGTGTAATTTTCGCTTATCAGTAGGGAATAACACAAATGATCAAAGGAGGTGATGTCAGCAACATTAATGGTAACAGTGAGATAACTCCCATACCATGCCTGTTTAGCCTAATCACAAAACACGAGGAGATGTTCAATGGACTCAGGGATATTATGGCAAATTGTGCTTAAAGGATCTGCAGTACATTTATGATTACACAATGCCTCTTTAGTGGCAAGCTTACTATTAAGTACCCATCATAAAAAGTGTTTGACCTTTGGTTGTATTTTTAGATGCCATAGGCCCTCCCAGATATCATGGGGTAGAGACATAAAAGAGCTTGAAAATGTACTAACAAGGTGTGGGTTTTCAGCCGCCAATAATATGTAACCAAGCTTGGCTGAATAAGTATTATTGTTAGCAGCAGCCCACATACCAGTATCAATAATCGAGTTCATTGGAATTGGAATTTTTAGAATGTGAGTGATAGTTTCAGATGTACAGGAGGTTGAAATAGGTGTTAAATTCCATTAACCTTGAGAAATCAGATTAGAAACCTTTAGAGATTTGTCAATCACAGCACCTATATCAGGGATAGCTTTGTCAATCACAGCACCTACACCCTAATGTCATTACCATTTCCAACTTTCCAATAAAAAACTGTTAACATGATGTCCCTACCCATAAGCAAGCTACTCCAAGCCCAAGAGGCTTTTGGACCATGTTCATTAGGGAAATAGATTCTTCTTAGAAACTTTACCCAAAGCTGATCAGGGTTGGTAAGAATTCGCCATGCAGATTTGGCTAGAAGGGCATCACTAAATTTCATGAACAATTAAACTTAAAAACCCAACCCTCTATCTTTTTTTGCCTTACAGAGCTTTTTCTAAGACTTCCAATGGATGCAGTTTCGATTCGTTAATTGTCCCTAATAAAAGTTAGTGACCGTACTATCTAATTCTTTGTAGTTCCGTGCAGGGAATTTGAAGCACATCATTAGGAAACTTGGGATGCCATTGATGACAGCCTTAATCATAACCTCACGACCAGTAAAGGAGAGTGATTTGCTTTGCCATCCATGAAATATTTTCCCAACTTTGTCCCTGACATAGGTTAGTGCAACTAACTTAGTTCCACCTCAAAGGATAGGGAGCCCCAAATAAGATCCCAGATCATCAACAACAAGGATGTGCAAATAGTGAAAGATCTTATCGTGAATAGGCCATGGTGTGCTAGCTGAGAGAACATAGAGGATTTTTCAAAGTTGATTCATTGACCAAAGGCATTACAATATGTCTGTAGAAGCTCCTTCACAGCACTACAGTTGTGCCTAGTAGCTTTGAGAAATAAGAAGGTATCATCTGTAGAGAGACAGTGAGTGAGCATGGGGCTATTATTAGTTATGTTTATACCTTGCCAATCCTTATTATCAGCATGATGATTGAGCATTCAAGAGAAGACATCACTTGCTAGTATAAAAACATATGGGGAGAAGAGGTCCCCTTGCCTGACCCCCTGCATAAGGCAATATTCCCACTATTTTACCAACTATTTGGATGTTGAAAATGGGGCATTCAACACAATTCATTACCTAAGAAATCCACTGATCACAGGATCCTGATTTCCTCATCATTTCTTTAATACAATTTCACTCAAGTCTATCAAAGGCCTTGTTCATGTTTATTTTGATGGCAAAATAATAATCTCCCCCTGTTTTCTTGTATAAGACGATTTAGAATAAAAGCGCGCTGCTGTGGTGAGCTACAGACATCAAGAATAGCTTCAAACCTATTAGCAATGACTTTAGAGATAACTTTATAAGCAAAGTTACAAAAGCTAATGGGTATACATTGACTAATAGATTTAGAGAAGTCCACTTTGGGGATAAGAATTAAATTTGTTGCATTCAGTATGACCACAGAAGAAATTATTAACTAAGGCAAAAAAGGAGTCATTTACCTCATTCCAGCACCTTGGTAGAAATGGTCATTAAACCCATCAGGTCCAGGGGCTTTAATGGCACCAGGCTAGAACGTAACCTGCTTTACTTCATCTCTAGTCACAAGCAGGGTGAGTTAACTATTATGCGGATCAATAACACATGGTTGAACATAATCCAAAGCATATTGGTTCAAAGGTATTTCTTGCAGTAAATAAATCCTTGTAGAAAGTAGTATAAAGGTTTGTCACATCAGCTTCTGATTCTATCTAGGAGCCATCAGATTGTTTTTTTTTTTTTCCTTTCAATTTAACAACTTGGTTTCTTTGTCTATGTATAAGGGTAGTAGAGTGAAAGAAGTGGGTGTTCATATCTCCCCCAGTTAGCCAGCTGACTCGAGATCTTTGCTACCAGTAGAGCTACTCACACTACCAAAGGTGTTCAAGTTCCTTGGTGAGGGATAGTACTTCCTCATAATTTTCAGTACAGAACGAACCAGCTTTGATGAGTTCAGTCCGGCATAAGATGTTATGTATAGCTTTTTTATGAATGGGAAAAGCCACACGACTCCATTCAGTGACAGCAGTGTTGCATCTTTTTGTACAAGCGATGAATCACAGGGCAACAAGTAATGTAGTGTCCTTATCTAAAAGCTAGGCACTTTTGACAACATTAAGAAATTCAGGGTGCTAGGCCTAATTTATTTCATATTTGAATTACCTAGGAGTCTTGATATCATTAAAGCAGAAGGATGCGAGAAGAAAGTGGTGGTCAAAGGAGACAGCGTCAATATAAATATAGATAGCTTTAAGGAAGGTATCTCTAAAGCACCGTTGGCCATAGATTGATCAATGCGCTCTTTTAGACGATCATCATCCAGTGTCTGATTATACCAAGTGAAACTAGAGCCCTTTGATTCAAGTCAAATAGATCACAATCCTAAGTAAATTTTTGGAAGTTGGGAATTCTTCGTATAGACTTTGATCTACCCCTAAATTTTTCAGACAAAGATAGGAGATCATGGAAATACCCAATACATAGCCAAGATGCCTTCAATCTTACGGTTATCTTCAAAATCTTCTACCAGAAAAGTTTTCTATCAGATTCGATAGGTGGGCCATAGATGAATGTGATGAAATCTGGACACTCCTAGACTAAGGACTGTAGACTGGAATGAATATAGTTCTTTAAGAAACCGAGCACAGCAATATTAACTCCATCCTTCTACCATAATGCTAGACCCCTAGAAAGACCTACTGAATCAGCATATTTAGAGTAGGAGTAACCAAATTGACATTGCATTCTTAAAATAAAGGGTGCTTACTTCATCTCCATAAGGAAAACCACGGATGGCTTATTCATGGAAAGCACATCCTTTAGATTGCGAACTGCCAAAGGCTTTCCAATTCCTTGGCAGTTCCAAGAAAGGATATTTATGGCTCCTTGGTGGCTGCTGTAGACTAGCCACCAGTGCCTTCAGTATTTGAGACAAGAAGAGTAATAGAATCCACACCATGAAAGACAAACCAATCATCAGGAAAATCAATTTCTTCTGATATTGGAACATTTACTAGAGATAAATCTGAGGCTTTATTCAATTGAGAAGTTGTAGGTGCATTACAATTTGATTTTAGGAGCTTTGCTCATGCTTTTGGCTTTCAACCTCTTTTCTTTTTCCCCAAATCACTTAGCAAGATCTCTCTAGATTGAATAGGGACATTGACAACGTCCGTATCAATAAAAAACTTCCTTCATTTCAGATTGCGAGGAGACAATGTTTTGTGATGGAATTGCAAATTTTGTCACTCACGTTTTAGTGACAGTGTTTTCACCGATGAAAATATTTTGTCACTAATTTCATCACCAATCCATTTAGTGATGGAATTTTCACTGATTAGCGACGAAATTTTTTGCCGCTAATCAGTTGTTTTTTTTTTTTTTGTAGTGGGTAACTCACAAGACTCGAAGAAAGAACTCCTAAGAGAAAACATTGCCGCAGGGGGCGACAATGGTTGAGAAACCAAGAAAAGAAAATGGTCACCTGCTGCCATAGGTGACAAGACGCACACCCTCATAGAGAGAGAGAGAGAGAGAGACAAAGCCCTGTGAGAGAGCACAATCCACTATGTCAAAAAGGTATCTCTTAAAAAGTTTATATCTTTTCAATTATACTTTTATCAAATGCATTGTATAAATGTTATAATAATAATAATTGAAATCTCAATGGAAGAATGATAGAGAGGTTCTAAAAGGATATATTAATTCAACTTACATTCCAAGTGCCAAACTCCAAGAATTCAGGCTTGGCTCTCAATTTTGTAACTTTATTGTAGTAATTTGTAACTTGTTTTTTCAATTTTTAACATGATTGAATAATAAATAAATTTTTTTTGTTAAAATTTGGAATACAAATTGCAAACTCATCACAACAAATCATAAAATTTAGAACCGAACTTGCAAATTCATGGAATTTGGCACTTGGGATCTAAGTTGGGAGGACTTATCTGTCATTCTCCTAATCTCAACCAGCATTTTTCAAAGAGTCATAAATAAAATATGGATATAATTCATTTTTCAAAGAGTCATAAATAAAATATGGATATAATTGAAAAAATGATTGTATCTAGTATTCTCTATTTTAGTTTAATCAAAGTTTCTAAACACTAAAAAAAACTGTTGATTAGCGACAAAAAATTCCATCGATAATCATTGAAAATTTTGTCGCTAAATTGGTTAGTGACAGAATTAATGAAGGAAAAGTTTCTTCAATAAAAACACCGTCACTAATTAGTTAGCGGTGGAATTGATAATTTCATCAATAATTAGTGACAAAAAAAATTTGTCACTAATCCGTCATTCCATTGCTAATTTTTGGGATAGCATATTCCAACTTAGTGATAGATTAGCAATGGAAATTCTATGGCAAATTAGCAATGGATTAGTAATGAAAATTTCGTGGCAAATTAGTGACAGAATATCCGTCACATATGTTCATCAAAATTAGCAATGGAAATTCCATCACAATTTCATCGCTAATTTTCTTAAAAAAATTCTATATAATTTTTGAATTTTTTATTATATTTATAGGTAGCATTTTTTATATACCTAAATATTTATTGATTCTATTAAAATCATTGTAAAACAAGCAATTCAAATTTACTAAATAATTATACCATAGATCAAACATTTCAAATTTATTAAAATAGCATAACTGAGTAGCAAATTAAAATAACAATGTCACAGAGTCTAAAGAAAATTACAACAAAGTAGTTTCAATAAACAAGTCATAATAGGAGGCAACTAATAAGCATCCTTTTTGCTCAAAATCCCTCATCATTTCTAGAATTTGAATTTTCAAAGTTCTGTGATATTTTCTACTCCAATGCTTCCAACCTAGACAAGATATTCATATTCAATTATCTAAGATCTTTGTTCTCTTGTCTAAACTTAATGACTAGCTCTTGTTGCTCTTGTCTAACCTCTGTGACTATTCTCCTATGCAATTCCTCTTCAAACTCAGGATGAAACCCTAAGTTGTTGATGAATGAAGATGACTTATATGAATAAGAGGTAGAATCAATATCCAAAGTCTCAGATCCTAATCCATATATGCAACCCTTCTTGTTCTTACTATCTATGGCCTCTAACCATAGGTTAATTTCTTCTTCATCATCTAAATCATTTGATGCTACACTTGGAGAATCTATGTTAGAACTTCCGAATGCCTTAAACCTCATGTAATAATCCTATTAAAGAAAGTAATGAGTATACAAATTCCTTTACAAAACTCAAGTAATAAGAGCAAAGGGACATGTAAGTATTAGATACCATGAGAAAACAAGACCACTAAACAAACAAGTCAATTTGATCGGTGAAGGTTTGACCATCTTTTTGGCTTTTTTTTTTCTGTTAAACACCTACACACTCACAATAATAACACCTAACAAGCACCTAGATACTTAATTAAAACGAACAATTGTAAAAATTATCTAATATTTTGTATTTTAGTTTAATCAAAGTTTCTATAAAAAAATGTTTTATATTTGCTGTTGGGAGGGAATAAATACAAATAAACAAAAAGTCATCTTGGTTGTGTGTTGAAGAGGGTTTTGGAAGTTGATTAGGATATTAAATTATGTTGCACAGTCTTCAAGTTACTGATAAAAGGTGCCTTCTAGGGACTCGATGTCAGGAGAGGGGTCTCCATTTTTTTCCTTCCAATTTTCCTCCATTTCTTCAATCCCCACCATTCAAATTATTTTATTAAATAATTTTTTTAAATGATAAAATTAATGAATGGTGGAGATGGGGGAAATGGAGGAAAATTGAGGGACAAAAAGTGGAGAGACCCCAAATCCCTCAGTTTCATGGTGCCCAGCACCAAAACAGTGTCCTTTTAGTGTTAAAATTTTTCTTTTCTTTTCTAAATCACAACTTATTATTATAATAATAAATAAATATCATAAAATTATTATTTTAATATTTAATAAATAAATAAATTTAACTTATTGAAATTTGACCTAAACAATTTAAATATAAATTTTGATATGAATAATTGAAGAAATTTAAAAAAAATAACCTAAACAATTTAGATCAGTGGTTGAGTCTAGTAGAATGAATTAGTTTCTGACAATGTAACTAATCAATATTTAAATTTTTTCTATAAAAAAAAGTTCTTTACATGATATTACCTCTAATAGATTGATAACTGTGCAAAATCAATAAAATTAAATTTATAGTTCTAATTTTTTTAGTACAATTATAAATTGTTTAGGTCAAAATTTATATCTTAACTATAGAGGTCAAATTTTAAAAATTTAAATTTATTTATTTATTTATTAAATATTAAAGAAATAATTTTATAATATTTATTTATTATTACAATAATAACGTTGTAGTTTGAAAAAATTAACACTGAAACGACAGTGTTTTGGTGCTCAGTGCTCATCGAAACGGAGTCCTTCCCTCGGCTCTGGAAGTTGATTAAAATATGAATATGTACATATATTACTTAATATTTTATTCGAAAAGGGGCACACGCCCAATTATTTTATGAATATGCGTGAGCCAATTATATTAAACAAAAGATAAAAGTAAATATACATAAGTATTAACGAAAAAGCACATGTGGAGGAATCCACATGTTTTCCTTAATAAGGTTCAGCTAAAAGCAAAATAACTTTTCGACCCAAAAAAAAAGAAAAAGAAAAGATAACAAGATAACTTAAAGGAAGTAAAATAATTATTAAAAAAAAGACAATAATGTCTTCCGATATTTGGATGTGCTGGTTGGATATTCCATTATAATTTGATAAAATTATACTACATTTGTCCTAAATTATATAGCACTTTTAAAATAGAATTCTTTGTTTCAAAATATAAAATATTTTAAGTAGATTAATGTTTATGAGTTTCAATGTTACTCTCTCTCTATCTATAATCAATTTTTAATATTAGTTTCAATATTTTGAGTATTTTTAAAAGCTTGTATTTTTGTTTTAAAAATATAATGTTATTAAATATATTTAATGAGATTTATTAATATATGAGATTTTACTTATAGGTGTCTTGTAATTTAAGATGGAGGAAATATTATATTAAAAAAATGAATATGCGTGAGCCGCGTTTGGCATCTTTATTTAAGATACGAATATTAATTATTATATGAAAGAACTGCTTGTCCCTATAAAACACCGACCACTTCAACCCTTAACATGAATCCATTGAAACCTTTCTCGACTTTTCTTCCGCCTTCTGGTAGGGGGAGAAAAAAAAGATCTCTGTATCGATGGACATGGAAGTAATATCACGAGAAGCTATTAAACCCTCTTCTCCTACTCCTCCTCATCTCAGAATCTATCCTCTTTCGTTTATAGATCATGTCTTTTTCAGTCACTATGTTCCAGTAGTTTACTTTTTCGAGCCAACCAATACTGAAGAAAGATCTGATGAAGTGGTCAAGAAATCCTTATCTCAAGTTCTTGCGTTGTACTATCCACTTGCCGGTAGAATCAGAGATCGAGCTTCCATAGAATGCAACGACGAGGGTGCAACCTTATTAGTCACTCATATCAAATGCGATTTATCAGGTTTTCTTCGAAACCCATTAAAGGAAGAACATCTCAATATGTTATTCCCTGACGAATTGCCTTGGAAGAAAGTGGATCCTCGTGGCCCATTGTTCGCTGTTCAAGTCAACCATTTTGTCTGTAGAGGAATGGCTATCAGTGTGTGTGTCTCTCACAAAGTGGCCGATGGCAATACGATCTTTAACTTCGTCCAAGACTGGGCCACCATTACCAGAAAATTTGAATCTTCTGATGACAAGAAAGAAGGAGAAGAAACAGTAATCATCCCACGATTTGATGTAGCGTCAATATTCCCACTTGGAGATTTACCATCTTACCCAGAGCTTGATATTCCTAAAGACAATATTATATGCAAAAGATTCATACTTGATGCCTCATTGATTCAATCCCCCAAGGCCATGATATCTCAGAAAGTAAAAAATCCCACACGCGTGCAAGTTGCGAGTGCTCTTCTTTACAAATCCGCAGTTTCAGCTTTAAGTTCATCTTTCAAATCACCGATCAACCAACCCACAAGGCTTTGCTCATGGGCAAATCTTCGGACAAGAATGTCTCCTCCAGTATATGAGAAGACCATAGGAAACCTGATTTAGTATTTCTCAGTATCCGTTACGAAGGAAGAAGAATTGAGTGAGTTGGTCTGCAAAATGCAGCATTCTTTGACTGAGTTTTGTGATACTTATGTTGATCGCCTTGGGAGAAAGGACAAGTCATTCATCTCGGAGATTTTGCAAGAAGCAACTAGTTGGGACCCAGATAATAGCAATATGGTTAATGTTGAGATTACGAGTTGGTGCAGGTTTCCACTTTACGACGCAGATTTTGGGCGGGGGAAACCGATATGGGTGACCACTACTTCTTACCCACAAAGGAATAGCATGTTTCTTACAGATTCAAGAGATGGTGAAGGGATTGAAGTGCTTGTTAACATGGAAAAAAAATGAGATGGCCTTGCTTGAGCGTGATGTGCTTCAATATGCTTCGGTTTCTCCTGATGGTGTATAACTAATTATATGTGTTGAATGTTTGTTTCATTGAAGAGGTTGCTGAGGATTGTTGTGCGTTGTTTTGTTGTTTAAATTTTATTATCATTATCTTGTATTTTAATTAACGTCCCTTCTAGGTTGATACTCTATGTAAAGCCCATAAAAGCCTGGGGTTAGTGTTGGTTGTTTATGTTTAATAAGCATTTGATTTTATTGGATTTATTGCTAAAATATTAGATTTGGATATAGCCTATGTGATATGTTTTTTGGTCATGAGTGTATTTTAATTTTTTCAGAGAAATGTATTTTGATAATTTTTAAGTATTGATGAAATTCATTGAATTTAATTGAGACATTTGCCAAGTGAACAAATTTAAGTCATTCATAAAATATCAGTATGTTAAACCCAAAACTTCTTAGATTTGGCAATTATATTGACCCAATGAAGAAAAAGTATATCAAATAAATTTTTCGTATGATATTGTCCTCTCTCTTATAGATTCTAATTACAAAAATAATATCATTTGATGTTTGATAAGCATTCATACTTTGTTTTAAAATTCGGACAACCTAAAACCCAAAAAAACTAATGGTCACAGTTTTCATGATTCAATTAGTAGTTAAATAAGTAGAACTAATAGTATAATAATTAAATTTTAAAAATAATATTATATGTATATATTATATGTGTGTGTGGTAATATTATTGAAGTATTCAACTAATAAAATAAAATTAAATGAAAATTTACAAAAATAAAATGTAATGTCAGAAAACTGGAAATTTAAAACAAAGCTATTAAAAATAACATTTTGTGTGCGTGTGTGTGTTTTGGTGATGAAATCATGCCTTCAACCATTTATCATTCCCAAATGAAAACGTGCAAGAATAGAAAGATAATTTTTCTGGTCCTATTTATAAATAGAGAGAGAGAAATTTTTTAGCCCTATTTTTAAGTCATCTCATTAAATTTTTATTGCAAATTTTTTCATTTAACTTCTACTAAATGTTAGAGAGAGAAAATACACTGTTAAAGCATGTATATTTAATAGAAGTAAAGTTAAAAAATTGTTGAATTTTCAGACACAATTAATAAATTTTAAGGTTTTTCTTAATTCAATAAAACATTATAGAAATGTTTTATAAATAAGATCAAATTATATAGAAATTAAAAGTCATGGTTTGCAAAATTATTATAATATAAGTTAAAGTATATATTTAGTCCTTTAACTTTATAGTATAAAATTTCATTTAGATCCCTTAATTTTATAAAGTTTTCTTTTTTAGTTCTTTAACACTAAGATCATTAATTTTATCACAAAAAAGTTATACATTAAACTTTCAAGGTTTGACAAAATATTCTCAAATGTCAATATATCTAGCTTAATTTTTCTTAAATAATAATGCTTGGCTCAAAAAGTAATTATTGAAAACTAATGATATCAGAAGTAGAATACTAAAGATATGCTTTTTAAAATTAAAGAATTAAATTAAAGATTTACAAAAAATTAAAGATTAGAATTTAGAGGATTAGAAGTGTACTTTAACTTATAATATATTTTAATCTTTTCCAAGTCTTCGAATTTCTTTTTATTTACCAGCAGTCCAAAAGTAGTCTCCCCTTAATTCATCATGTCGCTCACTCTTTTAGCGTTGTATGTTTCTTCCTTCTAGATCCAGTGATGTCCGAACCTTACATGCGTGTCCGACTCTTCCTCGTTAACGCCAATAGCAGACATTAAAGAGCCCAAATTTGGTGTTTTCAACTATTTAGCACGTTAATCACACAACACGAGCCAATTCGACAACCACTGATTACTAACTGCAATAAAGCACTCCCCCCCCCCCCCCAAACAACGTCTTCTTTGCATGTTCTAGTATTCTCAATGACTACTCTCTCTAATCCTATTTATAAATATTTTTAGCATGTTTTGTTGAAATTAAAGAAAACTTTAAACTTCATTAACTTCATCTTAAAATTTAATAAGTTTTCACCTTTATCCCTAATCTCATCAAAATTAAAGAAAACATTAAATCTCATTACTAACATTTTTTATTCAAAGCATTTAATAATAACATAAATGTAAAGAGGAGCAATGAAAATTGACAAATGCTTCATAAATAGGAACAAATTTTTTTGTCTCTCTATGCCATAACTATAAATATCACTATATTACTTTGGTTGGCAAGTAATTAAGTGTATTCAACTATATATTTATACACTGTTGAGATCAATTTCTGCATTAATAAACTTGAGATTGTATTGCAATTACAAGTATCTTATTTTAAACTTACAAGAGTATAGTTAAAAATCTCAAGTGGTTATTTTAGGACTAAACTTAAGTTATGTGGTTGGATTGAACCAAGATAATGCGCTTATCTTCTTCATTCAAACCTCATTTAAATGCTCATTTTACATTATGCTATTCTTTCTCATGTTGCACTGTTTTATTGGTTATTGGAAAAAAATTGTAATTTTATAAGACATGCAATTCCCTCCTTTTAAGGCCAGCCTTATCTAACAACCCTGTCCTTTGATGTGTTATTAGTTATTGGCAATTTAAGATATTCAACCTTATACCCATCCAAGCTGACTAGGCACCCCATCCCGATCATGTAGAGACGGGTTTTTCTTAGCCAAATAAAAAAGTGATGCGACTTCCCAAGACAAGAAGAAAAAGGTTTTGGGATAAGACGGGACTTGGGATTACCCTTGGGACATCTGTCCCATATGTTATATATATATATATATATTAAAAAGTAGGCATTAAATATATTAATATTAATATTAAGGGTTAAATGGAAATATAGTTCCTAAACGAGAGGCCTGAGGGCAATTTTGTAATAATTCAAGAATTTTAAGTTAAATTAAATACATAAGTCTGTGTTTTAATAGTAATTATATTAGTCTTTGAAATTATTATGACAAGAAGAAAAGTTGTTGTAGTGGCAACTGAGCAAATATTCTCCTAATAGGTTTGAGGTTCCAATAGGTCTGAGGTTCGGCTGACGAAAGAAAGGAAATTTTATTTTGTATTCATGCTTTAAGAAATTACTAAACTACTCTTGTCACACCAGATTTTTTTTTTTTTTTTTACTCTTCTTCCTTTCATTCTTCGATCGTTCTGCAGCAGAGAGAGAGAGAGAGAGAGAGAGTTGAGAGCGATCGAACCTTGCCCTGTCACCTTCTATCTCTGCCTTCTTTGGTCTCAAGCACTGTCGCGCTGCCGTTCGTGTGAGTCATCGTCGCTGATGTACCTTATGTCGTTAGCACCGCCATTGCTGAGTTCTTCCTCTATTTCACTATCGTTCCTCCTCCTCTGTCACTACCTCAAGTATGTTCAACTTCTCTTCCTTTCTCCTTGCTGTTTCGTGTGTGTGTAATTGATTGGATGAGCTAAGATTTCTTTCTTCTTCTTGCTTATCCTGTCATCACCGATCTGTTCAATTTTCTTCATTTATAGTGATAGTCCCTCCTTTCCACTGTTCATACATGAAGCTACCTCCTTCCTCCTCTTCTCATACATGTGGGACCTTTAAGGTTAGAAACTTGATCTTATCTCCTTTCCTTGGAAAATTTCCGTACGTATGAATGGATGAAGAGATGGAGTTGATGCTGAAAAATTGTGTCCTGCAGATGCTGCTGTTAGTGCATGAGCTTTTCTTCCTTAGGTTCGATCACCTTTCTTCTTTTTGTCTTCTTTATGGTTGCTGATTCGTGTATGAAATTTTGCACCCTTCATCTTGTTAATTTGTTGTGCAGACATTTTTAATGGTTGAAGCTATAGAATTTTAGTTTGTTTTGCTACTGCTTATGTGTTTTAGAGAATAAGAAATTCAAATGTTGAGCTGAAAATTCATTTTAAAGCTGGACACTAATCTACATGTGGTCATAATTTCTGGAATAAATTAACTTGGTTGGAATGATTAACCTTAAAGCAATTTTTAGAATGAAATTGGAAGAGAATAGCTTAAATGAGACACTTGGAATTTAACGTCTATAAGGTGTTTGTTAAAAGGTCTGTTTGGAGAAATTGAATTTGATTTTGAACATATTGAAATTTCAATGATTTTTATGATTTGTATGTTAATGGTAAAGTGTTGGATATTTTAATTGAATGATTAGAATTAATGCACCTAAAGTAATTGGTGCAAAGCCTAAGAGAAAATTTTTCCTTAAATAAGTAACATGTTATGGCAAAAGCTATATAGAGAAGGTTAATAAGATCAATGAAACTACTTAGGCCAATTCTAAAGCATGAATCATAATTTTTAAATTTTTGATGATGGTGGTTGATTTGGAATTGTGTTAAAAAAATTAAAAATTTATAAAATTTTATTTATTTATTTATTTGTATTTATATCCTTATAGGGTGTTTAGAAGAATAAGACCTTGACAAGAATTAAAGGAAGAATAACTTTGAAAATTTGAAACTCCAACGAGTAAGTGAAAAACATCCCATTTAATTATTTATTAATAATCTTTTGTTGAAATATTTTATTTTTATAAACTATGTCATTTTAGAAATTTTGGAACAATGATGAATGGCAATTAAATTATGATAGGTACATTTATTTACCTCAAGAAATATATTTCTAACATTGATGAAGGCATCTTTGTTTATTGAAATTCAAAATTTCTTGCTTACACAATTAATGAAAGTTTGTACATTCACTTTGATGTATTAATTTGGCAATTTTTAATATTTGTAACAATTCATGCGAGTTTGATATTGAGAATAAAAATTTTATTTTAAAAATAATTATTTCTCTCACATGTTTGAAATTTAATTTTTAAGAGGACTCTAGATAGAATAATGTTGCTAATGGTAGTTAAATTAGCCAATAGTGCACCATAGTTAATAACTAGCTAGTTTGTTTCGTGGGCTTTGTCCTCACGTTTGTGATTCGTGGGCTTCATACTTGCATTTGGTTTTTATGGCTTTGAGCCACATTTAGTTAGCATTACCTTCGTGGACTGTGTGTTCACGTTTGTTTCTTAGCTTAGGCTGCATTTGGTTATTCAGCCTTGTGGACTATGTGTTCACATTTATTTTCGTGGCACAAGACGTGTTTGGTTATTTTACCCTCATGGACTGTGTGTCCACATTTGTTACCTGTTCTGTTGAGTCCTCACAATTCTAAATTTGGACAAATTTATATATTTGAAATTTTAATCATTTCAGTTGTTAGTATGTTATCTTAATCCACGTATCTATAAATTATTTTTCTTCTACCATGATGATATAAAGTGTCTTCAATGTTTTCAGTTTAATCTCATTTTGATGGTCATCCTTAAGACTTATAAAGTTATTCAGTACATTACATTGACTTTTCATCCTTCCAACTAATTTACAAAATTGATTGAATTTATTATTTTAAAATTTATTTTTGGGGATGCTATTCACTGAAAAATTCATTTTTGGTTTCAGACTCATTATTTGACGATGATCCTACTACTAAACTCTGAAGGGCAATACAGCTATATTAGGTGAAAATTTTGTTTGGTATTGTTACTTTTTAATGTAAATATTTAAGTCTTATGTATTTTAATGTAGAAGAAAGATTAGTTGCACCGCATAGATTGTTACTAGGACTTTATTTTGATTTATATACTATTTGCTGGTTGGAAGGAGCGAAGCTCTTGACTAATATTTTATTTTGTGAAAATTTTTGTGTCATAGAATTTTCAGGAGATCTTATTTATAGGGTGGTTTCTGCCAAAATTTTTACAAAAATATTGAAGCTTTGCTATGACAATTAGTATTAAAAATGTTAGAATTTCCATATAATCTGATTATTTATTTTTAAAATGAAAATTTGTTTTTAGCTTGAGGGAATGCACGATGTAATTCGCACCCATGCCGGTCATCTTCTAATTTCAGGGCATGATAGATTTGAACCCTGAACTCATATTTGGTACATTTTAAATCCTTAACAAGTAAACCTTGGGCAATCTAACTCCTACCATTAATTTTAAGCAAAGGTTTGTTATCCCAAGAATTCTTGCTCTCTATGTCTAGCTCTCCCTTTGCCTCTCTCCTCCCTCTCTCTATGCTTTAGTCTCCTCTCAAGCTCTCAATTGCTTGTTATGCTTCAAGACTAAGAAGCATGTAGGGATAGTAGAGTTGTTGGAGACATGGGGAATAATGATTAATGGGTTAACGGTGCTACTGAAAGAAGAGCTCAAGTTGTTCCTAGTGGAGAATTTGGAGCTTGATCACTATCAAAAGTTGGCTTTGCCCTTATGTGTCCACATCACCAAATGCATCAATAGATGGAATTCCTAGGTTATGTTAACATAATAACATGATTCTTCTTAAAATTGGACAAAGATGCTAATGTTATTGCAATCGCAAGAAAATATTATAATATAGGAAATGTATGTTAGCAACAATTTGGATGATCAAAGAAAGATTAATAAGGAGTAAAATGATAAGATCAGTTTGTCTTAATCATTAAATTAAGGAATCTCTATATTCAGGTAAGTAAAATTCAAACCCAATACAAAAATTTGAAATAGCAACATTGATGAAACTCATCTATTGCAACCTTAACTAGAACAAACTAAATTGCAATTTGAGTACAAGCCCATAAAAAATTAGAAATTACACAAAATCTATAATAAGAAGAGGTTTCTGACAGCAACATTGAAGAGAAGAGGGGTTAAGTTGGTTAGTAGGGGCAAAGTGGAGTTTGGAACGAAACAACAGGATGTGTTTTGTAATAGTAAAAGAGGATATAAGGTGATCTGTGACGGCGATGTCAATGCAATGTTTTGTGAAGATAACGGTGTATGAGATTTGTGAGGTCATGCTAGCCGTGGCAATGTTATTTATCCCTAGCGAGAGGAGAGGGAAAGGAAGAGAGAGTGAGAAAAGAGAGAGAGGTGAAAGAGAGAGAATTCTTAGGTTAATAGGAATTTGCTTAAAATTAATGGTAGGGATCAAATTGGCCTAAATTTAATTGTTTAGGGTTTAAAATATACCAAATATAAGTTTAGGATTCAAATCACCCTTAGGCTTATAATTTAGGGCCTGTATGGCCGTTTAACCTTTTTATTAATATAAGAATAAATCATATTAATTATAATTTCAACGCTTCCAATCCCTATTCAAAATTAAAAGGTATTGATATTGATAATTTTAATGACATAGAGCAATCAATACAAGGCAGGGGCAGAACCAGCCTTGATGTTGAAAGGAGGCCGATTTTTGTAAAAAAAACTATACTACTTCCATTAAAAAATATAAGATATATTTAACCGATTCATACCTCCAAATAAGTTAATTAATTATTTTTAAATTGATACCATCTTTCCATTTAATATGGTGTCTCTCTTAAAGGTAAATGGTTGAATAGTTTATTTATTAAAGGTATTTTTAGAGAAAAAAACTCATTAGTTACACATTAAAAACTAAAATGATCTTATATTTTTTAACATCTAACCTAAAAAAGTGTTTTATATTTTTAAATGAAAGGAGTATGTACATTTATAAATTATTAATATAGGATAAAAGAGAAAATTTATGAAAAAAATTTTAATGGCATAAGAACTTATAAATAAAATAAAAAAAATATTCTCTCTCTATCTTATAAGTAGAATAGGAAGGAATATTACATAAGTATATGTACATGTTGCATCTGGGTATACTAGGCTTATTTTAATGATATGATGTGTTGAGAAGTTCGATAATGTGTTATTATATGTTTATGATAAACATGTATAATGAGAGTACAATAATAATATTGAGCATGAATGTAAATTGAATATTTAGCATGTTATGGAATATCGCATTCTTATGCATTGCATGAACATGAGATGTGGGAGTTTGCATAGGAAGAGAAGTAGTGAGTTTAAAATCTATGTGATAATTCTACCATTGGAGCTTGATGGTTTGCCTAGATTTATTTATACATATCATCTAGCTTGTTTGACAAGGGATTGTCCTAGTGTGTAATAAAGGACTTGAACCTACTCTAGTTTCTACTTATTTGATGATGAAGCTAGTTTAAGGAGAATGACATCCCAATGTGTGAAATTTGGGGAAAATTGTGAGCCACAAGTGAGTTATGCAACCTTGGTCGGGTAGTTTCTCATGCATGAATAACTAAGATAGTATTATCACATTAACAAACCTTGTGTATGATAGTCTACGGTTTCATATCGGAGGCATAAGGAGGATATAAGAGAGATGTAATCATGTATATTGTGATGAAAGGGCATATAGTTGTTTGTATTGTGTCCCTTGAGATGAAATTATGTGATTAACCTTGTAATCTTGTTAAAATTGATTATCACGTTGTCATTTCTTGACTTTATGCCAATGATGATGAAAAAAATGAAAATATGTGCTTTTAAACGTGTTAAATTGATATAAGTATGACAATGGATTGCTACTTACATTTAAATTGATTGAGATGCATTAATATAAGTTAGATAAACCTTGGTTACTAAGTGGTTGTACTCACGCATCTCTCTTCAATATTACAGGAACTAGCTCAACTAGGCAGAATCGAGGGAAATAGTCTGAAGTATAGGATAACTATCATATCTATAGGTCTCATTTTCATTTTGATTATTATGTGTATAAATTACATAATATTATCAACTAGGAAAATACATGTTATTGGTTACTTGCACTATTTGAGTGTTGAATTAAATTGTGTATTTTGGACCCTAAGATGTATCTATATTGATTGTGAAATCTAAAATAGGGCCAAAATACTAGGATAAGTAAGGAGTGAGAAACATGTGATTGTTATGGAGTGACAATTATGGTTATGAATTTAAGGCTCCCGTTTCTTTTTTTTTTTTTTGTGATTAAAGGGTTGAGCATTGAAAATGTGTTGGATATGTTAATTGTATGATGTGGTGTATTGCATAGGTCCATTATAGTCTATTGAGCTTGGTCTAGTATGTAAATTAAGCTTTTGACACTTGGAATGAAATTAGGACACCTAAATTGTGTTTGTATTGTGAAAAGGAATAAGTTGAGAAATGGATGTCTAATTTTTAAATGAGAAATAATTTAATTGTAAAACAAGTGTCATTAGCTAGAGCTAGGAGAATCTGTAGACACTTATATCTCCTCAATCGGACGTCAAATGGAGAAATAAAGTGTGTTGAAAGTCTGCCCTTGTTATTGTCAAATGACAGCAACAATACTATAAAAAATGTGCAATACACAACAACGCATGGCACAAAAGAAAACGTGCCACGACGCACTTCAACAAGTTATAGTACACCTCTGTCTTCCTGCACTATTTTGCTAATTTTCACTAATATGGAAATGCCTTGTTCCTTTTTGGAATCTAATGCTTCTACTTATAACTTCTACCGTTTTTTGACTTGTGAAGTATTTTGGAATGTTTTCAAAGGTTTAAAAATTGGGATCTCATTAAGCACTCTTAAATAACTCTATCAAAAGAGTAAATAATACATTAATAGGCTATAAACCAACTAAGAGCTTGTTTCACATGAACTAAACAAGGTGATAGAATTTCAACACTTTAACGCTTAATTTATGGTAATTCATTACCCCCTTTCTCAAATAAGGTCATATACATTTAAGTTGTTTAGGATCGTTAGCTTATGAAAAAAGATCATAGTTATTGAAAATGTGTAGAAGTCAAGAATACCAAAAAAAAAGTACTTTTTCTGCATTAAGTATTAAATACTTGTCATAAGCCAATTCAAGCTTGAATTGGAAAATACCACATGTGGAATGGCATTAAGAGTAAAGGTTCTAGTTCACTTTAGCTAAATCAAGCATGAGGCTGTAATGCGTTCAAGCGTGTTTTGGGAGTAGAAGCACCTAAATTCTTTGTATGACAAAACACATGTGGGTATATACTCAATGTTCAAGTATGAATATAGAAGCACCTAACTTCTCTGTGTGATGAAACACGCTTGACTCACTCTTTGAAACAAGTTTGATTGGCTTATTTATTTTAAGGCTCTCTAAGTCATACTTGAATGCTTCCAAGGCAAACTCCATTTCAAGCATAAATCATCCAGACTCAAGCGTGAAATGTCACTATGGCAAACTTCAAGCTGACACTATAAACAATTCAACCGTGGTCTCAAAATTTACTTAAGAGTGAATTAGAACATAAAAGTCTCTCTAAAACACTTCCCTATACTAAGTTCTAAAACATGTGTATGCCACTCTTTACTAACTTAAGCAAGAAATGACTTATAGTGTGGTGTCTAACTTCTAAGGTCTAATTCAAGTGAGATTTGTTCTAGCTCAAGCTCAAGCTTGAATTGGATTTGTAAGTCCTATCAGATATAAGGGATAGCCAATTCACACGTGGAACCTGCCATATCAATCGTGAAATGGACAAATGAACATAGGTGCATTTTAAAGGTTTAACACTTAAGATCAAAGGACTTATGAGCTTAAGGTTAGTTTTAATATGGTGCATTCTTACCATTTTGAAAGCGTGTGATAACTCTCATTAGTTTTTACAATTGAATATAAGAGAAGAACAAAATAAATAAATTTATGATACTAAGTCTTCTCTTGATCTTCATACTTTTAGAGGTTTTGTACCTGTGATGATGTTTATAATCTGCACAAGTAACAACTCCTTTCTCTTAGTTTTGTTATCTTCAAAACACATGGTTCAAAAGGTAGTGATATATTTAGTTTCTTGCCCAATAAAAGCTGAATCATTAAATGTTTGTTAGCTTCATATTTTGAGGGATTTGGATCCGATGAGTGTCTTAAGTACACTCACTCAATGAATATCTTTTGTAGTATGATAGCAATGATTTGATTTAATCGAATGGCTGTCAATAATTTTCTCATATAAATACTCAAAAAGTATTAAATTTCAAATTTTAAAAGGAGAAATAATAAGTAAGGAGTTTTTAAGTATTAATGAAATCCAACTGTTATAATTAAGACACTAGTTCATTGAGTGTATCCTATTTTGAGAGATATTGCGCACTCCCTCCCATCCTAATTATATGACATAGATATATTTTAGTTAATTATTTTAATATTTTTCCTATTTAATTACATCAAATTATAATTCCTAGGTAAATTTTACTGTAGTCATTAATTTTAGTCAAATACAAAATTAAAAGGTCAAATATATTTTTACAAGTTTAAAGATACACCCTCTATTTTAGACAAAATTATACAAAGTAATTATAAACCTCATTAAATAAACTTTATGATCTTTTTTTTTCAAAACAAAAAATAAAATATTTTAAAAATACTCTTCATTTAATAACCTTAAAGAGACAAAGAATTTAATAATGATGGAAGGGTAATATTAAAAAAAATATATTGAATAAAATAAATTTTATTTTTATCAAATCATTTATATTTTGCAACATCGAAGAACCACCTTCAAATATTGTTTTATAAATTGGAACAGAGAGAGTATTAAATATCATTCTTTAAAAAACATAAAGTTGGTTAACTTTGCCACACCATTAATTAGAACCGGAGGGAGTTTATTCTTTAGAAATTTGTCTGATTAATATTTACATTTTTATATATTTTTTTAGTAAGAATTAATTTGCATGTGAAACAAAATATTAGAAGATCAATTAAATTTTAATTAAACTTTTATCAGAAAGTTTTTCGGACAATCTTATTGATTAACTTTTCTTTTTAACGAAACCAAATATAAATATTGATTCAAGAACACAAACAACACTTACTCTCAACTCTTAAGAGATGCTTAACGACTCAAGGAATGTACAAGAGCAGTCACATTTTATTGTTTCTGGAACTGAATCTCCAAAATAGTAACTCCAAATCCCTATCGGTTTCACTGTGGAAGGCCATGATGATGCCAACAATAATAAAAAAAAAAAAACCACAAATAATAATAAAAATGAAGAAGGAAAACATGCAGAAAAATTAAAATAGGATTTTTTTAAAGAAAAATTATTCAAATTTTTATAAATAAATTTGCTTAATAAATTGTTTTATATTAATTGGTCAAATTCTGTGTATGGCTTGATAAAAAAAAAAAAGATCATATAGATCATGTATATGCAAAGGTTCTGTCATTATTAGAAAATCAAACATTTATTATCTTTTTATGATAAAAAAATACAACTACAGATATACTATACGAACATATAGTTCCTTGGATATTTACGTGTAGTGATAAATATTGAAACTTACTAAAAAAAAAGTCCTTCCAATTTAAAATATTGGACGTTTTCTAATAAACAATTAAACATGAGATTGACTGAACACAACTAATATTATCAAACAACGTGAAAACATGCTCTAATTCTCAAGTATGGACTATGCCGCGGCAAAAATGTGCCATTATGTGGCATCATGCTATTTTGGCAAGTTTTATGTGAGTTCTGTGTTGTATGATCATCACATTTTTTTGGTAAGTATAAGGAGTTGGCTTCATAGAACGCAGAAAATATATATTCTCCCTGAAATACTGATATTGCATCATATATAAGGGTTAGGGTTTGATCCTAATTGCTTATGTGATGAGAGCCTCATCATTCTTGCCCATTTTAATTAGTTGATTAACCAATCCTATAGAAGCATCATGTGCATCACAAAGACACCATAGTGCAAGTTACTTGAAATTATAATATATAAGTGATATTTAATAGATTGTTTTTGATTGAGTCGGTATAAAAGTCCCCTCCCTCACCCAATTATGGTACGAAGGATTCATCGCACATAGTTAAATGTACTCTTTTTGAATTTGTGGGCAAATTTTTACACGTAAATAAAAAATGTAAAAGTTTCCTTTCATCCAAATACTTTTTTTTTTTTGCCTTAAACCATTAAATTTTAGAAGAATTAATTATTAAAAGAAAGTGATACCACTATTAATTGAAATATATCATCCTTTATTTTGGAGACCAAATCTTTAAACCTAATTCATCTCGATCATAACATACCGCCGCGCAAAAAAAACAAAAAGAAACAAAAAGAAAAATTTTCTATAATCAATTAATATTAATTTCATCGAGACATTTTTAATAACGATTTTTATTACTTTCAAGTGATCATTAAGATTGAAAATATTTTTTAGAAAAAACATTATCATTGATCTCTAAAATTTCATCAAGTTTTGCTTTTAATCTTTGCAATTTTTTTCAGAGTTTTCAATTTCCATAGTTTTATCATATTTATTTTACTTTTAGTCCCTATATTTTTTTTCCCAAAGTTTTCACTCCATCTAATTTCAATGAGATTGGATGACATTTGTTCCTTAAGTCTTTAATGATATTAAATTATATGAATTATAAAGACTAAAAATAGTATTGAAGATAAATTACAGAAACTAAAAGCAAAATTTGATAAAACACTACTACAAAAAAGAAAATATTAGACGGTTATTTTTTCTTATATTGGACGGTTCATAACCGTCTAATATGAAACTGTCATATATTGATAAAATAAATATTGGATGGTTATTAGAATCATTTAATATATAATATTGGATGGTTTAAGGACCCGTCCAATATAGTGTAAGAATGGGGTGTAGAGGGAAAAAAATATATTGGATAGTTATTTTAAGAACCGTCCAACATATGGACATATTTGACGGTTATTATCAGAACCATCCAATATGTTATATTAGACGGTTCTTAAAATAACTGTCTAATATGTCCATATATTGGATGGTTATAGTAAATAACCATCCAATACTTTCATTATATTGGATGGTTATAGTAAATAACCATCCAATATATTGCAATATTTTTAATACACTAGCTGTATTTCTTGTAGTCCCCCTGCAACAGTATAATGCAAATACAGACCAGTCCGATCTAATTCAGTTCAATCCATAATTATACTAAACTAAATTGAATTATAATAAACTAATAATTTTATTAAAATAAAAAAATTTGTTACCTATACAATTGCTTAACATAGTACTAAGTAAAACAAAGTTGTTTGCTAGACTAAACTAAAATTATTCTAAATTATAAAAACTAAAATGAAAAAGTACAATTTACTTATTTCTAGCCCACAGCTGAAAAATGTGCTCACCCCATTCCTCAATAATTTTATTAATGTAACAATCCCTGAATTCCTCACAATATGAATTGGGATAATACTGCAATAATGTAATATGATAAGAAAGTTAATTATTTCAACAAATTAAAATTCATAATTACATATAATTTAACATAAATTACATACATACCGCAGGGGGGATTAGAGTCATCCCATGAGTGATGATGTCTTTAAGAAATCTCATGACACAACATCCACAGTCCTCACTATATGTCATGGTTATTGCATAGAAAAACTAATAAACATATTATTGAATTAATTAGAAAACTAAAATTGATTGTTAAAATTAGTAGTGAGAAGTACTTTTATTATCTTTCAATTAGGGTAGGCTAAATCATATGACTTGTACCTTAATGGTACAGGCAAGTTCCTTTCAATGCGATAAAGCACCGCGGCCCTGATAAGAAAGAAAATAAGTCAAAACTAGAAATTTAAAATGAAAAAAAT
Source organism: Prosopis cineraria (assembly GCF_029017545.1). Lineage (NCBI taxonomy): Eukaryota > Viridiplantae > Streptophyta > Magnoliopsida > Fabales > Fabaceae > Prosopis > Prosopis cineraria. The sequence continues at coordinate 32,952,778 of NW_026555335.1, read as the reverse complement.
AAAAATATTAATCAAAATATAAACTTACAAATTAAATAATTCCATCATATCTGGCCTATTATCTGGCTGCACACTAGCAAAATCTAAGTAGTAAAACTTTAAAGTTTTAACAGGAGCCAATATAATGCCGATTAGCATCCAATAACTCCTAAAACAATTTGAAAACATATGTTATGAAACTTAAAATGACAAGATAAATTAAATAAATCAGGATACCACTGAACTCACCTTTGTACATAAGGTACTAGAAATAATGTCCCTATAGTAGGGTTTTTTGCCTCAAAGTACTTTGCTAATGTTTGAGCTTGACTATACCGCACCTCGGTAGTGATGTTGCAATGAGCAAAGATATCATGAGGACAGACAAAGACAAATTTTGATGCAAGATCACCAGGGACGATAAAATTTTCATATAGGTACCTAAATGAAAAAAATAAACAAATTATTATATTATATTAAGTTTAAAATATAATAAAAAGTCATATAAACAATATGTACCTCATATAAAAATGAACCATGTTTTGGCTAATCAAAACTCGCTTGAGGACTTCGTTAACCATTTCAACCCTGATCATATTGTGTTGTTCTCTACCGTACATGCTGTCATACCCCAAAAATAGGACATATTCGGCACAGAATATAGGGATAACACCTATATCCCAATAGTCTTTATGCATGAAAACTCTAATTTAAACCACGAAAACATTTGATAATAAATTAAACTGTCATCAATACAAACCATACGAACAAAAGGTTTAATATATAAAAAAAAAGTTTTGATTGAATCTCCCCTTAAAATAAAATGTCCTAAAAACAAATCTATAAATATTTTACAAAACAATAGTAGCAGCAAGAAACTCTCTTTCGATCAATAAATAACATAATATAAATAATAAAGATGAGGACCCTAACCATAGCTTATGTGGAGCACCTGATATAAGAAATTTACTTTAAAGAAGTTTGATTATAGCTTTGCATCTCAACTGAATCTTACAGTCCCTCAAGGACTAGCGGAAGGCACAACATTAGTTAACATATCTGAGACCAAAAATAATAATTTCCAGTGAATAACGTCCTAACAATAAATAATAGAACATGAATAAAAAGAAAATGTTTAAAATAATTGTGTGAGTCAAAGAGACAATAGCTTTCATAAAAAATTAATACACTTTAAAATAGAATAGCTCTACAAAAGTGTAAAATTTAGTTTTAAATTATTGAATTATCATGGCAAATGTTAATAGGACTTGATTCCAAGAAGCACATAAATAAAATAAATATTTATAAATAATTCACCAATAACATCAATGGAATGATCAAATAGTTGGATTCATAATTATAGGAACTTATCAGAACAATTAACAAATGTGGACACACAATCCACGAGGGTAACTAACCAAACGCGGCTTATGCCACGAAAACAAACGTGGACACCCAGTCCATGAAGGTAACAAATGCGGCCGAAGCCACGAAACAAACGTAGACACACAGTCCACGAGGGTAACAAACGTGGCCGAAGCCACGAAACAAACGTGAGTACGATGCTCACGAATAACCATCCCTCCGTTCCACATGCGTTGGCCATCGCACAGGGCTAGCACCTCCTATAAACACCCTGCTAGCTAGGTGTACTATGGCGCGCTAAGGGCTAACGAAACTACCGTTAGCTACCAGTGTTCTGTATACAGTTCCTTTTTAAAATCATTTTCAAACATGCGAGAAAATCATCACTTTCAAGATACAGTTCTCATTCTTAAATTCAAACTCACATGAATACTTTTAAGTATTGAAACTTTTCAGAATAAAATTTCATATCCAATGCTCATGCTTGCCTTTATCAAATAATCAAAAACTTTTCAAAGTTAAACTCGCAAGAATCATTCTCTGTATCAATCCAATATTTGATAAAATAAAAATCTCACAATCAAAATCCAAACTTGATTTAATTGATCAAATAACATTTCAAATTTAGTAAAGCTAATTTCTCAAAATAAAGCAATGTTAATCAACAAATATCCAATAATCGCATTAATGCTATTAAAATGATTTTTGGAAAAATGTAATATTTTACTAAAGAAAATTTTAACTGAAAAAAATCAGTTGGGACGCTATCCACTTACCTTTAGTATGCCAAGAAACAAAATTCATTTCTTTCGACTTCATCCATGTCTCCCTTCCTCTAAGCATCCTATTCAAGGTGGTAAACAATTTAATGGCCTTACTCTAGTCAAATAAATTATCTCCCAATATTGGTAACACTATAACCAATCAAACTCTAAATCATTATAATTTAATTAACCCAATCTCAATTTCTTTAATCCTTTCAATACTTTACATGTCTACCTTTCTATGTGACACTTTGATTAGATTTTAATTTGCCTTCCAATTCTTATACTAAATTTTAATCAAGTGTGTATGTATGTATGTATGTATATATATATATATATATATAATTTTTATTAATCATAGTACAACCACCACATATCCTATGCCACAATAATTAAGATTTCTTCCTTACAATGACAAGTTGCTTAAAGCATGATTGCCATTCAAAATAAGCTTCCTAATCCTCAATTCAAACTTACTTCAACACTATTCCTATCCTTACTCATACACAGCCATAGAGCAAATTGAAAATAAATAAATAAATAAATTTTCTATCCACTTCAATATCTATGTGCAGACTGGCCGAGAAAAAAAAAACAGATGGTATTCACCCATCTATGGAGCATATGAGAATTTAAATCATGAGCACAGTAGTGACACCAAAAACAAGGGAGAATGACCAACAATCAATGAAGTTTATTATTGAAGTTTGAACAACCAACAACAATAAAGAATAAGAGAAGTTGAACTTACCACACACATAAACTCGACACCCATGCTGAGAAGAAAAAGGAAATTAAAGGCTGAGAATACAAGCATAGCACGAGCTCACACGACTAGCAAACAGGAAAGTAGAGGAGAACAGAGACCATGCGACTCAGCACTTCAAGTTGACAGCATAGACAGAAAATCTATGGTGAAGACCCAGGACATATACCGACGGTAAGAATCAAAGAAGCAAGTTAGAAATGAAGAGGAAATGGTGAAACAAAAAAAACAGATGCTCTCTCTCTCCTCATGCTCTCACTCCTTCACCAGAACAAAGACGGTACGAACAGGGGAAGATGTGGAAATCTGGCGGCCTTTAGCAATAAAAGATCTTCCGCTTCACACAAACATTAGCAATATATAGACGAGAGAAGAAAAAAAGAATGCAGCGGCACACAGACGTTCACAGCAAGGCACGAACAAGAACGACAAGGATAGCAGCGATCGAGGAAGAGAAAACAGAGAGCACGTCTGAGGGCCTAGCATTGCACGAGAGTGACAAGCTCCCACTTCGCCGGCGGCAAGGGTAGGCTAGTAGAGAGAAGCAGAGTCGGAGAGCACACGATGAATATGTCCAGAGTTTTGATCTCTGGCCCTCTCAGCAACTCAAAATGAGATTGAGAAGAGAGAGAAGGAGGAGAGACGGTAACTCGACGCTTATGCAACGATGGCCGAAACTCTCTCTCTCACTCACACACCTCAACAGTTGGAGATGGCAGGGGAGAAGGAGAAGATGAAAAATGGTAGAGTTTTCCAGAGTTCTCTGGTCCTAGAACACGATCAAAAAACAAAGAGAGGAAAATATTAAAAAAATCACGAGCTCTTCCTGTCTCTTCTGCCAGATACACCGACTAAGAAGGTGCCAAAAATCAAATAATAACTTATAGAGAAATTTACAAAACAGGACCCAAAATTTATTAAGAAAATTTTAAAAGAAGACCCTATCAATTTTTTTTTCAATTTTTTTATAATGTTTCTATAATAAATAGTAAGGACTCTTTGGTACTTTTTCCATAAAAATAAAATAACATTTGACTAAAGTAAAATTTAAACTCTAAACCTTCATATAAATATATAGTATAAATTCTAATATATCATAGCTCTTCTTTACCATAAAATTGAAACTAATTAATTATCAATTGGAAGGAAATTTATTTAATTTAAAATTTAGAGTCATTACACATGCTCTGGTCAAAGCTAATAAGCACTGTAGAATCAGCAAACAACTTTGCATATGCCTCAAGTGTGCTCTGGTAGGTTTTTGGCAAATGGTTTGGCACGACTGTCTCAACCTTAGATAATTGGCCTGATTGTCTAGTGATGCCCTTCCCCTTAGACTGCACACCAATTATATAGTTAGAGACCAATTATGTGACATGTAGATAAAAAGGTAACTAGCATACTTGTCAATTTTGTGCTTTATCTTCTACACAAAAGCAAACCTTGGGCCATGCAATAAAGTTGGCACTTGCTTCTCTAACAGTAAACGCATCTAAGGTTGGAATGGGCAATGGGTAGTTGGCATTAATAGGTTCAAGAATCAACCCTCGTAAATAGTTTGCAAGCATCGGTGCATTGTGTATGGTATTTTCCCTAGGGATATTAAACATACGACCTCTTGCCACTTTGTGTTTACCAGGGCTATTTGCCATAAAAAAGCAATCGTGCTCGCCCTAAATAAAAATAAGTATAAGTTAATAAAATAATGGTCAACTAAAGTTAAGGAATAAAAATAATATATATCTCGGGAATTTGACCAGATGGCTAGGCCACAGTGCAACTATCTATCTTGCTAGGACTTATGTGCTCAAAGGGTGACTTCCCAGAATTATTGGCCGTAAGCAGTGCCTCAATTATTTTTTGTTGCACTTCTACTTGTTGTTTTAGAGTATTAAATTCAGCTAAAGAAGGCACATCTTTTAGAGTCTTTTTTTCCCCCACTATTTATTTCCTTGAGACCCTCATACCAACACCTCTAACATGACCTGGGTGATCACGATTCCCCAATGCCTTTTCTAAAACATCTTCGTCCTGGGGAAGTTTGCCTTTAGAAACTTCTTCTGAGATGACACTCTATTCATCATAATTTGGAAAACACAAGTTATTAAAATAGCAATTATTAGCATGTTATTCAAAGTTGAGAATGAAAATACTTACAACTTTTTTAGCAAGTTCTCGAACATGTTCACCCACATAGTTGCCATCTTTATCAGTCCGACCTATTATAAAGAGTCTGGCTTATGATATAGAGCTCTCTGGTGTGCCCTCTTCATCAATCTATGCATTAAAATACATTAGTGACATTTCATATTGCATATCAATTACTAAATTCAAAATATACCACTTGTTGCTCGATCCCTGAATAGCCTAAGCGTCCTTTTAGGAAGGGAAAAAGAATTTTTGCCCTTAAATCTTTATTCTTCTGGCTCAGTTCCTAACAAAATAAAAAGTACCATAATTTTAGTGATCAATTCATATAAAATTATTATACAAAATATTATGATCCTTACCAAGAATGATTTGTCAAGACGCCTAGCAACAAAAGCATCCCAATGCTCTTGTTTGACAATGAGTCTTATCAACTCAGGGACTGTAGGACTAATATGGCCACCGGCATGAGTAATATATTTTGATCCTACAAAATATCAGAAGGCACGATGTGCCTTACATGCTACTTCCATGATGAAATGCCTTCGACTAGCGTAAATCTCAAAGACCGACTAATCAACCAACAAATTTAAGATATAAGTTAGAAAATTGACATGATAATATAATAAATCAATTAATATTACAAATATAAGATATATTACCTCAACTTGTTCCTATATGAAATCCATGGAGGCTGAATCTACATCATGCCAACTATTAATTGATAATCCTAAATGCCCTCTAGTCACAGACCTAATGTAGCTGGAGAATTTATACTTGTTGGTCCTAATTGGTTAACCCTTTGAATTCCATTAAAGAGAATATTTCTGTCCAGCCAACCGTCTTCGATTAACCTCACCCATCAATACCAAGCCTTTTCTAATTGATGTAGCCACAGCTTCTTGAGCATTTTTAGCCATGGGCTGACTAGTAGATGTAAAGGGATGATCACCTATTGGCAGGTCAGGAAGTGGGTTAGTCGACGAGTCAGGGGATGAATTGGTAGCATTGGGAGGATTATTGAATAGGTTATTGGTCGGAGTGGGGTCACCAGGTCTCCTAGGTGGTATTTTGGGAGCCATTTGCCTGTAATGAAATAGTTAAAAGATAAAATAGAAATAATAATTAAGAAAAATAAAATGCACAAGGCACAAATAAAATATAAATAGTAATTAAGTAAATTAAAATACACAAGGCACAAATAAAACACAAATAGTAATTAAGAAAATTGATCACCACAAGATTAAGTCAATCTTTTTCTTTTCCTCGTCTTCTTTTGAACTTTTTCTACCTTGATAGCTCGATTTAATTTCGTAATCTTCTCTTTCATTCTTTTTCCCCTTTTTGAGATCCAAATACCTTCATTGTGATCATGTCTTATATAGTTGGCACCATCTTCGATGAGATTGCTTTCAAGCGCAGTCCCCTCAAATGGATCATCCTCAATAACATCAATCATCTCTCCAATTGTTTTGTTTGACAATAAAATAATGAATTAATTTTGTTTTGCAGGATTAGGAACATAGAACACTTGTTTAGCCTGCGATGCCAAAATAAAAAGCACATCTTTATTTTCATGCCTTGTAAGATTCACCTGTATGAACCCAGATGACGCATCAATTTGAAGGCCACTTTTATAATCAACCCAATTACAACCAAAGATTGGAACTTTAAACTTAACATAGTCTAACTCCCATATGTTTTCAATCACTCTAAAATATGACATTGATGCATATATAGAATTTTTGTCTTTCACATTAGAAATATGCATCGCTTCAGTTATAAGAGTTACACCACTATTCTACATTGTGCTCTGATCATCTAGCTCTTTGATGTAGAATGTGTATTCATTGATTACATAACTGTTATAAGAGACAACTTGTATGTTTGGACCTCTAGCCAACCTTTTTACTCTTTCAAAAATAGAATTATGATTGAAATTGTACTTGTTAGAAACATGCTTTTTTAACCAACCTGTGAAGTACTTATTATGTTCCTTCTCATACCAAGTTTCAGTTCTTCCAGGATTATCCTTCCTAATGTTGAACTTGTGATTGTCTGCTTACTCGTCAACATCTTTAGAGTTGTGTAACACATACAAGTGTGCTTGCTCCCAATGTGCTTCTCAGATAGTGACTAATTTGACTTCCTTCATTCCTTTCCCATCTTCTCTTACTATGTGTCTATGTATTGGGATCCCAACATATTTGCCATCTCTCAAATACTCTTGACAAAATTCAACAGCCTCTTCACTAATGTACCTTTCAACAATACAACCTTCAGGTCTGCTTCGATTTTTCATATACCCTTTAAGTACCTTCATGTTACGTTCAATCGGGTAGATCCATCTTAAATAAGCCGGGCCACACATTTCTACCTCCTTAACTAAGTGAATAGTAGGGTGAACTATTATGTAAAAAAATGTAGGCGAGAAATACATTTCAAGTTCACATAATGTCCTTATAATTCGGCTTTGCAACCTTGAAAATTTGTGAGGGTTGTTCACTTTGCTACAAATTGACTTGAAAAAGAAACATAATTTCGTTATCGCATTACACACTCCATTAAGTAAAATAAAACATATGGCTATTGGAAGAAAATTTTCCATCAAGACATGACAATCATGAGATTTTAAACATTTCAACTTCAAGTCTTTCATAGACACAAGATTATTCACATTGGAAGAGTAACCCTTTGAAACTTTAATTGCACTAAGAAACTTACATAATGACCTTTTTTCTTTTTTGGACAATGTGTGAGCTGCTGGATGAAGAAATGTACGACTTCCATTCTCCTCCGGTGCCAAGTCTTCCCTTATACCCATAGAAACTATGTCTAGCCTCGCTTTTATGCCATCTTTGGTCTTTCCTAAAATTTATAGTAACGTACCAATAATACTTTCACACACATTTTTTTTCAATGTGCATTATATCAAGAAAATACCGCACATCTAAGGTCATCTAATACGGAAAATCAAAGAAAATAGATCTTTTCTTCCACCCACTTGTGCTAATATGCCTCACAAAAAGTTTTCCAAATTCAACCTCTAAATCCTTAACCTTTTCAAACAACTGATCACCGGATAAAAATAGAGGTAGCCCACCTTCTTCTAGATTACCATTAAAAGATTTTGTTAATCTTCGATAATAATGCTGTTGAGGCAACCATCTACGATGTCCTATGTAGACATTTTTCATACCATGTTCTAATCTCACCGACTGTGTGCTATCTTCACAAATAGGACATCCAAGTTTTCCTTTGATACTATACCCAGACAAATTATCATATGCTGGAAAGTCATTGATTGTGCCAAACAACATGGCTTTTAAATTAAATGTTTCCTTCCTATACACATCATACACATCGACCCCTGTCCCCCACAATAGCTTCAAATCTTTAATTAAAGGAGCCAAGTATATGTCTATATCATTTCCTAGTTGTTTTTGGCCCAGAAATTAACAAGGACATCATCAAATACTTGCACTTCATGCATAGCCATGGAGATAGATTATAAATGATTAACATTACTGGCTATGTACTATAGGTACTGCTTTGCATGCCATGTGGATTCATTCTATCAGTAGCTAGTGTGAGGCGTAGGTTTCTAGATTCTTTTACAAAGTTTGGGTAATTTCGATCAACCTTTTCCCATTGCATAGAGTCAGCAGGATGCCTTAGCATACCATCTCCAATTCTCTCGTTTGCATTCCATGTCAAATTTTTTGAATCCACTACACTGCTATACAAGCGTTTAAACCTAGGCACAATGATAAAGTACCATACCACCTTCTCCAGACTCTTTCCATTATCCTTATAACATGATGCATTATATTTAGGATACTCAGTTAATGATGCATATTCATTCTGAAACAAAGCGCAATCATTAGGGCAAGCATGTATCTTCTCATAACTCATGCCCATAGATCACAACACTTATTTTGCATTGTATGTTCAGGTTGGAAGCTTGTTACCCTTCGGTAACATTTCATGAATAAGTGAAAGAAATTCTGTGAAGATCGTATCAGATCGCCTCTTACTTTTAGGTTAAACAATCTCAGCACAACAGTCAATTTTGAGAATACTGTGCAATTAGTGTATAAAGGTATCCCTATATCATTTCTCAACCTCACTAGTATTTCTAGACAATCCTGGAGTTCCTCTTTAACAGCATTAGTCATCTCTTCAACATGATTATCCTCGTCTATACTTGTTTCGAAATCATGTGACATGTATGTATTACTATACTTACGGCTTCTATCAATCGTATCCCTCGACTCACCATGCTTATGCCAACATGTATAGGTATGATCAATTCCAAAACACATTAAATGATCTTCCAACTTGCTCGCACTAACCCGCTTCAAGAGGCCACATTTCACACAAGGGCACACAATACTATTATGGTCTATCTCATGCTCTAGTGCGAATCTAATGAACTCTTTCACCCTATTAACATATTCTTTTGTGACTCTATTCACAGACATCCATTTCTTATCCATAATCTCTCTCAATCTAATAAGAATTATTGAGAAAAATCATATTAGTGACTTAATCATATTGAAAGAGTTAGTTTAATGAATATATTAATTGTTAACTCTATCAATCATGAGCCACATGCTTTCACACACACACACACACACACACACATTATCCTCTCTAAGATAATTAAATTTAAGATAATACTTATAATTATATTAAATTAATTATGAGTATTTTATCTTATGTGAAAACTTGCCAACGAGTGAAATCTTTTATTTATAATTTATAAAAAATTAAGAATTATTTTATGTTAGTTATAATAAAAACATTATTTTTTACTTATAATAATAAGTAAAATATATATATACATATATATATATTTCAATATTAACATTAATATATAGGCCCAACTATTATAAAAATTATATGTCATTAATTTATAAAAACTGATTTAATTGAAATTTTCTACCCCTATTCAAAACAAATAAAAAAAATTTCTTGTATAAAAAAATTGCCTTTTAATTTTAAAAAAAAGTTAAATAAAAGGGCCCTTAAAAAGCCAAACTATTAATTTCAAACAAAAATTCAACAGCATAACGGCATAAAAATAAAATTTTTCTAGGCATTTTGCCCTCATTCTAATCACATTATCATCATCATCAAAAACAATAATATCACATGTCATTTAAAACTACAAAATACACATAAGAAACAATTTCGAGTAAGCTAAAAGTACTCATATACAATTCCAATCACTATGAAACTTTATATACTACTCAATCATCAATCAAAGAACTAAATGATAAAACTTTTTCCCTCAAACTAGTTAAATATTGTTCAAACAAAAAATACATAAAAAATAGACAATAAATTTGAATAAAAATAAAAACTAAATATAACTCTCTTCTAATCATATATTATTAGTCTAACATGCATTTTCAAGTGACCCATAACTTAAATTTTATGTGGGTTCTTGCTAAAGCTCATTTTTTTTTTCTATGAAGCATTTTACCGAACAGCTTGCGTGCGACACCAATAACACCCAAAATCAATATAATCTAATCTAACAAAAAAAATCATAATCAAGAATCAGTAATCCATGCAACAATGAAATACAAAAATCAAGTTCAATCGTTTCAGAGAGCAAGAGATTCAGAAGAAATGAGAGGAGAAAATGAGACCACTTACATGTGAGAGAGCAGAGCACGAGGAGAGACAAGATCTTCAGCGGTCGGAGACGAGTCTTCGGTTGTAGAGCAGGAGAAAAGAGTGGTAGAAGAGCAAGAGAGAGCTTGAAAGAGATTAATGGCTAAAATGAGAGGAGAGGAGACAAGAAGGGAGAGAGTCGAGATGGAACAAGAACCAGATCTGGAAATTATGCAGAAGAGAGGACGAGGCGGACTAATATAAGGCACATATTAGACGGTTAACATTTTTGCCGTCCAATATTATGAATATTGGATGGTTAAAATGTTAACCATCTAATATTTAGAAAACTTTATTGGACGGTTATTCATAATAACCATCCAATAAAGTCTAAAAAAAAGAGGAAACTGAAAAATTCAAACATATATTGGACGGTTATTTTTAGAACCATCCAATATTTTAATTTATTGGACTATTATAATTATAACCGTCCAATAAAGCCTGTCATATATACCCATTTTTGTAGTAGTGAAATTGTAGAGATTAATATTTGTGTTTTCATTTTTTTTAAGGTAGGCAAGATAATAAAGATCTCTCACATTCTTACACCCAAATAATTTTGTTTGTTATACATGTGATGCAATTCAAGGAAGTTTACTAAAAGCAAGGCCGCTATAGGAAAGACAATTATTTTCTTTACTCTCTGCAAATGTATGAGCCATGACAAGTAATGAAGTGTTAGTAAAGTATTGTTTTCATGGAGATTTGTTAACAAATTCAATTAAGTTGAGCAAAACATAATTAGAAGAAGTTGATTTAGCAAATTGTATTAAAATTTAAAAATAATGAAAATCAATTGATTTTCAAACTTCAAGTTCAATTGGGATCTAGGATTATTTATCTCTCTTGTATTTCATAACACTAAAATTATCTCTTCTCTTAAATATTTTTTTAATAAAAATAAGTGCTAACCTAGAGTTTCAAAAATACTTGAACAAGCATTATCAAGTCATAAACAAGTACTTAGTTAAGTTAATTGCTCAATCTCTTATTACAATCAATAAAACCTAATTTTAAGCACCAATCCTAATGTGACTATGCAAGTAAGTACATTTCCATCTTACTAATAAAACCATATATTCAACATGCAAATTTTAAATTCTTGCACTATTTTATTCAAGTTTTACACCCAAGCTAGCCCTCTCAAGCATCATCACTTAAGTGAACTCAACATCTAATATTGGCCAAACACTTAGAAGTAGCATTAAGAAAAGAATAAAATAAACACTTGTATATCATTAAACACAAAAAGAGAGGAGAAAATTAGTATTAATCCACACAAGAGGTCCAAATAATTCCAAAGCAAAGTATTTAGCTACTAATAATCATCCATAAGCTACAAATACACAAAATATTTGGACCCCTCTCAAAATATAAGTCATAAGAGAGGAAAGGGAAGAGGAATAAAGAAATCAAAGGGAAGGAATTACAAATATATTCAAAACTCCAATCTCTTGATCTAATCTCTTCCAATACCCAAACCCTAACACACAAATGTAATGACCTAGTAAAAACTATGTTGGTTGCCTACCTGAAAGTCTAGAGTTCAAATCTCGCTAACCAAAAGGTTAGTTTTATTTTGTTTTAATTATGAGAAAATTACCAAAAATGCCTCTGTCTTTTATGTTATAATAGAACAAATTTTGGCCTTTTCTTGTAAATTTCCTAATTCTGCCTCTTTGGCCAGATTTTTTTCTCCATTTCTCGCCTATTTGAACATCAGAATAGATTGAGAGAGGATGAAGCTACGGGATCACATGCTTCTGTCTCCATTCTTTCCTTTTCACCGACCTAATACCTTTCCCCGTGAGAAATCCCAAAATTCTCTGCCTTTCGATCTCGATTTATCGTCATCCCGATTTTGCTGTCGTCGCCAGTGACATGGTCGAGGGCTGTACCAGATTCTTCTTTTCCTTCTCCTTCTTCGTGCTCCTGTTATCGTGGTCAGAGCCTTTCCTTGTGCACGACAGCAACCATTTCTTCTTCCCTTGTTTCTTCTCTGCTCCTACTCTTCTATTGCTATCACTGGAGGCTAAGGATGGTCGAAAAACTTCAAACCTTGCAACTCCTCTGTTTGTGCGTCACAGTGGGTGTAACTGTAGGTGCTTGAGTTCTCCCTTCCTCTGTTTCAGTCCACTTCCTTCTCTTCCTCTTCCTTATTGTTACAGATTCATGTCTGAAATTTTGAACTCCCTGTTAATTTGGTGTGTGGGCATTTTAATAATAGTTGAAGTTGCTAATTGTGCCTCTCTTTGCCGAATATATGTGCGTGCGTGAGAACTACTTTTTATAAAAAAAAAAAAAGATCATTTCTCTCTATTTCTATGGTTGTGTGACTGCATGGATGAGATGGATTTATAGGAGTATTGGTGTTGTGGAATTGTTGGAAGAAATTTGGGGAGAGATTTGATCAGAAGAATTTAGTATTAAAACTTGAAAGTTTATGCATGTGAGGTGTTTGATAGAATGGTCATTAAAAGAGTTTTGGTTGATCATATTTCTTAAAATTCTATTAACTATGGTGAGAAGTATGATTGATTTAAATGCTATTTAGTTGAGTTAAGCTTGAAAGTGGCAAAGGAATTTGATTATGAAGAATATTCTTTGTGGTTACATGGTTGTTGAGAAATTGTTGGCTAATAATATTATAGATTTTTAATCTATTGCGGGTAATGTGGAGTTGGGAGATGATTTTCTTCAAGTATTAAGTTGATTTGTGATGAAGGAGAAGTTTGATTAATTTAAATGTTGATATTGGATTTTATGGAAAATGATTGAAAGAAGATTTGGATAAGAGAACCTGGATTTGTTAATTAAAGAATTCTTGCCTGCAAAATGTTCAAAAATATGCTTGAAAGAAAGGGTTTTATATATTGAATGATGAAGGATGAATCTGATGATTGTATTGTAATAATTAAAATGTTATGGAAGTCAATTATTCTTCACAAAGGAAGTTGAAATATGAGGTTTATTTTGTCTTTCTTTGGAATTTTGGAGTGAAGTCTTCAATAATAAAGTTTATAAAAGTAGATAACAATAGTGTTGTTTAATTTGGACAATAAGAACTTGATAGCCAAGCATTACCACTAGAAGATTAACTTGGAAGCAAGATATATTTGAAACATTTCAGGTAAGTGAATAGCATCCCAACTGATAATCCAATAAAATGTCCTTTACTAAAATATTACATTTTTATGCAAATCTTTTTTACAACAACAATGTGATTATTAGATATCTTATTGACTAAATTACTTTATTTTATAATGTTATCTTTACCAGATTTGATAATTTTAGTTAATTAGTAAATACAAGTTTAGATTCTAATTATGGGATTTCATTTTGAAAATTATTGAATTGCTATGAAAAATAATTTATGTGAATTTGACGTTGAAAATGAAAATTTTATTCTAATAGTAAATATTTTCTCGCATGTTTGAAATTTGATTTGAAAGGGATTTATTATAGAATACTGATTGCTAACGATAGTTCTGTTTGCCCTTAGCACGCCATGGTTATGACTAGTTAGTTCGACTTTCGTGAGTATAGCACTCACGTTTGTTATTCATGGGTCTTATACCTGTGTTTGATTTCTTGGCTTTGAGCCATGTTTGATTAGCATTACTCTCGTGGACTATTTGTCCATATTTGTTTCGTAGCTCGGGCTACATTTGGTTAGCATTACCTTTGTGGACTATGCATTCACGTTTGTCTTCGTAGTATAAGCCACATTTAGTTATTTATTTTCGTGAACTGTGTATCTACATTTGTTACTTATTCTGATAAGTCCTTATAAACATGAGTTTGATTATTTGGTAGTTTTATAGTTCATTGGTTTTAATTAGTGATATATTTATAATTGTTTGTAGTGGTTATTTGCTTTCTTAAAATTAAGTGATAAATATATTTGCTATAACAATTAAATGATTCAAGATTTTATTTAAAGTTATATAGAATTCTTTGTATGTTAAAGTTTATTAAATGTTTGTTAGTAAAAAAAAGTTTTCTCTTTAATATGCATGATTATTTTAAATTTTCCTTTTAATCATATTCAATTATTTATTATTGGGGCATTATTCATTGAAAAATATTTTTGGTCTCAGATACTTTAGTTGGCATTGATCCTCTTACTAACCCGTGAGGACTTTTAGATACGCTGGGTGGTAAATTGACTGAGGTTCTTCCTTTTGCTGTAATAATAGACATTTACGTATTTTATTTTGAAAAATATGATGATTAAGTGCTTCACTTAGGCTATTTCAGACACACACACACACACACACACACACGTTGTCTGTTAGCTAGAAAGAGTCAAACTCTTGATTGATATGATATTTTGTGAAAATTTTTGTGTCATAAGATTTTTGAGAGATTCTAATTATAACGGAAGTTTTGTCGAAATTTTTACAAAAACATTGAAGCTTTATTATAATGATTAGTATCACAAGTGTTAAAATTTTAATATATATCTAATTATATTTTAGAAATAGAATGAACTTATAATTTGAGGTTTACGGGGATATGTGATATAGTTTACATCCCGTCCCATGTCGCCCTCTATTTTTGAGGTATGACAACAAAGCTTCAAATGGTGGCTCAAAGTCTGGGAAATGTCAAACAACTTGCATTTAAGTGTTCTATCTAATCAATTTCAACTAAATAAAATGCAACATTATTTTGCTGATTACAGCAAAAATTACTAACAAAGTCACGACTTTGGTGACTTTTGCACTTTTCTCCCAATTAGTGTGACAACTCATTTTTGCATCTCATTTTGTCATTTAAAAGCCATCTAAAAACATGCACCCTCAAGGGTCCAAAAATATATCTAACTAAACCTTAAACCAAAATAACACAAAATTAGTTCAAAAACATCAAATTAAAACTAAGTGTATAAATTTAAAGCAAGATGCATATTTTTCTGATTTGGTCAATCAAAATACATTGAGCCAAAATATATTTAAAAATAAAAAAAAATATGATAAAATAACATGAAATTTTAGAGTTTAATACAAAACCATTAGCACCTGCCTTTAAAAAAATGCTTTTCCATCATAATCAATTAATCATCATCACCTGAAATAAAACAAAAAATTTCTTAATAAGTAATTACTATGATAACACGTTGTGTCTTCTCTTTTTATTTTCTTTTCCCTCTATTCAAAGTGAAGTACTCTTTCGTCCTTTTTGCTGACTTTTCCTAGAGTTCGTCCAGCAGCTTCACCCAATTTACAATGACTTTATACTCTATTTGTTTTTATGTATAAGTTATTTTAACATATTTAAAAATAAAAATTATTAATTCTATTCAAAAATTTAGCAATTTTTTAAATTTATCCCTATTAAATTTAATTGGGAGTGGAAAGGGAAACTTGTGACAAACAAATAATGTCATCCCTTATAATCAGGATAAAAAAAAATACTCTTTTCTCTTTATGTTATAAATAGAATTAGAGGAAATATTGAATTCTAGAGTAATTTACCCTTATTATTTTTTATTCTAAAGAAATTATTTGTCCATATTGATAGTTCATGTATAACACTTCACATTTCATAAATTTGTTATCAAGATTTCTTTGCTGATCCGTCAAACAAACGTTGGATCGATGTAACTCTTTTCATGTTGCTTTTCTTTGTGCCCTCCTCTATAATTTGTTGGACTGTTTATAGCTAAACATGCAGCGTGTGTCACATGTATTAAAAAGTGGCCTTGGCCAACTGATTTTGTTTGGTCTTATATATATATATATGATGTAATTCAAGGACGAATTTTACTAAATCAAAGGACGTCCACTAAATTAAATGAGCGAATCATTTCCCGGAGACCAAACCTTTAGCCCCTACCATTAAGAAAAAAGAATTTTCCATCACAATATTATAAATTTCCACAAAAATTAATTACTATCGAAAACTTTATATCATCGGATGCTTAGTTCAAGTTGTGAGGAGATTCAGCATTCTTAACTAGAAGCTGAGTTTGAGTTTTAGGGATGTAGTAACATTGGTGATAGAGCTTCTATATGAAATTCTCTTAGCTCGATCTAGAGTAGGCTATTACACCAAGTGCTCTACGCAAAAACTTATTATGATGACTCATCACATTTTTCTTTTTTAAAGTGAAGTCTTATTGTCTTTTTAATGATATATGATTTCTCTTTTGGCCAAAAAAAGAAGTGAAGTCTTCTCATCTTTAAAAATTAATTAGTAGTAGTACTTAATAATAATATACAACAAAATTTAAAAATATTTCTGGAAAAAATTTACAAATATATTATTATTGAAAGTATAAATTGACAAGACATTAGGGAGAAGTCATCAAAAAACGAAAATGATAAACATCAAACATATTAATTAGTTTATATTTTGTCCACTCTGATGAAATACAAATGATTTCCCTTCCCGCAATCTTTGCTAAAATCGTCTCTATTTTGTCCACTCTAATGAAATACAAATGACTTTTTTATTTATTCATTAATATATTTTAAAAGTAATTTAATTATAATATTTCAACATTTTTTGTTAAAGAATTAAGAAGTTTTGTTAATGTATAATTTTTCATATCTGAAAATTTGCTTTAGGAATTTGTCATGGCAAAAATGATATCAATACGATTGTTATTCTTCTTTCAATATTTTGCTGCTATAAATTCAATATAATTGTGAAAATTTCATATTTTATTCATTTTTAACTAAAAATCTGACACATTAAGCAAAAAATATATATACCGTTATTTTAATGTTAGAGTTAAAAAAATGAGTTTTTATTGATTATCTTTATTTTTATCTTTAATAAATTGGATGAGGAAGACCTATCCCCTATTTTCGATGGTTTGTACAGAAACTTCTGTTCGTTCCCACAAGATAAACCCATTTTTGAACCGTAAGCAACGAAGCAAGTGCCGGATATTAATTCTATCATCTTCATTTTTATCTATGCTCTGTCGCCATTGGTATCCATCAAGTTGAAGCTCAAGTATCACTACTAAAGAAATGAGATTTGATAGCATGCATTTTATATCAATAAAAAAATAAAACATTATTAATATTAAAATTCAAAAACCTTAGGTAGTGTTTCTTATATCAAACACCACCGCTTATAAATTGCTCCTTTTTTTTTTAATTTTGATAAATAATAATAGGCGACATTAATTAAATGAAGTGCTACAGCTTCTGGTTAATTCCACATATAGTGGCATTTCAGTAATAAAATTCCACCTATCTAATTGTCTAATTGTTTTATTATATCATCAAATAATTTTGACATAATTACTTAATAATTATTAATAACAAATATATATTCTTAATCAATAAATTAAATTCAAATAGGTGGCATTTCAGACGTTTGAAAACGTCAACTGTCTACTTTTTTACTCAAATATAAATTAAAATAAGAGAGATGATGTTTTCAGTATTGTTAAACACCATTTCTTTACTATTGTTTATTTCAGACTAAGAAATTTTTTATTACAATTTAATAAATTTGATTAATAATGAATATATATTATTATTTTGGTAAAATCACTAACAGGGAGGTGGCATTTTAAGAAAAAGAAAACGCCGCCTCTCTAGCTGTTTGATAAATTTTAATAAATAATTAATATGTATTTGTATTCATAAATAAGAAAGAGAAGTGGCATTTCCAAACCTATGAAATGCCACCTATTTATATTTAAAATTTTATTAGTTATAATAATTAATTATAATATATTTAATTAGTATAAAATAAGTTATTAGAGTAATAACAATTTTACTTTAATTTAAATAAATAATTTATCAATAAATTACCTTTCTAGGTCTAGATAATTATCATAATATAATTTATTTAATCATCAACTATTAATTTGTAGATATATAATTATTTAATTTAATCTAATCAATTACAACTTTAACAGATATAAAACTTTTTTAAATAAATATTTAAACAGGTGTGGCCACCTGTCTTATATTTTCATTACATATTTTATTTATGATATCAAATATGTATTTTATGTATTCTAGATAAATATATTTAAAATTTAATATTTATTATTATTTATCATGATTTGAAAATAATGCAAGTCGCCTCTATATTTCATGTTTAGTTTTTAATATATATTAGTAATTAATTTTTGAAGTTAATTTTATTAATTATAATAATTAATTACAATATATTTAATATGTATTATATATGTTATTAGATAAATAACAATTTCACTTTAACTTAATTAACAATTTTTGTAACTGATTAGTTTTATAGGTTTAGAAAATTATCATAATATAATTTATTTAATCAACAATTATAAATTTGTAGATATATAATTATTTAATTTAATTTAATTAATTAAAACTTCTTTAAATATATAAATTATTAAATTAATATTTGAAGAGAGGTGGCGTTTCTATATACTGGAAATTCCACCTGTCTTATATTTAGCAGTTAACTTATTCAGTTAATTTTATTAAATATATAATTACTTATAATATTTTACATAATCAATTAGTTTTATAGGTTAGATAATTGTCATAATATAATTTATTTAATCAATAGTTATTATTATGTAAATATATAATTAATTAATTTAATTTAATTAATTAAAATTTTAATAAATATAAAAAATTTTAAATAAATATTTGAAGAGATGTTGCGTTTCCATGTACTGAAAATGCCACCTCTTTCATATTTTCATTTCGTTTTTATTTATAAAATTAAATATTTATTTTATATATTTTAGATAAACAGAGTTAAAATTTAATACCTATTATCATTTATCTTGATTTGAAAATAATGCAAGTAGCCACTATATTTAATGTTAGATTTTTATTTCATTTAGTAATTAATTTATTCAGTTAATTTTATTAATTATAATAATCAATGATAATATTTTTAATCTGTACTATAAATGTTATTAGGTAAATAAAAATCTTACTTTAACTTAATTAATAATTATCTTACTTAATTAGATTTATATGGTTAGATAAACATCATAATATGATTTATTTAATCATCAATTTTTTAATTATTTCATTTAATTTAATTAAAACTTCTATAAATATTTAATTATTAAATAAATATTCGAAGAGAGATGGCATTTCTATGTTGGGGAAACGCCACCTCTATTATATTCCATTATATATTATATTTAGAATATTAAATATTTATTGAATGAAATTTAGATAAACAAATTTAAATTTTAATATCTGTTATTATTTATCATGATTTGAAAATAATGTAGGTGGCCTCCATATTTAATGTCAATTTTTTATTTTATTTAGTAATTAATTTATTCAGTTAATTTTATTAATTATAATAATCAAGGATAATATTTTTAATCCGTATTATATACGTTATTAGATAAACAACAATCTTACTTTAACTTAATTAGTTATCTTAATTAATTAGTTTTATATGGTTAGATAATTATCATAATATATTTTATTTTATAATCAATTATTAATTTCTATCCAATCTACAGTAATTATTTTCTTAATTATTTAATCTAAAGAATTCTTTTCATATGAGTCTTTCTTTATTTTGGGACGAAATGGGGTGTCCTAAAATGCAGGACAAATATTTGGTACAAAATTTGGAATTATTTTCAGATGCTTTCGTGACTTTTTATATTCCATCACAACTGTCTGTCCCAAATCTCTTGTTTTCTTGTAGTGAAATCAATTCAAAATTAAAAGATTAGGACATGCTTGATTTTTGGTTTCAAAAAATTTTTATTTTAAGAAAAAAAAAGAAAATATTTCTGGATAAGTAAACGCTTCCAAGATTCTTCTCATTTTTATTTTTTTTAAATGGAAACATTCAAAAGTTATTTTCATTTTCTTTTCTATTTTTTTTAAAGTAAATTATCAAAAGTTATTTTCATTTTCTTTTTTATTTGTTTTTAAAGTAAATTACATTTGACAATTAAAAATTATTGTAAGCGTAGAAACTATAAAGCAATGGGCATGTCATATTTATTCTATTGTTTTGTATTTTGGGCTGCTTGTATTTCAAGCCTGTGGTCTATCTCTGCTTCTTTATTTCCTTGTTTCCCGTGCTTTTATCATCACTTTGTGGGCTTATATAAATAGGGTCTCTCATTAGCCCAATAGAAGCTAGTGTAACACTACGTAATATTTTCCACGGTGAAGATTGAGGTATTGTTTAGTACATCGGGCTAGCAAGTCCGCCCAAGAGGAGATAAATTTAGTTAATAAAAATTTGATTGATAATGCAAATTAAAAAAAGATAATATTAGAATGAAATCATCAAACAAAAATGAGAGTACAGAAGACAAGCTTGCTTAGATCATTTATTATGATTTAACTTTAATCACTTGAGATTATATTCAGTTCTCAAGTTATATTTGAAATTTTCTCCACTTAGTCTACTAAAATTAAGTTGGATTCTTGGATGTCGTAGTATAATTCCAGACTTCTTTGCAAGTATGAATCACTTTCTCTTACAAAAATAATGATTGAATCTCCTTAAACTCCTTGAATTTAAGTTTTTCTATTTTGAGTATACAAAACATAGAAGAACATAATGAACAACTACTGTCAAAGACTCTCTCTAAAAATATATTTACAATCAATGAAGCTCACTCGTAATGAATATCACAATAGAAAGTTGGTGAAATAATAAATGAGTATGATCGCGTAATAACTTCACTTCATTAGTTCCAACATCTTTATAAATATGTCTATTTATAATTGATCTTCATACATGATCTGTTAGATACATGTGGTTAATCATTAAACTCTTCATCATCTTCTTTCCTTCTAGTTTTCTTCAGAAAAGAGGTGATGGTATATTGCTTTTCAATGGAGTTTTATGCTCATAGCAAGCAAGGAAAGTAATAGCTATTTGCATTTAATGCTCTAACAAAAGGTAGGTAAGGTTTATACCGGTAGAGCCAAATGCTATACGGGTATAAAGGATAATGAAAAAAACTGATAAGTGTTTAATCTTACTTGAGATTGTGTTTAAAAAGATTCTAGAAAGGTTATAGTGTTAACACACCTCATAAAAAGTGAAAGGATTAAGCAAGGAATGAGTTTCAAAGATCACGAGAATGAACACATGAGATAAAGTATGAAACTTGATGTTTATACTAGAATAAATAGAGCTATATTGATATAGTCAAGAACATTTAATGATTAAGTGTAGTGTTCATTGTTTCAGAATAATGCATTTGTATGAGAATAAATTTTTGTAAATATGAAATACTACATGGGAATAAGCATAATTATACCTAAATAAAGGAAGTTATGCCCATATAAGCAAGGCTATTCACGATAAGAGGATTTATACCCAAATAAGGATCACTGTATTGGAATAAGGAAAAAAAATAGAGAATTAAAGAAAACTCTAAGGAATAAGGTACTATACCAATATAAAGATAGTTTTACTAGTACAAATAGAGTTATATAGGAATTAGGAAGCTATATTGGTATAAGACAAAAGGCAAGAGAATAAGAAGCATATACCGATAGAAAGGACCACTTTAGCTATACATGCATAGAGGCTTTAGAATTTAATTTTTGATATGAAACAATAATGATTAATTTCTTCTACAAGACTCCTCAAATGATGAATTTGGTCTAATAAAAAATGTAAGATAAGTCTATTATACTTAAACTTGAAAAGAATCTCAAGAAATTTAACTTAAAAAGATTGTAAGACTCTTGGTTATTTTGAAATAAGGTGGCTATATCTGAATGCAGTAACTTAGTCAGATTTTAAAGAAAATAAAGCTAGTTACCCTTAAATGGCATCAATTCTAATTAACTTTCCTAGTAAACAAAATCTTCTCTCATTTTGTGATAATCAAAACAAAGGTTTAACAAGGTTCATGATTCAACATGATACCCGATAAGGTTCTACATCCTACCCTCTCATAGAGAGATATATATATATATATATATATGTATATATAAAGATGTGTTCCCTTTCTCCTTCGCTAAAACCCTAGTCTTTTTACATCTTGATCTTCTTCCACGAGCCGCACATCTTTCACCACCTTCACCATCTTTTCAACCCCTTCTCTTTTGCACAATAGTGATAACCATTAATGGTGAAAAGAAATTTGATCCGCCTACTGCTTCTACACATGATGTGCGAACACATCCTCTGTAGCCACTCATCGGCACATCTAACTATGCCTTATGAAGTATAGCGATGAGGATGGCTCTCTTTGCTAAAGACAAATTCAGGTTGGTTGGTGGAACAAGAACGGTCAACTACTCTCTTTGCAACCACAATGGGACCGTTACAACTACAATGCCATTGTTTTGTCATGGCCAATCAACTTTTTTTCGAAAGAAATGACAGCCTCTATCACTTAAAGCGAGAATGCACACCTAGTATGAGCAGACCTGAAGGAGTGGTACGACATCACTAATAATGCACGAATCTTCAACCTTCATCAATCTATCAATACAATTACCTAGGGTTCACTTTCCATTAATTATACCCATCTTAAGGAATCCTGGGAGTGTATGGTTTTATGTTAATTATAGATATGCTTTTTTCTACTTGACTTTTGTTGTTCAGTTAGTCATTATTGTTAGGCCTAATAATCTTGGCCTACCCATGTATAAAGCGTAGAGAAGTCTCTGTACTCTTTATTTTTGGAATTCATGCTAATATATATGATTCAGATGTATAATATTTTCTCTAGGTTATTGTTATGGTATCAGAGCCCATGGCTCTTTCTTCCATTCTTTGAGCCATCGTTCTCTCTCATACTCAAGTCTATGTTTCCCATGGCAATTGAATCAAATGAATATCCTACACTTGGCTCCAAAGTATTCATGAACAAGAAGATCACAATTTGTCTTAACGTTACCAACTTGTTGTGAAAGCAACAAGTTTCACTTATGGTAAAACAACATATACTTCACTTGTACCTCAATCGCACATAGATTGTACATCCTGCCATCACCAAGGACTCAGCCAGAAGAGATGTTCCCTAATCCTGCCTTTGCGGAGTACGAATACCAAGATTTTGCTCTTGCTCCCTGGCTTCTAGCCTCTGGTTCTAGCTTCTGGTTCTCCTTCTATTCTTCCTGGATTAGTTTGTTTCGGAAACTCTTCGCAGATATGGCATCAGCTTTATTGACTATATTCTACAAAGTCAGAATTAAAGGTCTTGCATTACAAGAATCTTCTAACCAACCGGAAGAAGGGTGAGCTTGCAATTCGAGACTATTTGACGAACATCGAATCCACATGCAATCATTTAGCGATGCTCTGTCACCATGTTAATGAGCAGTGGCATATTTCACAGATCCTCAATGGTTTAACAGCTGATTATGTTGCTTTATTAAACCCTACTATTGCTAAATTTGATTTCTATATATATTGTTTCTAGCTGCAATGTTGATCAATGCTGAAGTTTGCCAGAAAACTTTTTTGGCTCATTCTGTTGCCTTGGCTCACTTAACATCAATTGGTTCAGCTAATTCATACAATACTGATGCGATTGAGATGGTGTTTTACACTCAATCTCCCTCGGGTTGAGGTTAGAGAGGTCCACCTTTATCCTCATCTTTCTGATTCGTGTTTGTCTCATATGGTAAATAAGTGTTACAAGAACTTTGATCATTCCTACTCTTCCACTTCTAGATCTGACTCTCGAGACTCCTTTTGCTACTCCTTAATATGCTTATTTTGTTGTACCTAACTATTATTCTGCATCTGATTATAATGCTATGGTGCCTAAATCTGATTCTTCTTATTCTCATGCCTACATACCATAATCTTCCTCCCCACCTACTCCTAATACTATTTTAAGTCTTGCAATACCACTTTCTTCCACTCCAAATATAGCGATCTTTGTTCCACCATCTGGTTTACAGCCCACTACTTTAGTTCCTCAGGCCCATATTGCCACTCCAGAGATCGTGCCTGATGACATTTGGTATATGGACTTTGGTGCTACTCAGCATGTTACCAAGAATATTCCCGACCAACTACAGCGAGCTGAATCTTATCATGGCTTGGGCAAAGTTTGCGTAGGTAATGGTGATCCTATACCAATAACCTCTGTGCGTGGGTAAACTATCATTGCATTCACCTATTGCTCAAATGCATTTTTATCTAGAGTTGTGTGTGTTCTAACAATAAAAAGGAGTCCATGCTCTGTTTCTGGATTTACAAAAGAAATTGTGTCTCAGTTGAGTTTTTTTCCTCATGCATCATTGGTCAAGGATTTGCAGACTCAATGCCATCTAATGCATGGACTGAGACTAATGGCATCATCAGCTTTGCTATCCGTCCAAAGATGTTCTCAAAGCAAGTTTTACGTATGTACAACATTCCTTATGCCTCCAAGTCTTTCCTTTCTCCATTTATTGCTTGTTGTTTAAGCAAGAGTCAAAAGTTACCTTTTGCATCGTTTAATTCAGTGTATGACAAACCTTTCTAGCTTTTACCATATCTATGGGGTCCTACACCCATTGCTTTTGATGGTTTTTCCTACTAGCCTTTGTGGATGCTTGTACTTATTTCACGTGGATATATCTACTGAAAAAGAAATCTAATGCTTTGTTTTCTTTTAATTGGCACTTTTAAAGCATTCGTTGAATTACGTTTTAATTCCAAAATTCAGCAGTTACAGAGTGATAATGGTGGAAAGTTTATTGCCATTGCAAGTTTTTAGCAAAATGTGTGGTTTATGGCATTATCGAAAGAACTTTATGTCCCAATTATTGGTATCCCTTCCATCCGGTGTGATAACACCAGTGCTGTCTCCTTGCCTGCGAACCTAGTCTTAGATGGAAAAACAAAACATGTTGAGCTAGATATTCATTTTAGGTGAGAGAAGGTGAATGTTGGAAAGTGCAAGTTAATCATGTTCCAACCTCTGAACTAGATTCATGATGCTCTAACAAAACCATTCCTAATGCTCTGTTTCTGTGTCTTCAAGACAAGACGAGATTGATGCCTGCTGATGCTCTCCATGCCTAAGTTTTTGGTTTTTTTGTTTAAAACGAAACAATTGGGAGGATATTAATTAGTAGTATACGGTTTATGTTGGTTACAAGGTTGTTAAACTCATGATAATGATGTAAACTCAAAATGTATATTTGGATTGTAAATATATACCTCTATTAATGAATAGCCTTTAAAATATATGATTAAATAATTAAAATATAAAATATGATCATAATTTAATTTAAATATATTTCAGATATAAATTATTGAAATTAAATTTACCTACATTCATAGATTATTATATTCAACATATATAAAGGCTTCAAACCAGAGCAATTTATTTTTAATATTTTTTGTTTTATTTTTATTAATTAGTTTTTGTTACTTTTTTAGTTTTTTTTTTTCATTGAATCGGATCCTACTATTTCTATGAATCAAGTTCTACATAATATATACCTATCTTGCTCAATAAGTTTATGAGTAGATTGACACGATTCTATAAGTTAGAAACATAGAAATGATAAACACGGAGAGTTAACTCGTGAGTTTAACTAAATTTTATCTAGTTTGAGTTTATGAGCAAGTTAACATGATTTTGTAAGATAGAAACATAAAAATAATAAATAGAATCAACTCGAATGTTTGACAATAATGATCATAGATACAGTTTCTCTTGTTAGATTTTTGTTATCTAGTTAGTTGTGTTTGTTAGGCCTAATAGTCTTGGCACACTCATACATGAAGCCTATATATAAGTCTGTGTATTCTTTATTTTTTAAATTCAAGCTAAGGAATATTGTTCAGATATAACATTTTCTTTGGTTTATTGTTACATACAAGTCTTTAATTTTTTTTTTATTTATTAATGATTAATGATCAATTTGTCCCCACATATATAAAGATACAAGTTTCAGGCCGGTCACAATAGACTCACCAATTCTAAATTGTTAATTAGACTTATCACTTAAGCCATAAATAATACATCCAAATATCAATAATTATGTCCTTCCAATTATTATTATCTTATTAATTGCAACCAATGTAAACCCTCTATTGGTAGGTAATTTATTTTATAATACATTTTTATAGTCATGAGGTCTATTCAACTCTATTGGATCTCTCCAAAACGTAGCTCTTCTAAACTTTGTATTATTATAATAAAAGAAATACTCCATCCTGTCCTTTTTATCATATCATATTAACTACTTTTAATTTGTAAGATTGAGAAAATTAATTAAAGGTAAAAATTGTTAGAAATTTTACAAATCATTCTTTGATTAGTATAGTTCATTGGGGGGAGAAGGAATGGAAAAGCCATTATTTAAGGTAAAAATGAAAGAAATTAAACAAGATTATTTTTCGAGATGAATTTCATTAAAATTTTGAATATGATCTTATATATTAAGAACCAGTAGGTATGGTCTTATAAAACGATTGGTAGGAGAGTTGTTCTCTCTGCAATTTTTATTTTATTTTCTCTGTTTTTTAAATTAGTGGTGGACTTAACAAATTTTTATTAGTGATTATTTCTATGACCAAATTCTGGATCCTTTTTCCTTTCCAACCTTTCTCTCAAATCTCAAATTTCTCACCATCTTTCTGCTTAAGCTAATATGCGCAATAATTTCTCAAGATTTAATGCAGTCTTGCCACAAATTGCCTTGGCCGTATCCATATGAAATCATGAAACCAAATACTTCAGAGTCTTCAAGATTGAAGAAAAATAGGAAGAAAACAGTTATTAATTTTCAAGTTTAATGAGAGAGACTATTATTCTCTCTGTTTTTTTTTTCACTTCACCAAAATAAAGCACCTCAGAAGATTTAAAAATAAAAAACTGCGCCTCTTTGATAAGAATAAAATGGTGAGATTCTTTTCTTAATAGGACATGCAAACTCCTTCATAAAAAGAAAAAATAATAATAAAATTAATAATAAAATCCCTTTAAATTATATAAATGACATAATTACCTTGTTGAAATTATAACATTCTGGTCTTTTAAAATGTCATAATTTCATTGAAGTCTCTATGGACTTTTCTATCATTAATAAATTTATATAAATAACTAAATTGCCTTGTTGAAAATAAAACGATTCACAATTTTTTTTTAAATAATCGTATTTTTTTTTATATTTACAACAACGCAATAATAAATTACAACTTTATATGTTAAATTCCTAATTTACTATTGCATTGTTGTGAATAAAAGAAAGAAAGTTGTGATTATTTAAATAAAGCTTGTGAATCGTTTTATTTTTAATGAGAAAAATTTGATCATTTATATAAATTCATTAATGACAAAAAAGTTTTAAAGGACTTTATTAGAATTATAATATTTCGAGAGACCAAATTATCATTTATATTTTTTAGAGAGATTTTATTATATTTTTTCTTATAAAAATGAAAAATCACATATTGATTGATGATCAATTTGTCGCCTTATATAATGTTTTACTCGTAATGGTCCCAATAACTCACCGATCCTTAATTTGTTAATTAGCCTTCAATTCCCCGAAAATTACATCAGGTATAAACAATATATCCAAATATCAATGATTGTGTCCTTTCCATTATTATTTTTTCTTCAACTCGTCTTCACTATACCAACTGCGTACTCCTCAATTACTATTTTACTTCCATTAGTTGAGCAGTCACTAGTCACCACATCTACTTTATCTAGTTGGCTCATACAATATTGAGATAATACAATTTTTAATCTTTTAAGTTTGTCTTAATTATTTATTCAGTCCTTTAATTTTAATTTCTACAAATTCAGTTACTTAAATTTACTTCAATTATCAATTTGATCCTTATTGTTTAAAAAAGATGTTGCATTATTAAAATTTGCTGACTTGGATACATAATATTAATGATATCTATGTAGATTAATGAACAGGAGTATAATTATTTTGGTAGTAAAAAAATAGACGCCGAAATTTTTAAAAAAAGATAACTAAACATATTGTAAGGGATTATATTACAAAAAGTAAACTCAATTGAGAGTTAATCTTGTTCTCATTTAGCTACATATATATGATAAATTATCAATATACCTTACACATTAAATTATTTTGAGAGTCAATTTTTATTTTAAAACTTAAAAGACTTACATGATAATTTAAGAAAATATAAGGGATCAAATTAAAAAAATTAAACTTAAAAGACCAAATAATAATGGTCAAACTTGATGAACTAAAAGTTTTATTATTTAATATTTCCTTGTCATTGATCTTTGTAGCTTGATTACTTGGTTTCACCTATATAAAGCAGTTACCATATGTATGATTTTATGTGTATCATTGTTTGATTCAGAACATATACTCACAGAAATGGAAGTGATATCTAGAGAAATCATCAAGCCCTCTTCTAATACCTCTTCTCATCTCCAAATTTATCCACTTTCCTTTATAGATCATCTCTGTCCTCCCAACTATATTCCATTGGTTTTCTTTTACCAAAACCAGAGCTTTGAGCCTGAAGATGGTGGTGGCACCTCCATTTTCAAAGCTTCTGAAGAAAGAACCAAATTGCTGAAGAAATCGCTGTCTGAAGTTCTATCCATGTACTACCCATTTGCTGGTAGAGTCAAAGATCAAGTTTCCATAGATTGTAATGATGATGGAGTCACATTTATAGTCACCCACATGAAACACAAGCTCTCAGAGATCCTGAAAGACCCAAGTGAAGAATTTCTCGACCCTCTATTCCCAAATGAAATGCACTGGAAAAAACCCGGTCCACAGGGAAGCCTAGTAGCGGTTCAAGTGAATCATTTTGAGTGTGGAGGAACAGCCATAAGCGTGTGTTTGTCTCACAAGGTTGCAGAAGCCTCTTCTTTATGCCACTTTGTCAAAGACTGGGCATCCATAACCACAAAATCTCAGGTAACCTTCCCTGTTTTCAATGGAGCATCGTTATTTCCTATTGGTGACTTACCAATGTTCCCGGAGACTGATACGAAAATTAAAAGTAATATGGTATCCAAAAGGTTTGTATTTGATGCCTCAAAGATCAAGTCCCTTATGACCATGGCATCTCAAGGAGTGGAAATAAAACCAACAAGAGAACAAGCGGTGGCTTCACTCATTTACAAATGTGTAGTTTCAACTTTGAGATCAAGTTCAAGGGTTCCAAAGCAGTTAACCACATATCTCAACGTTGCTGTGGACTTGCGTGCTGGAATGATTCCTCAACAGCCAGAGAAATCAATAGGAAACTTGGTTTGGGGTTTTGCAGTACCAAGTCCAAACTCTCCAGAAGAAGAAGAATTACAAGAACTAGTAAGGAAGATTCAAAAGGGGTTATCTGAATTTTGGGATCCATTCGCCAAAGGGCTTGGGAAAGAGCGCATGATGAAGATCTTAGAGCTGTTGAAAGCTACAGGACCATCTGAGAATGTATTTCTGTTTAATATAACAAGTTGGTGTGGAAGTGGAATGTATGAAGCCGATTTTGGATGGGGAAAACCAACATGGGTGACTACTTGTGGAAGTCCTCCAAAGAAAGATGTGGCACTATTGATGGATGCGAGAGGTGGGGAAGGAATTGAAGTACTTGTAACAATGGATGAGCAAGACATGGACTTGTTTGAAGCCAATGTTGAACTTCTTCAATATGCTTCCATTAATCCAAGTATTTTAGTTTCCCCCTAATGTGATGAGGAAGTGTTCCTGGCCTGATCTTTTATAACAAAAGTGATGTATATGTTCGTTTCCAAAGCCAAAGTGATGTCTGTGTTTGTATTCGCAGGAAAATAAAGAGTTAATGAATGTTTGAAGTGAGAATCGGCTTGAGACAAAAGTCACACTTTTTTATTAGTTTCTCTCAAAATGAATGATTTGTGAATATAAAATATCAGTATAAGAAAAGACAATTCTATCATCTTTATTGAATTGTCTGTCATTAAGAGATGAGGTTGATTAAATGGAAAAACTTCTAATTTGTAGATAGTGTATATATATATAGTTATATTTAATTATCTTAGAGTCTGATAACAAATTAGTTATTTGGAAATACTGAATCTTAATTTTATTAATAATGATAAGGAAACTTACAATATTTGGAAGAAGTAAAATAAACTTAATATTTGTCCTTTTTGAATATAAGATAATTCTTTTTTATCAATAATTGCTGCAATAATTATCTTTTTTAAGATATAGTCTCCTTTCAGTAACATTTTCAGCAATAACTTCTTCAATATGATTTCCCTCAGTCCAAATCTTGTAGTTGCCCTTTAATGTGAACAAGTATTCAAGTTCTCTTATAATAAAAGTGATGTAGGGTTGTTTTCAGAGAGAAACTCAAGGGAAGAAGAAGTTAATCAATGTTCAAAACATGTGGGGTCCATTCATAGTGACAGTAAAGAAGTCTAACCCATTTTGACCATGTCCTCTTGTACTAATGCGTGAAAAAATTTATAACTTGTTTTTTCTATGAACCAAAAGGTAAATAGTGTCAAAAAAATAATAATAACCAAAAGGTAAATGGGAAGAAAATGAGGAAAGGGATGGGTCTCGGATGCATGAAGTCAAAAAACCTAGAGGGTTAGGGTAATTAAAGTGAAAAAGAGAAGGAAAATGAGAGTGACAATTGAAAAGAAAGAAACCTTGGTGGGGGAAGGAATTACATGAGACCCCTCACAATAGAGTTTAGATTTTGCGATTTGGACGAGAGTTGTAGAGAGGAGCAGTGCAATTAGGAAATTCTAAAGTATGGTGGATTGCATGTGTTTGAGGAATCTCGAGTGCCTTGGTGATGAAGAAGTAGAGTAATTAACTTGATACAGACTTACAAGTAAAGCATTTAATACGACATTTAGTAAAGAGCTTTTTGTTTATATTATTGTAAAGAAATATCATTCATGCCCTCAAGACTATCTTATTGTTAATTTTAGTTTGCTGACATTGAGATGTGTGGATGGGAAATGGGAAGAGGAAAAATAAGGGTAAAGAGCCATTAGGTATAGATATTTTAATCCAATATCTTAGAGCCAATGAAATGCAAAGGCTAGTTGGGAAAGAATTAAGCAACAATTGGATATCAAGGACTATATCAAAGAGAATGCAGTCAAGTTAGATGGTAAATAAAGTGAGTTACGAGTAGAAGAGAGCCAAGACCTCAGGTCAAGAGGTGTACTTTAATTTAAAATATGAATAATTATAAAAATAATTTTGAAAAATTAATTATATGTCTTACAATTATTCTCTTCAACATTGTTATACGATAAATTTATTGTCAATAAAATTGAAAATATACCTTCTAATATGAGGTATAAGAAAATAAATTTGAAAGAAAGCTTTTTCTGTTGCCAATACAAGAGTATTTTTTTTTTCAAAAATATTCCTAACTTTTATTCAAAATCTAGAGATTTTGTTTTTTCTAATGAAAAATTTTTAGGATATCTCTAGAGAAATTATGTAATTATTCATCTAATTTATTAATTTATGCATATTAGTTCGAAAGAAACTACAATTTATTTTATAAATTTCTCAAACAAAAAGATATATTATATTGATATTGACTTATAATTCCCAAAAAAAGGGCTGGATGGAAACAATGATCTTGTGGAATTTGGATGAATACAAAACATATTATAATATTACTATTTAAGATCTAGAAAAATCATAGAACCATATTGTTCATTTTTAGGAAAAAAATATAAAATGATATCTGTCTCATATATAAGCCATTCCATTAGCCTTTACTTGCTTTAACTTCCCACGTTTTCTCTTTCTCCAGAGATTCTCCCCTTTGCATTAGATTTGACCACAGGTGCAAACTGCTGAATTACAAAATAAGAAGGACCATATACATGTAAGCTTCAAGAATTTGAAAGGGGGGGTGCATCTGCCCCCTTGAAGTTAACGTGGCTCAGTCACTGGTTACAAGAACTAAGTGAGTTAATTGAGGAGATTGAAAATGTGGGTAAGTGTGTGTCTGCCATACCAAATGGGCAAAACAATGAAATGCTTTTCAACCAAGGTGATGGAAATGGGGAGAAAGTTATTTATGTTGAGAGGTGGTTGCATGAATCTTATATTGGGATTATAGACGACAATGGTACAATGGTGACAATGATGATTTGAACGAGAGGTCAGAAGAGAAGGAGATTGAAGAGGAAATTGAAGAAGAGAGGTTAGAAGAGAGCAAGATTGAAGAGGAAATTCAAGAAGAGAGTTTAGAAGAAGAGAGTGACACTGAAGTGGAAACTAAAAAAGAGAGGTCAAAAGATGATGATTCTAGTGATGATGATGTTGAACTTGTTGAGGAAGTGAGAATGCCTGAAGAGTGGAATGGGTTTGAAAGTAAGCCTTTATGTTTTAGTGATATATTCAAGTGATCTGTTGTAGGCTCTGATGCATACAAAATTAAAATGCACTACAAGTGTATGGATCAAACGTATTAAAGCAAATCAAGGTCATCTCACAAGGAACTAAAGTAAAAGGGATTAGGCATAAATGAAATTTAATTTTATCCTAATTAAGTTAACCAATCAAAGAATGAATTTTTATGAACTAAAAATTTAAATACATACAAAAGAAATAAAAATGACTTCAAGGTAAGATAAGCAATCAATGAACACCTTAAGAATTTTGGCCCTTATACTTTGCAATTCAATTCCTCCTAGTTATCAAGTTTAATGTTTCAACTTTAGAATCAATTTAGGCTCTAACTTAGGTTTAAGTGTTCGTTGATCACAAAAGCCCATAATCTAACTAATGTAATGGTGTCTCATGCAAGTCAATAATCAATTATGCACAAGCCTTATGAAGATTGCTTAGAGCTCTTGAGTATATGTCTATCTCAAGCACAAA
The DNA here is from genome assembly GCF_029017545.1 of Prosopis cineraria. Classification (NCBI taxonomy): domain Eukaryota; kingdom Viridiplantae; phylum Streptophyta; class Magnoliopsida; order Fabales; family Fabaceae; genus Prosopis; species Prosopis cineraria. Next base: position 32,919,350 of record NW_026555335.1, on the reverse strand, counting down.
TTAGATAAATTATAATCCTAAGTTTCTTAATAAATAGCCATCCAATAACATGAGAACAATAAATTCATATTAAGCACCAAAATATTCATTAAACATCAATAACCAAGGAAAAATCTAGCTACAAAGAATAAAGGTTCATAAAATCCCTAAGGATTAAACAAAATTAGCCATACATGGTTCTAAATAAGAAAAAAAAATCAAAATCAACACCAAAAGTGGAAGTCATAAAGTAGAAGAGAAGAGTTTTCACAAAATCTACTCAATAACTGCTCAAATCACTCTCTAACCTTCAAAAATGTCCCCAAGACCTTGGTTGAAGCTCCTAATAAATTGCGTCTCTAGCCTTAGAACATGTTTAGAATGCCAAAAAGTCAAAACCTAGCTTCTCAAGACTTAAAATCAAGAAAGAATGATTTTGTGCATTTTGTTATTTGATGTCACCATAGCGGGTTCCATGGCCTCAATGCCCTTTATTTCTCTGTTATGCTATAGCAAACACCTACCATGGCAAGCGCCATGGCCACCCTTTAAAACTTTAATGTTCACATTAATTATTTTATTTTTCTTCCTCTCCTTATTAGCTTGGAGTCCCCCAAAACACATGCAACCCTCATTTTCCTTAAAAGTAAGTGTAAATCCTCATGATTAAATGAAACTTATCCATTTGCAAAACATGACACATTAAAGGAAAATAAGAAAGAAAAGTTACCAAATAAAGAAGATGACTCTCTAATTACTAATAAAATCCATTCAAAACATATAAAAATTAGAGTCATCATTCCTTCACTTAGCACAAGAGTTAGTAGGCCAAAGTAGACACTACAAACTTAAAGCACTATAACCATTGAAGTTGAAAGTTAGAAACAACATTTACTCTAGTCACACAACCTCAGATTGGGTTGACTCTCAAAACTCTAAGCCATTTGTACCCTCCCAACTAAATTTTAGTTAACTTACACAAAAAATCCAATCACAATCTATTAGGACACTTAAAAGAAAGACAATGTACAAGTCAATAAATGAAGTAGGGTTTGGTTTTAGAGTAGATATAGAGACAAGGAAGAAATGTGTACAATGTAAGCATGTGTTATATTTTCTTAAAAAGTATCTTGAACTTATGCTAATAAATTTTTTTTCTTATATAGCTTGGAATGAGGTTTGAAGTTGTCCTTGAAAAGGGGACTCTTGGAGAGCATATGATTTATCACTTTGATCTATAGACTAGATTCCCCATCCCTAATGAAAAGAAAATTTTAAAATATCATGCACAAACTTTAAAAGTAACTTCTAGTTTAAGGAAGATTGGCTTGCGTTCAAATAGTGATGCTACATCACAACCTTTTAGACAACCTTCCACACCACATCTTAGATGGATAGGTCAGCTTAGTGTGACAATTTCACAACTTAAAGCAAAAATGAGAGGAGGATTGGCATGCAAACAAGGAGTAAAACAAAGGTTGGCATATAGTGTTGTGGTTTCATTTTGTATATGTGGCAAGGACCACTTTGTTGTTTCATTTTGTATATATGGTAGGACCACTTTGCTTGGGTATTTTGTTATAAATATACTTGTCATTTTTGTATGTGGTGGGGACCACTTGATTATGTATGTTGTTGGGACCAATTTTTAAGTTATGATATGTGTGTAATTTTGGAAACATTTGCTATCTAGTGTTTATCTATTACAAAGATGTGATAATTTAAGCCAAGCCCGATAGGCCAACCCGAATAAACTCAAAAATTTTAAGGCTAGGCTTAGGAGTTTAAAATACTTTTTTACTTCAAGCTTATTCGGTTCATTCAAATAAATCTAAAGAAATTTACGCCAACCCCAAACCTAAATGAACTTAGCCTGAATACATGCATTCCTTTTTTATTATTAATAAAATAATATAAAAATTGACAACATTAATTTTTAAAATAAACATTGAAATTAGATTAAAATAATAAAATAAAATAAAATAATATTTAATGATTTAGGTATTCGGGCTAGCCCGAAAGCCTAAGAGATTACGACCGAATTGGCTATATGAGCTTTTTCCATATGGTAGGATCCTTTAAGACCTATCCAAATAAGCCTACATTGAATAAAGCTTGACCTAAATAAGCCTGGCTCACATGAATTACTGACTCTATTGTTATTTTTGTTCAAAACTAGCAAACTTTATAAGTGAAAGCCATTAGTTCAAAGTGTGTGAATGGTGATGTTGATGAATGTGGACTTGATTAATTGAGGTGTCATAAAACCCTAGGCTAAACTCCTTAACAAACTGGTGGCATTAGCTGGGTTTGAGTTCCTTAAAAAATAACGGGACAGTCCCTCAGTAAACATTGGAATAAGCCCAGCCTTCATTCACTGAAAGGGAGTGTAGTGATCTTTGGTTAGGTCACTCCTTATAATTGGTGAGCTTGAATAGTCCATTCATGCGAATGGAGCCCTAATTGATTAATAGCCCACAGTTTTAATCGGAACACATAAGGAGGATACAAGGATGGTTTGAACATGCATCTTAGATGTGGCAAGGACCACTTTGTTATTTCATTTTGTATATGTGGCAGGACCACTTTGCTTGGGTATTTTGTTATGAATATACTTGTCATTTTGTATGTGGTGGGGACCACTTGATTATGTATGTTGTTGGGACCAATTTTTAAGCTATGATATGTGTGTAATTTTGGAACCATTTGCTATCCGGTGTTTATCTTTTATAGAGATGTGGTAATTTAAGCCAAGCTTGATAGGACAGGCTGAATTAGCTTAAAAAATTTTAAGGCTAGGCTTAAGGGTTTAAAATATTTTTTTCCTTCAAGCTTACTTGGGTCACCTAAATAAATCTAAAGAAATTTGGGCTAAGCCCAAACTTGAATGAACTTAGCTTGAATACCTGCATTCCTTTTTTATTATTAATAAAATAATATAAAAATTGACAATATTAATTTTTAAAATAAAATTGAAATTAGATAAAAATAATAAAATAAAATAAAACAATATTTAATGATTTGGGTATTCGGGCTAGCCCGAAAGCCCAAGAGATTAGGATCGAATTGGTTGTCTAAGCTTTTTCCATATGGTAGGATCCTTTAAGACCTATCCAAATAAGCCTACATTGAATAGAGCCTGACCTGAATAAGCCTGGCTCACATGAATTACTGGCTCTTCTATTATTTTTGTTCAAAACTAGCAAACTTCATAAGTGAAAGCCATTAGTTTAAAGTGTGTGAATGGTGATGTTGATGAATGTGGACTTGATTAACTGAGGTGTCGTAAAACCCTAGGCTAAACTCCTCAACAAATTGGTGGAATTAGCTGGGTTTGAGTTCCTCAAAAAATAATGGGACAGTTCCTCAATAGCCTTCATTCACCGAAAGTGAGTGTAGTGATCTTTGATTGGGTCACTCCTTATAATTGATGAGCTTGAGTAATCCATTCATACAAATGGAGCCCTAATTGATTAATAGCCCACGGTTCAGTTAGAACATATAAGGAGGATATAAGGATGGTTTGAACATGCATCATTTTTATTCGAAATGTCACATGGTTGATAAGTTTATTGTAAGTCATGATAGTTGATTGTGTCATTATCACTTAGTTGTTATTATTATGGCAATGTGCATTATTATTATTGATTGAGCCATTGTCATATGGTTGTTTGTATTGTGGCAATATGTCTTGTGATATGATTTGTGGAAAATGCATATGAGTGGTCATCTTTTAATTATATGTTTTTATCAATTAATATGAAAATATATAGGATAGACATACCTTCATTACTAAGTGGTCATACTCATCCCTCTTTTAATATCTTATAGGATCTAGCCTAGGTACAAAGAAGGAAAAGGCTCCGAAGGTTTAGGAATTTGTGTATTCTTACTATAAAGCCTCCCATCCTCATTTATTTTGTGTCATAGATAAGATATTGTCAATTAAGGAACGCATTCTTTTGTTGTACTCATGCTATGTTTATGCATGATTTGATGGTTGAATTTTAGGCCCTGAGGTTGTTGTAAAAGTAATTGAATGTTTCAGGTAGGGCCAAAAAACTAGTGTAAATGTAAAGAAAACTTTTATACTATTGTGTTTGAAGTTAAGTGATTAACGAAATGCTAAGCATCCCCTTTCTATTTTTTATATTAAAGGAGCTGAAGAGTAAAAATGAGGATTTGATGTGATTGAGTGCATGTGGTGTGTTGTATAGGTAGTCCTTAGTCTATTAAGTGTGGTCTAAGTGTTAGTACTAGCTTTTGGCATATGCATGAGATTTTAGACACCCTTGTATTGTTAAAATTGTGAAATGTTGAGAAAATGTGTTTGGATGTCCAACTTTCTTGTGTGAAATCTTTTAGGAGCAAAACCTATACCATTAGCTAGATCCTAAAAGAGATTTCTATAAATACTTAAATCACCTTGATTAGATGTCAAACAGAGAAATGAGGCGCGTCAGAAGTTGCCCCTAGGTGTTGTCAAATTCTATGCAGCATGCCATTGTGCATAGCTCCTATGCCACGACGCTTGGCATAGAAAATAAGAAGCCACGGCATTTGTACATGTCATGGCACGTTCCTTTATTTTCACTCCTTTGGTATTTTTCAACTAAATTTGTGTCTTTTGACTACCAAATGGTATCTCATACTTTTATAATGATATTTCACTCTAATTAAAGTCTACTAAATGATGTTTAAGTATTTTCTAAGTAGGAAAACTTGGGATATTATTTTTACTAATATTGCAAACTCGGTAACCTAATTGGATTAGTCTGAGGTTTAATTACCATGATTTTTAGAGTTAATAGCAGATTAGTAAGGGTAACCTTATAATATGTTGTAAGAGTAGCTTGAAATTTCCTATAAGCATATGCGGCTTTTCTCATGATATAATGCCTATAGCTTTCATCTAGGTCAAAAGATATTGTAAGATCTTCCTAGATATTGTTTTTTGCTTATTCGAGCTCTAGGTCATTTTTCTTTCTCCAAGTTATAGTATAATAAGACACGTAGTGATGAGCTAAAACCTTAATACAACTTACCAACTAAATAAACTTAACTAGTTAGCCCTTATCATTCCAATATATTGATAAGTTTTGACTAGCTGCTCGAACCTGTGTCATTGTTTTCATAACAATTTTACCTTACTCGACCTCTTTGATTACTTCTTCTTGAGTGGATAGAGCATCATTACTCTTATTATGGGAATTAGGTGGGGTGGCCATTTACCTACAAGAAAAATCAAACACAACAATAACTCATTAGTCTCAATAAAAGAGTAAAACAAAAATTAATTTTTAGCAACAAGCAATTAAAGCAAAATTAAAACAAATATCTTACAACTATTGATACTTTTTTGTCCTTTTCTGTCTTTTCTTTTGTGTGTTCTGCATATCCCTTGTCAATCCAAATCCCCAGTCGAAACATTATCTCTTCTCTAATGTAGAAGGTATTATCCCCAGCTAAAGTATCAAGTGTTTATGATGTCCCCATGAAAGGGTCATCCTCAACATTGAAATCTTCATCATCTTTACTATTAGCTATTTTATTTATTATAAGAACAATCAACCAATTTTTGTGCACTGGATCTAACACAAAGAACAATTGTAGCTTGTAATGCCAAAATGAATGGTTCATCTTTACAATCTACCTTATTAAGATTTACTTGAATGAAACCCAACTCATCACCAATTCGAAGGCTAGTTTTATCATCAACCTACTTGCAATGGAAGATCGGTTCACAATACTTGATATAATCCAATTCCCAAGTATGCTCTATCACCCCAAAATAATCCATCTTTGCATATATTAGGTTCTTGTCTTTAACACCAGAGACATACACTAATTGAGCTATAAGCATTGCACTAATATTTTGTATAGTGCTCCAAGCATCTTGACTTTTTGTGCAGAATGTAATGAAACTAATTACATAACTTGTATAAGAAAATATTTTAAATCCAAGACCCTTGGCCCAGAAGTTTTACCTTTCTGATTGTTAGGACTCCTTAGAGATGCAAGCTCTAAACCAATCTATAAAATGCCGGTTACGATATGTTATTAGCCAACTTTCATGCTTACCCTTGTTTTAACTTATAACTATTGCCATGTGTTCTTTCAAATATGGCTCAACCTCCTCAGTGTTGTGTAAAACAAACAAGTGAACCTTGCTCCTATTGTGTCTTATTTATGCTAATGAGTTTTTTTTCCAATGATTCCACCTTGTTCACCTATGGTATCCTTCAAGTACTTTGGCAACCCAATGGCATCCACATTAGAGAGATATTATGTGCATAGTTCAATTACTTCCTCTATGATATGTCTCTCAACAATACAACCCTTAGGCCAACTTCAATTTTTCACATATCCTTTTAATACCTTCAAGTAACACTTTATCGGGTTCATCCATCTTAGATAAGCTAGGCCACACAAATTTATCTCTCTAAGCAATTGAGATGATAAGTGAACCATGATGTCGAAGAACGAAGGGGGAAAATATATTCCGAGCTCGTACAAGAGATCTTGGCTATTTCATGTTTTAGTTTAGGCAATTTCTCCAAGTCAATCACTTTGCTACAAATTGCCTTGAAGAAGAAACATTTTAAACAAGAACATATACTGCCTTGAAGAGGAAAAATTTTAAGGACATATGACTCCACGAGGGTCTTGATTATGAGAAAAAAAAATCAATGAACTCATCCACCTTATCCCATATTCTCTAGACAATTGATTAGCCGACATCTATTTACAATCCATATCACTAATGTAGTTATAGAAATTTAATAAACAATGACTTAGAATTTAAAAAAAAATTAGTAGAGTTCCCCCTAAAAGTATAACATCCCAAATAATTAAATAATCAAATCCAATAATACAATATATCAATTCATCCAAATAAAAATTTTGTAGCATATTGTAATTAAAATCTATCAAACAATTATAATTTATCTTAGGTTTATCTATTAGCTTAATACTATTATAGTCTTGAAAAAAAAAGGAATTCTAATATAAGCATATTAAAGTATTTTACAAATACAACAAAAAAAAAATTAAGCAACAATTTCCTCTTAAATTTCAACCTCCCATACTTCAATAATAACTACATTCAACTTCAAGTTCAACTAATATAAAGTAAATTCCAATGTAAACACACCAAAAATAAAGTGGACAATCTACCCAATGTTGTATATGATATATTTTTAAAATTTTTTAAAAACTTTTAACATTGTGTGGATAGTCCACTTGATGTTAAAAGTTTTCAATATTGGGTGGATGGTCCACCCAATGTTGAATATAATTTATTTTCTAAACAAATATTAACAAAAGATGCTTTTTAACATTGGGTGGATGGTTCACTAGATGTTGAATAGACTTTATTTTTTAAAAAAATTAAAAAAGCTTTTAACAGTTGTATATAGACCTGATGTTTAAAGTATTAAACATCAATTCCCTTCATACCTAATGTTAAAAGTCAAACAAGCACTCATTTAATTATGTAAATGCCACTGAGATCACTTTTAACATTGTTTGCTTTTGAATTGATGTTGAGAGTGGCTTGTTAAACTCATATTTTGCACTAGTGATACACGGTGGACATTTTTTGAGGATTAAGAGAATTGCCTTAATTGCCTAATATCAAATACAGCCTTGATGAACAAGATATAAAAATTGCCATTGGCCACCCTTGTTTACTGTGACTCACATGCACTGATTGTCATTCCTCCACACACAACATGGCTCACATGAAAGGCTCACCAAGTTTCTGATTTCTGTTATTATGCTGTCTCACTAGTAGTTCTATGGTGGATATTGACCTATCAGCCTGATTTCAATTAATTACTTAATTTCTTGACAATCCATTACATGAAGAAGAAATTTATCCCTGACAACTTTTTTATGTATAGCTCGCATAATTACAACACCATTGCGGGAGAACTTTTTTTCTTTGCTTATTAGTTACCATAAGATTTTAGTCGTAGGAGGACTACTCTTCTTAATTTTATGAGCATAATTTCTCTTCTTGGTGCGTTGCTAACTTGAAAATGTATTTTAAATTAAACTTACATGTGTTTTATTTTATTTTATTTTTGGAGAAAAAGGATCACATGAACGAGGTCCCGAGGATACCCTTTGTTGAGTTTTAAGGATTTCGATGTCTTGACCAACTGACCACTTGATCGTATACTTTCTCCTCTCTAAATAATAAAATAGCATTGGAAGAATATAGTCGTTCTAAAATATAAGATAATTGAAAAAAATAAAATTTTATTAATTATGCTATTTAAAAATTAGCTTTCTAATGGTAAGAGAATTGAAATGATATTTTAATTTTAATATAATAATTAAGTGTATAGGGGCAATTTTGAAAATTCATAGTTTTGTTATAAAAAAGTAACTTTATAAATAATCATTATTGTATTTTATTAGTACGTAATCTTATTTTAAATTATTTTATTATTTAATATGGAGGAAACATCTTTCTTTATCATAACTTAGTGTCTGCATTCATTGCTCAGCATCACGTGCACATCGTGCATGGCTCAATTTGAACCTTCCATTTTACTTTGAAATGATCTCTTTCGTTCATTTAATTCAGTACTACAAAAAAGCTAAATATAGCAGTTAGTTTTTGCTATATGCTTTCCCAGTTTAACCATTATATATTGGCCAAAATAACTGCTATATAGCTTTTTGGAAATAACTGGTATATAGTCGCTAACTATATATATGGTGCCTAGCTATTTGGAAATAATAGCTATATATATATATATATATATGATTTTTTTTAAAAAAAAATAGGGGCTGGTTACATTATATTTTGTTATTCTCTTACATTTTTGAGTGAAGTAGAATGAAATAACAAACAAAACAAAGGATAGATTGAGTAGTAGTGACAATATCCAATTATGAAATTAACAATAATTGATGCTAAGGTATTCCATTTAACAATTTTTTTATAAGCTTCCATTTAACAATTTAAATGCAAAATAAAAAATAAAAACTATAGATCTAGAAAAATAAAGGGAAAATACATTCATCAGTTCCTATAGTTTCATCAGATTTTGTTTTTAGTCCTTATAGTTTTTTAGTATTTTCAGTCCTCATAGTTTCAAAAGGATTAGATAACCTTTGTTTTTTAAGTTCTTATAATTTCAATTTTTTTAGTGTTTTTAGTCCCTATGAGGACTGAAAATACTAAAAAAACTATAGGAACTAAAAGCAAAAGTTAATAAAACTATAGGAACTAAAGATTATATTACCCCAAAAATCAAAAGAAGCATCCTTATGAAAGAAATGAACTCAAACTAGCACCACACATATCAAAAAACCACATATCTAAAACCAAAAACTGCAAATCATAATTGAAAATTTGGAACACTATCCTTCCATTTAATAATATAACCATGGATGATGATGGGATAAAGTTGAGGGAGTGTGACAGAGACAAGATCAGGTACCACAAAGATTAGACAATGGTGCACAGCACTGTGCATGCACATAGAATAGAGGAAAAGGGACGTACGTTGCACCGGAGACCATGGCTAGAGTTGTTCATGTGAGTTTTTAAAAATGAAGACTCAAGGTTTTGTTGAAAATTAATTTAGGGCTATTTTCAAGTTTTCTAGCCCAATTTGTTTTTGTTGGTTTGTCTTTATTTGGGCTATATATATGTGTTAGTTGGTGCGAGTTGTTTTCCTTCTTTAAGTGGTGCATATAGTTCCATGTGAAAAAATAGAGAGCCCGTAAGGCATGCAAGATTCAATATGAATTATTTAGTTTATGTTTTTCTCAATTCCCTAACTTGGTACTAGAGCAAGTTAAAATTAGCCTGACCTATATCCATTTCTTCCCAAAACCCTAATATTCTTGATCTTTTCATCTTTCTTGAATCGATGCTCTAATCTCTTCCCTTCCTCACTCACTCTTGCCATCTACATCCCTCACTCATCTCCATCACCATCCCTCAAGAAGCTATTCTGGACATCATGCTTGATTTTGAAGAAGAACGATCCTTTGCTTTTGCACTAGATATGAATCATCCACTTTATATACATCTATCGCACCCAAGCCATAACCTTAGTTGCACAACCACTCACCAGAGTGACTAATTACGCCATCTGGAGCCCGCAATGAGGATGGCCCTTCGAGCCAAGAACAAGATCAAGATAGTCAACGGATCTTGTAGAAGAGAAATGCTTCAGGAGAAATTTCAAGCTCAATGGGACAAATGCAACGCAGTTGTTATTCCTTGGATGATAAAATCTGTCTCCAAGGAAATCACTGCAAGTATCACTTTCTCTGAAGATGCTCACCTTGTATGGGAAGATCTTCATGAATGATTTGACATTATAGATGGAACAAAAATCTATAGCCTACATCGTCTCATAAATTCTCTCAACCAAGGAGGTTTGTCTGTATTTGTGTATTTTACAAGGCTTAAGCAATTATGGGAGGAATATTCAACTATATGTGTGGGTCAACTAATGCCATGTCACGCATCATGTCGCCACATCATGCCATGTCAGCAACCGCCACCTGCACATCACATATTTGCTACAAAATATGCCAAGGCCAAGATTTGATCCTTTGACCTCCCAACTTCCAAGCCGTAAGTCTTCTTTCTTTGCTAGTTGATCTGAAATATACCTATAGTTATTATACACAAAATTAAATATATGTTATTTAACTACGTGCACATATATAAAATATTATATTATCAAAAAGATATACACATATTTTAATTTATTTTCAATTATTAATGTGATAAAATTATTTATATGACTATTTATATTATATTTTTAATAAAAAATTATTTTTGTTAGGAAAATGAACTAAAAATGGAACAAATTTTTAATATAAAAATATTATTTTTTAAATGAAAAATAATTAAATATATATTTTTTTCAAAATATGTATTATTTTAGTTTACATTAAATATTTTTTATTTTTATCTTCTACATATTATTCTCAAAAATTAGTAAATCAATAATTGATTTTTCTCTTCTCCCAAAATGGTTAAAATTTTCCGTTCTTTTTTTACAAAGAAATTTTATTCACAATTTTTTAATTATTTTTTAAAATTATTTTATTAAAAAATAATTATGACCTATTAAATTGTTTTTAATTATTATTTTGAATAATTTTTTAATTTTTAATAAATAATAATAAATTTTAAAATAATAAATATTTAAATTAAATATACATATATGAATTTTTTAATTTAAAAATTATTCTAAACAAAATTATATTTTATCAACTTATTTAATATGGAAAAAAATTTAAATTGAAATAATTATAATTATGTTTTACATATATTAATACATAATTATATTTATTATAAATTAAATATTATTTTATTTATATAATTTTAAGTTACACTATATATTAATAAAATAATTTATTTTCCTATGAAATTCAAAATTTATTTTTCTTTTCTCCTTCCTATGCTGAAAATGAACATTATTCATATATATATATATATATATATTTAATTAGCATAAAAATGATATTTTTCATGAAAATAATTAATTCTAGTCGTATAACTATTATATATGGTCATTTCAAATGTATTTTTATCAATTTTTTCTTAATATTCAATTTCATAGATGTTTTGGAGTTTTGATTTTATTTTCTTATTTCAATGTGTTGTTATAAAATATTTTTAGTGACTTTTTTTAAGACAATTTTGCTATTTGATAAAAATTTATTAATAATTAAAAAAGTACTAAAGAAAAATATGAATGACACAAAAGAGACAAACATTCAATCAATTATGATTATAGAATAAATTAATAAATACTAAATAAGAATTTAAAAAATGATAATGGTTAAACTTAGAAAAAGAGGGAATGAAGGAGAGAAAAATTTAAATGACATGCAAAATATTTTCAAACACTTTATAAATTCTACATATAAATGATTTTTAACACAAACATCAAATTTTTGTTGTGTGCATTGAATGGGAACCTCACTAAACAATAATGAAATTTTTTCTGTATCTTTTAAAATTAATTTTCATTTTAATATATTTTAAACATGTTTTAAAACAATTGATAATCCAAAAATTAAAAAATCAAAAATATGCCACTGTCTTTTAATCTGTCTCTACTTTGAATTAGAGACATATTGAGAAATAAAAATAATTTTATTTCTAATATATTTATTTTAGTCATCTCTAATTCCATATCTAAATTAATAAAAATAAAATTATGAAATTTTAAAGAAATATAGAGAGGGAAGTAGAGATGATTAAATTTTTATCTCTAAATACATAAAAAAATGTCTCAAAATTCAATCTCTAAATTTAAAAAAATATAAAATTAATATTAGAGATGGACTTGGAGATAGTTAGTTTAGAGATGAAATTTATTCATCTCTAAACTTGTCTCTAAAATTTTAATTTTTAAAAAATTAAATTTTTAATGAATAATGATAGAAGTTGAGATGCAATTTGTGATGCCTTTTTTAGAGATGTATATAAGTTGTCTCTAAATATCTCTCTATATTTTAAAACATTTTTTTAAAGTTAAATCCATTTTTAAAATTATAATTAGTCTTTATTTCCGTCTCTATTAGAGACAATAATTGGACTGTCTCTAATTTAATATTTTTTTGTAGTGTCTATTAACAATCCATTTAACCAAACTAATTTAGAAATGATGCTACCCATCGCTCTATAATCTGCCTCAGCGAAAGACCTTGAGACAGTGCTTTGCTTTTTAGAATTCCATGAGATTATAGCTCCTCCTAGTTTTATTAGAAATCCAGTGACAGATCTATGTGTTTTAGGACATGTTGCCCAATCTAAATCACAAAAACCTTCTAATTTTATATTTCCTGAAGAAGGAAAGAAGATCCCTCGACTAGGATTTTTCTTTATGTACTTAACAGTATTTAAAGTAGCTTTCAAATGAGACTTTCTAGGATTTCCCTTAAACTGATTTAATACTTGATCTATATAACTAACATATGGTCTAGTTATAGGTATAAAAGTTTTCTTATTAGATGTCTATATCTAGTAGGATCTACTAGCTGTTTATAACATTCTCACCTACTAAACACACTTAGCAAATAAAGCCCATAATAATCGAAGGATTAGCTCCAAAGAGTGATTGCCAAGTTTTTATTCAAAAGGAAAGGATCCTAAGTTTTCTAAATAGAAACGAGTAAAAAAAAATTGATCAAAACCTTTCATATCAAAGTAAAAATAGGTTTTGGAAGCATGGAATACCTCAAAGGAGTGAAAAGAAGTCAAAAATGGTTGAAAACAAATTATGTACTGAAATACAGAGCAATGCACTACGGCGGACGCATTTTGCATTGTGGCGTGTTGCTCTCTATGCCACGTGCCGCGACTCAGTCGCCATGCACCGCAGCGTGTTGCATGAATTTTTCACTAGTTCTATTGTCAAAATGATAGCAGAATCGGGGAACTTCCGATCAGCCTTGATTCTCCATCTGACATTCGAATGACGTGATCTAGATGTCTACGAAAAGCTCTTTTCCTGTACTAACTAATGGCATAGGTTTTACTTCCAAAACAAGTCACACTAGGAAGTTGGACACCCAAACATATTTTAACTACTTTTTAACACTTTTACACAAAATGAGTGTCAAGAATCCTCAACAAGTGCCAAAAGCTTTTCCTAACACCTAGATCATGTCCAATGGACCTAGGACTACCAGTACAACATGTCACAAGTATTGAAACATCAATATAATGAAAATTCACTCCTCAATTCCATTTTACCAAAAACAAAGGGGGAGATAAATTAGCATTGCATTTAACTCAAATCATTCGAAACATGCTTAAACTTAACTTCTACACTTGCACTAGTATTTTGACCCTATAAACATATATATGACAAAAATACATAAAGGCTAAGGGCCTAAAATATAATTCTAACATTTTCAACAACTAAAATAGTGCAAGTGAGGTAATATGCATCCTAGAATTGGCAATTTATATGTTATTACACAAATACAACAAAACTAGAGGCATATAGAAGGAATATGCTAATTCCCTGACTCTTTAGTCTTCTCCCTTTCAACACCAGAGCTAAAGCCTGAAAAGTATTAAATGAGAGGGGTGAGTCTAGCCACTCAGTAACCAAAGTTAACCCTACCTTATGCATTTATATACCAATTATAAAACAAATACATGCACAAGGAGATCAAATTTATAAAATATATCTCATATATCACATTTTATCATTTATCACTCTATAGCTTCTTTACTCACATAACTAGGTGCATTGTTGCCATATTCTCATATATATGACAAGTCCTATACTCTTACAACCTGCCATCACTTAGCATATGTGACACATCATATATTTACTTAGGGAATGATCAACCAACCTTATATCCTCCTTATTTCCTTAGACTGAAATCTTAGGCTATAACACTGATTAGGGCTCCGTCCATGTGATTAGACTACCTAAGCTCATCAATTGTGAGGTATGACTCGACCAAAGATCATATGACTCACTCTCGAACCACGGCTTCCCCCATTCTCGAATGCCTAAGGTGTCTCATACCCTAGGCTATTCTCCTTAGTGAACCGGTGGAGATAGCTAGGTTCTAGTCCCTCGATAAATTATAGGATAGTCCCTCGACAAACAATAGGACAAGGCTATAGCCCCCGTGCACTAGAGGGTAGCCTAATTACCATATAAATTTTCTCTACTCCTAAATCCCTAACCGAACTCCCGCTACTGATTATGCCATAATCATTACTCACTTGAGTTTACTTTTTCACTTTCATTTGTTCACTATTATCACAACCACATTGGGCTCACGACATTGTGCTACCCAAGTATGTATTCTCACCTTTTCTCACAACCACAAAACTATTTCTACACATCATCGCATTCATTCATAAAAAATATAGGCATATTCATAGTAAAATCCTCTTAACTTTGCACTTTCATTTTCAAGCCCAAAAATAGCTTTTTCATGCACTCAAAGAAGCTAATATATAGTTCTTACTTTAACAATCAATTTCATGTATGTAACATTCATAATCTCACATTCAACAACTAATTAACCATTAATTAACATACAACTACCTAAAGTAAAGTTTTCCCCCAGTTACTTCAAAACTTTGAGAGGTAAAAAGTTAACCCCTCAATTAACTAGCCTCCAAGCTTGAATTTTCACTCCAAATGGTGACTAAGAGCCAAAACTATAAGCAACCAATTTGAATTCCATTAACATAACAAACTCAACAATTGAACCCTCAATCTCTACTTCTAAATTGCCCAACCTTCACCTTACAAGAGGTGGAGCCTAACTATTAGGTTTAATAATTACCTTTAGCTCCAAATAGCATTAATGAGCCATTAAATTCCTATTAATGGCATCACAACTTCCAACCACCCATAATAAATGGGATTTTCAGGTATTTATAGTGCCCAACAACCCAAAACACCAAAAATCATTATACCTAGATTTAAATACTTTAATCTACCCCCATTAACTTCATTTGAGTCAACAAATTTGGACCCATAACCTATATGGACTAAAATCTCACTTTCACTATCAAACCTTAACCATAAACTTATAAGTGTGGAAGAAAAGGGGAGATTAATGAGTATGATACTTACCTTGGGTGTTTGTAACCTTCAAAATACTCTCAAAGTGATCCCTAAGTAAACCTTAGCAGAGCTTTGGCACACCTCTCCTTTCTTTTCTTTCTTTTTTTGTCTCATTTCGCATTTGATAAAGTGCAGAAAATGGCCATGCGCTGCAGCGGACGCACAATGCACCGCGGCACATGGCACAGAGAGGTCCTCCCTTACTCAAAGATGACTGTGCGCCATGGCGGATGATCTATGTGTCACGGCATGTGGCACAACAACTTCAACTCTTCTTTTTCTTTTCCTTTTGATGCTCGGGTGGTCTGCCTCGATACCAGACTCACAACTAAGGCTGAAATAGCATCAAACATGATTATTAGACCTCTTTGGCCATACACCACTTCAATTTACTTAATTACCCTAATTAGGTTTAATTAATTAGGGAATTAAAACTCGGGATGTTACACTGTTCATCCTTCTCCCTTTTTCTCGAGTTACTATACAACCTTAAAGTAGGATTTATTGGCACATCTCTAGGTTTTAAATCTCCTAAACCTATATTTTCTATCAAATTTAGAGTGTGCTTATGCTGATTGAGAACAATTCCTTTACTTGACTTTGCTATTTCAATCCCCAGAAATTATTTTAATGAACCTAAATCTTTCATGTTAAAACTATTATGTAGATAGGTCTTTGTTGTTTTAATTCATGCTTGACTACTTCCAGTTATAACAAGATTATCTACATAAGCCAACACAATAATAAATTCATTTTCATACTGTTTAGTAAATAAAGAATAATTAAATTTTCTTTGTATAAAGCCACCAACAATTAAAGCTTCACAAAGTTTAATATTCCACTGTCTAGTAGCCTATTTCAAACCATATAATGATTTTATCAATTTACATACCTTCTTCTCCCCCTGTCTAATAAACCTGAAAGGTATTTTCATATAAACTTCTTCATTTAAATCCCCCTATAGAAATGCATTATCAACATCCATTTGAAAAAGATTCCAATTATGTTGAGCCGCTGTAGCTAAAACTGACCGAACAATGGTCATTTTGACAATAGGAGAAAATGTTTCTGAATAATCTATTCCTTCCTTTTGACTGAAACCCTTTGCTACTAACCTTGCCTTTAGTTTATTTAAACCCCATCAGCATTATACTTTTTCTTGAACACCCATTTACACCCTATAGCTTTCTTCCATAGAGGTAAGTCAACTATTTCCCTATGTTGTTTTTCTCAAGGGCACTAACCTCACTTTTCATGGCTTCTGTCCATCTTTCATCTCTTATAGCCTCCTCAAAAGTATCAAGTTCAATTATGTCATTAGTTTGAGCTATAAAATCCTTATATCACTGTGATATATTTGCATAACTTATACTATGTTGCATAGGATCTAAGATTTGTTTGTTTCCTTTTCTATCTATTTTATTGATAAATTCTAAACTAGAATAATCATAGTCTCTAAGCCAAGAAGGTGATTGATAATTTCTAATAGTCCTATTACTTTGTAAAACTAAATCACTTCATGACACATTATCATCTAAAATATTATCATTCACAGGATCATAAATAACATTCAGAGGAGGACTAGGAATATCATCAAATAGAAAGGGATCAGAAAACCTTACCAAACCCTAGGGTTGTGTGATAATATCTTCATTTGTAAAATGAAACTGATTCTTAAGAAATATAACATCTCAATTAATAAAAATATCATCATTTTTAATATTATATAGAATGTAAACCTTTTGATTGTCTGGGTAGCCTAGAAATAGACAACTCTCGGATATGGTTTCAAACTTATCTAGTTTTTCTAGAAGTTTAGCATCAGCTAAACAACCAAACACCTTCAGATTAGATAAATATGGTTCTTTATTATATAACAACTCATATGGACTTTGGTAAGTTAGAATCTTAGAAGGAATTCTATTTATCAAGTGAATTACAGTTCTAACAGCTTCTCCCTAGAATTTTATTGGTTTGTTAACTTGAAAAATTAGACTCCTAAATACTTCTAGGATATGTCTGTGCTTTCTTTCAACAACCCCATTTTGTTGAGGGGTGTAAACACAACTAGTTTCACGATCAATGCCATTTTCTAAAAGATAAGTAGAAAGATCATGAGACATAAATTCGGCCCCATTATCACTTCGGATTCTCTCAACCTTAGTTTTGAATTGATTTGATATAAGGTTAAGAAAAATTTTTAGACAATAAAAGGTTTCTTGTTTATTGTGCATTAGATAGACCCATGTGTAATGAGATAAATCATCAACAATAGTCAAGAAGAATTTATAGCCTTGATGAGTCTGTTCATTGTCAAGCATTATTGCAAGCGTACGGGTCATCATAAGTGTAGAATATTCTAAAGTTATCATTCCCACAATGATTTAGGCAAAAGAGGGTTAAAATTCACTATTAAGCTTTAAGATAGGTTGAGCAAAATCAAAAGCAGGTTTGTGTGAAAATAATAAAAATTAGATTAACATTGTTTTAAAGCAATTAAAATTTATTGAGACCTTAACTTCAAGAGATAAGAATCTAGGATTATTTCTCCCCTATGTATTTCATAAAACTTAAATTAATTCCTCTCAAACAGATTTTTAATGAAAATAAGTATTAGTTTAAGATTCTAATTCACTTGAAAAAGCTTTCTCAAGTTAAAATCAAGTATATTTGCAAACACTAAAATTTCACAATCTCTTAAAAATAACCAGTGAAAACAATTTTTAGGCTTCAATCGTAATGTGATTATGAAGGGTTGATAAAATATCTCTATTTTACCAACAAAATCATCCATTTATCTTTGTAAATTTCAAGTCCAACATTATTTTATCTAAGTTCTTCATTTAAATTAGCTCTCTTAAGCACGACTCAAATGAACAAAACAATATAAATGGTGATCAAGCATTTAAAGGCATTAAGCATAGGATAAAATAAATACATATATATCACTAACTACCAATAGAGAGGAATATTCAAGTATTAATCCATACAAAGGTTCAAAATAATCCTAGAACAAGAGAACTAGCTACTAATGTTCAGAAAAGAGCCATAAATGTCACAATATACGACATCCATATTAGAAACAAAGAGAGAAAAGGGAAAAGAGGAAGAAAAACTAAAAGAAATCTACTTGAATCTCTTCAAATCTTCAATCCTTGACCAAATCTCCTTCAAAAACCCTAAACCCTAGCAGAGCAAGCCTCAAGGAAACTCTCAAAATCACAACTCTATGTTTGGAGGGATGTTTATGGCTTACCTACCCTAATTTTTCCATTCTATAGCTTAAAACGCACAGCGAGATTTAAGCCATGCGTCGCAGCATGTTGGTAATGCATTGTGGCACTTCTAAATCTCTAAGCACTCTATCTCTTTGCCACATGTCATGGCGCACTATGCATGTGCCGCGACACTTGACACAGAGCCTTTAATCTCTAATTTTTTTGCTGTTATGTTTCCATATGCATTTTCAAACATCAATTAACTCTATCTTTAAAATTACCCAAAATAAATTACTTGAAACAATAGATACAGCTATGAGATCTTTCAAAATTTAAAATCACAGTAAGAGTCAATGCAAAATTTCAATAAATTCTATTTTCTAGGTCAATATGGATTAAAGCTCATTTTCCTATATTTAAACCCAAAATATTCACAATTGATCTAATTCATCAAAGAAAGTGTATGAAAATGTGTTGAAATGACATTAATTTCAATAGGTTATCAAAGTCGATTCCTTATAAGGTCCCTAAATATCAATATATATCAAATCAAAACATGCAATACTCTTTATTTCACTAGAAGGAAAAGATAACCAAGTTTGTTTGGATTTGAAACAAGTATCACAGTGAGGAATTTCAGTAATAGCTAACTTCCTTTTTAGACAAGGGATATTTCTAAGGACAAAATTAGATTGGTGTCCTAGTGTTAAATGCCAAATGTTTCTTTGAGAAGCATGATTACTAGTAAGGACATTAGATAAAGAAGGAACACATTCTTCCATGACATACAAACCAGTGTTTATCTTACTAATCATTTTAGTCTTGATGTTACAGAGATCTTGTAACATACAGACATCAGGGAAAAAAGCCACAACATAATTTTGTTCTCTTGTGAGTCGTGAGATAGAAATTAAATTATAGCAGATCCCTGGTGTGTATAGAACATTATCCAATGTAATATCATTAAATAGTCTTATACTTCCAGTATGTGTAACAGTTAATTTAGCTAAATTAGGTACTTTAATTTTTAATATGGGTCCAATATAACTCTCATATTTGTCTAGAAAGAACATATTACTCACTACATGATAGGTAGCTCCTAAATCTAATAACCAATGTGCACATGCTTTGTGTGTAGAAGTTAAGGAAGAGAAAATCAAACCTGAAGACTTAGGCTTACCCAAGTCTTTTAAAGTGACTGCTTCTATTGTGGGTGTATTGATAGATAATGTAATGACCCTAAATTTTAAATTAAAAAAGATTCTCCTAAATTATATCTTATTTAAATTATTTTTGTGGCAAATGGAAAGTGGTGACTTAGTGAAATTGATGCTAACAGTTTACTTGAAGGTCAAGAGTTTGAATTCTCTTGAGTAATGGGTTAATTTTATTTAGTTTACAATTATAAGAAAATTACCAAAATACGCATGTCTTTTTTATTATTAGAGGAAAATGTTGTACCTTCTCTTATAATTTTTGTAATTTTCTAATATTCAAATTTTTATTCTTCATTCTCAGTTAGAAGCACACACCAAAAGAAAAAAACTTCTAGACCCTTCAACCCAATTCGCATTGTCATTGTTGTCTCCCTTCATTCCTCTTCAATTTTTTCGGTTGCCTCTCGTTATTGTGCCTCTGGTCAAGTCTTTCTCTTCTCTTTTCCTCCTTTTATCAATGTTCTCCATCATTGGTTTAGTCTTCTTTTCTTGCTCTATAATTTTCATTGCTGTGGAGTGGATGGATGTGCATCCTGAGGGTTGCTCTTCCATTTTTCTTTGGCCATCGTGTTTAAGAAGGTCAGTATATACATTTAATCTTCATCTTTTCTCCCTCATTAGCTATTGGATATTGCGTGTGTGCATATAATCTATGAGGAGAGAGAAGATCTGATTCAGCCATTTCTTCATCTTTCTTCTGTGCTTTTTTTTTCCTCCCACTTCTAGTAGTCACTAGCAGAAGTGGAACCTTATTACAACTGTACAAAGCCCAAGTTCTCTATCATATTTCCCATCTCTGTTTTCCTTCTTTAGTTGTTGTTCTATTCTTAAGGTTTGTGTTCAAGTCACTGATGGGTGTAAGAAACCAAATTGCAAGAGATAATGGCGATATCACAAGTTTGAATGTGTGCTACTGATTCGGTTTCTTTCTTTTCTTGTGAGCTGTGTTTAGTTTCCTACTTCCCTATTCAGCCATCAAAACTATGCCCTCCCTCCTTGCTTTCTTCCATAGAGATCTAAGTTATTGTTTCTCTTTCTTCTCTGTCCCCAACTGCACCGAATAAAGGTAGGAGATTCAGGTTCCTTCTTCTTGATTATTATGTTCTTGTGGATATGGTCTACTGTTGATATACATGAGAGTATGGTTTGCTCTGTGTGTGCGTGAATGAAATTATAGAATTTGTGTGTGTTCTATGCTGTCGTGCTATTGTATGGAAGAGACAATTCAAATATGGAGTTAGAAATTCATCTTAAAGTATGATAATGATATATATTTATGGTTGAGTTAAATTAATTTATTTGGAATGTCTGATGTTGAAGAAATTGTTAGGGTGAAAGTGGAAGAGAAGAGCTTAGATGGGATACTTGAAAATTAGTGTTTATAAGATGTTTGTTAAAATGCTTGTTAGAATAATTGAACCTGATTTTTGAATTTTCATTAATTCTTGTGGGAAGTAGAGTTAGCTTAGATGTTATTAATCTATAAATTTGACTTGAAAGTTGTAAAGGACATTTGACTATGAAATTAAAAATATGTGATTATTGGAATTCTTGGCGATCAATAGTTTGTTGAGGAAATATTTAAATGCTAGAGTTGTTATGAAGGGATTGGAGAGGATTTGTATTTAGTTCCTTGACAAAATGTTAATGAGGAATATTTTCTTAGTGTAAATCTTTGGTTCTAAAATTTTCAAATTTATTATAGTTGATTATTAGTGGGAACGTTAAAAAGGAATTATTGTAATGGCTGAAAGTTGAATAAAAGTTTAATATAATTTAATTTATAGGGTTTTTGGAAGAAGGGAAATTTGATTAAAGTTGAGAGGTGAAATTTAAATCTAGGAGATTTTAGATAAGTGGATAACATCATAATTGATATTTCAATAAAATTTCCTTTATTAAAATATTACATTTTTTATGCAAACTCTTTTTTTCAACAACAATGTGATTATTATATATTTTGTTGATTAAATTACTTTATTTCATGAAATTATTTTACCAGATTTGATAATTTTAGTTAATCATTAAATACAAGTTTGGATTCTAATTATGATATTTCATTCTGGAAATTATTGAATTGCTATGAAAAATGATTCATGCGAGTTTGACATTGAAAATAAAAATTTTATTCTAATGGTGAATTTTCTTGCATGTTTGAAATTGTGTTTGAAAGGGACTTTATACAGAACATTGATTGCTAACGACAGTTTCATTAGCCCTTAGCACCTTGGTTAATGACTAGCTAGTTTGTTTTTGTGAGCTTTGTTCTCACATTTGTTATTTGTGGGTCTCCTACCTGCGTTTGTTTTCATGGCTGCAAGCCACATTTGGCTAGTATTATCCTCGTAGACTGTGTGTCCATATTTGTTTTGTAACTCAAGTTGCGTTTGGTTACTTACCCTCAGGACTATATGTCTATGTTTGTTAATTATTTTGATAAGTCCCTACAATTTTAAATCTAATTATTTGGTGATTTTATTTTCCATTAGTTTTTATTTAGTAATTTGTTTAAAATATTTATTTCATTTATGTGCTTTTTTTGAAATCAAGTAATATTATCATTTTCTATAATATTTCAATGATTTAAGATTTTATTTAAAAATTTATGGAGCCATTTTATTATGAAGTTGATTAAATTTTTTTATGAAAGTTGTTGTTTCTTTAACTTACATAATTATTTCAAACTTTCCATTTTATTCATGTTTTATTATTTATTATTGGGACGTTATTCATTGAAAAATTATTTTTGGTCTTAGATACCCAGTTGACATCAATCCTCCTATTGACCCTTGAGAACTTATAGACGTGTTGGGTGGAGAACTGATTTTAAATTTTCCTTTTGATGTAACTATAAATGCTTATGTATTTGATTTTTGGAAAAGTCTGGTTAGGTGCTCCACATAGGCTATATTTAGGGCTTCTATTTTGTACATATGCTGTCTATTGGCTGGAAGGAGCTAGGCTCCTGATTGACATGATATTTTGTGAATATTTTTGGTATTGTAAAGTTTTGAAAGATCCTGTTTACAGGGATTTTTACTGAAATTTTTACAAAAATTTTAAAACTTTATTATAATGACCAATATAAAAAATGTTAAAATTTCAATATAAATTTGATTACATTTTAGAAATGGAATGAATTTAAGATTAGAGGCTTATGGGGATGTATTATATGGTTCATATCCCATGCCGGTCACCCTCTATTTTTAAGGTGTGACAAATAATGCCTTGATTTATTTCATTAAGTTTTCTATGATCTGTTTATACCCCTTTAGAAAGAGGATTTGTTGTTCAGACAGATTTTGAAGTTGTGACTTAGATGGGTTGGGAGAATTAAATCATTCAGTATGATTGGTTTCTTCGAATTGAATCCTACTAGCGTGGCCTCTACCTACTTGAAAATTTAAGGGAAAGCCGATTATATGGCAACATTTATCCCTTGTATGCTCCCTTTTGTGGTAGTATGTACATTCATTGGATTGGTTTCCCCTGGTATGTCCTTGCCCATATCTTCCTCTGCCTTTTATTGCTATAGCAGAGTATTTAGAATTCTAAAGTAAAGATGAAGTGATTGATCATTGAGCCTCCTCTTGATATGCCATTGAGCATGCTTGATTTATTGTGGGCAGTGGCTTCATGAGTAAAATCTAGCTTCTTACAACTTGATAGGAATTATTAAGGCCCATAAGAAAATGGAAGAGCCTTTACTGCTGCATATTTCTGCCGTACTCCATAAAAGTGTTACATTTACAACTTGGAAGAGGGTAGGTGAGTTGGCATGTGTAAATGCATATGTGGTTGGTGAGGTGTCAAGTGACATGGCATTGACATAGCAGTAGAGACATAAGGAATTTAGTTTTCATTTTTTTAGAGATGAATATAGAGACTATTTTATTCCGTCTCTACTATTTTATATAATTTTTATACCATTTTGTAGCAATGGATTTTTCATGAAAATTATAGACGATATTTTTTATTTAGAGATGGAAAAAATCCATCTCTAATCAGCGACAACTTAAAAAATTTGTCTCTAATTATTTAGCGACGCCCCTTTTTGAGACACTAATATATATGTCTTTAAATCTGTCTCTACTTGTTTAGAGATGGATTTTTCACTAGTTAGAGATAGATTATTGTGTGTCTCTAAACAATTTTTTTTTGTACTAAGATTTACATGTTTCTAGTTTAACTCTTATTCCTATGCATTGTGACAGTAAGGCTACTATATATTCAAATAGCTTCAAAACACATTGAGATAGACTATCATTTTGTTCATGAGAAGGTCCAAGATAGATTGATGAGCTTAAAACATGTCAAAATAGGGGAACAAGAAGCAGATGTTTTGACCAAAGCACTTGGGAAAACATCTCATAAGAAAATGTTATTTAAGATAGGTATCATAAATCTCTTTAGGTCCAACTTGAGGGGGAGTGTTAAAAATTAGTTTATGGCTACTTTTGAGCTTTTTAGCCCAGTTTGTTTTTTATTGGTTTATGTTTATTTAGGCTATATATATGTGTTAGTTAGTGTGAGTCGTCTCCGTTCTTTAAGTAGTGCATACTGTAACATCCTAAGTTCCCTCATTAGTAATTATTAGTGTTTTTAAAGGGTAATTTAGTCAATTTAGATAAATTGTTATTTAGCGAGGTTTATAGAGACTAATATGGTTTTTGGTTCCTTAGACAGCCTTAAAAGAGGGTTAGGTCGAGGTTCAAGCGGGCCATGGCACGGAAGGAAGTTTAAAATTTCATGGGGCTTTTTGTGCCATGGAGCGAGTTAGTGCACCACGGTACACAGGAAAAATCAGTACTTATCAGATAGCAGAAACAGACTGAAAATAGAAGAGAAAAGAAGGAAAAATGAGAGAGCAATGGAGGAGAGCTTTTGGTCTGCTAGGGCACAATCCTTAGGTTACTTTGAGGGCATTTGGAGCTTGATTCACCATTGGGTAAGTTATACATTCCCTTTTATCCCTCCTTTATGCGAAAATCTGAACATTTGGGATAATGGGGGCTTTGATTTTAGTTCCCTTGGGTTTAGACCGAACCCACTAGTTTATTTAAGATCTTGGGGAGTTAAATCAAGCTTCGAACCTTAATTTTATGAGTTTTGTAGTGATTGAGAATTTTTAGTAACGGTTTGAAAGAACCCTAAGTATAACTTAAGGATTTTAAGATAATGTGGAACATTGATTAGCAAATTTGGTGTGTTGAAATGTGTAATAGGATGGCTAGAGTATGTGGGAATTGTTGATGTTATTAGAAAAGGAATTTGAGTATTTTAAACACTTAGAACCTAGTGAATTCAAAGTTTTCTGGAGTGATAATTGATGATTATCACCTATTGGTGTAGATTGAGCATTGCTCAAGCCATATTGTGCGTATAGAACGTGTAGAGCCAATGTTGAGCTACGGAAACCCTTTTTGTGTGACAAAAGGACTGAGGTAACCATATAGTTTATTGTGTTTATTAACTATTGTAACTGTGTAGAAGTAATTTTAAATAATAAAGTTGTGGTTTTGAAGAGTTTTGTGCATAATTTGACATTGAAAATTATTTTAGCATGAAAAAGTGTTTTGTAAATGGTTATTGTTTCTAATTGAAATATATATACAATGTCTATAAGTGTGATGTGAAAATGTGATGAAAAGTAGTGGAAATTGTGAAAAAGCATGATCATAGGGGGTGGGAGTTCACCCGAGATATGTGAAAACATGTGTGTGTGGAGATATGTGAGTGAAAAATTCATATAGTCAGGCTAACACTATGGGACATTCGGTGCAGCATTATATGGGATTGTTACCATGGGACATCCGAGCAGTTTGGCAACTCCTTAGTACCCGTTAGGGTGCGTTTAGGAGTCAACGATACCTCTATCACAAGTGTGCGAAGAGGGAAAAACCATAGTCTGTAGGCAGGTTAGATTACCTTTAGCCGGGTACTTCTACCACAATGAGTGTGCTCGGGTCAATAAGTGGTTGAACTAGGAGAGTCTATGGCTTCATATTGGGGAGTATTGGAGGTTCAGTGGTTAGATGATCATGCTAGTATAAAGCAATGTGTTTTGTTGAGAAGAGATACATATATCTCATAATTTTTGGTATGCTTGATAATATTATGGTTTTGATACTTTTTCATAATTATTTGTAGTAATAAACATTTGATGAGCTATATTGGTTACTGAGATATTTATCTCACCTCGTGGTTATATTTTACAAGTGAAGGCTCCGATAAGGGCAAGGGGAAGAAAGGGACATTTAAAGAGTGAAGACAATCATTGCATAGCTCTTCTCTTTTCTCTTTTTATGTGTTGTAACGAATATTGCCAACTTAGGAACATGACATTATTTGGGTATTACTTGTATGAATTTGTGATAAGTGTGTATATCTTGGTCCAAGAATGATGATATGGATTAATTATGTGCTTGGCCAAGTTGCTTACAAGTGATTTATATATATATATATATATATATTAAGTGTTTTGAGTGTCAAAATGACAAATTGATTGATGTGTTGGATTTTGTCTACCCCATTATGTTTTTGTCCAATGGGAGTTTGGTGGTCATTTTGAGCGTGATTGCTTAATTGTGTGATGTGAATGGATTGTTATGTGGTGTATGGTCCATTTGAGGTGGTCAAGTTATCTCCGGGGCTAATGGCATTGTGTATTGTGAATTGGACACTATAGTATCTATTTTGTTATGAAAATAAACCATTTTGGGTTTGGGTGTCCATCTTTAAACAGATGATTATTTGAGTGTGAGATCGATGCCATTAGCTAAAGGGCTCAAAGAGCTTTGTGTGGATACTTGAATCGCTCAAATTGAATTTCGGATGGCGAAACGGCATGCTTTGAAAGTTCAGAGAAAACTCATGACAGCAATCTACTGTCATGACAGTAGGTGTACGCTACGACGCATGATTGTTGTGCCACGGCACAAGAGGCCCTCGAGGGATTCATCCTTCTGTGCCATTTGTCACGACGGACGGACCAGATAAGGGCTAAATGACTTGTTTTAGTTCATTTTGAAGTGAATTGATTTCCATGCTTCCAAATTTTCTTTTAATTGATTTTTAACCATGGTTTGAGCTCAAACTATATTTTTTAAAAAAGGAGTTTTCTTGGGATCCTAATGTTTTAACTAATTTTCTTTAAACCCTTGAGTTGTGGTAACTTCTTCTGAGGATTTTATTTAATTTGAGTTATCACAATGATATGTGAGTGTTGTCCTAATAATGTCAAGGCAGACATTACAATTTGGTATCAGTTTCAAGCGTTTCAAGACTGGTATGTGTGGTTGTTGTGTTGGATGGTTTTGCTTGTTGCATTCATGTCTAGAAGTTAGCATATATATATTCGTTACACTTACCTTTCCTTTGCATAGTTCTTTCATTTAACGCTTACTCTTCGTGTGATTACTTCCATCCTTAGGAGGGGAGAGAGGATGGCAAGAAGAAGAACCGCCAGAACGGCTACGGGTGGTAACCCATCTAATAAGGATGTGGTACTAGAGACCAATGAGCTACCACCAGAGAATCATATTTTGATTAGTCAGAACTTGGAACAACTAAGGGATAAGTCGCAGGGTAATGAGGCCTTGCTATTGGAGATAAGAAATTTGATGTAAGAGATACGTAATTTAATGCAGGGACAAGGTGCACTAAGGAATGATAGGGGAAGAGGAGATAGTAGAATAATTGGGAATGAAGAAGAGATGTATAAGTAAGAAGATGAAGTTTATGAAGAGAGCACACCCAAGCAATCTAGAGCTGTAGGTGGCAGTAGTTCACAGAATTTCATGGATCGAGCATGGAAGAGTTTTTCACGATTTCATCTGCCTACCTTTGATAGAATAATAAAGGAGGATGAAGCCAAAGAGTGGATTGAAAGAATTGAGACAATATTTAAAGTGGTGCCATGCTTAGAGGAGCAGAAGGTGACTTTGGCCTCAATGTTGCTTGTAAAAGAGGCTAAATATTGGTGGAAGTCGGTGAGACCAACGAGCAGAATTAAGTGCATAGGGGATGAGTTCAAAGTGAGGTTTTTCAACTTTCACTTCCCAGTGGCCTTTAGAGTAGAAAAAGAGACTGAGTTCCACAAATTTAAGTAACGGAATCTTGATGAAGAAGCTTTCATTGCCAACTTCAATCAATTGTTGAAGTACTCTACCTACCTTATAAGGAATGATGACTCAAAATGGAAGGCTGAGAGGCTACTTGAGAAGATGAGGCCTGAGTACGGATAATAGTTGGCCTTGTTTGAGATCACATCTTATGATGAGATGTGCAATAAGCTGAGAATAGCTGCGAGAAGGGGTAGAGAGGCAGAGACTGAAAAGAGAAGGGATAGTCAGGGTAGATTCTCACAGTCACTTGGCCCTATTGGTGGAGTTAGCAAGAGATTCAGTTTTAGCTCCAGTAGTTCTGGGAGCTTTAGGAAGAAGAAGACCTTTCAAAGAGGATCACAGTCTCGAGGTTCCTTCCAAAGGAGTAGTGGAGTGAGGAATAGAGCCAGTAGTGTACAGCCATCTTAGCAAGCTTCCACGATGCCTGCGCCTACTCTTAGTACAGCCAGAAGCCCTCAGTACTTGAAGTGTGGGAGATATCATGTGGGAAAGTATTGGGTTTACTTCAAGTATGGCAAGTCGAGTCACATAGCCAAATATTGTGAAGAGGGCAGAGCGGGTACCACAGAGTAGAGATCGACTGTTCCTGGGAGAGTATTTATGTTGTCCCAGGAGGAGGCAGGTGCATCTCTAAGTTTAATTAGAGGTAAAATCTCTCTGCACAACTGTGATATAGATGCTTTGTTTGATTCGGGTGCTACCCATTCTTGCATTTCTGATGACTATGTTTTGAGGTTAAAATTATCTGTACATACCTTGCCATATGTGATTAATGTGTCTATGCCGGTAAGAATTTCTGTAGGAACTGACTGTGCTTGTCTGATGTTGATTTGAGATTTAATAATAGATCAACTACTATTAACTTGATCTGTTTGCCCATGATTGGATTGATGTAGTAGTAGGTATGGACTGATTGTCAGCAAATAATACGACACTAGATTGTGCAAGAAAGATAATATCCTTGCTAGTGTACACTGTACCTATAGTGAAATCTAGTCAGTCAAGATTCTTGTATGTAATGTAAGCAGAAAAGTGCATTCAATAGGGTTGTCAGGCATATATGGTGTTCTTTTTCATTCATGCTACTTCTGATAGAGGAATTGAGAGAATTGGAGTGGTGAATGAATTTCTTGAAGTATTTTCAGAAGAACTATTTGGATTACTGCTTGAGCGAGAGGTGAAATTTTCTATTGACCTTATACCTAGAACAGAACCCATATCAAAAGCTCCTTATTAGATGTCCCCATCAGAGTTGGCAGAGTTAAAGAAACAATTGAAGGAATTACTAGAAAAAGGGTTCATAAGACCGAGTGTGTCCCTATGGGGATCATCAGTGTTATTTGTGAAGAAAAAGGATGGTAGTATGAGGCTTTGCATTGACTACAAATAATTGAACAAAGTGACAGTCAAGAACAAGTATCCTTTACCTAAGATTGATGATTTGCTAGATTAGTTAGTTAGAGCTGCGGTGTTCTCAAAGATTGACTTAAGATCAAGCTACCATCAGTTGCGAGTCAGGGTCGAGGATGTACCAAAGACTGCCTTTCACACTAGATACGGTGACTATGAGTCTCTAGTGATGTTGTTTGGATTGACGAATGCCCTGGCAGTGTTTATGGACTATATGAACATAATCTTCTATCCTTATCTGGATAAGTTTGTGGTAGTATTCATTGATGACATTCTAATTTACTCAAGAGATGAGGAAGAACATGTGAAGCATCTTCGTACTGTCCTGTAACTTTTAAAGGATAATAAGTTATATGCCAAACTTAACAAATGTGAGTTTTAGCTAAGGGAAGTGAGATTCCTTAGTTATATGGTGTCGGTAGAAGGAATTGTCGTAGATCCACATAAGGTAGATGCGGTGTTGAAATGGGAATCGCCTACCTCAGTGACAGAGATTAGAAGTTTCTTGGGATTGACAGGCTACTATCAGCGATTTATTCAGAGATGTTCACAAATTGCATCTCCTCTAACTAGGTTAACCCGGAAGGATCAACCGTATGTGTGGACCAATAAGTGTGAGTTGGCATTTCAAGAGTTGAAGAGGAAACTGATGTTTGCTCCAGTACTGGTTATTCCTAATCCTCGATTGCCGTATGTAGTTTACACAGATGCATCGTTGAAAGGTTTAGGGTGCATTTCAATGCAAGATGAGTAAGTTATTGCTTATGCCTCAAGACAATTATGACTGCGTGAGGAGAATTACCCGACCCATGATCTAGAGTTAGCAGCAGTGGTTTTTGCCTTGAAAATTTGGCGATACTATCTCTATGGGTCTATGTTTGAAGTATTTAGTGATCACAAAAGTCTAAAGTACTTAGTGGATCAGAAGGAGTTGAACATGAGGCAACGCATATGAATGGAATTTCTCAAGGACTATAACTTCAAGATCAAGTACCATCTGGGTAAAGCCAACGTAGTGGCAAATGCGTTAAGCAGGAAAACGGTGCATATTGTTCATATGATGATTCAAGAGCATTGATTGCTTAAGACTTTCTTAGATACTCAAAGGAAAGCACCTTAGATGACGTTATACAATGTGCATTCTATAGTCATAACCAATGAATTCTAGAAAGAGTTACAAACTGCTTAGTATAAGGACGAGTATCTACTCGGCATGCATGAGGATATTGAAGAGAGAAGACCCACAGAGTTCGGATTCAATGATGATGGATATGTGACTTATCAAGATCGAATTTGTGAGCCAAGTGATGAGGAGATAAGGAAGACGATCCTAAAGGAAGCACACCGTAGTGAGTATACTATTCACTCTGGTGTCTCCAAGATGTATCAGGATATGAAGCAAATATGGTGGTGGCTAGGAATGAAGAAAGACGTGACAGAGTTTGTGACTAAATATTTAATGTGCCAAAAAGTTAAGATTAAGCATTAAAGACCTGGTGGTGTGTTGCACCCACTAGAGATCCCAGAGTGAAAGTGGGATAGCAAATTAATGGATTTCATCACTGGATTGCCTAGAACTCAAGCGGGCTATGACGCAATATGGGTGATTGTGGATCGGTTGATGAAGTCAGTGCCTTTCTTGGTAGTGAAGACTACCTATTCACTTGAGAAGTATGTCGAGGTCTATGTAAATGAAATAATGAGACTTTATGGGATGCCGAAGGACATTGTCTTTGATTGTGATCTAAGGTTCATATCAAAATTCTGGAGAGCGTTACAGAGAGTATGGGCACTAAGTTGAAATTTAACATGGCATATCATCCACAGACAGATGGCCAAACTGAGAGGACTATCCAAATGCTCGAGGACATGTTGCGAGCTTGTACCTTAAAGTTGAGAGGTAGTTGGGATACACATTTACCATTAGCAAAATTTGCTTACAACAACAGTTTTCATTCTAGCATTGGAATAGCTCTATATGAGGCATTATATGCAAGAAGATGTTGATCACCTCTGTGTTGGACAGAATTGAGCGAGAAAAGTTTGTTGGGTTCAAATTTAGTAGACCAAACCACCCAAAAGATCTAATTGATTAAGTAAAAGTTGTTGACAGCCCAGAGTTAACAAAAGCGCTACACGAATCGACGTAGAAGATTGTTAGAATTTCTGGTTAGTGATCATGTGTTTTTAAGGGTCACGCTAATGACTGGTATTGGGAGATCGATAAAGGCTAAGAAATTGACTCCCAGGTTTATTGGTCCTTTTGAGATTTTAGAGAAGTTAGGACCTGCTGCCTATCAGATTGCCTTACCGCCAAGTTTATCAGGTGTTCATGATGTATTTCATGTGAGTCAGCTCAAGAAATATCAACCCAATCCTTCTCATGTTATTGAGTTGGAAAAGGTGAAACTCTATGAAAATTTGACCTATCGAGCTAAACCAGAGCAGGTTGTAGATGTGAAAGACTGACAATTGAGAAACAAAACCATTCGATTGGTCAAGGTCTTTTGGAAGGGAATGACTCCCGGTGATGCGACTTAAGAGACCGAGGATAAAATGAGGCAGTTATACCCCCAATTATTTACACAGGTATGTGTTTGAGTAAGATTTTGAATTTTGAGGGCAAAATTCCTAAAATGAGGGGAGAATTGTAACATCCTCAGTTCCCTCATTAGTAATTGTTAGTGTTTTCAAGGGGTAATTTGATCAATTTAGATAAATTGTTATTTAGCGAGGTTTATGGAGATTGATATGATTTTTGGATCCTTGGATAGCCTTAGAAGAGGGCTAGGTCGAGGTTGAAGCGGGCCATGGCATAGAAAAAAGTTTAAAACTTTGCAGGGCTTTTTGTGCCATGCGCTGCGATGGGCGAGTCAATGCGCCGCGATGCACAGGCAAAATCAACACTTATCAGATCGCAAAAACAGATCGAAAACAGAAGAGAGAAGAAGGAAAAATGAGAGAGCTACGAAGGAGAGCTTTTAGTCTGCTAAGGCACAATCCCTAGGCTACTTTGAGGGCATTTGGAGCTTGATTCACAGTTAGGTAAGTTGTACATTCCCTTTTCTCCCTCCTTTATGCAAAAATCTAAACATTTAGGGTAATGAGGGCTTTGATTTCAGTTTCCTTGGATTTAGACCTAACTCATTAGTTTATTTAAGATCCTGGGGAGTTAAATCAAGCTTCTAACCTTAATTTTATGAGTTTTATGGTGATTGAGAATTTTTTATAAGGGTTTTGACGAATCCTAAGTATAATTTGAGGACTTTGAGACAACGTGGAACATTGATTAGCGAATTTAGTGTGTTGGAATGTGTAATAGGATTGTTAGAGTGTGTAGGAATGGTTGATGTTGTTAGAAAAGGAATTTGAGTATTTTAATCACTTCGAACCTAGTGAATTCGAAGTTATCCGGAGTGATAATTGACGATTGTCACCTATTGGTGCAGATTGAGCATTGCTCAAGCCATATTGTGCATATAGAATGTGTGGAGCTAATGTTGAGCCACAGTAACCCTTTTTGTATGACAAAAGGGTTGAGGTAACCATGTAGTTTATTGTGTTTATTAACTATTATAACTGTGTAGAAGTAATTTTAAATGATAAGGTTGTGGTTTTGAAGAGTTTTGTGCATAATTTGACATTGTAAATGATTTTAGCATGAAAAAGTGTTTTGCAAATGGTTATTGTTTCTAATTAAAATATATAATACTATGTCTATAAGTATGATGTGAAAATGTGGTGAAAAGTAGTGGAAATTGTGAAAGAGCATGATCATAGAGGGTGGGAGTTCACCCGAGATATGTGAAAATATGTGTGTGTGGAGATATGTGAGTAAAAAATTTATATAGTCAGGTTAACACCATGGGACATTCGGTACAGCATTATATGGGACTATTACCATGAGACATCCGGGCAATCTAGCAATTCCCTATTACCCGATAGGGTGCAGTTAGGAGTCAATGATCCCTTTATCACAAGTGTGTGAAGAGGGAAAAACCATAGTCCGTAGATGGGTTAGATTACCTTTGGCCAGGTACTTCTACCATCAAAAGTGTGTTCGAGTCAACAAGTGGTTGATTCAAGAGAGCCTATGGTTTCATGTCTGGGAGTATTAGAGGTTCGGTGGTTAGATGATCATGCTAATATAAAACTATGTGTTTTATTAAAAAGAGATAAATATATCTCATAATTTTTGGTATGCTTGATAATACTATGGTTTTGATACTTTTTCATAGTTATTTGTAGTAATAAACATTTGATGAGCTATATTGATTATTGAGATGTTTATCTCACCCCATGGTTATATTTTATAAGTGAAGGCTCCGATAGGGGCAAGGGAAAGGAAGGGGCATTTGAAGAGTGAAGACAATCATTGTATAGCTCTTCCCTTTTCTCTTTTTATGTGCTGTAATGAATATTGTCACTAAATATTGTCAACTTAGGAACATTACATTATTTGGGTATTACTTGTATGAATTTGTGATAAGTGTGTATATCTTGGTCTAAGAATGATGATATGGATTAATTGTGTTCTTGGCCAAGTTGCATACAAGTGATTTATATATATATATATATATTAAGTGTTTTGAGTGTCAAAATGACCAATTGATTGATGTGTTGGATTTTGTCCACCCCATTGTGTTTTTGTCCAATGGGGGTTTGATGGTCATTTTGAGCATGATTGCTTAATTGTGTGATGTAAATGGATTGTTATATGGTGTATGGTCCATTTGAGGTGGTCAAGTTGTCTTTAGGGGTAATGGCATTGTGTATTGTGAGTTGGACACCATAGTATGTGTTTTGTTGTGAAAATGAACCATTTTGGGTTTAGGTGTCTATCTTTAAACGGATGATTGTTTGAGTGTGGGATTAGTGCCATTAGCTAGAGGGCTTAAAGAGCTTCGTGTGGACACTTAAATTGCTCAAATTGGATGTCGGATGGCGAAACAGCATGCTCCGGAAGTTCGGAGAAAAGTCATGACAGTAGGTGCATGTCGCGAAGCATGATTGTTGCACCACGGAGCAAGAAGCCCTCGAGAGATTCATCCCTCTGTGCCATCTACCGCGGCCAATAGACCAGATAAGGGCTAAATGACTTGTTTTAGTCTGTTTTAAAATGAATTGATTTCCATGCTTCCGAATTTGCTTTTAATTAATTTTTAACTATGGTTTAAGCTCAAACTATATTTAAAAAAGGAATTTTCTTAGGATCCTAATGTTTTAACCAATTTTCTTTAAACCCTTGAGTTGTGGTAACTTCTTTTGAGGATTTTATTTAATCTGAGTTATCACAATGATGTGTGAGTGTTGCCCTGGTAATGTCAGGGCAGACATTACACATGCAACACCATCACTACTACAAAACAAGCCTTTAAGAGCCCTTATAAAGAAAAGCGCTCCTATAGTTAGATACGGAAGTTAGCGGAGAGCTTTTTTTAAAAAGTGCTCTAATTAAATAGACATATGGGAGTGCTTATTATAAAAGTGCTCTTATATATTGCAATAAAAAAATAAAAAAAATTAAACATGACATATAGGAGCACTTATCGAAAGAGTGCTCCTATATGACATAGTAAATAAAAATAAAAAAAAAATAAAATCAAACAAGATATCAGAGCGCTTATAAAATAAGCACTCTAATTAGTTTACTAATAACAAAAATAAAATTATCCTTTAGGAGTGCTTATTCCCTAAGTGGTCCTAAAGGATGCACTTATAGAAGCGCTTGTAAAATAAGTGTTCTCATAGGTCACTGAAAAAATTTTAAAAAATAACTAACCTTATAAGAGCACTTAATATATAAGCACTCTTATATGGTCACCTATAGGAGTGCTTATTAGCACTTAATATATAAGCGCTCTTATATGGTCACCTATAGGAGTGCTTAATAAGCACTCCTATAGGTTCTCCTTTAGGAGTGCTTAAAAATTAAGCGCTCCGAAATAGTATTTTTTTTTTTTTTTTTTCACTCAGCCTTGTTAGTATACCTTTTCCAGATCTAGTCGACTTTCATTGCCTCCTAAAAAAATTTCCAACTTTCTTGCTGTGCATTCACGCCTCGTCTCCTTCTCCACCGCCGCTTCATGCTATAGGAGAGTCCGCCGCAAGTTTGCCACTTCACACCACAAGTTTATCACTGTAGATTTGTTTCCCTCCTCAAGTTGATCTGTTTGTCGATCGTGTCGTCCCTACTGTTTGTCAATTTGTTGCTACTGGAGCTGTTCGAATTGAGTTCTTCTCTTGTTGTTCGGCTGCTATTCGTCTCTTGCTGTTCAATCTGTTTGTCTCCTGCTGGAGTTGTGCGTCGCTTGAATCTATTGTGGTTGGTCAATTGCGTAAAGCTATGCATCACCGGAATCTAAACTTGCTCCATCTCTGAAGTCGCGTGAAGCTCCGTTCGTCATCGAAGCCATGTAAAATCCATCCATCTATTGCCGAAATTGCTTATAAGAGGTTCTTTTTTTAATTTATATAATTATTTAATTATGTTGATAAGTTTTTTTATATATATTTATTTATTAGTAATATTGTTTAAATTTTTATTGATATTAAACTACTCTCATGTTAGTTAGAATTGAACTTGAAATTAATTGTAATTGATATACGATTGAGTTGTTAAGTAAATTAATTTTGATGTGGTTATTTGAAAATTTAATTTATGTTAGTTAAGAAGTTGAATGTAGTTATTATTAAATTATGACTGTAGTAATATTAAGTTAATAGACAAACCTAAAATAAATTATAATTGTTTGATAGATTGTTTATTTTATACTTTGAAATTTTTATTTGGATGAATTGGTATATTGAATTATTGGATTTGATTATTTGGAATACTCAACTTTTAAGGGAGACTCTGTTGAATTTTTATGAAAAATGTTCTAAGTCTTTGTCTTTTGAATTTTTATGACTATATTAGTGATATGGATCGTAAATGAATGTTAGTTAATCGATTGTCTAGAGAATATTGAGATGGGGTAGATGCATTTATTGAGTTTGCATTTTCTTGTAATCAAGACCCCCACGGAGTCATATGTCCTTGTTTAAAATATTGTTATGGAAGATGAGTGAGGCCAATAAAATTGAAAGATTATTTGTAATGAGTAGCAAAAGATAGTCTTCATTTATAACAATGAGTAGCAAAATACACAAAAGCATAATTTTTTTTTTTAAAAATAAAGTATATAGGAGTGCTCTTAATCAAAGCGCTCCTATATACTACCATATAGGAGCGCTCTTCTTTTTTAAGAGCGCTCCTATATGTTAGTGGTTTTTTTTACATGCTGAAAACATTTTAAAAGCAATTATTTCTAAAGTGCTCTAGTATATGAATATATAGGAGCGCTTTAAAAGCGCTCCTGTATATATGGGAGTGCTTTTAAAGCACTCTCATTTGGCAAAATTAAGTGGTCCAATAATTCATATTTGTAGTATTGCATGTGTAAAAACAGAGAGCCTATGAGGCATGCGAGATTCAATATGAATTATTCAGTTTACGTTTTTCTCAATTCCCCAACTATAAAGTGAGCGAGATGCTTGAGTGTTGAAAGTGAAGTTGCATGAGAGAGAGTGGGAGGGAGAGGGATGATTATTGTGAAGGTAAAGTATTGTGAGGGATGGGTTTGAATGTGAAAAGTGACAATAAGGGAGAGAAAGAGTATATGTATCATTGGATCCAAAAAAAATTAATGGCTCAGAAATAACAATATCTTGATCCCGTGTGTTATATAAACTGTGTTGTTTTAAAAAATTTTGAGTCAAAAAATTATATAGTGATTCTTTTAAATAACTTGTATATAATCACTGACTATATAACAATTATTTAAAAAAGAATTTTTATATAGTCTCTAGAAATTTTTTTTTTAAAACTAGAAACTATATAGCATTTCTTTCAAAATAACCACTATATAATTTTAATATTATTTTAAAAGGATCGCTATATAGTATCTAAGAAACAAAAGACTATATGGTGGTTATGTTGAAAGAATTAATGTATAATCTTCAGGAAAAACATTTAAAAAATAAACGTGGAGGGAGGGGGGGGGAGAGAGAGAGAGAGTAGTGGTTATTTTGGATAACCGCTATATAGTCTCTTTTCAAAAATTCCACCTCAATTATATAGCAGGTTTTTCAATAATCATTATATTTATGGTGCTATATATAGCCCTTTTTGAGTAGTGTAAATTAATTTTAAGTATTACTAAATATTGTGTTTAATAACATAAAAATTATAAAAAAGTTTAATATTAAATATGGACTATATAAAATATATCTAAGTAAAATGTTAAATTTTTTAATATTAATTGGATCATCTAGATTACCTCTGAATTGTCCAATATATATTTGGATAATCAAATTATAAAATTATAAAAATTTTAAAATTTAAATTTAATCATTTAGATTAAATCTATACTAACCAGATTTGTAATGAATGTATTTATTAAAATTTTTATATTTTTATTTAATAAATATAAAATAAAAATAAAAAATTTTAAATTTAAATGATCCATATCTTGTCTGAACTGTTGAGTATCATGGTGCTCATTCACTAACAAATACATAAGACAATCCAAATTTAATATTAAATGTTTTATAATTTTATAATAATAAACACAATATTTGAAAATTAATTTAAATATACAACAAAAATTATTTTAAAATTAAAATGAAAGACTTGTTAGATAGAGCCAGCCAGGCATAATCAGTTCACGGTGCTCATCACACCGAATGCGTTCGCCATTACTCAAGGGGGAAAAGAACATGTGATAATATGATGACGTACAACCTTTGTACAGTGAGAAGGAAGTATGACAATTTAAGAGCTCTCAATTAATTCTGCTTAAGCCTCAATCTTCAAACTTTAAAATTTTACAAATTCATTTTTCAATTTTATGATTTTATTGTAATAAATTTAAAATTTATTTTTCAAATTTTAATATGGTTAAAAAATAAAAATTATTTTTTTGTTAAAATTAAAAACACAAGTTGCAAATTTATTATAACAAAATTACAAAATTAAGAGTCAAACTTGTAAATTCCTAAAATTTGAGACTTAAGACCTAAGTTATTAAAATTCATACAATTAAAATTCATTGATATGAATAATAAAATATTAATTGCAACCACATATATTAATGGAAAGAAATATAATTATTTAGGTAGGAAAAAAATGGACTCTAAAGTTTTAAAAAACAAAAGAATAAAAAAAAGTGTAAGGATTATATTAATAAAAATTAAATTAATTTGAGGATTAATTTATTTTTATTTAACTAAATGTACATGTCAACTTATCAATATACTTTTTACATTATATTATTTTGAGAGTTAATTTGTGTTTTGAAATTTAAAAGACTCACATGATAATTTTAAAAAAAATATAAGAGATTCAATTAATAATTGGTACGAATTTGAAATACTAAAAATTTTCATTATTCAACTCCTTACTTTAATTGTTTTTAACATGCACTGTTAAGTTATAATTTGATTCTTGTATCTCTCGCGCCAGCTTTTCCACTGTGGTTCAAATTAAGCACCAAAGATTGCTATGATTTGAAACAATTGCCACAATCTAATAACACACCAGAGGACAATGAATTGAGTATCTCATAAAATTACAAAAACTTTTTTCCCAATAACTAATTAAAACAGTAAGACGTGCGCAGGAAAGTAGAGTGCACAGTGGAATGAGCTTTTAAATGAGGTTTGAATAATTCGGCCAAAAAAAAATTTGAGGTTTGAATAAAGAAGAGAATATGAATGCATTAACCTAATTGAGTCTAATCTCATGACTTACATTTAATCCTCAAGAAAATCACTTGATCTTGTTTGGTACAAAGAACTTAGAGGGTACTGTGGAATTGGATAATTTCACATTTTTATGTTTGGCATGAAATAATGAGAAATTTAATCCTACTTCCAATCCGATTTAGGTGGGATTACTTAATATTAGCCATCACCCAGTACTAGAAAATCAATCTTAGAATTAATATTAGCCATCCCCCTCGTTTCTCTCCCCCTACCCTCCACCCCATCCTCTCCGGTCTCTCAGTCGTGCATCTTCATTGATGACCCAAGTGACACTGACATTGGCCTCTCCTCTATCGTTGCTAGATCTAAATGGAGAAGGAGGAGATCGAAGATGAGAGAAGGGAGAGAACGACAACCAAGACATCAAAATCACACAAATTGCGCAAGCCATCATCTGTGTCCTCGTCATTTTCTTCACTAAAGCCTCCTTTCACTTCAACTATGTTGTCATCGTCGACATCCTCATCCTCAATTAAATCAAGTTCAAAGAAAGTTCGGGCTTGAGGTTTCTCCCCGATCTTCTAAATTTGGAAGGCTGGAACAATAAGATGCAATTGAATCCTGTGAAAATTTGCTTTGACTGACCAGGTGAGAAAGCTCTGCTTCTCGTCTTCTAAATTTGGTCAATATTCACATGGTTGCTCAAAAACTATTTTGTGAATTTTTGAAAATAACCACTAAATTATTGTGTGGTTAATTTAAATAACTGTTAAATATATTGAACTATATAACTACAGTTGTTTTGAAATAACTACTATATAGTTCAAAGTTTTTTTGAAAAAATAACGAGGCTGCATTTCAAGCAGCTTTATTGCAAAACAAATTATAGGGACATCCAGAAACGCACTAGTAACAAAATAATTCAATTTCATCCAAAATTCATATGTAGTTGAATCCAATTATTTAAACCTAGCTATAATAACTTCTAAAATCTATTTAAAAGTACTTCAAACTTTGTAAAAAATGGCTACACACTAAATTAATTACAAGGAAAAATTTGCCAAAAGGATGTCCTGGTGTAACTTTAAAAGGTCAAAGTTACCAAAAACTTAAAATTATCTAAAGTAAGCTTATTTTTCCTTAGTACAAAGAACTTATATACTAAAACTTTTGAGATTATCAACTACATATGCACTTGTGTTGGAATTAGGGAAATGGCAACTTTCACTGTGCTGTCGACTACAATTAATCTTATCCGGTGTCTCCTCATATAGTGTCCAACACTTATAATTCTAATCGATTCTAAATTCTACCAAGTGGTTTTTAAATTTTTGTGGAGAACCATACCTCACAGAATTACACTTTAAACAGGGACAAATAATTTTTTTCAGATCTTTGGCATGCTTTCTTGTAAACTTAATGAATTTTTGAACCACATCCCAATATTCTTGAGATGCATGTGTAGCAAACATCCACTTCTTATCCATAATGTCAATTTAGTGTTAATTACTTAGAAAGAAAATGTGATCAGTGATTCAATGCCAATTAGAACAGTTAAAGCAAGAAAAAAAACAATGCTTGAGTCACATGTTGTCACATATTGTCTCTCTCTAATTGTAGAATTAAAACTAGTACATGAAAAAAGATTTTAATCATGTCCCATTACACTTGAAAAAGTTTGACAGTATAATGACTCAAAATCAGAATGCCCTAGGCCTTATGCCCTCTCTTTATACTAATTTAAAATAAAAAATCACTTCAAACCTATGCAGAACACTAATTTTGAAAAAAATGGTCAGCATAACGGCATAAAAATGAACATTTCCATGCATAATAATGCCTTGTTTTCCATAACAAAAATAGAGTAAAGCACAGCACCATCACAATCATTTTATCATATAAACCAACACCATC